>NC_054875.1:12472131-14872131 GCF_018320785.1 Cheilinus undulatus | reverse complement strand
CGTTACTCCTCATCCCTCTTTTTCGGTGAGAAAGTGTCACGTGAGCGCGCACGTAGCGCCCTCTCTTCCTTCAGCCTTCTTTCTCAGCTAGAGCGCGTGCCCGTGCATGGCTGCGTACCTCTGTAATTCAAATACATATTCTTAAATGTAATTATAGGGATCGTTTATGGTCGAATTAGACGTTACTGAGGATTTTTTTGAATGGATGTTATGTTCCTGATGGGCATTTATGTTCATATCAAGGTTACATTAAAGTAAGATGAGACTGATTTTGAGACTAATCATTTTTTCTCACATCAGTCATGAGTGCTTTATACCAGGTGAGTCTTTTTTCCCCAAGTGTCTTTGCTGATTGGTCATTTTGTAAAGCTTTAAAGGTGCAGGGATGATCATCCTGAAATCAGTTCACGCATTTTTATGATGGCATAAATCCAGATGTAGTCACAAGAATAATAACAATAAAATTCTTATCAGAGTCTGAGTATGATGTTATGGACTTCAATAACCTGCAGAAATGCCTCTATGAGAGGTGTGATTGGATGTTTACCCCATTTGGATACATCTTTCATGTGGTTGGATCCAATTCGAGGTCAGAGTTCGCCCTTCTTTCTTTTTATCTGCACATTGCTCATCTTTTTGCTGCTGCTGTGACCCACTTTGCCCCACGGGAATCATTTAACTTTTATCTAATCTAACCTGGTTTTCTCTCGCGCTGTTATTTCCCATCACGGTTACGGTGCCCGCGCGGCGCGCTCCCGTCACCACGTCAGGAGGCAGCCCACTGGTCCTGCAGCTGACGAGGATGATGATGATGATGGCGGTGATGGAGGAGCAACGCTGAGTTCGCTCCCTCAGATTTTCACCCCCTTTTTTTCTCCATTCATTCTTTTCGATGACTAAAAACAACAGAGAGGCGTAAAGCGACACCGCCGATTTGATCTGAAACCTTTCTCCACCTCCCTCCTGTCTCCGGAGCCGAGACCGAGATGGGGAACGAAGCGAGCATGGAGGGCGGAGGGCAGCCCGGTGAGCCGGGAGCCGCCGGGATGATGGGGTCGGTGATGCCCGGAGGACCCGCGACAGGACCGGGGGCAGGACAGCACATGAAGCCGGTCAACGGAGCCGCTGCTGGGGGAGGAATGGGAGTCGGAGGCCCCGGGATGGGAATGACAAGGTAAGGGGATGAGTGGAGGAGGTGTTTTCGGGTGAAGGGTTTGGGTATGCTCCATCCCACGAAACGGTTCATGCATAGCATCAAAGCAGACCTAGTCTGGACCAGATTTTACTGGGGTTACATGCAGAAGGGGTTACGATGTGTTTCGTGCATGTTTGTAAGTAGGACACATGAGCTACTTGTGGTGTTATTAAGAGGAGAGGAGTGACATCCCGCCTCATTCTCAGGATGCTGAAATGAAAAACCCGGGAGCTGTCCGCGGTGCTGAAACGCTACAAGCTGCACTGCTCAGCATCGGCGGCTCATTTAAACGCCTCTATTCCCCCAAAATAGCCCTGACATTACATATTAAGGTGGCTTTCAAACACAGTGCCACTGTGAATTCTGTTATGGCTGTCATCCGTGCCGCTGTTTCGTGATTTTGTGCCGTGGTGTCATGTGCTGTCATAGTATTTCCTCCTTCCTCCCGCTCGGTTGTGCTTTGGCGTAGTGTGTTGAGGGCATGTCTTTGACAGCGGCTGGTGAATACACAACCGAGACGAGCTGTCATTTTTTTTTCCTCGATTAACATGCACCAGCTGTAATATTTCATCGCGCTACGAAGATAACACGACGTTTTCATGTCGTCTGAAGGGAAGGTGTGATGCATTTCATTTAAGGCGCCTTGTTTCCGCATGGGCGATGCTAGGGTGCTGAATGTATGTGTGCGTGCATGTGAGCGTGAGTGCTCGTACGTGAAGGGGCTTGCCTGGCTATGTTGGCGTGTCTTTGATGATGATGATGTGTGGAGTACTGGTACTATCAGCAACCAACGCTTGCCGGTAATGACGTAGGAGTTTGACACGGATGATTTTTACCGAATCATCTGTAAAACAGTGGTCTACCGTTTAATACCAGATCGTGTCAGACCAAACCCAACCCTCCTCTGCCACAACCCATAAATCACAATCTCTGTCAGACCCGTGCGTTAGGATAAAACGTAACTGAAATCATACATCCACAAAATCTCTACATTAATAATGAAAGTGTATTCTATTTTAGACACTTGAGGCTCCAGCAGCCTCTTATTTTTAATGCTGCACCAGTACAAGCAAGGATATAAAACCATCTGCTCATTAAACTGTATTGACTCGGTGACTAAAGTAAGAAAAGCATGCATGCAGCTTTTAGATGAGATAATAATCAGTCCCTATCAGAATTACAAGCAAAATCATTTTTTAACCCCCAAAAAAGGCCATAGGGCTGGACTATATATATATATATATATATATATATTCCCTCTTTTTTGACTTTCCATTGATAAGAGGTTTTCTTCAGGTTCCAGATGAATTTAAATAAATACAATTAAATTAAATTTAAACAGCCACTGACTTCCTCCTCCTCTAAGTCCTGCATAAATAAAGGGAGAAAGGAGGAAAACATGTCATCACATTGCATTTGAAGAGACCTGCAAAAAATGATGTTCTGCTGGAATTCAAAAAGACATGAAGGTGTCACGCAGACCCATTCAGAGTCAGGGTAGGGCCGCCATATCTCTTAGACCCTGGTCTAGAATCTTCTCCAGGTACACGGTACTAGAGCACTCCATAAGCCAGGCTTCAAAGACAGGGGATGTCTCCTTGTTCCAGAGTTTTAAAAGGATTCTCTTTGCCGAGGTTTCCAGTGACTGAAAGCAAGAGTTTTTCTTTTGCTGACATTGTTCTACAAGTCTTATATGTACAGTATATATATATATATAGTTTATATAAACTTAGCACAATATGTAAGGACATTTGTGTTTGGTAGATTATTTCTTTGTTGTAACAGTGCTTCTTGGCAATAAATCTTATACCGTTGGAAAGCCTGCTCATTTCCATTTTAAATGGTGCCACATTTGTCAGGAACATTCATTTGTGGGATGAGCAGCAGAGCTGAGTATGTGGGTTGTGCCCATGAGAAATTTGCCAAATCTTCTCTGCCAAGGCCAAACAGCTTATTTTTGCTCTTGTTACTGACTCTTCTTTTGAGCTTCTGGTACCCCCAAGGTGCTGCCATTCAGGTACCTGATTGGCAGCACCTGTGAGCATGGGTCCTGCTACAGTGGTCAGTAGGTGTCTGCTCCAAGAATTGGCATGCCACGTTTGACTGATCTGGATAGGGCCCATGCGATAGGGCAACGTCAATCTGGTGTTCCGCAAAACCAAGTCGGGCATTGTTTTGAGTGAATGCTAGTACCATCTCCAAACTGAAGGCCAAGTTCCATATAATGGGGGATGTCAGAGACAGGCCGCGAAGTGGGCGTCCCAAGAAGATGACACCCCAAGAAGACTGTTTCCTCACCCTGTCAGCACCTAGATACTGCAGGCTGTCTTCTACAGATTTGCAGTCAAGGTTTGCAGGACAATATGGCTGACGGCTCTCTGCCCAGACAATCTGGAACAGACTGCATGCAGCCAATCTCCGGTCTCATAGGGCTGCCAGGAGGCCTGCCATGACTGCCCTTCACCGTCATGCCCATTTGCGCTGGTTTTGGCAACACGTGCACTGGAACCTGAACTTGTGGAGGAACGTTATGTTCAGCAGTGGGTCCAGATTCTACCTACGCTAGTTAGATCATAGGGTTAAAGTGTGGAGAAGATGCGGAGAACGCTATGCTAATTGCTGCACCAATAGAGTAGCATCTTTTGGTGGAGGCAGTCTCATGCAGCATCTCCCTCACTGGAAAAATGAGGCTTGTCATCATTGGAGGCAATGTCAATGCAGAGAGATATCAAGATGAGATTCTGCAACCAGTGGCAATCCCATATCTCCACAGTCTGGGACCAAACTCTATCCTCCATTATGACAAGGTTCACCCTCACAGAGCCGGGTTTATCAGAGACTACCTCCAGAATCTGGGAATGGAGAGAAAGGAATGGCCTGCCAGCAGTCCTGACCTCAACCCTATTGAACACTTGTGGGATCAGCTTTGGCGTACTGTTTGTGCCAGAGTGACAAACACAACCACGCTGGCTGACTTGTGACATGTGCTGGTTGAAGAATGCGATGCCATCCCACAACAGTGTGTGACTGAGGCTGGTGACCAGGATGAGGAGGAGGTGCCAGGCTGTTGTGGCTGTCTATGGTTCTTCCACACGCTACTGAGGCTCCTGTTTGTTGAATGAATAAATTTTTTCATTGCCAATATGTCTTGTTTCTTCAAACCTCAATCATCCAATCTACCAATCCACCAAACAAGAGTCAATGGCAGAATCAGCTGTTTGGCATTGACAGAGAAGATTTGGCAAATTTTTCATGGGCGCAACCCACATACTTAGCTCTGCTGCTCATCCCACAAATGCATGTTCCTGACAAATGTGGCACCATTTAAAGGGGTAATAAACAGGCTTCCCTACGGTATAAGATTTATTGCCAAGAAGCATTGTTACAACAAAGAAATTACCCCTTTTTTGCAACAAAAAATATTTGTGTCATTTTGGATTATTCTACTGTCTTACACTATGGGTAATTGACTTCCTGTTTGGATACAGACCTGCTTTTGTAGGGAGGTCAAAGATTTTAACAAGGAACTTGTTATGGATCGTAAAGGAAATACAAAGTGCAGATAACTCTTGACTTCTCTGTGAATTTTTCAAGTGAATGGTGGACTCACTCACATCTCTGTTGCTGCAGGGAGCCACTGACATAGATTATTAACCAAAGTGTGCTAAAAGACCCAATAAAGCATGAGAATAATCATGTCAAAAAAATTAGTGCACTTCTATTCTAGTCTACATACCACTGAATCATGCTGTATCCGGGCACATAGACCTTTAATGCTGGGTTTTCTTTCAAAATGAGCAATAGCTGACTTTTATATGAATAAAAATGAGGATAATTTTGACTTTGTTAAGAGTTAAGAAATGATGTGCAGCATTGTCCTTACACCAGCTTTTAACAAGGACATGCATTTGCTCACATTTCAGCTCTAATAGCCTGCATGTTTGATGTTTTTTTTTTTTTTTTTTTAACCATAGCACACAGTAAATTAAACTCAGTGGTAACATAACGCTGACCATAACATAACCCCATGACATGCTGTGTGTCATATCATAAATTAACATGACCCAACATCTAACACAGTAGCTGTAAAGTCATAAAACAACCTCCCACACTGCCTATAGCACTGGCTTATGTAGAAAATAATTGCTTTTATCTGAATGATGGCTGGACTTATTTCAGTCCCACACCTGCAGCTCCTCTCTCCCCTTCAGCATGGCTCAGATAATGCAGATGTTTCTCTTTCTTGTCTATCAATCCAGGAATCCTAATTTACTGTACCCCCTCATCCATGAAATCCCCATGCAGCCAGGCTGCTGTACTGAGACAGAGCGGGAATAATGCTGGAGTAGGGCTACAGCTGGCCTACACACTCACCATGGCCTGTGTATGGGGGTTATATTTAGGACACATCCTGGGTTTGATTCATGCCTCTGTAGGAAAGAAGAGCAGAGCAGCACAGGCCTATCCATCATTATATAACACAGGGACTCAGAGAGCAGATGACAGCTCGCTTCCGATGAACGACAACACAGCTGAACATGCTCTTGTGTATTATCTCTACATTACTCTTTAAAGGGATTTACACTGATGTCTCCATCTTTTTTGTTGCTTTTTTAAAATATTTGATATTTAGCACTCGTGGTCTCAGACTATCTAATCACCACCCACATGTTAAATTCATTTTAAATAAAAACTGAGGGGTTTTGAGGCATGCAGCGCTTCACATTAAGTATTTATAACGGCGTAATACAAGGCCATGTGAACAGATTGAATCACGTGCAGAGCGTGTTTGCTCACCCCCTCCCCTCTCTCTCTCACACACTCTCACACACTCCCCTCCCTCTCCTGCGCTGCTCTGCCTGACTGCCTGCTACCATCTCCTTTTCCCGCTCTCTCACTGCCTGTCTCCTTTGCACACTTGCAAGCCCTTCTTTCTTTTTCTTCCCTAATTTGCTCTTTCTCCCTCATCTCTACACCCTTAGTGCACCGCCTTTCCATATCTCTTTCTTACTATCGTTCCCATTCTGTCGCCTGTCTTTCCCCTTTTCTCTTATTACACTACACATTCTCTACACATTGTCATGTTTGACATTTTTCAATGGAAGCCCAGTTACTATAAAAACAAGAAGGAACTGTGGTTACTAAAACATCAGTGAATATTAAAAATTAGGGGCTATATTTTGCTGTGGATAAATACAAAATGTGTTTTTTTAAGCGTATTGAAGGCAACAAGGTCTGACCTGGTATGAAACTACGCTTCCTATGTTACACAGTGCTCTATTATTTAATAATAGTTTCAGACAACAATGGAGCTCTATGAAGCAGAAGAACAAGTACATCAGGGTTTAGATAAACAGATAATACTTGCACACTGACCATTTCATTAGGTATACCCGTCCAACAGCTCATCAAAGCAAATATCAAACACTCAGTCCTGTGGCACTAACCGATGCATAGGCTTATAGAGATGGTCGAAATGGTCTGCAAACTGAGCATCAGAATTGGTTTACAAGGTTATTTCAGTGACTTTGAACGTGCCATGGTTGTGGGTGCCAGATGGGCTGAGTATTTCAGAAACTGCTGATCTACTGGGATTTTCACACACAACTATCTCTAGGGTTTACAGAGAATGGCCGGAAAACAGAGAAAACATTGAGTAAATTGGAAGTAGGAAGAATGTCATGACTGGAGCTTAAATGAAACAAAAATATCCACTTATTACAACCCAGGTATTCAGGGCAGCATATGTGAATGCACAACACATCAAAGAGCAGAAGAAAACCACACAGGGTGCCAGCCGTGCCAGCAAAGAACAGGTATCCAAGGCTAATTGGCTCACCAAAATTGGACAGTAGAAGACTGGAAAAATGTTGCATTGGCTTGAGTCTCAAGATGTTTAAATGCAAAAGTCAGACTTGGGCCTAAAGAACATATAGGCCTGACATACTACCAACAACCATGGCACACTTAAAGTCACTTAAATCACCTGTCTTCCTCATTCTGATCCTCAGCGCGAACTTAGGGACATCATCCTTAACATGTCTACAGGGCTAAATGCACCGGTTTCTGTCATGTGTTTGGCTGATTAGATATTTGTATTAATGACCAGTCGAACAGGTGTACCTAATGAAGTGGTCGGTGAGTGTATTTAAAGGCTCTGTTCATTGCAGTATTGCGCTTCAAAATGAAATTCATGTCAGTCATTCGTGTCTTAACACAATTAAATTATCTTGCATGTAATTTGGAACATGTTTATTAAAATGCCACAATCCCACAAGTCCTACAAATTAAACAACTAAGTACCCATATTTTTTAAAAAGTTGGTACGCTTTTTAAAATGTAAGTAAAAACAATTACTTGCAAATCTCATAACCCATTTTATTCATAATAGAACAGAACAAAAGCAACATATCAGATGCTGAAACTGGGACTTTTTACCATTTCATGAAAAACATGAGCTCCTTTTGAATTTTGTGGCAGCAACTCACATAAAAAATTAAGGACAGAGCCATGTTTACCATTGTGTAGCATCCCCTCTTCTTTCAACAACAGTCTGTAAACATCTGGGAAGTCAGGAGACCAGCTGCTGGAGCGCTGGGAGGAGAGGGTTGTCCCATTCTTGTCTGATGTAGGATTCTAGCTGCTAAACAGTCCCTGGTCTTCTTTTCCAGACTTGTTGTTTTATGATGCTCTAAATATTTTCTAATGGTGAAGGGTCTGGACTGCAGGCAGGCCAGTTCAGCACTTCTACTGTGAAGCCATGCTGTTGTGATGAATGCAGTAAGTGGTTCAGGATTGCTGTGTTGAAATATACAAGGCCTTCCCTGGAAGAGACAATGTCTTGATGGGAGCACATGCTGCTGTATAACCTCTATACTTTGCCTTTTTTAGATGTATAATCTAGCCATGCCAAATGCACTGATGCAGCACCATATCATCAAAGATTCAGGCTTTCAGACTGTGCACTGATAACAAGCTGGCTGGTCCCTCTAGTATGCAGGACACGGTTTCAGTGGTTTTCAACAACAGTTTCAAATTTTGATTTATCTGACCACAGAACAGTTTTCCATGTTGCCTCAGTTGTTTTTCAATAAGCTTTGGCTCAGAGTAGACTGTGGTGTTGATGAGTTCTATTCACATATGCCCTCTTTTTGCATGATACAGCTCTAACTTGCATTTATGGATGGCAGAGTGAACTGTGTTGACAGATGATAACAGGAAATCTTCCTGAGCCCACACAGTGATTTCTAATACAGAATCATGCCTGTTTTCACTGCAGTGCTGCCTGACAGCCTGATGATCATGACCAGCCAGTACTGACCTTTTGCCTCGTCCCTTCTGCACAGAAATTTCTCCAGATTCTCTGATGATATTATGTACTGCAGATGGTGGGATAATAAAAGTTTTTGAAATTTAAACCTCTGCCCATCTTTAATTCTGAGAGAATCTACCTCTAAATGCTTTGTCATGTTACTGACCTGTTTCTAATTAACCTAATTAGTTGCAGGATGCTCCTTCAGCTGTTTCTCATAAGTACCACTTACTTTACCAGCCTTTTGTTGCCCCGTCCCTACTATTTTGAGATGTGTTGCTGCCATCAAACACGTTCTATAGGTTGTAGAACCCCATGGCCACGCTTCAAAGGAAACAAACTAACAGCAGTCTCCCTATTCAAAGTCTATAATTATGTCACCTTACTCTTTCATTAGCTTTTGTTGTAATTACTACTGCAGCTGAAGGGCTTTGTCATTCTGTCATATGGGGACATCGCTGTGACAACTGATGCTGTCGCTTCTATCAGAGCAAAGTCTCTGCAAACATACTGTATATTTGCTCCCTCTGTGAAATCCCTCCCCCCTCCATCACTCTCTTTTCTTCCCCACCCCCTTTTCAGCCAATAACCTGCAGCCTATAAATGGCTCTGCCTTTACAATGAGATACAACTGTAGGGTGCTGTGTAGACGGTAAGGGAGCACAGATAAGGAGGGAGATGTACCACAAGAAAGGGGAAAGAAAGAAGGGAAGAGGGTGAAAGAGGAGAGAGTGGTGTGATAAAACAAGAAGGGGGGAATAGATCAAGTGTAGCTGGCTATACAATACCTGAAGGTATAAAGGCAGGGGGAAAGGGACTGATGGGGTAGTGATAAATCAAAGGGTATATAAACCTGTCACCTCCAGTCAGGGATCACCCAGGATCAACCTGCAATGTAAACAAAAAACACATGTAACTCCCAGGAAAAAAAAAAGTTAACTGAGACGATTTTAGACTCAGCCTTACTCTTACTGTGAAAGACACGATGAAGATTCATTTAAACTTAAGCGCTTCAATGATTTTATCCCTCTCTGTCTGCTAAATCATTTTACAAAAAGTCTGGACACATTAGTCTTTCCTAAAACCCATCCCTGCTGCAGCACAGCATCCCTTGAAGAATAAAATTTGTATCGAATGATTCAACACTTCATGATTTCAGGAGCCAGAGCGCCCTTAGTGTGGCAGGTTGTAAAGCCAGGCCACATTCAGAACCACTTTAGCTCTGCATGACAGAACGCAGCCTCATCTTTCATTTTAATGAGGCCAGTGGGCGTTTGTTAATGCTCTGCTTACAATTAATGTTTGGCTTTTATTAATGGTGGTCATGAGTTTTAATACCCCTCACCACACCTTTTAGTTGGCTCAGCCTGTTCATTTCCTGTGCTATAATTACAGTCCTGTAATCACACGCTTTCATTTACTGTACTGCGGCTGTAATTCAAATATATACATATATATATTTTATAAAAGCATCTGCCACTGCAAATAATAGATGCTGACCATGGTTGTATAAATGTTTTCTGCTGCTGATGTTTTCTTACTTAGTTATACAGAAAAATAATGAAAAAGTAGAATGCCCAACTTACATATTTTGTTCATTTATTTAACTTCTTCTGCATGCCCATGACTAGTAATTGGGCGAGAGGCAGGGTACATCCTGGACTGGTCGCCAGTCAATCGCAGGCTGACATATAGAGACAGACAACCAGGCACGCTCAGAGTCACACCTACGGCCAATTTAGAGTTCAGTCAACCTAATGTGCATCTCTTTGATGGTGGGAGGAGGCCGGAGTACCCGGAGAGAACCCACGCATGGGAGGTGAGAACACGCAAACTCCACACAGAAAGGCCCTGGTTGGGAGGAGAACCAGAGACCTTCTTGCTGTGAGGCAACAGTTTGATCTGATTCAAAAGTCTGTGATTGAAATCATACAATATGAAATACTAATTTAATGTAGTCAATTACATTTCATCCAGAAGAAAAAAAGCAAACGTATCCAGCCAGTTTAGTTAATTTGGGCCTTTTCTGTTAAAAAAAAAAAAAAAAAAAAAAGAAAGAGGTGAGGTGAAGGTAGAGGTGAAAAAAGTACCTGACTATATTACTCAAGTAAAAATACAGTCATTTTGGTGAAAATGTACTTGAATAAAAAAAAAAAAATTCTGGTCTATAAATCTACTCAGGTATTCAATATAAAGTAGGGCTCTTAAAAGATAATTCTTTTAAATCTTGATTAATTGCACCCTTTTAAGTGTATTCTAAAATTCCACTATTTGCATTTAAAAGTGTTTTTGTGCAATTTTAGATTCTCTCCTGTCTTAGACTAAAGCTAAAGGCTAATTAGCTTCCTGTTTTGGTATGAACTTGCTTTTATAGGTAAATTAAAAAATATGTATATATATACAGTGCTTGACAAATGTATTAAACCACAACCCAAAGTAAGGTTTATGCCACAGCTGCCCTAAATTAACAGTATTGGTAATTACCAAAATCATTTTTTATATTTCTGCAATGGTTAATACATCAATATGTAGAAGCTCTTTAAGCGAAATGACATTTTTAATGCTAAAATATAATTATTATTGTTATCCATGAATTTTCAAATTTACTGATATACAAAAAAACCCCTGAAAAAATAGTAAAGCACATTATTATTTCTTGATTAATATGTCAAATTATAGTTATTTACTTGCATTCCTGAACAGAAAAATCAGTTTAAGTGGTTGAATGTTATGCTTGATTAATTTCTGACTTCTCAGAGAAGCCCAGTGAGCCAGCTCAAACTTGGGTGAATTCAGTTTGAAATTCCTCATTCCTGTTCAAACTGGTAAAATGTGGAGAGCTCACTGAAAATGAAAGTCCACATTAAAGCACTTCATGATGCTGGATGGTCTCTGAGACAAATATGACAGGTGGTCTAATAAATTTGTTAAGCACTGTATATATATTAGCAAGTACTGAGCAAGTACTTTTCAATAATTGAGCTATTTTTTTTTCATTGAGATGAGGGTATGTCCTCTTACTGTGGCTTCAATAATTGAAAAGAGATGCTTCAAAGATTTTGTTTCTGGTTAATACTAAAATGGGAACAGGCCTCATTCGGTCTTTGCCCAGGGCCTTCAAATCACCAAAACCGGCCCTGTGCATGGTCTGTGTGATCAGTTAATTATTAAGTCCAGTAAATGAAGTCAACATTTCAACTGAAAAGGAATCAGAAAGAAGCAATATTCAAGCGTGGCATTTAACATACAGATGGAGTCTAAATTACAGCACAACAGAGAGTGTAATGAGGCAGAGTGCACAGATGTATGGGGGAAGAAGGAAAACATGAAGAGAGAAATCAATTAATGATCTCAGAATAAGAAGTAAAAAAATGGGACAGAAAGAAGAAGAAGAGGGCGATGAACAGCACAGAGATCCAGATGGCTGAAGTAAAGAGAGGTAGAGAGAGGGAGAACGACGGCACATATGGAGCACACCATTCCCTCACTGTGGCATCACGTGTTCACTTTACACATGACTCAACTCACACTCATGTTTGCAGTCCGATTCGTCACATAAAGTGTGTGCATCTCTGTGTGTATTTGCTATGTATGAAATGTTTTGCATGACTACTCTCTGTTTTGTGTGATCAGTAGCTGTGAAGAGCTGCTCCACAACATGCTCGATAAATTGCCTTTACACACTGATTAAGCTTTCTGTGAGTCTATGCGTGTGTGATGGGGCTGTGTGGAAGGATGTGAATGTTGGACTACATTGGAGACAGAAATACTGCTAACATTGAGCTTGTTACATTGTTTCTTTTCTGATATGAGACACACTTGAGACTAATTTTCACTTTCTAGAAAGGCATGCGTGTAGGATGTGTTATGTGTGCTCCAGTGTGTGCAGGATAAAGTGTGACTTTGTTTTAACACCTCAGAAAGCGTGTTCAGTGTGAAAGTACAGTACAAGTGGATTTGTTATTGAGGGTTTTTTTTTTTTGCTGACAGCCCTGTTTAATGACATTTTTTTTCTCACATCAGCAGAGGAACAAATGCTGGTAAAATTCTGTTTCTGACATGCTGAGGGGGCTGATCACAGGCCGTCCTTTAAGCCTTTAGTTGTTCAGTTAAATGAGGAGGGCAAGATTGTTGGATGTAGATGAAAGCGAACGTTATGATTTAAAAACAAGCATGAAGCTGTCAAAGAAACTTCATTGGTGTGATGATAGCGTGTGCATTGGGGTAACGTCAGGGGGGTCAAACTCATGGTCTGGGGGCCAAATCCAGGTCGTGGTACAGTTATACCTGGCCCACAAGATCATATGCTATTTTTTATTATAACTGACCCACCGGTATGAGGTCTGCAGATTCCTCCTGTATAAAAATGTAAATTTAACCTTGATGATTTTAAATATTCTTGTTAAGTAACAAAGTAAAGCTTAAAAATAATTAAATCAAAAAGTCATGAATGTGGGACAAGAAAGTAATTTATTCTTTATTTTATATTATAAATTTTGCATCTCACAATTATAACTTTAACTTATGATTTTGACATTTTATTTCATACTTTGACATTTTAGATTCACGTTTTAAAATTTTATGTCATATTTTGACCTTTTGAACTCAAGATTTTTTAAATATATCTCAGATTTTGACCTTTAAATCTCAAGATTGTTCAAATGTATCTCAGAGTTTGACCTTTAAAACTCATGATTTTGAATTCTATCTCATATTTTAGTTCTAAAACTCACAATTTCAAATTTTAGCTCATATTTTGACCTAAAAATTCTTAATTTTGAATTTGATCTCATATTTTGATCTTTAAAAATCTTGATTTTGAATGTTATCTTATATTTTGGCCTTTAAAATTCAAGATTTTGAATGTCATCTTATATTTTGGCCTTTAAAAGTCACAATTTTTAATTTTATCTCATATTTTGGCCAAAATTCACGATTTTGACTTCCTATCTCATTTATTACCCTTTTAAAACAATATTTTGACTTTTAATTATGTGTTTTGACCTTTTGAACAAATAAATTTGACATTTATCTCTGATTTTGATCATTTAAACTTATCATCCTCCTTTTAGCCCTATTTAGGTCTAAACAGAAAAGAATGTGTGAATGTGCCTGGTTGTTTGTCTCTGTATGTCAGCCCTATGATTGACTGGTGACCAGTCCAGGGTGCCTCTAGCCCAGTGACAGCTGGGATAGGCTCCAGCACCCCTGCAACCCAGAACATGACAGTGATTGTATATGGATGGTTGGGGGTGCAGATGGCCTAGTGGTTTCAGGCGCGCCCCATGTACGTTGGCGGCCGGGTTCGAATCTGCAGTTGTGGTCATTTCAATTTAAACACACTTATGAGAGAAACAATTTATTTTCCTGTTTTCCTCTGATTTATTTAGAAAACTGAAGGGAAAAAATCTGATTCCAAGTTTTTAAATGATGTCTTACAGTACGTCAAATATTTTCTAACATTTTCAGAGACAGAGCAATTGCTAAATCTTATAATTGTAATGGGACGTGTCATTTTATGGAGGCCATAGGTTGTGAGTTTGATCACCCAAACTTGCCTGCCTCAGCAGCCTCCTCTAAACACTTCTTGTTTTGAAATGAGGACTCTGCTCAATAAAACGGCCCCTCATAAGACGTATTTACTAAACTGAAAACCAATGTTTTGTTTTCATTCATTAATTTCTTGTAGCGAGAGAGAACTGCACTCAGAAAAACTGTTCAGGGATTGCTTATTTTATCCACCTGTCCCTGAAAATGATGAATCATAATATTGTTTAAAAACAGTCGACTTGACAATTAAAGGGGTGGAACAGTTGATTGACCTCATTTGGCCAACAGAACACCCTGTTACATTTAAATCAGTATAAATATATAGATCTAATGAAAATCACTGAATCTTAAATCTCAGAAAGTCCTGACTCTCTCTGTCGGCTTCAACAACAACATTTGAATATTCTGTTCGCTTCCTCCTGGGAAAAGATCAGTTACAGTTAAACTCCACTGGTGGATACATTTCATCCCTAAAATAGTTTCTTCTTTTCAGCCTGGAGCTTTCAGTTTCTCTCACAGGAAACAGTCTGTGCTTTTATTCTTGACCTACTTAGTTAGCGATCAGTTGCTTTCAGAGACACTGTCCATCACGTCTCTTAACTCGAGCCTTTTTAAAGGTTATCTTATGTCAGACCTGAGAAATGTTATCATTGTGAAAAGGGGACATTTGAAAACTGGCTTTGATTTATTCAAGGACACTTTGACATCTGATATCTGAGTTTTGGTTGATTCAAAGTAAAACAATTTTGAAACCAGCTTTTAAGAAATCAACAAGGTTGTGTCGAGATATTCAACTACGGTGTCCCACCAAGGACACAGACTTTTTCAGGGGTAGAACAAAGTAATGTGCATGCAAAGATGCCAAAATGTTATCTATTTACTCTTGACCTGTAAGACAATGTTTGCATTTACTCCTTATTTGAAATTAGTACAAAGTACTGCAACATAAACATCTTTGAAACTTTCAGTGTGTCTCTTTGCTTGCTTTAAATAAAGACATGTGGCCCAGTTCTGATAAAAGTGCCGCTACACTAAAGCTACATCTAAGCTAAGCGCTACACCAGCCAACAGTACCCACCTGTAAACTCATGCCAAAACAGGTCAGGAGAGCAAAAACATCTTTTCAATCATGGAAAGCTTTCAGTGCTGTTCCGTCCTTTCTTAAATAAATAAATGTGGTCCAGATCTGATTAAACTACCACTATACTACAACTAGATCCAAGCAAAATGCAGCACAGGTGGCAGCCATTGCTACCCTCTCCCAGTACAACTAAACCACACCTGTAGCTACCGTCTCAATCTCCAATAATGATGCTGATTGGTCAGGTCTGTTTGCAGACCAGGCACAATTGTTTTAGGTTGGAGCTTTGCAAAAGGGATTTGCCTGATGGCAATCATGGAGTCTGGCCAATCCATCTACTTTGCAAGGTTACCAAAAGAAGGCAACAGAGGGAGACATCTCATAAATTGAGACATTAAAAAGGGGAGGTATACATTGTCATGGGATCAGACTATCTGAAGATGAATCAAAGCAGCACACCAGTATACCTGGTTAATTAATGTTATGTGTAGTAAAATAGATATATGCTTCTGTGTCGACATGGGACTCCTCAGAAATGTGCCCGCCAAGACCGCAAACCCTGTGATCGGTCAGCTGGTTAGCATTGGTTAATGCCAGGGTCTGAGTAATGTCTACAGATACAGTACTCTGGAATAAGATCAATGGCTTCAGACAGTGATACAAAAAGCCAGGTCTACTTGCCAACACCCAAAAATATCAGAAGTGCATTTCCTCATCCATCTCTTGGGGCAAAAGTTCCTCTGTAACTATGGTAACTAATTGAGTGGCCATTTGCAATATCTGCAGGAGGATCCACACCTACAAAGTATCTATCAGCTCCAACTTCAACTGAGTGTGGTATTGCAGAACAATGCAGACACACCAGTGCATGAGTGGAAGTGCTGTTCTTATGAGAATGTAGGGATTTTTTATGAAAGGTTGTTGTTGAGAGGCAAAAATTGAACACTAAAGATTTTTATAGCAGTAGGTTAAGGTTTGTCTTACCAAAGTAATATAAAAAGGCAATTCATTTTCCCTCAGGCTCCTGTCACTGTACATTTGTTCTTCTTTCAGTTCTTATGTGGGGGGTTTCAGACCTTAAAGCTAAAAATCTCTCTCCTGAACTCAGCTTTGGCTGACTCTGACGGTTAAAGGCGGTAAGCAGATTGTTAGTCACCATCTTTAATCACCTGGTTCATAAAACACAGCCTGACATCATCCCCACAACGACCTTTATGAAGAAAACTTGAAGTTTTGTGAACGAAAGAATGAGACAGAATGTGGTTTTTGTCTGTGGGTGGGTTGGAGTGTGAGCTTGAGAAGTGAGATTTCAGAATGGTGTGTTTGTGAATGTGTGAGAAAGTGGGCGAGAGACAGACAGAGGCTCTCTCTATATATTTATACGCCCTGTTATCAGGAGGCCATGGCTGCCAGAGCCTCCTAATACTAAATGTGTTTGGGTGGCTGCATTGGGAGATAAGATGGCAATAAGCACAATATCACAGCCCAAGACAGTATTAGTTTTCAGCGCACAGATGCTGTCGCTGGAGCTTATGAGTGAACCCCAGAAAAAGATAGAACAGAAAAGGATACGCCTATCTGAGAAGGACGAGGGGGGAATCTGTGGAATCAAAGAGAAGTCACCAGTAGATAAAACATTATCTTCTGAATTCTTTAAACATGAGATTAAAAAAGGCAGAAACAAAAGTACACAAGTTGAAAAAGCATTTCCACAGCTATGGTTTGTTTAGTGTGGTCTGAATTATGGGCATACTCATTGGACTGTTTTTGGTCTGCATTCACACAAGGACAACAAGTAGGCCAGTGTGTTTCCTTGCAGTAAATACAAAGACCAGTCGACTCCTGCCTGGCTGCTCAAAGCCACTCTCCAGTTTCAAATGACCAGACAAATACAGGGCTTGATGTTGGCTCTGGTCACTTTCTAGTGTTTGCATTTATCACTGTAGACCAGTGATACTCAACATGTGGCTCTTGAACCACACGTGGCTCTTTTGTGATGATTTGTGGATCTGTCTATCTGAAATATTTCCCACCCAGAAAACCTTCAAAAGGTCAACTTTAACCTCAGAAATTATGCATTGTAAGTAACATTGATCAGTTTGTTTCCCACTCTTGTACAGTTGTCAACCTTTAGTTTTTCGTTTGTATATTTCCATTGCTCTTATTTGCAAAATTTCCCCCATTTTTGCCACTTTTAATCTATTTTTACAGCTTTTTAAGCCCATTTTTGTTTGTCCTGCTTTTATTTGAAACTTTTTTCCACTTTGTTGCCATGTTTTGCCCCTTCTCACCCATTTAAGCTGCCTTTTTCCATTGAATGCCACTTCTTTCCCATTTTTGCCATTTTTGTCCATTTTAGTTTATTTGCACTATTTTTTTTTGCCACATTTTTTTTTACAGTTTTATGGCCATTTTGGGCACCTGTAATTCATTGTTAATAAATTTTGCCACTTTTTCTTCCCATTTTTGCCAATTTTTACTCAGTTTTTGACAAATTTGCCACTTTTGACCATTTTAGTCTCTTTTCCCTGCTTTCTGTTATCATTTTTTGCCATTTTTCACCAGTTTCTGCCTTGTTTATATTGCTTTTTGCTATTTTCAATATTTTCCCCCTTTTTGCAACTTTTTCTCCTTCTTGCACATTTAAGCATGCTTTTCTTTTTCCATTGAATGCCACTTTTTCCCATTTTTGCCCATTTTAGTTACTCATTTTTTTGCCACATTTTATTTTCCATTTTTGTCACCTGTACCTTATTTTTTTAATCAGTTTTTGCCACTTTTTCTCCCCATTTTGCCAACTTTCACCCATTTTTTTGCCACTTCTTTGCAGCTTTTTTTTTTTTTTTAAGATTTATTTTTGGGCATTTTTGTGCCTTTATTAGATAGAGGAGGACAGTGGATAGAGTCAGAATCAGGGTCAAGAGTGGGGGAGAGACATGCGGTCAAGGGCCTCAGGCCGGATTCGAATCCAGGCTGCCCGCGTACATGGGGAGCGCCCTCAACCACTAGGCCACCTGCTCCCCATCTTCTTTGCAGCTTTTTGACCACTTCACCACTTTATTGCCACTTTAACCCATTTTTGCCACTTTTCACCACTTAGACTGTGGCTCTTGCAAAGGTTTTCTGTTTTGTTTTGTTTTGTTTTGTTTTTTAACAATTTGGCTCTTTGGTTGAGCAGGGTTGAGTAACACTGCTGTAGACAATCAATATAGTTTCAAAATGCAACTGTAGCTTGAAAATAATCTGTTGCTGAACTGGAGTCCTAGAAGACACTTTTCCAGGTAGTCCAGAGGAAGGCACACATTTTTCTGCTGAACCATAACCTAAACTTGCAAAGCATTTGGATTGGTCTGATTCCATGTCAGTCATCAGGCAGATCAGTGTTGCAGAGCTCTAATCTGAAACGACTGTGCCAGCTCTGAAAACAAACCTGATCAATCAGAGTCATTTGAGGAGAACGAGTTGGTAGCTACAGGTGGGTTTTGTTGTACTAGAAGCTGACTGTAACTACTGCAGTCAGTGTAGCATTTAAATCTCATGTAGTTATAGTATAGTGGCAGTTTTTTTTCTTGACGGAGAAGGGTTTTGCACTCCTCCTGACTGGCCTTGGCATGAGTTTTATCCACCAACAAGCTCCACTGATTGTTGACTACAGCTGTGCCAGCCTATCAAGCTCAGGCTTCTACCAGTGCTGCCCATGCCTACTACCTCATTCTGTCTTGTTGCTTTGATTGGCCCTTAACGACTGTGACAGATTGTTCTTATGATCACCTTTTTAATTAGTCCTGTCCTTCCCAAATGCTTTGTATGAGAGGTTTCCCAGATGAATTTGAAACAAATCTCATACAATGGATATATAAAACAGTCTGTCTGGCATGTCAGGTTAACCATGACCTGCCTATCCACAGGAAGTGTTCATACAAACTCAACTTTACCTTGGGTCTTTAACACATGTTCAAAAGTTCTTACTTCAAACAAATCATGCCAAGGTCTGAAAAACAGCAGCCTGAGACCCACCTTTTCAAGTGATCTTGGCACTGTTGTTGGGTCTGCAGTACAGTTCACTTCACAGCTTTTACCCAGAACAAATCCTCTGTTCTAAGTCGGAAAACAGGACTTAAATGTGTTTGTACTAAACCTAGATTAAGGTGAAACAACATCCTTAAGGCTCATTTATGCTTCATGTTCACAAGGCTTTCAGACACAAAGGGAACTTTACTCCTTATGCATGATCCCTCAAAGCTAACGGATATGGACCAAACCTTACAATAACAAAAGAAGACAAAGCAGGGAAACTCTCTGGCTCCTCATGAGCAAAACATATCTGTGCCGGGTGATTTTTGTGTTTTAATTCTTATCTCATTATTTCACACAGCACTGAGTTCAGTTTAAGTGAGAACGTAAAGCTTTATTTGTATAGCACTTTAAAAGGCTCAGTTATAAAGTGCTTTTCAGTTAAAATCAAATTAAAAAAATGAGGATAAAATTTAAACAAATAAATAATAATATCAAAACTCAAACAAACTTCTCACAAGAGTTATGAATCCCTCTCTTCACAGATGAGTTTTTAAAAGCATTCTGGTGGATTGTGGGAGCTGATTGTAGAGGTAAAGCTAAACACAATCATTTCTAGTTTTGCAAATGAAGTGTTGGATAGAAAGAATGTCAAATTAAAAGCCTCTGGTTACAGGGCATCAGAAATTTAGGCTGGCTGGGTGAGGTCATGTAAGAAACGGGATCTTAAATTTTATTCTGAGCTTTACAGGAAGAAATTTAAGAAAGGAAAAACCACGAGACACGGGGCAGATGGCTGGTTCTACTCAGTAATCTGGTATTTTTTATTTTGAACAAATTGCAAGCAGTTGAGTGACAGAAGAATGCGACGTGATAATGCAATGCAATATGCAATAATCTTGTCAGGAGAAATCAAAGTTTGCACAAATAGTTCATAATCAAAGACATTTTAGAAACATTTTAGCTGCATTTGTACATCTTGATCCCATTTGGGAGAAAAAATACAGAGTAGCAGCCTCTGTGTCCTGTTAACTACGATGGATGCAGCAGTGCTTATTCATCCAAATTTGGTTGCATTAGATTTAACAAAACAATCCAAGCTGTGTCCTACTAAAGTGCAGAAGTTGAGGCCAAACATATGAGTCAAATACTAGGGATGGGTACAGAATTCAGTACTTTTATAAGTACTGAATGGGTTCCACCAGTAATCCTGAGTACTGATTCATGTAAAATCAAACGGTACCACATTTTGGTACCTAAGTGCGTCCTTGTGACTGTGAGAGAGTGGAAGAGAGGGCGATTTACCATGCCGGAGGTCAACATAGCATTGCACGAGAGCGTAATAGGTAGCAGCTTATTCAATCAACAAAGCAAATGAAGGTGTGGCTCCACTTTCCAAAATGTGATGCAGATTACGCTGCAATATTTGTGATGCTAAGTGCAAGGCTTACCACAGCCATACTTTTAATCTGAGATAGCAGGGCTGGGTTTTAAATCGTGCAATACAGAGAATAACTACTGAGTGGTTAAAGTACTTTATGTTTTTTATGTTGGAGTAATTTGTAAAAACACTTGTGATGTTAAACACAAGGTGTTCCAAATACTTTACAGTGTTTTGAGATTGAGAAATAAGTCAAATCTAAAAGTCAGAAGTTTGGGTATTTTTTTTAAATTACATTTATTATCACATACGCGCTCAAAAGTACTATAAATGGGTACCATTACATACTGGTAGTGATTTGCAAGTATCAAGCACTGGTACTGTATTGCTTCAAATGTGAAATCTACCCATTTCTATCAAAAACCACTGGTTGATGTAACAGTGGCTATGTTAATTTTTCTATACAATATTGTACAATACATACACACTACACTTTACTTCATATTACTCTAAATAAATCGTATAAATGCATGTCCTCTTAGGATGTCAGTATTTGTCTGATGCAGTCCCTTACATCATTTTTCTCAGCTCCAGTCGGAGCTTTGCAAGATAAATGTGGATGTCATCTTCTTTTCTAGCTTGTCTTCAGGTTACATTAGCAATAAAGAGCTGAAAAATGATTCCAAACATAGCAGGATTGTTAATGACACCGCTTTAATAGTTAAATTACACCAACATAAAAAAACAATGGTCTTAAACTCTTCAACAGTAAAATTCTAAATGCCACTTTTCCTAGTGATCCCTACAGCAGAAAATTTCACAACTAGAATCACATTTTAAGGGACGATTTCTTCCACTTGTTTGTGACCTATTTAAAATAAAGCTAAAAAACAAAGAAAAAGAGACAACAACCCCAGCTGAGAATTTGGTTAAAGGCCTACAATGTCAAGAAGATGAATTGGACCAGAACACAGATCTATTTGAAAAGGGCAGAAACAACCACAATATTCCAGCCAGCAATCTGCATCATAAAAAGTTAGTCTACTTTTGCTTTTTTTCACTCAAATCACAGACGGGTTAGAACTTGCTACAGCTCTTAAATCCCTACAAATGAAGGATCAAAAATCCAGATTACCGAGGCATCATGGTTTTGGCTGTCAGTCACAGAGGGCTGCGTCCCCTTCCAGGGCTCAGCAGGGATTTGTAACAGACACTTGTCTAGTCGGCCCTGACCTCGTGTAATGAACAAAGTGCAGAGAGGCAATATTACAAGGCCTGTGTGGCTCCAAAGTGTGAAAAGGTTAGGGGGCTCACATCTTTAGTCCTGTATCCGCCACAGTGTCAAAGAGGGCTTTTAAGGGTGTAGGAAGTGTTTATCTGGTCTCATTCCTCCTTTATATGACAAACTAGTTCGCTTAGCTTCTGATTTTCACTTCAGAACCCAAAGATGCCATCCTGTGCAGATACAACCGCCTCTTTTCAGATCTCTGCCATCGAGCTTCTGATTAGCCCTTGAAGGCTGGAGAAGGCCCATTCAGAGTTTAATCATCATTCATGTGTCTTTATTACCCCTTAAACTACATAGTTAAGGTTATATGGCACCATCAGACACCATATATTTGCAGATCTGTTTGCTTTGGTAGACATTATATAACTGGAACACTCTTAAGTAGGCTCTTGACGGCAGATAATGAGTTTTAAACCGTTACATCTGGTTTTTAAATGAAAGTGTTTAAATGAACTTATTTTACATTTGATGAATGAAAATGATCATACTGCAAAACATCCAAATGAATTTCTTCCAAAACTGACTTATTGATTGATGTTCAGCCCTAACCATTCAATTACATTTAGTTAAAGTAATACAATGTTGACATTTTAATAAATCTAAAACTTTAACCTTGTTTGAAGTTAAAATCTAATTATCTTTAGAGTTTTTGAGACAAATTATGGAGAACGATCACTGCAACTGTCCTGTCAAAAATCAGATAGTGCTGTTGCCTTCCTGTAATGTGATGAAATGCTTCCACTGTGCCATCTTCAGAGTTTGCAGCAGTTGTTTTACAGAGGTGAGAGGATCCCTGGAGGCAGAGATGGAGTGCAGCAACACTGAATTTACAGACAGGGAGATCGGTATTATGCTGTTGCAAAGTCAATATGTATGTCTTAAGTTGTAAAATTTGTCCTTTATTGTTAGGGGGTTAAAATTCATGCTGAGGCTGGTCAGGAGAAGTACAAATCACCACCAAGAGAAGCTGTCGGTGTGTTAGAAATGAGGCCCACTACAGCTACGTCTCAGCTAAACGCTACACCAGTGGTGGTCATTGCTATTGGCTTCCTGTACAACTAAACCCCGCCCATTGCTACCACCACATTCTTCTCAAACAAGACTGATTGGTCAGGTGCATTTTCAGACCTTGCACAGTTGTTTCAGACTGGAACTTGGCAACATGGATTTGCCTGATGACAGACAAGGAATCTGGCCTGCTTTGCAAGTCCATGGTCAGTAGCTTAATTGGAAGGCCCTTTAGCCTGCTAGTTGAGATAGTTTTGCAAGGTTCCAAACTCAACAGAGCTATCTTGCAGATGACAAGGAAAGAGACACTTTTTAAAAAGTGTAAAATGGATGTACTTATTTATTTGCATATAAAAGACATAACTTTGGCGAGATGACTTTCTGCACCAAGTAAAGCTACTTAACATGAGACAACAATGCCACTGATAACTCTACCATTGAATGTTATGTTTAAGTCTAACAGTACCTAAAGGGAATCTGTCAACAGATTGTTGATTTTACAGTAGTCTTAGGGTAGTTCACAATACCTACTTGCTGGAAAACAGTCCCTTATTAGCAGTTTGCAACCATCAAATAGCAAAGCCAGAAACCTTACATCAGACTTTCAGCTTACTGCTTCACAGTTGCTCTTGCCAAAGTGTCAAATTCTGTCAAAAATCTACTCTATTCTCACCATCTTTTACTCTTCTTAGCTTCATCCGTTGCTTTCCTTTTCCATCTGTTAGCCCCTGCCGACCAATCAAGCAGTGTCGTAACTACCTAACTGTGAGAGTTACATAGTACTGAAAGCAGGCGACCAGGGCACTCTGTGGTAAGAGGATAGACACATGTTAAAAGTCTTTTTACTATCATATTGTATTTAAAACTATTAATTTAAGGCGGGGCAGTTGTATAACATTGCTTTAATCATATTCTATTGCTGAGTAAACTAAATACACTTTTACCAATGAGCGAAACGTTGTCATTTAGAAGTCAGTATGAATTAATCTGGTTATATAAATGTTTTGCTGAAATTCAGCAGTGATAACTGGACCATTTAGAGGAAAAAGATTTCTTTCTCACATAGCAGCAGATGCAGAAGACATGTAATGAAACAGAAACACGATGTTTGAAGGATAACTGAAATGTTTTTCACTGTATGCTAATTAGACTCTATTGGGATTACAATGAAGAGTGTTCTGTACTACAAAGAACAAAAATGCTCAGAGGGACACTTTCGGAAGACAGTTACTGCATAACTCAATTTGATGAGACATTGGATTTATCTTCATCCCACAGGCAGGGCAGAGATCTGCATTAGACTTAAGTAGGCTTTGACATTTAACTGTTGTTTTACAAATTTCCACCCTCCCTGAAGGACTTCCATAACTATTATGGACAGGGAGCTCTCCAGCATCATCCAATCAAAGAGCAGGTTAAGAGGTTTTTATTACCCAGCCAGGAAATCCTTTCTGGGTGAAGCTCTGGTGTTCACTAATTGATCAGCTGTGAGGTGAGCCGTGACCTGACGGACTGAGAACATCTGCAGGGTCAACGACTGAACTGCACAGCTCCTCTGTCTCTGCCAGAAAACAGCACCACAGGAGACAATTAATAAGCCATGTCTGCTCAGAATGAGGCATACACAAACAGAGATAGAAACTGACGTACAGATTACTGCTCTGAGATACAACTGAAACACATGCTCAACATCACTTCTATCTTTCTGTTTTTGTTAGATATCAGTTATATTTTTAGGTACCATAGATCACAGTCAGTTATTAAGAAAATAGAAGAGGGATCATTCGTTCTTGAATGAAACTGTGTCAGGATTTAGGATAATTACTGTGGAGTACCCCAGGGATCAGTGAGTGGTCCAAAACTGTTGCTGTGTCATATCAGTGACATCTGCAGTGTTATAGTTTTTTTTGGTAACACTTTATTTTAGTGGGCCCTAATTACCTCTCCATTTAACTTTCTCCTCTAGTAATTTTTCAAAAATACGGTGACAATTACCTAGAAATAACTTGGAATGTAACCAAGTCATAACTCGGTAATATCAGGGCAGTATTTACAGAGTAATAATGTAGTATTTATTAAATAATTCATTGTAATACTGTGCACATCTTTGGTTATCAGGTGGTATTTTATCAGGTAATTTCTTAGAGTATAAGATGATGATTTCTAATTTTTTTATTTTGGCCCTCAAATTAAAGTGAGTAAAGTAACTTTTGGGTAATTTTTGAATGCCTTCATTCATAATATCCTAAAAACTTCTTCTAAATTCAGAAGTAATTTCATTAACTAAACTTACTAAATTTAAGTGGGTCCTTCCCACATAATTCTCATGTAGTTTTTAGGTAGTTTACCAATTTTTCCCTTCAAAATTTGAAGGTAATTTTTAGTTGGTTTCTAAATACATTCCCTGACAATCCTCTATCATATTATTGCTATGTTGACACTGAGTTTGAGATCAAATTGCTTGGGGTTGTGATTTACCAAAAGTTAACATAGAAACAACATACTGAAAATATATATACAGTGCTTAACAAATTTATTAGACCACCTGTCATATTTGTCTCAGAGACCATCCAGCATCATGAAATGCTTTAATGTGGACTCTTTCATTTTCTGTCAGCTCTCCACGTTTTACCATTTTGAACAGGAATGAGGAATTTCAAACTGAATTCACCCAAATTTGAGCCGGCTCACTGAGAAGCTCACTGAGAGCATTTTCTCTGAGAAGTCAGAAATTAATCAAGCATAACATTCAACCACTAAACCAAATATTTCTGTTCAGGAACTCAAGTAAATAACTATAATTTGACATATTAATCAAGAAATAATAATGTGCTTTACTATTTTTTCAGTTTTGTAAATTCATGGATAACAATAATGATTATATTTTAGCATTAAAAATATCATTTGGGTTAAAGAGCTTCTACATATTGGTGTATTAACCATTGCAGAAACATAAAAAATGATTTTGGTAATTACCAATGCTGTTAATTTAGGGCAGCTGTGGCATAAACCTTACTTTGGTTAGGGTTAGGGTGGTCTAATAAATTTGTTAAGCACTGTATATAAAAGTCAGTCAGTAGCAATTCTGTATAAACCCAAAAATATTTTAAATTATAAGGCTATGTCTTTAATCCATTACTCACTAATCGTTCCTCAAATATCTTATTGTGTAGATCAGCTCCCATCACTGTCTTCATGTGAATGCAGAGCTGAGAACAACAAACCCAGAGAAATAATGATTGAACTGTTATCCAAAAAATACTCAGCAATACATTAAGTGAGGACATATTTGGCATATCAGTTAAAAAAAGATGTATTAAGCATGTTTGAGCCTCTGACTGACAGATGAGCAAGCTTATAGAACTTTCATCCCTTCATGTGAATGTAGAGCTGAGAACAACAAACCTAGAGCGAGTAGGATTTCATAAAAAAAATACTCATAATATATCTTGTAAGATTCTGCTTCATATATCAGCTAAACACAAGTTTTAGATGTTTGAGCTTCTCAGTGACGCATAAACAAGTGAAGCAACCATCATCCCTTTTTGTTACCCCAGAGATCAACAAATCCAAGGGAATTTTTTGTGAAGCTGTTTAGAAAAAAAATCAGTGATACATTTAGTTAGGATGTATTTGACATATCAGCTAAAAACACATATTAGACATGCTGAAGCCTTTGAGTACATAAACGAGTTGAAGGAAGTGCTTATCTGTTTGAACACTGAGCTGAAAACAACAAACCAGATAAAGTCTGATTTAAATGTTTGTAGAAATAATTACGTGTGTTAAACATGTTTGACCTTTTGATTGACAGATAACCAAGCTTCAGGAACTGTCATCCTTTCTGTGTGAACACAGAGCTGAGAACAACTTTGGGTTCAAAGGAAGTTTTACCTCACTGTTTAGAAAGCAATCCCCCAATTTATTCAGTCAAAATACATACATTTCAAATATATCGGCTATATTCACGTTTAAATTGTGGCATACCATACTGTTACATTGTGACTAGATAACTAGTGATTGGCAAATATTGTCCCTAGTGGCTATGAAAAGATACAGCTTTATCAAAACTATGCCCAGTTCCACAAACCAACTCACTGTATAGTATATTACATTTTTGTTCAAGGCCGTATCATCTCATGTTGAAGATTCACTTCAAACTGAGAGAATTTCGATTTCCTTTAAGATCATTTTTTCAACAGGCAATTATTTCATTGTGTGTGCTGACACTGCTATACTTGCATCATGTTGTCATTTTCCCACAACACACAGAAGAGCTAGAGGTGTTCATTAGTGCCACATGTTTTCTATGAATTCTTGTTAGTGCTAAAAACCCATGAGATTTATTTTTCTGATGAGACGCTGCTGTTGAAGTATATTTCTCTATTTTTCTGCCCCACTGCGATGATGCTTTTGGGTAAATGGCGCTCTGTGCTGGCTGTTTGTTTCCTCCTGTTGGGGATATATATTTCCCTCTGACTTTCATTTGTTTGGCAGAAATATTCTGCTGCGCTGTGCCATTTTACACGGCTGTGTTAGTGAAGGTCACTCCGTGTTTTCTCATTGTGTCGTCACCACCTGACAGCAAACGTTACCTGTGCTGATGCTGTGCCTGGGTATGGTGTGTGCCTGTCCTGTGTGGGTTTGTTACACTGAAGGAGTAAAGACGCAGCGGCACCTGGATCAAACTGTTCTAGTATAACATTTAAGTGTGTGTGTTTGTGTGTGGGTGTGTGTTTCAGCCCACAACTTTCAGCTTTTTCCTCCAGCGTTTGGTGATGAATGATAAAGAGCAGCTCTTTTCTCAGTCAGTAAGTTTACTCCCTTTTATATTTGTTTGGTTAAAGAGCATTAAACTGATTTACTGCTCACTCCTTTATCCTTCACTGGGGTTTATTTATTTATTATAAAAAGATATTTTTCTTGATTGAAGTCCAGCTACTCAGACCTGATTAGACTGTGCATTAAGATGAATAAACATCCGTTTTGGTCATTCAGATACAAAGCAGTAATCCTTAATGCTAGGTGTGAATGTAAATCAGTGTGGACTGAAGGTGATATATCTTTAACAGCATGATGGTAGGCCTTAATCTGGATTGATTTGGTAATGTAGATGCTTCACGATCTGACACTCCCTTAACTGATGTAAACCTACAGAAGTCTGCTGGTCTGCAAAAAGCAACGCTTTTTTTTATGCCCATCCAGCCGCGCTCGTAGTCTCATTTCTCATGTGTGGTGTAACTGTCAATGACAGGAAACTGGCCAGTAGTTTAGTTCTGATGACACTTGATGGTTAGTAGCACATAACTAGAGTTTCAACCCCTCAAAATGGCAGCATTTCACTTTAGGTTAAGAAACACCTTACAATAATCAACCTGGTTAGAGATTTGTATTCTCTTGTTATTTTACTGTAAGGAAAGATTACATTTCACTGTACAAGGACTTCTGGTGTCCAAAAGTACTTTGAGTAAACTTTGACTTCTACTTTTACTTCAACTTCAGTCAATTTTTAGCAAAGTAACTGTACTCGTTCTTGAGTACAATTGTAATTTTCCCACCTCTGGTAAAAAGAGCCGGCCTTTTGGCTCACAAGCTGCTCTTCATTTGGTACCGTTTTGGCTTTTATTGTGTCTATCACACTACAACAATAAAAACAGGAAAAAAGGAACCAGGAGCTAGCTCCTGTAGTTCTCAGAGAGAGCTGGTCTGTTCATGAATGACACATCACAACTGGCTTGTGAGTTTTCCTCATGGATTGAGTTGTCATTTCAGTTTAACCAGGACCCCACCTCAGTGACAGACTCAAAGTGTTTGAGGGGGAGAGGTGAAAACTGTAAAAGGGACACCTGTTGTATGTGATGGGACACCAGTGCACTAAAGATGTTCGGTGATTAAGCAACTAAGTCTTTTGTTTATATGATTGTAAGACTGTGAGGGTACATTTATCTATAAAACTGAAATTTCTCTTTTTAGTTATGAGACATACATGTGCATGTCTCAAATAAAACTAGAGATTTGTCAGAAAAAAACTGTGATGTAAGAACAAAGTTCTTCTCTGCAGTTTTACAGTGATGGACTGTATGTGATGTTTAATACATTTACAGTGGAATACCTGGAAACCTTGGTTGAGATTACACGTTTTAATGATTAAATTACCTTTGCCTCTGTATTAAATATATACAGAATTGCTTACTATTTAATCATTTATGTCTCAGATACAAAAGGGAGGATGAGGGTGAAAATTGACTTGACACAGAGGAGCTTATGGTCGTTCATCACATTTACTCCATCACTGGACTTGGCCAAACTGGACTTGGCCAAAGATGGATTTTTGTCAGATTTTTCTACTTATAGAAAACTAATCTAGTTCACCTAGATGGCTCTTCATTATGACTATCTACCATAAAGGTTGCGAAGAGGACACTTTCACATTGTGTCCTCCCTTAGTCCCCTCCAGAGTCCAATCTCACAAGAACAAAGTTGTAATGTTGCAAGAAAAAAAAATTTACTAGGGAAGAAATTACATTTATTGAATATACAGTTATTGTAAAATGACTCTCAAATATTATTCTATTCTAGCATAACAACTGTAATTTTTAATACTTCACCTTCTTTTTGAAATATCAGATTTCTTGGTAGCTTTTATGTTTTATTGTAAAGATGTAGTTGGATTTAAAGTCCAAAAACGTAAGAGCAGAACATCATAGATGAAGGTAGTCTGATGTATATAGCTCTTGAAAAGGTAGCGCTAGTGTGTAGCATTTTTCTGACATTGAGATATTACAGCAGATTTCAATGACAGCTGCTGTCAGAGCCAATATTTCAAAACATAACTAAGACTTAATAATTTATGGTTACCAAATGCATTGATTTTTCTCTGTGCAGAGTTAGAGTTACACTGTGGTTAACTTTATACTTTAAGATGTCAACATGCAGATCTTTGCACAACTTTACAACTCCTGCAATGCTTTATTTGTAAAATGTGTGTTTTTATATCTTACTTTTATTTCTTTCTTTTTTTTTTAAATGTGATGTTCTATTCAAGTTTTTTAGCAGCATAAGTCCTGTTGTTTTTAAGCTCTTTACATTTTTTCCTTCCACTTATCCATCATCTATGCCGCTTGTCCTGCTCAAGGTCAGGAGGGCTGGAGCCAGAACCAGCTGAGAGGCTGCCAGTCGATCACAGAGCTTTTCTTTTCTCCATCGCAAAACACCAAGTCAAATTCCTTTCAATTAAATCTCTTGCAAATAAAGCTCAATTCTGACTCAGACAACCCAGACACTCCAGAAACTCAAGTGTAGCACAGGAGGAAGAAATTCATAAAGCTTTATCTATTGTTGTGATTCACTTCAGGGCTTCACATCTTGAGAAAATAGTCACTAATCATTTTAAAAGCAAACAACGCATTACCATATCACTGAAAAGCTACAGTAGTCATTGCAGTCACAAATGTCACATGATCTCTGTCATAAGTAAAATAGCAGACATTAAATTTGTGTCATCATGTCACATGTATTATTACGTCTCAGATGATGTGATTGAGACTGTAGCTTCTTCTTAATACCTCCGATTCTGCCTGATTAGTTTTAACTGATTCTCTCCCTTTAAAGCTTCGTATTCAGTAACTTAATAAAAAGTTAAAACTGCTGACTTTTTGATTCAGCCTGGTATAAAAGACAACATGTTTCTGTCACTTTTAAGCCTGTAATTGAACATGGTGATGTTTTTAATACACATGTATCTTCTCACTGTTTTAATGAACACTGTGCACCATGAAGCATTGAAGTTTATAAAGTTTGAAGTCATAATTCATTCTGTATGCTCAGGTTTGCTCACATACGAGACTAATAAGATCAAGCTTGATCTGCTTCCCAGATACCTGAGTTTTTTTATTCACTGCAGAGTGCTGAAGGGAGTCTTCACTGTGAATCAGTCCCCTGATCTGCCTTTGTTGTCCATCCCAATATGTGCATCTTTAAATGGAAAAATACATTTCAGGAGAGATACAGCAGGTTGGAGATGCTTTGACTGACAGCTTTCTGCTCTCTGACTCAGGACTGGATGATCTGGATTTGTAGCTTTTTAGTCTGGTGTGTCCCAACATCTTAAGGCGGCCTTACACCTAATGACTTCCCTCGGATTTCAAAGTCGTAGACAAGATTCCAAAGTCAGAGTAAAACCATGGGAGTCCTGCTAAAGTTGCAGCTCACTCCCGTTGTCTCAGTCATTAGGTGTAAGGTGGTCACAAGACTCGATTTCAGCCGTTTTGAGGCGGTCCTTCTTCAGTCTTGGCGTTACGATTATATCAAACGTGTTTGACATTGTGGTAAGTCTTAAGTCTGGTCTTATGCAAACTGTGTTTCTCAGAGACGCGTCCACGACCACTGGGAGCCGGTGCCTTGTCTGTCAATTCATTCCAGGCTGACATGACAGGTGCGGTAAACCACTGCTGGGATTTTCAAAGTTAAAGCCCAATCAGTTTGTTTCTGTGGTTAGACTCAATCAATCAGAAAATCAATAAAAGGGTAAAACATCCAAGGGGTTGAAAACTTTTTTATAAGAACTGCACCATAACAGTCCTTAAAATTATGTATTTAGTGCAGTCATCTTGGTATTTGGTATCCGAGTGCCCAAAGAAGGTCTTCAGTGCAAGGCTAAACTACACCTCACACACAAAACTCAAATATAATTCAGTGTCTATCCTCCTATCAGAGGGAAAGAAGTCATAAAACAATAAAAGTTTATGCATTTTAATAGCCATTTACTTCTGTATCTTTAATTTCTCCATTTCAAAATAAGCATTTGTGTTTCAGCAGAGTTTCAGTGAAATGCCTCGCACAGTTCTGCTCCTGCAGTAATTAGACTCAGTGGAGCGTTTATCACAGGGAAAGACACTGAAATGGGATGTTAGTCTTATCAGCATGAAATGAGTAAAAAATTGGATTTTTGAATTTAGGTCGCTGTGGTTGATGTTCAAAGGTTTCCCAGCAGTTTTTCAGCAGTTCAAAAAGAGCTGCAGCTCCTCTGTCTGTTATCTCACACACTTGTCTGATTTTGTACATGAATCCAATAATGAGCAAATCCTGTTCCAGTATGTGTAGAAAATGCTCTCACAGCCTCCTCTCTGTGAACATTTTAATTATCTTGGTTTAAAAAAAAAGAACACAATCTCAAAAATTGTGTTTTTGCAAAGAATTCTGGGTTTGATAAATGATCAAATAAGTCAAAACAGTTGACATGAGGGAGCGATGGAGGGACAGAGTTTGTACGGAAAGTAGAAACAAGTAGAGAGGGGAGGATTTAGTGATCAAGTTTGAGTTGGGAGTCTGTCCAATGCAAAGTTTATTCTCTGTCACAAAAGACAAAGAGGTTTTGTTCTCAGAGCTGAAACAGCACATTAGTTCTATTTTTCTTTTCCTGCATGCAGCTTGTACTTGTCACAAACATTTCACAGCTTGCAGCAGGCGTGAAATAACAATTGTCTTTTCTTAAATAATCTGTCAACTACTGAGTTTCTCACTAAAATACAGCTTGTGTTCAAAAGTCCTCAAACAAAGCGTTGTATGAAAAGAACAATGTTCATTAAATTATCCTGATCAGAGGGTAGATTACTGTAATCAGGGGTCAGAAGTGTTACGCTACCACCTACAGAGCAGATCAAATGTCAGAACAATGGAAATGGTCACAATGAAGCCAAAAAAAATCTCTCTTTCAAGTAATGTTCACATTCCTTGAACATACACACCAAGCTTGTATTATATCAGAAAACTGAAACAAAAATGGCTACCATCTGTGGATCTCAGGCTCAATATTCATTATGGGGACTTAGACCCCTTTAATTTAAATTAAAACCTTAAAGCACTACATTTAACTGAGAAAGGTGATGACTCCTACATTACACCAGGAAAAGTAAAAACCATCTGCTGTCTAGGCATTAGCTGGCTCAGACTAAAAATACAAGAAACTTAGGGGTAACCATACATAGTAAGGCATATTAACAATAGCCTCTTGTATGTATATAATTGACTAATAAATACACTTGATTTCAACATTTTGATATTATAAAAAAAAAGGGCTGACATGTATGATAGCGCTGAACAAAGCATTCTGGGTAGTAACTTGAAATGGTAACTCTAGCTGTTTCTTAAAGCCAAGGAAGGATCCTCAAACGGCCTTTTTGAAGGATACTAGGTCATCGACTGCCAGTCTCGAGAATCCTTTTTCAAGGACTGAGTCCTTCAAATAGAGAATTTCCAAGGATGCACATGTGTATCCTCCGCTCACAGGAATTACCCACAATCCAATGCGTATTGTTGTCCTTCTCTTAAAAAATAAACATTTAACGTAATATCAGGAGAAAGCCAGGTCCTAGTGCGCTCAATACACTTTTAAATGTCCTGTTTCTGGTGTTCCTGGTCTGTAGAGGGAGCTGAGAGGCTTTCAGACAATTTTTCAACAAACATTTGACAACAATCTTTCAACAAATACTGTATAGAATAATTTCATATTCAACCTGTTGTAAGGGTTTTAGTTCTTTGACCGTACTGAAAGACTGTAGACAAAGCCCTTCGGACTGTAAACCACTGTTAACTCTAGCAGCATCCTGATCATTCGTCTGAGTGAGGTGAGGGGGCGGAGCTTAGCAGTAAGTCATTCGGAAAGATGTTAGAAGAACAATGGAACTACTGACATCACTATCTAGAGAGCTCTGAACAACAACTGCAGCCTGAATGTGAATCTATTCCTAAAATATCGTCAAAGTAGAAATCTAGTGTGTTTCCTCAGACAGCGTATACATCAGACGCTAATGTTAATCCTATACAATTAATATAGCTTTATATACAGTATGGGGTTCACTTTAATAGCTTAATTCAATGAGTTGTTGATTTCTCTTCAGAGCAAATCTGGTATATTGAAATAATAAAACTTTTAAGAAATGGTTCAAACTTATCAGAACTACAACAGCAAAAAATAGTTTGAAAAAAGAAGAAAGAATAGCTCGGTCTTCCCAAGTAAAAGACACTCTTTCTTCAAAATATGGAAATAATAAGGTCACTTTTAACAAATAGAACATTGAGAAGGTGCAGTATTGGACAGTAATTCATACTTTGTGATTAAGGAGCCTTGAGCTCTGCAGCTTTTTTACCAAGGGGTCCTTTACCTCCACCCAGAGGGCAGAGGGTGCAACTCCTGCAGCGAGGGGTGGGAGAGGTCGGCCAGGCACACAGAATGAGCAGGGACACCTGTGTTTTCTAAGACTGGGTGCTCACCATTCTGCAGCTTTGTCTCCCTTAAACATTCATTGAAAGAATGAGAACCACGGGTCTGAATGTGAGACCAGCCCTTGCCTTATGAAGGGCTGACTGGTAAACTGGCTTCTAGTCATTATTCATGCTAAATGAATGGAGAAAATTTCTGCTGTTAATGGAGTTATAGCATAATAGTTAATTATTAAACCTGCTGGGTTCAGGATGTCATCATTTATTTAGTTATTGTATTAAATATGCTATCAACAACTCATGCCTCTGAGCACACAGTTGTGTTCAGACTGAAATGTACTGTCTGAATTATTTACATCTCATTTCACAACACTAAAAAGTGAAGTTTGCCTACCCCATTTGTAGATCTTTCTTTACTTATAAGATATCAAGGTTTTCTTTCTGCTTTCATTTCTGTGGCTGTGAACCACGTAAAGAAAACTTGCGAGGTACAGTTTAGTGATGCTGTTGTGAATATATAGTAAACCCTGCACTTCCTCTTCCCTTCAGCTCCCACACCTCTGCATTCGGGCTGAGCAGGCCGCCTGCTCGTCTCTGATGCTGTGTGACAGTCTGCTATGACAGTTAATGAGCAGCATAAAGGCAGTAGAGGGAGGGAGGCTGATAGAGGGATGAGAGAGGAAGAGGGGGAGGTAAATCCAGCAGGACATATTGTGGCTCAGCAGTTCTGTTGTTTTGTGGCTCTGCCAAGGACAGGCTGCGCCGTCACACAGCAACCTCATAACTCCAGTCTGGCCCTTATTGATTTAATTCTGCCTGAATTGAGAAGTGAGTCCTCTGTGTGCTCTCATAGTTTCATGACCTTCAGACCTCCACAGCCCAATTAAAACTGTGGATCTGGTTTCAGACATGATTGATGCATTAAACCCAACACACGATCAATGTTTCACCACAGCCAACAAGTGTGATCAGAAGGAAAATTAGCTTGGTGCTAATTTGTGCTCGACAGCTGTGGGCCTTTGGCTAATAATGTGATAAAATCAAGCAGCAGTAAATACTTCACAACTAAAACCTAAAGCCTGATGGCACCATTTCAGCCTGGCACCACTTCTTCCCATCTGTGTCTTTTAAACAAGTTCTTTATTCTTTCTAATTTAATCCGCCGGCCTGTTGGGACTGAACTACAGACTGGCAGGAAACTAACTCTCCAGAAACACTTCATTTAAATCATTTAGAGCAAACATTACAGAAAGAAAAGTTCCCTTTCATTTAACCGGCTACACCCAGTTTAAAAAGTGCTAATAAGTATTGTGAAGTATCTATGTAAAGAAGTATCTCATGTGAGAAGGAGTAATGTAACTAGTAGTGCATCTAGTAACTTTACTTTAATTAGATAATATAATGTTGCTTTCACTTTGAGTGTTAATTTGTGGCCCTTATAATTCTAATAAGTTACACAATGCAACATACTCCCCATACTTAATAAAGCCGTGCCAATCAGGCACCTGACTGTCAGCACCCGGCTGCACCAGAAGCTCAAAACAACAGTCAATAGCAACGGCAAAATCAGCTGTTTGGCATTGGCAGAGAAGACTTGGCAAATTCCTCATAGGCACAACCCACTTACTCAGCTCTGCTGCATATCATACAAATGCATGTTCCTCACAAATGTGACACCAGTTAAAAGAGAAATAGACAGGCTTTCCAAAAGTTTCCAAAGTTTTCCAAATGTTGCTAAGACATTTGTCCAGTTGGCCTCATGGTGTAGGTTCAGTGTCCTTTCAACATGTTGTCCTTGTTGTGTTCATGATGTTAATGCATCAGTTTAAACGTGACATCACACAGTTGTGAGCGGAGGGCATCCAGAGAGTAGAGGCATCCGGTTAAGACACAGTTAGAAGAAAAGCCTCTAGGGTCACATCATAGGAACGATGCATGATGAGGAGCTCCACATCAGAGATGAGGATGATGATGATTGTGTAGGAATGATTTTGCTAACAGCTTTCCCCCTCTTTTGCAGCAATCTGTGTCAGGAAACAAAGTGTTGAGTGAGGTAGTCTCTATTTATATCCCCCTGTCCCATTTACTGCCCATTCTGTGTCTGAGCAGCACAAATTAATCCTTTTATTACACACGCAGCATGAAATAGCCCGCTGCTGCTGGTGGAATGGTGAAAAAGACGGCTGGATGCAGGAAATAATATTTTAAATGGGAAGGGGAGGCTTCATTAGACAAAGGCTTACTTTTGTCAGACGTAACAAAAAGATGTCCCAGAAGTGTAACATGTTCCTGACGGCGTTAGCATTCAAGCAGTAGACAATTTTAATCTGAGAGCACTGAAAGAGCCGTGGAGGATGCAGTTGCCATAGAAACAGCCAATTTGCTCAGCATCCAGATTATATGAAAAACAAACAAGCAAATTGCTCTTAATTAATGTGCATTAGTGGTGATTGATTGTTACATGATAGGAGACAACAAAACTGCATCAGTTCTCACCTACCTGTGGCTCCCAGAGTGGGGGTCCGTGACCCGCTGAAGGTCATGAGACATCAAAGGGGGGTTGTGAGACACTGAAAGGGGTATCCCAAGGAGAAAACAAAGACAATTTTTAAAATTTGCTGTTATTGGAATCACATACCCATGAAATGAGTTCAATCTAAAATCAAACCATAGTCCTAGGGTGGCTTAGGTGTTAGAGGATTATCTTTAAATATATACATCTTTGTCCAGAATTCAGGCTGTAACCAAGAAATGAGGGTGTTAAATATCAAAGGCTGATCCTGGATAATATGATTAAGTATTATTGTAATGTAGAGAAAGGATACAGACAAAAGTGCAGACCAAAAAAAAAGAAAGAAAAGAAAACACTGTCCTGTCATTTTGGCCTACCTCGCTCCTTCATGCAGCTCTCATCTCAGCTGTCCTGCAGGGTTCAGCTGTGGATGCACCCTTGGGATCAGGTAATGGGCTGCCAGGTTGCTGGGACAGAGTGGTGGGAATTGAACGTGATTCATGCACTGTAAAACCTAATGAGTAAACCTTACGTTAAGAAGTCATGTGAAGAAACAGCAACAAAAAAACCTTTTTGACCTCAGTAAAGTTAACTAGATATTTTGTGTAACATTCACAAAATCTTTTTCAGTGTTGTGTGCTTGCACTTGAGATTAAGTAATTTAAGATATCCAAGACATACTCACTGAAATACAGAGTTTGTTAGCCATTTTAAAATACATCAACTTAATTTTACTTGTACATTTATGTAAGCCTGACTAGCTTTTCTCATTCACTGTAATTTTCACTTAAATCTTCTCCTAAATAAGAGCCAGCTCCTGTCATTCATATTAAGAGCTGTCCAGAAGAACTAGTTCGTCCTGACTGGTCACTTACCCCACAGGGTTTATTTATGTAACAGTATATCATTTCCATTAAAACAAATGTTATGACAGAATGAGGGAGAAATGCTGCTTAAAGAAGATTAGCTAGCATTTTAGCTCAGCAATGAACTTACAAGACTTGTATCTTGTAACAGGTCAGTTTAAGATACTACATATGTCAAATATAGAAATGGCTGAACGATGATCTTTTTCACTATTTTAGTCCTCCTAGAAACAGGAAGTGACCATCAGGACTCTTAAGGCTTTACTATGAACAGCTTGAATACTTTCTTGGTCCATCCTTGGGGCCCTTGGGGTGGGGTGGGTGGGTATTTGGGATAGGTTGGTCAGTGGGTATGGGTTGGATGTGGTGTATGTTTTTTACTTTTATTTATACTTGTGTTCTGATGATCGAGAACAGAGAGATAGGCTTATCTTGATTGTGTGTGCTTTCTTTTGGCCTATTAATCATTTATCCTCTATTCAATATTGTTCAACATTGCTGCATGTGTACACAAATAATCTCTCTCTCCTGTATATTGGCTTCTAATGAGACACAACACTATGTACATCCTTATTATGAACTTTCTTGAAAATAATGAAAAAAGTTATCACAAAAAAGGAAGTGACCAGTTTGTGGTCAATTCTAGAATCCAATGGTTGAGCTAGCTTGGAGCTAACTTATTCTAGCTTATTCAACATAGCTTTGACATGAAGTTTAATGAAGTCATGTGGCAGGGAGAGGACGTGCATGAGTGTGCTGCTAATGTCATACTAACCACCATATTAGTAAGTAGTGTGCAGTGTACACCTTTTGTGTTGCAGTGCCAGTTTTTGTTTTTGACACAGCTAATCTCTCCCCAGTGGAGAATCTTTTTTCTGTTATCATTCATTTATTCACACATATTATGGGTAGCTTAAAGTACGTGTTGGTATTTCTGTCAGTGGAACACACAAAGGTCCTGCAGGATATAAAGAAACCTTTAATATAGGCGACACTGGGCAGTGGTTATATTTAGTATACTGCAAACTGAAGGCACTCTCAGTCAGTGATCAGTGGTCAGTCCTCGCCTGAGGGGAAGACTGTTCTCTTTGAGAACCAGTGGAGGATTTACTTCCCACTGCACTCGACTGCCCTAGAATACAGCAGGAGTGTGTTTTCTTTTGCAGTCATGTATATCTCAATCAGCTTAATCCCTGTTATCATGCTCTGGGGTTAGGGTTGAAATTAGCCTTATTTACAAGAAATTCAAAGTGAGGAGTTGTCCTGAGCCCATGGAAAATGTAAAAAATAAACTGCGCTACAACTATACATCTTTCTGCTTATATTTTTGACTAAATGTTTTTTCTCTTTTCTTTTCTTTTCTTTTCCATTTTTGGTATGAAAACTACTGCAGCCAGTCACTGCTTTACTGTAATCGTTGTGCAGCTAGCAAATAAGAAACTGAATGATGAAAAAAACAAAGATTTTCTAGCCATTTCCAGGTTTCTTAAATTTTTTAAAACCGATTTACTATTTTATGAAATTGAATCTGAACTCCTTTATTAGAGGAACTTGTATTTACTGCCTCTGTATCACTTGATTTATTGGAGTAAATCATATGGGGAATAAAAGAGAGATTTTCAGATATGATGAATGTTTTTGGAGAAGTACCTACATTACCACAGATACTTCCAACAGCTGATTTTAGACTCATTGATCTGAGTCTAAAACCATTGTGGCAGGCCTGACATCTACTGTGAAAGACTGCTGGAGACTGCGATCTGTTGCTATAGCCCATGCATGTTTTGTGCTGCTTAATTGAGATTTCTTTCATTGAACGTTTCATTAAATGAGTCCACAATCAAAAGAAGTAAGGAATGAAGGCGGGCAGAGCTAAGCAGTGCCAGTGCATCCTCTTTTGTTCTGATCTTGATTGGATTTGCTCTGAACACCAAATTTACTCTCTGTGCCACACAATAATATGTATTTAGCACACAGGAAATTTTGTTTTGTAAATGCTTATCGTTATGTGTAGTATGGAATTGTAATGGTTTTTGAAAGTATTAGCTTGTACAGAAATGTTGACAACATCAAATCTGAAATGCTTATCTCAGTACAGTTTGACTCCAGTCCGTCTTCCACTGCCTCAGGTGCGTCTCTGATTATGCGAGGTGAAAGTATGTTGTTTCCTCTTTTTGCTCACTTACCCACAACACAATGCTCCTTTTGTTTTTGTTGATTCCCTTGTGGGCATGTTGGTTGACTTAATGAGCATCATTATGAAATGACTCTTATTAAGGCTAAACAAGCGACTCTGTAAACAAAGATCATAGCGGGAGAGGTACAGAAGGAGAGGCTGGGTTAAGGAGAGCGAAGGAAAATACAGTAAGGTGGAGAGAGAGAGGGATGTGTTCTAAATAAAGACAGGAAAACACCTGGGCTGTACACTCTAATGCACTAAACACATAGGTCAACATTGGAGATATCTGACATTCAGTGACTCAAGGAATAGGGGGGACATCTCTTCTTAGATTGATTGTATCCATTGTGATTTAGTTGGGTGTGTTTAATGCTGCAGCTCTTATTTGAAGGTAAAAGTTTTCGTTTCATTCAATAAGAACTTTTACATAAGCAGCAGGGTTGATGTGGATGGAGGCCGAGTTACAAGCTGCTTCTCTTCTTCCTGATTATTAGGCCTTATCATTAAAATGTGATATGCTTCATTGTCATGTTCATATTTGCTTATGAAATGTGTTAAGAAGCTCTAATAGTTGTTTTTACCAAGCTCTATCCTGACCCTGTGTCCACCTTGCACATAACCAAAGGCACAAACACACAAACACAAACCTTAATACATAAATTTCCATTTATATTTCACCTCAGCTTCACTGCTGAAGTCTCATTCCATTCAAACAGACAGCAACATGGTCGCCTGTGTGTTTGTTTTGCATGCGTCTTCACACTTGCTTATTCCTCTGTTTACAGCTGCACAGTCCAACCTCTCCCTTCCCATTTTTCTCTCGTCTGTTTGATGCATTTGTTCACCTTCCCTCCTGGAATTTCAATTAAAGTGCAGAGGAGGTGTCGAGGGGCGTTTTTAAAAGTTCACTCTGCAGTGAGAGGGAAACACTTCGATCCCCTACTGGTGCCCTAGATTTCTCTCTCCATGAAACACTGTTTCCTCTCCATGATCAGCTTTATGTCCTTACATTTTAGCATTCAAGGTGTGATGTGTTTCCTATCTTCATGTGTATTTTTTGTGTTTGTTTGGACTGATTTGATTTAATATGGATCCTGATACCTGGAGATTTTAAATCATTACATTGCAGAGTCATACTGAATTCAGTGTCCTGGAAGAGCAGTGGGGAGAAGCTTAAATTGTGTGCAGTGGTAGGCATATATATTTGAGCTTATGTATGAATGTGGGGATGTATGGAGGAGAGGAAGATAGGGGAATGGAAAGGTCTCCAAGTATGAAGCTACGCATGCTAAGCAGGGTAATTCTTCATAGAGAACTTCCTCTCCCCTTTCCTCTTCCTTGCATCTCACTATTTTTCCCTTTGATCATTTTCACACCAGCCTCCATTTGTCAGATTTAGACAGTCTTCATCGTGGTGTCTGAGGAGACTAAGACAGCAGCTGTCACTCAGCCAGCAAAGTGATGTGACAGGTAGTCACATCGCCATTCCTGTGCCTTGTTCCTGTTCAATGAAAGTTGTTCAGGGGTCAAAGTCTAAATCAAGATCCAGTGAAATAACTTTGTTCCAAATATTTCACTGAGCATTACTAGCCCAGGGACGGGGGTACAGTCCAAAGTAACATGGGGGTGGTGCTTGCTGTTTGGATCAGGGCTGATTGACAAGGCGGCTCACGGAGAGGAGAAAGGGAAAAGCTCTTAAGGGTGCTGTATCATGCAGAGGCTCACTAAGGTTGGCATGGACATGGTCCAACCTAAATTTATCTATATATATATGTATAAATGAAGCTAGTTTGATTTTTCTTGGTGGTCTTAAAAGCCCAAAGCAACAGGCTGCATGAACTATCTAGTTCCCTATAGTGTGTGTCCTGGGCCTAAGAGATACTTTGGCTGAAAACAAGACTGCAGCTGTGTCTGCTCTTAAGGGTAGCATCCTTCAAACGACCCATCCTTCATAGCCCGTGTAGACCACTCAGGCTCAGGATGGTTTATGGAGGATTCTTTGTTGTCATCAACAGCTGTCCTGGCGCTTCTGCACATTTCCATATCTTTATAGTCTTCACGCACCACAGAGTAAGTGGCTCCCTCTCTGGCCAGTCTTTTTTTAGAATGTGTTGCAGCCCTTCTCTTGTGTGTGCCAGAAGCACCCTTCCACTCTGCTATGCTTAAGATACACGCTAAGTCTGTCAATCCACATAGAACAGATTGCCCCGAACAGGGAGACACACAGCTGGACTGCACTTTACTCTGCTTCAGGAATAGAACAGCTGCACCAAAATTAGCCAGCATAACTAACATTACATACCTCTTTTAATCTAGCATTTGACGTTTCAAGTTTTCTTATACTATTGTTGGCTATTTGATTTTGTTTGTAACAGTTAAAAATGTTTTACTTAGTCGCTTGAGATCCTGCTAGCCCACTGGAAGTGTGTGCAATACATCTTGGGATATGCTGAGGTTGTCTTTGTTATCTGCATTTGAAGGAGTCCCCTATATGAGACAGCCTTTGACACGTAGCCTTTGCTGTGATGTAATAGGCTTTAAATGTGCCCTGTGATGGATGCAGCCATTTGAATGGGACATAGCATTTATTTTCACTGTAAGCCATGCACGTCATCTCTGAGCAATATGATGACTAATATGCACAATTTTCCTCTATTTTGTGGATATATGTAAAAATAGACAACAATTTGACATGGATATGTTAGCATTGACAGGATGCTGTTTAACTACTGGGTCATGTAAACTGTTAAATGCAGACAATGCTCAGCCCATATTCGGCCCCATTCAGGCACATGCAAAGTCAATTTATCTACATACAACAGCATTATCTAGATGTGTGAGTCTGACCTTAACAAATTTAATTTTGAATGATTTCATTCAAACTAATATGTTTCCAGGAAATTTAAATGTCCACCCTAATTTGATTATTTCTAAATGCATGCAAACACACTGAGTGAGCATTAAAAGCAGAGGCTTGTTATCTGATTAAGCTTATCATTCAGTCAGTACAAGCAAAGCAAGTCTACTATTTAAGTCAATGACAGAGCAGGATTAATGCTCAGTCATCAGTCATTCTAGCTAGCCAACCAATCAGTCAATAGACTGGCTATTAGACACCAGAGAGCCAGTCAACATCAGTGGTGTAGTATGCAAAAAGTTGGTTAACCCATAGGTAGTGTAGCCTGTCAGATAAACAGTGAGACAGTCAACCTTTAACCACAAGTCAGCCAGACTGATACCATTTTAAAATCCAATTTCTGTATAGCATTTTCTTTCCCTGGAGTTGATTTGGCTGGGAGGAGAGTTGATGAGGCTTTATACATTTCAAATCAGACTCTGCTGCTGTATATGTGAGGGGGCTGCGGGTAAACGTGTATATAGGCATATTCTATATGAATGCAAGCTCTAAGTAAAGGTGCATGTGATTGTGTTTATGCCAGTATGCATAATGAACACTCCTGCAGAGTAGACGCCATCTCCAGCTGCTTAAACACGGTGAGTCTGCTCTCATACTGAGACCTAAATGCAGACGAGTGTGCATGCATGTTGCTGTCTTTTCATCTCTGTTCCTGTGGGAGAGCACTCTTACAGAGATAACTTATTAAAGACAGGAACATACAAGCAGACGTGTAAATTGCAAACAACATAGCACATAAATGCAGAGCAATAAAAGCAATCCAGAAACACTACCTGCATTCTGCATATCAAGCTCATAAATCATTCCACACAAACAAAAACTCTAACACAGCATTAAAATGACAGAACAGAAGCAGAAATTATGGCAGCCATCTGCTGAGAAAGCATCAGAAGGTTACAAAGATATGGGTTAAAGACATAAATAGAGGGGGAAGTACACAAGACATCTGTCTGACAGAATATCAGTGCTGCAAAAAGCATGCAATAGTGTTTGTGTTTGTAGCCTTTATGTAGAAAGGCACCTGGGTGTAATAGAATACAAAATGTGATGTAAGTGTTGGTCTCGAGCCTCTTTGGCTGTAAATCAAACAGAAACCATCAAACACCTGGTGTGACGGGCATACACTGCTTCACACTGGGTGTGATTAAAATAAAAGATTTCTAGGAGCTTTTGTGCTGCTCTAGTCTCTAGTTGTTCTGCATTTGCCAGAAGTCTTTTTATTCAACTCCAGTCTTCTCCATTCAATTACTATTCCATTTGCCACTACTTGATTGCAGTCAGTATTCTCCAGCCACTTTTTAAGGATTTTTTTTTTCTTATTTAGGGATTGGGGCAAGAGGGGGGTATCACTTTGACATTTGGTAACAGAATTCATTATTTAGCCTTGTAGGATGTGTCTCCATTTTAATCCAGGTCATGTTTGTGGCCTTTACTCAGTACCAGGCAGGATCATTACAAAGTCATTTGGAGTAAAGCCTCTTACAGTGCTCTGTCTTACAATTGCTGCCATATGGACGTGTACTGTTAGTACAGTATGTGTGCAGAAGTGCATGTGTGTATGCTCTGAAGTACATGTGCATGTCTGTGTGCATGAATACAATACAGAGGCACGTGCTTGCAGGTCTGTGTTTGAATGCACACGAGTGTTACAGTGAATGGCACAGCTGTGCTTAAGTATTGCCACTCCCTGATTACATAACAACTTTATCTTTACCAAGTGCTTACATACTGTAATAATGCTTTCTAGAATAAGCCTCTGCTCAAAACTGTTCAAGCTATTTCACATTATTATTATTAGGGCTATAATAGTTTAAAAAGCAAAAATGTTAATCTAAATTGACTGCTTTGAAATGATGATCTAATAATAGTGTGTGTTTCTTTGTTTTCTTCCTTTGTTTTGACTAAATTTGTCCTAGAGCGAATGTAACCAATGTAACACAGAATGAAACTGCATAGTGGAGCAGTGGTTAGAGCTGTTGCCTCACAGCTACAAGGTTCCTACTGGAACTCCTCTCTCGATAGTCTCGATATTCTCCCAGTGCATGTGTGAGTTCAGCTTTCTCCCACAGTCCAAAATCAAATTAGACAGGTGTGAGTATGAGTGACTGCTTATTTGTCTCTACGTGACTGACTGGAGACCAGTTATTGGTGTTTTATACGTGTTTTGTTGTGTTTGTTGCCTGTTGGACATTGATCCCTGCTGAGGTTCTTTTGCTCATGTTTCTGGTGGATTGTTGTTTTTGAGGGGAGACACATTTGCACCATTAGTGAAGGTATCCACAGAGTTAGACGTCCTGTCTGTGATTTTAGGTGCTCCTCAAGGTTGCATAGTGCAAGATGCACATTCTTCATCAGTATGAATTACCTTACAATCTGTTTGACTCTCTCTACATTTTTAATGTCTTAAACTTATTAATTAACCGGTCTTGTTGTGTTTTTACTTTATGATAGAGTTGTGACTTTACCTGAACATCCTGGTTGGAGATCTGTTCTCCTGTTATCATATCATATCATTTTTTACGATACATATTCAGTAGCTTCTCAGTACCTAAAGCAAACTTTAAATCAAATACTTTTTACTTTTACTTAAATAGATTTATAGACCAGTGCCTTTACTTTTACTTAAAGGGATATTTCGGGATTTTTGAAGTTGGTTTGTATGAGGTGCTTGGCTATAGAAGTGCATTAGCTTCCAGTGATTTATGTGAAAGTTGCTACTGTGGTTATTAAACAGAGGGTTTTTTTGGACAATTCATCTCTTTGTATGTTTTCGACACAGCGTAGAGAAGAGCCAACATATTGTCTTGGCCCATTTTTATGTTAAACTCATTAAACTACAGGGCTAAAACGTTCCCATCTACAGCCACTATGCGCTGGCTTTCTCTGAGCTCGTTATAACCACAGGAGCAACTTTCACAGAAATCACTGGAAGCTAATGCCACGACTATAGCACAGTACCTCATACGACCCAACTTCAAAAATCCAAGAAAAATCCCTTGAAGTAAATTTTAACCAGAGTAACTGTGTTTTTATTTGTGTACAATAGTTGTGTACTTCTTCCACCTCTGGGTGTACTCCACCTCTTGCAAGCTGGGATTTCTCCAGCTCCCCTGCAAACCCATGATAAAGATTGAATAGCAACACAGTATGATAACCATCAACTTAAAAAGAAGAGTTTATGTGAAGGAGTGTGGAACAGACACCATGGTTATATAAAATAAGCTTAAGGCAAATTAATCAACATAATTATCAAAGTATCATGCTTGAGATCATGATCCCATTGACATCATTTTATATTTTTGGTGTGAGGTAATTTTGTGCTCAATTACCTGCAAGATACCAAAGTTATAATAACACTTTTCAGGCAACAGGTTTGCCTCTTAGTTGTTATTTGTGTGTATTTTCTTTTGCAAATGTATTGTACAGTCATTATAAAAACAGGTATTTAAGATGAGTTTAGTTTAACTTTGGTTCAGTTTCAGATTCTCCAAACAAGGTTAGGGGGGAGTAACACCTTTACATGGTGAATAGATAGAGCAGTGCCACAGAAAGAATGGAGAACAAGTTCAGATTTCATCAAGGACCTGATTTATGAGTAGCAGAAGCTCACTCTGTTATGACATTGGTTGAGAACTGGAGGTCTCCGTGTTCAAGTCCCTGTACAGACAAATTTTTAAACTTGGATCAGTAGCTGGAGGGGTGCCAGTATACTTCCTGAGGACTTCCAAAGTACTCAGTTGCTCAGGGTGTCAGCCCCTCCACTCTGGTATATCTTTTTATGCAGATCCTTGCTGTCCTCTCAGGCCTGTGTATAAAGCATGTCCAATAATATCAGAATTTAAAGTCTGATTTCCTTCGGGATTAAAAAAGTATAAAAATCAAAAGAAGCTTCTTCTTTTCCTCATTTCCAATGGATGCAAAACCAGGAAATGCCCAATGTGATGCTTAACAGCATGTTTTCTACTCTTGTTTTTTTATTTAGGAACACCAAAAAGAAGGCCTGCCAGTGTGTCGTTATTGCTCTTAGCATGTTGCTGTTCTGGAAGAGACAGAGGCGTGACATTTAGCACATCAGCGGCTACGATTTCACACACACAGACACCCCGTCACAAGCAGACAGTTCGCTGTCCCATCATTTTGGCTCTGCAAATCCTTTATACTGTATGCTAAACATCAGAATAAGCACAACTCAGGCATTCAAGAGGATGTGTGCTTTTTAGCACATGTGCATATAAAAGCTTACTGTTGTCTTCCTCTTGCATAAATCTAGTTTTCCTGTTCTAATTTGCAGCTACCAGGATCAGGGTTTCCCAGGAGAATCTATCATCCTTGTTTTTTCATGAAAATAAATGCAAACAGTGTAAATGTGCATTAATTTATGTGCATACATTGCTTCCACTTGTGCTTGCGTTTAGAAGGTCTTTGCATGTACCCTACGGACCTGGTGCCCATAGTAACAGTCATTACCAGGGTGTGCTTTGTTGTGTCGAATAATCTGTTGGAGGAGCAGGGAGGAAAAAAGAGCATCAACTGTCGAAGGTTGAAACCGAGGGGAAGACAGGAAACATCCTTGATTATGGACCGGTGTCTCTTAGATACAGAATGTAAGGGTATCTGAAAGGTATAACAACAACAACAAATACACTAACTACAGCCTTGGATACATAATATATCATCACTAACACTGTGCGCAAGAAAATAAAGGCAATACTGGAGCTGAAAATATTCATGTGACTGCAGAGTGATGAGCTAAAAAAAGAGGTAAGAAAGTGTCCTTACATTTTAGAGAAAATTAGTTTCCTGCTTGAGTAGAAGCAGGTTTAGCAGACTGTCAGTTGTGATTTTAAGAGTTTTCTTTTTCAAGAAGTCAAAACCATTTTTTCAAGTCTTCTTTGTGTCTTCTGTGTGTAAAAAGTTAGCCAACTGGCCTTTTTAAGAGCAAAATTGTGCTGGAAAGAAGGCAAAAATGTAAAATTGTTTTTCACTGGTCTGTTTTTCTATTTTTTTTTATCTAAGAGTGTTATGAAACTGTTTCAGACTGACACTCTGAGAATTTAGGCTGGAAGTGGTCCTAGGCTTTTCATTGATTCATCATGATGCAGGACCATTAGACGTGTAGAGACACGCTGCCGAGCCCCTCTTAAATGAGTCTTTTCGATATAAACGTCACTTCCATGCGTTGATTTACAAAACAGTGTACTGCCATTTTGTTTGGCCTGTAGTGTAGGGGTAACACACATCTGTTAGAGTAATTAGATAGCTTTTTTGTTGTAATGAGTAAAGCATTATTTTTAAAAGAATGCCCTGTTTTCCTTTCCCTTCTTAGGCACAAAGAAAAAAAATCCGGGAAGCATTTGCACAGTTTCTGTTTCTCTCCTACCTAGCATGTACACAGCAAAAATGATGATGTTAATTAAACTCCTAAAGAGTTAAATTTAACACTTTTAAAGCACCTATATCAGTCCAAACTACAAATCTACACACAGTTAAAACTAAATATTAAGTATTTTACTGTGCTTGAGCTGCAACAACTCTTTAGATAGTTAAAATTCAACACTGGCCAGCACTGGTCAGTAGTAAAGTTTTTCAAAACTAGTGTGTAGTGTTAAAAGTAGTTTACACCAGGTTTTTTTTAATCACTTAATAAGAGTTGCCACATTTTTTAACACTATGGTTTTTTTTTTCATCTTGGTAAAGTGGATTATAATAACATGCTTTTTCCGTTCATTTTTGGTGTTAATTTAAAGTATTAACAGTATTAATTATTTACATAATGCACTGAACTTTTTATACTTAACTGAGTTGACCACCCCACATTTAACACCTGTGGCCAGGTGGCGTGTCCTCTGATGAGAATGAAGCACAGAGACAAATTCAAAGTCAGCAAATGCACTCTGATAGAGAGCACACACCAGGGTGGGAAATTGGCACCCACCCCACAAGCCAAATACGGATATTTTTGAACAGTTTTTCAATTTTCTCAACTAACCAATGAAGAGCCTGGGAAAATAAGTGAGTGGCTGGTAGATTTTTGAATCAACCAGCCACTGTGGCAGTTAGGTAAAACGTTTATTTCCCACCATACCACACACCATCTTTACTATAGGCCTAACTACTTTCACTGGTGGAAACTTGCCATCTCTGTGAATAACTTCACTCATGGTTCACATTAAGAACAACAAAAATGGCAGAGTCAACACTTTAAGAGGAAGAGGAACAGCCATCTTTGGGCTGTTTTTACACCTGACGTGGAAGGATTTCAAGGGTTTTAATTGGAAATGCAAAGGAACGCTTGTGGTAATTTTGTAACACAAGTCACATCTTTACTTTTTAGTTTCAAAGATTGTTTTCTGGTCTTTTGCCTCCTCATGTTTCCTGAAGATAGGAAACATGAGGAAAGAGCATGGGAAGACAGGGATCAGGAATCGTTCCTGCAACAAGCACATCTAGGACTCCAGCCTCAGCACATGAACGCCTCTTTCAACGGCTGAACCAAACCAAAGCCTGTAACCAGCAACCTTACCACAAGCTACTCACAAAGCATGATGGGATAGCTTGGCTGGCCACAGCATTTATTAATAGTCCCTCTCCCTCACTGTGTCAAAATCGTGCATTTACAGAAAACAGTCCTACATTATGGAGTAAATAAACCCTGTGGGATGCTGCTTTTATTTACAAGACTCATCAATCCTTGACAAGAAGTGAGCAGCTGAGGTGTGAGATGGTCTCTATGTGGAAATGTGTAGCATTGCTGCAGCGTGAGGCAGAGTTGACATGAGAAAACCTAGTTTACAGTGGATGTTCTTTGTGCACCAACAGCTATCCTTGCCCTATCATTACCAAGCACCCCTTCTTTTGCCTGGCAGCCTCAGCAGCTGTACCAGGACTAGCTAACACAATCAGTACCATGCAACTTAACCTATTACTTTAAACAAGTGACATTAAAGAAGGGATTGCTCAGTCTTGTTTGATTTGGCATACACTGAATCCTGGGATATGTCAGGCCACGAAGGATAAACAGCATGGAGCTGTCCTGTTTGGAATGTGCCCTTTAAATGACACCACTCCTGAAACTGGACACAGACATAGTCTACTGCTTAGTCTACTGTCAATAAGAGCAAATAACAAAAAAGCTATTACCTTTGCTGATGTCATGCAAGTAGAAATATTCTTGCATTTAGCTGTAAATGTTGGCTTTTCTACTTAAGAATAAGTTGACTGCTTTGAGTTAGCTAGGCCTGTCAATCTTCACATAAACGTAGTGTTAGGTTTTAATGCAGGGTTTCTATTAGAAAATGAATATAAATTATGATGATTATCAATACTAATAAATAAAACTATTAATCAAGATTGATAATTAAGGGGTCACCACTATAAAAGCAGGAGACAACAACCAAAAAAAGAGCAGAATCAGTCTCAGAATTAAGATTTAAATAAAAATTTGATTATTATTTAATAAACAGAAGTATTTAATGAGTGAACATTAAGTGCTTCCTAAAGCTAGTTCTGCCCAGATTAAAGCCTCTTACTTGTGATCACAGTGTGTGATCAGAGTCTGATGTCCAACAGATCCAGGAGTGAGCAGATGTCTGTCCATTAATGTTCCTTTCACGGTTCAGGTGCCTCTCCAGCAGGTGGAAAGTCTTGTGGCATCAAGAATCAGCTCTAGAATAAGAGTAGGGCTTGTACCATCCTATGGGGGTGGGAGAAGAGTTGCATGTCCTTCTTCAGATACCAGTGACTTTTCTGCAGCAGGAAAGAATAAAATTCACTCAGACTTTATCTTTGAACAACTCCCTCCAAAACTACAAAACAGTCTTCTGCAAAGTTTGCTAGGCTTGAGTATTATTGTCCACATGACTGATTCCCAGCAGTAGAGACAAGCAAAAACTGTCCTTAAAGTAAACATTAAAATATATGTGTGCAGTCAGGCTATGTGCATGCTAACTATCTGGTTAAAGAACTTCAGCCTCACTGAATTGGTGCTCTTCAAGTCTGCTGACCTAAAATCCAAAGAATGTGGGACAAAGCAGCACTTAATCTGTCCACCAAAAGTTTTCATGTTTTCAAAAAATTAGAAACTGGATATGAAAAAAGAGTCAGAAAAGAAAATGCAGGGATCAGAGAAAAAGAGACAGAAATAATGGAGAGTTAGGTGGAGGGAAAGAAGGCAGAGCAAAAGGGGCAGATGGAAACAAATGAGCCGTATTAAAGCAATTCTGTCAACAGCCTTGAGTGGAGAAAAATGGCCGCAGTGCAGGAATAGAGAAGGAGGAGAAAATAGATGCATAGTTTGGGTCCACCAATAACCTAAACAGACTTGTTTTGCTTTAGGTTCAGAAGTGGGATAAAAAAATAGACCAGACTAGGGGGAACAAGATCAGGTAAATCCTGCTCAAATCTCTGTTTGCTCTGCATATCAACCAGAAGAGATGGATCCTCAGACTAACATCAATAAAAAGTGAAAGCACCTCCTCTGGGGGTTGTCTGGGATTGCAAATGAAAAACTGCAGTGAGGCAGTTGGCTGCAGTCTTACAGTCTCCTTCAGCTTTAATAACAGTAACAGGCTCATTGGTCAACCCATCAGCTGTGATGTAGTAATCCAATATATTCACTATGTGAGCATTACCTCAGAATGATAATCCCTTCCAGTCAAATTGCACACATGAAAAGTGAATGGGCCAAGACGGCCAAATTTCAGTGGAAAATAATTTCCACAAACTATTCCAGATGCTGGCAACAGGAGATAGTTGTGAAATCTCTGTAGAGAAAACAGATTTTTTAGTTGAATTTATAGCAAATATAGTGAGAAGGTAAGAAATCCAGAGCTAGTTGTTACAGTTCATGGACACAGTTCAGTGTCACCACTGTAGAAAAACAACCTTGAACAATGTTGTTTTTTAACATTAGTATTGGTATTTATCTATTTGAGTTGAACCTTATTAAGCACACTTAAAAGATCTCTTTGGATATATTGGGCCATAAAGGACACACTGGAAGATTCTTTTATTGCAAGATGAGGTGCCTTTTTTGTATTTCTGGGTAACAACTTTCCATCAAAATGTATGGCACGAGATGGGAATGATAGGGCCTTGAGTGGTTCAAAAGCTTAAAATACAAAAATTGTATACTTTAACTATAGGAGCTGAAATCAAGCGGCCAGTGAGATAAATATTACAATTGATGCCTTTTTCTGAACAGGGGCTGGCTTGTAGCATTCATTCAGTCAGGGCCACTTTGTCAAGAAGCATCCGATTTGTAGTTAAATATTTTCTTTGTTAGCAGTTATTAATGTAAACTTACCACAGCTATTTCAGTTTGGCATTGTGGCTGTTCTGGGACACCCCTGCCGTTCCACAAACACATGTTCCCGCCTTTCTTGTGCCTACGAGTAAAGCCTGAGGCAGGGAGAAAATCAGCACAAAAGCTCAGAGTAAAGCAGGCATCAGTGGCAACAGATGGTTAAGTCAGACACAGAATAAAGGAGGAGCTGGGGTGGAGGAAGGTTGCAAAAAGTGGCTTGCAGAGGGAGCAGCAAAGTGTAGCCAGGCTAGAAAAGTTATGGCAGCATGAGTGTGATTAGCCAATAGAATGCTTTGGGCCAATCAGCTGATGAGGACTTGTGTGAGATCAGCTGATCTCAACTATATAGCAGTCCTTGCCCCAATGGCCTGCCTGAACTAACCTTATATACTTGATTTGTAAGTGTTTATGAATGTCTGTACCAGTGTTGGGGTAACGCGTTACAAAGTAATCTGTAAGAGTACTCAGATTCCTTTTTTTGTTGTAACAACTAATGTAACATGTTAGTTTTACAATTCAAGTAATCCCGTTAGTAGTTACATTTTCATAAAAGTAATTACTGAAAGAAAAATCCCAAATTTCCTCTCTCTTCCGTGGCTTCAAAAAAGAGAAAGAAAAAAAAGGATGCTCCTTGAAGCATCTGCTCTGTTTGTGCTCCTCTCTTTCTCTAACGTGTTAGTTTTGGAAGTAGGTAACACAGTAACGTAACGAGTTACTTTCCTAAGTATGTAACGCAGTAATCTAACGAGTTAGTTCAAAAGTAACGCTACCCAACACTGGTCTATACAGACACTCTAGAAATGTCATAAACTGACATTACATATTTTATTTGTGTATTTCAACCATGTTTTCTAAGTTAAAAGTTAACTTTAAAAGGTTTGTCAGCGTATGAAAAATCTGTAAATAGGCAGGCTGGCTTCAGCTCCTGTTATCATACAGTGATTGCTGGCTTAAAGAGCACAACACGATCCCCACATTTGACCACTTTACTCCACTTTGGCTTCTGTCCTTAAGCCAAAGAGCTCTTTGTTTACATTTCTTTGTCCTTAATAACAGTGGTCACCAACCTTAATCCGTGCTATGGGCCGGTTTCGTGAAAGACAACATTTTCGTGGACCGGTCGTAGGCTCTGCTTATTTTCACTCTTTTTAGCTAGCTTTTGGGCCTAACTTTTGGGTATGATGTGACTGAGAAGCATCTTGACATGTTTCATGAGGTCAAAGAGCACGGATGACATTACAGAAGACAATCCGTAATCAAACATCTTGAAGATGTAAAATAAGTCATGAATTCTGTCTATGCATCTTGTCTGTGCAGCCTGGTAAAAAATTACCCATGGGCTGGTACCGGTCCAACACCTTGTGGTTTGAGGCCGCTGTTTTATAGGGTTAAACATCCTATCGTAAATTTTTTAAATTGAAGTACAAATTGCAATGCAGCAATGTTTGATTGTGTTGCTCTCAGTGGTTTGTCATCTGCTGCTGCTATTCATTCTCAGGGTTATTTTCCTCCAAAAAGGGGTGTGGTCATTCTACAGAGGAGGAAGTGATGCTTAATGATCTCATCATTATGTGATCTGACCACAAACACACTCTCCAAAGGACACAGCCCCTGACTTGGGAGATTACCAAAGTCTACCTAGATTCACTTCACTTTGACAATCTGGTGCCGAGCCCCCCCAGCAGGCCAAAAATGGTCACCACAGTGACAATGTCTAAGACATTACTTACATTTCCTGATTATAAAAAAGGTTCCTTTTTATCATTCTATGGGAATTGAGGAAAGAAGATAAAACATCCTTTCTGTCATTGTCCCTTTCTCCCAGCCTCTCTAATCGCCTGTCCCTGTCTTTGTCACTTACATTTGATTGGCAGACAAGTCTTATCCCTTTCGCCCACAATCAGATCCTAAATTGAGGGTTATAATGGGAGGGGTGAAATCACTTTGACTGAACAAGCATGTGTATTGGGTCATTAAAGCTGGTTCCGACAGTGATAAATGTCCCCAGCACGACACAATGGCGAAGTGAGTAAACACACAGAGAGAAGGACTGTTCCTATTATTTGGGATGTCACCTACATCAGCCTCAGTTTTTCAAACAATTAGTGCTGGGCTCTTCCTGAAAATGCAAAGCCCTATCTCCAGCTCTCATTGTTATGCACTTTCTCTTGTTCTTAGCCAAAATTTCCTATCACCCTTTCCCTCTTATTTTTTAAAACTTTTTTCATTCAGTTTATTTTTATTGTTAGCTCAATTCAATTAATGAATAAATGAAAAAAAACAGGAAAATGTCTCTGTCCATGATTGTGGAGCTCAAGGCTTGGAAAAAATGTAAAACTATTATTTTTGTTGCTGCCTTTTCCGTACTCACTTCCTTTGACTGGTAAAAACAAATGCCTCTGGTTCACTTCTTACTTGTGTGCCACAATAAAACATGAAAAAAGAGACAAACTGCAGACTGTAAAAATGATGAAGAATGACAGATGAAGAGTTATGTGACTGAACAAAGAGAAGGGGGAAGTTTGTTGAAAGAAAGTTTGAAAGTACACAGATAAACACAATAGAAGAGGAGATAAAGTCAGAGGCAAACGGGGAGATTTTGTCACTGCCAGACTGTCCACAAGAAGAAAACCTCAGTAAACGAGGAAGCAGCCTGGAACATTGTGACACTGGAGCTCAGTAAATCAACATTTCCAATTTCAGTGTGCTCTGACCATTTACAGCTGGCTTCACAGTGAGCCCAGACTCCTTCAATCAATGACAGCACAGCATGGGACAGAAGAATAGGGAGGAAATTTCTTCCACACACATACTATCTCATTTTGGGATGCTACAAAGTAATGCATATAATACACTCACTACAGCTGGAAGAAATCCTTTAGTATGATATCAATTATCTGTCAACATAAATTGAAAATACAGGATCCTGTTTTAAAAAAACAAAGCCAATATACATTTAATGGTAAAAGTATTAGGATGCCTGGCCATCACACCGACAGACACTGTAATGACATTGTATTCACATGTACTTATAAAAAAGGGGTTGGCCTCTCTTTTGCAGCTATGACAGCATGCACTCTTCTTGGAAGGTTTTCCACAAGACTTGGGAGTGTTTCTGTGGGATGCCCATTCATTCTGCAGAGCAGTTATGAGGTCAGTTACTGATGTTGGACGAGAACGTCTGGCTCGCAATCTGCATTTCAGTTCGCCCTCAAATTGATAGATGGGGTTAAGTTCTGGGCTCTGTGTGGGCCAGTCAGTTTCTTCCACCCCAAACTCATTAAACCATGTCTTCATAGTTCTTACTTTGTGTAAAGGGGGACAGTCAAGTTGGAATAGAAAAGGGCCTTCCCCAAACTGTTGCCACAAAGTTGGAAGCAACTCATTCCATGAAGCTCCTGCTGCACAGTTTTTGTTCTTATGTTAATGCCAATGGAATTCCTGAACATGTCTGGAATCAACAGAGTGTTGGTGACTTTCACACACCATGCACGTTGGCAGTCGTTGACTGTGATTTTACGTGGTCTTCAGCCTCATGGCTGAGTTGCTGTTGTTCCTAAATGCTTCCACTTTCTAATCATATCACTTAAAGTTGACTGAGGAATATCCCGCAGGGATGACATTTCCCTGTCATCTGTCTTATTGCAAAGGTGGCTTCTATCACAGAACCATGCTTGAAGTCACCGAGCTCTTCAGAGTGACCCGTTTTATATAACAATTGTCTGAAAATGGAGACTGCATGGCTGGGTGCTTGATTTTACACACCTGTGGCAACAGGTCTGATTGAAACACTTGAATTCAATAATTAACATCTGTGGCCAAATACTTTTGCCTACAAAATGTATTTCGTCTCCAGAAATCAAATCAGCTTCAGCAGAGATTTTCCACTCACCTTTAAAAGATAATACCAGGTGATTGTCAGAGGCTGTCTGATTATAGTCATCAAGTGTTATTTTATGGATGTTTTAAAGGTGCGCTCAGTTTGGATCCAGGTTAAAAGGAAAATAAAATAACTCCAGACGACTCTTTGAAGAAAAGCACTATAAGCTGTAGTGCACTGATTCTGCCACCTTTCAAGTTTAGTATAAGAACAACATAACTTCAAACACAGCCAACACAATTTGAGAATTTGCTAAATTTACTGTGAATGCTGCATCAAGTATTGATATAAATCCAAGCAGGTAGTGGCCACATTCAAACAGGTCACATCTAACACTAAAGTTACATGTATCATGCTTGTCGTTTCATCATATAAGCTGAACTGTGAAGATAACCAGTGCAAACTTCTTCAAACTTGTCTCTTTTTAGTTAGCATCCTCAGGCAGAGTTTTGTACCACTTTGCTCCCCTTCAGGTGTGTGATTGTGCTTGTGTCTCCTGCCTCAGGTGTGATGACTGTATGTTGTGCAGGTGTGCTATTTTCTGCCTGGAGTGTTTGTGTGCATGCTGTCATTTACACACAGTAGAAAATATGAATTCAGTGTGACTAGTCATTCTTTCTGCAGTCTGTAATGTTCCACTTTAATTTGTTGATGCCTGTGGAAGTTCAGGGTTTTTTTTCATGGCGTTCAGCAGCTACCAATGAATGAAACAGTAATTAATTTTCTGTGTTTAAAGATTTTTTATGCTGTTGTTTCTCTGGCAGTGAGCAGATAATTGAATTTGTTGGAATAAAGTGACAATAACTGAGCTGAATTCTCCTGTAGCGCCCATTTATTATACAATTCATTTAATAAACTATTCTTTCTGCTAAAAACTATGGTGGCATCCGCTAGTGCTGCTTAGTGAATTTAATCTGCCCCAACAGTCAAGTAGACTTGATCAACCTGCTTATCAAATTAAAATAAATTTATTACATCAAATTAAAAACATTACTGGCACAAAATGAAGATTGTATTATGAGATTAATAAAGTTTGGCTCTTTATCTGTCTATGACTTCCTGGTTTAAGAGAAACAAAAGCTTAAAGACAGAAAACAGTAGCTCCAATAAATTTGCTCCAGTTTTTGCTAAAGTCTTGCACAGAATTCAATTTCTTCGGGGCATATGTGACTTAATTGGGATAGTCATTTGCAGGTTTCTTTATTTTAGCCAGCAATTATAGATTTTCCTTGAAACAGCATCACCTCACATGCCAGATAGACTGTTTCACATCTCCATGCAATCCATCTGGGTAACATCCCACACTTACTTTTTGGGAAGGGCAGAACCTTGCAGAAAAAGATCTTGAAAGTAACGTGGACAAATACTTTGTCACATTCATAATGGACCAATCAGAGCACCAAAACATTTGATGTGGTGGGCATTGCAATGGAGAGCAAACTAAATAAGACAGTTTCTAGTGGTAGCTGTTTTCATTGTTCACTATTAGTGGAGCCAGTTGGTAGATGAAACCCTTGCCGAAGCAGGTTAGCAGAGGAGCAAAACCATCAAGGAGCTTTCACTGCACTTCTTAAATAAAGAAATGTTGTCTAGTTCTGATAAAAACAGCTGCTACAGCTGCATCAGTGCTCACTCATTTGTTGTCATTGTTTACCAGCTTGCAGTATAACTAGACCCCGCCCAAAACTACCGCCTCATTCTCCTCAAATGATGCAAGGAATATGATCAGTCCATCTGCATTGCATGATTTCTGTGGGTTGGTTTGAATTTTGAATGTTAAAATATGCACCTTCCTCTATGTGTTAAGCCAAAGGAAGTGCTGTGCCCTGTAGAAGTGAGCACAAAGCTGGCAACAAACCCAGAGGGAGTTTGATTTTGCTCTCTTTTCAGAAAGATTAATTTGAATAAAATATATTTGATATCTGCCAAATTAATGTTCAAACATTTCAAATTATTCTTTAAAGCACAGCTATATTTTCAATAACTACTAAATTGGCAACATACTTGACATTTAATGAACAGTGCTTTGCAGGCTTTCTGTGACCAAAGTATTATTTCAGGGGAAGGAGTTGAGCAAATGTTCATCTATGTCCCCATAACTTTTTTTAATTTAAAGACCATATGTTTAGTGTAATGTTTATGATCTCTATATCAGTGGTAGATTTGTCAGTCTTTCAACCAAAGGGTTGTTGGTATAACCCCAAGCTCTAGACACTTCAAAGTGTCTTTTAAACAAGATACTCCACCCCACATTTCTGGTGCTGCTACACAGACAACGTATGAATTTAAGTAACTGCAGTAGTACTGTTGGGGCAGTTACCACTTGGCGCATGGCATCAGTGTGTGAATGTGGTATGAATGAGTGACTGTAACATCAGAAGTCGTCAGAAAAGATGATACAAGCCCAAGTCCATTTACCATTTACCAAAATGTCTGTGGTCAAAATATTTAAATTTCTTGTGAGTGTTCAAGAAATTTAATAGAAATTACCTAATTTCCTAGAACTTACCAGCAACAAAATCACTGTTTTATGTTGATTTCTTTTCTTTTTTTGTCTCTCTCTTTCAGGGGTCAGATGGGTTCCATGGGTAGCCCCAAACCAGGCATGCAACAAGGAGGCCCTGGAGGAGGTGGCATGGGAGGAGGAGGAATGGGAGGCATGGGAGGAGGCATGGGAGGAGGAATGGGAGGAGGAATGGGAGGCATGGGAGGGGGAATGGGTGGCATGGGAGGAGGAGGTATGGGAGGCATGGGAGGAGGGGGAATGGGAGGAATGGGAGGAGGTATGGGAGGAGGTGGAATGGGAGGCGGTATGGGTGGAATGGGAGGCATGGGAGGAGGAATGGGAGGTATGGGAGGAGGAGGGATGGGAGGGATGGGAGGAATGGGAGGAGGAATGGGAGGAGGAGGAATAGGAGCTGGCATGGGCTCAACTGGAGGAATAGGGTCCAGAGCTGGCGAGCCCTACCGCCTGGCCACCCATGATAGTCCATCTTCCCCCCGACATATGCAGTCGAGCCAGGGGTCAGGCATGGGTCAGGGTACAGGGTCTGGCCACGGGATGGGACACAGCCCAGCTGGGTCCGGCATGGGAGGCCATGCAGGTCAAAGTCCTGGTCAGCATGCATCCCGTCGAAACCTTCAAGTCGACTTCAGTGGTTCAGGGGGCTCCAGAACAGGCCGGTCGCCCTCAGTGTCACCTGACCGTGGCGTGACGCCCACCTCGCCCTACTCTGTGCCACAGATTGCACCAATGCCAAGCAGTAAGATGTGCCCCGTGTGCACCACCACCGAGCTGTCCAACCCACCGGCTGTACCCAACTACAACACCTGCACCCAGTGCAAGGCCACCGTCTGTAACCAGTGTGGATTCAACCCCAACCCACACCTCACTGAGGTAAGTCTGACAAGGACAAGAGTGTGTTTATCTATGTATGTATGCACAGGATGGTTTACACCTTTATTTTCCTCTCATGTCTGCCCTTATTTCATCCCCTAAAAATGTGTGCAACAGAGAAGATGAATGTTGTTTTCTAGCTGCATAAATGGAATCAATAATTAAATAATGCTGATTTATCGTGAGAGACTCAGCATTCAGGTATGAATTTAATTTAATCCTTTCAGTGGACAGATGCCACTTCTGATTAATGTTTTAGGTTGAGATGATAAACAACAAACAAACATGGCTAAAGTTTAAGTTTGGAAGCAGATCCAGCAGAGACAGATGGGAGAGAGATTTCTCCGGCCAATTGCTGAAGGGATCAAGGGATGAGACAGAAAGAGAAGTTTTAGCTTTTTGCAGAAGGTACTTTTGATTTCTTTGCCAATAATGCACCTTTGGCTTAACTGAGATTGAATAGAGGTGAGTGAATAAAGTGGATGAGTCAATGCAGAGAAAGTGATGGAAGAAGTGAGAGATGGGTCGAGGCGAGGGAGATAAATGAAGTCAGGAAAAGAGAAAGAGAGAATGAAAAGCTAGGAGAAAATCACAAGTTCAAGGGATATTTCAGTATTTTTGAAGGTGTGCTGTGTAAGGTTCTTGGCAACAGTCGTAGCATTCACCTCCAGAGATTTCAGTGAGCATTTCCTCTTTAAGGTTGACGTGCTTGTGGAAGTTTGGCTATACAGCGTAACAGATTCTCTCAGCATGATTCGGCGAGTTTTGGGTAAAAATGGGCCAAAAAACAATGTTTGCTCAATTGTATGCTTTTAAAACATAATATTTTTCACCCTGAAAGCCTCTGTGTTTGGCATTATTTAGCAGCTTCAGCTACCGGCTACGTACTCTTCCAGCTCAGTGTATCTGATCAGCTGTGTTGGTCGGCAGGCTTTGTCGGAGGAAATAACAACAAACTAAACTGCTAACACAGGTGTTAACAGCACCCTAAATGGGTCAACAGAGTTCAAAAGTAGGTGGACAGTGGCAAAGATGGGTTTGAAGTGGCAGTAATGGGCAGAAAAAAAATGTGGAAATTGTTTAAAAGTTAGCCCTGGTGACCAGTGTACCCCACCTCTCGCCCAATGACATCTGGGATAGGCTCCAGGCCCCCCCGCGACCCTGAACGGGATAAGTGGTGTAGAAAATGGATGGATGTATGTATGTTTAAAAGTGGAAAAAATGACTTACAAGCACCAGAAATGGACTTGCAATTGAGTGAAATTGAATAAAAAATTGGAGACAAATGAGTTAAAAGAGGCAACAATGGATTTAAAGGGTCAAAATGGGTGCAAACAGTTCTGAAAAGGGTTGAAAATGTGCAAAAATGTCCTGAGAGTGCCAGAAATAGGGGGAAAGGTGGTGAAATGGGATTAAAAAGAAGATAAAATGGGTTAAAAGTGGCAGAAATTGGCAGAATAAAAGTGAAAAAAATGGGTTAAATTGTTGCAAAAACTGGTCTAAAGTGACAAAAATGGGTAAACTAGGCAAAAATGTTGCAAATCTGATAAAAACAAAATGGTAAACAATTATTGCAAAAGTAGGCAGAAAAGTGGTTAAAAGGGATAAGAAAATAAATTATTTAAACATCAGAACACAATATTAGTTTGACACACTTTTCAGCTCCAAAATGAAGTTAGCACAAACACTACTGATCCAACACACATGCAATAATATCATCAATAAATCACAGATGGGTAGGTCCCATTCTCTGGGTTTATCAGGGGTGCAGAGAAATCTGTGGGAAGGTCTGCCCGTCTCCAGTGCTGAATAGCCTAGAATCCCCAAATGTGTCATAATAAAAGGGGCAATGCTCACTGAAATCACTGAAGGCTTATGCTACTGATGTTGCCAAGTACCTTATACAACCCACCTTCAAAAATAAGAAGCATCCATTTAACCAAATCTCATCTGTTTTAAAAATCTTAACATGATTTTCTAAAAGTCAGAAAAAATATGACACAAAGTTTTGACTTTCATTCATTTATGCATCTATCTTAGGGGTAATGAAATCTTAAAATAGCACATGAATGATCAAAAGAATGAGAGCATGAGAGTATAGAAGCCATGCGTGTGGTGTATGCACAATGTACTGTTGGTCTTTGTGTATATTTGTGATAGACAGTGAGTGTAAAGGCTCAGCAAGTGGCAGTAATTCCTTCCTGAGGCGCTGACAGAATCTCCATTAATGTGCCGGAGCAAGACACATGGGTCGTGACAGTATGTGTGTGTGCGTGTGTGTATATGTGAGTGTGTGAGCTCATTGTGCTAAGGTGTGATTCAAAGACAGAGCCAAACACTGCAGTATTAGCATTCAGGGAGAGGTGCAGGGAAGGGACACTGAAAATAAAGGAAGAAAAGAGGGGTTAATGTATTTTAACATTATTCAGAGATGCATGGTGGGGTGAAGAGGAGAGGGGAGGTTAAGAGGCATGCTTTGATTGAGAGGAAGCTGACACTTGGTGACAGGTTCAAACTATCAGAGCAGTGTCAGAGACTGGTGATAAATATGAAGTCTCAGTCTCACTGGGCAGGCAGGAAAGGCTTCAGACAGGTAACAAAGCACACAATATGCAGAATCACAAGGCTATACATCTGATATATTAGCTATTCTGGCACCCATTGATTCCCGTTGATGTCAGGTCTGGGGGCGCATCATTGGCAGACAGCACAATAAACACTCTGCTAGGTTAAACAAACCACTGTTTGTTGTTGTTGTGTCTCACTTTTTATTTGCTTATGTGAGGGAGAACACGAGTGCCAGGATCATCCATGTGTACCCGTACATCATTTACCCTAACGCTCAATCCTAACTAATTACTTACTTCAAGTCTTTATTGTCATTGTGCAAAACAGTGAAGCAGAAAAGCATCTCCCTGAGCAGCGGAGTGTAGATAAAAGCAACAGAATTAGGATAAATTAGAAAAAAATAGTGTTTAAATAAAATGAGTAATCAAAAGGCATGCCGATCTTACACGGTGGAACAAAACTAAGAATAAAAATGAAAAATTATTAAGTGCATACTTTTTATTGCTAAGAGGCAATAGTAAATGGTTGTAAGAGAGAATAACACCGAACTAGTTATTAAAGGTGATTTAAAAATTCATTTAGATAAGAGGCTGTTTGCAGGTTCATACATTTTGTGATAGAAATTCTGGTGTTAATAAGTAGAGACCCACTTAAAGGGAAACTGATACCAATTTTAGAAGGAGAAATTCACAGACAAAGAAGACTGTGGCTAATAAAGTGAGTTTTAACCAGAAATGAAAACAGACTTTCCTGTGTTCACAGGATTTGCACTGATATGACTATTAATCAGCCCAAGGATTACACCTCTGTTTCACCAGAATTACTGGTCAGTTAACCTTTTCATTAATATTTCTTGTCGGGTCATGCCCACAATCCCAGTCAAAAGCTCTTTCTAAACTGTAATGCAACTGTCTGCCAATAGTAGTCACTGTAGTGATAGGCAGTGAGATCAACACAATGCAAACAGTCCAACAAGTTACGCAACTCCATGTGAACATGTAGCAGCAGCAGTACCTACAGCTTATTTAAAAACCCAACAGCTGATGGAATAGATGGCCTTGGGTATCTGTTAGATTTGGCCCTCCTGGCATAAGTAAACCTCCTCTCCAATGGCAGAAGTCAAACTCTGCATGCAGAGGGTGTTGAGGGTCTCCAAGGATGGCCTGCGCCTTCTGAGTGGCCCTTACATGAAAACAACCAAGATCATTCAAGTCAGTTTTTCTTAACCGCGCTGAGATGACCAAACCAACAGATATTTCCAAGGTTAAAATGGAACTCCATTAAAGACGAGTAAAACATTTTTAAAAGAGATCTTTCAACATTAAATCCTTAAAGGTCAGGCAAAGGTCAGCTTATTATCAAGGATGGTGCCCAAGTATTTGCTGGTGCACTAACCTAAAATGCGGGTTTAGTCTCACATATACAGTTCTGTGCAGAACTTCAAGGCATGTTCAGGCCAAAAATTGAGGCTGAAGTAAGGTGCAGATGTGGCAAGAAAGCCACCTGGGAAAGAGGACTGACACAACCCTAGTTGTACTCTAGATGTCCTTGCATATTACCAGGGGGACTGGAAAATAATCTGTTGAAAAAGTCCACATCTTTAGGGCAGAGTTAAGGGTAAATTTGGCTAGTGAGCACTGCCTAGGGTACTGTCTGGGCGAGTAGTAAGGTCGCCATGAGCCCCTGGGGGTGTTGATGTCCCGGCATATCATTGGGGTGAGAAGGCCGGGACGAGAAAATGCTGATAAGCTTGATTTTGGCTGTCGAGTGTTACACATGTATGTGAACATATCAAGCCTGACTCTGGTCACCCCCTCCTCCCCCTCCAGCCCTGAGTTGTGGCACATATGACCCTCTGATGAAACCATAGCATCTTACAGACCTAAAACCTATGCACATGACTGTATGCATACTCACATTTAACCAAGGCAGTCTGTAATGATTGGCAGCCCAGTTAGTAGACGTAATCCTGCAAAGAGAATCATAGACTGGCAGTGCTCGCACAACCAACCAGGGATACCCCGAATGATGGGCAGTCAATCATAATTAGGTGAAATGATCAAAAATATTGGAAATATTACTGGGAGTCACTGAAGCAATCTTCTGGTTAATACCTGCTGCTGTTGTTGATACTGCTGCTGCACAGTTCTTGACTTAAAGCAGCTGTGTTAAAATCCCCCAAACTTTGAGTCCCTTAAGTTAAAAAATATCAATCCACTATGAGGCTGTTAGGTAAAGGTTAAGTCACATGTGTTCAGATACAATGCTGCCAAGAAACTTTAATAAATGCAAGTCCTTGGATGGGAAATTAGTTTTCTAAGCATTATGAAGTAAGTATAAGTATGCATAATCTGAACAGTATCACATCGGTGATTGGCCAGTCACTCATAGGTGATTGGTGACTTATTGTAAGAAACCTAATCAGAGCACCCCTCAGTGTAAGCCACATGCAACCAACTTCACAATGTTTACCCACTGCCACACTCGTCCTGTCTTAAATAAATGGTGCTTACTTTTTACTATGCCTTGAGTCTTTTCTGAATAAGTCAACCAAAGGTCATTATGACCTGCTTTTAACCAGATTTAAAAGCATCAGCCAAGGAACATCACTTGATAAGACTACATATAAAGTTAAAGAAGATTTCTATCTTAATCAGCCTACATTGTAGGAAACACTGATAGCATTTTACATCATCTCATATAATAGTGAGGACTACCAGCCTCTAAGCTGTGATTCTCTGCTGCACATACTGATAGATAGTGCTGAGAGTATTCAAGTCTGGTGGGACCGTACATACAGTAGTTAACTGATAAACCGCTCAGACTCAGTACATTTAATTTCAAATCCAATCTTTCTGTTTGCTCCCACTGCATGATTGTGCACCACCTTCTGTGTGCGTTGTTTGTTCCAGCCATCAGGGAGGACCACATCCCTGTGGAAGAGTCTCTAAAACATAACATAGTACAGCACTGCTCAAAACAAGTAAATCAATATTTGTATAGTAATGTGATATAGTATCAGGAGTTTGTACATGGTGTTTCATTCTGCAATTGAGCAGATGCTCAGCCCATTTCTGTGTCTGACTTCCTGTCGAGGTTATTTGCTACGTTCAGCTTGATGTGTGCTGGATGCAGATTCTGTCAAAAATGGACTTGGCATATATTTCTGGCAGCACAAACACACTCCTGGGATATGCCTTATGTGTCTACACACTGGAAGTATGGATGATTTTGGCAAACTGAGTGAGAAAAGATTTTACACATTATCAGGTATAACAGCAGAGAATCAATGAATCAGGATGAATACTCAACTGATCTCTTCTCTTTCAAAAGGCACAGAGTTGGAGCATGAAACGTTGGACACATGTGGAATCAAGCTGTCAGTATATCTCGACCTATAAGTAAGATGTAACACACAAACTTAAGCTTACCAAAATGCTTCAGAGTAAATACAGGCCCAATTCCAAAGAGGTTGGTGCACTGTGTAAAATGTACATAAAACAGAATGCAATTATTTGTAAATCTCATGAAGCCATATTTTATTCACAATAGAATATAAATAACATAATAACATATCAGATGTTGAAACTGAGACATTTCACCATATCATGACTAATATTAGCTCATTTCTAATCTAAAAAAACACATCTAAAAATTGAAGGGACAGGGCAATGTTTACCATCATGCAGCATCCACTCTTCTTTTAAGAACCGTCTGTAAACATCTGGGAAGTGAGGAGACCAGTTACTGGAGTTTAGGGAGAGGAATGTTGTCCCATTCTGGTCTGATGTAGGATTCTAGCTGCTTAACACTCCTGGGTCTTCATTGTTGGCTTTTTTATGCTTTGTTTTATAATGCTACAAATGTTTTCACTTGGTCAAAGGTCTGGACTGCAGGCAGGCCAGTTCAGTACCTGGACGCTTCTATTGTGAAGCCATGCTGTTGTGATTTTATTGTATTTACACTGGATGCCCATTAGTTGTTATTGCAGTAACATCTATTCTCTTTACAGAGACATGACAATATGATGGAAGTGGTTTAACATTGTCTTACTGACACAGTCTGAATGGGAGCATATATTGCTCTGAAACCTCTGTATACTTTTCTGCATTGATAGTGCCTTTCCAGATGTGTAAGCTACCCAAACCATAAGTACTAATACAACCCCATATCATCAGAGAGACAAGCTATTGAACTGTGCACTAATAACAAACCGGACAGTCTCTCTCCTCTTTAGTCCACAGGACCAAAGAGGACTAATAAACTAACAGGACTAATAAAAGAATGTCAAATTTTCAATAATCTCACCACAGAACAGTTTTCCATTTTGCCTCAGTCCACTTCAAAGGTCACATATTATGCAAAATAAACTTTTTCAGGCTTTTCTGACAAAAATATGTGCCCTTGGACTGTCCACAACCCCCCCCCCCCCCAGACTTAGAAAAATCCATTCCCTCTCTCCCTTTCTTTCTACACCTTTCAGAAAATATCTGCTAAAACAAGCCGTACTCAGATTTTCCCCTTATGATGTCATGTGGGGAGTTAGCGCTGCCCTGCTTGGAAGAAAGAAACAGCTCGTTCTGAGCAGGGCTGAAACAGAGGGGTTTTTAGAAATGCAAAAATCCAATACTGGAGTGATTTTCAGAAATGAACTTCACAGGCACATTTTTGGGACCCCTGAGACCCATTTGAGCTTGTCTTAAAAGGGTAAAATATGTGACCTTTAAATGAACTTTGGCCCAGAGAAGACGGCAAGGTTTCTGGATCGTATTCACATATGCCCTCTTTTTTGCATGATACAGCTTTAACTTGCATTTGTGGATGGCACAGTAAACTGTGATGAAAGACAGTATTCCTGGAAGTGTTCCTGAGCCCATGCAGTGATTTCCAGGACAGAATCATGCCTGTTTTTGATGCAGTGCAGCCTGAGGGCATGGAGATCACAAGCATCCAGTACTGACCTTCTGCTTTATCTCTTGCACACAGAAATGTCCCATGATTCTCCGAATCTTTCATGATATTGTGGACTGTGGATGGTGTGATATTCAAAATCTACACAATTTTCTGAAATTGTTCCACAGTTTTTTAAATGCAGGTTTTCACTGATTGGTGAACTTCTACCTATCTTTACTTCAGAGAGCCTGTTTCAAAATGCTCCTTCATGTGCAGTCATGTTACTGATCTATTGTCACTTAACTTAGTATGCTCCTGCAGATGTTTTTTAGTAGTACCACTTTTGTTGCCTGTCCCTACTGTTTTGAGATGTGTTGCTGCCATCAAATTCATAATGAGCTAAGATTTTTCATGAAATGGTAAACTGTCTCTCTTTAAACATCTGATATGCTAATTATGCTCTAATGTGAATAAAACGTAGGTTTATGAGATTTGCAAATCATTGCATTGTTCTTATTCACATTTTCACAGCGCTCCATCTTTTTTGGAAGTGGGGGTTGTCTGCATAAGGTATCTTAAAAGAAGACTTGTCTTAGAGCAGGAGTTACAGTCATTCTTAGCAGCATGTTATGCAGACTTTAGTGGTGATTTCAAGCTGTCTTACCACTGTACAGCTGCTTCAAGTGGGATCATCTTAAAGACCAAGCATTGATCTCTGCTCAGGTCTACACTCTGAAGTACGCGTGATCCTCTGTGTATCGGCGTCTATGTGTGTGAGTGCCTGAAAGACGGCAGAAGAGACAGAATGAGTACTACAGGTTAATAATGGCGGATAATTCTAATAGAGTTGAAGGAGTGCAGAGTTGATAAGCCTCTGACTCAGGGATTTGGACTGCTCCTGTGAAAGATTAGCACACACAAAATTACACACATGTGAGCACACACTGCTATGCTATCACAACTGCAGATATGGAGTCTCCCACACAAGACACACATATAGCCAGCTCGGCTTGGCTCAACATAATTCATGCAAGAAGACTTTGCAATAAATTATGGTGTTAATTAATTGGAGAAACCATTAGGGAATTCCTTTAGGGCAAAATGGAAAACACAACATGAAGTTTAACACAAGCTCATAATATCAAACCACAACCTCGGCCTACATCAGAAAACTGTTGAATTGAAATTTTTTTATCAAATGTTTTCTTGAAAAATGAGCTAATACAAGTTAGACACACATAGATCTGCACTGCACAAAAGCTCTGCAGCATTTGATTTGTTCTGTCTTGCACGGCTTAATGGACCAGTCCTGCCATTGTTTGTGTTAGCATGAATTATGGATTAGAGCCCTCTTGCTATTAATATTCACCATCTTCTCCGCTATTGTCTCAGATAATCAATGTTCTCTCAATCCTCATAATCTAATAAACAGTCCCACCTGCAAACCTTGTTACCCTCGAATCGATCTACAACAGTGACATGACTTAGCCTGCCGGCTGAGTGAGATTTATTCACAATAATAGGAAAAAAACACTGCTTATGAGCAGGAAGTCACTGATAAATGATACAGCCTGCATACAAACACAGTCAAACATCATTCTTTACCTTATGTTTGAACCATAGCCTGACAGAAGCATGTGGGCGATAGATCCTAGTATCATCTAAACTTTCACATGAGATCTACAGGTCCTACAATATTTAATATTTTTTGGGTTAAACAATAAAACCTTTATGGAAATTTAAGGACATTTTCAGTGTCAATAATTATACCAGATTTCAGAAAAATATCTGTTGAAAACTAATGACTCTCCTCAGCTCTGTGTGGTAGAACTCAAGCAGTGTTGTGTCTCTAGATATGGATTAGCACCTGAACTGAATATTATCAATTATTAGCTAAGCTAATCAATGCACTGTGTGTCCTGGTAATCTAATAAGTAGTGCCATGCTCTACATCTGTGGTACTACGCTGTGATTCCATTTGCATCAGATAACATTTAGCAGGCTTAGCCAGACAAGCCAAAGAGAATATTTTATATTAACAGGGCAGGTTTGTTTCTCTGTGGCTGCTTGATGAGTTTAAAGCCTCTCATCTAGTCTCCTTATTAGGCCATTAAATTGTTCCCCAACACATTAAACCTTTAAAAAGAGAAAAACAAATAATGAAAAAAAAAAGAAAAAAAAGATTTAAGCCATTTATGTTGATATTGCAGTAAATGGGCAGGTTTAACACTGGATTCTTTACCATCTTGTTCTGTCCATTATTCAAATTTATAATCAATCAATAGTCTATATACATACAATCCATGTAATTTACCAGTTATGCACCACAGCTGTTCCTGCCTTTGGCCATCAGACTACAACTCTGAGTATCATGCTCTGTCTAGACCTATAACCCTCAAAAATCAATGGTATAATCCTCAATTGAATGTTATTTATTTCATCCATTCATCCAATATTAGTTTGTTCAGTAACAAAAAGAGTCTAATAAAATGACATGATCTTACTGGGTATGTGCAGTACTCTGTTCAATATCAAATACTGCTCATTCAAATGGACTACATGTCTTTTTTAATTTATATTGAGATCACGATTACTAAACCTGATTAGTCATTAATTTTACAACATTTACATGAAATTCATACTAGAAATGGGCAGTAATACATTAATACTGTATCCAGGGGTATTAAAAACAGCCACAGTATTGCTTTAATTTCCATCACAATGACGGTGCTGCTTAATGAGTGCATGTTTTTAATAAATACCTTGACAGTATGTGTCTATTCCCACCAGTAGCACCACTGTCTGCGTGTAAAGATGCTCTAAAAGTGATGGCAGAACTCGTGCACCATGGTCTGGCACAGCACTGCATGGCATTGCGGTACGGCCTTCTTTAAAGTTAAACTGTTAAATGTGAACTGCTGGTATTTTGATAAAGGACTGAATGAAGCACCTGTAGAGGCGTGCGGTCTGATCGCGATGCCTGTGGAGGGTATGACGTATTAAAAAATGAATATCACCTAATCCTAATGGCAACATCAAACTTAGACACTCAGCTTTGAGAAACAACCAAAAGTGAATTCATATGATTACAAAAATACTAAAATAATGGCACACATTTTACAATGGATAAACAAAAATAATTACTTTTATGACCATTATATGCCAATAAACACTAAAATATTTACCACAGGACAAACCTATGGTCCAGAATGTGGCACAATAATTGTTTTAGCACAATTAATTTGTTTTCATCATCAAAAACTGTCATTGAACTGCAGCAGGTTCATGGCGGAGGTCCTCATATATCAATAGCCTTGAATTTAGTCTGCGTTTTAATATTAAAAGTCAGATGGACTCAATGACTCACAAAACATATCAGAGGACTTCAACCATGGCACATTAAGAGCCATTTAAAAATTCTTTCTTTCCCTTTCTGATGCTCTGTTTGAACTTATTCCCATCATCCTGACCATGTCTACTTGCCGAAAAGCACTAGTTGTTATCATGTGATTGGATTATAGGATATTTGCGTTGATGACTTGTTCAGTAGGTGTACCTAATGAAGTGACGGTGAGTGTAGGTGCTGCAATAGAAATTAGATATCTGTCTTGTCAGAGAAATACCTACAAGTTGACTTGAAACCACGTATTTTTAGAAACTCAAAATAAATAAACTTGCCCACAAAACATTTGAAAAGAAAAAGAATCAATAATCACCTAAAAAAATAAAGAATAGCATTGTTTTAGACCACCAACTTAAGTATATCTTACATCATGAATCACAGGATCAAAGTACCTGTTGCAGAATTAGATTTGTGGAAATGCACCTTTAGAAAGCAATCAAACTACTGACAGAATCATCAAATCTTCATCTTTATCTGATAAAGCAGCGGTTCCCAACCTTTCTTCCTAAGGGCCCCCCTGCTTGTATCTTAGAAAAGCTAACCCCCTCAGGTCCCACTTTAAAATAATAAACATCAATCTTAATCGTTTTTCTAAACAAAAAACCCAACATAATAGACCTACTTACACCTGTTCCTAAAAAATGATCTATGGATAAACGGTCTATTATTATGGCTGCATATTAGGAACACTCTAAAAAAATAAGAGGATCTGTTCATTTTCAAGAAAAAAAAAAATCCAAATTCTCAAATTTAAGAAATTGTTGATTTATAAGAACAAAATATAGATATATTTTTTACTTTAACTGTGATAAATTTAAACAAACTAAATATCTAATGTCAACATTTAAGACTTTCTAAACTTGGAAATTCTGAGTATTGTCTTGTAAATTTATGAACTTTATACTCAGGAATTCTGAGTTTGTTTTATTTGAACTATATGACTTTATAATCTCAAAAATTATTTTCCCCCTGAATATTTCTCTTTTTTTCTTTAAAAATTAGAAGATCCTCTTTCTTTCTTTCTTTTTTTTTTTTTTTAGAGTTGCCCAATACGCCTTTGTACATTATGCTTCTTATCCCAATTTATTCTAATTTTTAAAAATTTATTCATACATCTAATTTTGACAAGGTGAGAGCAGACAGGGTACTGTGCCCCCCGCTGAAATCTTTGGCGCCCCCCTAGGGATGCCCGGACCCCAGGTTGGGAACCACTGCGATAAAGCATTTCTGAAGTTCAAGTATTGGCATCAAATCTGATTATTAGCATTATTCCCATTCATCAGATTAATGTCATCATGCAAACACAGTCATTGTTTCCAAAGGGGACATGTAATAATGTCTCAAATATAACAGCACACCATTTGAAATAGTCTTTAAGTTGAGATCAATGGTGTCTTTCTGGAGTTTCCTTTCAGCTGCCCTCCATCATTATCAGACAAAATAGCAAAAGAAGAGTTGAGATATTTGCTGAAATGACTTGGCAGCTTTTATACATGTTGCCTCCAAAATTACAGGTAGCATTTTCTTTCTTTAAAATGGGTAAGTAGCATCTCTAAATGAACCAGATGAACCATTTTTCATCTCAGTGCAGTGCGCTGTGAGTCGGTGTTGTCAGTTTAGCACCTTAAAAAGGATAAACCCAGAGTGCTGCTGCTCCTATGAATATGGATGAGGGATATTGAAACACCCACACACCATGTATTTGCAACTCATTTCTATGACTTATCCAATCCCTGAAAGAGGACACCTGGGAAAGACAGTGAAAACCCTCACTGTGGGAGTTCCTATCTGAATACTGCGAGTAACATTATGTCTGGAAGAGCTGCAGCTTCTCACCTTCTCCAGATGTTCTGGAAATGAGAAAACAAACTCAAGCATGGACTTTAACCACTTTCTGCATCACAGCTGTTTAATGAAACCACCCACTTTACAGTCATGGGCTCACAGCAGGAGTCTGAATCAGCAGCCATTCTCTCACCTTCACCTATTCAAAGAAGAGGAATGAAGCCTCAGAGGTTGAAATACTGCCACTGGTTCATCTTAGCATCGGAGAGCACAGCCAAGACAGAATTTTGTCTGACATGATGCACACTGATCAACTCAAATATTAAAGAGTCATATAAGTTTTATAAGTTAATATTAAGACATAACATGATATCATAACCCTTAATGTTACAACCAGAGTTAAATCTATCCTTGGAGGTAGGAATACATCTTTCCAATGCACTTTTCTGGCACTAATGTAAATCTATGTGAACCACATAGCAAATGCTCAGAGAAGACACTTCTAAAGCCATTAGTGAGAGGAGCATAATGTATGCATAGACGGTGGAGGCTTTTATCCAAAGTGCTAAGCGGGCGCCCCAGTGGAAATGGAAACTTTCACTGTGTCTGTCTTTTGACAACAGTAAAAAGGTACGAGAAAGCAAGCTGCTGTAAATAATTTAATCCAGGTTGGCATTGTGGTCTGTGGTCATTTATCGACCTACTACATCCTGATTCAAAACACATAATAGTAACTAATAAAAAGACAAGCTTTTAACTAATAATAAAAAGACAGCTCACACTAAACTCTCTACATTCACACTCTGAACACCTTCTCTAAAGAAAGTATTGCAAGGTCAGCGATCAAGCAGTTAAATTACATGGAGTGAAAAGGAGTAGGAGAGCTTAAGGCCGGGGCTATACTTGCTTTCAAACATTGCCTTACCTGCATCATACCTCACATTCTTGACTTTTTATCACCTGTGTTACTGAAGGATACCTCTAGAGCAGTGGCTCTCAACCTTTTCAGTCCAGGACCCCAAAAATCAAGGTGCAAGAGACTGGGAACCCCTACTGTACCTGAAGGTGGTTGAACACAGCCATGCACAATCTAGAATCTCATGCAGACAAGGCTGCCCATAAGGGGGATAAAGGGGAGAGCTTTAACCTGAAAAATAACCACGCTTACCAAAGAAGCAAGTATATTTCCTTATTCATTTGTGTAGTAGATAGCCTTCTTAAAAATGGGTTCAAATCCCTTTTGTTAAAAACAGAAATAAAATGGGTTAAAAAATGGCTAGAACAGGTTAATAATGGCAAAAAATGGTAGGAAAGGTAGTGACATTGGATTTTAAAAGTAGCAGAAATTGGTTAGAAGTGGCAAAAATTTGATAAAATTGGCAAAAAAATGAGCAAAAATTGGTTCAAGTGGCAAAAATGGGCATAGATAGTGGTGAGGGTAAATAAAAAGTGGCTGAAATGACTAAATTGGTAAAAAATGGGTGGAAAATTTGGTGAAATGGGATGAAAAATTTATATAAACTGACAAAAAGGGTTAACTAAGACAGAAACATAGGCAGAAATTGGCAGAAATGGGTTTAATTGGCAAAAATGAGCATTTAAATTAGTGAAATGTGGTTGAAATGTGTGTAAATGTTGAGAACCACGTTGGGGTCAGGACCACGATGGGGCTTGCGAGACACTTAAAGGGAGTCACAAGATGCCCTAAAAAAACGACGAATATTCTTTAAATGACACTGTTGCCACTTTACAACAATTTTGCTAAATTTTAACCAGTTTTATCACTGTTTCCCACCAATTTTAACACATTTTTGCCACTTAAAACCCATTGTTTCCATTTCAAACCCTTTCCATCACTTTTTTTTCTGCCTGTTTTTGCCACTTCTAAACCAAGTCTTGCCACTCCACACCTATTGTTGCCTCTGTTGACCCATTATTGCCTCTATTAACCACTTTTTTTCCACATTTTTCACCCGTTTCAACCACTGCTCTAGAGGGCACACCAGAGTTCAATATCACTGAAGGCAAGTATGAATGACCACCATGATAGGTCGCCTACTGGGGCTTTTCCATTACATTGATTGGCTTGGCTCAACTTGGTTTGACTCGTCACAATGACGTTACACAGCTGCGCTTCAGTAAGCAAAGTTTTGTTCAGCCAGAAGAAGAAGAAGCACTGTTTGGTTTAGCTGTCCACTTACATCCTGTCCATGCTGTTGTCATAACATATTTCAAATTTTGATGCAGCGGTAAGTAAACATGTCTAAGGGGTTTCCCTGAATGATGACAAACTGGTGTGATATCACTGTGGCACTCTTGGAGGCCGTGTGGGCGCTCTTGGGCCCTGAACATTTTTGCAATCACTTATTTTACCTTGCATATATCCATTTGAAATCTGTTTTCACTTTTCCCGCTAACACCTCTGGGGAAATCCAGGAGCCTTAAAGGACTGTATCTGGCCAAAATGAGCATCAAAGTCAGTAAGGTTGCAGTCATGATTTCTGTGTTCTCTATCGTTCTGACTCTGAGACCCAGTCGCTCTAAACAAAACCCTCCGTGTGTCTTATCGAGATGTTATGATGGATGTAAAAGTGATATCCGTGCTCAGGCCTGGTTTGGTCTTGAGTAATGTTGGTGCAGGCCAGTAAGGGATGAAGGACAAGCAAGCACAATACATTGCAACTGGGCCCAGAGTCTTTTCATATGAAGCATACAAGATATTAAACCCCTCACAAAAGGCTAACAGTTAATGCCAGCGAACAAAACATACAGAAGCATAGGGAATTTAGCCACTGTGTTGTCTCTGTGGTTTACACCAGCTTGGTCTCGGCTACCTGCATCCATCTCTCTATTAACTCTAAGCTGTTTGTCATTTAGGCCTTTTGGCAGCAGGTCTTCCTCCCCACAGCCTCTTTGTTGTCTAACAGACTGCATACTAATTTTAGACGCAGTGTGCATGGTGGGTTTCTAACAGGAATGCGTGTGTGTGTGAATGTCACTGTGTGTGTATGAGCGAGATTAATTAGTTTCTGGAAAAATCTGCAGACTGTGCTTTTCTGTTCTGGTCGGTCACAAATCTTTGTACCTGCTGTCACGCACACACACATCCACACACTCTTTCCATGCAAGTGTGTATCTTTATCAAGTTAAGTAGTCTGTCACTCACGCAGTTGATGTATTTTTCTTTAACTGCAAATAAACAGTAAAACATCTGACTTTAAAAGTTAAATTAGAACAAATAGCTACAAATGCGTTGCAAATACATATATTTATTTATCAGTCATGTGCATGTTTAATCAAAACAAGTATGTCAGCATACACAAGGAATTTAACTCCAGCTTCTCATTACTCTGTACTGACAAATTTATGCAAACCACACATACAGCAAGGAGAGAGCAGACCAGGGGTGTCTGAACTTTTTCCACTGTGTGGTACAAACAGAAATATATAAAGATGGTGGGGCCACTTTCATGCCTCACCTTGATATTAAAATAAGTAAAACTAATTTCATGTAGGTTACAATATGCTCAGTGATTAGGTATGCTTAAATGGCTAGTTGATGACTGATAAGGCAAAAAGCCAATCATTTTAAGGATTTTGGGGAGGCCAATCAGATTTCAGGGGGCCCTGGTCGGCTCTGGTAACTACTGGCTCCGCCCCTGGAACATCACTGGTGCTGCTATTTGCTGCTGTAATGCATTAGGGCGTTATAAATCAAGGTATCTTTATCATTTTGGTTGCCAATATGTTTAATATTCATAGTGGCTCAATTTAGTCCTTAAAAATTACAGCATTAAAGTGTGTTGTCAAAATGTTTGTTTACCTCGTGCTGAAACTAACAAGAATAATACAGTCTAGCACAAGCGGGACCATATTTTGTTTAATTGAGGGTTTTTGGGGGGGCAATCACAAATGGGTGGTGGGCCAAATTTGGCCCCCAGGCCATAGTTTGGACACACCTGGAGTAGACAAAGGTAGTGCAATGGAAATACTTTATGGCTTAAATATTTTCAATTCAGAATATTTTAGCCTATTGAAAATCAAAATAGCACTTGAGAAAAATAAACATCCTGTACAGTATTTCTGTACAGGATGCCAAACTTCACAATTGGCACAATGCACTCAGACAGGTCACAGTTTTCCTGGCCCCTCTCACTTCAAATAACATGTTTCTACTGCTCTACAGTCCAGTGTGCTTTATACCACTCCATCCACCATGACTTGATGTGAGGTTTGCATGCAGCTGCTAGTCCATGGAAACGTATTCATGAAGCTCCCACCACAGTTTTTGTGATTACATTGATGCCAGTTTAGATCTCTTCAGCTATTGCATCATCAGAGCGACTTTGAAACACCATGCACCTTAGCAGTCGTTGACCCTGCTCTGTGATTTTAAATAGTCCTCCATTTTGTGGATGTTGATCCTAAACGCCTCAAAAAATATCACTTACAGATGACAGTGGAATATCCAGAATGGATATATTTAACAGACCATCTTATTGCAAAGGTGGTATCCATCACAGCACACTTAGAGTCACTGAGCTCTTCAGAGCGACCCATTTTGTATCACAAATGTTTACAAATGGAGACTACATGCTTGATTTTATATACCTATGACAACAGATCTTACTGAAACACCTTAACTCAAAAATTTACAGGTTTCTGGTGGCAGAAAGTTTGCTACCTGGAGATTGTTCACATCACAAAGTTTGGGATGATCTTGGCAACTTTACAAACATTTTAAAGGTCTGAGTTTGTTCAAAGATACTATTTTTGGTTAGGTTTCATCAATACAGAGACAGCGTTTTCAAGTTTAAAGAAATCTTAATAGCACCGGTCCAAAAAACTACTTTGTTGAAACATCTAAAGCTATACAAGATTAATTTCATGCATGGTAGGGTCTGAGTGTTACCTGAAGATTATAACACTACACTGTTTCTTTCACTTACACACCCTCGGGGAAAAACAGAGGTGTTTTATCAATCAACACACATCCATAGAGAGAAGGTGCACAGTGCTCCTCTTCAATATCTCACTGAGTTATCTCACTCTTGTACTGTTTTAAACATGTGAGTGAGAAGGACAGAAAGAAGAAGTGACAAAAGAGAATGGCATAGTGGGTTAAATAAAGAGTGAGGATGTGAGAGAGCATCGTAGGAGAAAGCAGTGAAATGAGAGGAACAAAGTGATAGAATAAGGTGAAAATAAAGGGGAGGTGGTCCATGAATTTAGACAGAATTATGGTGATATAACTGAAGACCTCAGTACAAGTCTGCACACGCATGTCTCAATCCAGCCCATTTCACTTTGCAGCTATTGCATTTCATCATCATGGGTAATTAAACCTCACAGTTGTGGGTCTCACACATACACTGTATAGAAAATGTTCAGCATTGTCATTATCACCGCTTCACATATTTTTTGCTGATGTCTATTTTTGTCAAGAGAAAAACTGTTGGCAGAAGTTGCCAAGCATTTCAGGTTCAGTTGTTATTAAAAAAGTTGTAGTACCCTGTTTCTCCACTTCTTCCTGCAGTGATTTAGTCTTTACAATCATTTCTCATGGCTTTAAAGTAATTATCTCTAATTTAACCATACAATATTGTTTTGATTTAAATCAATACTACAGTAATCAAAGGGCTATAGACAAACCTAAACCCTACTGGCTACCTATTTTGATAGCAGCACTGCTGATGCTGAGAATAATAATAATAATAAAGCTAATGCCATAGGTTACAGAAATGACACGTTGGTAATTACACCTTCTCTTTCTCCATAACTACACTACACATTTATCACTCTAATAGCAGTTTCCTGCCACAGGAATGGGATTGATCGCTAGTAAGGGCCAAAAATAGTGACGCTGTTCCCTGCAATGACGGACACAACCTCAATGACCTTAATGAGAGGATGTATTATCATCAGCGCAGACAGAGGATAATCATTATAATTCAAATGACACTGAGAACCGAGATAAATACAGTGATTGGGTCAGCTCGTCACTGCTCCATTGTCTAATACTTGTTCCCTTTCTTCACAAACTGATGCCAAAGTCTTATCTAATGGAAGAACAAGCTTGTCTTTCTATAATGCAGGCTTTATAGTATGTATGTGGTGGATATGTAGAACGGAAAAAATAAAACTAAAAGCAATGATGATGCGCGCACAAAATACGTTGAAGCATCATCCTCTTATAACTAGGCTAGAGAATGACTGGACATACTTAATTCTGAAATATAAATGCCTTAACACCCAACAGTACTTGCTCATAACCTTTGAGAGGAGTATCATAACTTAAACGTGCAACACCTAAAAAATTCTATGTCAATGTCTTGGCCAGGTTTAACTTAACAAATAAAACAACATATGCTCACTTTTAGTACAATATACATTCATCTGGAACTAATTATACAGTTTAATTTATTGTGCACTAATAGTAGGGATGTAACGGGTAGGGGTGGGCGTATCAATACTGAATTTACAAAGTATTCATTTGGTATCAAGTACTTTTTAAAAGTATCGATATTAAATGAGTTCCTTAATAAAACGTCTAACCATGCACCTTTTTGTTGTTTGTTTGTTTGCACTCATTCTCCTCTGTTGTGCCAGAAGTCCGCTGCTGCACTGCTTTCCAAGTCACATCAGTGTGGTGACCAATCAGATGGAGCAAACATGCACATACACACTAAAAGCATCAGCACACACACGGTTTTTCAGTGTCCTCATGTCTGTATCCAACAAGAGAGAACTGAAGAAATAAACTGCTGCAGCTTTGTGAGATAACTTTCCACAAAAATGCAAAGGTGAGTCAGCATTTCCTGTGTCTAACAACTTTTCATCTCAAAGTTAGAAAAACTAATACAAGAAGAGGATGTTAGATTCATGTCTAATCTGCACTGCTCACTTTCTGACTAAAGACGCTGATGGCATTTTCACTGAGCCAAAGCCACAGCTAGAGCCGTTAGTCATAAAAACCAGGCAAGAAATCATTTCTGCATCTGACGTTGATGCAAGTGTGATTTATTTAAATTTACTTTGAGAGTGTACTTCTAAATCTGTTCCCCTTCATTGCTTTTTTATGAGTTTTCACCAATAATTTCACTGCCTTTTCCAAAAATTTAGTTTACAGCATTTTCTCAAACCACACACTGAATAGTACACACATTAATTCACTAATTTAAACAGTCTAACCATTAGTTACAGTGGGGTCTATAAAATAGGTAAAAACAAGTCCTATATCACATATATATATATATATATATATATATATATATATGTTCTGATGGTTTTTGAAAAGTTTGCCTTTTACCTTTGTCTAATGATAAACCACCTATACAGCTATGAAGAATCATGGTGCTATTTTGGCCAAGCTAATATTTTTTTAAGGCTTTCCTAAGCTTAACTACATTTAATCGTGAACAAGGTTCTATATTCCTTCCTGTTAATGCTACAACTGAAAAGAATCCTCCGTAGTGATTTGATATTGACAGATACAAACCAAGAAGCTAATGAGGAAGTCCTAACTCAATAGCTCCCCCAGCTGAAGCCAAGCCAACTGTGTAAAGGCTGAAAAGAGAAGCTCTCCTATGGCACTGCAAATTATTATTGGCAAACACTTTGAAGAGTCTGAAAGCTTCCCTCAAATCACAGTAATTCTAAATGAGATGTAGAAACACTGGTTTAGGTGAACTCACACAGCAGACTGAAAAAGCAGTTGCATATAATTTGTATAAGTCATTAGGGGGTTGTCAGTGGCATAGAGAATTTAAAGCCTGAATCCTGGCATGCAATTAAGTTTCATTTTGGAGAAGTGAAAGTAATCACGTCTGAAACTCCACCTTTCAACTTTGCTGAAATGAGGGTAAAGCTCATTTCAAGCAGCGGTGGAAAAATTCCTTTTCCCCTTCTCTCCAAACCAACTAGACTGCAGACTCTTTCTGTCTGTCTATCACACTGTTGCCGTCGTTCTAATCTTCCCTCTTTCCTGGCATGCCAGCTCCATATTTCTTCCTTCCTCCTCTTTTTCTAACGCCCTCTCTGCCTTTTATCCACCTCTCTCTGTCTGCCCCTCATTTTCTCCATCTGCTCGTCCCCTGCTCCGTCTCTCTCTCCCTCTCTGCGGTAGAGGAAGCAGTCTGTCATGCATGGCTGTTCCTGAGTGAGCGGCGAATCAAAAGCCCCAGCGTCGGCATAAACCTCCGCCAAGCCGCTGAAATCCTATTTTAAAGCCTGCAGTTGCACTGACAGCTCAGTGGAGACATGTACACACACGTAACCTCACTAACTCACACTCATACAGAGGCACATACACAGTATACTCATGCACTAGTAGTGAGAAAAAATGTCTGCTTGCTGTATGCAAATTCCCATGTGTGGGCAGTGATATATACTCCCACATGTATTTGGTGTCAGGATGCATGCACCGTCTATCGGATGTAAAGCAGAATGATCCCTGAGGATACCTGCAGCCACTCTCAATCTGTTCTAGCTCTGTACTGATAGAAAATAACTCAAAACGTCAAATTAACACTGTTAGATAAAAGTGATTAAGCTGGTTAATTACCTTTACAACAAAAACAAGAAACTTTGGCTTCAAACCAGCACTGATCAATCGTTGGGCCACACCACAATCCCTTTCTGCCATGTTTTTCTTTAATCTTCTCATTTTCAGGCCTGTTGTTTTACATTCTCCTGTAGTGTCAGCTTGTAATGATTTTATAATTAGGATATACAAAAATGAGAAGGACATGTTGCCCCGACCTTGGCTGCTAGTTAATCTAAAGGCTGCAGCGACAACACAACATAAAATATGCGCAGGAAGAGAGAGGCTGTTCTTCTACCTTGAACAATTCTCAAACTTAATGGGCCCTGTTCTCCCAGTGTGGAGCACATTGATTTGGACTGTGTTCATCTACATTCTTCTATCTTAAAAGCACACAGTCCTGGTATAAAGCAAGACACCGGCACAGAGGTTGGCTTAAGTAGCTTATTCATACCGATGTGTGATTTGAGAATGACAGTTAAACAAATCAGAGCATCATCTCTTATTCATTTACAAACCCAGCGTGCATGTCAGCTGGTAATAAGTTATTTTCACAGTATATTTTTCCTTAATAGACTGAACTCCAGCCAGCTCTTTATACTTCTCTCCTTTCACTCTGCCACTAAACGCATGTTGTGCATGTAATGAAAGCAGGCGTGCTGAATTTATTGTATTTGGATATAAATAAGGTGTTAACAGTGTATGAAATGGTATCAGAATAGAAAATCAAATATCCTCTCCATATTTTTACATCCTAGGACTGCAATTCTAGATAAATAAATGACATCTGTGGATTACTGCATGCTAATATGGCACACAAGGAAGAGAGAGTGAGTGTTCTCGAAAATGCTTTGACTGATAAAGCACACACTTCAACTAGAGATTTAAAAACCTATTAATGAGAGGTAGTAATGTGTGTTGAAAAAAAGAATCATAAAGCTGCGCAAAAGCTGCAGTGTTTAAAAGTGAAAAATAAGAGTAGTAGTAGCAGTAATACTAGAATAAGTGGTAATGATAACTAGGCCTGGACAATATGGTCTAAATATCATGTAACGCTTGCCCATCTCAGTAACGGTATTATATTGCAGTATTACAGAATTAAAATAGAAAACACATTTAAATGCATATTCAGATGCTAAAACCTCCTCCTCCTCCTCCTAAACCAAACCTGTGATAGCATACTGAGCTCAAGTCAGAGCATAACATCACAGAAAATGATTTATTAAGTCTCTCTCTGCTCACTTCTTTGCAACTGCTCCTGTAGTTTTAAGTTTCCCCTCTAGAACACATAGGTGTGTTGAGCTGCTAATGACTATGCCATATTTCCTATTGGGGGCATTCACAAAAAAAGCACTCAAGGAATAATAACAGCTATGGACTTCTACTGTGAAGGCATTGACAGAAGTAGTGTGTTTATCATTAGTTTTAACTTAAGTCTGCAGCCGTACCAGCAACTTTAAGCAGCTGCAGTGTTTACAGCTGCATCTCTGACCTTTAATGTTGGACCTTGCATGGACTCACATCAAGAGAGTCACAAGTTCAAACACACTTTTAAATGGTTGTTTAAGCTGAATCACTGCAGAACTGGGCTAAGAACAAACTGAGACCACCCAGCTTTTTGTTTAAGGCTCAGACAGACCGACAGGCAAAGCGAGCACAGTCCATATGTTAGAGTTATTACAGACATCAAACCTGGAGAGGAAAAAGCACAGGCTCAGCCAGTTTACTGTCTTACAAATTTTATAAAACGGCACAACTGGGTGACGTTCATTTAGTTAAATGGCTGCTCATAGTCCTGGGGCAAAAGCTGCTTCTGACTGGACTAAAACTGAGCTGTTTTCCAGCAGCAACAGTTCATTGTCACATGGGCACTGCAGATGGAGACATTTAAACCAGTAATGATGGTGTTGCAGAAATCCATTCTGCGGCAGAAATTTCTGCCAGTGACAGTGCTGATACCCACAAATAGTAATGACAATGATAATATTAATTTTGCGATGCAATTGTGCAAACGGAAATGGACAATGATATGACAGATTCTTAACCTGACACAAAACTTCTCATACACAGTGTTTCGGAAAGGGCAGAGGCTTCAAAAAATCAGAGCAACAAAACATGTGACGTAGCTGCTACTGACGGGTAAATCCTTAGAGAACTGCATAATGCGAATCATGGCAACTGTAGACATGTCAGTACACGACTTCTGTCGTTTTTGAAAAGAAAATAACTCACTGCTGTTCTTTGTTCTTCTTTTAATGAAGAAATGTCGTCAAGTTCTGACAAAACTTACACTTTAGCAGCATCCACGATAATGTCTTCCGTCACATCTGCACCGGCCTCTTGTTGCTGCTTAATTACATCACGACTCCACCATGCCTGAAAGTACTGTCCCTCATCGCTGATTGGTCCTGTCACTTTCTAACTGGGCCCAAACAGTTCAGGAGCTTTGCAAGATGGATTCCAGTGAGAAACACGGAAACAGGTGAATCCATCTGGTTTGCAAGGTTAACAGATTCTAACATCTTATGTTAAAAGACAAATGTATATTTAAAAACACTCGCTGCAAATTTTCAGTGGCCACTTTAATGGTAAATCAAGTGTTCTGAGTGCAATAGATAATATATTATACAGAGCTTTTAAAAAAAATCCCTGGGGAGAAGCTCCCAGACCCCCTAATGAGGTTTGGGCTGTGCCCCAATATACCAATGATTAGGTCCTCTTAACTTTGCACATTTTAGAAGGTTGAAAATAAAATCAGATCTCTGCTGGAAAAAATCATGTGTTTTACTATGAAACATATGAAAATGAAACTCTATTGCAGACTTTTATAAAACTTCTATATTGACAGGGAATATTTAAAAGCTTTTAGGTGATGATAGTTGCTGGGTAGGGGTGCTGAATCATGATTTGCCCTGGGTGCAAAAATGGCTGGGCATATGATAGGGCCCAACACTCAAATGAAATGTTTTTAATGTTACTGTAGTTTGATTTTATTCCATGATAAAGGGGCTAACAAAGACAGACTCTGCTATACAATGCTTTAAGACATTTGTGTATATACCAGCGCTTGGTGTGTTTTCATATTTCCATGGTATCAATCAAAGGTGCAAAATTAAAATGGTGGTGTAATGAAAACATCAGGAAGACATTTAATTACGTGCATCTTTGGTCATGTGCTGCCTGCAGGATATATAACCATTACCACCTCCTGACCGTCCAGGGTAAATTTTCTCACAATTTCTTCTCACACAGACTCAGCCCAAACTTTACAGATTTCCCAAGGAGGCTGGCAGGAAAGAAAATTCTGGCTCATGTTGGTGTGAAAAATTTAGATCACTGAGTTTACACGGCAAGCCCAAATTCAGGAAGTGTTCTGAAGTGTCGTGCTTGTATGAATGGGACTTTCTGTATTACATCAAATGCCAGTTGATTAATAGATGCACACTGCAGATCCGACTTTAAGCATTTCTATCAGAGTTTATCCAACACTTTATCTCTACTGCACTGCTTTGACTGTGATTGGCCCCAGAAGGAATAACCTCTTCCCTGCCTGTTACCGCCCTGTTCTCTTCAATTAGTCACACAGAAGCACTCTCTCTCTCCGTTAAAAAAAGATCTGCACTCCACTTGACAATCTTCTATTTCCTCTTTGTCATCCTCAGACTCCCTCTAAGCTGTCACCTTTTTTCAAGCTGTCCTATTTCCTCTTATTTTTCTCCCTGTCATTCTGCCCCGTCACCCTTGCTCTATTCTTTTTCTTGACTCACACCTGGCCGTTAATCACTCTCACATTGGACATGCGAATGCAGCTGTAGTTATAGAAACCAGGTCACCCACGGTCAAGGTCACTGTAAGCCTGTGGGAGAAAGAGTGAGCCGAGATTGTTGGTACTGCTGTTAGTTTCCATGTGTGAAGCTCCACATGCATGTTGGACCATTAAGGTGGATCGGCTGAGAGCGTGAGATCAGCACAGGCACAGAAACAACAATCTATGATTAGTAATTACAATTGTTAAATATAAATAGCAAAAAATGATTCCCTCTGTTTTCCTTTTCTTTTTTTCAGAGCTTGTCTTTTCTCATATCTTGTGTTCATGTTTTTATCCCTGCCTATTCACTGAGTCTGTTTAAGATATTACACACAAATACAAGATTCTTAGAAATGATTACAGGCTCTGTTCATATTTCCAGGAATAGTTTAAAGCCGCAGACAAACAAAATGTATTTCTAAAAAGATAAGGCCATGTTTGCACAACAGTTTCATCTGAAAACACAACCTTCTTGTTGCATTTTTGCTGTTCAGATACACAATAGCATTTTGGGTGCCTGGACATGGAAAGTTATGAAAATTTGTCCCAGAATGCTCACTTTTAATGCAAACTGGCAATGCACAATTTTTTTTATTATTTTTTCAACGGGTACCCCTGCTTCCTCCCACCACAAAAAACATGCTCATTAAGTTAATTGGTGACTCTAAATTGGCTCTAGATGTGAATGTGAGTGTGCCTGGTTGTCTGTCTCTATATGTCAGCCCTGCAATTGACTGGCGACCAGTCCAGGCGACCAGGGGTGTACCCTGCCTGGGATAGGCTCCAACCCCCTGTGACCCCCAACGAGATAAGCGGTATAGAAAATGGATGGATGGATGTTCATAGTTCAACAGTAATGTATTGTTCTTGAAAATAAGAGACAAAAAATACAAATTAATCAGGTAGCGAACAATTTTTAACAAATGGAAGACACCTGAAGTGGCTGAAAAAAAAACTACACATATGTATACTAACCAACAAAACCTCTGTTGAAGCACAGACAAAATATATGTTGAATCAATATTTACACTTGATGAAGTGTAAAAGATTCAGTCAGACTGATGCAAAAACGATAGCCCGCTGGTTTCCTTCATAAATGTCCCAGATGTGAACTGAACAAGAAGTCCCGGAGCATCTGGATTGACTGAGCTGTCCCTATAAAACTTGGTGGCCAACAGGGATACATTCCAGAAAAGCCCGTCCACATGTGACATTTGTGTCAGAACACAAGCAAAAAGTCAAGAAACGCAAACAAAGGATCAGGCAGCATAACTGAAAAACTAAGGAGAGAGAGCAAAAGTCATGAAGGGAGAAAAAAACAGGAGCTGTAAACAAAAGATGTTAAAAATCTCAAGACTAATAATTACATTGCAAGTTTGATTTTTTTTTGTTCTGAAGTGCTTATTTTTGTTTGATACTGAAAAAATTTTGTTTGAGTCTTTCTGACACAAAATTCACTCCATACTACCTTATCCATAGAGCTGATGCTGAACAATGGACTTATTTAACCAGCATGCTAATGGTGCTACCAAACAGTCATGACTGCACACACAAGATAACCAAGCACCGTAGTCACAACACACAGAGCTGTCTACAAAACACAGCAGGTTAGCATAAAAGCTAGCTGGCTAACCCACTAATAGGAAGATGATGGGTGTAGCGTTAGTAAATCTGTAGCATGTTGCTATCACCCATGAGTATGAGTTAGCCATGAGTGACTAAGCTCTTTGCACACGTGCATTGCAGGTCCAGGCAAAGCCATTAGCAAGTAGTAACAGCAGGAATAATGTTCTACTTGTGCTGCTTACTCCCAGTCAACATTTTCTCATATTTACTCACTTTGTTTTCCCCTAAGTTAAAATACTGGACAGAGTCTGAGTGATGTCAGCCATTTGGACTATAAAGAGGGCTACTGAAGCCCATCTGCAGCAGCTGCCATATTGAACTTTCCTAACTTTGGGTCAACCAAGAAGTGAGCTGGGTTTGAGAGCTCCTGACAAACAGTTACATCTGACTTGCATCCTTGTTTTGGTTCTCCTGTGGATACTAGATGTAAAAACTAACATGATGTAAAGTGAGTGTCTGTGCAGAAAAACATCCACCAGATGGCATGTTTTTATGTTTCTGCTTTGGTGCCAGAGACAGACAACATTACATAAATACCAATGTGCTCTCCCGTTTTAGTAGTGGAATAAATTTCCCTCTGAAAAGTAGCTTTTGGAAACAGTGTCACAGTGTGTGTGTCTGTGTGTGTCACTGAAAGGCCAAATCAGAATTACCCCTTAATATAGCTCAGCAGAAGTATATGAGTGTGTGTGTGTGTTTGTGTGTGTGTGTGTGGCCTGTGCCTGTTCTGCTTCTCTGACCTGGCACTGGTTAAAGCTGAGCCTGTTTGGCAAAGGAAGCTACCGCAGAGACAGAAATAGAGCAAGAAAAGAGAAAAACTGATTGTAGAGCTGGGTAATACTTCAGTAGTTTGCTTTATCATAAGTCCAAGTTGAGTTATTAAATGTTCAAATGAATGCTGACAAGTAAAACTTTGCTGAAATATGCTACAGCTCAAGCCCTTCATCTTTGATAAGTTTTGAATTTATTTTATGTTTGTTTAGGTTTGGTTTGAAGGAGTCTAGAACAGACAATGGTACAGCCGCAATCTTGATTTTCATTCTGAAAGAAGCTGTGAAGAAAGGTTAAAAATTTACGCTCCGTGCTGAATTAAAATAGTGTTTGCCATGCGCACACACACAAACAAAGTGTTTGGGAAGGGCAGGGCTTTTCAACAGTGTTGATTTTGTCAACTAAAACCAAGACTATAAATATTTGCTGGCAGCCTTTTTTCATGACAAAAACTGTAATAAGACTAGCTAAAACCATATCTTTGAAGACTAAAACTACTAGAAAATAAGTTACTTTTTTGTCAAGATGACTAAAAATAGACTAAAATGTAATCAGACATTCAGAGTCCATCACATTTCTCCACTATGAGTAATTCTGTCAAAATACAATGTATCTGTAGCCACTCATCATCTCAGCTGAAAGCAGGGATCCCAGGTATGGCAGGGTGCAGAAAACACACTACCATGATCTGGTACCAGATTTAGGCAAGACAATGAATGCTTGGACTGAAAGTAAAGAGTAAAATATGAGGAGTTTTTATAGAATAGAACTAGGCTAAAATGTTTTTGATCTTTTGTCAACTAAAATGTGACTAAAACTTTAAAAGGCATTTAATTTAAAGACTAAGACTGAGACTTAGATTAAAAATAACTGTCGAAATCTACACTAATTTACAATAAATTATCGGAAGGAGTTTCGATGAACGCTCTGTCACATTCATTATGGGCCAGTGAGAGCAATCAGAGTAAATGAGGGAGTAAGAATGCGTGCATGCAATAGTTTATCATTAGTGGAACTTGGTGCTTAAAACTCCTGCTTAGAAAAGCTTTTTGTGTGACTCTTGTTCAGATAAAGAAATGAAGCCCAGTTCTGATAAAACTTCTGCTACCCTGTAGCTGCATCAGCACTGATCAATAACTAAACCCTGCTTTTAACTCTCTTAAACTCATGCAGGTTGGGAGCAGAGCGAAAACATCTTTTCCATCATGAAAAGCTTCCAGTGCTGTCCTTTGCTCTTTATTTAAAAAAAAAAAAAAAAAAAAAAAAAAAAAGATGTGGTCCAGCTCTGACAGCTGCCGCTATACGATAGCTACATCCGAGACGATTACTGCTGCAACAGCCATTACAATCCTCTCCAGGTATAACAAAAACCAGCCTGTAGATACCGCCTTGTTCTCTTCAAATGATGCTGATTGGTCAGGTTTGTTTTCCAACCTGGCATAATTGTTTGAGCTTTGCAAGATGGAATTGCCTGATGACAGACATGGAATCTTGCAGTTACGCACTGCTAGCAAAGCAACATGAGGCATTTAGTGAGAGAACTTCCAGGACAATGTAGGGCTAACAACGATTCTACAGCACACATCATAACTACTAAAACAAAGACGAGAAAATATGATGATTCATAGCTTGCCGTCGGCTTCAGATGTCACTCTGTCCTTTATAGATAAAGAAATTTTCATCTGCCAAAGTTGGGGGCAGTAAAAGCCTGGGAAACGCTGCACTAAAACAACAGTAGAAGTTAACAGGACAGTTCCCATTGGTTGACCATTGATTGATCACAGATGGCATCATTCTCTGAAAATTAATCAACTGAGCACTGAATTACAGAAGTGTGATGCCCAGGTGAAGTTTATGTGTGCTATCTTCTATTCATCCATTGCCTTGATGAAACTGATGAGATTAACACCAGATTGATGACTAGTGAAATAGAAGAATAGAATCTCGAGCAAAATGAGGCCCCCCACAGTCCCCCTATGCACAGCACATGATCTGAGTTTAATAAGAGAGCAGTGGGTCTGATATGAGGGATGTTAACATAGTTATTTCTTGAAAGTTTTACTTTTCGACTCAGTTTTAACTGCTAGCTTGATGGGCTAATGCAAAGCATCGGCTATGCTGTGTCTCGTCCAGCCTGTCATGGGTGTGTATGCAGCACAGGAGTAGCATCAGCCTTCACAACTCAGGCTTGAAACCTTACAAAGGTAGTGGGTTAACAAGGTTATCAAAATTCAATATAGATGTATAGAGCTTTGTTGTATGTTATAAATATCCTACTTTTTAATTCTATATAGCCTCTTAAATTGTTTGTGTATGAATGCTCTGTAGACTTGGCTTGCTTTGTTGGAAACGTGTTTGCTTGCATTGGCCTTAAGTTTTTATTTGAGATGGTATTCTTTATTTTAAATTTAAAGGTGTTTTTGCAGAGTTCATCAATTTTTCTTTGGTTGTTGTAGCTGTGAATCACATATCTTTACATGCACACACACTATTGCCACAAATATAAAGGGATTAGAGTCAGGGAGTTTCACTTCCATCTTCTTAGAAAAGGCTTTTCTCCCCTCTGTTGTACCTTTACTCCCTCTCCTCATCTTACCTTTAATATATGCCCTTATGTTTCCTTATCACCCCCTCCTTCCTGTTTTTCCTACCTCTTATCTCCCTGCCCTTTCCCTTTCTCTCTCTCTATGCTTTTCCAACTCGCCCTCTGAGGTGTGCAACAGAAATGAAAGAGGAATGGGAGTTATCTCTCTTCATGTATGGTGAGGATCAGGTCTATTCTGGGGAAACAGGGTGGGGAGTGGGGAGGCTGGAGGGATGAGGATTCTCTCTGCACATGCATTAACTATGAGAACAGAGCAGCGGAGAGGCTACAGACGGACGAGAGCTGGAGAGAGAAGCCGCAGGCAAGCAGCACACCTGGACACAAACACACACATATTCTATTTTAATCATCTGCATTTATACACACACTTAGAAAAGTAAACATGCAAGCATCTACACACGTGTAGACTTTAGTCAGCACATATGCAACTCACTTAAACATGCACTCACACTCATGCAGAACACAAGGGCAGCTGCAAGTTCAAGCACAGGAATTTATAATGAGTGGCTCTAAATGATTAATGCTTTCTGCTGGCACTCAGGGATGCTTGCTGATAGACAGACACACAGAAAGACAGGCAGACGGACTGCAACTAGGCAGAGAAATGCTAATTACAGAAAAATACTGAGATGAATGTGACCTCTTTAACACAATTATTCAGTGTAAATGTCATGAACACTGCTCAATGATATTATGTACTATAGATGGTGGGATATCTGAAGTTTTCAGACGTTAACATTGGGGAACTATTATTACTGTTTTCTGAAATTGTCCCACAATTCCGCACCCATTCATGTTACTGACCTGATGCCAATTAACCTGATTAGTAGCAAAATTCTCCACCAGCTGTTTTTCATCAGTATGACTTACTATTTCTGCCTTTTGTTGTTCCATCCCTTAAAATGAGCTAATATTCTTCATGAGATGGTAAGATGATATGTTATTTATGTTCTATGGTGAATAAAATATGGGTTAGTGAGATTTGCAAATCATTGCATTCTGTTTCTATTTATATTTTACACCGTGCGCAAACTTTTTTGGAAACTGGGTTGTACTTTTGCTTAACATTTTAAGAGTAAAATAGATCCCTCAATCAGATACGGATGTTTTTTGGTTTTACTGCTACAAGAGTTAATATGACCTAACAAAAAGAAATAAGCAGAAATTTTGGTTAAAATCTTGGCGTGCAGGTCCTTTCTGAGTCGAGTCTGCGTGTTTTCCTAGTGCATGCACAGGTTCTCTCCGGAAACTCTCGCTTCCACCCACTGACCTGAAATCATAGTGATGAGGTTAATGGTCAAAATACCATTTTAATACAGTTTTTTGCGGCAAGAATGTTATTCTCTACAAATTATGCAAACATTTATCTGTCTTATTTTGGGACTGTTTTACAAAATTCCTACTTTTCTTGTTTTTTTATGTTTTTCTTAATCAAAACGAGAATGATGTTAAAATGGTAGTTGCCTTCAATCAGCAATTGATATCAAATTTTCAGTATGAGCCAAGATTATCATATTTAGATATCTTTCACACCTGTGCATCCATAGTTTCATTTAACAAATATTGTGCTGGATATAATACAAATTTATTTTTGGCTTGTGTTTGTTGAATAACACATAAGATGAGGAACCTAAAAAAATCACATATTAAATTGCAAGCACAATATTTGGGGAAAATTCTGCAATTAGATTATCCTAAATTGTTCAGCCCTGCACACGGCTGTAGATGTCATAATTAACATTGACTTCACTAATGGATGGATAGTGTCCTTATTCTTCAGAAAGTTATCCCTCCTTTATATCAAGTCGACAAAGCTTGATTTCTGTGGAAAAGCACTGTAAATTGTTTTTGTACTTTTTTTCATAAGCTAAAGATCAGAGTCTCTTGAGACTGAAGATTCTGAACAAATCAACAAAACAAACAGCAGAACCTCTAACCAAAATCTGCTAGTAATTTTAAAAAATGCACGTATTTAATTTATTATCCAGAGCAACAGATTTACATAGGGTTTTTTTAGATTAAGTTTTGGGCAACTAAGACAGTAAAGGGGCAATACTGGGAGGAGGGAGTCGGGGAAAACAAGCAGAAATGTCACTGGCTAGACTCCTCAGGACAACCACATAGACCACGTGTCGCCTGTGCTTAAAAGGGATGTCTTTGGAAGTGTCTACTACCAATACTGTTGTGTCTTTTGAGGACAGGCTCACCTCATCTGTCAGTCAAATGATGGACGTTTTTTGAGGACACAGCTGCGTTCTCCAGACATTTCCGCTCTTCTCTTTTCCCATGTCACTGAAGTCATAGACACACATTGTGTGTGTTCAGAAACCTTTTATCATCCTTCCTCTAGGAGACACACTCAAACATTCGCAGACATCACTGATGTCCAGTGCTATCACACAGGCACACAGTGAAGGGGAGGAATATATTGGAGATAAAAGGACAAGAGCAGAGAAGAGGCAGAGTGGTGGTGGCTGGAGAGGGAGAGACTGACCACAGGTTTTTTTTTTTTTTAAAGGGTGTCTGGGCGCTGTCCCTGCGTGATAACACTGTTTGCAGTGGAGGTGATACGACTCGTTTACACTCTTATAACTCTGCAAACAGCTCTGCACTGTCTGGTTGGCTCTCTGCATTTATAGATGTCTTATCTGCTGCTGTCTCTCTTGTAGACTGCAGACACTCTTTGGTGTGATGTCCTCAGAATCATGTGTGCCTCATGGGGTTGTTCAAGTCATCAAAGAAATCTTGTCAAAGCAGAAAATTAAAATGTTTAATCAATTAATCAAACTTTCTTGGTCTCCACAGAGAAGAATGTGTGTCTAACTTTTCACATATCTAATAATATCACCCTCTAAAAATACATTTTCTAATCTCAGGCAATTATGCATGGACATAGAGATGACTCTCTGCAAAACATTCCCATACAACTGTTCACACGATCTCTTATGGCAGATTTGCTCAAGATTTTTTTTGAGAAGTTCAGAGATTATCCAGATCTTACTGGCGGTCAAATAAAGACCCCTTCATCACCTTTATCTCACACCGAAAAACATTTTGGCTTCTCATACAGAGCCACATGGCAGCATCGCAGAGCTTTTGACACCACTGAACTGGAATGGCTGGCATGAAGCGGTCAGCAGGGCTGAGCTCTTCCTTTAAACAGTAGAGATGAAAAATATGTTCCTTAAATAACCTAAACAGACGTTTTTTACATTTGGTGAAACCATGAATAAGAGTTGAACTTAATCAGCAAATCAGTTGATAACATGGTTGGAGACACATTATATATTTGACAAGTTTCAGTCTAGTTTTACCAAAAAAAAGCACTCTGCTGAGACTGATCTTTTGAGGGTTGTCCAATGACATTGATGTTGTGTGATGCAGGGGATTGCTTGACGTTGGTTCCCCTTGATATTAGTTCTGCCTTTGACACTGCTGATCACGGTATAATGTTAAAGAGGCTTCATGATTGGGTTGGCTTTTCAGCGTGCTTTTTGTCCTCTCTTGCGGAAAGAACATTTTCAGCAAGTTTTGGTAGTTGTGCTCCTGAGTCCTCTCCACTGTCACATGGGCAACCAAGGGACTCTGTCCTTGGGCCCTCGCTTTTCTCTCTTTATTTGCTGCCCTTTGGACAAATTATACAGAGATTTAATATATCATCTATGTGCAGATGATTTAAAATTCCTTTTCACATTTGAGTCCAGTAAAGCCTCAAAGCTGGCCGACCTCCTTGAGTGTGTGAATTCTCTAAAACTCTGGGAGGCTGACAATTATTTACAACCCAGTGCAGGAAAAGTTTGTTCCTTTAATCCTGCAGAACTTTGTACACCCAAGGTGTTATTTTTGATCAATCTTCCTCATTCAACAACCATGACAATCAGCTAACAAGATTGTGTTTCTTTTTCTTACTTACAAACAGTTACAAGAAGCATCTTCCTTCATTTACTTTCTTGGTATAAGTGAGTGAAGGAAGTCATGGCCTGCCACCTTCATTTGTTGATTATTAGGGCTAAACTTGTGCAGTTTAGGCCTCTGACTTCTGAAAAAAAGCTCAGCTGTATTATTGCAGACTGTAGAGATGACAAAGAACACCTGTTGAACTCTTACTGATATAACTCATCATTGCTCAGTTGACAGATTACTTCTTAATGATCACTAATTATGCTAGCTCTTTTAGCCTGCTAATAGCAATTTCCCCTGTTAATATGTAGCTATTAAACAACATACACCTGGGTAACTCAATCTGTGCAAAATTAAGACTCCATGGAGAATAGCGAGCCAGCCACTACTGACATTTAAATGTCTGGTAATCTTATGTTATCACTTGCATTTCAATTCATCACAGTAATACTTAAAGTTAGTGCTCCTCCGACAGTCCACAACAAAGAAGGCTGACACTGGGTGCTGGTTGCTAAGCTGGTAGAAAAGGCGCCTATATAGGTTGTTTGCAATCACGTGAACTGTGAATGACACAGTAACGTCTGATGGGGGACAGAAATGGGAGACAGCCATTAGAAATATATGGGAACAGAGGAAAGTCAGTACTTTACAGCTCGAAATGGAGTTATCTTTAGAGAATTTTGCCCTAAATTGTGTATGATCCCTACACTTTACAAAAAAAGTTTTTTTTCCACATTCTAACCAATTTACCTGACTTGTAGGTGATCAATATAAAAAAAAATCTCAGCCCAGTTGTCCTTGTAGCTTCTAGCTCCTTCTAGACAAGAGACTTGAGGAGTCTTGTACTGAGCTCAAAGGCTAGATGAGCCCCTTTAACATTTAGATTTTTTTATCTTGTCTTAAAACATGCTTTAAATTGAAAGTTATGCGTTATCCACTAAATAAACCTTGTAGGGTAAGCGACTGAGTGATGAGGTGCCATTCACAAATGAGCCTGTTCTTCAAAATGGCTCTTCAATGTGAGCCACTGTAGCTAGCTCCCATTTGAGTGATAGTTTCCTTATCTATCCTCTGTGATTATTAAATCTACATTTATAAAGCTAAAGTGCTACTAAATGAAGAGCCGTTTGGGAGCCGAACAACCTGCTCTACTGAGCTGAGCCAAATAATCAGGATCTCTTAAAAGAGACATATTTCCCCTCACAATGAGCGAGACTGAGGAAACACAGTCAAGATCAGAGTTAAATAAGCTAAACCATGACAAAACTGCACTGAGCCAAACTGGAGTGCTTTGTGGAAATGAACCATACAGGAGCATTGTGTGACACCGCTGGTCCAGGCTTTAGATTCAGATATAAATTCCTGTCTGATGCTGTTTCCCTCTGAGCTTTTTAAACTTTGTTTTTTCTGTCTTTTGCCTTATTGTTTCCCAACTTTCATGACACAAAAGAATGTTTTATATTTTCACGCTTTGAATGCTTGGCATAGTCATAAACAGCACAAAACATGGCCTTCTGTTAGCATTTCTCTAGAGATCACTTCCTGCCCCCCATCTGGAGTTCTCTACTGTAACGTGACATTATGAGCAAAGAACTTGTACTGAGAGGCTGAAGTCCTCAGCGCAGTGGTTCTAGTGATTATTTCTGGTCCTGGCGCTCTCTGGTCCCTACTCTCTCTAACTCTCTTTATGAATGTTTGGCATGTTGAAGTTGACTTCATATTTCCCCTAAACTCTTCCACCCACTCCCACTCTCTCTCCTCCTCCTCTGTCAAAAGTGCCACATGCGTGTTAGTGGAGAGGGTACAGCTGTGTGTGTCTCACTTGTTTTAACATCTGCAGCTTTGGCCAGCTTTTGTTTATGTCCAGAATGGAAAATTCCTCTTCTTGTTTTGTAAGAGGCATATTTCTTATTTCTGGTTGTCAGTTTAAAGTAATATTACCATTTATTTTTGTTTTTATCTGTTGTAGTGACTCAGAGTACATTTTTACACCAAAGAGAGTGATGCACATCTGAATCACTACAACTGAAATATGAATAGACACAATGTTGTTTGTTTAAATTTATCTAGAAAGTCGAGAATTATGATATTGCATCCATCTCCATCATGAAAGATTATTTCAATACTGAACTGTAAAAACAACATTTTGACTTTAATATACAGTACTGTGCAGAAGTTTTAGGCATGTAGAGCGCTAATGGTTCTTCTCAGGTCCTGATGTTCCACAACCTGGGGCTGAAGAGAGGATGGAAGGCGGCCAGAGTCAGTGTCGACACATCTGACATGTACTTGTGTTTCTCAGCAGCCAAAGTTGAGCTTAACAGCATTTCTTTTGTCTGGGCCTTTGCACCCCTGGTAATATGCCCAGCAACCACCAACAGTTTTCAGATGCTTAGAACATACACACGACAACCGGGGGATGTGGCAACCCTCCTACCCGTCCTAACAGTACCCTAGTCTATGTTTGGCTATCTACCCATAACTCTGCCCATGCCCTTGGTAATGTACAAAGACATCCAGAGAATGACCTGGGTTGTGTCAATCCTCCTTCCCACCCGATGTGGCCCCTTAGGTGGGCATACTCGCCATTACACGCCTTACTTCAGCCTCAAATTCCGGCCCAAACATGCCTAAAACTAATGCACAGTACTGTACATGGAAGTACTGTATGCCTTTGAAACTATAATACTATAATAATTATCATTTTTTATCGTCTTCAGTAAGAGATTGTTCATTAATTGCATTAATGACAGAAGAAGCACAAGTAAAATGCAAAATATTCATGAAGCATAAAAATAGTTCTTTTTAGATCAGTATGTATGTTTTATTTTCTATAACCAAAGCGCTGCTTTGACAACTGGGCAAAGCTAATGAAGACTGAGATGTTTATTACCACAGAGAAAACACATTGAAGTCACTGGTGTTTATTTTATCCCTAAGGAGGCAAATAAGATATGTTTGTCCTCCTTTTCAGTACATTTAATCATTAACAGTGAAATGACTGCAGGGTACTTTAACACTCACATTCCCCCAAAATTTAAATTCCATCGTCCTCCTGATTCTGTTATCTTGATCCTTTTCCTCTCTTGTCCTTATTTTGTGTCTCCTTTGTTTTGACAGCTCTGTCTGCCTTTTTGTTACATCTTACCCTTTCCTTCCTCCTCCTCTTTAAAAGAGTATCTTTGTTCATTCTTTCATTTTCATTTCCAATTCAAAAACCTTTTGGATGCATCACAAGTTCCTATGTGTTCCACCTATCCACCCATCCTTTGCAGCACTTCATGGTATTGTTTTCCACTCTGTCTTAAATCTACTATTGATCCAACAGCGCAGGCTTAGAGCCAGGCTTTTAATCACAGGTTAGACACAAATGCACCGCTCTGTCTTTGAATGCCTCTCAGGCCATGTTTATGCTGAAACTACCTGCTGAAAATGGAACTGTCTGGCACATGTCAATAACAAATACTGCACACATGGATCTAAATTAACAACTAAAAATGTAGTAGCAGGCATGTTAAGTGAAGTTGGCTTTGTGCTGAAACAGCATGACTGTGTGGACAATGAGGTTGGATTTGACTCCAAGTTCCCACACGTGTAAGTGACTGATGTCTATATATCCGTAAATATGCACATGACCCTCTATGGTCCAATGCAAGGAACTGCACATTATTACAGATGGATTAAACACTGATAAACTACCTGTAGCCGTAGGGGAGAGGATAATTAGTCCAGACTTTCACCATCAAGCAGCTAGGAATATGTGTTCACTGGAATCACTGAGATAAAGCAGGATTGATATTGCATATCAAAAAATAATTAAATCAATCAAACTTTATTTATATGGCACCTTTCAAACAAATTAGATTGCAGTTCAAAGTGCTTTACAGGATTGTACAAAAATGACTGACAAAAAGGTAAAATGGTGAAAAGGTTTAGAGACTAATGCACACAAAAAGTAATTCACAAAAATAATTAAAAAGAATTTATGAAATAAGAAACATTAACATAAACACAGCGTAAAAACAATAAAAATAACAAAACAATTAGCTTATGTTTGTTTATATGCTAAATTTTTGTTCAACCATCCCTTCCAACTGTTCAAACCACTGAAAAGGGGTCTGCAACCCACTTTAGGATCCCGATCCACCAGTTGAGAAACTGCCATATAAACTAGCTATGCTGGCTATCCATGTATAAAATTGCAGACTTTCTCACACAGTTATGTTAGCTGGGATCACAGTCTGGATGAGATTTAAAGTGCTGAGGCAGATTTTAATTAAGAAACACACATTATAGGGCGATGGCGGTCAATACAATCGACCATCTGAGGTAATTCAGAGATGGGAGGCCAGGAATAAAAGCACATGTTGTGTGTTTGTGTTAATGTTGTGATGACACTGAGGATGGACACCTGGGAGTGTTTACGTGGGAGACTGTGGCAGCAGAGCGCGGACTGATACAGCATGATAACAACAGCATTTATGAAACTGGATCAGATGTTGGAGTCTGTGTGGGAAGGTGTGTATTTGTGTGTCTGTGTGTATGTGAGTGTGTGTCTTAGTGTCGCTGACCAGCCTCAGAAATAAGAAAGGAGTGTTTTATGACTTTCTCTCAGGCAGGAGCTGGCTGATGGTAATCAGGCTGAGATGGACTTGTGTGATATTTTGTGTGTGTGTGTGTGTGTGTGTGGAGTCTTTTCATCTTGACACAGCAGAGAATGAACTGCTAGCTGCAGATCCTTTAATGAAAGAAGAGCCTGTTTCTCTCTAAAGACGTTATATTTTGGGCTCTCTTAAACTTGCTCGTTTAGTTGAACTGCCTCTCTAATTCACACACTTTCTACAGTCTCCTAAAGATTTGAGTGTCTGTGTCCTTAAAGTAAAACGGATGCAACAAACATGACTATAGCAGATTATGATTTATAACACTGAGAAATGACTGCTAACATTATCAAAGCTGAATGTTTAATTGAAGGGTGATACAGTAGACTGCTTCATGCCAACTTTCATGACTTTGAGCATGTTAGACCCTATAAAAGTCCAGAAAGAAGCACAATATATAAAATCTGAGGAATTAAAATAATGTCCTCCTATGCTTCAGTGCTCTGGCCTGAAGTAAGGCTGTAGGCAGCACTAAATGGGCCCTTTTACCTTTGCACACATCAGTGTTTGGTCCATGTCAGGCTTCTGCTTCAAAGTAGGCTACCAAAGTGATTTCTATCAGACTGAGCTGTCAATAAGCTTGGACCTCTCATGCCTTTTAAACAACATGAAGTAAGAGAACGCTGTTACAGACCAGGTCATGCCTGAAGTATTTTTGGCAAAGCATTGTGTTTGAATTGAAGTTTGCCACTTCCATGCTCTCTGGTGAAATCTTACAGATTTTTGTGCACAGGACAAAAACATCCCAAAGGTTTTTTGAGCAAATCTGATGAAGAAATACTCAACAGATTAAGGGACATACTTTGGAGAGTAATACCACGACATTTCCTGTCACCACTAGGTGACACTATGTCTGAATTTAAATGTACTTTGATGTGTTCAAGCCCAGATGTTCATATTTTTATCCACAATTTTATTAGATATGATAATGAACAGATAAGGTCGAAACTACTTCCTGTTTTGTTGTGAAATGTGCAAATTCAAGGGCATGCCATTGCCATGCCTTTGGAGTTTTGTAAACAAGACAAGGATTTTTTTTTTTTTTTTGGTCATTCAGATCTCTCAGCTTCAAACCATAATTTAGGGGTCCTAGTTTTTGAATCAGCCCAACAAAATTCCTATTTTCTCGTTAAAGTGAAATGAGGGGGGTTTAACTTTAATCTGCTTGGGGACACTATAAGCAATTCCCCATGACCTTGTTGGAGACCCTTAAAATATCAAATATTTCACCAGGCTTGTATCAGTGGCTATTGAAACTTTATGAATTTGCGATTGCCCAACGTTAGAAAGGTGTGAGATCAAGACACCTGTGTTACTCAAGCTTTATTAGCTTTCCAGCTGGCCCAAGAGCCTCCGCTCCTTTTTTAAAACTATGACGGCCCCTGTGCATGAACACACAGCTCTAAAGCACAGAGGAAGACGTCTGAATAGAACAAATGTATACATAAAGATTACAGCCTTGTAGATGTGCGCGTTCCATTAAGAAAGAATAAGTTAAGATGTAAATTTTAAAAAGTGCTTTGTTCCAGACACACTTCTGGGATGTGGCTGTGGGTCAGTGGTAGAGTTGGTAGTCTCTTAACCTGAAGGTCTGAGGAGATTGATTCTTAGCTGCTGCAGTCAAATGCTGAAGTGTCTTTAGGCAGACTGATCCTGTGTCAGTGAATGAAGTTGAATGAATGGGATCAATGAATGAGGTGTTTAAAAAAGTGCTTTGAGTATTTGGGAGAAAAGTTCTGTAAAAGCTCAAGTCCATTTACAATTTACTTTCTGAAAAAGTCAAAAGAAAAACTTCATTTGGGTTTGCTGTAGGGTGGTGCTGTCTTTAACTTGTTTTTGTTTTGTTCAGAGGCTCAAACATGTTAAATATGATTTATATTTTGCATGAGCCCCTCCCTGTCAAACTGATAGCTCTGCCACAGCAGGAGGGATGAGGGTGCTTTGTATAAGCACAATAGCAGAATAATGCGGTAAGCGTACACTTTCAGAAAGACCAAGATTCTTTCTGAACTAGAAAAAAACTTTTTTGGCCCAAAATACTGCAAAGAAAACCCAAATCATCTTTGGGCTGCATATCTTGAGAGGAGATCAGCCCTACAAATGACTGTGCTTAGTCACACTAAGGAGGGATGGGGAGGAGAGGATGTGTGTTGAAGGATCTGGTTTGCCTTTTTTAAAAGATTGGTGCTAAAATTTGACATTGATTGTATGATATCTGTATTTTGTGACTTTAAAAGAAACTAGAAAACCACTCGGAGAGTGCAGACCTCCGCCATTTGCCCTATTTCCCAATGGTAAAGAATCCTTTAAAAAATTCCTGGATCCAGACGGTGATCCGGATCACCCACAAAATCTAATCTGTTCTTCCTTATGCCATTTCTGACATTTCCTGAAAATTTTATGAAAATCCATCCATAACTTTTTGAGTTATATTGCTAACTAACTAACAAAAAAACAAACTAACAAACAAACCCTGCCGATCACATAACCTCCTTGGCGGAGGTAATAACACTATCCAAAACTAGCTATAGAAAACAACCTCCACACACAAAGTTTCAAAGGCTGTTGAGACATTATTTCCTCCAACATCATTTCCTCTGTGGTATGAAGATCACGATTAGACTGCATGTCTGCTACTGCACGGTGTCCTGAGGTACTGTTTTATGTTACATCTGAATCCAAACTAATGAAGCCAAATGTGGCAGATTTTAAAGGCCTGACTCACAGGTTGATTTGTAAGTGAACCGTTAACAAAATCATATTCTGCAGATTGAAGTAAATTGGTGATGGAGTGTGTTGGCACTGCATGCTTTTAGAATGTTATGTATCAATTAATCACTGTCATTCACTATGATTAAAGTTGATAATTCAGGGTCATTAACAACTTAAGTATCTAATCAGTCAAAGTGCTCTAATTCTGTCAAATGAAGACTTTGGTAACACCCCCTCTAAACGCCATGCTTTGTTTTCATTTATGTCACCAGCGTTTCTGTTGGTGCTTTATCACAAGTTACACAAGTCAACATTTTAAAACCTGCCTAATCAATTTAAGTGATATTTATATTCCTAAAAATACTGTATATATTGTGTTAAGGCTTTTTTTGGAAAAAAAACTTTTTATCTGCTTTTAATTAGTATGCATAATTATGACTTCTTTTTAAAAGAAAGCACAATTTTCATTTTTTGAAAAGCGTCCCAGAAGGTCAAAACAATGAGAGAGTGAGAAAGCACACTGCATTTAAATGACATTTTTTCTTTGTGACAATGATAAATGTGGATTTGTAAATATTGTAACTAAATTTTGTGAGGGCTGCAGGTGGCCCTGCAGGGTTGTGCCTCATGTGGAGGCCTTACCTCCAAAAACCAGAGCTCTTCTCTTCAATACATTTCTAGTTTCTTCTACATATTTGGATTAATGGGACCGGGTGAGTATAAATGAAGCCAGTTGGTAGAAACCATTCAGTTTGTTAGGGAAGGCGCCAGTCATTAAGAATTCTATGGTGTGGTCATTTTTTTATGAAAACAGACCACAAGAATTTGTTATGGCCAAGTATGCCCATTTCCACAAAAAGTTCAAGAGGTCTTGGAAAATTTCCATTAAAAAATATTCTAAATCATAAAAATATCCCACAAATTCTTGAAAATTTCCAAGACAGTTGCAAAAATCTACATGAATGCTTGAACATTTTTTTAAAATCTCTTAAAAAATACCCCAAATATTCCCAAAATATTTCAGTAAACTTTTCTGAAAAAGCCTAAAGATTGTCATACGTTTTTTCTCACCAAAATTCCATAAAAATAGCTGACAATTTTTAATCAAGTTCCACCCTATATTATCCAATCAAATTCCCCAAATCAACAAACATGCCCCCCAAAAAGTTCCTGAAAATTTCAGAGTAACTTCCACAACATTCCAAGCAAATTACTTAAACTTCAATTGTCAAAAAAAATCTAATAGCAGAATTTATTTCTTTATTTTGGGAAAGCCAAAAGTAGTGTCCTGACTAATGTTTCTGCATCGAAGTTTTGCAGATGTATGTAGCCCTGAATCCTACACTGTGGCCTATGTAACACCTCAAACATGTAACTGCATCAAAACAGCACCTATACCAGCACTGACTGTCAGTCTCTGACATGTCTACAGGCATAAATGTGTGTACTCTGGTGTGATGGTATATGACTGCAGCCAATGATACAAATAGTCAAATCTACTTAGCAGCATCTGAAATTTCCTCATGTCAACCTTTGATTTTTCTGAAGGCTTGAGGTAAAGCTTTAAGACTGAGGTTGAATTAGATCAAAAGTAAGGGTTGGCCTGATTGCAGTGGTCAAGGTCATGCTTGAAGAATGCATCTCTTTAACCCGTGTCCTCACAAATATGTAGAAGAATTATAACTGTGCGTGTGTAATGGAGTGTTTCCATAATTAGCTGTAGAGTCTCGGTACTTCATCATGGAAATAATTCCTGGAACGTCCTCTCTCTGTGTGGAATATTGATCAGTACATTAGTCTGCTGCCATGACTCTGAGCTTTCAGAATAACTGTTCACTCTCTGGAGTCACTCTGCTCAAGAGCTTCCACTTGAGAACTAAAAGTCAGCATAACAGTGAAACATACATGTACTCACATGTGCCCCCTGCAGAATGTAATCATTCTTTTATCAGACTTTCTCACACAAATTAAATATTTAGGGCACTGTTAAGTCATTAATCTACGACCAATACTTTTTTTGGATTAAACACTTCCGTGATGCACTAATCCCAACAGGGTAGTGTTGTCCCACTGCAAGTTTTCACTTACTAGAAGGGAAAATGGTTAATCACCTCTTCTTCTGCTTTTCTCTTAATGGCAAAATGAAAACAGAGGTAAGGTGCTTCTGCTACATCACCAACATGGCATTCCTTCAGGGTGGGACATGTCTGTTGATCCACATTCAGTTCTTGGACAGTTTTGAATTCCCCAGAGGTACTCTGCATTTTCATATTCTTCTCAGTGTGAAGGCCCAAATGTGAACTCAAAATATTTGGCATTTATTATAGAAAGATGTGATTTGGAATCATCAATTCAAAATAAAAAGTGAACAGCAAAGTGAGGTGGAGCTGAGCTACATGTCTTCATGCGACTAGTGGGTGTCTGGGTTATCATTGGGGCTGAACAATTTGGGAAAATAATCTAATTGCAATCCTCCTCCCAATAATGTGATTAGAGCAATTACTTCTTAAACCTTCCTTACCTAAAGTGGCTTATTGCTTATGTATTTTCCATAAAACACAAGCAATAAACCACTTTATATTATAACAACACAATATTTGATGAAACTTGGGCTTAACATTTTTGAAAAACATAGCCGTGATGTTTTTTTGACTCTTATTGCAAATTGGATATGAATTGTTTTATTGAAAGGGGTGATTTTTTAAAGTAATTTTTATATTCCATTTTTAAAGACTTACAAAAAAAAGAAGGAAGTAAGATTTTTGTAGACCGTTCTAAAAATGGCACTAGGGTCATTGCATATGTAGTGCATGACATCTATGCTGCACAAAAATAAAAAATAGATTGGTATTTTGACACAAGTTTCATATCAAAGACATATTTCACCTTCTGCGATTTGAAAATTGCAGCTGTACTGTTGCTACAGGTGGCTTTAGTTGTTATGTAAGCTGGTAAACACTGTGAAATGACTGCCACCAGTGAAGTGATTAGCTTGGATGAAGCCAGAGTGCAGTGGCAGTTTTATCAGAACTGGGACATATTGCTCTATGAAAACAAGAGCAAAGAGCCTCACCAAAAGCTTCTCTTAGCAGAGAGGATTTTTTTTTGCATTCCCTCCCAACCAGCCTCAGCATGAGTTTTATTCAACAACAAGCTCCACTGTTCATAAACTATGGCAGCCCCAACCTGTTGAGCTCAGGTAAGAACTGGCGCCAGCCCATCATGAATGTGACAGATTGCATTTTGGAGAACTTTTTTTAAACAGTTCCTATGGGAGGTTTATGATGCAATGGAAATATGAAAGTCTGTTGTGTTTGTCGGTTACCGGCTTTGTATGCTGTTGGAAATATTTGGTATAAGTGCTCAACTTAGATAGCACAAGATTAGTGTAGATATTTCAGTGCAAAAAAATCTAGATTTTGTACTTTGTAGTCAAAAGAGCAGCTGTTCCTTTCCTCCTCTGTTGTGATCTCAGTTTAAGCATTCGTTTTCTTCTGTCTGTGCCCTTCACTTTCACAAACACACCCACCATTATGCGTTTGCCTTCCTCCTCTGCTTTCTCACTCTGTACTGTGAAACAACACACACCGTGTTGATAGACAACTCTATTAAGAGCTGTGTACATGTCTCTGTTTGAAGGTATGTATAGATCCTGCAGGAGCATGTTGGCAAACATATGTGTATATATTAACAGAGTGCGTAGTCTATTCCCAGGAGGAAGAAAAAGAGCAGCTCAGTTCAGACCACAACACCAGACCGCAAACAGCCTCTCCTACCTGCAGTTGGCTTCATTAACTTTACATTATATGATGACATTTCCAGCTACTCTCAGCCAATTACAGCATGTGGCAAGTTAATAAAAGCTCACTTTGATGTAATAAAGGCACCTGTGATGTTGTTCTTGTATTTCAATAATAGACCCCTCTTAGTTTCTCCAAAGTGACTGATATTGTGAAAAGACCTCAGTCGCTGGAAATTCAAGTGGCAGCTGTTATTTTCTATTTAACTCCTACTGTGCTGCTTTCACAAGGCTGATGTAGATAAATACATTTTCTATTTACTGGCACAAAGACAACAATTCGAACTTTGAAGGTTTCCTCGAAAGAATTTTTCAGTGAGTCAGCATTTTGATGGAGTGAATATATATCTAATCCCCTGATGTGGATAAACAGTGTTGAAAGGATCCTGATTCGCTATGAGAAATGGTACAGCAACTATTTTCTTAAAGAGGACATGAAAAGTCCAGTTTATTATTTTTGCACATAAATTTGGGTATTCTGAACAGGATCCCTGATCCACTGCTCCAACACCAGTGGCCTGCACAGTCGCTCTGTATAAGAGGTCTATGGTAGACCGCACCCTGGCACTTTGGGGCCTCACTGTAAGCTTTTGGGAATTCAACCTTCTAGAAGACGTTTCACTCAGTGAGCAGAGATGCCCAATGGGAGATTTTGGAGCTCCAAGAAATCCCACCTTGGCTCATCCAGCTCATGTCTGCCCTATATTCTGATACAGAAAGTGATGTGAAGTGGGGTAGTTCCACCCTTGACTTCTTCCCCGTTGATTTTGGGTTGAGGCAGGGGCGTCTTAGCCTCAGTGTAGTATCTGTACTTGATAATGGAGTGGGTAACAGGGGCAGTGAACTGTTCTTGTGGGGGTTCTTAACATGCTGAGTGAGGAGGCTGAATGCACGTCTCCTGGGCCAAACCATAGATCCAGGCTTTTAAGGATACCTTGGAAGCTGCCATTGAATCTTTGTCTATGAATGTTGCAAGCGTGGAAGTTGTAGTGCAGTTCATCTGCCTTGGCAGCATAATCCATAGATCTGCCGACTGCGAAGCTGAGATCAACTGCAGAATTGGACTTACACGTGGGGTGATGGGTTTGCTGAGTCCATGCTCTTGTTTTCATAGGCTCTTGTGAGGCCTGGAGATTAAACGATGGCCAGAGGTGCTAAGTGGACTCTTTTGTGATGAAATGGTTCACCTTTGGGAGTTGTTGGCAAGACCATGTGTCTTAAGCTCAAATTCTCAGGGACAAGGCGACAGGAATGGTCAGATGCTGGAAGGCAAACTTGTTCAATTGAGGCAACAATCGAGTGTTCACAAAATGTCCCCAGTAAAACATACCACCAGACAAAGAGAGGAGCTGGAATGAAACTGCTACCTCATAGGATATATCAGGTAGCAAACAGCTGGCCACATGTAGCTCATCTACTGTAAAGTCACATTTGCAAGTCACTGTGCAAGATTTCCTACAATGAAGAGTCTTGTTGTCACTGAACAGAATCTCTTGGTGTGGCATGCTGAGTTCATCATCTTATTCCACATCATGTACTATAAGGGTAAAAAGCTGTCATACGCTGTCATGTGAGGCCTCAAATTTTCAAAATCTGTGAAGATTTTAAAAATTCTCTTGGTGTACGAGGCTGAAGAAAGTGTAATTCACAAGCGCTGTATGTTCCAAAGTTGACCATTTTTCACCAAGAGTGCAAAGACAAAAAAGCGCTGATGCAGAGGACATTTCTGAGCAAAGGACACTGTGCGCTATCAATGAAGTGCAGTCATTTTGAACTGAAAATTGATGCCATCAGTGCAAAAATGGCCTCAGTGGACACAGGCCCTAAAGATGTAATAGTATATGAGAGCTTAAAGTATGTAAAAACTATGAATTTGAAACTCAAGCCTCTTTCATTGAAGAAAAAAAAACTGTCTAAGGTGGTTTAGAATGAATGTCTTCTTCATGTGTGGGATCCATTAAAGCTGTTGAGGTGCCCTTGAATGAGGCATTTATCATCTGAATGGTCCACTGGAGCTGCTGGCAGTATGACTTCCAAGATATATATGACAGCGTAGTGAAGGAACGCTGCCTTCATTTTCACCTAAACAACTTCCTAGTAATAGTAGAGGTATTTTCTGAATCAAACATTAATGGATGTTGCTGAAATGTAGTTAAAAAATGTTTTGATTGAGAAATTCTAAATTAAAATGTCTGATAATGTGAATGTGATTCATAACGTGTTTTCTCTATGAAATGGTGTTCACACCTGTTCAGTCCTTGCTGTGTTTGGAGATCAGGGATGTGAATATTTTATGTTGACAGCTGGTCGCCGTGTACGTGTGTGAGAGTGTGTCATGTTATGTGTGTGTTTTTGAGAGAGACTGGGTTTGTATCCATGTCACACTTTAGATACGACAGACACAGGAAATAGCTCATCCTGTCATCCAAGCCTGAGGTGTCAGACTTCTGTTTTTCTCGCTCCTGATGACGGAGAGGTGGCTTCTTTTCAAAGGTTAGTGTGTGCTTGTGTATTTGTGAGAGTGTGTGTTTGTGTTGGGCTTACAGGGAGACAGTGAGCGTGTGTGAGCGAGATAAAGAGAAAGCATGCATACTGTTTGTCAGGTATTATCCACCTGCACAACAATAATGGATTATCATAGAGTATGACTTGCATTTTTTGACTCTCCCATTCACAAGAGTCAGTTTTATATCTTTGTATTGTTTTTTCAGTTTTTGTATCATTTATGTTTTGCAATTTAATTGATTTCAGAATAACCACATGATGCAAAAAACGCTGTATCTACTATTAATCCAGTGTGTAAGATGTAATTTAATACCTATCTGTTCATCTAAAACATTGGCTGTGACAATTGTCCCTCCTAACCTGACATGGCAAATGGATTTGTTTTACACATCCATCTGGAAAACCTTTGTTATACAGTATTTGGGAAAGGGCAGAGCCTTTACAAAAAAAACTCGGATGAATGTTCTGTCACATCTTTACAGGCCAGTCAGAGCAACAAAACACGTGATGTCGTCGCTGCTACCAAGCTTGGGTGCAGCTACCGAGGATTAGACTCCATATAGAACCGCATAACTTGAAACATGGTGACTGTAGACATGTCAGTACACAGCTTTTGTTATTTTTAAAAAGAAAACAACTCACTGCTGTTCTTTGTTCTTCTTTTAACAAAGAAATGTTGTCAAGTTCTGATAAAACCGGCGCTTTAGCAGCATCCACGCTAATGTCTTCCGCCATAACTGCACTGGCTTCTTGTTGCTGCTTGCTTATGTCACGACTCCACCGCACCTGAAAGTACTGCCCCTCATTGCTGATTGGTCCTGTCATTTTCTAACTGGGCCCAAACGGTTCAGACAGGAGCTTTGCAAGATGGATTCGCCAGTGAGAAACACTTAAACAGGCGTATCCATCTGCTTTGCAAGGTTATGTCTCTCCCTCATTGGGTCTTAATACTTCATGTAAAGAAATAAGGGGTATACTAAATGAAGCTATTGTATTCAAATGCATGTACTTAAATTTGGGCCCCCCCCCCCCCCCCCCCGCATTGAAAATTAGCTATAAATACTTGTTGATCAATATCCTGTGTAGACTGCTTTTGTCCCAGAAAATAAATCAATAAATGCACATATCATCAACCTTTGAAATTAGCATGCCTGTAAAGGTAGTCAAGCTATGTGAGGTCTCTAAAATAGATCTGGAGTAAGTTCCTGCTGCTGCATGTGGCTGTCTGCTTCATGGCCCATATCCATGTGTTTAATATGGCTGAAATTAAAAGTTTTATTCAGTTACACTAACATAATTTAAGAAGCACTGAAACCCAAATTTACAATGTTGCACATTTTTTATATTTGCCTTGTCATACTCTATAAAAACCTCACTGGACATGACAGTTTTTCAAAGTAGTTTTATTAAGAAGTGCACAGATCTCTTTATGCAGTGCATCTAATCATTCACAGGATATTTTCCTGATTTGTGTTCTAGCATCTATTTAGCCTTTCAACATCTTTAACGGTTAATTTTAAATAAATTCAATGCAATGTAGATCTCAAATATGTGCATGCATGAATTTGTCTGCATGTTTGTATTGTACAAAGGCTGGTAGTGGGAGTTACATATCTAATGATGGATGAATGTTTTTGTTGCTGGTATGGTGAATCAAATGATTTCTCAAGGATGGTTGATGTACTGACAGAAAAATTAGTACTGAGGTCTGCAGAGTCCAGCACTGACAACACCTAACATACACTGTCCTAAGTTCATTTCTACAACATAATTCCTTCCTTTTGTTGGAAATTCCACTTTCTCATTGAACCAAGAATCATTTATATGCTTTTGATGTGTTCAAACGTCACTCATGCTGACTACCTAACAGCCGGAAACTCTTGCCTCTGACAAAAACTAGAATATTAGTCCCAGCTTTTGGCTGCACAGTTACAAACACAAGATGAATCTGTCACACATTTGACAACGTAATGACTTTGTTTTTCTGCATAAGTCTTTCACCAGAAGTAAATGGAGATGGGTCTGCAGAGAAAACGTTGGAAACGAGGAAAAATAAAGCATGAAGAGCGTTTGATTGCATTTTATGTAGGTAGTCTAACAGCATGCATTCTGCATTAAGAGGCTAATCTTTAATCAGACAGTATTTATTTTCAGCCTTTGATGACTGGTTTAAGTGATGGCCTCTTGGCCCTTATTAACTCTATTGTATGTGCCTTTGTCTATGGATGCCATGTTCTACAAGTATTTTACATTTGACATATCAGTGGGGGTGGTAGGAGGTATCATGTCAGTGTCAGTGTTTAACAGGCGTTCAGTCAGGGGGTTCAGGGACAAATTTAACAAACCAGGGAGAACAAACAGTACCTTAGTTGGTGAATTATGTTGTTGACAATTTGGCTTCAGATGTCAAGATCAGCAACATGTGTGCTGGGAAGGAATCATTTATGTACAGTTAAAGGAATAGTGTTCATTTTCATGCACTATTAAAAAAAAATGGCAAAGACTTTGTCCTAAAACTCAGTCTTTAGTTGTCATGGCAACATTTAGCCATGCGTGCAAAGCATTCATGATCCATGATAAACATTAGCTCGCTTTCTCAAGAAAACATATAATTAAGTTGTCTTCTTCAAACAATGGCTCTGCTCTGTTCTGTGGTTTAGAAATCAACAGACTAGAATTACTTTTTTACCATTTTAATGCTGTTTAAAAATAGAAGTGTCAGATTAAAAAAATTACAAGAAATAATGGAAGGTAAAGATAGAAAGAATGTTTGAAAACAACATTTTTGGGCATGATATTAGCAATAAAATCAGCATCAGAGTCCTATCTGCATTTTTGTGATGTGCGCAAATTCCCCACATTTCATAAAAATAACAACAGCTATCAAAAAAACCCCACACAGTAAACCACTCAGTTTTTTTATTTGAGAGGCGAATGCCTGATATTTTAAAGTAGAATTTAAGTCTGCAAAATAAATCTCAAGTAAAACAAGAAATAATATACTGTATCTGGTGATATATAAAATGTTTTCAAACAGAGAAAAGGGTTGTAACTTCAGGGAAAACTTTTATTTGAAAAAAATATTAGCAGTGCATCATTTAAAAACACTGAAGAGGTGTAGTGATGAGTATTTTTCTCCTGGATAGAATGCTTCTTAAATGACACTCTACGTAGTACAACAATGTCTATTAAAGATATTCGACCCCTTGGATATTTAAGCCTTTTATTGATTTTATAAACCAATCATGGTCAATATAAGCTGGCTTCATAGACAAAAAAATACAAAAAAAGTTTTAATTTCAAAGTGAAAAAGAGTTCTACAAAGTAATGTCAATTAAACAAAAATATGTGAGGGAAAGTAAGTGTCTAAATATTCGCCCTCTTTAAAGTGACTGACCTAATTCAACAAAGGTCCAGTGAACTGGAGCTAGTAGACTCACATTTGGTGAAAATGGGATAACCTGAGTGCAGTGAATGTCTCTCAAGGGACTGTAAGATAAAGACACCTGTGTCTGGAAGATTCAGTCACTGGTTAATCAGTATTCCTTGCTACCATTACACTATGAAGAAAAAGGAACACTCAAAACAACTCAGAGAAAAGCTAACAAAGTCAGAGGATGGATACTAAAAATTCCAGGTCACATAGCTGGACTTGAAAAGGTCTGTTCATGCCTAATCCCCTTGAACCCTGACAGAGCTTGAGCAGTTTTGCAAAGAAGAATGGAGTAAAATTGCTGTGTCCGAATGTGTAAGCCTGAGTAAGACCTTTCCACACAGACTCAGAGCTGTGATTGCAGCCAAAGGTGCATCTACTAGTCACTTGATTTACATAATACATATTTATTTAACTGACATTACTTTGTAGAAATCTATTTTCACGTTGACATTAAAGAGGTATTTTGTATTTTTATTTTTTTTTATTTTTTTTTTTTTTGGTTAAAAAAAAGCCAAATTAAATCGACCATGATTGATTTACAAAACAGACAGAAGGGTAAAACATCCAAGACAGTGAATACCTTTTATAGGCATCTCCCTACATGCCAGTATAAATCAGTTTAACCACACATCCACCTGTATAGAATTTAGTTGACCAAAAATGCCTGTTGTTGTAAAACAAACATTATTTGCTGCAATGCTTTTCTGTGCTCTGTAACTCAGCATTTTGTCAATTTTTTCCAACCATACACCAAATAAAATAAAAGTTTCATTGTTCAAACAATATGATAAACAGTTATTTTTGTATGGTAAACATGAAGTCAATTATACAGGTTAAACAAAATGGGTTCTCTTTAAATCTTCATACTTCTTTTCCACACTTAATAGACCAATGTTTGTTCCAACAAATAAACAATCAATTATTTGTAATGTTGACTCCTTATCACAAAGGCCGTCCTTGTTTTGAAGCTGTTGAAGGTTACAAATATCTCATTTAATTATAAGAACTATTAAAATTTTACGAATAGGTTGGAGTTTCAGGCTACTGCAGCTCAGTTGTTAGAGACATTTGTTCCTCCACAAGAAGGATGAGGGTTCAATCCCCAGCTCCTACAGTCACATGGAGATGTGTCCCTGGGCCAGACACTTAACCCCTATGACCCTACTGCTGCATTAGTGGTGTCAATGTGTGTGGGAGTTTATCAGTTGCAGAAGCTAATATGGGCACATTATAGCAGTCTTTGCTATGGTTGTATGACTGTAGAGTGAATGGGTAGGTGTGGCCTGATATGCATAAAGCACCTTAGTAGTCAGATGACTAGAAAAGCAACTCAAGTCCATTTACCATTATCATTTCAGTCATGATGTTGTCAGTTTGTCTGACCACCCTATTGAGTAAAATGCTGTGATGTAAACATAACCGCATCAGCATCATTTAAGGTTGCTCATTTTTCTCTCTCCAGAAAATACATTTGCCACAGTTTATTCTTGTTATAACTTCTAATGGCATGAAAATTACCTTCCGACACAGAATGTAAAGTAAGTTTTGAGGCATGCACAGAAAAAGACTGTAACATTACATGACATTTGTACTCATATGCTTTAAGGTACCTAAGACACCTGTCAAAGCTGTCCTATAACTGTCGGAGCGTTGTCCGTCTGAATTTGTGTCAGGATGCTCTATTATCATGTGATTCTAGATGACTTTCATCTACAAGCAGAAATACACTCTCTCAGTTTTATACAACAGGATTATTTCAGTATCGATCTTTATTTACAGGGTTGCATTCAGTATTAAAGATCCTTGAGAATAAAAAAGAGGAAATGAAAATTAAGATAAGGCTTTAAAATACTGATATTGAAAAACACTGAGACATGTGGCCAGTGTCGGTATAGGTTAAATCAGGTTCCTCATTTTCTAATGCTTGATTCTTAGAAGAATTATTTCAATCAAACTTTTATTCACATAAAGAGATCTTTAGGTTCATGTGTGTTAGCAATAAAATGGGGCTTTAGAGTGTCTTCTTAACTCACATGATGGTTTTGTGCAATCCCTAACTGTTTTTCTTATAAAAGGGAGACTCTAAAGCCTGGGCATGCTTTATATTCAAACACAGGAGCTAAATATTAATTTCTGCACAGTGTTTCTTTGGCCTTTGCATTTTAGCCATCTTTTATCTAACCACTCACTCACTTGTAGCTCTCTCCTCCTGGGTTTGTTGTTACCTTAATGGGCAGTTTTAACATTTTCTTTTGCTACATGCTGCTTCATGGCCAGCTTTCTCTTGAAAAGGGCATTTTTCATCTCAGTGTGGACTGTCTGGTTAAAGGTTAAGTGAGAAATAACTGTATAAATACTCTTAGTTGGCTTTGCTCTGTTGGTGTGTTTGAGCGAGTATTATATCTCCTGATTGTGTTGTGCCATTACACTGATGACGCCTCCTCTTGACCTCTGTTGAGAGGTTATTTTGCTGAAAATGTTGGCAGCTGCATTACATGCTGCAAGCTTAATGGTATACATTGTGTACATTCAAGGACCCATGTTAATAACTGGCAAACATTCAAAAGCTGCCTAAGTACATAATGTAAGGAATAATGACCTACGGAAAAAACGTTTGTCCTACATGTTGTACAACTTTGCCATAAATTCCTGAAACACACTAAATACATAACAGTAAATATTTCTATTAATTTCTAAAATTAAAAGATCATATTTTGGAACTGGCTTTACAGTAGGGCTGCACCATGGTGTATTGATTAGCACAACCAAGAAGGTTCCTTGTTTGAATGCATTTTGGACAAGGCCTTTCTGTGTTCTGAGTACTCCAGCTTCCTCCCACAGTCCAAAAACATGATCACTGGTTCATTGGAGATTCTGAATTGTCTGTGGGTGTGAGTGCGAGCGTGAACGATTGTTTCTATGTCAGCCCTGTGACTGACTGCCGACCAGTCCACGTTGTACCCTGTCTCTAGCCCAGTGGCTGTTGGGAGCAGCTTCAGCCTTCTTGCAACCCCAAACAGGATAAATGAAAATAATGAATAGCTGGATGGATAATGGGGCATTAATTCTAAAGCATTTATGAGGACCGGCACTGATGTTGGAGAAGGTCTGGCTTCCAATCTCTGTTTTTCCCAAAGGTGCTCAATGGGTTTGAGTTCAGGGTTCTGTGTAGGCCAGTCAACTTCTTCTACACCGAACTTATCAAACCATGTCTTTATAGTCCTTGAATTGTGAACTGGGGCACATTCATGTTGGAATAGGCAAGGGCCTTCCTGTAACTGTTGCCACACAAGTGGAAGCATAGCATTGTCCAAAATGTCTTGGTATGCTGACGCATTAAGTTTGCCCTGAGATGAAATTTCACAAAACGTCTTAATGCAAAGGTGGCATCCATCACAGCTCCATGCTTAAAATCACTAAACTCTTCAGAACGACCCATTTGTATCACAAATGTTTGCAACTGCACTGAAACCCCTGAATCTATTAATAAACAGGCGCTGCCAAATACTTTCATCCATAAAGTTGATCTATAATATGTTAGCACCACTTGTTTATGTATTGTGCACCAGTCCTAGTAACAAACCACTTGTGTTATGATTCTTTCTGCCTGCATGCAACAGTGCACAGGTGTCTAAATGATTCACTGGTTTTAACCACAGAGAAGCAGAAGTGGATATTCTGCGTTGCTGTGCTGTGATTAAGCTTGACATGATGAGAGCTGAAGAGCTGCCTGGATTAAAAAGTGCTGACTCCTCTCTCTCCACTTTCTACTCCCTCTCCATCTCGTCCATCCTGCTATCCCTCACTCTTCCCCTCATTCCTTCAAGTGTCTCTTGTGATGTTGCTTATAAAGCAAACGGACGGACAGGGACTCATTAAAATTAGCTTCCCGTTTCTCTTTCTCCCTATCTACCTCTCTTCATCTCCCTCTCGCCATCTTCATCAGATGTAATTATGGCAGCACAATGTAGGAGGAGTCTGCACAGCAAAATTATACTTTCAAGTCTCCTTCCTCTACAGCTATTCAAGGAACGAGACCTACATTTTTAGGCTGATCGGTGAGAGAATCCAAAAAGGAGGGGGAAATGAAAAAAATGAAGAGCGTAAGGGAAAAAGAGAGAGGATGTGAAGAGGAGGAAAACCAGGGGGAAGAGAAACAGAAAGCAGAGAAAATAACTACAAAGGGAATATGTTAAGGAGGAACGGAGGATGTCAGGCTTTAGCAGCGGCTGTAGCCGCTGAGTTAACAGAACATGGGATCAGTGATGCTGTCAAGCTAGAAAACGCCAGACAGCAAAGCAGGCTGGGAAAGCACAGTGGGAGGAACTGCTTAGTTAGCGTACGTAACGGATGCTGGCATTTTTTCCCTTCTCCTTTTGCTTGGCACATCTTCCCCTCAAATTCAATGAGCCACCTTGTCTTGTTGCACTTCGCAGACACACAAGGGGGGGAGGATCTGTTGATAGCGAGTAGGGTGATACAGTACATAATTTCGCGTTGCATTGTGGGAAGAAAAGGGGATGGGAGAAACGCTTGGAACGTGCAGAGATTTACTAGCACTTTCCCGCTTGCAGAGGAGCTAAACAGCACTATTTATGGCAGCTGGGTTGCTGTGGTAGATTCAAAGCTACAGTAGGACACACAGGAAAAGAGCAGGTTGACACAGTTCAGAGACAAGCTGCGTGTTTCTTGCAGTCGCGAGAAATTAGAGAGCCAAGCGAGGTCCGGACACGAGGGAGTATCAGATCTCATCTGGAGGAAGAGCAGAAGGGAGGAGGAAGACAGGAGAAGAGGAGGAGGAGGGGTGATGTTTTTCTTATTTTTAGACTCTGACATCTTTCATATTCATTTCGTTTGACTGTGCGCATCCATTGTACGCCTCTCTGTCTGTGTCTACACTTGCAGTCTGAATGTGTTCATACCTGTGTGAATTCAAATGTCTGTGAGAGATGTGATGCTTTTCACTTAGGTTGCGGTCTTGGCTTAGCAATCACTCAGCGACGCAGTCAATTTGTGGTTGATTTACCTCTTTGCCTCCATTCGGGGCTGATTAGAACTCTTGTTCTCTCAGGATTTCTGTTTTCTATGGATAGGACAATTTAGCGTATTTTTGTGTGTAGCCATCCAAATGCACTCATCTGCTGCAATCATCTGTAGCCTGGAAGTTGGTTGAATCAGTGCAGTGTCCATGTGGTTATGTGAACAGGCACCACTGCATCCTGTATGAGTCAGCATTGATATTCAAAGAAATCAATTGTAAACAGATTTGAAAGGTAAACAAACAAGCTTTTGGAAGTTTGATCATTTATGCATTCTGTGAGGTATTTCTAGCATTTATTTGCACCTTTTCTTTCAGTAAATTGCATTTATTTTCATGGTTTTAGCAGAGTAGATTGTCTAACATAGCCATAGCAAACCTCCAACGACAATCATAACCTTTCAACCTCTCTGTTCCTGTCAGTAGAAGAGCATAGTCTGCTCCATAACATTGTTAAAAGCAACAGAACCATTTCTGTCTGTTGTTTCAGGGAAATTCTCAAAGATACCAAAGTTAAGCAGACAGCCCAGTTTGACTGAATGGAGCCTTCAAAAGCGGGTTCTTGTTTTGAACAATCAGTACAATTATAATACTTCAGTCAAGAGTCAGGGCAAGCTGTTCCAATGACACACTTCTAATGACAAAACTGGATTTCCTTTGAGGAAAATTGATTCAGATATTAAATGACATCTAATCTGTCTGTTCTCTGTCTGCAGGTCCAGGAGTGGCTGTGTCTGAATTGTCAGATGCAGAGGGCTCTTGGCATTGATATGACCACACCTCGTTCTAAGAGCCAACAGCAGATTCACTCTCCGTCCCACCAAGCCAAACCCATAGTCCAGCCTCAGCAGCAGACGCCTCAGCCAACACAACCGACAGCAGCAGCCCAGCCAAAACCTTTGGCGCAGAGTCAGCCCGCCCAGAGACAGCAGCAGCAGCAGCAGCAACACCAACAGCAACAGCCTCAGCCCTACGGCCAGACGCAACCCTACTCCCAGTCTCAGCCATATTCTCAGTCCCAGCAGTACCCCCAGTCTCAGCCACAGTTGTACCCTACGTCCCAACAGGGACCCCAGACTCAGACAGGGCCCTTTCAGCAGGGCATGCGGTCTGACCCATATTCCCAGAGAGGTCCTGGGGCCCAAGGAGCTGTCCAAGGAGGTCCTGCAAGTGGCCCTAGTCAACCTGGTGGTCCAAGAATTCCTCACCCTGGAGCTGTGCCCCTCCCAGGCTTGACCAAAGCCCCCTCCCAGCCTGATTTGGGTCGCGGTTCTCCAATGCATCAGTCTATGGCACGGCATCATGATCAGACCAGAAGCGCCGGTTCTTCCCCAGCCCACAAACCTCAAAGTCAGGCCCCTCCTGCCCAGGACGGTCTGACCAAGCTGTTTGGCTTTGGGGCATCCTTGCTCAATCAGGCTAGTACTCTAATCAACGTTGATCCCCTATCTACTGCCTCCACCCAGCCAAGCCCTGCACGAGGCAAGGTGGTGTTTAGTAATGCAGCTCCTGACAATAAGCAGCAACAGCAAGGGGCCCCTGGCAGCAAAGCATTTGGTATGGGGGGCCCTCATGCTCCAAGCCAAATGGGAGGTCCACATGCGCCGGGTCAAATGGGAGGTCCTCATGCACCAGGTCAAATGGGGGGTCCTCATGCACCAGGTCAGATGGGTGGTCCTCATGCCCCCGGTCAAATGGGTGGCCCTCATGGGCAGAGTCAAATGGGGGGTCCTCATGCACCTGGTCAAATGGGAGGCCCTCATGGAACAAGCCAAATGGGTGGCCCTTATCCACAAGGCCAAATGGGAGGCCCTTATCCACAAGGCCAAACAGGGGGTCCTCAAACAACAAGCCAAATTGGTGGTCCCCTAATGAGTGGACCACACATGCCAACCCAGAAGCAACCGACCATGCCGCAACAGCAGGGAATGCAGCAGCAGTCGCCTGCGCATCATCAACAAGTGCCGCAAGGACAACAACATCACCCACAAGGAACACAACAGGAGTCACCTGCCCATTTGCAAAAGGCCCTAGAAAAGAAGGAGCCCGCAGCAGTCCCTGTGCCTGCTCCAGAGCCTATTAAGCCTAAAGTGAACTGTCCTCTTTGTAAAACCGAGCTGAACATTAACAGCTCTGACCCGCCCAACTACAACACCTGTACGCAGTGTCACAGCCAAGTTTGCAACCTTTGTGGCTTCAACCCAACGCCACATCTGGTGGAGGTAAGACAACTATTTACACAAAAAGGTAACACAGTGCATGCATATATGTTCACACAAGGACAAAAGGAATTTGTGAAACTCAACAAGCCAAGATATTTCACGTGTATTTGAGAAGCAGTACTGTGATTGCATTACCGACAGACACAGACAGAAGCATCTTCTCCCAGACAATCGATACCATTTTGCACAAACAGAAAATGCTATTCATTCCATTGTCAGACTGTGTACTGTGTGGATGCTGGCCTGAAACTCATCGTTCTCTTTCCACTAAGGAATTCACTATCTTTTCTCTAGTCTGAATCTTTCTCAACATCATTATAGTTTTTAAATTTTCATTTTTATGCTGCTTCACAAACTCTTCTCTCCATATTGTTACTCATTCTCTCTCTGTTAGCAGTTGATAGTCTATTTTCTTTCCTTTATTTATTTTTGGTGAGCACGATGTGCACAAACAAATGTTTAAACAAGCACAGTGGTAGACTGCAAGAAGTAATTCAGTAATACAGTATGGTTTATGATCCCATGTTCTCATTGTGACTAAAAGGACTCAAGGAGTTACCATATGACTGAGCATAAATATGTGTACTCGCCAATACCAATACCTGCATTTAAAGCAGTACCACACTTATTTCTGATACAACTCTACAACAAGTCTACAAATAACTCATTATAATGTAGGATAACAAAACTCTATGTTGTTGTCGGATGTTGCTTTGAAAAATTTAAGATTGATCCAGTGGTGGATTTCACTAATTTATAGCTAGATATTTCCAAAGGGGGTGTGATTTTTGGTCAGTTTTATAACATTTTAACAGTTTTGTTAAACTTATTTGGCATTGATCAGTTTTTATTTTTATTGTGAGCCTCATCACTGCTTAAATCCACATGTACAGTATTCATTTGTATCCTGTTGGTATTACATGATGAAACTGGTGGTACCACCATTACTTACACAGTATTCTGACACTAGTCATGTCTCACCTCTAAAAGAGATGAGGCAACTTCACCATGTTTTGTAAAATGCGTGTTTTTTTTTATCTAAATAACTTCTTGATGTGCAAGTTCATACTTATTAGACTATATACGTGTTTATTTTCCATTCATCTTAACATCAATACACATTAAAGGGATACTTCAACATTTTGGCAAATTCGTCCATTGCCATAATTCCCATAGGCCTAGAAATAGGTTCATTGCCTTTAGCTGTCGATGCAAGCTATTTTCAGATTGGCGCTGCCGAGTTCAGACCTGCTGTGCCAACTCAATGTAAGCAGACAGTATTCCGGCTTTCCCTCATCAAACTCATCAAATACACAACCCAACAACTTCAAAACGCTCTAGCGGACAAGTTGTGACCTGCACATTCACCATGCTATGAAATAATAACGTATAATTATGCAAGATTACGACACATTAAGCAAATACTCAGAACTATTTCTTGAGTAAACCACTTGGCGGAGTGACACAGTGCAGCAGCCATGTCTGGGGTGTAGTTCTGGCTTTGCATTTAGCTTTAAAACATCTCCGTATCGTAATGTTCAGACCTTGTGCAAGGAGCTCTCCGATCATAGGGGGACAAGCAGGCACAAACTTTTAACTCCTCCTAGTTGTCAATGTAAAGAACCGTTATGCTAAGATAAGGTTCTGTAGTTGCGGAGAAGTGGATCACATATGTTAGCTGCTGGGCCACCGTCTCTCTGAAATGTACAACTCTGGCAGGAAGTTTCCGGAAAATGTTGGTGCCCAGGCAAATCATAATTTGGGTCGTGTGTCTTTATGAGATTTTTAAAGCCTGGCTTTTCAACAACACTGGGGTCACGTCTTTGGCGATGTGTCGTGTTACTGCTGCCGTTATCTTGGCATCATCGTGCAGCATATTTTGAAGATTATCGTGTTTAGTTTGACATCTTCCTTTTAAATCTGAATCACTGCCAGATAAAAGATGTGGTGCTGTGTCGTGTTGTCGGTCTCTAAACACTGCTAATTTGCGATCTGTTTATTTCCTCCGCTATGCCATGCTTCTCTCACCTGTACGCATGTGTGGAGAGCTTTCATGTTCGGGATATAGTAATTTTATAATAGTGTGTGGCAAAAACTTTGATGCAGTGAGTATACTTGATATATTGCCCAGCCCTATTTCCAAGTATTTCATTGAGTGCCCTATAAAGGGTTAGCTATCTGGTCTTAAATAGGGATGACTTGATACCAGTTTTTCCTTTCTGATACGATTCCAATACTAAGGTGTTGGGTATCTATGGGTATACTGAGTACTGATCCAATACCAGTGTGAACTTTCTTGACTAACTGCAGAGTAGCAAATTATTTTAGACCTATATTTGACTCAACAAATAGAATCATAATGTACAGCATCTCTGTGACCCTAAAGTTGTTTTTCTGCTGATTATCGAGTTTTAATCCTAAATATTAAACAGTAATATGCTATGTAATGCTATGCTATGTAATATGCGGCTGCATCACTGGCCCTCTCTATCTCTCTCTATATAATGCTCTATCTGGGCAGCATCACCTGATTGTAGAACAGCCTGCAACTGACTGACAGACCCTCACAAAGAGTAAATATTGCGGTTAGCATTCGCGTTAGCATATGAGCTCATAATTTGATTAAATGGATAAAAAGACGTTCAATGTCACATTGACTGGTGGAGATTCAATCATTAAAGTCCCCAAAAGTCACACGAGTTCCAGACTCACTGAAAATGCTGCCACAGAGGATTCAAAGGCATCAATAGCGTCATTGGGAAAGCACAACGGCTAGCTTCAAGAGGAAAAACAAGTAAGAGGCAACGATTTATGATTCAAAAGTTATTTAACTTTTGAAAACTCACATCTTTTCTTGTACGACAGCACTGGTCCGGAAGACATTTCAACAATCACATTCAGAGAAAAACTGTCACACAGCCTCCATTCTCTGCTGCTGCAGTGGGTCCTTTGTTGTTTCTATGCCGCTGCTCTAAAACATAGCCCGTGCATGATGTGCTTTTCGGTGGCAAAGAAAAATTGATTTCCGGTTTACAGTGCCAGAGGTGTGGACTCAAGTCACGTGACTTGGACTTGAGTCAGACTTGAGTCACAAGTTTGACGACTTTGGACTCGACTTGACAATATCATCAAAGACTTGCAACTCGACTTGGACTTTGACAACAATGACTCGGGGCTTGACTCTTTACTGACCAGTTGCGGCTCCTTTAATGCTTACTTTAAAAAAATCCTCCCGAAATCCTCTATAAATCTACACAAAGAAGACAGACTTTAACTTCCAAATTCAAATGAAAACTTGTATATTATTACCGTTGGATGTGCGCTGGATGGAGGAACGTGCGTAAAAGAGCGCAGAGAAAGTCCGCTGGTGGTGTCTCTTCATTAAATTAATTCATAGAGGTGTGCTGTCTTCTGTTTCAAGATAAGCTTCTAATGCCCTCGTTTTAAAACATTTCCTCAGTCACTCCCTGCCGATGCTCTCCCATACTCGTATTTAATGATGACTTTTATGATGCGCATCATCATAAATGAGACAGACACACACAGATCACATTTTGAAATAATGTAAAATTGAGTAAAACTTGTCCAAACGTGGGTGTTTTTATTTGATTTGATTTGATTTGAGGGGGAGCTGCAGGTGTGAGGCAGGGCCGGTTTAAGCCATTTGGAGGCCCAGGGCAAAGACCAATATGGGGACCCTCCCCCTTTAGCTAAAAGCAATAATAATGAGAGTAAAAAAATAGAAAGCATAACTTTAAGTTAACAGAGTCACAGAACTACAGTAAATGTCCAAATATAAAATATAAATACCCAAACAGACACCCATGGTTCATCAGCTCTTTTTTTTGGTCAGCCATTGTGTTCACATAATTTGAGGTCTGATAACTTTACACATAACACATAACTTGAGGTTAAGAACTGGTAATAACACCTTAAACCTAATGTTGACCAGTCAAACATGTTCACTTACAAACACACACAAACCCTATATATCCACTCACACACCTATACATATACACACACTCACCACACAGACACACACACTCACATTAGATGAGTTAAAATGACTGTACAGCGTCTTCAGAAGTTCATTTGTTGTTGCACCGCTTAGCACTGATTATATCCTGAATGCTGTGTCAGCACTCTTTTTCTGTATGATTAAGTTCTGTCACACTGGTCTTATTTTTTTTAATAAAACAATTCAAAATGCATTCATTGTATTTGTCAAATTTAATAGATTGTTACATTGTTTAAATGGCATTTTATTTGGTAAACAGTGCTTATGACTTGTAAGGACTTGAAAATTTCAAGCCTATGACTTCGGACTTGACTAGACTTGTCTTTACTTGAGACTTGACTTGGACTTGCACGTCTTTACTTGAGACTTGACTCGAGACTTGGGATTAAAGACTTGAGATTTACTTGAGACTTGCAAAACAATTACTTTCTCCCACCTCTGTACAGTGCTAACATTTAGTATGGCTAACTGAAGCAAAATATAAAGCTGAACCAAATACTATGGGATCGGTGCATAAACTCATGTACTCGCTGATACCAATACCTGTATTTTAAGCAGTATTGGACAAATTTCCGATACTGGTATTGGAATCAGAACAACCTTAGTCTTAAATCCATGGAACCATCAAAACCAGTATTGCAACAATAATCCAGAATAGCAGTGTTTTTCATTTCATTCAAAAGCCAGCATGTCAAAGGGGCCACGTTTCATTAAAGTGGGTTAAAAGTCTAAGATTAATACAAGTTTTTAAGCCTATAAATGCTACAAACCAGAGTCATGATTAGAGTTGTTCTGATAGAAATATGAAAGGAGGCGGTTGAAGTATGGATCATGAATTATACTTGCATGCAAAGATGGATGAAAAGCACAAAAGACAGATGAATTCAGGGGAAAGACATGAAAGGAAAGAGAGAAAGCAAGGATGCATGTAAGTCAGTCAGTCAGGCATACTGAGAGTGACTTGTATTTACTTTGAGGCACTATGAGCCCTTCAGGGTCTTTGGGGAACATGTTTGTTCATACACTGTATGGTAATGTACTGTCAGCGCCTTAAGTTAGACCTAGAGATAATGGACAGGGTTATTTATAAATACTAGTACAGTATACAGGACAGTGATAGACACAGAGAAACCAAAGAGAAGAAACAGATCAAAATGTTATTTAGACCGTAAGATATTGGTGCCATTAAAACTGTCACACTAAGATCACGAAAGATACATTAAAGAGAGTCTACAGTGAGGACTCTGACCAGGGGCTCTACAGAAGAACTGAATGAAAATAGAGAGAAATGATAGAGAAATGTCAGAAAGCTTAAGAAATACAATGACAGTCAGAAACATGTTTTTTAATCAATGATGAGATAAAAGATGACGTGTAGTGTTGGGTTGGAGTTTTACAAACTAGCGTTTTTATTAAAAGACTACAATTATACAACGTTTATTGTTCATTACTGTGTTGCAAACTGAGAAATCAACTCTAGAGTACTTTTGCATGACAAAAAAAAAAAAAAAAATAGTTCCTTCACTCCTGAAAACAAACATGCACAATGATGTACATCTGCCTTTTCTCATTTTTATAATCAATTTGTGTTTTTGTTGTTGTCGTTCTGAATCAAATCCCATTCAGAAGATTTCAAGTAGCTAGTTAGCTTGGTTCCTGGATTATAAATACGGGATAAGGATTTTCTGAGGATCTGAATGAAGAAACTTGCTTCCTGAACAAGGGCAGCTGAAAAAGTTAATGGTCACTGTTGAGCTCTAACGTCCAGATTGCATATAGCCCACTATACCTCAATGAATGTTACTGCCATTATAGCACAGTCTAGCTTAATGCTCATGATAACTCTGCAGCCTATAAACAGGAGTGTCGGGCATGATAACCTTACTGCTCGTCATTATGCTCACAGTCTGACAACAACAAACATGGGCAGACGGATGCAGTGTGAAGCACAGCTGTTTTCATGACAACAAACACAAGCTCTTGAACTTTCACTTCACTATGAAGTTGCTCTTGTCCTTTTCACCCAAAAATTTAACATAACTGGGATGTTTACAACTAGGTTTCCACAATGCAAATGCTGTCCTCTCTGCCATCTGGCTAGTTGAACTTGCTACCCATGCATACGTACTCACTGTGCTGTTATGCAGCCACCTGCCTTGTGTAGGAGAGCAACTTAAACAGTGGTGGGTATTTTCTCCTTTTTTGTTTGGAGGCAGAAGGGAAGGGAAAAACATCCAGTTTTGTTAAATTACAGTTAACTTTATAAAAAACATTCTCCAATGATTACTCTCTAATAAGTTACTCTCAACACGGATGATTGAACGGTTATTTTTTAAGCTTAAATTTGATTTCTATCAAAGCAAAAAGAAAAGGGGTAATGAGCGATGGAAAAGTTGAGACCACATAAAAACATACTGATTGATAATGGATCAGTGAGAGCAGGGATGGGAGAGACTGAAGGAGATCATAAGAAAAGAGAAGCTTTGAAATTGAGTGGGAAAAAGCTCCAAGTCAGTGTAAAAGAGGAGTTCACATTAAAATACTGGCAGATGAAAAGGCATTCAGAGAACTCACATGAATAAAATGTCACGTTTAAACTAGTATAAAGAGAGATGAGAAGTGAAACAGATGGAGAGAGAACACTAGAGGAAAGCTGAGGGGAAAGCAGACATGTAGGGCTGAATCACGTGCAGCATTGGGTCCATAGGGAAGAGAGGCACTGACCGACTCAAACACAAGGCAGAAAAGCACAGTAAGTAGGACTGCTGGGTGGAGAAAAGTCAAGAGAACAAAGTAAGGGAGGGTAGATGACGACAAAGAATGAGATCACAGTTCTTGCTGAGGACACCTGGCTGATGGAGGAAAGTTGAGCTAAATTTGTTCTCCTTAGTTTTAAGGGCCTTGAATTATTAAAGAATGACAAAACATTATTTTCTATTTTGGCTTGCTCTAAAATATCTCAGCACACACTGCATGAAATGCATTTTTAGTCTGGCATTCACGCTTCCCTGCCCTACTTTGGGTTTTTAACTGTGGCCCCCACAAAATGAACTCTTTTTGTTTGTTGTTGGCATCAACTGTTGGTTTGCTTACTGCAAATTTATGAGAATCATTTCAAGAAAAATTGAAGCATCTGCAAGGGATGAGTCAGCATGATTGTAGATCAGAGGATCGCCTGACGTTATAAGTTATCCTAACTAAAATAGACTGTTAGGTCTACCGAAATGTGACCTGATTAAGATGTTTGTTTTTTTAACATGATCTTTTATATATATATATATATATTTATTTATTTATTTATTGTCATGTATTTGTTTGTCTTAAATGCAAATTTGCTCCTTTGTCATGAGCATATAATTTTTATTCATGTGGAAATACGACCGTCTGTGTAGCCATAATGTGACAGGGGTAACAGACATGTTCCTCATAGTTCATTATCTTGATGCCAACACATGATGGAAATTCCCTTTAATAGTCAAAGAGAATTAGCATTGTAGTCAAGGGAATTTAATTCAAGATACTGAATGTTTTTACTGTGAATATTAGGTTCTTTAGCAACTCTAGGTTCCACCATGATTTCAAACAATCTGATAAAGGTTATGTGACGATTAATTCTCTCATCATTATTGTTGAAGAATGGTAGGGTCACTCGCTGCTCTAGCTTTATAAAAGAGCAGGAGCCCACATACAAAGGACATAGTCATCAACATACTGGTCTTATGTTTAAATCTCAATCCTGAAAATGTTTGAATATTATTATTCTTTCACCCTTTATTTCCTGTTTCTGTTCAGTTGTCCTTAAAAAAAAAAAGAAATACCCCAAAATAATGTATTTTAAATAAAGAATGGGAAGGTCTAGCCCTGCTTCTCATCTATACTAGCTGTCCGGTTTATATTCGTGTTTTTCTCAGATTTTTCATTTCATTTTTCATACTTGCTTTCATAATGTGTCTTCACCCAACTCTAGCTCTGCTGTGGTACATAACAGCTACACCAGGTGAAAAACATACATGAAATACAGCTGCTAAACACCACTATTCTAGTAGGCAACTTTTAGCATGGTCATGTGGGCATGCAGATGTTAGCATTTAGCTCTGTGCCCCACCATGCTTAAGTAGCTAAAGCTTCACAGAGCTGCTGTCATAACTGTGGATATTGTACACTGTATGGACAAAAGTATTCGGCCACCCAACCATTACACAAACAGGAACTGTAATGGCATTGTATTCAAATACATGGACCTTAATACAGAGTTTGCCCAGCAGTAATAACAGCCTCCTCTCTTCTTGAAAGGCTTTCTACAACATTTTGGAGTGTTTCTGTTGGTTTACACTTTGCATACAGTTGAACTGAAAATCCTTCCCTGTTGCGCCTAAAGCCTAATAGCCATGTACACTTACAGGTCATGTGCTCTCTGAATGCATGCATTCACTAACAAACAAAACGTTGATACAAAAAGTAGAGTGTTCATGCAAGAAACTCGTGTAGTTTCTGTAATTTTGGGGGCAGGCCACTCTTCACCATACGCCAGAATAGATAATATGACAGAACAGACTTGGGTCTGTACTGAAAAATAAATGTCTGACAAGGTAGTTTAAACGAGAGTGTGAGAAAAACAGAAACACTCCTTTGATGGAGAAACATGGAGGTTAGCGCTCGTTTGATTTATCTATAATTTAGTGGAGGTTCTTTCTTTATATAAATAGCGAGAGAGATGAAAAATGTAAGGGAGGAGACAGTGCCTGCTAGAACAGAAGGGGAAGAAGTCACAAGGTTTATCTGGCCTCTTCTGTCCTCGTGGCTTTGGCTTAATTCCCGCCGCACATTGTCATCTTCTTCATCTTCTTCCCTTTACTTTCCTTGTCAACTTTTCTGCTCGTCTGCTCGTTCCTCCTTCTATACGACCCGGCTGTCCTACTTTCCTTCTGCTTTTTTTAAAATGAGCTTTAATTCTGTTCAAGGTTTGTGTTTTATCTTAATGCAAGGAGAAAATAAAGCTATTATATATGTTTAAATAAATTATATGGGGCCTGAGAGGGACAAGGTTGTTAATTTTCAGAGTGTGCAAATGTATATGTTTGCAATAGTATGAGTTAAAAATTTAACATGAATCTTATTATACAGAGCAAACCAGCATCCGGTGATATATTGGTGATATAAATGGAGCTCTGCATGATGACACACCATGACACACATATGACACATGCACGCAGAGACTTAACACAGATTGTATGAGGAAGGGTGAGTGAATGAGTGAATGAGGCCATTCTCTTTCCAGTCCACCATTCAGGCTTCCACAGCTGTCATTCTGATTGTTAGATTTTCTGAACGCAACCCACCTGGATGTGCCCTTGTATGTGAGCTGGCATTTATGTTCCCTTGTGTCTGCACACCTGAAGCACACTGATTCTGAATCCTGACTTTTAATCTGCATTTCATATGTGAGGTGTTTGTGTGAGCTTTATCTGTGTCTCAGTTGTGAATATTTAATTAGTAATTCACATAAGCAGGGTTCCAGCGATGAAGCTGTGTGTACATACTAATTAGCTGTTATAAAGGTTACCGTGTGCACTATGACATGTCAGTAGAGCTGGAAAGGTGACCTCAGCTTTTCATTACCTTTATTTACTTTCTCAGTTTTCTTCTGACATGTGACCTTTTTCATTTAATAATAATACTTCAAACTAAAACACAATATGACCTGCAAATAGACACCAAACAAGCAATTGCCTGCACCTGAAAGAGGATGAGGAGGTATGAGCCAAATCAACCAAATCGGTTAACATAACCTTTAATGCAGCACTTTTCAACAAACTAGTTGATCCCAGGTTTCCTCCTATCACAACAGTCCACTTCATTGCGTCATGCCTTACTCAACACGGCAATAAGGGATGTTTTCTTCCAAGAATATAAACCCATATTAGAAGCTTTCAACAAACTAAGTGCAACCCACTCCTGGATAATGACATTTTCTAAGGAGCTTGAATTTAGTGTATGATAGCCGTAATCCACACACGCAGGATAGTTTTAGAACTGTAGTGTAGTTTACAGAAGCTTGTAAACAAGCAAAGAAAAAATGTCCATGGGTTAACCAAAGAGAAGTAAAACACGTCAGAGAGGAGGAGGCATTCCTGTCTACTCTCTCTCTCCTGCCTGCATGACTCACTATGAAGTCTGACAGAGCGCAGGGCATAGACAAGTAGGCCTTAAGAGCGCATTAGCCACAGGCTGATCAATTTATAAGTTCAAAACACACTGACATCATGAATCAATTAAACCAAAAAAGGCAGTAGCCTACCTTCGACTTATGGCTTGACGAAAAAAATCAGAACAAACTCAGACTGTAGGAGTAGCATTCACTCACTGGCTTTAGCTACTCTTTTTCTGCTTAAAATATCCATAAAATGCACTACTAAACTTTGGAGCCGAAGTTTAAATAATCAATAATAATAATAATAATAATCCAGTATTGAAATCTTCATTGAAATCGGCAGAATAGAAGTAAATCATGACCGCTGTCATGACCTTTTTAACTCGATTTCTACTCATCATATACAAGTTCTGTTAAAACAGATTGTGGTTTGTGTTTCCACCAAACAACAGAAAAATACTGATAGTGGTATTGATAAGGAGTCAGACCAATAATGAGATTTGAACTGAAAATATGACCTGACATCTGTTTTACTTTGGTAAATTTGGTACTTTTCTGTCCTATTCAACATAGAAATAATTAATAATACGTTGTTTAAAGCATGTGGAATAAAAAATTATGAAATTTTGACAACCTCATTACTAAGCACCTTTGTTAATACTCATTTGATAAGGTTTCCATGTTCATTCTTAATGTTTTTACAAATTTTGAGTGCACAGGCTAGTCCCCATGCTGCCAATTTGATTTATGACTTTCAAACGCAAACTTGGTCAAATGATTTGAGATGATGCATTAGTACAGTTTTAGATTTCCAGCAAATCACAACAATACCGCAATAATACTTGATAAGCTTAAATTTAGGAATTGACTATTGTGATATACAGTTTTGATATCATAATATCTCTAATTTACAGAAATGCTCAAGGTCTTTTGTTCTATCTACCTTATGTTAGATCAGGTTCCTCAATCATCCTCTTATTAACTCAAATGGTGTCAATATATTGGATCACAACATCAGAATGAGTGTTTTTAGCATTAAAACTGTAACAATTATTAAAATCTTGTTTGAATTAGATAGCTTGAAAATTGTCATATCGTTCAAATACCAGAAATGAAATCAGAATTAAACTGTTTAAGTTTAACCAGTGTCAATGAAAATAATAATGGACACATTCTTACACATTTAACACCAAAATTTCTTGCTGAAAGTATTTATGTATTTTTCTCTAAAACATTTTAACAGTTTACTGATTTAGTAAACAATGAGTTTGGAAATGTTTTACCCATCATAACAGTAAACCAAATTCCTTGGTTCACTGTTTTTTGTAAGAATTACTGTTTATTACTTTAAGAACCTTCTACTAACACCGGGGGTAAGGGCTGAAAAACTGAACTCTGGAAGAAAATCACGATTTTTTTCTCCTTTAGTAAAATGAGGATTTTTACCTCAAAGGTAATAGTAAAAGCATGACATATGTCCATATTTAAATATAAGATAGTCACAGTATCACATTAAAATTATTAGAATGTCTTTACACAGCGATTACTTTCCTGCTAACAGCACAAAACTAGCAAAACAAAAAAGCTAGCTTACCGAGACAGGTGTAGCGCAGCTTTTTCGAAGATGTTCAAACTTCAAGCGGTCATGGCTTCTGCAGGAACTGTTTTTAACTCTGGTTTTAAGAATTATTAACATAAAAGACGTTTAAAACTTCTCAAGACAACATGGTGCTGACATGGCGATGGCCTCTGGCTCATAAAAGCGGAAACAGAAACTCACGTCCTGCATCGCTGACTTTTTCCTGCACGTGCATATGCACTGTAAAACTACCGTAAAATTAAATAGTACAAAACTGTAAAAAACACAATATCTGGCCTAGTTATCACAATGACTGTATTTGTATTACATAAAGACATGAGCTTAAGAGTTAAGCCATTAAATAAGGTTTTGAATGTCTCTTTTTCTAGCCCATTTTACCAGTAGGGTTACATAAGCATGATTGATACTGATAACAATTAAAAAGATAAAAGATTTCCTCTTGACTCAAGTTCTGAGTCATTAATTGCATTCATTATTCCAAGGTTGTCTATCAGGCGTACAGGGGCTTTTTTGAATGAGGTTATATGAGGTAATAGTCAGCACTGAGCCACAGGGGATGCCAGTCCACATGCCCTTTTGAAGGATAGACCAGCAGGAGTGCCTGCACTGAAGCGAGGCCAGGTTTCAACTGGGGACGCACCACCACCTGCTAAATGACAATTTTGAACCAAAATTTAGTCAATTCTGTAACAACATAAATGTTTTTAATGAAACATGGTACAAGTTGGACCTGAGATAGAACGAGCATGGAAAGGGACAAAAAGACAGAGTGCTACGTAACCAGTCTAGAGGAGGCTTGGCATAATGTGTGGCCCCACTGTGTGTGACACACACAATTCAGATGCGGGCTGCAAAGGTGTGCTTTAGTTTGATAGACTAAATTAAGTTATGCAGCATTAGAAGATAGGAAGATTTCTACTGATGTATACGGTCCATTATCAGCCATACATTTCCGAGCAACTGTGGCTCAGTAGGTAGAACTGGCCATCTTTCAACCACAAGGTCATGGGTTTGAACCCCAGCTCTGGCAGTTGCATGTCGTCGTGTCCATGGACAAGACATTTAACTCTAATTTGATCTCACTGCTGCATCAGTGGCATGACTGTGTATGAATGCATATGAATGGATTGGCTAACAATGTTGACCACTCCACATAGCAACTTTGGCCACCAGCGTGTGAATATGGTAAGATCGACCTGTGTTGTCAAAGCACTTTGAGTATTTAAACAACTAGAAAAGTACAAGTGTATTACAAACAGCCACACATCAGTTAGAAGAATTAATTCCAGTTTGAAAGTGAAAGTTCCATAAAAATGGGCACATTTTTATTTTGTGCTTCACAACATTCAAAATTTCATCAGAGGCTATCTGCTGCACTGAAAGTTCCCAAGAGCACAGTGGCCACAGGTGTGGCAGCATCATGCTGTGGGGTTGTTTTTCAGTAGCAGGGACTTGGAGACTGGTTGGGTTGAGGGAAAGCTGAATGGAGCGAAGTACAGATATATCCTCAATGAAAACCTGTTCCACAGTACTCAAGACCTCAGGCTGGGCCAAAGGTTCACCTTCCAACATGACCATGACCCTAAGCACACAGCCAAGACAACAGATGAGTGGCTTAGGGTTAAATTTGTGACCCTTACCTATCTCTAGATACCAGGATTTGTTCTGGTTCTTCAGACTACTATTTGACAGAAAAGGCAGGCAGTACATTATGAGTTTGATTTTCTCCTGGGTTTTCCTCACACTAAAGGGCTAGTTTCTGCCTCTGTTATCTGTGAGCCGTTACTACTGGACTTTGTAAGAGTCTTAAAAGTCTTCCCTTTTTAACAGTCTGTAACGTGGCAACGTATACTCAATATGTCGTGCTTTTAATGAGTGCAAAGCACTTAAATTCCAAACAACCAGAATTATGTCCTGAGGCAAAAGGTGCAACAGTTTTGGATTTTATTGTTAATCTGCACATATTCATGACTCTTTATGACACCAGTTTCAAACCAGTACACCCAAGAAGTCTTCTGTGAGATAACAAGTACAATGGAAGCGATGGTGTGGTGTGCAAATCAAGACAGACAGACAGACAAGCCGCCAAGTTTAGTAGTAAGATTAGAAATAGTGGCCGTACTCGTAAACTGATGGTAACCTGTTGGTAGGATACAGGTGTTAGTGTGACAGTAATTTCTGCATTTTTTTTTTCACCGTCTGAAAATAGAACAGACAGTACGATGGAGCAGATGTGCAAGACCCCTCTCCACCCCCACAACTCAGTGCACATGTGCTCACAAACAAGCATAGAAACCTCGGCACTATCTTTGTTCTACTGTTTTAAAGTATTTCCATGGTTTGTTAATCTCTGGATGTTTAGAATAGAGCCACATAAATCCTACTAAATAGAATAATCATTTAGTTGTTGCAGCAATTGTTCACTTCTTTTCTTCCCTCTATTCTTGTTTATTTTTGGTACCTTTATGCGTGAAACACATCTCTGTTGACTGGATGTGAGCTAAATCTGTATTCCAGCTCAGTCTGTTTTTCCAAAAGATGTGTTGATGAGTGTTACTGCACCTGAACATGTGAAAGTGATCAAACAAGCAGCCAATAAGAAATGCCAGCTCATGGGTATTTATGTATATCTCATGGGAAATGGAGCATAGCAAGCTGTATAAAATAGGTAACATCTATATTTTGCCATGTAAATGTTCCAACATCAATAGGTTTCACTATAGGCACGCACAAGTAATTAAAAACTACAACCATGTACTTATAAGCTATTTAAGGAGAGCCTGTGCTGAGGAGAGGTGATAAGGAGAGGAGTCAAAGTCAAGTAGGAAATAAGGACGGAGCCAGAGTGACTCATGCTTCTGGATTTAGAAAGAATTTAGAAAAAAATAGAGGAGAATAGAAGCAGCAGGAACTACCAGCCCCTAATGGACAGAAGGTTCGTTCCTGCAATTCAGGACATCTCACTACAATTAATAATACAACGGCTCTCCTTCCTCTCCACTCCTCCTTGTCTCATCATCCTCCCGTACCAGCCTCCTTCCACACGCCTCCTCTCCATCTGTTCCTTTCATCCTTTTTCTCTCTCTCTCCTTTTCATCCTCTATCCCCAAGCCAGACTTTAACAGGTGGGATTCAAACTGGCAAATTTCTCATCACTGTCCTGCTTTTATTGTAAAAATAGCCTTTCCGCTCTGTACCTCCTGTTTCCTTTTCTCCCTCTCCTCTCTCTGTTATATTTCTCCTTTTATTTCTATTTTCTGTCTCCTCTCTTTGAACAAATCGGTTTCCTCCGTCCTCTTTTGTTGTCACAGTCATTTTAGCCTCTCCTCCATTTAATCTTTTCTTAGTCCTGCTGCTCCCTCTCTCTTTCGCAGAGCTCTTGACTTATTCAGCACACCTCCCCTCTTTCACTTTTTTAAGAATTCATGCAAAATGCATTTAGAAACCTGCAAGACATGTGACTTTTTCTTCTTGTGTGTTCTTTTCCTCTGTAAGTTATTTTTGAGATCAGTCATCAAAATCAAGATGAACTATTGTGACTAAAACATCTGTTAGTGTTACATCTTTGAACTGTGAGGTTCCCTCACTGAGGCGATGGCTGTGAACCTGCCACAGTGGTTATTTCATTTATTTATGACTGGAGATTTTGCCTTCATTTCCTAAGTTTGATAACTATTTATACATTTAAAGAGGGAGCTACTTGATTAAACCTTGAGAGGAATTTCTATGTTTCCTCTCTGATCTCACTGAAAGGAGTTAAAGATGTGGTAAGTAGAATTTTTGTGCCAAAAATGTCTAAGTTATCGCAAAGACTAGGCTGGCTACTTCCCTCTTCTATATGCTATATATTCTATTTGAGTAGAGTACTTACATCAACTCAAATAATTCCAGCTGTTTTCAAAGCTAGAAAAATCCTTTGTTTTTAATGTCATGACAAAGCCACCATGACAGACATGACATGTTTACTGTTGCCATTGTAAGTCTAGATTTGGCATTAAAGACTGCTACCAAGAAATTTGAAGCTGCTACTGAGGGCTGCTGTTCTCTTCCTGCATCAACTTTTGTGCTTCACATTCATCATGGACCATGATTTCTGTGCATTTTTGACACCCTATAGCTGCCCCATAATATATAACTCCATCCCCCACCCCACTCCAAAGCTTTTGACTGCCTTAACATTGTGGCCCCGCTAGACATTTCCAAGTTGAGTAGAGATACACTGTTCATTTTCAGCAATCTTCTTGTTTGAATTAAGGACTCTGTTCAATATAAAACTGCAAACATTAAGTGTATTCGTCAAATAGTAAATGTCTGTTTAGTAGATAAATTTCCCACAATAAGGGAGAAAAGCAGTGAAATGATTTTTGATTAATGCCCTAAAACAAAAAATCAATGGTACACATCATTTTCTAAGAAAGGTAATGAGTTACATTACAGTTACTCACAGCTAAAAGTAACTATTTATTTACTTTTGAATGACTTATCTAGTCAACAATCTTTGGTGCCATCAGAACCCAGGTTGGGAACCAATGCAATAGACAATAGCACTGAAAAGACTTCTAATCATGACTTTAAATATTATGTTAACCTGAGCAGAATATGACTGTCTTTTATATAACATTAAAGGGTCAGAACACTGACTGACAGCTGACAGTGATCCTCTTACTAGTGTTAAATAACCTGAACTAGCAAATGTTAGCATGTTAGATAATAAGCATTCACCTGCACTTTCATGACAGTTGATTTTATACCCTTCACTTCTTAGACAGAAGCATTTTTGGTTCAAATATATTAGAAATGCATACAATCGTCTGTTCTTTTGTAGCCTTTCATTTTTGTGTTGATGTAGGAGAAGGGTTCTTCTTTACTGTAGATTAACCGGTACATAATGTTATCAGTGAAGCTCTGGCTCAGACTTTTCTGATTCAGATAGGGCCCTGGGGGCTGCAAGAGAGTCCAGAGTGACAAGAACCTTAATTTAACTTCAAGTTAAGTGATGTAAACATGCATTGTTTGAATAGATGGAGGATAAAATGCCGTGCCATAGCGCCACTCGGTGTTCTGTGGTAGCTGCCACTTTTATAAGCTTTTATTTGCCCTCCAGGCCTCTGAGTGGTCATGTGACTGAAGCTGTGAATTCTTATCTTTAATCCATTTCAGTAAAGCTTCAATCAGTTATTCAAACTCGTGTTTCTTTCACATGAGTTCTCATCTCACTGAAGGAGAAGAAAACTGATTCAATGTGATGCCCCAATTAAGAGCACCTTAAATATTTAAACTTATGAAACTCAAAGCTTCTGTCCTGAATCTGACAAGTTATTTAAAGTTTAAAACGACTGATTCAGCTACAGATGAGTCACCCCTCTCTAACAGTACGTGTTCAACATACAGTATAGACTCTGTAATCCTCGCTAAAGTTAAGGCTGACGTCTTTACCAGCTGTGCGTGCTAACATGACTTTTCACAGTCGGGTCTTTAAATACCTGCAGATGACGTATACACCGTGGTGCGCTTGGATTGTCTCACTTTGTTTAGTCAGGTGGGAGGAGACTGTAACGACAGTGAAGACTGATGAAGGCCTGCCATGAACTTAAAAATAGCTCTCATTGTTTTATAATTGTTTCAGAAATACTCAACTTGCACAAAAGACTTGACCAACTTTAAATGATTTTTTAACCTCCATTGTGTGGTAAATGAAGCGCTCCCAGTGTCATGTTGTCTTAGCTCTTATGAGGCTGCTTTATTTATGTAGCCTCATAAACTTCTCCAGCTTTTAAACACGCACTGTGGGTTTTTTATTTATGACAGTGTTCTTCTGTGATGGTTTCCAACTCACCTCAACTCACCTCACTTGATCACTCCTCCTCCCTTCCTCTGTCATCACTCCTCTTTTTTTTATCCCTTCCTTTAGTTTTATTTATTCTCTCCTGTTCTCTGTTAGTGCCCTTATCTTAACCCGTTTCTCCTCTCAGGTTGTCACCTCAACCTTCTCCTCTCACTCCTTTTTCTTCATTACCTCCTTCAATTCTCCTTTCTCAGTCTGACACCACCTCTCAGTTTATCTCTCCTTGTTTCCTCTTATATTTTCCTATACTTGGCTTGATCTCAGTCACTTTTCTTCTTTCTTTTACTCTTGCAGAATTGTCTGTCTTGCTCTCTATGTTTTTTTGTGTGTTTGAACACAATGCTCACTTGATTAAAAAGTTATACTCAGCTCTGACCAATAGAGTGCTGCAGTAATGAGTCCAAAAACCCAGACATTGGTTGTCATTTTTTGCACTTCTGGTTCAATCACCTCAGCGTCTATGGGATATCTGAATGAGTTTTCATTTAGATGCTGAAAAAAGGTCTGTAATAAAACAAGCCTAAGATACTGAAGACTTAGAAATCACCTGGAAGTGCCCAGCTTTCAAATTTCAAAGCTTTTACACGTCTTTAAAAAGGTGGTTTATCACAAGTGGCTGACTAGGACTGCAGCATTTCTCAGGGACATTAAAGTTCCTGTTAAGTGAAATCCAGACTTTGTCTTAACACACTCCACATGTTGGAAGAAGGTTGCTGTAGACATGTGAAAAAACTGAGATCTATGTGTGACTGAATTTTTGATTTAGACCACTGGAAAGTTGTTCAGCTCTTACCTGGCTTGGTTTGACTTGAACAGGGCAAATACTGTATATGAGACATCACCAGTCTTGATGGGGAATGACCCCGCCCCCCTTACGCTACACTGAGCAGTTCATCTCAGTACAGTCTGTTGTTTGCCGATGTCACTGCCTTCATTGAAAGTAAACAGCCATCTACATGCTGTGTTTTTGTTTATTGTGAGGTCAAATTCCCAAATTGATATACCACAGTAGCCTACAGGTCATTTAAAGCATCATAACAGAGAGATTTGCACCAGAAAACAGTAAATTTAATCCCTAACTTCTGTCTCTCTGGCACAGAGCCAAGCAGCTGCACTCTCTTCAGAAGCTTTTTTATTTTAATTCAAGAGGATTGTATTTCTCTGAGTGGGCGTGGCTTCAGCTCATTTATACGACACGCCCACATCATCCTAGAGCAGATTTTATTGCCTCTTTTTTCCTTTATTTTGAAGCTTAATTTGATAAACTCAGAGATGATTTTGTAACTGAAATTTGGCCTGGTGGTTCATAACACAGTGGCCTGTCATACGACAAACCTCAAATACAGATTCATTATCACTTTAAATATCATCACCCCAAACATGTAAACTCATCTTCTGGTTCGTGTTTTACGCTAACACTACTCTGACTCAGATTTTCCAGCCTGTTGTTCGTACTGCAAAGAAGTCTGTTAGAGAAGCAGTAGTGCTTGCATTGTTTACCATGTCTCAGCAGCCATTAGACAGATAGTAAAATGTAATTTGCTGCTCAACTTTTTGGCTCCTGGCATTTTTATCACCTCTATGGCCTTGATTATTTCAGGTGCAAAGCTCTGACACTGAAAATCCACATTGCTACATCAATGATAATGAGACTATTTATTATATTTTTCACAATTAAAAATATATTAGTGTTGCTGTCAGTCCCCCATGTTGACAATGAAAGTAAAACACAACTACTCCCTTTAATCCTGTTGGCCAATCACAATGCTCTAATTTCTTCTTCTGTTACTTTCTTGGTGATAGCATCCTATCAGGAGCACTGGAATACCACATGCTCTAAAAATGTAAATTGGCTCGACTGAGATAAATGATAGTGATAGCTACTGCTGGGTTTTGTTAGCATGTTAGCATTTTTTCCTCCTGGTAGACGAGGGCTGTAGGAACCAAATGCAGATGTAAAATGACTTTTCCATCTGGGTGTGACTTTTATAAAGTTCAATAAGAGTAAATTTCCATTTTATTCTTTAGTTGGTCTTTTTATTTATATAACTCCTGATATATTTTTCTGACACAGTTGCAGCACACATATTCTGATAGTCCAGGTTATCATAAAAAAAAAAAAGTAGCCTAGCTTTATCGTGCTTAAAAGAGACGAGATTCCACATACATTTTTGCATCAAAAGAGACGAGGACCAAAAATAGCTAAAAACAAAAGAAAAGGCTAAGTGTTTTAAATAGACCAGCAATTAGACAATGCTCATCAGGTGACTGGGTAATAATGCATGTCAAGTGTTAAACTGACTTGTCTGTGACAACTACTCATGAAGCATCCTGGGATCCTTGCGGTGTTAACCAGGGAGGGTCAGTTTAACAGTTTTTCTCCTACATGAGGGGGAATTAATCCACAAAACAAAAACAGCTGTTAAGTGTTTAGTAAATAACAGGTGTGCAGTTTGTTGAATAGAAAATATGACGTAAGCTGTGGAGGTGAGTAACATCTTCACTCATCATCCTTTGCTCTTGTTTTTAATTTACATTCTGTGCTTTAAATGGGTATAACTTTGAGTTGTAAGTGACTGATAACAACTTGGCAAGCTGCCTAGGTTGGAGAATATTTTCATCTATAATAAATAACTTTTTATGACATTATCAATAAAGATAGACAACTGATCTTCAGGGGAATTTAACAGCATGACTGACAAGAACTTGAAGTAAAAGGTTAATGATCTTTCTGCAGCTATCTATCCAGGCGAGTTAGGATAACTTTTTTCTGTTGCATTTGCAAGCTCCTGTCCACTGAACATAGAGTGAGAGTTGCAAGGAATGTGTGGAAAGGGAAGAGGGTAATGAGTTTGCTCTCTCATCAGAAGCACAGAGGAGCAGCTGGGGATGTTTGCAAAGAAACATACTGTTCCAAATGTGTCCTGTTCAATTTTTCAGGAGTGCAGGTGAAGACATTCTCTATAAATAGTTATCTGCAAAAATAACTGTTCATCAGCAGCAGTGCGTTTGTTTTTAGATTTTTTTAAAGCACTGCATATTTTAACAACAGCGTGTTTTAGTGCTGATTTGCAATTTGGTTTAAAAAATAGAATAACATGCACTAGATGTGTTTGTACATTTTCTTGTCCCATGCCTGCATATTCTCTGTTCCTGTGTGTTAGACTGTACCTGTCCTTGATCAGGTGTGTTACTGCCCCCCACAGTAAAAGAGAGTGGTGGTATTTTAGAAAAGGAGAATGTAGAGAGCAAGATTTGCCCCCCTGGAGACCGTCAGTGGTCCCACAGGGAGCCTCAACATCACACATACAGATGTACTACTAGTACTACTATTACTGCTGCAGAGAAATAGAACATTTACAATCTCTAGAGGGCATGCACTCATGCAGAGACACCTCTGACATGAAGGCATAATGTGCAGAGGAAGATACAGATTTGTATGTTCAAAAACAGCAGCTCTGCAGGGAGAGGAGAAGCCAGGTGTGTGTATCTGTGAGTTTTTCTGTTATACCTTTAAGTTTGGTATTTTTCCTGTCCTACTTTCACTCCTCTCTCCACCATGTTGCCTTTAAATGGGTCAGTGAGGAGAGCTGTTCCCTCCCTTTGGCTACACGGCTGATTAACACACACCTCACATACACACTCCAAAAGAGGCTCCCAAAGAAGCGCAATGCGTGATTCTGAAGGAGCCCTCACCCAAAGGTGTAGGGGTGACACAGTGGAGGAGAAGATGGGAATCCCCTGGTCAAGAGTGGCGACATGAAAGGGAAGTTTGGAGGCACTGATGGAGGACTATATTGATTTTTTTTTCTTTTCACTTTAGCCTGAAAAATGTAGATCCCTTTCTTTTGCTTGTTTTTTTTTTTAATATTTATTCTTTTGCTTTTGAAATTCAATACATTAACAAACAGAAAACTAAAAGAATGCAACAAAATTTCATGCTTTTTTTTTTTTTTTTTTTTTTTTTGCTTATTTGTGGCTGTTTCACAGTGGCACTAGACCTAACAGGTCAGCCCAGACGTCCCCAGCGACATTTTTCAGCTCTTCCTGGGAGATTCCAAGGCATTCCTAGGCCCAGATGAGATATACTCAATATTCAAGTCCTGGGTCTACCCAGGGGTCTCCTCCCAATTCATTCTCCTGGAGACCTCCACAGGGAGGCAACCAGGTCGCATCCTAATCAGATGCTCGAAACGTCTCAACTGGCTTCTTTTGAGATGAAGGAGCAGCGGCTTTACCAGCCGCCCTCCTGAGAAATCTCATTTTGACCATTTGAACCTTAGTCTTTCTGTCATTACCCAAAGTTCATGACTATAGGTGAGGGCTGGAAAGAAGATCAACCTGTGAATTTAGAGCTTCGCCTTGTGGCTCAGTTTCCTCTTCATCACAACTGTATGGTACAACATCCGCAAGTCTGCTGATGCTGCACCAATCTGCCTGTAAATCTCACATTCCATTCTACCCTCACTTTTGAAAAAGACCCTGAGATATTTGAACTTATCCACTTAGGGCGAAGACACCTTCCCCACCCAGAGGACGCAATCCACTATTTTCCGGTGGAGAATCCTGGCCTCGGAAAAATACAGGGCCCAAAATAACATGCATGGAAATACAGTATTGAAGATGACAGATGATAAAGGACACCTTTTTACCCAAATAAAATAGAATATAAATAATAGTAAACAAGCAAACAACTAATGTGCACCAGGAGCCATGGTGATGAAGCAGATAAAGACTCCAGTACCATTATCTGCTACAGGGGAATGACTCCTAAAAAGCCCTGAAAGGACCTGTAGGTGTAGAGCCTAGGTGGTACAGAGAGAAAGACGTTAAACAACTTAAAGTGGCAGATCTCCGCCAGGATCAAAGATGTTTCAGAAAACCAGAATGAGGCCCGGCACATAACACGAGCACTTGAAAAAAGGCGTAATAGAGAATCAGAGTGTTGGTAAGACTCTGAACCTCAGTAACAGCTCTGCCAATTGCCAGTGATGGAAAACAAGATGAGCTCTGTTTTAGCACCAGAGTGAGGCCTGAGGGCACAGATGAAATGAAGAAAAAAACATACCGGCCCAATGCTGGCACTGAACTTGCTACTGAGCCATAATGAAAGATTCTCTTTGAGCAATAGGCAAAGCAGAAGCCTGATCTTCTCTAGTCATTATGTTGGACTGGAGTAATAGTGTCTTACAGTGACATGGAGCTTGTTATCCCTAGAGGTTACAACAGAGTCAGAATTCAGGTTTGTGCGTGTGAAATGCATCAACTTTAAAGTGGATCTGGAGGTGTGACATCCAACCAAAGGAAATGTAGTTTGATGCTGCATTTCTTCACAGTTTAAAGTCAGAATTTCCTGCTGCCAGATGGTCATCACAAGCACCAGCCTCCAGCTAAAGAGAGAAACATGAAAGAAGTGCTGCATGGACTTTTTGATGCCTTTCAGAAAGAGTTTGGCTTTACAAAGAGGGGTTGTATGAGGATCTTGTCAATGGTATACATCAGGGGTGTCTAAACTATGGCCCAGGGGCCAAATGTGGCCTGCAGCCCATTTTCGATTGCCCCCCCTCTTTAAATTGCAATAAATATGGCCCTTAATAGAGCATGAAGCTTGTGCTACACTGTATTATTCTCCTTAGTTTCAGCACAAGGCAGTGCTACCATGCTTATGATGTAAACAAACATTTTGACAAAGGTTAATAGCTTTTGAGAGCCGTTAAATTGAGATGAAATAGTAAAAATATGGACAATAAGAATAAAAAGATATCTTGATTTATAAAGCCCTAATGGATCACAGCAGCAAATAGCTGCACCAATGCTGTTCCAGGGTGGGGCCAGTGGTAGCCATGGCTGAATAAGGCCCCCTGAAATCTCATTGGTCTCTCCAAAATCCTTAAAATTTTAGGCCATTAGCCTTCTCAACCATCTACTAGTCATTTAAGCATACCCAATCACTGATGATCTTGACCAATATTAGATTGTTTGACTAACTTTAATGTCAAGGTGAGATGTATAAAAGTGGCCCCGCCATCTGTATATTTCTGTTTGTGGCCCCCAGGGAAAAGTTTGGACACCCCTGGTATACATAACTCACAAGAGGAAGTGGTTGTATAGTCCCTTTAATCAAAGTTAGGCCTAGACCTATGTAGGCTACATTAAGATTATTTTTATCATTTGACTATGTTTTAGCACTGCTTCATAACTTAAACTTTTCTGCATGTGTAGGAACATGAATATTGTGTGCTAGAGCAGTACTAAAATAAAATGGCTTGCTGTCTTGGAAAGTACAGTACTTATTGTCTATTAGTTTAATCTAAAGATTATGTAGGAATATTTATCTTTTGTAGGTGTTATTTTTACTCCTGTATTTCTGGCTTATGGTGAAAGCCAACATGCAGATAAGACACAAATTTCCACTTGGAGATCTACCTTGCTGTTGTTTGATTATAACAGATACATTTTTTAACTGGAGCAGCATACGAGCTAGAACAGCAGGAGACTTGGCAACCTGCTGCAAGTGAAAAGAGACTTATCGCTCCTGTGTGGGTATATGGACTGAAGGAAAAGAGCCATGTCTCTTTTTACTTCTCTTTCCCCCACAGCTGCCTCTGTTTGTCTCTCAAGGTTTTGATGTTTTCATATCAACGACGCACACATTGATGATCCTTTCTTTTACATGCCTCTTTTAAGTCTGCAAATCAAGTGACTCACTCCGGATTTTGTTTGCGTGTGTGCATTTTTTGGCGTGTTAAAGAGGGATCATAAATGACACATGATAATGCTTTAAGTCAAAATGGGTAATTTTCCTTTTTAATGAAATGTAGTAGAGAAACACATGCACGCTCCCATGCACAGTCATGACTCACATGAATGAGTGAAAAGGGTGAATGACTCAGATGCACTCATCTAACTCTCCTTTTTCCATCTTTTGTCTTTCATAGAACTGCCACTCATTTAGTCCATCAATGCACATTTTACAGTCCTACACCCCATTTACTCATGTGGGCTTGAGCGTGTGTGGGTGGGGGACTGAGGTGCAGATTTTTGTGCGAGTGGAAGGTAGAGGTTTGTGTCGTGACAGCTTGCTTTGTTTTCTTTCTTTTACTTCCTGTGTATTATCTCAGGAGAGAAACAAACAGATGATTCACACCTCTCTTTACTCTTCCATTCACTCTCTTAATTTTTCTAACAATTATACTTACTTAACATGAAATACACCTTAGACATTAACAGCATACATAGAGGAAAAAAATAACATTTGAGATTGGGCCCTATACCTCCACTTTTGAAAATACAAACAAAGATGTAAATGCTGAGTCAACAAAAAGATCCTTTAATGCATGCTGTGTCCTTGGGTAAGACAGTTACCCCCAATTAGCTACCACTGATGCATTAGTTGCGTGTGAATGTGTGTGCACATGAAAAGGATAAATCAATACTGACGGCCCCTCTCCATGTGTAAATGTGTCTGGATGGATGTATGGAAGTGTAACCCTGGTGTTAGAGTTATTATGACTACTAGAAAAACGCTACACAAGTTCAAGCCCATTTACTATTAACCCGTCCTTTGCAGAAAAGCAGAGATGTTAAATTAATCTGAAAGTTTTTGTCACTTTTGACCCATATTCAGGTCAGGGATACAATTCAAAAGGCTAAAATCAAAAAAGTACGATGAGCGTTTGACTTCACACAAAAGCCTTGGATTGGGCAGACTTTACACATTGGCAAAGCATGCTTTGACACCGTAGCAACATGTCCAACACAGGCTTTGTTGCTGTTGGACAGTTGCAAACTGGCGATACTACTGCCCAACCAGTAGGGATTATCTTTCACACAGCCAACAGGAAAGCAACAATCTGATGGAAGAGTGTGCATCCCTGCAGATTTTATTCAGAACATACTGTGACAAAACATGCGGCTGTATTGTTGTGAGTGTTGTCTCATATTTGGCAGCTTTATTGGTTGCAGACAGTCATCCAATCCATGTTATGCCTCAGTTTTGCAAATAAATCAATAAAACAAATCTGTCTTGTGCCAAAAAAGTGGTCATTCATTCTCTGATACAACCTCACAAACCTATCTAATTTTACATGTCATGCATTTCCTTTAAGCCATTTAGCTACAGCATGGCTGCATACCCTACATGTACACTGTTTGCAAACAACAGCTGCAGACTCTTCACCCTGTAAAGCAGATGGGTTTGCCACATTCCATGTCTGTCATCACACAATCCATTTTGCAAAGCCCCAATCTCAAATGATCTTGTTAGGTCTATAAGAAAAGATCTGACCAATCAGCTTGGGTAGCTACAGGTGTGATTTTATTGTTCTGTAAGCTGATAGCAATGGCTGCCGCCAGTGTAGCTATCAGCACAGATGTAGCTCTGATATAGCAGCAGTATAGCAGAACCTAGCCACATTTCTTTCTTAAAACAAGAGCAAAGAGCCACACTGAAAATATTCCTCTTTCGGCTCTCTTTAGGACTTCCCTGTAATAAATGGACATTAACCCAGCCTGCTGCCTTCATGAGATTTATTCTGCAGTATTTACAACACTACCAAGATGATTCTTAGATTCTTATTGGCCTAGTGTTGGTTTCCAAACCATGCAATGATAAAAACAGTTAAAACAGATTCAATAAATGCATACTACTGGCATGTTTTTTCAGCAACAAACTTTACAGGCATGTTTTGGGGATCTGTGAGACCAATATAAACTTGTCTTTAAGGGGTAAAATATGTAACCTTTAAGATGAACAATCTTTGCTTAGTCTTTAAGGATGTAACATCAACATGGGGTTTAAAACAGTTTATTTTCAGGGACAACACCAAAATATCTGTATCTCTGTACAATCTCAATATCAGTTGCTTTGACAACAGTTGGTGGTGGAAAAGATGTCAGCTTTCTAAAGTCAATAACCAAGTCTTTGGTCTGCTTTGTAATTATTCAACAATTATGCAGCTGTTCTGTTGTGTTCAAACTTAAGGCAACACAATAAAACAAGTTCAAAGCTGGAGTAACTTCATTATGCAGCATACGCTCCCCCTGACAGCCTGACGGTGTCCTTTGCGGTGGCCGTGACGAATGTTGGTGGTCCTCCTGCCAATCAGCTGTCATATTCTTTGTGTGTGGCTGCCCATCGCTGACACTGACAGCTACAAAGAGGTGACACACACAAACAGCACAAGCATTGATAAAGATATGTGGGCATGAAGACACAAACAACCCGTCACTCAAGCCTTTGTGCTTTTACAGATGAATGTGAGCGTGCTTATTTGAAGGCCCTGTAAACACATTAACATGTCAATACTAACTGATACATATCGATCCATGATGCACATGCAGATTTACATGAAGAGGCGCACAGGATCCCCTAGCCCTCAGGGATTAGCCATGATGTGAAGACGGTTAAATGTCATTGTTTGCTTTGCTACAGTGGCTTTTTTTTTTTTTTTTTGTTAAAAATCACAATTGACAGATGGAGACAAGACAAACAGCAATTTACAGAGAAAGAGAAAAGAGTCAGAGAAAGAGCTAAAGACAAGCATGAAGGGACTCGAGGACGTGAAGAGTGGAAGTGAAGGATTAAGTGGAGAGAGAAATCAAGGGAATGACTTAGATTATGACTCAGCCGTGAAACCGGGAGCTAATCTGACAGAGCGAGCAAGAGAATTAACCGGAGAGAGAGAGAGAAGTGGACAGAGGTCGAGGGAGAGCGAGAGAGAGAGAAATCAGAGGGTATACCCAGCAAGATCCGTTTACTATGTTTTCCTCCAGCTCCCCCTGCGCTGCATCCTGAATAGATGATTCCTAGGCGGGTTGCACCATTCTGTCTGTGTTTGTGGGGGCGTTTGCTTTTCCTCTGCTGGCCGTCCTGCCCTCGAGACTGAAGCTTGATGGGTTTCTGCTCCATTACCTCCTCCGTTCGTCCCTCCCGTTTTCCTTGCAGCTGTTCTCCTCTGCCCACTCTTCTACCCACTCGCTCATTCTGTGTAATCTTTCCCCCCTTTGCGCCTGTTTTTTGTTGCTTTATTGGCATTTGGAAGCATGTGGTTACTGTGCAGATATTGACACTGGTGGACTGAAACCATTTCAAGAAACGGAGAAATATCTAATACACAAGTCCTTAAATGACACGAGAATTCAACGGTTAGTGAAAGAGTAAATAAACAAGCTTGGAAGAGCTGTTCAAAGCATTGATTAAATCACATGCTGTTTGCTAGCAGAGCTCCAGGCGCTGTAAGACAGAAAGAGCTAAGCTGGCATAAACAATTAAATACCAATTACTAATGCCATGGGTAAATAATTAAGTTTTCATGCATGCAGCTCCATTTCTTAGCTTTAACAGTTAATTTCTCAATACTTAATGCAAATATTTCAAAATAAAGCACACCAAATGATAGGCCATTGTTCTTCCAGTACCCTCTAAATATTTATGTAAACCTGAAATGTTTGAAGGCTTTTTTCCTTTATTTGACCAATTAATCAATCTTTATTTATTTATTGCCAATTCATTCAACTAGAAGATTTACCTATTATACTGTAACTTAAAGGGGTATTTCAGAATTTTTTTAAGTTGGGTTGCATAAGGTACTTGGCAACACTAGTAGAATTAGCCTCCAGTGATTTCAGTGTGCATTTTTGTTAAAGTTTAAATTTAAATAAAGATTTAATATTCAAGAAGCAGACTTCCCCACCAACTGCAGTGACTTCCTTTCTGCCGGTCCACATCGTGATGCAGGACATGAGCATGCTCTCCACCACACAACTGTAGAATGACGTGAGGACTGAGGTGCTCAGGCCAACATGTTTCAGTCTCCTATGGAAGCACAGGCGTCGATGGGCCTTCTTGTGAAGCCTGCAGAACGAAATAGCTGATCAGGTACACTGAGGCAGAGGAACACGTAGCCATTAGCCAAAGCTGGCAATGCAGAATAGTGCCAAACACCGAGGCTTTGTGGGTAAAAAATAACATGTTTCAAAACATTTTTGAAATAGTATAAAATTGAGCCAACATCATTTTTTGGTCCATTTTTTTTTAAACAAAAACTTGCTTCCCCAAGTGTCACACTTAAAAGGGCAACGCTCACTGAAATCCCTGGAGGCTTGAGCCACTACTATCGCCAACTACAACCCAACTTTTAATTTTCTGCAGTTTGTTTGTTTTTGTTTTTGTGCCATTGAAAATAAATCAGCTCCTCTTGGTGTCAAACTTTATTTCCTTTGTAAGATTTCCTTTGAAAGGGAATTATATGGAGGTCTGGGTGATTTGAGGACAAAAATGAAAAAGATTTGAATGATGCTGTGACCACCTATAGTGGCATTTGAGTAAAAAAAAAAAAGTTTGATGCCTGAGAATTTTCAAATGGCAGAGATAGTGCAACATTGGGCCAAAGTGGGCCCAAATGGCAAAAGAGGGGATTTCACCTGGATAATTTTTTACCAAAATCTCTCTTATTTTGTCCTGATAACCCTCTAGTGGCATTTTTGGACCTCAACTCTATTATTTCTATGGCACACATATGCAAAAATTGAAAAAAAAAAGAATTTTTTTATTTATAACGTGTGTGCTAAGTTTATTCACTCTGACCCAATTACATACACATATTTACACTTCTGAACAAATTTCACAAGTGCCGTCTTCATTATTGTACCTTGATCATTCAAATCGACCTCGTAGTTATGAGTTTTACTCATTTAAAGATGGACTGGTAATTTCAAGAAGTAACTAAATAAAAGAGGCTTGAGCTTCACAGGTTAAATCCTTAAAGAAAAACCCACTGTGGTAAAATGCCTGACCTTGTATGCACATTTGCACTCATTAATATAAACCACCTTAAAGTATCTTATCTACTTCATGTTAATCTGCCCACATTGAAGCATATTTCATACTTCCAATCATGTCTGTTCAGCATTCTTACACCCTTTGCACATTTTGCAACCATACATTAACACACCAGTTAAAATACCCAAAAGGGCTTGACATATTCAAAGCTTATCTTTTATACTTTTTAAGTTCTTAGTCATGTTCATATTTAATATTTAATTCCTGTTTATTGAGAGCAAAACTAACCTGAGTCTAATTTCTTGTTGCATAAGCATGAGCTACTTGGCAGATAAAGCTGGTTCTAATTCTACTGATTGAGATTCTGCGATAATGCTTTAAATGAATGGAAACATTGAGGAGAGACAGGAAGTTGAGGAGGGACATGTGGGGTAGGCATGCTCAAATCAAAAAAAGATGAAGAAATCTGAAAGTAGCTGTTTGGCAATCTCTTTGGTCTGCAGGATTCAGCTCAAGAAGAAGAAATTCAGGATTAGTTACAGAGTTTGTTGTCATAGCAACAGACTCAGAGTAAAGCTTAACTGACTTTGGGAAACTACATCCCCAAAGTTTCCTTCAGCTCTTAGTCAGCTAACGCAGAGTTTTCTCTAAACCTTCTCAAACAGAGCCGTGCTTAGTCTACTCAACAAGTGGGAGACAAAAAGATGCAGAGAGAATTATTTCAGACTTTCTGAAGAGTTTATGCAGCCCTGTTTTAATCCCACTGAAGGGTATTTAAAGAACTAGTAAACACAACACACACAAACACCAAAGCCAGCCCTGCACATACACTCACACCCATATCTGCACATGCTGAGATCATAAGCCAATGTGTGTCTACAGAGCTGTTAAAAAAGTGTTTACCCCCTCCTGATTTCTTTATTTTTTTTCACATTTAAACATACCAGCTCATCAAAGAAATTGTAATATTAGACGATAATTCAAGTTTTCATGACCTCCTGGATGGGCCGTCCACACCTGGAGAGGTTCACCACTGTTCCAAGTTTTTCTCCATTTGTGGATAATGGCTCTCACTATGGTTTGCTGGAGTCCCAAAGTTTTAGAAATGGCTTGGTGGATTATGAAGCCATTTCAAGCCATGCATGTTGAGAGCCATTATCCACAAATGAAGAAAACTTGGAACAGTGGTGAACCTTCCCAGGTTGATGATGTCATTGACTTTGTTTCTCATCTGGTATTGAATTTATTTATATCTTTAGCCAACTTTACTTTCTCAGACAGGTTCTATTTAAGTGGTCTCTTGATTCAGCAGGTCTGGCAGTAATCAGGCCAGGGCATGGCAAGTGAAACTCAGCTTTTCAAAAATGTGGTTTATCACAGTTAATCCAGGATTTAACAAGGGATGGTAATTTTTTCACATTGGGCCAGGTTGGTATGGATGTTTTTTCCACCTGAATTTATGTTTAGAACTGCATTTTGGATTTACTCAGGTTGTCTTTGTCTAAAATTACAGTTTGTGAAACACTTAAGAGTGACAAATATACAAAAACTAAAAAAAGAATTAGGAAAGGTTCAGTACTGTTTCACAGCAGTTAGAGTGGGTTGTTATATTAGCTCTGTCACTAGCATGTTTCCAAGCCCAGCTCAGTGAGAGAGCGATGAGTAATGTTAGTGTAGTGTTAAACACTACATGTGCATGAGTGTTTGTGTACGTGTGTGTTTCTAACATGGATGATTGTGTCGTGATGGTTTAGAGCAGCCAATCAGCACACAGACTCACAGTAAACACGAACAACTTGGCCTTATCTGATACATGGGCTGTGAAAAATCTCAGCAAAGCAAAAGAGCGAGATGGAAAAACAAGGAGGGAGACGGAAACCATTTAGCACACATGCAAAGCACAGCCTAGCATGTTTGCACACACATACGCTGTTATTGCTTTCATGGTGACAAATCTAAGCAATCAGTGAAAGAGAGAGAGAGAGAGAGAAACTCGTATGGGGAAATAGAGGGAAAGTGATGGATGGCTAAAGGAGAGTGAGATGGAAACAGGCAAAAAGGTTAGAACTGGACCGTACCATGCAGAGGGGGATGATGCATGGAGAGAAATGGTGGGATGGAACATTTGAGTGAGAATACACGAATGAAAGAAGTGACTCTTTTTACATTATGTGCCATGTATGTTTGTATAATACCAAGAAGAACAACATCCTTTCACTACATTTTAAATTAGTGAGCAATACCAAACAACATATTAAATTCAACTGAAGTCCTATAGATGTGGAAACCCCTGCTGGAAACCTATGACTTCCAAAAATTGGTTTGGTGCTTTACAGTCCTGGACATCCATAGTGTGTATATGAGTGTGTGTAGAACTAGAACAAACCAGCTGTAACCAGCAGCTCTGTGGTTTTTATTCAACTGCTCTCTCCTCTCAGTCTGCTTGCACCTATTTCCCCCTTGTTCTTCTTCTTTCTCTCATTCTCTGTCTACTTTTCATCCCTATTTCACTCTTTCTCCCTCTTCATCCCTTTTCCTTTGGGGTTTTACAATTCCTGTTCACACATCCTTTCCCCTAGACCCATATCACTGTAAATAGTAGGTTAGCTTATCCAGGCTATAGTGAATCAGAGGCACAGCTCTCATGGCATAGGTGGCTGTCTGTCCCCCTGCTGGTGGATTGCAGCATTGCACTTGGAGCTGGCCTCTGTCCATGGTGCTGATCTCAGCTGATTTAAGACTGATTTTACACAAAAATCAAGAAGCAACTTTCCATGGTTCACTTTTCATAAGAAGCTGTTTTAAATTTAAATATGAATCCGTTTTTATCATAAGGTATTTGCATAGTTTATATCTGTCTTTAGGTAATAGGACTGTAACTCAGTGCTTTACAATTATTAATTATATAATTATGAACACAAGTGACCAAATATTACAGTTACAATCCTGAGGGCACTGAATTCATATATTGGCTTATGCATATATTACTTTTTTATTGCTGTTTTTTGTCAAAGGGACAGTGGACATAAATGAACACAGTCATAAGAGACAAATGTAAACATGCCAGACTTATCAATACTGATTAACTTACCTATATAGTCCCTTGGCAGGTAAGAAATAAAAAAGAAAATACAACAATACTCACAATGTGCAATCACATCACAACAAGATAAATGTAGACTGTGCTGAATAAAGTGCATGGTATAAAGAGCTGTTTTAAGTGCAAGGAGTAATTTTCTACACATTTGTGTTGCAGATATCAGTGAAGTATCATAAGTCCTAAAAAAAAAATGGAGACAATGGTGATACAAAGACATGCGTCTGCCCCCCCCCCCCCCCATCCACCACTACCACCATGCAAACAACAGTAAAATCTTGCAAATACATAACAGTTTCAGTATACAGAATAGACTGGTGCTATGCATGCATGTATTTGTATATGTAGCATGCACTGCACAAAAAAATTCCCAGAATGATATATTTATAAATTACAGTGCAAGGCAGATTGGTACAGCAAAAATATTCATACATATATGCATGAACACACTGCAGTGGATCATCCTGAAGCCATAATTACCATAGCGGAAGGCGTGCTAAGCAAAGATACTGTGCCAGACATGCTCTATCGATGCAAGATCAAGTGACACAAATCAAAGACAATATTTGATTGCATAGCAAATACATTAAATTGTTTGGATTGAGTTGAGTTCCTTTTAACAGCACAGTATCCAGCTGAGAGGCAAATCCAAAGACAGCACAAGTTCCCAGCCTGGCTTGTTCAGTGAGACCTTTGGATCAGGGCAGCTCTGGTAGCAGGGCTCACCCATAGTGAGCCCTCCTGTACCTAAGTGCTCTGTATCTTTAACCAGAGGGCCGCAGGGTGACATGGATGTTCTTGTTATTTTAAGGTTGCAGTACATGTACTGACCATGTTGCTCAGATCCGTAAGGTTGGGTGCAGGGAGACCAATTATTTTTTTCAGCTTTGGTGGTAATATGAGTGAATTTGGCTTTATTTCTGACAGACACCATGTTGTAAAAGCAGGTGATATAATACAGAGGATAGAATGGATCATGGTTTGAAATAACAGCAGGAGAAGACTGGGGCAACATAAACACCTTTCAGTTTTTGATGGCTGAAAGTTTTTGATGGCTTCTTTTTTTAAATTTTACTGGTCAATTTATTGTTCAGTGTCACCCAAAGGTGTTCAATAGAGCTGCAAACATCAAACTTGGACTTTACAGAAATTTCCTAAACCAAGTAGTAATAGCTCCATTTGGGACTTAGAATTACATTCTACCTTCAAAAACAGGTAATAAAAGTTTTAATGCAATCATTTCATTTTTTATTTATTTATTACACCATCTGACTTGTAAATTGATTTTAGTGACATCTGAGGCAGGAGCAACCTCAGGTATTGGGGGCTAAAAAAAGCCAACTCTCTGCTGTATGGAAAAGCCCCAGAAATTATGCACATACTCATTCTAATATTCCCAGGGAAAGGTGTTAAATTTTCATGATCTTAAAGGCTATGCCAGGGATGTGGGTGATCTGAGAATCAATTGCCAGTGGCCTAAGGCCCACCTTAGCTCCAGCTTTTTACCTCTTGGTTAGATGATCAAAAGTAAGTTTGACTTTTGAATGTTTACAATATCCAAAACTGTGCTCCAGAAAGAGAACGATGTCACTGAGACTACTTCCATGTTTAACACAGTCTGCCATCCATCCATTTTCTATACCACTTATCCCATTGGGGGTCGCGGGGGCTGGAGCCTATCCTAGATGTCATTGGGCGAGAGGCAGGGTCCACTCTGGATTGGTTGCCAGTCAGTCGCTGGTCTGACATATACAAACAACCAGACACACTCACACTCACATCTACAACCAATTTAGAGTCACCAATAAACCTGACGAGCATGTTTTTGGTGGTGGGAGACGCCAGAGTACCCGGAGAGAACCCGTGCATGCACGGGGGAAAACATGCAAACTCTGCACAGAAATGCCCTGACCGGAAAGTGAACTAGGGACCTTCTTGCTGCGAGGCAACAGCGCTAACCCCTGCGCCACCATACAGCCCTAAATCAGCTTTTACTTGCCATAAATTAGATTTATTGAGCGATATCTAGTAAGATCCCTCAAAGTCTTTCCTCCTGTAGCTTCATATTCAACTTCCCAACAACTTTCCAACTGCTAAGCAAAGACTGTGTAAACTTTATAGAAACTTGGACTATTCTGGCTAAAAGTCCAACAATTTTCTTTCAAAATAATAAAAAAAAAAAACTGTAAGTAATGGAGAAATGAGAAAGCTGGTATTAAGAAGGAGACAGCAGGAAACAGAGACATAGAAGGAGATCAAAGTAAAAGATGGTGAGAGTTAAAACTGTTTCTCAGCAGGAGCTCCTGTGCAGCTGTCTAACTCCTCCTGCAGCCTCATATTTGTTATGAATCACTTTATTTAGTGACACATCTCTTCTTCAGCAGACTGTCAGCTCCTCTTCTCTACTTGTCCACGGCTCACATTACCATCTTCACAAAGAGATACTGCACTTTCCTCTACTTTATTATGTTAATAGCATCGGTAGCCAGGGGACAGCTGTTTTTCATCAAGTATAATGGATGATGAATAAGTGTCTCATTTAAAGCTTTTAAATGATAGAAAAAGCATGATGCTTCTGTCAAAGGAAGATGAGGAAAATGGCAATGAGGCTTTCCAATACAGTCCAACATTGCTGGCTCATTTAAGTTGTTGTGTACCGTCTACCATTGGAACTACAATTTTCTCTGTCCGTGAATAAATTCATTTTTTATGAATATGAATATAGATGCTCTTCCTCATTCTTCATCATCCAAAGCAGTGATAGCCAGACCACTGATAGCTCGTTGGAATCATCAGACATAATAGTGTTTACCCATCAAATAGAATTAAAGCCAGACCTTCTGATAAGGGAGACTTTTAAAAATGAAGCTGTATAGCAGAGAGAGTTTTATAGCAAACACAAAGTAATGGAGGGAGAAGAGCAGGTGTACTATCTCTGTGGTTCCCATGGGAGAAGAGGGTAAATCGATGTTCCCTTTCCTTTTCCAAACACACACACACAGACACACACGCGCTCAAAAGCACACTTATCCTCTACACACGAGCGTAAAACAATTAGAAAACACCCCCTGGAGCACTTTGGCGAATCAAATTACAGTCCAGGCTTCTGTGAATCCAATGGGAGTAGATTCCAGCCTTTAACTGACCAATCAGCTTTCTGCGCTGCTGATCAATAAAACGTCTGCACTCAAGTGCTTCTGTGTGTGCGTGCTTAAGAACTGAAGGGCAGTAAATTTCTTGTAGGGCTGAAGGTAGCTTTAACTCCAAGTTATCCCATGGGACACAGAGGGAAAAAATAGTGTAGTGATTGCTGTATGTATCTTTAGAGTTGCATGCACCTATATGTAGTCAATAATAATAGTGAAACATAGGTCCTGGTATTTGTCTGTTGCGGCTGTGCATGTTATGTTTTGTGTTTCTTAATTCGTATGTGCATCATGCTTGAAAACCTTGTTCCAAAGGAAGAATTCTTTCCTCACTGCAGCTGAATGCCCTCAAATATTGTGTTCATGGCTTTGTATGTGTGGCCAGTGTTAACCCTTGAGAGTAAAGATGGTCTGGAAGTGAAGCCATTTCAGCAATATTTTGGCATCTTTTCAAAGCTTTTCAGAGGTCACAGAAGTATTCAAACAGTTTGATTTGCTCAGTCTAATTTGTTCAGTCAATATATAAATGGAAATCTAAAAAAGACCTAAAGGTTAAAGGTGGGATATGACATGTCAGACTTCATGGAATCTCGAAATATGAGGTTTTTAGGAAAAGGTCAAGGACCGCCTTTTTACACAACTACACAGTTAAGCTAACCTGAAACGGCAGATGGATGTGTTTCACACATCCATCTGGAAAAACCTCCCATAGAAAGTGTTTGGAAAAGGGCAGAGCCTTTGAAAAAAAAAAAAACTGGATGAATGTTCTGTCTGTCACGTCTTTACGGGCCAATCAAAACAACAAAACGTGACGATAAGACTCAAAAAACATCAACAAAGAAAAAAATTCAGTGCTGTTCTTTGTTCTTCTTTTAACAAAGAAATGTTATCAAGTTCTGATAAAACTGACATTATAGAAGCATCCATGCTAATCTCTTTAGCCACAATTGCATCGGCCTCTTGTTGCTGCTTGCTTACATCACGACTCTGCCGTGCCCAGAAGTACTGCCTCCTACTCCTGATTGGTCCTGACACTTTCTTACAGGGCCCGATCTGTTCAGATGACAGCTTTGAAAGATGGATTCACCAGTGAAAAACATGGAAACAGGCAAATCCATCTGCTTTGCAAGGTTACAGCTAAGCTATGTTAATCTAAAATAAGCTGCGCTTAAAATCTTTAGCTCACATTTGTGATTGATTGCAGGAAAAACAGACGTGTGTTTTTATGGAGGAATGTAAGATTTTTGGTTTTAAAAGCTATTTTCACGGTATAAAAGCAGGTTGTCTCTCTCTCTGGCTTTGCCAGGATAAAAGTTTTATGGAACAATCAGCTCCTGTCTTCATTGTTTTATGAAAGAATCACTGGTGGAATCAGTGCCAGCAAAAAAGGTTAATCATCATTCATCGTTCACTGTAACAGCAAAGATTTGTCTGTGTTAAAAGAATGAGTTAACTTAAAAATCCAAAATAGCTTTTTTCACCTTTCTTTTCCTGAGCGGATACAACAAATTTTTAGTCTAAAATAAACGATTCTTAACCTTTTTCAAGCATTTTTTTCATTGTACTCAAATTATTTGATTTAATCTGCAGAGTTTGCCAGAATGCCTTTAGGGATCAGATACTTTTTGCACCATGGATGAAGTTACTGACTCGGTTAGAGAAGCTCCTCCTCGGGGTACCAACTTATACATATTAAGGAAAATGTACTGAATTTTGTGGAAGTGCGCTCTCTTTAAAACACAGATCCTTGGTTAAAATGCACAGGGAATGTAATTCTTAAGCTACACACTAGTTTCTTGTCAAGCTTCATGTTTCCCAAAAAAGGTCTAAAAAAATGTAATTTAAGAAGCCAATCTCTTCCCCTCCTCCTTAATTTCATCCACTCCCTCCAACCACTTTACCCTCCCTGTCTTCCTTGTTTACTCCACATCTGTCTCCTCCCTCCCTGCTCCAGCTGTTCTGGCACTTATAAATTATTATGTTCTACATGAAAACAGGCTGCAGGGACTTCAGGGTGTATCCCATGTGTATTTGCTGGCTCAGCCAAATCTAGTGACAGCTAATGTTTGGATAATAACAGAGATGGCTATGCAGTTGTGTATCATTTTCATATCATGGCTCAGAATGACTGCGACTGAGTGTGCTATTAAAAATGTGCTATAGCAGAGAAGAGACAAACAACTCCTCACATATTCAGATAAAATATGTGCTGTATAGAGCCCTGAAAAGAGCCTGCAGTTGCAATTCTATGTTTGTTTCTCATGTATTGTAATTTCAGCTCAGCTGGTGCTGTAATCTCCCAAGCGTCCCCTCCTATTTTCTTCCTATTGATTGCCCTGTCAGGGGTTTTTCTGGCCATGTGTGGGAATAATGGTTATAGGTTATTGATCTGTGAACAGCTGCTTCTTCTTCACCTCAGTTCTTTGGATCAAAGTCTTACACAAACAGAGCAAATGTTGCACAAACACACCTTCACGCGATCTGAGGGATCCTCTCATTAAAAATCAGTTTGTAAACTGCTGTTTGCTGAGCTCAGACAACCTAAACTGATGGTTTGTTTACAGCCTGTCTCATTATGTGGCTGATTAGGATGAGAAACAGGCTAATAGTTGATAAAAGAGAGCATCCATAGTGAAGGTTTCCCTTTCACTCCGGCTTTTAATTTCTGTCTCCATGTTTGGTTGCTCTTGCAGCAGTGGAACAGTGGTTTCTAGTTCGGCCTGCCCGCCCTGCTTTCTGCAAAATGAACAAATGATGGGGCGAAGCATTGACACTGACACTTAATCAATGCCTATCTGAGCTGCAGCAACAGACAGGCAGCCTGTCATCACTGCCCTGAGATGACAAATAATCACCGTGTAGTGACCATGTTGTCCCTGCAGCTTCTGCAGCAACAATCATGCACTGAACATACAGAGAAACTGAAGGGAGGAAGGGGGATGTACTCTTAAACCATTTTGTGTTTATGCATTAAAGCTATAGCTACAATTATTTTGTCATAGTATAAAGGTGAAGCTGAACTTCCCTTATGTCAGTGTCATCACAGCTCATTTAAATAGACAGCACACCTTGTGAAACTTAAGGAAAAGACAACATAAAAAGGGGGGAAACATGCAAACAGCTGTGCCAGGGTGATTCATCCGTGCTCCCCCGTCTCTGAGCAGGTGGATAATTCCACTGCACAGTGTGAGCGCACTCCCACAGAGAGATCTGATTGGATGGGAGGGTAAAGGTCCCTGTTTGTGGAGCATGTCTCTGCGCATATAAATGTACACTATGAAACAGACTGTGCGGTTGCAGATGTCTGACTACAGGATGTGGTGCATTAATGTTAGAAGAGTTTATGTCAGTGCAGCAACAACATACCTGCTGCAGCGCACGCAAACAATGATCCACACAAAGGGTGCTGTGAAGAGAAACAAGGTATGCCACAATGCATCAGACTAGGGTTGGGCAAGGATTCCCAGGATTTAACAAGCACAGCACTCAACCATGTGAGAACATGGGTGCTGCTGAAAAAGCATTGAAAATTTTACAGACTTTGGCAAAAATGTGCACTTTTCTGTGATTGGAATAAAAGAAGCATGATTGTTTCTGTTACCGTATCCAAAATAATCATTTTATCTCTTTTACACTTTTTTCTTTGGCTGAACATTAAGATTTAATCAAAATTTTCAATAATACCAACACTCACTGTAAGAAAAGTTGATAAAGTGCTGAAAGGACTTGTTAATTCTATTCTCCTACAGTCACACTGCAGGCAAAAGTGGCCAGAATCTGATATATTTGCTCCTTTATAACTCAGATCAGATTTTTTATGACAGAAGACTCTGATCTTTTCTGATCAGATCTGGGCCACCATGAAGTGGTCCAAAACCAGATGCAGGTCAGATCTTTTGAAATGCAACTTTAGTCCAGATTGCATGCATCTTTGACGTCAAGCTTGTGTGGCACTCGTCCCAGATCTGCACTAGTGAGGCAGGCAGGGATGGGAGTCCCCTGACCTCAATACAAAAATAAAGACAGTCTCTTTCTCTCCATCCTCCTAGCTGTCATCTCTGCATCACCATCTTCTACTGCACATCTATCACAGCTTAGAGCCCTAAACCACACCTACTTCACTTAACACCCAAGCTAATTAAAGTGTGGCTTAAAGTGTGGGCTGCACACTGGTGCAGTTAATGTTGTTGCCCTACAGCAAGAAAGTTCCTGGTTTAAATCCCAAAAGAATTTGCAAGTTCTCATGTGCATGTGTTCAGCTTCCTCCCACAGTCCAAAGACATGCTCATTAGGTTGAATGGTGACTCTAAATTGCCTGTATAGGTGTGAGTGTGCCTTGTTGTTCGTCTCTGTATGTTGCTGACCAGTGCAGGGTGTATCCCGCCTCTCGCTCAAGACAGCTGGGATAAACAGGATAGAGATTTAATGGATGGATGGACTTACAGTGGAAAGGGATGATTTTATGAGGAACCAAGAAGATGAATGCAGGGATGATGTTGGGCTGTGATGAGCTTGTTGGATCTGAAGAAAGCTGAATATCTGAGACTTGAGTTGGTGGTGTTGGTTATGGTCTCAAGGCAGATGATCGACTGGCTTGAGTTGGCGACGGTGCAGCCAAACCAAAGGGAGTAAGGAGGACTTGAGACCTGTCAGAGTGAGAGACTCTTTCCCACAATAATTTAATAATTTGAGGTAGAAGAGTTTTTGATTTTTATGAGTTGTAGGCCATAAGCATCGAGATTAAAGTCTTAAAATGTTTGACTTTGTATGGGATTAATGAAGAATACGTGGAATTGTAACTTTCTGAAGTAAATCATGGGGGAATAACTAACATGATATTCTAATTTTTTACATTATAGGCAGTATTGACACAATCAGAATCGTAAAATGCAAGAAACTGATGGCGTCATCATCAACAACATAGCTACACAGACTGACCCAGATACTATTTAGCTGCACAGTACCAAAAACTGTGCATTTTTATGGAGACTGACTCAGCACATTAAATAGTGACAGTGAAAGACAGGCTCTGACCTTTGCACACTTTTCCTTTCTGTGTGTATGTTGGAGTGTGTCAGGGCTGGGACCAGGTGGAGCTTTGTAAAAGTGTCAGCCTTAACCCTTTTACTTCTAGCGCGTTGACGACAACGTGCTGTTGAAGCACACTTTACATGACCATAATTGCATGACTGTTTGTGCTATCGAAAAAATTCAAACAGTTTCTGAAAGCTAAGAAACTGTGCTTTACAGTCAGCATGCGGTTATATCTGTAATTTCCCCTTTTCCCACTAAAATTCAAGCATAAATATCCCTCGTTTTTTGTGTTTCTTCATTTTAAACTGTTAGAACACTTAACATGCAGTAATATGTAAATAACTGCCATATATTAAAAGTTCTAAGTATTGTGGAAAAATGGGCAAAAGCACATACTCACAGGACATTTTCTGGTTAAAATAAGAAAAGAGCCCAGACACTCAGTTTTAATTTAAACTCTAGACTCTAGAATAATGGGTAAAAGCACTTACAAGACAATTTCTGTGCCATTTATAGTTAAAATAAGAACATGTCCAGAGACTCAGGAGTTAAAGGGTTAAAGTCATGTGAGGACTGGTGTTTTAGCATCAGCATAGTGCCATTATAACATGTAATACTGGACTTGTTTGTACATATTATTAACATTTGAGTGAAATGTATTGACACCCAGTTGTTGTTATAGTCAAGATAAGGCACCATAACCACAGACAATGTCTTGTATGTCATAGCAAATAAAAACCAATGTATATCATTTGTTTATGTTCTTTTTCAGTGAAGTGGATGTTCTTAAAATAGATATATTGATAAAGGTAGAAAAGTTTATAAATTTCCATGCATCACTTACTCAGTCATGATCCTATTTACCAGTTCATTATACTGCCAACACAAGCAGGAAATCTGCCCTAGTTCTGATAAGAAGCAATAATACACTCGTGTTTTTCATTAAAAACTTTCTAGTTGAGCATTCAATGACATGTTTGAAAGTGACAGGCTCAGTTTAAGTTGTTTTTCTTTCTGTTTTGTTCTCAGCAGCAGAACCAGTCACGTCTGACCCTGCCAGCTCCCTGCAAGCTTCACTCTCAGAGCTGCTCTTTTAAAAGACAGAGCTTGTGTTTTTGTCTAAATGTCAACACGACATCAGCTCTTTTCTGGGGAGGCTGTGATGCTCTTTGCACAGAAACACACAAACAAAAACGCACAAATACACGAAGAAACCCAAGCAGCAGTGCCCTAAACACACACAAAGGCACCCCAACAAACACAGCATTTTATCATCAGAAAAGCAAAGAAAAGAACACACTTCTTCCTGCAAATAAACACATACAGTCACACGCACACTTCAGTGCACACAGAAATCCTGGCCCCAAAGCATTTCTCAGCCAGAACTGCCAGTTTCATGAGGCAGAACTAATTCACTGTACATTTTTGGAATCCGCCTCTCTTTTCTTCTCTCCCTTCATCCTCCTCTCATCTTGGTTTCTAATTCTCTAATATCCTCATCCTCTCCCTCTGCCTCTCTCAGTCTTGACATTTTGCCTGCATCCTTGCTCACTCTCTGGTTTCCTCTTTTCCCCTCATTTGCTTTTCCCTCCTCTTTTCCTTTTATTGTTGTTTCCTCCTCCATTTTAAACCATCTCTTCATGCATCCACAACTGTTTCCTCACTTACTATACTTTTAATCATCTGCATTCTTCTCTGAAATATTCAATTCCTTGTGATGGACAGATATTTTCAGTTTAGGAAAAAACAAGTATAATATACCCCCAAATATGTTTTAATTTCAGAACCATATTTGTGTTACATTGATTTTAACACAGCTCTAAGAAATATTTAATGTTGAAACCTTTTTATGTATTCTGAACTGAAATTACATGTTTTCATTCTATTACGTTGTATTGCAATTAATATGAGACCTCTGTGCTGACAGGGCCTTTCTGTATGAGTTTGCAAATACAGTGCTTAACAAATTTATTAGACCACCTGTCATATTTGTCTCAAAGACCATCCAGCATCATGAAGTGCTTTAATGCAGACTCTTTCATTTTCAGTGAGCTCTCCATGTTTTACCATTTTGAACAGGAATGAGGAATTTCAAACTGAATTCGCCCAAATTTGAGCCAGCTCACTGGGCTTCTCTGAGAAGTCAGAAATTAATCAAGCATAATGTTCAACCACGAAAAGTAATTTTTCTGTTCAGGAATGCAAGTAAATAACTGTAATTTGACATATTAATCAAGAAATATCAATGTGCTTTACTATTTTTTCATTTTATTGTAAATCAGTAAATTTGAAAATTCATGGATAACAATAATAATTATATTTTAGCATTAAAAATATAATTTCGGTTAACCATGTATTAACCATTGCAGAAACATAAGAAATGATTTTGGTAACTACCAATGCTGTTAATTTAGGGCAGCTGTGGCATAAACCTTGCTTTGGTTAAGGTTAGGGTGGTCTAATGAATTTGTTAAGCACTGTATATGTTCCCTGTGAACACATGATTAATGCCTCTCAACAGAAACTGGGTCAAATTTCCTAACTCGCTTTGCACTACTCTGTCTCCTTCCCACAGTCCAAAGACATGCTTGTAAAGATAACTGCTGACTCAAAATTGCATGTTGCATGTGATAAAATGGCAATGTAAATGTGAGTGCTCTTCCCTGTATGTAAGCCCTGTGATTGAGTAATCCAGGGTGTACTTGACACACGGTACAGGTGGATAGCAGTTTTTAATTCATCCTGATATTTGACCTTTTAGTGGATATTTAAAATAGATATATTTTGGACTATTGGGGATGGTTTGTGTTCTGGGCAGAAGAAGGACAGTTTTAAGTACATCTGTTAGCTTTGTGATGATGAGCGCTTTGGATATTAATTTCTAAAGCATTTTAAGCTAGCTTCCTGTTTACAAAAATGCCTTTTATATTGTAAGTATTTAATAGGGCTGTGTATTGGCAAAAATCTGGGAACGGGTTTTAAAAAGTTATCCTAAAAGGGTAACCACTAAAATCGCGAACGATCAGTAGGGAGAGGGGAAACAAAACAAAACATATATGTTGGTAAGTGATGACCCAAAAGCTCCCGTTCTGGTTATAATGAAGAAACTAAACTACTGCTGCCAAGCAGCTGACAACAAACTGAAACAACTTGGGAGACTGAGAAAACTCATAAATGAAATGCAAAGGCCACTAGACCAGTTAGAAGAGGGTTATAACCCTCAGCACTGACACACAATGGTCTGAAGTGACTGATAAACTAAGGATTCTTATTGAAAGTTTCAGATATGGTTATGCAACTCTTTCATGAAAAAAACACACGCACAAGAAAACCTAGAGATGCTCTCAGTATCTCTGAAGGTGAGATAATGAGTCAGCACAGAGTGCTGCAGCCCAGGAGTATATATAAGTTTGCCACACCTGGCCCCAATCAGTGGCTGCCTGCCACACACACACCTGGCTGTACACTGATTGACTCACACTCGGTTCACATGTTTGCAGCAACCATATTCCAACATTTCTAGTGTGTTAAGACAGAAAACTTTGGATTTCACTTTACAGGGTCTTTAATAACAGTATCTTGAGGCCACTTGGAGCAAGAGGCCCCTTGAAACTGGGTGTCTTTGCCCGATGTGAAAATCACCAAAGGACAAAGATGGCCCGGCTGTTAGGTCATGTCCCGTGTACACAGGGCTTTAATCTTCCAAGCAGGTGGACCAGGTTTGAGTCCAACCTGCAGTTCCTTTTCCCCATGACATTTCCTACTATCTCTCAGTTTCTTACTTGATTCTCTTTTGTTATCGACAAAACATTTTGTTTTGTTATGAAATGCAAAAATAAATTTAATAGATTTAGCAATGCATGTACACCCCTAGCTGTTGTACAAAACCGAAGTCAAAGTTTCCACCTTGTTGTAAACTAAGTCACTACACAGGTGACTTCATTTTATAGCCTAACTGCGATCGATTGGTGGAGCCATGTTATAAAGTCCCATCTTTGGTTAACCTGACATGCCAGATGGGAAACATCTGGGAAAAGGCAGAGGCTTTGAAAAAAAGTCAGTGTGATTGGATGAAGCCGCGAATAACGCGAAATATGGCGACTATATACATGTAAGTACATGACTTTTGTCGTTTTTGAAAAGATAACTCACTGCTGTTCTTTGTTCTTCTTTTAACGAAGAAATGTCGTCAAGTCCTGATAAAACTGGCACTTTAGCAGCATTCACGCTAAGCTCTTCCCCCATAATTGCACCCTCCTCTTGCTGCTGCTTGTTTACGTCCTGACTCCCCTCGCTCCTTATCGCTGATTGGTCCTGTCACTTTTTAACCGGGCCCAAATGGTTCAGATGGGAGCTTTGCAAGATGGATTTGCCAGTGAAAAACAAGGAAACGGACGTATCCATCTGCTTTGCAAGGTTCGTCTTTTGTACTTACCTACACATATCTAAGTCATGGAAAAAAACAATGATCCCTGAGGTATGTGCTGTCTATGACATAACAGATTCTCATGTTGGTTTGACTTTCATGGAAAATTAAATAACTCTTCATTTTTTCTTTGTTCTTTTTCCTCTCACCATTTGTCTTCTCCTCCGTTAATCCAGTGTACACACTGCCACAGGAGCTCCAAATGTTTCAGCTTTTTGAAGCTTTTATGTTTTCCTTTTTTAGTCTCTATTTCTTCCGCTGTCTCTATACTCTGACTAGAACCAAAAATAGCCTGCAAGGTAGTTTAGCCTTTACCCATAGTCATTACTATTTTTACAGTCTACATTATCTCTCCAGCTTCTGTACCTGATAGGTTCTGTCACTAATGCTACATTATGCCATATAAACCATAGAGTATTATACCTTTTCTTTGCCGTAACTTGATGTTAAATGAGGTCTTGCAGTGTTCCATGAGAGTGTAATTGGTTTGATGCAATCAAAATCAGGCTTAAAAGTGTATTCAGTTTTAGTCAGTGAGATTGTTCTTGTTGTGCAGGTATTGATTTATGTAGCGATCTATAATGCACAGTGGGAACCAGAGCTGAGAGGTTCTTATTTTCCCATCTCTCTCATTTCACCCTCAACACCCTCTCATTTAGTTCCCTCCAATCACTCCATCTGTTCTCGCTGCTTTTCTCTCACTATAACACTTCATCTTTTCACATGTCCGCCCCTAACTCTACCTTTTTTTCCCCCATTCCTCAGCTTTAGCTCTCTGCTTCCATCTCACTCACACATCTCACACTGAAAGACTTTCTCTCCCCTCTCCAGGCGCTAAGCCCTTAGCTGAACTTTCCTCAAGATTTTTACCCCCAACTTCCTCGCTAGCATCTGTCTGATCGTGTCTTTTCTTTGCGTGCCCCCCTCCCCCCTGCGGGATGAGCCAGCAATCTCCCAAACCCATAGTGCTGCTGTCCAAGTGAAGACTGCCTCCTGCACATCAAAGTACACATTTCAGGACTTCAAAGGCTGCAGTCTCTCTCATACTAAAACCAAGGCCAGATCAATTAAATCCTGATAATACCCAGCAGCCCCCACCATGGAGGATAAGGTTCAAATCTGGGTGCACACAGCAAGGGCAGAACTTTGCGTTGGTAAACTTTTGTGTCCCTAAAGAGGAAGTCTGTTTGACAGCTCTGCGGGAACATGTTGTAAGAAACATATCCTTTTTTTTATGAACAGAAAGGCATTTGGCAATGTAGAAACAATCGGGCAAGAACCGTCATCTGCAAGAAAAGTCATACATCACACTAATGTATACAATTGATAAGAGTCAACCAATCTCTATCAATCAGTCTGTGTTTGTTTTGTGCAAATTAATAACACATGTCATCTCAAGACACTTTACAAAAAGACCATCTTACTCTTTGTCGTGTTATTTATAGAGATCCAGCTCTAATCCAGCTTGAACAAAGCTCTTGGCATCATTCATCAAAGTAAGAGTGGCAAGGAAAACCTGCCCTTTAACAGAATCCTTTAGGTGAGCCCAACTCATGTTTGAACATCCATGTGCCCTGACTCTGTTGGGCTTGCAGAGAGAGATAAATGGGAAAAGACAAACAAACAACAACCAAAGCAACAACAGCAGAAACAAGACAAATTAAGGGTTTCAATGACAGTAATAATGGTATTATTTAAGTATGAGAAATGGCCAATCAGTCTCATTCAACATTACTAATAAAGGGGAGGATGTGAGATTTTATTTGGCATAACAGTTGAAGTTAAGAAGCTCTTAAATTCATATGAATTTTACTATAAATAATAACTTAGACAAGATTAGTATTAATAGTTGCAGCAGTGGAAATCAGTGAGAATTTGTGTCCATTCATTCAGTAGAGTATTTCTGAAGTCAGGTACTGATGTTGGACACGGCTCGCAACCTCAGTTCCAGTTCATCCCAAAGGTGCTCGATGGGGTTAAGGACAGGGTTCCTGGAGTGTCAGTCAACTTCTTCTGCACTGTCTTTATAGTCTCTGATTGTGCATTGGGGCACAGACATCTTGGACAAGAAAATGGCCTTCCCCAAACTGTTGCTACAAAGTTGGAAGCATACCATTGTCCAAAATGTCTTGGTATGCCAAAGCATTGAGACTGGCCTTCACTGGAGATCCTGAAAAACAACCCCATACCATTATCCCTCTTTCACCAAACTTTACATTTGGCACAGTGAAGTCAGGCAGGTAATGTTCTCCTGGGATCCGCCAAAACCCAGACTCATCCATCTGACTGCCAAATAGGGAAGCCCGATTTGTCCCTTCACAGAACACATTTTCACTGCTCCACAGTCCAGTGGCCTGGCATTCGACTTGGTGATTTGAGGCTTGCATGCAGCTGCTTGGCCTTGGGAATCCATTCCATGAAGCTCCCACAGCACAGTTTATGTGCTTGATGAAATCAGCAGAGCGTTGGGGACTTTCATGCACCTTAGCAGTCATTGACCTCACTCGTCATTTTTACATGGTCTCTCACTTTGTGGCTGAGTTTCTGTTGTTCCTCAATGCTTCCACTTTCTAATACTTTCATTTATAGCAATGAAATATTATGAACTGTCTAATCGCGGAGGTGGCATCCGTTACAGTACCATGCTTGAAGTCACTAAGCTTTTCAGAATGACCCATTTTGTATCATAAATGTTTGCAAATGGAGACTGAATGGCTACATACTTGATTTTATCCACCTGTGACAATGGGTCTGATTGAAACACCTGAATTCAATAAATAACAGGTGTGTACAAATATTTTTGTCCATATAGTGTATACTCTGCTGCCATGGGGCCTCTCAATCTAATAAATAACAAAAGAAGAAAAGTAGAGACACACTGCATAGCTCCGCCCACTTGCAAATCTCTGCAGTTTTAAAAAAAAAAGTGAATCTTTTAAAGCAAGGATGCGATATGAGTCTCCTGGCCTGTTTTTAGACTTTAGCCCCTGCAGTGAAAATGCACCACATACCTCCAAAAGTTCATTATCCCAGGGGAAAGTTCCTACGTATAAAATGCTGCTCTAGCTAAAGTGCAGATTTTTAAAAGAACAGTTTTGATTTTATTTATTCATCAGAAGAAACAAACAAGCTCTTGCAGTGTCTGAGTAGTGTCCAAAAGCTTTGAGTCCAGCCTGTTAAAGGAAAAAACCCCACTTAGCACAGGAAAACACAATATATATATTTTATGAAGTAGTTTGAAACAAAGCTGAAAGCAGTCTGTAGAAGTTAGCTTCAACTAGAATCAGCATAAAATTGTTACGGCTAACACGTTGGCAAAACCAACTGAGTTTCACTCTCATCTTAATCAGCGCCTGAGAAAAATATATGATCTGCTATATGTGCAAAATAAAAATCTGTTTAAAGGGGCTTAATCATTCTAATAAAAAAGTTATATGAATGATGAAGCAGTGGTAGATGTTAGTTGGGTTGTTTGCCTTCTTGTTGTGACTCATGCAGCAGAAAGATAGGCAGGTCCACTGTGGCTCTGCCCTGTTTTGCTGCTGGCTAGCTGCCATCCTATTACTGCAGGAGTCAAAATCCTCTGATCCCTGCAGCCCATACACACATAGGCAAGCAGTACACACCAATGCACACACACAGTCCTGCAGGGATACACACATTCACACTGCAAAGTGATGCTCCTGTTGCTTCATTGTATTTTATTTTTGTACATTGTGTGAAGGCCACATCAGCATTTGTCAATCAGCCCCAATGAGACAGTAGAATTTTTAAGATGAGCTCCCATGACAGATGTGTGTCAAACTGTAAATTAACCATAGAAGGCTTTGGGTCTGCTTCTGTCTCAACCACAAAGCCTTCAGCCTTTAAGCCAGCTGTTCCTAGTCGTGTTGTTGGTTCAAATCCCTGGTCTGTCTGAAATTCCATCCATGAAATGTTTCCTTCAAAAGCCACTTTCATAAAACTGTTAAGTAGCCTACTTAAACTACACCTACTGCAAAAAAAAAAAGAAAAAAAAAAAAGAAAAAAAAAAAAAAAGAAACAAGAAAAGACTTTTTTTTCTTTTTTAATAAACTACATTTAGGTTAATGTCTTCCCCCTGCAGCTGTAATCTTATTTTTGCAGACATTTTATGCAAAAATATAGTGGAAAGAGTATGACAGATTTTAAGTTGTTTGACAGCTCTGATTAAGTTACAGAAGTTTTCAGTTCCCCTGGCTGTTTCATATGTTTCATCTGAGCAAGGCTAGTTTAAAATCACTATAGGCATACTTCATATATAAGTATGAAAGGCAAGTAAGCAGTGCAACAAATTATGATCTCCACGGCTTCAGCCTACTTGTTGTATGATGAAATTATATGGTTTCTCACGTCTCAGACAGCTAAAGTCACACCTTCAGTTTACATACAAACGTACCTATCCTATGTACCTACATGTATATACATGTAGGGCTACTTAAAAAGAGTTTTTTGTGTATTTAGGATGACTCCCAGGAGACAGGCGCATATGCCTATACACCCTGTTCAGATCAACTCAGCATGAAGCCACCTGCAGCTAGTACGTCTCTTTTGCATAACTTTCACCTCTCTACCTGCACACATTCTGAAAATATGCTCTGAAAGGACTCTGAAAACTCAAAACAAAACGGCAGAGTAATGATTCTCTTTCTCTCTCAAAACAAGTTAAGCTAACAGGCTTAACTTTTTAATGGAAGAAAGACTGACAAAACAAGCTTTCAAAGGTGAGATACTTTTCCTTAAAACCAACTGAACTTATCAAATGGCTTTAAAGGCATTTTACATACTCAGGTGACGGTTTTATTATGGTTTTGCGATGCTAAAAAAAATCGCTAATGCTACTGGCTAAATGCTAGCTAACGCTATTAGAATGTTGTGGTTTTTGCTAACCGCTAGCTTAAGCTAACCGCTAAGCTAACTTATGCTGAGTTAGGTAGATTTATGGGGCATGGTGAAGTTGAAAGGTATATTTTGCTTTATTTCTTGACACTCTAGTTATGTGAGCTCAGTATAAAATAATTTAAACATAACTGCACTTAAATTAAACAACTTTACTTTCTTTTTTAAAATACATAGCTTTTCATTGCTTGTTTCCATCTGAACACCAGGTCATCTCATGTTTAAGTTTTAAGATATGTAGATTCATGATTGAAGGTGAAATGTTTTAGAAACACTTTATGTTTATGTTAGATTCCTTCTTTGTTACAGAATACTAAATAAAGGTCTCTTACACGCATTTAAAATCAAATTAAAGACTCTTAGAGACCTGAACTGAGACAAATTAATACTACTTTTTGCATGGTAAACTCTCAATAAAGAGAGATTTCCTGGTACACTGGACCAGGACTTAATCTTTTTCTGATTTAATAAACTGTTTAGGAAGTGTCGAATGATATAGGGCAAAATAATTTTATGATGATTTCAGGCACATGTAATGCCTCTATTCTGTCAGAATGCGTGTTTATTAATATTTATAATGACACATTTTTTGTGCTGAGCAGGTGCACTGAGCTGAGTTTAAACAGTTTAACTATTAAAAGGCAGAATAATACTTTTGTCAGCAAAGATCTGTTGAAATAAGAATGGGCTGTAACAGTTTTTAATTTGGCAACCTGGTAGCCATGTTAGAGAACTGGACTAGTGTATCACGTCAGATCAAATCAGAGAGGGGTCCAGGATCCTCCTCCAGGATATTTAGAACATTCAACACTGAATTCCCTGTATTATTGAGAATATTTATGTAACTTTTGTGGGGGAAGATGATTAAAATTGCATAAGATTGACTAGAAAACAAAGACTGGATAAGGAAAAGTAGATATAGTATAATATAATATCTATATAATATATTGGTATTTTGTAGACAAAAGACAAAAGTTCTAATGGCCTACAGTAGAATCTGGAGTATTCAGAGATGGCAAAGTTAATATCACAACACTAAATCAGAATTAGCTTCATTGGCCGAGTATGCTTATGCAACAAGGAATTTGATCTAGTAAGGTTTTCTCTCAGTGTACAGTAATTAAGCATTAAATACAAAATGTAAATACAACTGAAAAAGTATGAGAAATTCTGATTTAAATATGTACACACTTTTGTCCATGTGCATTGACGGTATGGTTGCAAGATGTGCAAAGTGTGCAAACATGCTGCCTTACATGTTTCATAGCAGTATGAAACATGTAAGGATGTGGGCATATGTGCATGAGGTAGATCAAGTAATTCAAGATAATTGATTAGTTGAAATGAAGAAAGGCATTTTACCACAGAGAGCTTTCTTATAGTATTTGAGTTACAGTGAATAGATTAATTACTTGAGTCAGTAAATTGATTAAATTAATAATAAGTATGGTAAATAGATTAATATGTGCAAACATGCATATGAGGTGAGGCTTTGACCACGTAGCTAGATCAGTACTGCTGGTGTACTGTTTTGAGAAGCACTGTACAAATGAGATCCTCCGTCACGTAGTATGGGCAGAGAAAAGAGGACCACAGATCTTCCTAATCTTGGTCTTAAATGTGCCTCAGTGAAGAATGGCCGGTTGTTTGGCCAGGGACAGAAAATAGGTGGGCAGTGAGAAAGTTGGCAGTGTAATGTGGGCAATAAAACATAATGTGTAAACATGAACACAAACACACAGATACAGCCCTGCACCCACGTTCAGTCACACAACAAGATTACATAATTAAAGAGGCTCCACTGATACAATTTTTAAAATATCTGTGTGAAAATGAAACCTGTTCACATTACATAACAAGGAAGATTCAGTTTTGTGTGTTTGCCCTCTCTTCTCCTCTTTCCCTTTTTGCTTTTGTTATTCCGCATCAACTTAACTAAAGCCATTCCTCCTCTCCAATTTATGTCTCCCTCTCTTCTTCACAGGTTTCTGCTCCCATAATTCATCCCCTCCCATCTCTCCACCTACTCTATACTTCCTCAGTTTCTGTTATTTATTTCTCCATTTCTTTTCTCTCCTCCTTTTTCTTCTCCACCTTTACTTCATCCTCCATCCACAGGATTAATTTCTCTGTTATCTTCATCACCCTTCCTCAATCTCTTTGAAATCTTCTAAATTTGTCTTTTACCTTTAAGTTCTTCTTCTTCTCACCTTTATTGTATTTCCTTCTCCAATCTCATTCCCTGTGTCCCTTTTACCTGTGAAAAGGGTGTGAGATGAAATCCTTCACCTTTAATCCAGCTATCATGTGTACATATGTGTTTGTGTATTGGTGGGAGTGTGTGTGCTTTTAAATAGAATAAGAGTCTTTTCACTCAAGACATGCCACTTCCTTCATGCCTTTCTGTCCTATTGGATGTATTAAGTGTGTGTCTTTGAAGCTACACAGCATGCATGTACTATACTGTATGTATGTGTTGATTAAAGTTTGTGCGTGAAAAAAATAATATAATTCATGCAAATGAGAAATTAAAAAGTCTCAAAATGAGATTGTTGTTATGCTGTGAAGTTTACAAGATAAAAAAGCAGATTGTCTTAAATCTCCACTTTCCTCATTCAATAATAAAGAATGTTAGGATCTTTTAAAGGATTTTTCTGTTCTTCTCATAACAAAACTTACTCTTAACTGTCTGAAATGAGAATTAGTATTTCTTATATCAATTATGAAACTCAGTTATGATTGACTTCTGATTTTGTAACCTTACTTGTGTAATAGAAAATCTGAAAGCATTATTTTAAAATGTTGACATGTTGATCATTAACCTAAATTGCTGTTTCAGTGTTAATCACTGATACTGGTGCAATCCAGTTTAGAAAAACCAGCTATTGCATTATCTATATCAAGTTAAAAAGGGACAATTCTTCAGTTCTATTTTTTAATGAAGGTCTTACTGTATCTCAAATATTTCCTAAAGTTTTCAAAGACAGAGTAATTCTTAATTTCATATACCTTACCTTCTAGCTGTAACAGGACGTGTCTTGTCACGGTGGCTGCCATAGGTTGCGAGTTTAATAGCTCAAACTCACCTCTATAACCCCCAGCAAGTTGAAACCAGCACTGCTCAGTACCTGCGAGCTCTGTGGCCTTCTTTTCAATACTGTGTACTTCCTGTTTTAATCGAGGACTCTGTTCGGTGAAAAGGCACCTCATATGGCCTATTTACAAAACAGAAAACCAATGCACCAAGAGAAATAGACGTGACACTATAACACGTGCATCCTGGGAACGCTTTCAGCAAGAACACAACACTTTTAAGTGCATTTCTAGTTAAGAAATCTATAAATTAAATCAAAACATTGGTTTTCTGTTTAGTAAATTAAACCTGCCCTTTTGTTATCTTCTTTGCTCTTTCAGCAATACGACGTGATTACACAGTAATTTAATCTTAATTATTTTGTTTCCATGACCATGGCAGGCTAAATTGGTATTGAAACTCAGTCAGTTGCCACGCACTATTTTTGGGCACACAGTAAAGGAGATTTTTTTTAACAGCTCAGTCAGATTTTTTTCTTTAATGAATAATTAGGGGCGTAGCTGATACAGTGCAAGCCAGCTCCACCTCTTTGTCTTTTTCTAAGTAGCCTTAAAGTTTGTTTAAGGCAGTTTTTTTGGCAACTGGTGCAGATTCACTTCAAATTCCCTTCAGCAATCGTAATGTTGCCATCATTCAGACTTACCTGCCAATACTGTCCAATACTTTCTACAGTCTATGGTAGCGATGCATTCTTTTTGAGTATCATATCTATTTAATGGTAGGAGTCCAATCTAGTTAGCCTCAAACTATTGCTGCCAAACTCAAGTGAAGTTCATCCAGTATGTTGTGAATAACATTAAGGACTTAAGAATCAAACGCTGCAGTTTAAAGACGAGAAGCAAAAAATGTACTGTGATATATAAAAGTAGGAAAAAATGTGATGACATCAATTTAGTTTCTGCCAGTAAATCAGAGTAAGTAGTTCTTCAAATAGTGGGAAAAAGACTTCATGTGGAAGCTCTCCTAAAAAATTTGCTGTATATTGTTGTATGAAAATGAGTCCTTCCTTGTATGAGGACAGAACCAATGCAACTTGAACTCTGAACAGTGAAACCTGTCCCACATCTCACAGAGTGCTGTGACGGTTCAAGAAATAAACAGAGGATGGAAGCAGAATCTCAGGAAAATGATTTTCAGCCATAATACTTAGTGAAATCAATAGTTATTTCTAAATAATCTTGATATATATATATATATATATATTTTTTTTTTTTTCCATCCTTACAAGCTGTTTGATCAACAGCCTCTGATTCATTCTAACCACATGATTTCATGTCAGTTCCCTGCTGTGTGCTATGGCAGTTTTTCAGAGTGTTGCACAGCTCAGCAGATACTGCAGCCATATTTAGAAGGAATTGATAGGTGTATTGAAACATCAATCACCACCTGTCTGCACCCTGATTGGCTCATGAGAGTGTGTGACACTGGGTGGAGGTATTGCTGCAGGAGCATTTCACGTTGAATTACTGTGAGGTTTTCATGGTGATGATGATGATGCATGGCTTTGTGCCAAGTAGTGAAGTAGTGCAGCGTGTAAGTGTGGCATGTTACAACCTCATAGCACAGGAGTTATATGGACTGTTGCATAGAGGGTCCGCATTGCCTTACTTGAATGAGCTTATACTGTATTAGTTAAGGGCATTGACCTTTTATCTGGATACTTACATTGCTAGAGAGTAGGTCACTCTTTTGTGCACTTTTTCCTTTTTGTCTGTCTTCTCTCTTCTTCCAATTACTGCAGACTCAGCAGGGAGCCACATTACTCGAGGCTGAGCTGAATCACTGTCTGTGTGTGCTCTCCTGCATGTAAGGTGTCCCTCACTTTTCTCATCTCTCCCCCCTCCACCCAGTGGGCTTCTCATCTCCCCTTCCCTCTCCTTCTGCTTGTCATCTCTCTCCTTCTGGCTATGCAGGCCTCCTCCATTTTGCGTTGCTGGGAACTGTAGGACTCCAAGTATGAGTGCATGTGGAGCAGCAGAGCACAGCCTAAAGCAGCAGTGAGTGAGTGCGCGCTTGAGTAGAACAGTGGCATTCTGGGTAAAAATAGCCTTCACTCTGTTGGAGGGAGAGAGAAAAAGATACAAAGAGAGTGAAGGGGGAGAAGAGAGGGGTGGGTGCGGATTGAGAGGAGGGGGGAGAAGTTGTGAACATGCAGTGAAGGAGGAAAGAGAACTGTAGGTGTAAATGTGAGAAAAGTAAAAATATCTTTCAACGAGTGGAGAAAAACCTCATTAACTTAGAGTGTTAGCAGGGACATCCTATATAGATGGATGGATGGATGGCATGGCAATGTCAATTTGTCAATCTGTTTTATCTATCCCTGTCTCTCTCACTCCTTTCATTTTGTTTTGAAAGAACAGATTAACACTTCAACTGTTCTCTTTATATCTATTGTGCTCATAAATAAAATTCTGGTGTTTCCATTACCAGTTTTTTTATTGCGCTGTTTAGATTTTGCGCATTTCTAAGGGTAATGGAAACGTAGCTACAGAGGCTTTCTTCTGTGTTTTCCTAACATCAATCAGACTGGATTAAACCACGTCAAACAGAGCAGGCAGGTATATGTCTATGAAAGTAGCGATGGATCAGGAGACTTTCAGACTGATTTCGTTATTATAATGTTGCGCCTTTTGGCTCTGGCAAACTTTCTGCAGTTTTCAATGCCTGCTTACAATCAGTGCTCTTCCTGGTATTAGCCGTTGACTCGGTCCTAATGCCCACGGCTGAGGCTAGTGGCTGCTGCCGCTTCGTTTTAACGTCGTTAGGATGATGACTCTTAAGTGACTTATAAGATCCGTCGAGGACTTCTTTCTACTCTTCACGACCTTTGCAGGGCAAATTCTACACACACAGCTGTGTTATCCTCACCATAACGCCATTGTGTTGTTAGCATTTTAGCACAGGGGCTGCTTCCTCTTCTTCTCTGGTGCTTAACAGCGAGTCGTGTGCTGCGGTGCCACCTGCTGTTTTGGAATGTGTAGTCTCGTGAGAAAGAAAACAAACCCCAGCACTGCCGTGCTGACAAAAATATATATGTTATCGGGGCTAGTTGTCATGGTATCGGACTTATCGGAATGACGTAATAATTTCCTCTTATTGGCCTGATAATTATCGGCCTGATAGTTACCATGCACCCCTAAATAAAACTATTATATAAAAGCTACATCCAAGTTAATTTCTACACTGGCATCCAGGGGTGGAAAGTAACTAATTACATTTACTCAAATTGCTGTAATTGACAAAGTGGACTAATTTACAGTGAAGAAATATTTGAAAAAAATCAGACCGTTAACGTTACAAACCAGATGGACTGAACAGACTCAATGTCTGTCATCAGACAAATCCATCTTATAAAGCTCATAATGTTTGTGCCCGGTCTGAAAACGGATCTGACCAATCAGTGTCATTTGAGGAGAACAAAGCAGTAGCCACGGGAGGTTTAGTTGAACTGGAAGCTGAAACAATGGCTGCCACCAGAGTAGCAATCTGCTCGGATGTAGCAATAGTATAGTGATAGTTTTTTCAGAACTTGTCCACTGAAAAATAATTTTAAAAGAGTTTGCAATAGTTGTGGGGGTGGGGTGGCAGGGGTGTGTTGAAGTGTGAGTCTGTATAATGGCTGCTGGTGGGTTCGGGTAACCTGTCTGTTCACTCAGTGTTAGCCTGGATCAGCTCAAGCCCTCTGTGACCCCGAATGGAACAAGCCCAATAATGTATGGATGGAATAATAAGGTGTTTGAAGTTATTCTGCATATTTTTCAAAAGCAAAATGACATTTTTTATAGGTTTTAAGGTGTCAGATCTTCTAACCATATGGTACATGTATAGATGAAGACAAAGACGTCAGAATCATTGAGTGACAACAAGCCTTTACTAAATCATCCCCACAGATGATGCCGTTCCCCTCTGGACCAAATGTGATGAATCAGTCTCCTTCATTGATGAGTAATAGGACAGCCTCTCTTTGGCTGAGGGGTAGAATTGAAGTTGAACACAGAGGCCAGTTATTTGCACAGTTTTGGCATGAATCGAAGTCAGTGGTGGAAGAAATATGTTGTGCAGTGGACGTGTAATGAAATGTCAAAAGAGATGGAGGAGTTAACGACGGGAAAAGAGCATTAAGTAAACAAGAGAGCTGGAAGATGGAAAAAATACGACACAATACATTTTATTGTTAAATGGCTTTTGAGAGGACAGACACGGCTGAGGAGAAGAAAGATGGAGGGAGGCAGAAGGAGAGAGACAGTCTGAATGCAGAATGAGGAATGATGGAGTTTTCTAGTGAACGTTATTGACAGGAGGAGAAAGGAGCAGATTGTTTGTGCCATGATGGTTAAGTGGTGAAGCGATGGGCTGCTCTGAAGGACAGTGCACATGCATTCATACAACCACACATGCAAGCACATGAACAAACTCAACTTAAGTGCATACAATCTCTTTTTTTTTTTTTTTTTTTTTTATTTGCAGTAAGTTCTGTTGATATCAGTTTGGGCATCAGTAACACGAGCCTAATAAGAAAGTTTCTGTTCCATCTTTAAATCTTCTGTCTGTAATGCTTAAAGACCAAATAATTTAAGATTCATTCTTTAGCTGTGAGATGAAGCATGTCTTTGTGAGGAATGTTTTAGACACCAATTCATTGACAATTCAGAGACAAAAGTGGCTCAATAGTGAGGAGAGATACAAGATGACTGACTGAAATGACTAACAGATGGAAAGAGAAAATAACAAAATTAAATGTTGAGTCAGTTATTCATTACTTCTCAGCCCAAAATGACCTGAATGAAGAGAAGGTAAACTGTCTGTGCGTGTGTGTTGGTGCATCAAAGCCCCATTTAATTGTCAGCCTCAAAGTGCGTGTGTAAGTGGAACTGAAGTGATGAAAAATTCTGTAGCTGTCAATGTGGCTGCCTTTTAGAAAGTACGTCAGCTAAGCTCAGCCTGCTGCAGCTCTGACAGCTCTGTCTGGAAAATTAGACTTTCAGTGCGTACAGGACAAGTGTGCGTGTTTTTGTAGCAGTCTCAGCAGTCTGCTGGCAAGGTGAAATTCAGATTTAACTGCTGAAAATGTAAACCATCAATCTTTTTAATCCTATGACGTTAAATCAGAAAACATCTGAATAGTGTGACTCATAAAGAAGTTTGCTCCAGGGCTGGGGACTGGCTGAGTTTTAGACTTATAGATCGCACTTCAGTCACACACCAATGTGTCATTAGACTTGACTTTGACTTGCTCTACGGGATTTGATGCTGGACTCAGACTCAAGATTTGGGATCTCCACATGATATCTTTATTGTGTATTTTGGGCCATGAACACAACAAGCCGAATGTCTTTCCCTCTAACCTGGGGATGAGCACAGTTAGCCAGCTGAACTGCTTAGTTTGGATATCAAATTAGCTGACACAATCTGTTAAACTAATTATCCATTTGTTTTTTTTTTTTTGCACAGGCCTGAAATCCTGGTAAAATGCTCTTCTAAAACTTGAATGAAGCCTCCCACCACTAGAAGCCACAGTAGATCCAGTTAATGGCTGCTGCCCTTCTGCCAGATCTTTCCACGAAACTTCACCGGACAATAACATAAGAAACTTAGCAGTTAGCATGTTGTTGGAACAGTGCAGTATGGCAGTGTTTTGAACTAGAAATCGAAATAAAGTTGTATGTGGGCTGTTGAGGGTTCTACTACAAAGAAGTGATGAGTAATCACATTAAGTATGCTGTTAATCTGCAAAGAGGGATGAAGGCTGGCAGACCTAGCTGCTATCTTTAGCCACACTCCTTGGCACACTATACCCACTGACACAATCACCCTGTGATGGATTTGACTGTTTTCAGAGCCCTTTCTCCTCTTTAAACTAGTTGGTAAATTGCATTTTAAATGTCATTAAGCCAAATAAGGCAATAGGCGCCTGGAAACATCCTCACTACAAACATATGAAAAAGACATAAAGGCAAAGTGGCAGGCAGAGACAGGACAAACGTATGAACCTGCAGCAAAGCATGATGTGGTGAAATATGTTAACTTACCTAATTTTATTATATAATTTAATCTAAATAGGGGAATGTATTTTAATGTGTAAAATTGACAGAACCTGCTTGAAAGAGCTGGGTTGGCTGACTGCAAAAATGTTTCTTTTGTTGGTTATATGACTCAAATTTCCCTTCAGTCTGGAGACTGTGGGTCAGCAGGAAGACTTTGTCATGTCTCAGTAGGAAGGTTGTTGGTTTGGTCACCAGCTCCTGTGGTCACATGTTTGGGCAAGACATTTCACCCCAAAATGCTGCTTTAGTGAATATGCAAGAATACATGTGGGATTAGGGGATACTGATGGACACTCTACATAGCAGACTTTGCCATCAGTGTGTGAATGTAGAGTAAATGGGTGCAAATGGGTCAGTGTGACCTGCAGTGTAAAAAGAGATGTGAGTAGTCAGACAAAAGCGCCACCCAAGCTCAGTTTGGTACATTTACTTAACATGGACTTGGAAATTTTCAAAGCAAAAGAAATGCTGGATGGAAGATTTCATAATGATATCAGAGAGCGATGCCAAATATATCTTATGATAGCATTCAAACCACACACAACACTCTGTTAGACAACAGGCAGTTTAAAATAAAGTGTCTTTTTGTTTGGTTTGTGTTTCAGAAAAAGGAGTGGTTATGTCTCAACTGCCAGACCCAGCGACTGATGTCCGGAGGTGGCCTTGATGAACCCCCACTTCCTGTTCCTCATTCATCACCTAAGCACCAGCCAATGGGTTCACCTCGCCACCAGGCACCAACCAGTCAGCAAAGTCCTCTTCATAAACCCACCACGCCCCAAACTCCGAAGACAGCTCAGCCTCACACCCAGAAACCACAAGCTGGGACTGGTGGTAGTGGGCCATTTGCTCCGACTGCAGCCAAACAACCAACAGACACCAAGATAACGACGCCAACTACAACAACAGTTACAACGACAGACTCCCAGAAACCCACAGAGGAGAAACCCAAGCCTGAGTCGGATGTCCAGACTGCCAAAGAGACCAAACCCTCCCAGAAGAAAGGAGAGCAGATCACACCAATCAAAGATATTAAGAAGTCCAGGCACTATGATGTAAGTGATTCTTTTTGTTACATTGCTTTAGTTGAATGGACTCCACTGTATGTTAAGCTATGGAAAGACCCAAAAGCAAATCTTTAAATAAATTCGGCAAAGATACGCTGTACAGAAAATAGAATATTCTGTGCCTACCATAGAGTAACATACAGGCCGTCATGCAAGAAATGGTTACTGTTGTGCAACTCTTTGAGAGTTTGTGTGCAGGTTGATTTATCTGAACATGGCTGGCTTTTTTAGCATGGTCATGCTTCACATCTAGTTTATTTTTATTCTCCCATCAAGCTTAAAGTATTGCCTGTTCACAGATTTATGAACATTTTGCTTTAAACACCCAGCAGTCCTGATAGCTGATATTAAAAATAATAATAATAATAATAAAGCTGTAATACTTGTATAAATGCTGATGTTAGTCAAAATCTAAGCAGAATTTTTTTAGTTGGCTGGTCAAGACAAGATGGGGTGTGATGGCTTTATCCATAATTCAGAAGGCAAAAGCATGGCACTCCTCTTTAGCTGAGCACTGCTACATTAGCTTCCTTTACTTAAAGTCTTTCATAGACATTTAGTCCCAAAGGGTGTTCTGAGACAGGTGATTTTTGTGTGTATTTTTTTAAATGTTTAGTTAAACAGGAAAATCCTTCTCCTAAATGTGAACTCATGATAAGAAACAGTTTTGTCTATCTGGTTAGCATTCTGCAAAAATGTATACCAAATGTCTTACCCACTGGTAGAAAACATACAGTAGCAGTATTAGTATTATGTTGCCTATTCTAAATTAACAAATAGTTAAAAAAAAGAATATAATCTATCTTGAAATATTACAAGGGAACCCAAGGAATGTTTTACCTTTTCAGAAGACTGAGTAGAGCTAGTGAGACAGAGGCTACTATAGCATGATAGCTGTTCTGAACAAACATGCATTTGAAATTCACATTTTTTAAAACAATTTTTAAGGCTGATTTAAGAGTGGTTATCCTTGTAAATCGCCTTCAAAGTATTGCTACATCTGCACTGCATTCAATAAGTTTTTTTTTTCAATTTTTTAATGCTGCAGTTTGATGCAGCAATTGTTTAAATTCATTTATTTTCTCTCATTAATCTACACTCAATGCCTCATCATGGCAAAATGCAAACATAATTTTCGAAAGTTTTACCAATTTTTAAAAAGAAAAAACAAAAAGGTCACAATGTCATGTTTTCAGATGCTTTACTCAGTACTTTGCTGAAGCACCTTTAGCAGCAATTACAGCCTTGGATCTTTTTGAATGTAAACCAACACACTTTTGCACACCTAAATTGGGGGGATTTTCTGCCATTCTTCTTTACAGAACCTCTCAAGCTCATTAAGGTTGGATGGGAACTTTCAGGTCCTCCAGAGACATTCACTAGGGTTCAAGTCCAGGCTTTGGCTGGGCCACTTCAGGACATTCACAGAGTTGACCCTTAGTCACTCCTGTGTTGTCTTGGCTGTGTGCTTAGGGTCATTGTCATTTTGGTGGATGAACCTTCAGCTCAGTCTGAGTTTCTGAGTGCTGTGGAACAGGTTTTTAATGAGGATATCCCTGTACTTTGCTCCTTTCCCTCAAGCCTGGCCATTCTTATGATCCCTGCTGCTAAAAAACACCCCCACAGCATGATGCTAACACACAGTGAAGATTAATGAGAGAAAAAATGAATTTAAACAATCGTAGCATCAAGTAACATTACAAAATTTAAAATAAGTGAAAGAGGGTCTGAAAACTTTTTGAATGCACTGTATCTGAATCTGTTTTGTTGCTTTATTGCATGATGATGCTGTGTTACATTTGAGTACCTACACAGTTATTTAACAAGATGTAGTTTCAATTCTTTCAGATGTAGTTTCCATGATATCCTCATCAGGTCTTGTAGCACCCCTCTTTTTATTAATCCAACGTGGTAGCAGTAGTTAAGAGGTTTTACCTATGATTTGAAAAAAATCCCACATTCAGTACAGCAGTATTTTCAATCCACTTCTGCATTTCATTTAAAAAATGAATGACTGACCAAAAAAAAAAGAAAAATTGATGATCTTAGAGGAATCAGACAAAGATTGACCATGCCCTCATGTTAGTAGTCAATTTTTTTAAACGTTTGAAGTAAATTTTTGTCTACATCTGAGTGAATCTTCTGTCTCTTATTACACTTGGATTCCCTCTTATAACTCCTTCAAAGTTTGAATTTTGTGCATTTTATGTTAATAAAGGACGGTGGCATCTTCCCATTCATGCTGTGAATCGTGTTTAAAATACATAGGTTTCAGTTTTTGCTTATGTATTGATATTTGTAAAGGTTCATCATGGTCCCTATTTATGATTGATGATTTAGTTAACACCCTCTATATACAGAGGCTGTTGTCCTCAAAGTGAGAAGCCCGGGTTCAAGTGTGTTCTTTGACTCCTATCGTGCATATCATTCCCCACTCTCTCACTCTTTAATTCACTGTCGTGTCTCAGTAAAGGTATAAAACGCCCAACATATTTTATTAGAGTCCCTCTGGAAAGATCTATTATGAGACTTTATCAATTTGGTAACTTTTGGTCCCTGTTTTGCTCAAAACCCTCAGAGAGGAAACCAAACTTTAAGTTTTGTGATGTGGACAACGATACAAAACAGGGCTCTTTCTGCACCTTTTATTCTATGACCAAAGAAAGTAATTACTTATAAAGTTTGGGACAGCAATAAGCCATTATTGTCTGATTGCATATTTTAGCTGCTGCCTGTGAATGTAACTTCAGACATAATCTTGTTTTGTAACTGGTTACTAACCCATTAAATACATTTAAGATGTCGAACTCTACCACCATTGCTCTTCTCTTAAAAAGCGTCAGGTAAAATTCCCCTAACATTTCAATAACAGCCATACTAAGACAGGATGATGAGCACTCTGTCTGAAAAGCCCCAGATTTTACATATAATAAAATCAATGCCATTAAAAGTGGTGGTACTGTACTATTGGTAAGATTTTCTATGGGATTTACATTTTCTTTATTAAAAGTTAAGCCAGTTGCTTTCCTCCACAGTGTTGGATGCTCATGGCTGTTATTTGTCTGTATATCCTCTCTTACCAAATGCTGAGCCTGAAAAGGGCAACGCTGCTTTCATGGATTACCTTGAGGAGGGAGAAAGAAACTTAGAGACAAATATGCCTTTTTCCTTAAAGGCAGCTATTGCTTATTGCTGTATTATTCATGAAACTTCCTGCATTTGTTGTTTTCAGAGGCAGAGTTTATTCAGTTAGGCGGATTCTGTGAATTTAAAGTGTTTAGAACTCAAAGTAAGACTTCTCTTCTAAAGGACTGTAACCATCATAAGATGTACTGTTTAAAAGACTTCCATAACATTTTCTGTTTTGTATTCTTTCCTCCATTCCTCTTTCGTTAACCAGGTTAGTCCCTTTGTGATTATGATTTGGCATGTTGTTGAAAAATTATCTCAAGCAGAGCCATTGATGAAATTGTTTTGGTGTTTGAATCATATGAACTTCAGAATCTTTCTTTACATTTGGCACCCAAAGATAACGTTCTCTTAAATTTTCTTTATTTCCCTTTTCTTAAAACACCATTTGATTAACCTTTTTTCATCAATGGCTCAGAATGTCTTCACAAATGAAAAAAAACTGTACGACACTTAGTGATAACTGCATTACTGATATGTCTTGGTACTGTCATTTTCTGTTAACCTCTGATTTGAATCAGATTTATTCTGTTTTGGAAGTAATCATTGCATTTTGTTTGTCTAATGCATGTGAATATTCAGTAATTCATGTTTAATTTTGTGTCTCTGGTGTAACAAAATTCTTTTCTTATATAGTATGTTCTCTGTGAAGCTATCCCTGTCATTATTATTGTAAAGCAAGAAATGTTTTGTATCAACTTTAAAATACAATATTTAAATGTAGAACTTTTGGAATTGGTTGCTATTGTTCCAAAACTGGCATTTTTTCACACTGAAAATGCGCCTGTAACCTTTTAAATAGACGTAAACCCTCTGAAAAGCAAACTGAGCTGATCAGGTAATCCAGACTTTATTGTCAGGAAATGTCCTAAGGCAAAGACAGAATTCTTAAGCTGTCATTGTAGGACTCAGTCCCTGACACTTAACCGTGATCATAAAGTAGAAAGAACAGCCAATACATGCTTTGTGGCTACTTATATTGATTAATAACAGCTGCTCATTCACAGGTGATGATTTTTTTGGTCCCCTGTGAAATACCCAGATGCTCTCCATCAAAGTTGACATATCATATCACACTTTGATATCATCGGTTTTCCTCAGTTTTGAAACATTGAGTTCGGTATAGTGGACATCATTTTGTGTTTTTTTAGATCACCACTAAGAATGGATCCACAGAATAACTGGTTGAAATCACCCTCCTATTCAGTTATACAGATTATAGCCACGGTTATTAAAGTACCCTTTTGATTAGTTTGTGAACTAAAGTATATCTTATTCCAGGGGGGTCAAATCTATGGCTCAAGGGCCAAATGTGGCACTTGGGTCAAAGGCCTTGTCTCTGTATCCGACTGGCCGGACTCAGGATTGTCTATCAAGACCAGTCAAGACCACCACTGATGTGTTATTTTTCAATGTCATTGTTGAGATAATAAGGAGAGGCCCTTGCTAAAACAACAAACGGCTTCTTCTTTACTCATGGTGGTGTGCTCAGGCTTGGCATACAATGTCATTTTCAGTTGAACTGTTCCTGATTATGTAATGTTAGTTTGGTTTTAAACATCTGGGGTTTGGTCACTGATTGTTATGCCTTTTGAAATGTATTGAAATGCATTATGTGTAAGACACCTGCAAAAACTAAGATCTCAACAAAACAGCCTGTCTTATTTCTATTCAGAAATAGTCGGATAGTGTGATATTGACCACAACATTAGTTGTTCTCATCCTGACCAGGGGTGAATCCAGAAGATCAAGGGGGCAACAATAGCATCCCTGAAGTTTTATTGGCCAACCCGAAATCCTTGATTGATTGGCTGCAGTTTTGTTAGCCATTTTGTTAGCTACAGTTTTGTCATTAATAGAAAGCTGTGATGTGGGCTTTTTTTAGTTACTGTGCATGTCTTTGCACATGTTGGATTATTTTTATGTATGGGGCTTTGCCATGATGATCAAAGCCAAGCCGTGCTGATTTACTTTTCCATCAGCAGTTTGGCCGCACTGATGGCAGCACAGCCTCCAAGCGCACTACAGAGCGGTTCCCAGGGGGATTTCCCCCCTTTCTGCTTCTGGTCTCCCCTTCCCCATAATAAATTAATCCCGGGGGATACGTTTATCCCTGCCTCTGAATGCATCCTACTCTTTAACACTGGTCATCTGATCTCAACATTCGCTGTGGGACTGTAATGCTTATGACCCACAACCAAAACTAAAGATTTATGTGCTCATACTAGCGGTGTGATAGTTGCACACGACCTAAGTTCTCACATTTATGAGTGAAATCAGGATAGACCAGGCACAGCTCCAAGATTACACCTTTATCTGGGCCTACTAATCAGGAGCTTAACCCTTTCTCCTTCTTATAGAATAAAATCTAGACTTTTTTAAAAATAAAATGCTGGAGATGTTTGAAACATTATTATAGGGAAAGTCTTTCCTATGAACAACTAATGAGTATTAATTTATTAAGTGGTGCTAGTAAAGCATACAGTTCTTATTGCCTGATCCAAAATTATGATTGTGTTCATTTTCTGCTATTCTAAAGACACATAAATAAATATTTAGAAGACTGTTCTCTAACTTCTATCTAAACTATCTCTTTTTGATGATTTCTGTGAATTAGTGTTAGTTTATTGATTGCAGAAAGAGAAAGAGAGACAATGGGGAAAGATTGTCTTGTGGCCCTGTCAGTCTGAGCTTAGAAACAGTTTTATTTTTGCTTTACGAAGATATAAATACAATGAGTTTAGACAGAAACATTAAACTCTAGCTCTTGTCTTTTCTTCTTTGTCAGTTTTTGTCATGTTATAAAGAAACATTAATCCAGTAGTAAAACCGCACAGGACTCTCAGTAGGTGCAGTATTTGTTACTGTGGTTGAGATCAATGAGGGCTCAAAACGCTGCATCATCAGCTCTAGACACATCCTTAAATGGGTAGCTCTGTTGTGCCACACAGGGCTGCCGTGCTGAGTCATATCAAGTAGAGTCAAGGTGCTCAATGTAATGGAAAAGCCCTACTAGTTTACTATACTAAAGGAGATATGTATAAAACCAGACCTGTCATTTAATTTTCGATTTAGACACCCCGTTTCTCTTTCCTGCGGAAACAAATTGCAGGGCTACAGATGTAGTCTGGTAATGGAATTCATTACTTGCTTCATTGTCCTGGCCAAAACATGACTGTATTTTTTCCATAAATTCCATTATTGTCCACTTGCATTTCAGAAGACAGCACTGGTTGTAGACATGAAAATCAGTCAATGAGAAAAGTAAACAGGGAGCAGCTAGCCAGAGTATAATAACTGTCAAACTGACAAGTCCTGGTCCTGAATGGCAAAGCCACACAATCTTTTAATCTCTGCATTGTAATTTAAAAAAAATCACCTGATTGATTCATAACAATTTTTTTCTTAAAATATATGTAACCTTAAACTCAAAGTGGAATGATTTTAAAGTATTAGATAATTGTTGTGCTTTTCATAATTCATGAAGCAAATTGAAAAATGTATTTTACCATACCTAATTATTTTTCTTTTCTCTCTTTCTCTCCATAGGATACTAAAAACAACAGCACCCATGACTTGTCACGCAGCCCACAGAGCCTTAGTGACACCGGCTACTCCTCTGATGGCATCTCTAGCTCCCACAGTGAAATAACAGGTCTTATCCAAGAAGAGGAGATGAAGCTAAGTGAGAGGGGGATCAGCGGACGGGGCTCCCCACCAAGCCCCTCTGAGATCACCAAGCTAGAAAGCTCTATGAGGCCTTTGCTGGAGAAGAGTCTTTCTGAAGAGAAGGTGGAGAGAAGAGGAAGAAAGCACAGAGACAGAGACTTAGATGACAGAGGAAAGCGCCCCCGCTCCCTGTCAATCCCACCGGATGAATATGACTCTGACGAGGACCTAGATGAGATAGTGGAGGAAGAAGAGGATGGGGGAGACTGGGAAAGTAAACGGAAGCCAGTAAAGGAGGAGAAGAAGGAAAAGAAAAAGAAGGAAAAAGAGGCAGAGCCAACAGAGATGACAGATGAGGAGTTTATGAGGAGGCAAATAATGGAGATGAGTGCTGATGAAGAAAATGAGGAGGAGGAAGAGGAGATGGAGGAAGAGGATGATGAGGAAGATGAAGGTTATGGCTACCAGAAATCCAAGAAAAGCCACCACAAGCACATATCTGACTCAGGGAAAGAGAAAAGACGTCTACAGCACCACTCCAGCAGTTTTGAGGAGGAAACTAAGAGCTCTACAGATGTTTATAAAGGTTCAGTAGAGGAGGGCGAGGAAGATGTGATGGCATCCCAGGGAGGCCTCAGGCGCTTCAAAACCATTGAACTCAATAATACTAATAGCTACAGCCGAGACATGGAGCTGAGCAATGAGAATGACTTGAGTCTTGATCGGGAACCAGAACTAGAGATGGAAAGCCTAACAGGATCTCCCGAAGAACGTTCTCGAGGGGACTACTCCTCCACCCTGCCTGCAACTTCATCCTCATATGGCTCAGGCCAGAGCCCTACTTCCATCTCATCAATGGAAGAGGACAGTGACAGCAGTCCCAGTAGGAGGCAAAGATTGGAAGAGGCCAAGCAACAGCGCAAAGCCCGCCATCGCTCCCATGGCCCTCTCCTTCCCACAATTGAAGACTCTTCAGAAGAAGATGAGCTCAGGGAGGAAGAGGAACTCCTGAGAGAGCAGGAGAAGATGAGGGAAGTGGAACAGCAAAGAATAAGGAGCACAGCTCGAAAAACCAAGAGAGACAAGGAAGAGCTAAGAGCCCAGAGGCGCAGAGAGAGGTCAAAGACACCACCTAGCAATCTCTCACCTATTGAAGATGCTTCTCCAACCGAAGAACTTCGACAAGCTGCAGAAATGGAGGAGCTCCATCGGTCTTCTGCTTCTGAATATTCCCCACAGAGTCTGGACTCTGAGGCTGAAGGGTATGAGTCCAAGCTTTATAAGTCAGGTAGTGAGTATAACCTACCTACTTTTATGTCTCTTTACTCACCAATAGAAAAATCTTCAACAACGACAACAACCACAGCACCATCCTCAACCTCCAAACCACTGAAGAGTGCTGAGGAGGTCTATGAGGAAATGATGAGGAAGGCAGAGATGCTTCAAAAACAACAGAAACAACAGCAGCAGCAACATGGAAGACATGGGCAGTACTATGAGGAAGATGTTAATGGACAAGGTTATGATGATGAGTATGAATATGAAGATCAAACAGAATATGACAATGGAGCAGCAGAGACAGAAACAGATATTTATGAGGAGATCCGCCAAACATCTCAGAATATTACCAAGATGCAGCAGGCTACCGATGAACAAGTAGAAATTGAGATTGAGAGCTCCTTTCCAGACAAACAGCTCTTGGACACAGGCTCAGCCTTTGCTAAGCTGCTCGAACAAAGCAATGCCCTGCTCACTCCAGGGACAAGTCCGACCCAGATCTCAGCTCCTGTCTCTTTTGCTGAGACTGGAGGTAGGATTCCTGATGTCAGGGTTACACAGCACTTCTCTGCAAAGGATGGGCACAAAGACAGGATCAAAAGCCAAGCAGGAAAGAATGGAATAACTCCAACAGTTGCTGCCACAACTATTGCAGCTTATGGAGTGTATGCAAGAGATGCAGTGACTATTTCTCAGACTAGTTCAAGCCACACGATGACATCTACTCAGTCTGGTATCTATGGTCGACACTCAGGAAGTACTGCTACATCCTCAGCCACAGTATCAAGTGTATGCAGCAAGATCGCAGAGATTACCCAGGCCTACAGTCAAAGAGAAGTGATCACTAGAAGGGTTGGGGACACCAGAGGTGTTCAAGTGCGAGACAGTTCAACATCTTCTACTGAACGAGTTATTGAGCCCCGCTCTCCAAAGTATACTACTTATTATAGAAGCACCAGTCCTCCTCTTTCTCCATCACCACCTCCACAGAGTCCAACTCGTTCACCTTCAAGAAGGGCTACAGCTGAGTTCTCTACACAGACTTTCAGCTCAGCACTACGAATGGAGTCTGGTTCTGGGCCTACATCTCCAGTGATGGCCCAGGGAACCCAAACATCAAATCGATCAGTTTCTCCAAGGCTCTATCGACAGCAATCTTCCCAGGATGCCCCATACTCGCCACCCCCAAGCCCTGCAAGGCCAATGACAGTCAACACTGCTACATCACCCTTGTCTTCGCCCACCAGATTTAGTCGCCAGTCAACATTTGACACTTACTCCCCATGTGGCAGTCCTCCAGACACACCACCATATCAACAATCTCCCACACGTAGCTTTTACAGGACACAAAGAGTTGAGAAGGTAAATGTAGGAACGAGTATGGTCACCACAGCAAGTACTTACACCAGAGGGTCACTGTCAATGGACAACATCTCTCTGTGTCGAATATCTACAGTCCCTGGCACTTCTAGGGTAGAGCAGGGACATATGATCCAAGGTGGAAGTGTTGTAGATCTCAGAACAGTTGCCAAATCTGCTCCTATTATTATGACAGATCAGGGAATGGATCTTACCTCCTTGGCAACTGAGAGCAGAAAATACCACGGTGGAGGAGAGGGTGGTAGACATTCCACAATTATACAGCCACTAATTATGAACCTAAACACGCAGGAGACCACCACACCAACCACTGTGAGTGTCACAGTGGCTGCTTCCATGTTCATGTCTCAGCAAAAGCAGCCAATGGTCTATGGTGATCCCAATCAAAACCGAGTTGATCTAGGCCAGGGCATTGGCTCAGCTGTGTGTCTGTCTCAGAACAAGCCACCAATTTCACCTCCAACAGACCCTTCAATACCAAAAATTGATGCCAAATTGGAAGACCTAAGTGTCCAACAGAAAGAACTACAAAAACAACAAGAGAAGCTTCAAAAACAACAGGAGCTCCTTGAACAGCAGCTGCAGCAGCACCATCGGATGCAACAGGAGCAGCAACAGGCATCTGCTTTGGCTAGGTACGGTCTTACAGGCCAGATCTCTCCTTTAATGAAAAAAGACTTACTGGTCAGTCAGACAAGCACTGCCTCAGCTGTGGTAAGTGCTGTATCACCAGTCGTTAACCCTGAGCTGTATGGAACTGGTCCCGTTGAGCTGAAAGGAAAGCCCAGTCCTCCTGGTTTATTGCCTGGTGGCAAATCCCCACATAGCATGGTTGTACAGATGGACGGAGGACCAGAACCGTCAAGGGCAGTGACACAGCTGGTAAAGGTGGAAGAAGGGCAAGATGCTATGGATCTGACAGGAGGCCAAATTAAACCTGACACCCAACCAGTTTGCTGTGATGTTGTTTACCGACTTCCATTTGGTGGAAGCTGTGTTGGTGGTTCAGAGAAAGAGGGCATTAGGCCCCCATCTGCCCCACCCCTCACCTATGAATCTGACCATGAGTATCCAATGGATGGACGCAAAGCCTACACATTACCTTTCCCTGGTAGGCTGCAGTCTTCAATGTCAGACACAAACCTAGCTGAGGCTGGACTTCATCCCTACCGATCTAAAATAGAGCCACACTTCCAAACTCCAGGAGAACTAGCCATGGATCTAACTGGTATGAAGCAGGGCTATGGAGGGTACCTGGGGATGCAATATGGTTCCTATACAGATTTACGCCATGGAGGAGACATTACAGCCCAAACACTGCCTATACGGAGATATAATTCCTTGTCCAACATCAGTTCAGACTATGGCTACTCTGCTCGAGACATTGCAAGTTTTCAAGAAGCTAACCTGGCTCAGTATAGTGCAACAACTGCCAGGGAGATAAGCAGAATGTGTGCAGCACTCAATTCTATGGATCGCTATGGGAGCAACCCAGACTTGATGCAGTTTGGTAGTCTGGGGAGGGGAACCGGGCCTGGAACTGCAAGACTTGCAGCAGCAGGTCTAAGCATGAGACAGAACCTTCTTTTTGGACTAGATGGGAAACCAATCTCCCACAGTCAAGCACTAACCAACCTCATTAATGCTAGACAAGCTAGTCTCAGAGCTATGTACCCAGCTGCTATTAGATCCTCTGATGGGATGATCTACTCTACTATTCAGACCCCCATTGCTTCTACACTTCCCATTACAACCCAGCCTGCCTCTGTTCTTCGTCCGCTACTAAGGGGGGTCTACAGGCCTTACCCATCGGCAAACATGACACCAGTGCCCCTAGCCAGTCTAAGCAGACTACCAATGAGCCCCAGAATGCCCTTATCTGGACAAGCTCCAGTGTCTTACCCAGCACCAGGTCTTCTTCAGACAACATCAACAATTGCTGTTACTGCTGTTGCTACAACAACTTTTGCACCAGCAGGTGCCCCAGTATCTGTGTCCATTACAAGTAGCAGCTCTACAGTCCAGGAAGAACCAGTGTACCTCGGCAAAGGTGCTGCAGTGACCACATCAGCAGCAGCTGTCACCTCAGCGCAAGCCATCCCACTGGAGCCACAGCAGCAGCCAATAAATCTATCCCAGGCTCACCTGAACAGTCAGCAACAACAGCAACAAGCTACAACTACCCAGCAGTCGCAACAACCTCCCCCAGCAGCGCACAGCTATCCACCCTTCACTCAACCGTACACTCATGGCTACACTCAGCCTCCAACAGGCCCACCTGCACAAGCTGCTGGCTTACCAATTGCAGGAGGACTTCCTCCCTTCCCTCCACCAGGCGCCATACACAAGGAGGGCGAAACTGAAGCAGAGAGGCTGCACCGTCAGCAGGAGCAACTTCTGCAGATGGAGAGAGAGCGTGTGGAGCTGGAGAAACTACGTCAGCTGCGCCTCCAGGAGGAGCTTGAACGAGAGAGGATTGAGCTGAAGATGCATAGGGAAAAGGAGCAGATGTTGGTGCAAAGAGAGTTACAGGAGCTGCAGAACATCAAGGAACAGGTAGAGGGAGCAACAGGGTTTTGAGTTGTGTTGTTTTTGTGGTGTGGTTACTTGATGTGTATATGTGAGGTATTTGTGGTTTACTTGTTTGTGTTGTTCATTTAGGTGTTATTGGTTTATACAAGTTTAAATGCTTTTATTCTTTTAATGTCACAACTGTGATGTACAAAGTACACAAATGAGAAAAAAATATCCAGCCTTGACAACAAATTATATAGACAATAAATGCATGTCTTTTTATCATTTGTAATTAAACCATTGTAGCTATATTGAAGTTTTTCCCACGTCTGTGTTATGTTTTAAAGAAGTAATTTAACTCAGCCTGTGTTTCATAAAATACTTCTTTATTCTGCCTGCTATGTTATTCCCTTTCCAGAACATTTTCTGTCTAATAAGTCTGCATGAGCTTGCCTGTTGTATGTAAGGGTGATCAAAGTTGATGTGCTCATATTTTTTAGATTTATTTCTCTGTAAAGTAGTTTCATTTACCATTTATTTGTCTGACTTTTTATTCAGAAGGCAGATGGAAAGTGGTTTCATCTTCCATTAGTTGGTCTGATTTATATGCAAACGAAAAATGGATCCTGTGATTTTGTAAACACTTAATAATCAATTGCAAGTTCACACAATTTTATGCTTGTCTCAGCTCATAATTTTTCTTGTGAAACAGTTTACAAAAGGGCTAACATGAACCTTTTTTCCTTCTTTTGGTAGAACAAGCAGTTGAAAATCTTTCAAGTTAACTCAGTTAAGCAGGTGAAGCCTTCTTTAATGAGAATGAACTAGAGATGGAATGCTTAATATGCATCTCACAACTTACAGTTTAAGTACAAAAATACCTAACTCCTTACTGCACCAGCCTGTCATTTATGCAACAAAGAAAATTCATTAAATATTTTCTTATGAGCATTGTATAACTGGCAACAAGTACTAGCAAGTGCTGCACCTCATTTATGTTGCGCTTCCATTTTTGGTTTTTGCAAAATATAAAAGTTTGACTAACTTGGAACCATTCTCAAAACTAATCCATTTGCAAAAGAATGACTTCATTTCACCATCAATATCAAGATTCCTTTGATATGACAATTTGCATTTGCAAATTTGGCTATCCTTTATACAACCACATATAACAAAGGTCAAAAACTGTCCTCTTCCATTTTACTGTCTCTCTCTTTCTTTCCATCTCTAATTTTGAATATTCTTGTCTTTCCTCCATCATTTGTATTTCTCTATATTTCCAAATTACCTCTCCTGTTATTCTGTCCACTCCCATCTATTTCTCATGCCTTGCTTTTCCTCTCTTATTTTGTCCTAATCCTATCTCCTTCTTGGTCACTGGTGCCTCTTTTCTTTCGTCTTTCTTCCATCAATATTTAGGTTCTACAGCAGCAGCAAAATGAGCGAGAGAAACAACTTATGCTTCAGAGGGAGCAGCTGGCCCAGCAGAAGTCACAGCTAGACCAGATCCAATCGTTGCAGCAGCAGCTCCAGCAGCAGCTTGTTGAGCAGAAGAGGCAGAAAACAGCTGCAGTGGTACAAAACACTCAAGTGAGGGGGGTTAAGGAATACTGTCAGGTGCCTTTTAAGTGATATGTATAGATGACATTGTAGACTTAAGTTCTAGGATTAAGGTGATGGAAGATTTAAGGGAAACTTAAAAGAAGCACCACTCTCTTACCCCTAGCCTTAAAGATCCATGTTTTTATGTACTTTTATGTGACTCCTAGCATGATTGCACCAAAGGCCTACTGATCCTTGCAAACTTACTTGTGCATACTCTAACAACTCCCCCTTCCTACACTCTTCTCTTTTCTTCAGATGGATATAAGTGGACAGCCTCTGCACCCCTACATCGACTCTCAGATAGGCTCTCGGCTCCCCAACTCCTCTTCAGAAATATGCCTTAGGAGCCAGGAGGAGCATATGGAGACCAGGAGCAACATGAGGAAACATAGCTCCATGACCAGGCTGAGTAGGGACAGCTTGGACGGAGATGGTGTTGTGTTTTATGGCTCCCCACGTAGGATTGTAGACAGCTGTGTGCAGACCGATGATGAAGATGGCGAGGAGAGGTAAAGATGTTTGTGTGTTGTCGAGTTTGTAATGATAAGGTGAGGTGTATGTTTTGAGTTGTAGGATTAAGTGAGGTGTCTTTTGAGTGGGTGAATGTGTATGATGTGTCCATTTATTGGGCAAGTATTACCCTGATAGTCGAAAGTCTTATGATTTTTAAACTAACACAAACAAACCCCTTTTTCTCAGCATGTTTGCTTCTTTCATTGATACTTTCCTCCCTTTTTGCCTCCCTTCTTTATCATCCAAGGTACATGATGCGTCATCGCACCAGAAGGCGTGGTCGCAGCGTTGACTGCTCTGTACAAACAGATGATGAGGAAGACAAGGCTGAGACAGGACAGCCACACCGACGCAGACGTTCCCGTTTCTCACGCCACTCTGAGTCCAGTGCCGCCAGCAGCAGCGCTGCTGCCACCACTGCTGGAACTACTGATACCAAAAGTGATCCTTCCAAGATGGTATCTTCAAGTATTGCCATCCAGACCATCAGGGAAATGTCTTGCCAGACAGAAGTGGAGCACCTTGGAAGAGTCTCCCCAGCAATCCATGTGACATTACCAGACCCAAATAAAGTAGAGATTGTACATTACATCTCTGGTCCTGAGCGGACCAATAAAGGACAGTCTCTAGCATGCCAGACTGACCCTGAAGCCCAGTCGCAGGTTGTAGTTGCTCCCCAACTCAGTATACCAACCACTGTCAGTCCATATTCTTCTTCTACCAGCAGTGGAGCACAACAATCTGGTTCCTCTGACCATCTGACCCAGCAGCGCCAGCAGCACATCGCTGCAAATGCAGCCAAGTTTGAGCGACGCCGCCCTGACCCGCTTGACATTAATTACCAGCCTCACAACCACCTCCACAACGAGTCCATCTCCAGTATCATCAGGCAGCAGCAGTCTGCCCCCAAATCCCCGCAAGTCCTCTACTCTCCTGTGTCTCCAGTGTCCCCACATCGCCTGCTGGAGAACTCTCTGTCCAGTGAGAGGCTCAACAAGGCCCATGTTACACCTCAGCAGAAGTCCTATACAGCTGAGTCCCCCCAGCGACACCCATCTGTGCCCCGACCCATCAAGAGCACTCAAAGGTCCATGTCAGATCCCAAGCCCCTCAGCCCCACCACAGACGAGCACACTAAGGCCAGGCTTTCCCTCTATCAACAGCAAGCACTCCAGAACCAGGTAAAGTCAGTCAAACTATGCTGAAGCAGGCATTGGCATGCAATAGAAGATAAACGCAGAATCATAGCGTAATGATAGTAATCAAACTACTTCAAGAAACAGCCTAGATACAGTAAAAGTAAAGTATATTTAAAGCTGATTTACCAGACCCAGAGACAGTCTATTTTTGATGTATTTGTGTTGTGTTCATTGCAGTATATTTTGCATCTTTCATTTGTTTTAGATTTAAGTGCACATTTAATTCAAAAAGCAACTTAGCTCAGAAGACAATCTCATTCTTAATCACAATTTGTACACAGCAACCAGCAAAATTATTCTAGCCACATCATTACAGTTATTATAGGAAACTCAACAGCTAATGTGATAAACTGTTTAGTACAGTATTTCTTTGATTGGCCTTAATGCTGAAGTCTTAATTTAGCTTAGATCAATCAGTCAATCAATCTGTGTTTGTACAGCTCCCTTTCATAACCAAAGTTATCCCAAGACACGTTACAAAGAGGGTAGATCTAGACTGTACTCTCTGTTGTGGTCTATTATAATAAAGACCAGCATTAACCATCAATGTTATAATAAAGACTACTCTGTTATAGTAAAGCTCAGTGTTGATCATCATGAGCACAGCACTATCTTACCAAACATTTCATGGGCTAAGTTTTAATGATATCAGTGTTTATGTTAACAAAGGAGTAATTGCAACGTTCATGATCATAACTGTGAACAACCAAAGACCATATAAAAGACATTTTATTTTTTAAGGAATTCAGGCCTACCAAAATAATACACTGATTAAAATGAACATTTAGTCTTTATTAACTTTCAAATATAGTCCACAATTAAAAGTGGTAATCTTTCTTCAGGGCCTCATTCAATAACTCATGTTTGTAACTATTGATCAGAATCAACAATCTAGTGAGGAATCAATTTAAACAGGATAAGAATTCCTAAATCTTACAAAAGCCTAAAGTAGAACTTCTCAGATATCTTCTTCAGTTTATAGAAAACCTTTTTTTTTTGTTATTTAATGGAGTTAAAACTAAGTGGTGACTTTGGTGGTTTAAAAATAAAGTCAGTACAAGACACTTCAATTCCTCAAGTGTCCTGGGGCTGGCTGCAGAACCAGCAGAAGTACAGACCCCACGTTAAAATGCCATATTTTACATCTGAAATAAACAAAACTTTCAGCCTGGTACAAATAACAATTCAGGTCAGAATATTTAATGCCTTTGTGGGAACAATCTTGCCAAATTTTGCCTGAATAATGGTAATGATTTATGCTTCATTTAAAAGGCATAGCTCACGGCAAGCATGCCCTATGTAGCTGTGTGTCAGAAGTCTTAAGCCTCACCTCAGCTCCACGTCTTTCTCTTGTTTCTAGATTACTTTAAAGTTGGATTAAGACAGAACTTTCAATATGGCATTTGCTGTGGATTGGACACTCAAGTCCCCTACAATAAATGGCTGATGACACTCAGACTTTGTCCAATATTTTCAACAGTCAGGTTCAAAACTAATGATGCCTAATCACTGAATGGCATCCCTGTGACCTTTTGTGGATTGAAACAGTTTTTTTGGTTTCTTTTAGCACTTGTTTTCCATTATGTGGGTAAAATGAATACTTGTTTTGAATGCTGAGATTGATAACTCTCTCTGCTGTGGATTTTACAGATATTACAGTGTTTTGTTTTCAATATCCTTATTAATTCCACCCCATTCCAAATTTTAATAAAGGGACACCTACTTTAAAAAAGTAGCTGCCACAAAGAAAAGAAATAAGTGGAATAACTGTGGCTTGAAAGGATTACTGAAGGTGATAATCAGAGAAATCCTGTAGTGCAGTATTCATGTCATAAAACTGAATTTATGCAAAGGTCACAATTTGCACATTATTTTGTGCCATGATACATTCATACCACAATGTGACTGTACCAGAGTGAAGCTTGAAGTGGCCCATGACCATCTAAGTTATAAACAGTAGATTAGCTGATTACTTTGTTTCTGTTGTATGATCAAATGTTTTATTTCATTTTTATGAAAGCGCATCCATCTTTAAGTCTTTAAAGCAACCACTGTGTGAAGAATTGAAAAATATTTCAGGATGTTTGCTTGGAGGCTGGTTCAGACCAAAGAAGCACAGCAGGCATATAAAACGTGCCACTGTTTGAGACCTTAAGGTCTGCAGCACTCTGAAACCCAAAAGTTACCACCAACGCAGTAAGAGCAGATGGTGTCTGCCTTCTGTCTGTCATGGATGTAGTCTGATGGTTTGACTCAGAGCAAGGCTGCGCACATGCAGAGAACAGATGCCAGAAAAGTATGATGAAGGTTGTGCTTTTGCTGTAATAAGAAATTTGTCATTTTAATGGAGCTTTGTGTGGCAGTGAGTTACAGGATAATCCCAGGGAAATAGTTTTTAAAAAAGCATTTCTGGTCCTAGTCTCTGCGTTCTTTAGCACCTAGCTTATCTTACTTGTTGAATCAGTAAAAACAGGTCTGTTTTTAATTGGTCTGTATTCAACTTCAACCAAAAATTTTGACCCATTTTAAACTCTACAGTATTGAGTCGAAACAGAGATACCATGAATGCTATATTTTCAGTAGCACTCATGCTAGTGTTGCCATTTAAGTCTTTTAGGAAGTGTGGTAGCATTCAGAACTTCACTTTCCCCAAAACAGCGTGGAAGCACAGCAAAGCCCTCCGTCAACAGGGGAGGTTTCAGCCATATACAGGTCCAAAGAACAATATGAGGCCCTTCTCCATTTACCTTAAAGCAATTATAGCAAGTAAACAACATTTTTCAAAGCATCTCTTTTCAGTTAACAAAGCCACTGAAGAAAACCCAATTTGAAAATATAAATACACAAATACACCTGAGGGTGACATCACAGTCAAGTCCTTGATGCTCAATGTACCTACTGGAAATCACAGATGAATCCAAAATAAACAACATGGCTAAGTAAACCATTGCAAGCACAGTCTACACCTCTTGTTAAATGATCATATTCAAGGCAGCCCATAATGAAGGGGGACCATGGTCAGCAAAATCACAGTCATTGTGAAGTTAGTCTGTGATAACCATATTTAATTTTTAAAATGACCACTTTTCTCAAAGCAACAAAATTAATTGAATTAATTTGTGCTGTAGTGCAATATTGCCTTTTTAAACGTGTAAACCCCTTTTCTTCAATCAGAATTACCTTGTTATTGATGATATTAACAATTTAGATGGGCACACTGAATTAACCCATAAGGAAAGTAATGTCAGACTTCATAGCTAAGCTATGATGTGCACAAATGTCAGGATGCCAGAAAATAAAGTATAAGGAACTGAGACATCTTTAAGGGCATGATAACCAAATAATGTAATATTTCGCATAAATGGGTAAAAAGTAGAGAAAACAATATGGGGGTTTCTAGAAAGAGATAAAAAGGGCAAAATGTCTGGAAGAAAGTGTCGGAAAGCAGTTAAGGTGGCAAAATCAGTTTTAAGTGGTAAAAAAGTTGCAAAAATGCCCCCAAAAAGTTGAAGTTTAAAGTTTAAAAAAGTGAGAACAAGGGGTTAAAGGGTTAAACGTGGTTAAAAAGTTGCAGGAATAAATAATTTCAACATCAGACCCCAATAGTTTGACAGTTTCTCAGCTAAGGAGGGCCCATTCTGGTTTTTAGGGGCACAGTTAACTATATGTGCATGCCTGTTACTCTTACACATCACCTTTACCAGGTATTAATACTCAAATCATTGTTTTATACAGTGTAACAAGAAGCTGGGCTCATTGTATTTTTCAAGAAGCTTACCCACCACTGCTTCTATGTCTAAATGCCATTTTGACAACCTGACACTTTGTAGACTTTGTGTCTGATTGGATCAGCTGACTCCCCTATAACCTGATTAGCTGATGAAAAAGACTGTATTGGCTTTCTAAAGTCAGTCACTTGCATTTCATATGCTAAATTCTACCAATAGCTTGCATGGATAGTGGGTGTAAATTTAGTTTATATGGCTGCCACTTTTTCTTTATGTTCTAAAGATTTAATTTTCCAGTCTTTCATCTGAAGTAGTCTTTAGATTTAGAAGATTGATTCATAGAATAATGCAATAAACTGCCACTAATATGAATGTGTATCCATGTCCTCTAACACAAGCTCCATTCTTGTTTCCCGTTGTCCTTGTCTGTGTCTGTATGTGTTTCCTTTGTCTCTTTTGTATATCCCTGTTATTCTACCTCTCCATATTTCCACTGTTTTTAACCTTTTCTCGATTTGAGTTTTTCTCCCTCCCCTCCCTGTTGTTCTGTTTACCCATTGTGAACATCATCTTTCATCTTACATCTTTCAACTTCATCACCTTGATGCATTGCTTCTATCTCTTCCACCTCGGCGCTCTTATCTATCCATTTTCTTTGTCTTATCCCATTCCCCTTTCATTTTCTCCTTTGCCTGTTTCATGCAATTTTTACTCTACTTACTCCTCTCTGTTTTAATTTTCCCTTCTTCCTGTAACTTTTATTTATTTTTTCATTAAATTCTTGCTTTTTATCTTTCATGTTCTTTAATGTCATTTATTCAAAATCATCTGCCATTGTCTCTTGCTAACACACGTCCTTTTGTATCTCACGTTTACATTTGATTTTCACAAATGTCTTCCATTCCCTCCATTCTCCTTGCTCCATTGATCGCTCTCCACACCTTTTACCCTTTTCGATCCCTCTTCCATGGCTCTCTGCCTCCCCATATTTTCCCTCCCTCTCTGTTTCTCTCCAGCTGGCCGCTCTACAGCAGAGCTCGCTGCTCCGCAAGGTCAAGAGAACACTGCCCAGCCCTCCTCCGGACGAGACTACCACAGCAGCTCATCTGCCCATGATGACACCTGCCCTTCAACAGGTCTACCTGCCCTCCGTGCCCAGCCTCAAGCCCAGCTCCAGGTCTGGCCTCGCTGCCAAAGCCAGCCTCCTCAAAGACCTTACTCATGAGCTGAAGGCCGTGGAGCAAGAGTCAACCAAACTGAGAAAGCAACAAGCTGAACTTGAGGAGGAAGAGAAAGAGATTGACGCTAAACTGAGATACCTAGAGCTGGGAATCCATCAACGGAAAGAGACACTGGTCAAGGAAAGGGAGAGGAGGGATATTGCCTACTTGAGGTGTATGGGGGACACTAGGGACTACATGTCTGATAGTGAGTTGAACAACTTACGATTGGCAGCTGCAGCTGCTTCCCATGAGACCAACGGCCTATTGTCAACTAGACCAAGCACTGCCCCTCTCAGCCAGTTCACCAGCGACCTCAACACAGCAGCCCAGTACCCACCGACCTCTTCTTTCCTCTCAAGTCAGTACCCCCAGAGCCAACCGGCAGCACCATCTCAACCATCAAGTATGCCGTACCAGTCTTCAACATTCAACCAGCCACCTTATCCAACAGTGTCTCAGTCCCAGGCACTGCCACAGCCCACACCCCTCCAGAGCCATGCCCCACCTCCAGGACCTGCTTATCAGTCTCAAACCTCCTACCCTTCCCACACCTACCCCCAGTCTCAACCCCCATACCCCCAGACAGACCTTGGGATACCAGCTGCACCTCAGCCCCAGCCAGGCCATACAGGTTTTGGGCCTGCACCACCTGGTCAGCCCCCATACCCCACCCACAGCTCACCCTATCCAAGTGCTGTGTCCTCCTACCCCAGCCAGACCACCCCGTACCCTGGGCAACCTCAAGCTGATATTCTGACTGTCCACCCAGGAAGACCAAGGCAGACTTCACTTGCTGACCTGGAGCACAAGATGCCCACCAACTATGAGACGATTAGTAACCCAACAGTTGTGGTCACTACAACTGCCCAGGATGCTACCTATTCCAGTAGTGCCCCATCTTACGGTGTGTACACCGGCTCAACAACCATGGCCAGCTCCTATGGGCCCTATGGTTCAGCACCAGTGTCCAGCAGCTACGGTGGGTACTCTACCATGCCACCAAGCACTTATGGCCAATATACTTCGACTTCAGCTAGTTCTTATGGCCAGTACACCACAACCATTGCTAATACTTATGGCTACACTACCACCACAGCAAGCTCTTATGGACAGTACACTTCTACAGTTTCCAATGCCTATGGGCATTCTGTAGACAGTCCCTCCACATACAGCACTGCAGACGGGATGTACGGGGCTCCTGGCTTAGAGCAAAACATTCCAAGGAACTACATGATGATTGATGATGTGAGTGAGCTTACGGCGAAAGACGGGCTGGGCACGATGACAGGGGACATGATGCATCATGGCGGCAGTGGGCGTTATCCAGGAGACATCCATGGCCACAGCACCACCATTGGCGGCACCACACGGGGGGGAACTGGCAGCTCCTCTTACGGCAGGGCACCTGAAGAAGAAGCAGCGATGCAGGAAGACCTGTACGACCACCATGGCAGGGGTAAGAGCAGCTACAGGCACGGACCACTAGGGGGCAGCAGCAGCAGCGTGAGCGCTAGCATGGGTGGGGGATCCCCCTATTACTATGACTTCGACTACAAACATGGCAGCATCCGCTCAGGGGTACAGAAAACTTCGTCATCCTCTAGAAGCCTCCTGGCTCCTGCTGTCATGTCCTCCAAGCGCAGCAAGCACAGAAAACTGGGGAGCATGGAGCAAAAGATCTCTAAGTTTTCCCCCATTGAGGAGGCTCGGGATGTGGAGGCAGACCTCGCCTCCTATTCCTCTGCAGGTGGGGCTTATCCCTCTGCTCACATTAGAGGGCGGCAGCTGATAGAGGATTACGGCTTTAAGAGGAGTGCTTATGAAGACATCACTGGCACCAGTCATGGTAGTCGATACTACGGTTCAATGACGGAGGAGGACGATCGGATTTATTATACTTCCACCGGCCGCTCCCGTTCTACTGGCTACGGCATGGACAAGATCTCAGCCAGGGACTATCCTGGGTATCGCAGCCGATCTTACGAGAGGGACGATCGCTCCTACCGATCCGGCTATAGCCGGGGCCGCCACCCTACACGCCAGTACTCTGAAGAGGGGAGCCCACTCAGTCCTATGGGGAGGTTTATGGGTTCTGGGCGATCATCAAGCTTAGGTCCTGACCCATACGACAGTCGCAGCAGTAGATATCAGTACTATTATGGCCAATATGGTTCCAGCCACTCGCTTCCAGATGTGCAAGACCACATTCGGGATCTTCCCCGGACCCATGTCTACAAATCGGATGATACATACATTATAGACGATTATCATTGCGCTGTTTCAGACAGTGAAGGTAATTGTGGGAGCTGAATGCCCACAGTCTCACTACCTACTACTGCCCCCACCGTTTATATGAAAGTCCCCCACCCACCCAGAGGCTAGGCTTAGCGGAGAAAAAGAGAAAGAAAAAAAGAGGAAAAAGATAGTTGTTGCATGCTGATGTTTTCTTCTTCCTGAGAGTCACTTGGAGCTCTCTTATCAGTGGACTGCTGTCTGTCTGTCTGCCTGCCTGTTCGTCCTTCCGCCTGTTCGTCCAGTCGTCTGTCTGTCCAATATTCGCATGGTCCTTCGGCGTGGTAGCTTTCCTCGTTCGCTACACTCTGATTCACTCGAAAGGTCTTCTTTGCACGACACAGAGGCACTGGTTTTTCTTTACAGGAGGTTATTATATCTGTGGCATTGAGATTTTGTTTATATGTGTTTTGGTTAATGAATTCTTTGTCAACACTGCAAAACTGGTTGCTCACAATTATATCTATTTTTAAATCTTATCTTTGAAAAAGGCCAGTTGTAATTTTATGAACAAAAAATCTTTTGACTTCATTAAGTTCACAAAAAGAAGATGTTAAAACTTTATTTACAGCAGTTGCTTGATTTTGTGCAAAAATATTTCCTACCATGGCAGTAAAGTGTGGGAATTAATTTCAAACTATTGACAAAAAAATGATGCCAAAAATGACAGTTTTGCAGTGTTCATCCTGAATATATCAGCTTGTAATGTGTGTCAGTGATGTGAAGTGTATTCTGCATGGATGTACAAATTTTATTTTTATTTCTTGCCTTTCTTTCTGTGTCTTCTCCTTCCTATTCTTTTCTTTTGCATGCTCGGTCTTCTTCCTGTCTCCTTCCTTCTCTCAGCCTGCATGCCGCTGTCTCCAAACGACATGGAGATTGACTGTGATCTGCTTTCGGTTTCCAAAGCCTACCATCTGGGCCAAGAAGAAACTGACTGGTTTGAGAAGCCACGCTCCAGTTCACGACACTACGGCAGTCACTCAACTGGAAGGAGCCGGCATGGTGTGAAACATACTTACCATGATTATGACGAGCCTCCTGAGGAAGACCTTTGGCCCCAGGATGAGTACGGCCATGGAGGGCGACACTCCCGTGACCACAGACATCACGGCAGTTCTGGCCGACACTCATCCTCATCACGTCATTCAGACGAGCCAAGGTCCTCAAGGTCATCTAAGGGGCACCCCAAAGACCCATCAATGCGCCATGACCCTTCAGGACGATCCTCATCTTCAGGAAGGCGAGGAGAGTCAAGGTCTGGATCTTACCACTCCTCTGACTACTCCCGGGATCCATCTGGGCACCACCATGGCCAGCGTTCCTCAAGGCAGGGTGACCCACATCGTTCCTCACGCAGCAAATCCCAGCCGCCAGGGGACATGCAGGGCCAACCACCAGGTACAGGAAGAGATTACAACTAAAGTAGAGCAGCAATCTATGAAGTATGAAAGCTTTGCAATTGGCCTTTAATGAAAGATTCATTTTTGCATCCCTCTACATATTCCTAAATACATAATATTGAAGAAACAGATTTTGTTGACCTAAATTGTTTGAAAATTTGGCTTACTATCAGTTTTTTTAATTGACTGTGCATCTAATTGGCCATAAAGAGATAGTGGCATACATTAATTCATATCCATTTAAATATATTAATATTAATGTGTGAATTTGCTATTTTAGAGAGAGAAAATAGATATTCAAAGTTATTATAAGGATTTTTTCAAGTACAAAAACACTAAACCTCATTCAAATTCTACCCTGCAGAGAAAGTCTGGCATCTATCCAGGATGAGGAATGAAGCCAAAATGTCTTAATTTTAAGCAAATTTATCGGCCAAGACTTCATACTTAAAAGGCCAATTTCCACGGATGGAAAGAGAGAATACTGTTACCCTTAAGAAAGAGTCCTAAATATATTAATTTAGGGGAAAAAACTTGTAAGACCAGAATTCAGTCAAATTTTATCTGAGTTAAAGGACGTTGTTATAATTTGAAAGGGGTGTAGGAGCTATATGGTTATTTTTGTGTTATATGTATGTAATTTTAAAGACCACTTAAAGCTATGGCATCAGCTGAATTAGCATGGGTACCACAAGTTAAGGCTAAGATATGAATAATATTTTGAACTGTAGACCTCTACAGTGTCACACTAAAAATGTTTTTAGAGGAAAAGACCACTTTGGAAAAAGCCAGGCAATCCCCTCACATTTTTAAACTACTGGGCTAGACAGGAGCACAGTAATCATGAAGATAAAAGCTCAGGATGGAAAATAATGTCAAAGAAGATCAGAGAAGCATAAGAGCAATTCTAAATTTAATATTAATTTAATAATTTAACACATAAGAGCTTGATCTGACATGGATTGGTAGCCAGTATATGGAATTTTTCTTCCTTCTGTGGCATTTGATTATTAAAGGTTATATTACCTACGCCAAGGTTATGTGATCGGCAGGGTTTGTTGGTTAGTTGGTTAGTTTGTTAGTTTGTTTGTTAGTTTGTTAGCAACATAACTCAAAAAGTTGTGGGCGGATTTTGATGAAATTTTCAGGAAATGTTGGAAATAGCATAAGGAAGAACTGATTTAGATTTTGGAAGTGATCTGGATCACCATCTGGATCCAGGAATTTTTTAAAGGATTCTTTACTATTGGGAGACAGGGCTGATGGTGGAAGTCTGCGCTCTCTGAGTGCTTTTCTAGTTGGTACAGGAATATCACTGACAACAAAATCTTACAATAAACCATTATATAAAGTTAGAATTAAGGGTCCTTGCATTACCCAAGCACAGAAAATACCTTATTTAAGTTTCACTGCACAGGTTAAATAAAGTAATAAAGGATTTTTGACTTTTTCAATATTTTTTTTGCTATTCTGAAAAAGATGTTAAGAGTCACTGCTACTGATACTGATTAATGTGAAGAAGAACAGTAACTGCCGTGTGACTCTCACAGAGACTGGTTTCAGCAAGAAATGTGAAAGTAAGAGTCACCACTGAATAAGTAGAAATCAATTCAAAGATCTCAAGGTTCAAAGATCCTCCTTGGAGTACTCCATATTTAACACAAAAAATGATTTTTATCTCTTTATGACTTTCAGGTGTACAATAAGAGCCACTGGGTGTGAGTTAGGAACTTAAAATAAATATATAGGTTAAACAGATTCAAGACTATCTAAAGGATCAAAGTTGCTATGAGATTTTCTTGTTCTTTCCTTAATAAATATTCACTTATTTAATATAACAACAGGGTCTTTATGAATTTGAATTTCAACCTCAACAGCTGTTTCTGGGACAGTGTCAGTCCTATGGGTTTTAGCTAATTTCTCTACATGTCTGTTCTTGAGTTCTGTTGAATTTAAAACAACATGTCATTTATCAAACATGTGTCAAACAGTACCTACCAGGGTATTTTTTTGCAATGCCGTCAACTTTTTCAATCACACTGGATGTATTGGACCATCAATCATGTTAAGCATTTGTAAAGAAAGTTTCGTGACTGCATATTTCAAACCTCCACATATTTTCTCAGGTTTTGTGCTCCAAGGCCTCTCCAGAGCAGTCGTAGGCATTGATCTTTAGAATAAAATGTGTCCTGTTTTTTTAGCTGAGGCAGGAAATATTTGATATCATTGCCTGTTGTTTAGACTGAGTTTGAAACTCTAACAATCAACTGTCCCCTCAGGGATCAACAGTTTTTAATTAACTATATCAAGCATAACTTTTCAGATAAATGTTTTCTCCCAGGGCAGTGCTGTGGCTGTGTTCTGAGCAGTGTACTCATTAAATCACCAGTTTGATCTTTGTTCACAACATTTGTGGCTAGTCATCCTTTTATTTATTCCTATTTTAACTTCTCAAGTCTTAATTTATAATACTGAGCACAGCCAATGCCATTGTAATGATGAAGAAAAATACTGGTCATTGCAACATTGACCATTCTAAAAGGAGATAAACCCAAGTTAAAGATATAATTCCTGAATCTGATTTCACTGATTTTGATCAATAAAGATGTTTTTCTAGCAAGTGTTCACAAGAGCCAAGAAACCAACAATGCTGAGATATAATGGCTCTATCAAGTGAATTTTTCCTCCTCTGCCAATCATTTCTTTTTAACACATGATAATGCCTGCAGTTTTCTTCTGGTATCTGATCCTCTTCTGTAGGGATGCACAGATACAGATACTCAATCAGGTATCACTGCCGATACCAAGCCTAAGGCTGTACTAATGAAGGATTGCAGATCCTTTCATTTAAAGCAGGATTTCCGCCTCTCATTATGTAAGTATGTAGTCTAAAACTATTCAATGACAAATTGTCAAGACGAGGGATGGGGAACTCCTTCCAAAATAAAACAAACTGTCAAAGTAATTTTAAAAGCAGTTGTTCTATTGGAAAGTACTTAAATTTTACACAGTATCAGTGGGTACCCAAATGTAAGAACTCCTGCTTGGTCTGGGAAAATATGGTATCATTACATGCCTGGTGTTTTGTATTAAATATGACAGAAGCTGAAGTTGTCCTCCCTTTTACCTTGTTCTAGTTAATGCTAAATATGAGGGTTTTTTTTACACAGAACTTTTTTTTTGATTATAAAAGGAAATCCGTTCCTTCCATCCAGGCTCCTCCAGGTCTGGCAGTTCCTCCCGTGCTCAGGGCCCGGCTGGTGGACCAATGGGATCAGGGCGACAGGGTGGTCCAGGTGTCCAGACAGACGGTACTCAAGGACAGAGGACCCAGCTCCAACAACAAGCTCAGACATCAGCTGCCAGGCCAGGGCAGCCCAGTGCTGCAACAACCCCTGGTCCTCAACAGCAGTCCCCAGCCCAGGGACAAGGCACGGGCATGGGGCAGAACCAAGCAAAACCTGGGCAGATGGGACCAGCAGGTGGACCCATGGGGCAGGCCAGACAGACAGGTCCGACTGGAACAACGCCAACCCCAATGGTGAGTATGGAGAGGGAGAGAAAAAAAAAAGTGAAGGATTTCTGTTGGTTTTTCAGGTTAAATAACCTCAGCACACAGTGTATGGACATTTGTGTTTGGTGGATTTCTTCTTTGTTGTAACAATGCTTCTTGGTAATAAATCTTATACTGTTGGAAAACCTGTTTATATCCCTTTTAAATGGTGCCACATTTGTAAGGAACATACATTTGTGGGATGAGCAGCAGAGCTGAGTATGTGGGTGGCGCCATTTGGCCAAATCTTCTCTGCCAATGCCAAACAGCTTAATCTGCCACTGACTCTTGTTTGGTGCTGTTTGGTGGATTTGGTGGTTGAAGTCTGAAGAAACAAGACATAAAGGGAATTTGACAATTCATTCATTTCACAAAATGGGGCCTCAGTAGCATGTGGAAGAACCATACACAGCCACAACAGCCTGGCACCTCCTCCTAATGCTGGTTACCAGCCTGGTCACACACTGCTGTGGGATGGCATCCCATTCTTCGATCAACATTTGTCACAAGTCAGCCAATGTGGTTGTGTTTGTCACTCTGGCACGAACAGCACGCCCAAGCTGGTCCCACAAGTGTTCAATGGAGTTGAGGTCAGGACTGCTGGCAGGCCATTCCATCCTCTCCACTCCCAAATTCTTGAGGTAGTCTCTGATAAACCCCGCTCTGTGGGGGCGAGTGTTGTCATCTTGGAGGATAGAGTTCGGTCCCAGACTGTGGAAATATAGGATTGCCACTGGTTGCAGAATCTCATCTCAATATCTTTGAGATTGAGATTGCCACCAAATGATGACAAGCCTCGTTTTTCCAGTGAGGGAGATGCCGCCCCACACCATCACAATGCCTCCACAAAAACATGTTACTCTATCGGTGCAGCAATCAGCATAGTGGTTTCTGTGTCCTTACCTCACTGAACCTAAGGTCAAACTGCTGTAGACAGAATCTGGACTCATTGTCGAACTGAACTGGTGCCAGTCAGGCGCCTGATTGTCAACACCTGCTGTTACCAGAAGCTGAAAACAAGAGTCAACAGCAACCGCAAAATAAGCTGTTTGACATTGGCAGAGAAGATTTGGCAAATTTTAATCAGCTCTGCTGCTCATCCCACATATGCATGTTCTTCTCAAATGTGGCACCATTTTGAAGGGATATAAACAGGTTTTCCAATGGTGTAAGATTTACTGCAAAGAAGCATTGTTACAACAAAGACACAATCTACCAAACACAAAATTCTTGACTTTTTGTGCTAAGTTATTACAGTTTTTATAATGTTATTACAAAGGATAGGTATATTATTTCACCTTTAGTTCCCTGCCACCTCTCATCCCAGGCCTTTGCTTTGCTGCCATCCTGCTGTGGCCTTCTCAGAGAAAAGAGCTGGTCCCATTTCCACCAGATTTGACAGTTTATTTATATTCTGCTGTGCGTCTGTTGGCAGCCTTATCTTTCACTGCGACTAACACAGAGGCAGTTGATAACTGAATGTAGCAGATTCACTGTCTGCTGAAAATACAAGAAATTGGAACTCAAAATGTCTACTTTCAAAACAACTCCCCCCTGCTTTTCCTCCATAACCATAAATCAGCATTTATCTCTGAGCTATTGCTGCCTTAACATCTAAATTTAACAGTAAATGTCAAATTTCAGATACTTTAATAATTCTCATCTTGAAACTATTTTCTATCCAGTAAATATGTGAATGCGTTGCCACTGTCACTGTTATGAATATCCCAAAATTATTCATGATCCCCTCCAGCTCCTGAAAGGCATTCATGATTTTCATATTGCTGCATTGTTGCATTATCCGTGAGGAAAGCCAAGTGAAATAATTCATATGGTCTGGTATCAAATTATGCAGAAATGTGTCTGGGAAATTATTCTGAAAGCTCTGCTGTGGACTAGCTTTGACAGGAAGTCATAAACAGTAAATGGTATTTTTCATATTATTACTATTCAGTCTGCAAACTCATCCACTTACAGTTTTATGTTAGGTCCATTGTGTAATTAAAAGCATTGATTAAGTAGCTGTAAATAATGGAACTCTGTAGGTTTAATGATGCCTCATAATGCATCACCCCAGCTTTGCTGGTGTTTAACTGGAGTCATTGAGGGAACAAATACAGAATATAACGTGATTATTTGGCATCAGTCCACTATCAGTTCAATCAGGTTCACTGATGTAGTGTTTTTGGACAGGAGTGGCATAAAGAGCTTACAGAAAGCATAAAAAGGAACATAAAACAGAACAGACTGACCATATTTACTCTGTTCAGTAAGTAGTGCACACTTTCATTGTGATTGATAACAGAAGAGATCTGGTCTGCAGCTAATGCTGTTCTGTGAAAGTGCAGCTGCAGACCAATATAGTTTCAAAAATTGAGTCCAGAGCTGGATAGAAAAGATTTTAAAGTACTCACAATGACTCAGCAGATGTCAAATATTCTCAGCTGTGTATTCTCAGACTTAAGAAATAGTTCCGTTTTAAGATCTTGCTACATTTTTGGAGCAAACGTGTCTTATTATTTCCCCAAAGTGGGAATAGATGTGAATGTAAGAGCATCGTTCACATGTAACAGATTATAAACAACTGATGGCAACACTGTGCCTGGGGATGAACATAGTAAGCTAGCACTTCTCACAGTCTACAGAACAGCTGATTTCTATTTACAAATCTCATATTGAAATATAGAATGTGAACACAGGGATTTTCTAGTGTTCTGGCTTCTGTTTGCTTTACATTTTAGTCCAAGCTGTACTGACCAAAGCATATCAGCAGGGTTTGGTATAAGCAGGAAAAAAAGTCAATCAGTGAGAGTTTAACAATGATTTATTAATCTCTATAAACATAAATCTGTATAAATCTGCAGCCAAGAATCCATTGTAGCCCTAAGGTGATTTGACATTAGGGACCTGGGCCTACATCCAAAAATACTTGACCCCAAAGCCTGGTTCATTTGATCAGTGTGAACACAAGCATACTAAACTCAGTAATGATGCCCAAGTTCACTTGAAGGAATGGTCTCAGGCATGATTCAGGTCCACTTGAGATGGGAACATGGAAGATACAAATCCAACTTTGCCTGAGCACAGGGCACTCATTTGTGTGTGCAGCTGTAAAGGCAATTCTAAATGTCTCCTGTCCCTTCAAAAACCACTGTGTCCACGCTGCATGGACCCATTTCATCCTCTGAGCTGCACAGTAGCTTTGGAGGTAGGAAGAGGGTTTGTGTCTTGAATAAAAAAGAAATATCCATAATAGCCTGCAGGATGGACTCTGTTGTCCCCATGGTGCAACAACAAATGTCAACCCCAGTGGTTGCAATGATTGATTTATCTTTCCTCTTCTTGGTGGATTTGCTAATCATCACTACCAGATGGTTTGCATGAGATGACTTTGCTGCCACTTACTGTATCCGAGCAGAAAACAACGACAAGTGTTCTTAGGCACAGAACAATGCTATGTGTGTTAAAGCAGACCAAAAAGGAGGAACAGGGTGGGGTTAGGGGCATAGTACCAAACAGTTCCTAATTAGCGACTATCTATGCCTTAGGTTTGCCCCACCTCCATTCAAGAAGCAGGTGTGTTAAACTTTTCTTCTCCTTTAGGAGAGATATAACTTACTGTATAGTTTTACTTTTAACAAATAATGTTTTGAGAGTAATTGTCAATTAGTTAGCCAAAATGACAGCGTAATGTTGTATTGGCTAAATAAAGACCCATTAATAACATTAGCAGCATTAACATAGATGTAGTCCAGTTATGTCTGAAGAAGACATCTGAAGTCCATCAGTGGTGATCACCATGTAGGAAATACTGCCTCAAACTAACAAGCCAAGTGAATCAAAAATGTTGCATAACTTGTAGTCTAGTGTTGAAAAGCACCTCAACAGATTAAAAGGCATTACTCTGGAATTACTGAGAAATGTGCCTCCATTACCAGAGGCACATAATTGGTGATTTTTATCCAAAGTTGCAGAACACCGGTCTACAAAAATACCAATGATATACAATCCAGGACCAAATTAACCTTGCATAGCAGATGGATATGCCAGTTTGCGTGTTCGTCACTGGCAAATCCATCTTGCAAAGCTCCCGTCTGAACCGTTCGGGCACGGTTAAAAAGTGACAGGACCAATCAGCGATGAGGGGCAGTACTTTCTGGCAAGGCGGAGTCGTGACACATGCAAGAAGCCACAAGAGACTGGTGCAATTATGGCGGAAGACATTAGTGTGGATGCTGCTAATGCACCAGTTTTATCAGCTCGATAGCAGCTACGTCACGTGTTTGTTGCTCTGATTGGCCCGTAAAGAAGTGACAGACAGATTGTTCATCCAATCACCCTCCAAGTTTTTTTCAAAGGCTCTGCCCTTTCCCTTTCCCTGTGTATGAGTGGTTTTCCAGATGGATGTGTGAAACAAATCCATCTGGCATGTCACGTTAGGACCACATGAATTTTAAATCCAATGTGTGCATCAGAGTAGAGGCCAGATAGTTGAGAGGACCTTAACCTCAATATAATGCATTCTGCTTCCTCTAAATAATAGCTCAGCTCATCTTCTATGTTTGTATTGAAAAAATCTTTTTACTAGACAGGATCCAGCAGAATTCATGTAGTGCCTAGAAGAAGATAACTGTTCTTTGTAACAGGAATCCTCAGACTGACAGATGATGGTGTTGACAACGCTGCTGCTAATCAGTTAGTCAGTCATCATTCATGTCAATTAGTTAGCTGTCACAACACAACACCATAGGGGAGCTGTTGTCCTTCTTCATCCTGTTTTTTTCTCTTTCTCTGTCCTGTTTTGTTAGAGTAAATAGAGATAAATCCATAAAGCTGAAAATATCTATCAATCATTAACTATCTGAGAGGTTTCCACTTGGTCAAATTGATTTTTTATTAAATACACAGGGTAGGAACTGATTAGTCCTTTTAAAGTACATAAAAAAAATCAAATTACACCAACTGTAAATTTTCATGAGAGAACTTTTATTTTGATTTGATGCCATGCAAAAAAATGACTTGACATAACTGCTGTCTTTAACTACAAATGTATGACTTTTTGTACTGACACTCTTTCTCTTTCTCTCCCTAAAGACTAAGATTGAGACCCCTCCAGCAACAGCGATTGGAGCAAAGGCAGCTCCCGTCATGGCCAACAAAGCAGCCCAGCCCCCACTGACAGGCATAGGTACAGTATAATCTTCAAACATGCACACAGTGATAAGCCCACGACTCCTGTGTCTTACCAGCTGCTTCCCACTCTGCTATTATGTAACCAATGTGTGATGTCTCAACTAATGTGCGATTAATCTGCACATAATCCCACAGTAGAAAAACAGAGAGGGGTTTTGTTTCATGGCAGCAGTTCAGCCTGAGTGTGCTGAGAGACTAGCTACTGAGTCAGCTATCACATTTGGTATTGAGTATTTCACGCCCACTTTACCCCAATGTTTCCAACCTTTTTCAAAGGCAGAGAAATTCTTAATTTTATAGTTGTATCAGTCCATTTCTTGTCATGGTGGCTGCCGTGACACACACGTTTAGTTTTCATTGCTCTAGAAATGCTGGATGTTATGTGAAATAATGCTAAATAAGAAAGTCTGACTACTATTCTGTTGCTGTATCTCATTCATGTTTTTGCTGTTCACTTGTGAGAGATCAGGATTATTTCCAGCCAATGGTTGGGCGTTCCTCCACACAAGCACTGCCCCTAATGTGGATCTTCCTTCTTTCTCCTCTGTACTGCCATCCATCCTATCTTTGTTTTTCAATCTAGGCTCTAAGGCAGCCCCCAGACCAGGAGGAATCGGTAGTGCAGCAGCAGGTCAGCCCGGCATGGAGGGTGAAGGCATGTTGTCCAAGATCCTGCCAGGGGGAGCTGCTGAGCAGGCCGGCAAACTGGGAGAGGGTATGGCACACAAAACACATAAAATCACATTTAAACAAGTAAACAGTGTATTTAATTTGTCAGTAAAGAAATAAAAGGGTATCAGCTATTAGTATTAATAAGTACCATGTTTAAAGCCTAACTGTTTTAGGAAAAAAGGTTTCAGACTGGTTGCTATACTTAATTGATGACTAAATTAACTTTACTTTGGCTGACCTCTAACAGACCTTTTGGCCCTTTGGTTGAACTGATGGTTTACATGTCCTGTTGACAAAAAGATAAACACCTGCAAACAGGAGCAAAACAACTACAAGGACTTTCAACTAGACCCAAAGACAGTGGGGGACTCGAGATTTTTGAGGGGCAGGGGTGAAAATGATACAGAAGGCACCTGCTGTATGTGGTGGGCCACCAGTACACAAAAAAATTGTGGAGAAATACCAGAAAACCCTAGTTAAGATTACAGTTTTTCATTATGTGATTCAAGTGTCTACAACACTGCAATTAAAGCGATGAGGAAGTATTTACTTATTAACATTTTATTTCACAAAGAGAAAGAGGGATGTTGGTGAAAATGAACTGAAGGAGCTAGGACACATTGCATTTGCTCTGCTACTGGTCATGTGCTTGAATTTGCTTGAATTGCTGATTGCTCTTTCTGTTTGTTTTTAATCTTCTGTAAAGAACATTGAGTTTACGCCTGTATGAAATGTGCTATACAAATAAAGTTGAATTGAGTTGAATTGAATGTGCCACACACTTTAGACACACGTTAGAGGACACCAGGGAAGGCACCTAGTTAATTTGATCAATATTTCTCATTTTTCATGACTTGGAAGCTTAACTTTATAAACTTAAAGTTGTTTTTCATGAAATTTGGCCTGGTGGTTCATAACATAGTACCCCTACATACAACAAACCTAAAATACAGATTTCATTAATCACTTTACAGGGACTTGAATCAGGAAAAGCCATTAATCTGATAAAAAGTACGAGTGCGATGTCTACTACTGTTGTGTTGTGCATGTCAGCAGGATCAATGTGAAGAGAAATGCGGGTAGAACAACATTAACATACAAGTGCATACACAGAAGACAGGAAGGCTGTAGGCTGTAGCGATGCAATATACAGTATATAATGATAAAAGATTAACAACCTCATTAATATGTATGCAAAAATAAAGAATGATTGTGCATCCTTCGGTTCAGAATATATTTTAACATTGTTTTCTTGTTTTTTTTCCTCCAGCTATCTCTGGTTTTGGCAAGAAATTCACCTCTTTCTTCTGAGGTGCTAAAATTAAGGTATGCAGTGTCTCTCTTCTTCTATATTTCCTAAATAGTTGTAGAATAGTGTAGAATGCATATTAGAAAAGAAGGTTGAACACAGAATAGATAACTGAAAATGAATTTCTGCTGAGGCTTTATTTCAAACTGTAAAGGTGAGGTTCTTCTAGTTGAAACAGCTTCCCTGTAGCAGGTTTAATTAATAATTCACTAAACACATCTTTCTCTCATTAGTTTCTCATAAGATCTGCTAGTTCTGTTTTAAACACTTGGATTTTTTTAGTATGAATAATTTGATCTCTTAAATAAAACTGACAGAACTGCATTTCAACAGAAGACTGGAAACATTTCTTTTCTTCAAGTGCAACTCGGCATTTGGTGTGAAAAAGAAATCTCTGAGATGCTGCCAGTTTAAAGTCTACTGGGGCATTGACAGAGAGCTGCAGCGTGTTGTGTGTTGACTCTTGTGGGCAGAGAGTTAGCAGCTTAAAGTGGTTTACTTGGAGCAGGCAGTGTGTTCCTAAAGAAATGTCTCAATTCTGTCTCCCCTTTTCTCTGTACCACATGTCCTCATCTCCTCTCTCCTGCGTCCTCCTGCCTGTGACATGGAAAATGATCTCAGAGCAAAATCTTGAAAGATGTCTCTATTCCTAAAATGCTTGGGGGGACGGGGGGCGGGGGGAGGAGGGATGCAAATCAGAGGCCACCACACAATAAAGATATTAGAATTAAAACTTTAGGTATAAATTGAAAAGAACAAGGTTAGGCTTTTCTGACAGGGATCATAAAATAAAGCGGTGAATAACTGACTGACAGATGATGCTTGAAAACGGCAGCTCTGAAGCATAGATGTCTTATCCTGGTAAACTTTTGCTGCCTCGGCTCCTCTCCCCATGAATCCTTTTCTCGTTTCCTTCCATGTATTTCAGGTTGGAGGTACAAGGAGAAGATTGAAGGATGTACAAACTGGCAAATGAATAGAGGCTTATGTCTGAGTGTATGATACCGTCTCTGGCTGTGTTTGTTGTTTTCTGGTCTGCTCTACGTGAGCAGAGTGAAAATTGAACACTGACATTGACAATCTGTTTCTGCTGTGACGCACTGTCTGCATCAAACAGGATGTGTGTTTACAAAGCAGTTTATCACTGCTGAATTCAGGCTATTGTCAGGTAGTGCTACTAAGTCTTTAGTGCATGTACTCTTCACACCGAAAGGGGACTTTTGACTGAGACTGTTGTGAGATGTACTTGAGACTGGACTTCTAAAAGGCATTTCCAGTCAATCAGTCATGATTCTGTAAGGTGCCAAATAACAAATGTTACCTCGTGACACACAGAGATCCATCATAAGTCCACCATAAATAAGCACTGTAGGAACCTTGAGCAGAACCAGACTCATTGCTTTACAGCCATGTTTCAAAATACCAGAAAGATAAATGAAGACAATGAAACAGAGAGGTGTATAGCTACACATGTTGTATACTGTATTGTCAGGCCTGTGCATTAACAGAACCTAATTTAAAGTATTTTGAAATCTGAATGAACTCAGCTTTGAATAGTTCTTCAAGATGTACTGTGTTACATAAGTTTGTTTGTGCCCTTTTGATGGAGAATATTTGACATGTTACTGTACAACCTAAAGTTACAAAGTATATTTTGTTAACTGACTGAATGTACCCATGTCTTTACAGGACTATGTAAATGTGAAATTACAACTTTATGAGGCTTCGTACCAGAAAACCCTGTGAAGTTCCCGCTGCTTTTGTTTTACTCAAAGAGAGAGAGGAAAGAGAGAGAGGAAGATGAACAGAGAGGAGAGCTGAGCATACTGGTGAGTGCTTCAAGTTAATATGGTAAATATGGATAACTGTTGATGGCCTATCAGCCAGTGGGTTCATCATACAAGAGAGCTTATTGTTAAAATCCACTTTAACAAAAGTAGAACTGAAGGTTAGACACAGAGAAACAAAGACTGTTTAGGTTTTTCAGAGACCAAAAAAAGTTGTTGCTTTCATTAACTCTCTTCAACATTGTAATGGAAGAATTTTTGTCATTTACTAAAGCTTTTACTCTCTAATTTGTAAACTTGTACAGTATTAGAAACTCTGCCAAATGCATTTAAATTGTATCAGTTATTGAACAAACTGCATATAGTAGTAAAAATTAGGGATGGACATTATTTGATTTTTTTTGCCTATATTTGATATGCTGATATTTACAGATTAATTTTAGCCGATACCAATATTGACACCAGTTTTTGAGATATGTATTTCAGACCTGAAACTTGAGTCCTTTGAACACATTTTAATGTATAAGGACGAACAAAGAAACAGACCTCAGTTCTTAAAACACACTTTGAAGTTTAAAGACTGAATTGGCGAATGTCTGTTGGTCCAGCCTAAAACTTAACAAACTTTTTAATACAATTGGCTGAGATTTGCAGTGTATAGATATGCTGATACTCACAGCCAAGATATAGCTAGGTTTTAAATTTGATATGTAGCGATACTGATAGTTGCTTTTTTAAGCTAATATCTGCCGATACTGATATCAGGCCGATAATATTGCGCATCCGTAGTAAAAATATTCATTACATTTAATGTAGAACTGTGAGTAACATAATATTAGGATGTGATTGGTCCAATATTGTAAAACGATGTTTTAGATGCCTTGACCTTGTCTTTAATGCAACCTTCTTCCTCCTGCAGCCAACAAGGACTGGAATCCTCTGGATACTTGATGTCTCACGGCTGAGCACACACTGACAGAGAGAACGCACGGATCTCTCTGGCAGGCCAGACAGTAAGTGACCTTTCACTTAACTTATCCCACCAGAGATGTTTCACTTGTTATAGAAACACGTTTTTCATGAAATCTAAATATCTTCTTTGTATCTATGTTTCACCTGTTTTACAATATTTATTTTATTTTATTTTACACGAAGTAATCTTTGCAACAGTGCCTTCTTTTATTGGACCATTATAAAGTCTCAGTGTCAGACAAGTCTGAAGAACTCAGCTTAGGAGAAAAGTCAGCCACATGATAACTGTCATACAATCTTAAACAAAAATACATTGCGTAAATATCACAGTTTTAAAGTTTTTACGAGTTTTTGACCACATGGTGTACTTTGGGGGTCTTCCACTAATAGTGACTTTTTATTTGTCTTAATATTTCCCTAAGGGGAAAGAAAAGCACTTGTGTAATGGGATACATAGTGTTACCAATATCTTGTAAATAAAATGTTGATATTACAACCATTACACTGCTGGTTAATGAGGTATGGTTTTAAAATCCCGGATATGATATGTTAGCCAGTGCTGTCTCGTTTGTTCTGAGCCAGAAGTGACTGTATTTGGAGAAGTATGGACAAACCCTAAGACTTGTCCAAAAGGGGCACCTTTAATTGGCAGCTGTGTTATTTGAGATATAAATCTTTGTCTTATGAAGCACCAGATTTAAATAAAATGTGTGGTTTTTGAAGAAATAAAACTCAGACTCACAAGAGTGTCTGATTTCAGGTGACTGAGGAGGAAAAAAGTCAGTTAAATGTACCGTGCTTTAGTTCAACATTGAACCATGATTGACTAAATGAAATTCATGCTCTATTGTTGAAAACCTCCAGCAAGAAATTCAGACCATAAACTCTTTCAAACATATTTCTAGTTGCAGTTAGTGCAGGTTTGAGGCAGCTTCTCAGGAGGGAAAGTTTTCTGACCTGGCTATGCTCATAGACCAGTTGTTCTCAAATGGTGTGTTAAGGCACACAGGTGTACCCTGAGGCAAGTCTAGGTATGCTGTGGAAATCTGTGCAACATTCATCATTACAACAACATGGTGTGCCTTGAGATTTTGGCTTCATCTTAGGTGTGCCTTGGGCAGAAAAGTCTGAAAACCACTACCATAGACATTACTGAGGTTCTACCGATGCTGTCACACTTTTTCATGGATTAAAAAGCTGTTGATATGCACACAGCTAGCTGCAGTATGACAACAAATCCTGGAAAAAAGAGAACTACAAGTAAGGAGAGATGTAAAAAGATACATTTAGTGGACTTAAAAACTCAGCATTATAATTCTTTGACATGAATGGAAAGGAATTCAAATAATTTGTTTGAACAAACTGATACCTTGTTTGAACTCAGTGCATTCTTGTAACACTAAGTGCATATATATTTTTAAGAGACCTTCAGGGGGTCCCTTACAAAGCATTTATAAAGCCCCGAAGGAAAATACTACTTAGAGCATGAAATCACAAGTTAAATTTTACTCATCCCTTTGCCCTCAGGACATTTGTACATGTATAATCTTCTGTATCACATTTTTTGTCCTGTAGCCAAATTTCCTGTGTCTCTTTTTCCCCTGAGTGCTGCCTGCAGACATGTTGGACTTTGCTCCTGTGTTTTTGAAGCTGTTTTGTTTAGTATTATGCTCCTAAAGCCTTACCATTGTTTTGGTTTGACATTTTAAAGACTGCGTTCAGCTCATCCAAACACAGATCAGATCAATTCCAAGCACATGCCAGTCATTATAAACTCTTTACTGCAAGAACAGCACAGGAGTCAAATGACCTTAACATCATCCAGTGATAAGAAAAATCCATTTACACTGTAAAGTTTGTATAAGAATACTACACTTTTACTATACTGTTAAATACAAATTTAGAAATAAGGCATAGGGGTTTATTTTTAACAAAACAAAACGAAAATCTTTGACAAAAAATGTGCCATGCCAACTTGGCAGACCTGAACAGGCAACTTAATGTTATTCCTCTCTTAGCTCCATGCAGTCCAGAACAAATGAACCTTAAATTAATCTTTGTTGCATAAAACAGCACAGTACTTTACAAAATAAATATTCAATAGATACATATAACACTAAGTTAGAACAAAAGATACAAGATTACGTTCAACTAGTCAAGTTAAAGATGGAGCATAGGCTTACTACCCTGTCAGCTGATCAGAATACCAAAACAAAATTAATCTATTCAGCGCTTTCTGTTTGGCTTGACACTTTTACTGAGTTTTGTGTGAAATAACCTATTGAAATACTGTTTCTGACAAATATATAAAAGTCAGTATTGATGGGCCCTTACCCTACAGGTGTTCTTATATTAGTTATGTTTTAACATTTTCAAAACACCCTCTTCCTTTTGCAATAAGGACCTTTTTCCTATGTTTACAAGATATTTAACAATTTTGTCAGTAGTTAAATATTGACTCAACCAGGCTTTCCTAAACTTCAGTATGCTGCTGCCCAATTTGAGACCTGGAAATCTTATGGGGCCCACAACAACCCTCGTACAACCATAAGATAATACTCAGATATTTATTCTTCATTTTTCATATTTTAGTTTTATAGAAGGGGAATTTCAATGCAAATGCTTTGATTTCAGATACATCAGCATTCCTCTGAAAGTGTTTGTGGGTCACAAAGCACAAGTAATACGCTGCTGGGATTTATTTTGTTTTAATCAGGCATATTTTTTTGTTAATTTCATTCAACAAAATGAAATAATTCCTATTCAATGTGAAATCTTTGACTTACTTTAAAGACTTAAATGAAACACTTACATTTTCTTTTCTAAAATGTATCTCCGTAAATGTTCTTTGTTGCCCAGTCAACTCTTCACAAGGGGCATTAAGGAAGGAAAATACACATTTGTGTGGCATAGTAGGATGTTTACTCAAGTGTCACCAGGTAATCCAATACCAAATAAATTGTGACACCAGTTCCATACATCAGACAAAATATAGGTGACATGATAACTTCTGGCTGTATTTTGTTACTTTTGAGACAAAAATAGTTGCATGTAGTAACAAACGTTTAAAAAGTGATAGCGTTTTGTAAAACTTGTCTGTGGTTTTTAGTTACTGTAAATGACCTCTCACAGCCTACCAACAGAGATACTGTTGGTAGGCTGTGAGAGGCCCACCGGTGGGTCCTGGCCCAAACTTCGTGGAGCACTGGACTAAACCATCAACAGCAGTTACCATGACTCAGCAGTTATCAAGAGCCATAGCAAATAAAGGATGAGATTGAGATGAGACTTAGATCAACACATCTTTAAGAGATGAGATGTGGATGTCAGTAGAGTCAGCGGTGTAAATGTGTGCATGTGTAAGAGCTTAATGTGTGAACGTTGGGTAGAGAATCCCCCTCTTATGGTATTCATGACATCTTGGTCAGATTTCCGAAAGTTTTGAGTTCACGACTTCACAAGTTCAAAAATTGCCAAACATGACACAGGCAGAGAGTCTATCTGAACAAACTGAGGTGACATCTTTCATAGTGACTGGGAGCATTGGGCTCAGGTGCTCCCTGTCAGGCTGATTGGACAGCTAAGCCTACCAGTTATATGCACCTTCAGCACAAGACAAGATAAAGCCTGGAACACACTAGATTGATTTTATTTTAAGGGGCCCCAGAAATGAGGAAAAATTATGATAAATTTGACAGTTTTGTTCATGTGGTGTGTGATTATCAACAAATCAAATCACACACTAACAGATTAATTCACCAACAACTACAGTCTTGACTCTCAAAACTCAAAATATTATGTGCTAAAATGAGACTTTGGAGTAAACAAGCTAAATGTGCCTATCTGTTTGCTACCTGGTACAAACACTGCTGTAGCATGTTTCAGTCCAGCTCCTCTCCTTGTCAGTGTGCCTTTGGTATTTTGTTGTTTTTGCTACAAATCAACAAGTTGATCCTCTCATTTCTGACAGCAATTTAACTTTAAGCTTTATGTTAACTGGGTGTGTTTGTTGTGCCTTCTTCTTCAGTCAGCTAGCCTTTTGATTGGCTCAACTGACCTAGTGTCCCACACAACAAAATATCTCATCCTAAATATTGAACATGTGTAATATCTGCAATTTTAAATCAGGGCAGCCCCAATGTCCTCCGAGCAGATTGGAAAGGGTAGGATCACTCTTAACATACCTCGCACCACAGGAAAGTCTGGCAAGATCATCTTTAGAACCATCCAATAATCAGACGTTTGCTGATTTTGGTCAAGAAAAGGGAATCAGGCCCTCAGTCTGCCTTCAACTCAGTAAACAAGAACTTACTGAGTTGCTGCCATGATAGAGGCTTTTTTTAAAGCATGACAAATAGTTATGATGTAGGATGATGCAGATTTGATGTCTTAATGTTTAAGAATTACCAAAACCTTCTTTTACCTCAACCAAATACTCTAAAGTTGGTTGGTCATAACAAGCAAAGCCACATGAAAATATTGTTTTCTAATAAGCTTAAATTTACTGTACTTAGTAATATGTGTTGACAGTGAATTTGGTCCAAATATGTTGCACTAAATTTGCCTTTCATCATGTGCATTAAGAACCATGTTTATCCATACAAACGTATTTCATTTAACTGGGATTTTCATGCTTGAACATCAGTCGGGACATTTTGTGAGATGTGAATCTGATAAAAGTGAAAATATGTGTTATCTGAGACTGTGCAGAAAAATAGGCAGCAAAAACAAAAATCTGTAGGATGCTTCTTCAGTAGAAGCCTTTTTTTGTCTTGGTGTAGTGCCATTTGAGGATTAGCTGGCATTGATGTTGCAGTTATATTTTGGAGTGTGCTGAATATGTGCTATAAAAGATAATGTAGTGAGTCTGTGTTACTGTGTGCTGTGCAGCCATGCGCTGATTAACGGCCTCATGTGACCGCTGCAGACAGAGCTCCCTTTTCTCCCACACTCTGCTCCCTCTGTCACACATCGCTGCTTTTTCTCTCTCCTTTCCTCTCGCTTTCTCACTTTTATTGCTGTCTTTCTCCTGCCCTGCTCTCTCTGTCAAATAACCACTTTCTAATTCGCTCTCCCTGTCTGTGTCTTCACTTGTTCCTTCTATTACTGAACGGTTCCTCCCCATTTTTCAGCCTTTTCTTCTTTTATCCTGACAACCATGAATAAGTGTCCTGATCATTGATCTCCATTCTCTTCCAGCTCTTTATATTCCCTTTTAGCTTCCTTTTCTATGTGTGCTGGTGCACTATTCAGCCAAATTATATGGATACGCTAATATTACAAGGCTAAAAGTGATGGTTGAATTTGTCATTCCAAAACTATTTATATGTGGCTTTTTAGAGTAGTCTATAACTGTATGGCGGGTTTTGATGACGCTTAAAAACATGGCTGCAGGAATTTCTTCTTATTCAGACACATTATGGTTTGTGAGGTGAGCCCAGTAGTTTTGGAATAGCGCACAGTTCACTATTCTTGTCTTCTCAGGTGTATCATATGTAGTTTACAGGTCCATAATGGGGGAACTCTGACAACCACTATTAATCTGTCACACATAGGAAAATAACTGATATCAGTGGAGCACTCCCAAGTTGATGAGGGATGAGGCTTTTTGGTAACACTGTTCCAATAATGTTTATTTATTGGTGACTAATCAGTGCCTGGACACTTGTGTGTTAATGTATACATGTATTTATTAATGCATCATTACCACATCAGCAACTTATATAAGGTCAATATGATACACAAACCAAGTATATGGTTATACAAGTATTATATGATCAAAACAACCTTTGTATCAGTTACTATTACTGTAATCATGTCATCCATGGATAGTTTTCCTATCATCATCAATCAATACGTGTTTCAATTACCACAATAGGCCAAAGCACCTGTACTCTTCATTTTTAGTTCATAATAGTGCCGTACCGAGTGAAGTTTCATAATGATAATATATGATATATAATAATATAAATATATGAATATCTCTCTCTCCCTCTTTCTCTCTCTCTCTCTCTCTCCCTCTCTCTCTCTTCATATATACATTCCTGTTTGCACACAGCTTTCCTGTCAAAGAAACATTGATTTTGAAAAACTCTAAATAGCAGGTCGGGAGATGAAGAGTTCCGATGCCCTCTGCGTTTTTTTTCCTGTGAAATTAACAAAGTTTCTTAAAAAAAAAAACTCTTACTTCAACATATCTCTCTCCCATGTAGCTAAAGTGAGTTTTTCCAAGTATTCACCAGAGACTAGCAGCATAGAAAACATGGTGACATGGTGTCATAGCTTATTTTGTTCTTGCTTACTGTTGAGATAAACCCAGTGAAAGCAAACAAAGACATTGTCTTTGTTAATTGGATTCGGATCGAATGTGAATGTGAGGGTATTGAAATAAGTTGGTTATTAAGTTAGGGATGGGCTAATATATTTCACTGTTTTTTTTAAAAAACATTTTTTATGAATAGATTAAGAGAAGTGCCCTTTTTCTCACTTGAGCCCCTGTTGCCCCAAATGTATGTGCACATCCCTGAACAACAGTATAGCCAGTACTTGTAAGCTTGCATGACTTGGGGAATGCCTAAAAACTGTAATCATAAATGACCTTCATTAGATTAATAATAAGTTTCATAGCAGCTTGTAGAATAATTCATGCATCACTCATTCTGTTGATTTTGCATTAGTTGCAGATGTGGTTATCATTTATAGCTCAGTGTGTCACTAGTTACCTCTGGGAAGAGACGTGAATTTTTCCGTAGCACTGGTGAAGCCAGCGCTTAGCCTTAAACAATTTCCAGGCAGAACTTCCTTTTCCGTACGGCGTTAACATCTACAATGTAAAGGCTGCCATTTATTATGTTTCCAAAACAGGGCCATTCATCTGATGAGCCCCAGTAGACTGAATGTAAGATACAACAGCTTTACTCACTCTCAGTTCAGCGGTATAAGCCTGGAAATAAACTTTTGTTATAGAGGCTTTCTCATAGTTAACCCTTTAAAGGCTGAATACACAAATTATAGCCAGAAAATTCTAATTTTTTTAAACTGAAATGTTTATTTCACCTCCTACTGAAATCCAAAAAAAACCACAAAATTTCCATAAAATTTATATATTTTTTGTATCCCATTGGATACTTTAGGTGTTTTTGGTAACTCATAATCTACTTGGGGGCATTTTTATCATTTATCAGATTGTATTCAGAATTTTTTTTTCAGTTATTTATTATATTGATTAGATAGAGGTATCATTAAAGTGTATAATATGATACAACAGGCTTTAAGGGGTTAAGGTGAAAGTCTGCCAAATTAGAGATGCAGATTGTAAAAAGTAAAAGTCAAGCTTTGTGAGGTTTCTTCTTAACAGTAGATGAAAGCAACTTTGAATTGCATGTTTTTTAATCGAGTTTGGTTCAGTCCTTTGTGATGCATTTCAGGTAGTTAGGGACTCTAACCGCTTGTCGACTTCAGACAAAGTGTCAAGCAGATTTTTTACTCAAGTTTAAATATTTGATATACAATGGGTTGTTATAGCACTTTGGTGCACATATTTGTTTCTAAGGGGTATGCATGGGATGTCACAGTCAGTGTGGGTCTGGAGTAAACAGTAACAGCATTATTTCAGCTGAAAAGTGTTGTCTTTTTAATAGCTGCATCTTGGTAATGTTCAGTGCAGTCAGTTCAGATCCTCAGCTGATAGAATAGGTTTATAGAAATGTTTGGAGCCGTAACAGTATGCTAGTAAAGACACAAGACAGCTTGGACTACAAATTTAAAAAAATAAAGAAACCGGAGCACTTACAGTGAAAATCACAACTCCCTTCTATAAATTCTGCATCTCTGTAAATAGAGATAATTGATTATCAAATGATTATGATTAAGTACCCAACTTTCCATCAGTGCTATTCCATTCATAGGAGCATTTTAGTATTGACTGTTTTGCCTGAGGACATAAAAATGAACCGCCAACCTTACAGTTAAGAGAGCCAGTTCCACCACTGATCTGTGGCCACCCCTGAATGGGTATTCATTATGAATTGATCAATTATTGTCATTGGAACAGTATTGTAAAGTGCCTTTCTAGTCCTAACCGTGAGAAATAACCCCCTGACCACATGAACACTACAGCACATATCCATATACTTTAGGCCACAGAGGTTTTTTCCCTTCCTCCCTCCGTCTCTCAGATCAGTGAGTCAGCTAGTGTGTTATTGTTTGTCTGTGCTCATATTCAAATATCTTTGTGTGTGTGGTTTTCTGTGTTTTTATGTTTGTGTATTTGTTGTGTATCAGCCCTTTGGGGGCTTGTTCTCAGAGGAACAGATTAAGTCTGGTCCTGAGCACATATAAATATGCAGCATGCTAATCTGGGTCAGTCACAGTGGGAAGAAAGGCAGTGATTCTGAAAGGATGGGTATATCATTTAGGAAACATGTTGCTGCTTGTTCTACCAGGAAACGAGAGTTCATGGAGAGGCCAAACACTCACAGGGATAAATACTCTTATACCTGATACCTTTCTGGCTTAAATGAAATTAACTGTGCTTCTTGTTTTTGTACCCTTTAATTATTATACACAAATCACTGCCTTGGGGTTATAACCTCTTATCTCCAAAATCACCACTTTTCAGGGAAGAGAGAAAATGCTGTATTTTTCAAACAGTTTAACACTGAATGGCCCCACTCACAAATGTAAAGGGTGGCCAACAGCACTGATTTATGAACAAAAAAAATCCTGAACAGGAGGTTATGGCCTGACACCAGAAAAATATACCACATATCTCGTTGTATGATGATTCATAAATCCCAGCAGCTTTCAGTTTCACACCACTGGCAGTACTTGTAATTAGTCTCATCTGTACCTTCATGTGAAATCTATTGAAACATTAGTGCTTAAAAACAATTTTTTAAAGGAAATCAGGTTAAAATTAATGACACTTCATTTTAGATTTTCAGGATGATCACTGGCTGGCAGCAGGATCACCTCATTCTCAACACTGCTGTTTCCACCAACCTAGGGGATACTAGGCAAACAATACTGTACCTGCAGACTCTACAGACTAATGTGAATACTGATCATGATAATAATAATTACACACACACACACACATTGAAAATACATTTGATTATGACTCACAGTCACAGGAGCGCTCATGGGGTTTGTTGAAGCTTATGTAGATTTGTTGTGTGGTAAAAATACAATTTTCAGCGGTATTTTTCAGTAGCATATTAAACATGATACAATCTTCCTAGTTTGGTAATCCAAATGTTGCCAGTATAATAGTGCGCTTTAGACAGTGTGGTGTTTTTTGCATGCAGTATGTGGTACTTAAACAAAAAGTGACCAGTATTGGATGTTCAGGACCTCAATTTTTGTTGCTATGGTATTGATATTGTTTGATTTATAAGCATTGTATCAACGTTTAGAATTCTGGTGTCATGACAAACCTTCCACCTTACATCTTACAGCTTATCAAATAAAATTGGGAAAAATAAATATCATTTTCTTGAGGAATATTGAATATTAAACTAACTAAACAACATTAAATTCAATACCTTCACAGTTGAATGAGCTGTTGGAGTAACTGTAGCTCCTGAAGGACTATGTATAATTCCTTCATGTATTTCATTTCCTGCTGCAGTTGCAGCAGCTTTGCTGCAGATGTAATATTTCTTAGTGGCAGCTGAGTAGCTCTGCCTTTTCTCTCTGATTTCAGCTACCTTTCTTAAAATTAAGGTACCTGCTTCAGGACAATGTGTAGTTCTTACTTTTACTTTTATACAAATAAATCATCAAAGACCCCTTCAAGGGAAACTATTCAAGCCATTTACCTTAGAAAGCTAATTTGAAGTTCTGGATTATTCAGGTGACTCTAGTCCTCTTATTTGAGGCAGCAGTGTAACATGGGCTGTTCCTGTTGTATTGATAGAGTCTGACTCAGCATGGGCTGTCATGGTTTCCCTGTGACCTCTGGCCCTGTTCTATTTTTGCCTTTTAAAGGTCTGTCACAGCTGAAATAGCTATTGAAAATGATTATTATTCTTTTTCCTTTGACTTTCCTTTTGTAGTGCAGAGACATTTATTTTTTACTCCATTTATAGTTTGAAAACAAACAGAATTCTCCTTTTTTCTAGATTTTCATTTCCAAAGTCATTATTGTTGTATGCATTGACACAGAAGATCACAGGATAATAAGTTGCTTGAATGAATAGAGCAGATAGATTGAGAATATAATGATATTAAAGACTTTATATACATCTCAGTGTAGAGCAGCATTGATTTCCTAAGCTAACCTACCATCTAGTGCCCACTTTAGTTTCTACAGCCTCTGCCACACTGCTTTGAGCAGAAAGGCTCCTTTGTAATAAAGGAGCCTCTCTGCTCATAATGAAATAAAAAAAGACCTGTGTGCTCATTGACTGAATGAGTACACAGTTGGGTCAGTATATTTAGCAGCATTTTTGTGTCTGCAAAGAAACCCGTGTGAATTGGTAAATGTGGATATTTCATATGAAGTGCCTTGAATAGTTCAAAGATTGTGCAGTCCATTACTCAATCAGTTTATTAGACTGATTATTTTCCACCATGTAGAAAGTTTATACATGCAAAAATAAAAAAATATGGTGTGTCCATGTCAATAACCAGATTTTTAGAACTGGATATTGAAAATAGGATAAACATGATTTCAGTTTGTTAGAATGACAACTGAATAAACTTTATACTCAAATATCTTACTGTCAGCTAGTGCAGCTCATTAAATGTAATTGCAATCCCAACTGAGATGTCAGGCTTTTAGGCTGCAATTATTTTTGTATGTAGTAGTACATGAAATGTTTACAACAATGCCTGCAGAAAGGCCTTTGAGTTTACAATAGTGCCACTGTTACACTTTATAGAAGTACCTTTATTTTAAACAAAGGAAAAACTTTTCTTCTTTTGAAAAATATCAAGTTATTGCTAAAGCAGTAGTGTAATTTTCATGCTTTCTAATATTTGCACATTTTTGAGTTGAGAAATACATACATACAAAGCTCTGATTATATCTGTGTTTTCCTTGATAACCAAGCAAATAGACTCATGATACCCATGCAATATTGTCCAGTAAAGTCACAATCACACATTATGACCAAATTGTGCGACACTTCTGTCAACCTCAGTAGTAGAGTCACTAAAGCTAGCAAAGTCCAAGCTTCTCTTACGAAGCTCAGACTTTAAAGGAGGACCGCCTGTCACAATAAACTATTTCACTGTATGTATAAACCAGGTTAAAGCGCTGTGGGGTGTGCATAAATGTCCACCGTACCTCTCATATTAGGCGGACAGTGTCATTATTTCTGCTGCAGGGGGCTTCACTGCAGGTGTCTAATAAACTCTAAAATACCTTCAGTCCATCCATTATTAATCTGAATTTTATATTCTCTGACATACTTTGCCCACTCTATTGTAATATGTATTCAGACTGTGCATTACCACGACACAAGATGTGTTCAAAGAAAGATGGCACATGAAGGTGCATGCAGGTGAACGAATGGAGCAGCCGTCACTAGAAACTGAAACTATCAGGACTTATAAAATCCATCTATATGGCCTTTAACTTGTTTTCATGTAGGCTCATTTTTTATGTCTGTTCTAAAATTATATTGATATAAAGTGTTTTCAAAAATATGTCCAAGTTAATGTTGCAGACTGAGTGAGTTGTTTTTAGATGCATTGTTTGGATCTGCGCTCAGACCTTGCACGCAGAGTCCAATTCCCAAATTATTAAAAGAAAAATTTTGAAACAGTGAGGCCAATTTTGCCGTTCTTTCACTCCTTGGTAAATAAAAAGGAAACACTGTCATCTATGTACTTCTGACAGGGCGTATCTTATAATTCTGTTCCTTATCACAAGTTGGGCTCTGCAGTGCTGTGCCAAGTTGGAGAGACACAGTGCAGCTTTTCAGTTCAGTATCTTTATTACATGGCTGAGTAAAAAACCCTGGCCTTTGACTATTATGCTCTTTGGTTGAAATACACACAATACATGGGCACCATGTTTAAAGTGAAGTTTCAGGGAGAGAAACAGAGAAAAGGAGCTGCAGCTGCTGCTCTGAACCATCAAACAACCATCTAGACAGATGCAAAAAAAAAGAAGCAAAAATTCAAACCTGTTCCAAAAAAAAAAAAGAAAAGGAAAAAAAAGAAAAGACATTTAAGTAACGATAGTTCATGTCATTGCCCAGTTAACAGATTATCCAAATAAGGATGACACTTGAGCTCTCTGCTGATGGATGAAGTACACCACCCCTTTTACACTTGTACAATGGAAGTTTTGTGTCACACGTTTTGAGCATACCATAACATTTTCCAAACTTGTTATTAACAATCACATGAAGAGAATACTTATGTACTACACCGTTTCTAGATTTAATGGATGGTGATGAATTTTTTTGACTAATTCACCCTTTCATTTTTTCCACAGATCATTTCAAGCCAACATCCATCTCCAGAAGGACTGACCTCCATTCAGTGTCCCCAGCCAAAGAAACAGACTCCACCCAACCACAGTGGAGTCCTGGATCTGTAGCAGTTCCACACATGTCGGGCCTTTGATTACAGAAAACTAACTGGCAGAAGATGTGATCTTCTCACATTACCAACATGGATTTCTGCAGCTGCCGGAGAGTCCAGGAGAATCATTGGAAGACGTCTGCCACCTCAGCCCTCCATGTTGGTTTGTCACCTCAGCTCTAATGGAAGGAAATTAAAGCTTGGTGCAGTTCTGCGACTTCACTCTTCATACGAGCTGCTTTTTCCTGCTAACATTGAGCAGAAAATGCTATCTTTACCAAAGGCATTGTGGCATGCGAGGATCCTTGGTTTCACAGTCCTGTGCTCAATCTAGAAGATCCAGCCCCTCTCTTCTTTTCTATCTCCTCTTAAAGTAAAAGTCTGCCGTGGAGAAAGGAATAAAACTTAATGCAGGCTTTTCTGGTATGACTGACCTCATGTTACACCGACTGTCACGACGGAAATAAATGGCAATGTCACACTGAATGAATAAGACAGTAATAATGATGTACACACGCAGTGACCGAGGTTGTTGGCGTGTTTCTATCCACGGTTTGCTCTGTTTCTATCTACATTCCAGATCGGAACTGCTGAAACCTTTTGCTTCCACTCTTCCTCGAATTTCTGCATTTCTTGAATGCTGATTCTGCTTACTTTCTAACCCCTGCCCAATATTCTTGCCATGTCTTTAAAGAAGTGTATAGTGGATTTAAAAAATGTAGGAATCTGGAATGCATGGAACTTTATATCCAAGACCTTACACTGTTCATCATTACAAATCAGAGGCCATAAAAAACTGGGATACACATCTTAGCTTGATAATGTAAACTATAACAAAAGGGATGATTCTGGAGCAACACAGGAAATGAGCCACGGGAATAAGAGGAGCCTTTTGTGTTTTTTTAAGAAAAATAATGGTATCAGAGTGAAGCAGTAGTTTGTGGTAGGGTTGTTTTTCAGCCATTATAAAGCCATTAAGACAACATTTACCTGCAGTGCTTGTGCTGATACTGCAACTGCTCCACAACATGGCCCTCATTTATTTCATGTTGTTGTAGATGCTTATCATTTGCTTATCATGTCCTCTTCTTTTTTTTCTTTTTTTTTTTTTTTTTTTTTTGTTAAGTTTTGTTATTTGCCTGGTTTTTACTTTTTGTTACAGGTAACCAATATCGCCTTAATCATTCAAAAGTCTTTTATTTTGAAGTAAAGTGACATATTTTTTATTACACCCTGTGAACATATATTTTCATCACTCACTTTTTTATGTATTTAGTAATATCAGCTGGAACACTGGCCACAGTGAGATTGATTTATATTTTTTGAATTTGTTTTTGATAATTGTTAGTGATATTATTTTTCTTTATGTTTTGTATTGTTTTGTTATCTTCATCAAGCCCCTGGTCAATTTTCTGACTCTTATTTATTATCAATACTTATCAAAGCAATAGAGTAAGTGGTAAGGAAGCTAAGAGCACAATCTTGTGTTATTTTAAAAGTTGCTGGAACAGTAATGTGTTGCCTCCGTCTGTCTAATTTACCACCGATGAACCATAAGTCAAACGTACCACGAAGCATACTCTAGTAATGTACCACTTCTGTACTGATACATCAGAGAAATGGATGAACAAGAGTTTGGTACCACCCAGATCTTCTCCTTCAACCTACAGTGAGACGTCACGTCTTTAGGCGGCGGATCGGAGTGAAAAGCTGCTCAAAGGGGGCAGCTGGTGACTGATCCGCAGCACTGCAGGGCAGCAGAGAGGCACTGAAAGCAGACCAGTCACACTTTACTGCAGAACTGGACTTGATGTCGCCACCTGCAGGGGTTTGGGTTTGATCCTTCTGACCCCTCCGATACGGACGGAGTCTTGGGAAAAGCACCGTCTAGCTCCTTACACATAAGTGTGAATCAGCATGTGTCTTCACTCTGTCAGCTGTGCACAGTGCACGGGAAAGCACACTCTTCAACGGAGTCATAAAGAGAGAAAAAAACAGCACTCATGTGACTGAGGAACCAAAAACATCACACTTGGTTGTGTCACGAAGCCACTCGCCTTTTTTAACTTTTCATTTTCTATTGTGGTGGCGTCCAGACCTGCAACCCAACCCCCCTAAAAAAAGAAAAAAAAAAAAAAAAAACCTCTCAGACTGTCAGCTGTCATGGATACTTCTCAGGTCAGTGTTCTCCCTGCTGTTGCTCCTGCAGTGCATTGTGGGATCTGTGGTTCGGTACTCAAAAACACACTCTGTCGGGCCAAATATTGTGAGGCCTTCAACGAACCAACCAACTTCTGCTGTATATTGTCTGTGTGAACGCTCGCTGGGAACCTTCGCATGCTGCCCGGCGCAGAAAAAACCTCAAAGTCACCTCTATATTGTTCTGTTCCTAATGTTTGTATGTAAGTGTGTGAAGGTCCGTATGCGTGTATTTAACAACCATCATACAATGTGGAAAAGAAAAGAAAAACAAGACAAACACAAGTTCAACCACAAACAAATATGGTGGGCAGAAGAGGCGACCTCTCATCTCCAGTCCTTCTATGCAATGAATCATAATCGGGAAAACATGATGAGGAAAACACTCAAAAGGGAATAGTCTTACAAGCATTGTTTATCACACCTGAGTTAGTCCAATATCAAGACTGCTTTGTTGTGGAATTCCTCATAGTTTCAAATAAGGAGATAACAGGACAGAAATGTAGGAAATAATAAGAAGGCTCTTTGTGTTTGTTCAGGATCCTCTCTAGTTGGAGCCTCTGCCAAAGAGATTTCAAAGTAAAACAAGGGCAGGAGCAAGTCCAATATACAGGAAAAGATGTCAATAATCTATTTAGGAACAAAAGATTTATATAAATATAGAATATACATTTTGCAATATATCCCTTATATAGTTTGTGTCTACAGAGGGGTGAAGAAGTTAAGGTCCCTTTATGGCGATTTTTTTTAGTTGCCATCCAAAATTACAAGTGTTCAGCCACTTTAATGTGCCCTTTTTGCCATGTTGCTAGAATCAGAGATATTTAAGAGTATTTAGGTCAAACACAAAGCCAGTTCAAATATTTATATACACATATAATAGATACAAATGTAGATGATATTATATTGATGTGGGCTACTGTTGAAGCACTATTTAAGGTATTCCTTGATGGAATTAACTGGTGTGAGAGTGAGTTTGTGTGCGTGTGTTTAAGCGTTCAAAAGTGCACTGCCACGACAGATTAAGATTTATAAGCTAATTACACTGTGGAAAATAAATTACTGTACCTCAGTCACAAAATTATCTAAAAGTTTATCAACCTAACACTATGTGATGAGCAAATATAAAGAGAGGCTATTTATGAAAAGTTTAAAAGAGCTGGTTTATGCAGTAAGAACTTCAAAACTCCTAAAAACAATATAAGCACGGCCTAATAAGTCACTGACACTGTAGAATAAGTCTTTATATTTTTTGTGAAGCATTTATGAGATGATTTATCAATGTGAGAATTTATTTTATCATACTAAGAGGGGTTAAGGCGCAGGATGGGAGTTCAGAAAGAAAAGATATAAACAGAGGGTTTAAAAACATTTAATGTGTGAAGTTATGTCCACAATGATTTTATCTATCCCTTCATTTATGCACAGCCTAAATAATTGAGAGGAGTCTGGCTGCAGACCACAGCTCTCAGACGCCCCCTCATGCAGACCAGTACTGTGAGACATCGCCTCTGTCAGGACACAATTGATGCAACAATGTATTTCCCTTTTTAAAAGGGCTGTTCTTATTATTCAACTGTTTTCTTTAACACAGTCAATATTGTGATTCCCAAGCAAAAACAACACTGCAAACATGACAGACCAAGCAAAATTTCATAAATAGAACCAGGATTAAATAATGGATAGACATGTTTCAGTAGTAGTTGCGCAAAAAGGTGCTCCCTTTAACTGTGTTAGCTTAAGCTAACACAGTTATGCTAACTACATAGTTAACGTGTCAATCTAAGCCAATATAGTAATGTTAGCTTTTGCAAAATGAGCTTTCAGAGATATCTATCCTATAGATACTAATCATTTAATTATCTATGTTGAGCTTTAGCAAATGTAGCTAATGCCAGCATAGCTACATTTGCTAAAGCTCAACATAGATAGTGTAGCATAGCTCCATTACCTATGTAGCTAAGATAGTCTAGTTAGTTTTAGCAAATGTAACAAAAGCTAACGTAGCTTTGTTCGCTTTAGCTACATAGCTTATGCTAGCTGTTTGCTGTGAATAAAATTTAGGTTAATGACATTTGCAAAATTGTAAAAGTGTGGTTACGTAGGTAATGGATCTACATAGCTAATTTAGCTTTGTTAGCATTTGCTGCTTTAGCTATGTAGCTATTTAATGTGAATAAATGATGGGTTTTTGAGGTTTGTGAAACCCTAAACAGTGTACCGTCTTCAGCTACATTAGCTTCGTAGCTTGCATTGGTGTCCTAACTCTTACCAGAAGTTTAATCTGATTTTACTTAGAAAGTCTTCGTGTGTATTTCTGTCCCGACAGAGGTGGTGTCTCACAGTAGTGTTCTTCACTAGGGGGCATCAGAGAGCTGCGGTCTGCAGCTAGACTGTGTTGAAATGATCAGGTAAATAAAGATGAAAGTTTTCCTGATTATCTCTGGTTGTTTATACCTTGTATTAACATAGGTTTTAGGCATTTACATTCTAAGTGATAATCCTTTATGCTCGGTGTGAATGCACCTTTGTGTATACTGAGTATGGTTTGACATCTGACAGCTTAGCCTGCGTACAGAGGTGGTCTCGGATACCTTCATCTGGATTGGCTTGGTTGTGTAGACCCAACATGTTCTGGCATGTATTGAACAGCCAAATCAGTTTGCAGTAGTCCACTAGTAAACACAAAACAACACTTTGTTTATGTCTGTCCTTTTTTGCTCGTAGTGATAAGAATTCCGGCTTTTTGTAAAAGATCATTTGGCCCAACACAGTAATAAAGTCGAGCTTTGTGCTACTAGCAGGCTTTTTGATACCATTTTGACTTTTTTGTGACCATTAAACATCAACAGAAATGGAAAAAAGGCATGCTTGTGACAGAATGTTGGATAAAATTGCCAGTGATTTCCCTTCACACAGCATGCATGGATGCACTGGTGTAGTGCAGAATATACACTGATATACTGAGTATACCCACTTATTTTTTGTTTCCATAGAGTTTACCCACCTCTAAATAAAAAGTATGCTTAATAAAAAAAGTTATATAAATGAAGAGTTTACTCACCTGTACACTCACCACTACACCACTGGGGATACTAAGGTCAAGTGAGAGAGCTAGATGATTGTGGCTGCTGGTGTGTTAGAGGCAGACAGAGGAGAAGTTTGAGTGCCAGTCATCACTGAAGATGTATTGTTGATGCATAGTTTGAACACGTACTGAACAGGTATCCAGATGCTTAGAACAGATGTTAATGCAAATGTAAACAACCTTTGAGATTAAAAGACAGGTGTGTATCAGAACTGTCAGTTCTGCTCAGAAGAGTCAGTGGATAACTTGTGATGAGAGACTTAAAACTGAAATCCATACTTAAAATGTAGTGGTCAGAATTATATTCAAGAGGAGTTGTGAACCATTCTGGGGCAGTTTCTTTGGCCTCATTCATTCCTTTACTCCAGATGTGTTTGGATCTACTTCTCCTTCACATCATGTGCACATGGCTTGCTGCTGACTAGCAGTTTAGAAGCCCAGGGCGATCCTTTCACAGGTTCACTGCCAGCATGTCAGTGAAATAACCATGGACACAGAAAATTAGGAAAACTTGTCAAAGTAGAACACAAACAGTAAATGGTAAATAGACATGACCCATTCTAATCCCATTCATACACATTTACATGACACTGGCACAGCAGTGGGAGCAATTTGTGCTCAAGTGTCCCATCCAGACACTTGTCATGTGGCTGCAGGAGCTCTTCCTCACCACTGAACCACAGTTGCCCCAAAATAATCTGAAAAAGAGTTAAAATGATTGATACAGCTTCCTCCATTATGTCTTTTGTTTTGGAAATTTGTCTAAGGTTGTTCATAAAATGTCACTTTGCCTCAGGAAAGCAAGAATTAAAAGCATCGTCGCTAAGATGGTGAAGAGACAATGGAGAATAAAGAATGGATAGATGCAGTTGCAATAAATCTGATGTTTCATATACAACATTAATGTGATCTTCCCATAGTGAGTAATAAGGGGGCTCAGTAATATATTAATAAATCAGCCATTTCGATGTAAATAACGTGGAAACGTGTCACATGTTCTGCTCCAGTGTGAATACAGCCACTGAAGGTGACTTAAATATGCATAGCAGCAAGGGCTTAAAAAAAAACAATACTGAAGAAAGCCATTCTGTTACTGCCCAATAGCCAGTGGTGGTCTCTGTCTATACTCTGAAGTGTGTCTGTCTATTTCCTGGAGAGCAACCGACTTTCTTTAAGATCAATCAATCTGTGGTCAAAGTAGCACCACATGATCGCCTGTTTTTAACAGTTGTTTAAAGCACAAATGTAGACAACAGTTAAACATCAAAGTAGGGTTGTATTTCAGATTTAAATTATTTTTTCTACCCATAACCCCTTGAGAATAGAACAAGTATTGTTTAAATGAGTGATAAATATATCATTTAAAATGTCTAAATATTCAAAGCGTTATTTTTCTCTCATCCAGTTAGGTTCTATTATTATTTAGCATACAGAGGCTCAAATTTATAGATATGTAGCCAAGAGAGGTTGCTTTCATTAGATCTGTTCTCAAAAGAAATCTTCAAACTTTGAATCCTAACCAAAAAGGTAGCAACCAGTGCTTGTACAGTACGTAGTGTAGTGACTGCATGTGCAGTGGTGACAGAGCGTTGATGTATAGCAGGACCGGAGAAAGGTTTTAAAAGACACAAAAATATATCTATAAATATATATAATAATAAATGTTTTATAGGTGAGAGGTTGTTAAAGAAAGCAGGAATGATGTAATAAACTCAACCATGAGAGAAAAGCTACCAAGTCCATCTTTCACTGTAAAACCATCAGGGAGTGTTTATTCATCGTTCACCTGTAATGAATCATTAAAATAAAATTAAAAATGCATGATCGGGACACCTGCCCCTCCCCTCACCCGTCTCCTGACCTTTTGAACCTCTTTGACCTCCCTCCTCACGGGCTGCCGTATTTTTTCCAGTGTAAATACCAGATGAAAACTGAGCAGAGTTCACTTTGAACAAACAATAAATGCCATGGAAGGCATGTTCTGTACAACATGTAAATCTCAAACTTACCACAACACATACACAGGCATGAGAGAGGCACAAGCCGGTGTGTTTTCAAACCTGAACCTCTGTGCCCACGTGTGTGTAAAGACAAAATACCAAACCAGAGTTGATTTGATGAATAAGTTACTAAAAGTTCATTGTGTACGTATGTGGCTGGCTCGTGCGGACTGTTTCAAACTCATTAAAAAGTCATATTCGGATATGAAAAAATAATAAAAACATATTGGTCTGTGTAGAGTTTCTATACATGTTGTGTTTGTAAAATGAGATGACATGAAAAACTTAAAAAAGGGAAAAATATTCTGGCTTCCATGTCATTTTCTTTGGGGTTGTTTTAAGGGGTGATGGGGATGAAGAGGGGTGAGAGGGTGATTTGAACACTGGAGATGTGTAAAAACATATATAAATATATAAAATAATCCAATTGAATGAAGAAAAGATGGTGAAAATAAACTACAGAAAAAGGTGGAGAGCCTAAAAATGATTACAAAGTGTTCCATTCACTGTTGTAAGTGCAATGAGCTAACTTTCCTGTTTCCCCATTGTAAAACCTTGTGTATGTTTCCGTGTATTCCTCCTGTAAATGGGTGTAGTAGACCTGGTGCATCATGCCATGTAATGTGATGAATGACAAATTATGACCTTACAATACATTTCAATCAGGAAAATAAATAAAAGACAAATGCATAAAAACAAAAAAGAAGCTGTTGTGAAGCTCTTATTTTGATTTTTGATGTGACTCTGACTGCATCCTGATGTCAAGTTTCATTTATTATACAATAAAAAATTACATTGTTGAATTAATTTCATGTTTTTATTAGATCTTTGTTTGCAAACTGCAAAGAGAATTAACATTTATTTTGTCTTCATGTGAAATACAATCTCTCTTTTTCAGTCTGAGTTAATCAAGGACATTTTCATGTTCATGGGTATTGTAACTAACCTTACAAAACAGATGGATTCGCCCGTTTCTGTGTTTCTCACTGGTGAATCCATCTTGCAAAGCTCCTGTCTGACATGTTTGGGCTTAGAAAGTGACAGGACCAATCAGCGATGAAAGGCAGTACTTTCAGGAGCAGTAGATTCGTGACGTAAGCAAGCAGCAACAAGAGTTGGTGCAATTATGGCGGAAGACATTACCGTGAATGCTGCTAAAGCACCAGTTTTATCAGAAATTGACAACATTTCTTCTTTAAAAGAAGAACAAAGAATAGTAGTGAGTTGTTTACTTTTCAAAAACGACAAAAGTCGTGGACTGACATGTCTGCAGTAGTCGCCATGGTTCACATTATGCAGTTCTATATGTAGTTAATTCCTCGGTAGCTGTGCATGCACACCTTGGTAGCGGCGTTGTCACGTGTTTTGTTGCTCTGATTGGCCCATAAAGATGTGACAGACAGAACGTTCATCCAATCACCCTCTGAGGTTTTTTCAAAGGCTCTGCCCTTTCCAAAACGCTGTGTTTTGAAGGTTTGCCAGATTATATTGTAATTGCATCTGATGGTGAAATACTGTCTTATAAAATGTCACCCTTCTTTACAATGGTTATTAAGGATCAAGAAATTATCAGTCCAAGCCTGAGTGAAGTCAGCCATTTGGTTACTGACGGGAGCTTTTGAGTCCAATCCACTGCAGCTGTCTTGTTGACATCACTGGCTCAAACTGGCAAAGCTGAGGCAGGCCTCAAGCCTCCTGACTAACAGTGACACCATGCTGGCTTGGAGTCATATCAGCCTAATCCTGATAACACATAAATCTACATCCTCATTTACCTCCTTCCTCATTTCATTTTCTGTCTTTCTATTTTTGCACATTTGTCACATTTAAACGTTTCAGATTATCAAAGAAATTGTAATCTAAGAAAATAATCTGAGTTTTTTAATGATTGTATTTATTTAGGGAAAAAAGCCGTCTAAACCTACATGGCCCAATATGAAAGCATAAAGCCCTCCTTGGTAAATCCTGAATTAACTGTGATTAACCACATTATTTTGGAAGCTGGTTTCAATTTCACCAGCCACATTCAGGCCTGATTACCTTTAGACCTGTTTAATCAAGAAATCCCTTAAAGGGGACATATTATGCAAAAATCACTTTTTCAGGCTTTTCTAACCAAAATGTGTCCCTGGCCTGTCCACAATCCCCTCAAATATCAGAAAAAATCCATTCCCTTCCCCCTCTCTTTCTCTACCTTTCAGAAAATGTGTGCTAAAACAAGCCATTCTCAGGTTTTACCCTCATGAAGTCATATGGGGAGTAAGCACCAGCCTCAGTGCTGATCTGTCCACTCTTGAGCCCTTTCTAAAAGGTAATGAACAACGGTTTTAAAATTGATCTACAGATAAATGCAGCTGTAAAAGATAGTTTTTATCATCTTTGTCTTTTACCCAAGACCTCTTTATTTTTTAATGACTTTGAGAAGGTTATGCAAGCTTTGATCACGATTTGTCTTGATTATTGTAATGAACTTTATTTTGGTGCCAGCCCAGCCTCTCTTAATCGTTTAAAGCTCATTCAAAACGTCGCAGCTCATCTCTTAACTGGTCAACGTAAATATGATCCTACGATACGATCCTCTGACCAGTGTCTTCTCACCATCTCAAGATCAAGGTTTAAGCTCAGGGATGACCAAGTGTTTTCAGTGGATGCACCAAAGCTCTGGAATGCTCTTCCTCTTCATGTTCACCAGTCCACATCGCTGCTTGTCTTAAAATCGAACTTAGAAACACACTTTTACTCCACAGCTTTTGACTCTTCTAAAGAGTTTTTTTTTTTTTTTTTTTTTTTTTTTTTTATCCTTTCTGTTTTTATTGATCCATTTATGCCCTCTGGTTTTTACTTTGGTCCTGTGTTTGAGTTTTATTGTTTTTCATTTCTACTGTGCAGCACTTTGGTCAGTATTTTGCTGTCTTTACTAATAAACTTTGATTGGATTGGGTTGACAATGATGATAAATTGAAATATTTAATGTGCTTTTCAGAAATTTTAACACCAAGCTACGGCTTTCAGTTTTCTTGCTGTGTTTTTCTTTGATTAATTTTCTTTAACATGCGTTCTCATTTTTTTCTTCCAGTTTTAGAGGCCAAGTGCATGTATAATGAAAAACATGTATGTGCTTTTGCTTCAGTTCCCTGCAGAGGTAGGAGATATTCATTCATCCACTTGCACTGCTTAAACTTAGGGGTTTGTCCGACAGGACCAAAGCTTATTCTGCACAGGACACCAGTTGAGACCAGAACCTCCTGAAACCTGAGTTTATGTTTGGAATTCATTTTAGTTTCTCCCACTTATTTCAGATAAATATGATGTGATAAATTCAGAATCCCAGGCTTGTCTTTAAACAGGAATTAGTTTTTACAAGGGCTATTGGCGTTGACACATTAATGCTCATGGTTACTCTGTAAACCTTAATGCCTTAACATAATCACACAAATTAATTATATGACCAAGTTTGACCACATTTCCTCCCGTAGTCCCACAGCAGATGCTGAAATGCCTGAAGGTGAAAGTTAATTTAAAACCAAAGTTTTCTGTCAGCAAAGGCGCTCACATAAACAAGGATCAAGTTGTAGTCCTCAAGCTATACTAGCGGAGTGCAGCAGATGTGGATTAGTCAACAAAATGACAACTAAGCCCAACTAATGCAATTGCTAATTGGGCTACCAAAGACTGCAGACCATCAACATCACTGAAGACGTGGCAGGCAGTTTACCTTCACTTAGCAGTTTATTGATACTCAGTATGGAGATCTGTGCTAAGAACCCTGAGCATGTAATAAATAATAAAGAGGAGACAAAGTCAAAGGCTGAAATTAGGATTTTATTAGTAGACATTTCCCCAGTTTATGTTTCTACCAAGCTGTCCACAGATTGGATATGACCCCCTAACTGTCCCCCACCTCAAAATAAAACATCTGGTACAATTTTCTCACCAAAAACTGTTTAAATACTATAAAAATAAATCAATTGCACAAAATAATATGCCATTTTGCTTGTGATTACCTCTGTGCAGCACTTGTACACGTATACATAACATCAACAACCCGGTGGTACAGTCCAAGAGAGGGAGGGGTAAAATTCAACGGGAGGACCAACACGCAAAGCAACATGAAACCTAAATCCAGCGTAAGGACAGAGCATTAGTTTGTGATGGCTGGAGAGATTATGATTGGAGATTTTTAATATTCTTACTCAGTATTCTGACAATCTCACCTTTACAGTCAAATCCACAGAGACGTTTGCTCTTTTTAGTGATGTGGCACTTTACCTGTGTGTTAATCTCACACCATTCTGTTGCAATTATTGAGTAGTGTTTGTACACGTGACTTTTTTGATTACATGTTAAATATACAGAAACACGTCTTTTGGGGGTTTATTCTTCAATTCTAGCAGCCAGAAAAGTGCATTCACACCTTGTAGTTAAATCTGACAGCATAAGTAAATGTAACATCATCAGTAAATAAAGGTTAAAGTGTGATGTTGAAGCCTTGTCTAGATGCTCTGATCATCTTCAAACAGATTAATGTGTTTTAGTGAGTGGAAAACTTATGGAACGAAATGGAAAACAAACATTTTTCTGCATAAAACCTGAAACATCATAAATAACACACATTAAAGAAACAACACAAAAACACAAGGAAATGAAGTGAAAAATTCAGGCACAAACATGACATGTAAATATAATTTTAAACACACATGACACATGGAAATAAGTTGGTCCAAGATGTGAAACAAGGCTGGGTGTAGTGCCTAGTAGTTCAAGTTATTATAATGTCCAATAATTTGGAATATATTAAGATGTTCTAAGAGAGGCAAAGTCTTTTTTTAGAAATCTATTAGAAAATTTAATCGATGATTCCAACCATGAGTGTCAAGATGTTGTAGGGGAAGTGAAGTTTAATAACATCAGATATATACTGTTCATGTTGAGGTGCAAAAGTTGCATAGAGTTGGTACTGAGAAATCCAAACTGGTCCCAAATGCACTGGTGAAAACTACTAAACATGTGGGTTTGAAATTAAAAGGATCAAATGCATTAAACCAGGGAGTTACCTCATAATGTCTGCACTTATTTTATGCACATTTTTTATTCATTGTGCCATGAACAGAGGCAAAACCAAGGGATTATGGTCCATACTTTCAGCAGTCTTCAACAGTGCAGATGGGATATGCAGGTTATGTGAGGAATATTTAAGTGTAAGGAGAGCTGAGGGTCAGGTTTAATCTGTTCAGATTAATTTCTCTATTTAAAATTCTGATGCTCAGTGTTCTTCTATCACTCAACTTTTGACAGGTTGTATCCAAAAGCAACAACCAAAGGGTATGAAAATATTATTTATGCTCTGATCTATGATTTAATCTGCAGTGGGTTGCACCAGCTATGCTCAAACTCAAACATAACCTAGTCTGAAGGTAACCACACTTCAGTTGTTGCACCAGCTGAGTGTCAAAATAGGCTTCATTCTTACATCTTCCTCTAAGTAGGCATACAATCGTTGGTAAATACAGTTACCATGGTGTATTGTTTATGTGGGGTTAGCGTGGAGGATGGCAGCCTTTAGCAGCTTTAGTGAATTCTACCCTGAAGCTAACATCCTTCAGAAATGTACGATGACTTTCATTTTTAATGACACAGATCGTTTCATCTGTTTAACAGTGACGTAGCTTTAAATTACTTCATGTTATTTAGGATTTCACCATTATGTCAGCTGTTTTAAATACAATGGTTTAGATTTACGATGAAGGCTTTAGTTTTCACCAGATCACAATGCTTTTAGATATTTTACAGACATTTTCATCACTGTTTGTCGATTAACTGCACTTAACAGAAGTTGATTTTATCCAGCAGCACTTTGGAAAACACTGCACCAAAACAAGCTTTTAACTGACTGGTCAAATAAAGTGAAAACACCATTTCCCTAAACAGCATATTCATTCTTTCCACAATGCATTGTGAAAAGTAGAGATGGTCGGTATCCCCACAATATTTACCATCATGCATCACAGTTAAAGTGACGCTACACGGCTCTCATACATGACTGACGGGTGAGTGGAGCACTGCAAGCATTGATATAGAGCATAGGAACACAGAACGGTTCATATTTTGTAGCCTTTTTACAGAAATGTATAATATTTTATGATAAAGTGCGAAAATGATGGTAAAGTTACGCTTTTCCCTGCGATGATTGCAGCCATAAAACCATCATCTGCACAAACAAATGAGATACAGCATGAACATGTATGTAATTAGTGTGAAAATCAAACTCAGAACCTTAAATATATTTATCTTTTCATTTTTTTGTGAAAACACACTGAGCAGCTGTTGTTGCTGCCTGTTTTAACTGTGCACCAGAAAAAGTGTCAAGAACAGTTTTTTTATTGTGCAAGTGAAATTAGCACCTGCTACCGGCCACATGCAGGGACTTTTGAGCACGGTGAATTTGCTCAACTTACCAGACGCTGGGGCAGTAAATTAAAAGTAGCTGAGCCTATCAGAGTGACAGTATAATATGTAAATATCATGAACTTGTGAGTGTTAGAGCAGCTGTAGTCCTGACATTTGCAGTGCCAAACATGGACTTTGCTGAACATGATTGCAAACATGGTCACAATAAAAAAGCACACACTGTAAACAGGCTGTCTCACTGAGCCCAGAGTTTTGAATAATAAAGCTCAGAGAGTCAGTGTGATGTCAAGCCGCCGTCAACAGACCTTTTAGAAATATTTAGATTTTTTTCTGTGTGCTAATATTCATTTTTGTTAACTAAATGTGAGTCAAACTGAATTGTTGTCTTGCTTTTGCATGACTGTCAGTGCTGGAACCAGAATCAGTTTCATAGAAATAGATCACCATTTACAGAGAAGCCCCCATAAATTCAATGAAAAGGCAAAACACCAAGAAGAAACAGAGAGGGTGTTGTTTAGTTGCAGTTTTTCCATCTTTTCATTGCTGTTTTCTGTTTTGACGTAATTTCACGCCTCTTTTAAGCAGATCTCCATCTCTTATTTGTTGTTTTAACATTTTAGGTGACTACAGTCACTTTCTTTAACATTGGTGCCTGTTTTTTAATCTTCTGAACATCCATCTTTGAGTCATTTCTCTTCTCTCCTACATCAAGCTTTATTTCTACGAGTGAGCTTTTGTACCTCTGGGCCTGGTTCATATCTATCCATCCCTAACATCAAATCCATCTGAACAGCAGAATCCCACACGTCACATTACATCACACCAACATGAATAATGTTTCCTTTTTCAATCATGCTAAGAAAATTGTGAGATAACTAAATGTTAATGTTGCAGAGTGAGCAAACGTTCACTCTTGTAGTTAATATGGCTTTAAGTGTCTGTACATATTTATACATTCATTCACATGATAGATGTGCATGTATGCATGTATTACTTCCATTAACTCAGTGTTCTTCTATCACTCAGTTTAACACACATGGTGCTTGTGTGTACAGTGGGCATTAAATACAAATTCTAAAATCATTTCCCACCATGTGAGATTTTACTCTGTGGGGGTGAACTTAGACTTGCAAGTGCAGATTTACATGCACATGCAGATACCATCAGATTTTGTCTCCTTTTTGAATTCCACCAGATCCCTGCCTTTATCTTAAAGATTGGTTTCTCTTTAAGTGCCTGAGCAGGAGACTGAGCCTGCATCAAGGTTAAAGCCTGTTGTCTGACCTCCTTTTGGAGGGTAAACAGAACACAGATCATGTACCCATGGGAGCATGATAACTAAGAGTTTCTGTACATGTTGCATGTTTAAAAAGTCAGTTACCCTCAGCTAAGATTTTAAAACAGCAGGTAGCCCAATCGGCCAAGCTGCATGATCTCGAGTTCAGTGGTATCAGTGGTAACTATGCTTTCTTCAATTCAAACAACCGGAGTCAATCATGTTGTTAATCATACTGCGCATTATTTTTTTTACAGGGAGCAATACTAAAAACTATCTTTGCAGACTAACACAGGCTAAAGGCTGAGTGAAAAGTCAAAGTTTACCATCTGCTCAGTCATGTCATCAAATCTGTGCTCTATTCATTCTAGGAGAGGTTCAGATTTTCTGATCCCACTGAAGCTGCACATTCTGCTCTGCTGTAGAGAAAACACCCATTCTCTCTTTGTCTTGATTCGTTTTGATTTAACAGAAGGTCAGTGGAAGGGTAACAGTCAACATTAAAAGTGTTGGGGCTCTGAAGACTAATAAGATTAGGATTTTATTTAAGTCTTGATGTCAAATCTGACATCATGTTTTAAAAGTTTGCTTAATTTCCATTTTTTGAGCATTCCACAAAAGAATAAACATTCTCAGGATCCATCTCCAATCAAAGGATCATTCACATCCCTGATTCCCAGTTCACTAGATGTCCAGACATGTCCGTACTCCACCACTCTAAGTATTATATCTTTTTTAATCATGTTTTTAACATTTATTCTTTTACGATGTGACTTGTGCCACTCAGGAGATTGGCAGGTTCCTCCGATGACAGCCTTTGATTGTTAAAACATTCAACATTCAGGTTCAATCTGTGAGTTTTTGGAGCCGTCATTCCCTTTCCTACGAATACGACAGCTTCAATATACAATCCCTGACCGCTCGGATCTGTCAGAAATACAATGGTTCTTGTGCTCTTGGAGATGCCGAAGCATAGAGATTGAAAAGGTTTGCTGGTTGTTGTTTGAAGAAACCAAAAGATGAGAAGAGGACAGAGGGAAATCTGTTGCATGTTAAAAAATGAAACCTGACTCAGTAGACATGAAGCAGGTTGTTATTTGAGACCGCTGATGACAGAAGTGATGAGCATTTGGCTCCTTTGTGGGTCCTCCTGATCTGCCAGTTAACAGATGATGATAAAGGATGCAGAAGGAAACGCCTTCTAGCTGTTTCTCTCCATTTCTTGACAGGCAGATCATTGCAGGTTATGAAGGAGGAAGAGGAGGATGATGGAGGCTATCAGTAGATATCGGGAAGATCTTGGTAGTTCCTATTGAAGTAGCCACCAGTGTAGAACCAGCCCTGGGAGCCAGTGTATGGGTTAGTCCCCATCTGGAACCACCTGAAGAACACACAGTCAGATTAATGTCTGCAGAATCCACCGGCGGCATGTGCAGCAGAGTCCAAAAATTAAATATATTCTTGATTAGTTTCACTCTTGAATTTGTGAAATCATTTGCAAAAATTAAAACGTGCCTAAGTTATAATGGATACTAAAAAATTAATTGATTAATTTAAGGGACAGTGAACATTTATAAACATGGCCATGTAAATGTGCCAGATTGTAGCCATAGCGTATTTTCATCCATAGTTCCAGGCAAGTTGATAGTATACATATGAAAGTGTACATTGAGCACGCACATAATGAAAAATAAAAAATATACATAAAAAAAGACAACACGAAAAGACCAAACAACATAAGCACTGCATTAATATGCAAAAAATACCCATATAACAATAAAGAAGTTGGCTTTATGAATACTTAAAGTTCTTTGCAGACTCAGTCCATCATTTTCAGATGTGTTGGGTTTTTTTGTTGTTTGTTTTTTCTTGGATCCCTAATTGGAAAATAAAGTGTCACGCACTCAAACCTTGCATACTGAGCCGTTGTGTTTTATTTGTATTCTCTGCAAGCATTTGAAGAGTGTGGCAAATTGTTTCTTAACGGGAAGAGAAAAAGCAGTGAGGATAAGCCTGTGGCTTTGACACTCTTTTAAATCCACTCTGGATCCATCCATCCTGACAGAGATCTTGATATGGCACCAGCTCTTACATCACAGCTGTGCCAAGTTGGAAAGATGGAGAGAAACTTCATTTTCTGAGGTTGAAATTCAGGCTCTGTTGGGTGGTTGTGGGCCTTAATCTGTTGTATTTTCATAGTTGAAATCCACATTATAACACATTACTGTTATCATGGTGTTTAAAGTGAAGGTATGGTGTGAGAGAGGGAGAGAGAGGGGAGGGGAGGGGGATGAGCAAACAAAAGAGAAGGAAGCAGCAGTCATTGTTTTGTATCATCAATCACCATCTAAATAACTTGGACTGATGCAAAAATTTGCATGAAATCAAACTTGCTCTGAAAAATAACAATGCACAGCGCGCAAACATGATTAGATTAACATGAGATCAATTTTCTTTTTCTACGTGCAAGAAATTTGGACGACAAAAAACAAGCTCAATGTGGCCTTGAGACTGACCAGAAGTCAAGTAGCATATATCTTACATTACATTAGTAGCCCATTTGCATAACTACTGTACTACCGTTAAACTACTATAGTTATACTGTGCAACAATGATCAGTGTTTCTTTCTAACTGTGTTTATATTCAGGGCTGCTTGGTTGAGATGGTTGAGATAAGATGATTCCTGCTTCGAGTCCCAGTCAGACAGAGCCTTTTTGTGTGGAGTTTGTGTTCCCCTGTTTTCCCATGCGTGGGTTCTCTATTGGTACTCCAGCTTCCCGTAGAGCAGAAACATGTTTGTTAGGTTACTATTAAATTAAGAGACAATGGCAAAAAAAATTTTAATGTCCTAGTAATTAAAGATTTGTGTTTGAATAGAAGAAACATGTTCTTTCTCATTGTAAACTTTTCTTCCAACCTCCCAACGTATTTCCTTATTTAAGTATTTTTATGTGGAAAAGACAACCGGTTAAGATAATTTTTAAAAAATGCCGTATTTGTAAGATTGCAAATAGTCCTACAAAAACAGGTTTATAGTTATTTCTAAACATTAGAGCATTTTCAGCTTAGTCCTCTAGCCTCTGCACCCTCCTGCATTAGGGCCTGTTCCTACAACAGCTAATTAATGTGCTGGCAGCACCTACAACCTGAGTTTCAGAGTGATGCTCACCACAACTGTTGCTGCTAGATTACAAAACTTCAGACTCCATTAGGAGTATCCTTGTGGGCTGTTTAAAATAGCTTTGTGATCTTTTATACAGCTTTAGGAATTTATTCAGAGAAATATCATCAAGAAAACCGTAAAACAAAGTTATGGAATTCTGTCCTGGCATTGGCAGCAGCTCTAAACCTTAAGACTGACCTTCAAAAAGACACGTCAGGTCATTTTATCCTCTGCTTTTGTTTTTGACAAGGCCATTGTCATTGTCCTCTTTTTGTTTTGATTGGCCTTTTTAACTGGGATGGCTGGGTGCGCAGAAACACAACAACAGACCACACAAAGGTTGTTTATTGCACTCAGGACACTGAACCCTGAAGATGCTGGACTACAGTGGTTTTGTATTAAAACTGAGTCTTACCAAAGCAAAACATGGTAGCTACTGACACAGTCCTCTACTGTTCTGGTGAATTCATAGCACAATTCATCAAATCTGAACCGCTTTTAACATAAAGGCCAGTTCGTGTTGTTACCATTGTAGCAAAGCTATGACCCATTTTCTTTTCTTTTTTACCACTAGTACGTTAAATACTTGTACTCTGAGGACTGGGAATCATTCAGTTAACCATGCATGTATGTGTTCCCCACCTTGTAGACCACTCCTCCTCATTCTTGGCTCTCTCTTTTCTGGCTGCTCTCTGTTTCTCCTCCAGCCTCTCCTTCTCCTGACTTGCCTCATCTGTACAAAAACAACACAAACACGATGTATTGATTTGAATTAAGCTACAATTAAGATAAACTAATGCAAGAATACATTTGCAAACTAACTGTGATTTAGTTGTTTGAGCTAGGAAAACTTCTACTAAATCATATGTGAAAGCAACAGTCATCCAGCAGATGGCAGTATTGTTTTATTTTTTTGTTTCCAATAAAAAGTCATTTGAGATTTGAAACTTTTAGGTGCATTATCCAGCAAAAGAGAAGTAAAATCACTTTTTTTTAGCTACCAGGAGAGTCTCATGAAAGTAGCTGTTACTTCTGATTACAGTCATATTCTTTACAAAACACAGCTATCTGTTTCTGTGGCATTTTGGCTGAATATCTGGTGTCTAAATTTCAAAACAGAGCTCTGTTTAACACAGATACTGGACATCTGAATCAAATTACCCATGTTGCCATTCTCCATGGCTCGTATGTCAGGCCTGAAGCGACAGTCTGTTGGGGCCAAGATGGCTTCCATGCCCGGCTCCAGCTCGTTGAGAGACATTGCAAAATTGGTGAAATTGTACATCTGGAGAAGGAAGAGACCATAAAGCAGGGGTCATCAACTATATTTTTACAAGGGTCAGCTTTTTCCTAAACAAGCACTTTGGGGGCCACACTTTTAAATAAACCAAATAATTTATTCTAATGGTCTTAATATTTCTTTTATTAAATTTTTTTTTCTTTTATTACATTTTTTTTTCTTTTGAATGTATACAATTTTAGGCTCTAACATTGATACAGTCGCTATACTGCGACCAGCCACAAGGGGGTGACTGAGATATTTCAGTTAAATATTTCTGTTGTCTATCATTGGTTTTAAGCAAATATGCTGTGTAGTGATATATGAAAAACCCAAGCAGGAAAATTGCACTGGACAAGATTTGGAAAGGTAAAAAGCTTTCTATAGAAGGCCTTGCAGCTGACAATAAACATCAGAGCCAAAGCCAAGCCATGAGGTCAAAAGAACTGCCTGCAGAGCTCAGAGACAGGATTGTTGCAAGGTGCATATCTAAATTTCAAGTGTTGTTAAGGGTCTGAATACTTTTGCCTTACTTGTGTGATATTTCAGTTTTCATTTTTTTGCAAATGTGCAAAAATGTCTAAAATTCTGTTTTCCCTTTGTCATGATGGGGTACTGATGTAGATTAATGAGATTTTTTTTTTACTGTAGCATCAGGCTGTAACAGAAGAACATTGAAGAAATAGTGAAGGGGGTCTGAATACTTTCTGAAAGCACTGTATGTGCTAATACATCATAGTGTGTACAGTTACTGCATTGCATTGTGCACTGCACTGTATTAAAACTAGTGAACTGTACTTCATGTATCACGGCTTGCATTTGAATCTTACAGACATTTCTGTACTAACAAAGCTAATGGTGTGCTAGTATGTTGCTCCAAGGAAACATTCACAGAGATCATGTTCAAGAACCTCCTGAAACAAGCATCTTTGTGTTTCATTGCTTTGAGCAACTGATGTACCTCAGCTGAATGTGCTGGTCTGGGGTCTACTCTCCACAGCAGAGTGCTTCCTGGTATGACTGAGACTGTTTCCTGGACTTCAGGCATATCATCTGCATCATCGTTCTCTGCACCATCCTGCTCCTCCTGGAATTAATCGTTTCCATTAAAACTTCAGTGCAATCATTTTTAATTACATGGAAAATGTGTCACACAATATACATTCTGTATAATACACATCATTACCATCTATAGTACTAGTAGTACGGAACTAGTATTACTGGTGGACCTCTGATAATTTGTGATTACCCCCCTGGAATTAGGGGACATTTAAGAAGGAAAACATAAGGAATGGAACAATGGAAATGCAGAATTAATTTTTATCTCTAAAATTCATACAAAAAAATGCAATGTTGTGCACATCACATTCTGCAGGTGACATGTCCTGCATGTGTCCTATACATACTGTTAACGAGAGTTTCCAATAGACAACATCTGCTTAAGTGTTTTTTTAATATATATACAGTGCTTAACAAATTTATTAGACCACCTGTCATATTTGTCTCAGAGACCATCCAGCATCATGAAGTGCTTTAATGCGGACTCTTTCATTTTCACTGAGTTCTCCACGTTTTACCATTTTGAACAGGAATGAGGGATTTCAAACTGAATTCACCCAAATTTGAGCCGGCTCACTGGGCTTCTCTGAGAAGTCAGAAATTAATCAAGCATAACATTCAACCACTAAAACTCATTTTTCTGTTCAGGAATGCAAGTACATAACTATAATTTGACATATTAATCAAGAAATATTAATGTGCTTTACTATTTTTTCAGTTTTGTAAATTCATGGATAACAATAATGATTATATTTTAGCATTAAAAATATAATTTGGGTTAGGGAGCTTCTACATATTGGTGTATTAACCATTTTGGTAATTACCAATGCTGTTAATTTAAGGCAGCTGTGGCATAAACCTTACTTTGGTTAGGGTAGGGGTGGTCTAATAAATTTGTTAAGCAGTGTAGATGAGTCAAAACTTTGTTAACAACCTCTTGTGCTGCCTCTATTATTTTTCACACACAATTACCACCCTAAATTAAGGAGATATCGATTCACATAGGATTAAAATGATCTATGGTCTGCAATTTGCCCTGGAATGTTTACTTCCCAAATTACAGACATGGTCACCTGGCATGGAATTAAAAACACAGACGTCCTGCATGATTATTACAAATTACTAGAAGTTCCTAGGTAATCCCACTTCTGTACCAATAGGGCATATGTCACATTCAAGGGAGAGCTACACACAATTTTAAGTTGATGGGCTTCACTAAAAATACTCAAGTAGACTAAAGCAGAACAGCAAGAGACCTCAGCACTAATCAAACATACAGGATTACCTTAAAGAGACCACAAAGGACATTACTGCCAGTACAACTGACTTAACATAAACCCCCATAAATAAAAAGATAACAGTTTAGGAAAGAGTTTTCAAATTAACGCTCAGTACTTGTAATAGGCCAAGATGAATGGCCGATCAACTGTTTTGAATTTGCAAAGCTTACAATTACAAAAAATAAATAAAGTTAGACGAAACAAAAGAGAGATTTCAAGTCAAAGGTTTTTTTACTCACATTTTTTTGCTTCTTGTTGTCTCCTTTCTTCTCTGACTTCTTGTGGGCCTCGTAGGCCTGAGGGTCTATGCTCCACAAACACTCAGTCCACTTCCCGTATATGACACAGTGCTTCTTTTTACTGGACGGAAAAACAGACAGAAAATAGGAGGGATCAGCGATGATAAATGGATGAATAAAATAAATTAAAAGAATGAGACAAGAGCGAATGTGAATGCAGAACAAGGGCAACAATAGGAAGAAAGAGATGGACAGAGGGATGAGTGTAAGCGCCAGTAAAAAAAACAAAACAAAACAAAACAAAAAAAACAACCCAATAAGAGGGAAGTAGAAGAAGAGGCAGATTATACAACAAGTACAATACTATAAAATATTAAAAGATGCATAGATATAATATTATCAGAGTAACTCTGACCTCTTATCCAGGATGTATCCCTCGACTTTGTGCAGCTCTTTGTAAAACATCCCACCAGGCTTGAAATTTAACACACACTTGTCTCCAGTGCTGCAAGAGAAAAGAGGAGGTCATGAGAAAAAGTTGAAATCCCTTCACTTCATTATTTTCCAGACTGAGAACCAAAAATTAGAAATTAAATACAAAATTGTTTCTCCTGAACTCAGAGAGGAGAAAATGTAGCTATATAAATTTAAGTTACCTGTTACAATAAATTAAGCAAATAAAAGAATAATAAAATGACTCTGCCAGAACACAAAATTTCGTCGGGCATTTCAACAGGCATCCCAGACAGTTGCAGTCAACCTTATACTAGATTTTAACCCAGTCTTGTTTGTTAAATTATGCATCGTTGTTACATTATCAGCTCTTCCAAGGCCTATTGCTCAGTAAAAGATTGTTTACAGGGATTGAAAAAGGAATTTCAGCAGATGGTTGGAGGTAATTTAAATTCTGACTGGCGCACCTCAAATTAAAGACAAATGATTTAACACACACCATTATTGTGAAGGGGACAATGTGGTTAAGTGAAGGCCAATCATTCAATTATTTTCTGGTTCTGTGTAAAACCAATTACATTTTCAGATACAGATAAAACTGAAGCAAGAAGTTATTTGAGGGGGCCACTAGAATAATTTGTTTTTTGTGAATAATTGTTTTTTTTTGTGTCTGTGAAAAGAGAAGTTGAGAGACTGTGATCTGACATCTTCACAGCTCCTGGTGTGAATGTCTGCAGAAAAAAGCTTCATCAAGATAAGAATGAAAAAGCTCTGCAGAGCTTGCCTGGATAAATAGATGTTTAAAAAGCGCTGCAGGGATAGTTTGCCTGAAAAGACGCACAGAGGGTAAACAAACTAAAGTTTTAAGTATCAGAGTAAACAGTGACGGAGTGAATGAAGGCGCCGGGCAGGAATGCTGAACAGCTCGGCACAAAGACAGCTGTACTGTCCTTTATTTGAACTTGATTGTGGTTCGGTTTCCTCAGTTAGAACTAAGGAGTCAAATGGGTGCGGACAGGGGAGTGTTTACTAATGTATGAGGCGCAAAGTGGTGCAAAGTTCTTTTTGAATGCTACTAAAGGTCAATCAATGCTGTATACCAGTGAGCACCTATAACTTTAACATTTTTCAGAAAGAGAAAACCAAGTTTAGCATCAAGAGGTAAACAAATATATAAGTCATTCTTTAGATTGTATTAAATATTGATTTGTTGATTTATTTTTCAAAATTTGCAGGATCATGTGTTTACAGTATCAGTAATGTTACTATTAAAATAGGAAGCCTACCTGTGGTTGGTTATTTCCACTGTGCCATACTGCTCTATCCATAGTTTTCCTAGGATCACATTGTGTACACAGCAGCAAGGGTTACTCCATGTGTATGCCTCATTGTATCTGGATGAGGGGAAGAAAAGGAATGATGAGTGGAAGAAAGAACATACAAGAGGAAAATGATGTGTACGATGGGATTAAAAAAGACAGAGGCAGAACATTTAAGGCACTAAAGAAAAGAGGATGAGTGACAACTTTGATCCCAGAAACTTTGATACAAACTTAGAATTTGTAGTTTCCAGTTACTTTCATAAAACCTTTGCCTATTTTCCCACTGTACACGGTATTACTGTCATGGATCATAAACCACAGCTCAGACTAAGCATCTGTCAAAATGCAGAGCACACACCCTTGGAATAGAGCATGAGTCTTTACATGAGCTTTGGTCACTTTTTTGAGAAAAGACTTCTTTTATTGAATCCCAATAAGTAGATTAAAGTTTTGGCAGTGATTTACAACCAGTGGTAAACAGTTACATCAGACAGATGATCTCGTGTTAACATCTGTTGACCCTGTGGCATTTTTTCTTTGCCCTGTCTGAAAGGATGATATAAAGTCTCTGCGTATTTTGAATTAGATCTACAAGATAGCTGGATACGTGTGCAGTAATAGCAAGCTCTTTGGTTATGAATTAGGGCTACACAATTTAAGACTGAATGACTGATCAGCGTATCTGAAGAGAGCAGGCTTTTCTGTAAAACTTCTCAATTTGGCAAATAAGGTCTACATCATTAACACAAGTTCTGTCATTGCTTTTTAGTATTTTTAAACACAAGCAGTGCTGCTACTGGAAATAGAAACACACTTTTAAGCATTTATTATGAACATGCATACATTACACAGCTGATTTTTTTAATGATGTAATTAAAAGGATTCTGCAGCTATTTTAAAATACCCCAGGATACGGCATTACTGTCTTACTACCACCCACCCCTAACCCTCTGAGCCCTAAGCTATTTTTTTAACCACTGTGTCTCATCTGGACATTTTGTCTTAAAAAGCTTGTAAAACATCAACCCTGAGGTTCAGTCAAGCACTAAACATTCTTTTCTTCAGGACAACTTGGGCTTTAAGAATGTGTGCTGCAGTAATGTCCCTTGAATTTTAAAACGTTATTGGACTACAAAGACAAAAGAAAAAATTATTGGAAATTAAAACTAAAAGATTTGTATGTATTAAACACAGAAAACGTTAACGACTAAGGTTTTTTTTGCAGAAACTTGTTCTTCTATGTCTTTGGGACTAAAAAGTAAAACAAAAAAACAAAAAAAAACCCCACATATATATATATATATATATATATAAAATGACAAAAAGTCTTCAAAATATTCACATATTTACAAAAAAGTCCTTGTGCTTTTGGGAATTTGAGTCATTTTCAAAGCAGTTCTTGTCAGCTGTGACTCTGAGGGCTTCATCACAACCTCTCTATGTATATTTGTCTCTATTATGAGTCATTTAGGCTCTCTTCTTCAGTTTCTAAGTCTGTTCACATGCACTGTTTGGCAAAGCAACAGAACAGCCTGCCATTGGTTGCCACAGTCCAGTCACAATGCATTCTGGGATACGAATAGACAATATAATGGCAGGCTACGAAAAATGGATAATAAATGGATAAAGAAGATATTCAATGTTGAATTTACTGGTGTGGATTTAATCTTTAAACACTCCAGAATGTCACCCAAGTTCCAGGCTTGCTAGAAAACATTCTGTAAGAGCTATGAAGGTGGATTAGCCCATGTGAGGCTTTCAGAGGAGAAAACAAGTAAGAAGCTACAATTCATGGTTCAAAAGTTATTGCAGAGTGTTATAGTTTTTGACTCACTTGAGTAGCTCTAGTGTGATGGTCCCTTTAGGCTCAGCTTCAACATTCTTGCCCCAGAACTTGAGCTTGGGGTAGATAGAACCGTGGAAGACAAAGTCCCCCGCCAAGCTCTCTGCATGGAAGGCACTGACTGGGGGATGATGGGATACCTGCTCTGATACCAGCTTGAAACCCTGATCCTCTCTAGAGATGGCAACAGAAAGGGGAAAATAAATCATCTGTTGAAAACAAAATATAGCCTAAACATAATCTGTGTGTGTATACCTGGTCAGTTCATAGGTCTCTCCAAGCAGGGGGTTGAAGGGTTTTCCAGTTCTGTCCCACTGAGACGCAACTGCTGACACAGCAAAAGCAGCTACTGCCTAAAGACAAATAACCACAGATGACAGGAGTGAGTGAGGACATGACATGTACTGAAAGGTCAAAGATTATTTATTTTAGATGTGGAATTAGAGGAGTATATGTCTTTTATTGTGTTTGTGGTGGTTTTCATGCAAGTTCATTGACTGTTGAAATACTCGAGGGATCATCAAGGCAAAATTAAGTGGCTTTAAATATGTGGTTGTTTTATCTACAGTTTTTGGCTAAAATGTTTTATAACAAGCTCACTTATTTCTTATTTATCATGTACTGGTTTCTGACCATGTCCAGTTGTTTTGTTGTGATTAAGATGCAAGGGAGTGCTTTGAATCTAATTATAGGGTTATAAATCAACATTGCTGCTACAGCACAATAAACTGTTTTAGAGTTGGAGCATGTAGTGGCTAGTACAGATAAAGTAAAAAAATACAAGATAAGTTAAAAAAAGTGTTTTTTCAATATATTAATTAATCGCTTTGGCTGCAAGTGATAACTGAAGAAACACTTTTGCCATGTCTTGTGTGTCTGATCTCCATGGTATTTTAAGGATTTGTGAGGTGTTTTGTTGATGTGTGTCGCTCTGTCTGTGTCTGTCTCTGACCTGCATGCGCTCTATGGAGTCAGACAGCGAACAGGCTCTGTTGATGAGGTAAGTGTGTTCCATGTATTCTGTGATTCTCTGCAGGAAGCTCAGAGGCTCGTTGAAGACAATGGGCATGGTGATCTTGGACAGCTCCTGTAAAAAGAACAACTGTTTTAGATATGTAAGCATTTGAATACAAAAACTGTATATCAATGACACTTAAGTAGATGTGCAATGGTACGGAAAAATTTCGGTTTGGTACATACAGTCATGGACGAAAATATTGGCACCCCTGGAATTTTTCCAGAAAATACACCATTACTCACAGAAATTGTTCCATTTACAAATGTTTTTGGTATACACGTGTTTATTTCCTTCATGTGCATTGGAACAACACAAAAAATCCAAAGAAAAAAGACAAAATTGACATAATTTTACACAAATCTCAAAAAATGGGCCGGACAAAATTATTGGCACCCTTTTAAAACTGTGGGTAAATCATTTTATTTCAAGCATGTGATGCTCATTTAAACTCACCTGTGGCAGTAACAGGTGCTGGCGATATAAAAATCACACCTTTGTGTTGTGTGCCTGTGTGTGTCAAACCAAGCATGGAGAAGAGAAAGAAGAGCCGAGAATTGTCTGAGGACTTAGGAAGCAAAATTGTGGAAAAATATGAACAATCTCAAGGTTTCAAGACCATCTCCAGAGATCTTGAAATTCCTTTGTCCACTGTGTGTAATATAATTGAGAAGTTTATAACCCATGCAGCTGTGGCTAATCTCCCTGGACGTGGATGGAAGAGAAAAATTGACAAATGAATGCAAAGCAAGATAGTTGGAATGGTGGATAAACATCCTCAGTCAACTTCCACACAAATTCAGGCTGTCCATAGGACCATACGTCGTCATCTGACTAAGGCAGAGCTTTTTGGAAAAGCAGGTCATTCTACTGTTTACAGAAAATGGAATGAGGCCTACAAAGAAAAGAACACAGTACCTACAGTCAAACATGGTGGAGGTTCAAAGATGTTTTGGGGTTATTTTGCTGCCTCTGGCACTGGGTGCCTTGACTGTATGCAAGGAATCGTGAAATCTGAGACTATCAAAAAATGTTGGGCCGCAATGTAGGGCCTAGTGTCAGAAAGCTGGGTCTGCATCAGACGTCATGGGTGTTCCAGCAGGACAACGACCCGAAACATACCTCAAAAAGCACCAAGGAATGGTTGGAGACAAAGCTGGAGAGTTTTGAAGTGGCCAGCAATGGGTCCAGATCTAGATCCCATTGATCATCTATGAAGAAATCCCAAAACTGCTATTGCAAGAAGCACCTTTCAAATCTCAGAGACCTGGAGCAGTTTGCAAAAGAAGAGTGGTCCAAAATTCCAGTTGAGAGGTGTAAGAAGTTAGTCGATAGTTAGAGGAAGAGATTGGTTTCAGTTATTTTTTTTCCAAGGGTGTGCAACCAAATATTAAGTTGAGGGTGTAAATTATTTTGTCCGGCCTATTTTTTGAGCTTTGTGTAAAATTATGTCAATTTTGTCTATTTTCTTCAGATTTTTTGTGTTGTTCCAATGCACATAAAGGCAATGAACACATGTATACCAAAAACATTTGTTGATTGCAACAATTTCTGGGAGAAATGATGTATTTTCTGGAAAAATTCCAGGGGTGCCAATATTTCCGTCCATGACTGTAGCTCGGTTTTAAAGTCACGGTTTGGTACGTTTCGGTACGGTAATTAAAGCGAACAAATAACAGGTTTTTTTTTCTTTAATTTTATTAAATTGTATTAAAATATATAGGCTGAATAAATGTTATTTTATTTGTTACACTGACACATTTATACCCATTCTTTAAACAATAAAATTTCCCAGCCAACACATTATCATACAACCATAAGTTAGCTTGTTGAGTATGCTAATTAATGTCTATCCTGCCGATTTCAACATGGACTTCAGCACTGTATTATTTTTTCAACCAACTGGACCTATTACAAAGTTTGGGAGACCTTTCACAGCCCATCTTGGTGGATAAAGAGGTTAGAGCCGTGTGAAATTTGAGGATATCTTTATCTATGACGCAGCTGCACACATGATGGAGTCCCCTCTCCCCCTCCTCTGAGGCTGACAGTTGAAGGTACCGTGTTTAGAATTAATTGATTCACAAAAACAAAGCACCATTGTTATAATAAAAAGATCTTAAATCTAGTGAGACTTTTTGTTGTTCCTCCTTATTACAGTGACATTCTTGTCAGAGTGGTGCTTTTTCAAATGCTTTGATTGGTCTGCTGGACAACACAACTGCTGAATAATGTCAGTGCTACTGTTGTTGTCTTTGTCCACTGTTGTATTTTACTGGGAAACAAAGTGTTCCCAAACAGAACACTTTTATCTGGGAATATTCAGGCTGTTGCTGTCATTTGCTGTGGTTGTGTGGTTCCAGGACAGTGGGACAGTGAGTTGCGCTCTGGTTTTCTGTCTGTGTATGAGCTTCGTTCAACATGTATCAGTCTGGTACACGTCTGTACCGTACTGAATGGGTACAGTACAAATGAATGTACCTTTACACCCCTACACTTAATAAAAATAAACATAAAATGCCATACATAAAAAAGTCAAACACTCAACCCCAAAATCACACTGAGCTCTACAAGAGAAAAATACAGTACCATAGTGGCTGCTGTCCATGGTGTTATTTATTGTATGTGTAGAATAGTAGCATTTTATTTGCAAAAGGAAATCAGTGGGTCCTTACCAGTCCGATGCATTTCTTTAGGATACTCCAGAAACTGACATTGTTTCGGGAATACATGGGCGAAGGTAATGAAGTCCTGAGAAGAAGACAAAAAAAAAAAAAATTACAAGCCATGAATGTGTGACATGAAGCACAGATTTTTAAAGGACTAGTTTGGGTATTTGACAGCTAACTAACTGATAATGAATGGATTTTGTTTTCACTAACACAAACAACTTTCTTTAAATTAATGTGGTGATGGTTTCTTATCTGAAGCATATAAATACAAACATTTCCTGATGATACTGATAAAGAAACAGAGAGACAAAAAATGAAAAATGTTTCCTTCCTCCATGTGGGTAATCAGGATGATGTTTATCTGTGCTACCAGTATCTGAGCTAACAAACTGGTCAGAATGAAAACAGGCTGTTGATAAGCTCAGCAGGCAGACTGTCAGCTCTGATAGCTAACTGGTGATACTCTGGTGTGATACCAAAAGCTCTCCTCTGTGACACTAGTCAAAGTAAGTGGAGTTGTGATCATGTTGCAATTTAAAAATGATAATGTTTCACTGTGTGTAATAAGTTAACTAATAGAAAATATTTATAAGTTTCTGTTTAGGCATAATTCTACATCTAAAACACTGCACAAGCAGAATAAAGCCCTATTGAGATGGAATATTTAATGAAACAGTTGCAAAACATGAATGAGAAAGTAAAGCAATTCATCTATTTTAACAGGTGTCTGCTGGCTCTCATGCATGTGAGCATTAACTTTCACAAGGCAAGAAAGTTTGGGACAGAAACATTTTGGATTTGAAAACTACAAAGACCGAGACAAGCAGGGCTAAAGACGGGCCATATGCAAGATGTGCTTCATGCAGGTAAAATATCATGGAAATACTACTAGTTTGGGGTAATTTTTTAATGCTAACCTTAGTATCTTTAATAGTGTGCCTGGTTGAAAGATTCCTTGTACTACTTCCAACTTTAGTTATCTGAGAAATTTCATTCATATTGAGGCCAAATTGCTTTTGTAACTAAAATATCCCAACATGAATTGATATTGACATTGAACTGAATCAAATCTAAAATTGAATGAAATTGTGAATCAAATCAAGTCAAATCAAATCTAAAGTAATCGGGAATCAATTCCAGACTCTGTAAATCGTAAGTCAGTGAAGAAGGAATTTCTAGGCTCAGGAGAAATGTCTCTGATGTTTTCCTGATTGAGGCCTGAAACTATCCTTTTCCTGTCAACCAACCAAAAAAAGTTTTGTGTAAAACTGAACAGTGGAAAGTGAATCACTGACACCTTAGTATTTTCACAACTGTGACAGATCGAAAAAAGCCTTTGGTTTGACCAAGTGGCAACCTCCGGTCCTGAAAAATGAAGCCAATGCGGAAGTGCAAAAAATTGCTATACCGCGACTGTCCACTTGAGACTGGCTGCAGGAAAACCGGAAGTTCCGTCTGCACACATGTTAAACAGCCGGTTTTTACACACAAAATAAACTGGTTTACAGCCTGGTTCAAAACATCAAATGTGTCTCATTAGCTAGTGTCTTATTGTGCTCCCACTGTACCGGGGGGTGAATTTTTTGTACCACGATCGTTTGGATTATATTTAGGATAAACCTCACTACATGGGGATTGGCGCATCTCATTTGATTGACAGATAGCTCAGCAGGCAGAGGCTCTGTTTCTGTCAACCGGAATGCTAGCTAGCAGGCTGACAGGAAGTCGCGCTTAGTGGGCGGGCCGTTAGGTTGATCCAAAGTTCGGTTGAGACTGCAATTTCAATATGGAAGCCTCCACAAATGGGCTTCAAAAGCCGTTTTACTCCACCTATTGTAAGCAGACGACTGACGTCACACGGGGTTTGTCCAATTCTTTCTACAGTCTATGGGTTTGACAGGGGGAAGAAAAAGTTGTCTCTACTTCCCAGCATTGTAAGAAGCTACAACTTTTATTTGTCCTGTCATTAAATTTCTCCAGGGGGGTCTTTAGTAACAAAATCTTTTGACGATGAAGCCTGGATTTTTCCAGAATCCATTCCCTTTCTCTGATCTCTGAACTAACACAGCATTTATGCACCTTCCTTTGCATGTGCTGAAGGTTGTTATGAATAGTTAAAAAGCTGTACACCTTAGAGGAACTGCAGCTATCCTAAAGGAAACTTGAGTTCAGCTGAGGGACTTTTTCACTACAGGTGCAAAATGTCTAAAAATTGAAGATTTTTCTTGTGTAATGAAAATCAAAAAGTGAAACGTTCATATTTTGTACATTAATTAATCACATAAAGTATAATATTTCAAGCCTTTAGTGGTTAATCCTGATGATAATGGCTTGCTTCTCATGAAAAACAAAAATCCTGTGTACCAAAATTTAAGAATATTGCAAAAGACCAATCAAGAAAAAAAAGGGTGATGATAAATAAATGTTGCCTTCTAGAAATATGTTTAATTATGCACTTTATACTTTGTCAGGGCTTCTTAGGCACAAATGACTTCACCAATGCGGCATGGTGCGGAAGCAATTAGAGATGGGCCAGATCTGATCCAATATCAGTTTTGGGTAAGACATTTATATCATTTTTATATTGGAGGTCTGACTGACAGCACCAGTCCATGCACTGATCCAAACACCGTCATTTTTGTTGGGTGATTCAAAGAAGCGGGCTGCGGCATTTAACAAGGCTGGAGAAGCGACTATGCGGAGTGATAGTGAGGCTGACTGTAAACACTGTGCTAAAGTTAAGCTGAATCAATGATAAAGGTGGTATTCCCAACAAATCCTTTACAATAAAAGTCTATAGTTTTGTCCGTTGAGTGCTTTTATTGTGAACACCCTGTGTTTTCAGAAGCAGCTTGCTTTTTTAGACCCTAGTCTAATCTAGTCCCTACATATATACTGTTAGGTTGAATCATTGTTTTTTACTTATTTGAAGAGGGGGGTTTTTTGTGTCTACATTTTTACTTTTATACAGAGTTAGACTTTTATTTTAAGTTTGCTGCAGTAGTCATGTGGTGCAATTGGCTGATTACAGTTGTTGATGCTGTATTACAGTGTCCTGCAGTTTCAAAATTTAATTTTGAAACATTACATTTATTTCTGCTGCCTGTTCCCATGTGAAGCCAGCTTAAAAAAAGTGTATAAAAAGAAATTAAAATACAAAAATATTTAACTTTATGTATGATTAATCTGGAATTTATGAAAGTGTTAATTTCATAATTAAAAAACAAAACAAAACATACATCAGCACAATTTCAACAGTCTTAGATGTCCCTGTACTTGAATATCTAGCAATCAAATCCATGACACTGTCAGTTAAAAAAATAAGGAAAAGAAAAAGGTATTTGTGTGACAAGGTTAAAACAGGGCAAGGGCAGGGTAAGAGTTGGCCCTGCCCAGTGCATTGAACTGGTTTCAGTGGGAGGGTCTAGCCGTTTCTGAACGAGACATAAGGCAGCAACACGCCAACAAATAAACAATGTGGTGGAATGTGGCGCAGGAATGCTGCAGTACCTGTGTTTCTTGATGCCGTTCTCCTGTGGCACTGATCCATTGTTCTTCTGACTGCTGCTGTCAAACACCAACGCATCTTTGAAACTGGCCTCTGACACCCCTTCATACGACTCGTCTGAATCCAAGCCTGAGGGAAAAAACAATGTTACTAGAGTTTATGGGAAAAACAGGTAGCAGTCAGTGATATGTACAAAATACCTGCTCATTTACACCTTGGAAGCAGACTACTGTTTAAGGAGTTTTAAAAACTTGGGCTCTATGATATTTCTAAAAGGCTGTTTTGGGTTAATTATGAATATTCTGTTTGTAAAATTTAACAGTCCCACACATACGACATTTGCATAGTGTTTTACATCAGGTTCTTCTGCCAGTGTTTGACTTACAAATTTTATCGATTGCCTCTAACACTTTAGACAGTCTGACCTTTTTCCCTGCATAGCAGCAGTTTGTCCAATAACACCATGTGCAATACTGAGAAAACTGAAGATTACTCTCCCTATAAGTTTATGCTTTTGTGCGTTGCCTATTTCTTCAATATCTTGTGTTTTTTTACATAGCTTCACCTCTATTTCTTTTACTTTACTCATATTTATTATTCTATACCTGTTCCTACAGCTATATTGTGTTTAAAAGCAACTCTAATACTCAATAGTACTTTCTGATTCTGATTCTTGCTCAAAAAATGCATAAAGCTCCAGGCTAATAAATCATCAAAATAATTAAAAACTCATGCTGCAGTTATGTGTGCAATACAAATATGTATTTCTGATGACTCTGTTGGTCAGTTTTACATTTGCTGTACAAAGCTGAATCAACAGGTCTGACAAAAATAAGAAGCCAGCATGTCATTTACATATTGTTTAAGACAATACCCGCTTGTGTTGGTCTGGCACTGAGCCAGAACATGGACACGGCATGACAGTAATGAGAGCTGCAGGGTGGAGTTGAGGTGATTTCCAGGTGGGGCTTTAACAAAAGCTTAAAATAGATGAAAGGATCTACCATAATTTAACACGCCTTGTCAGCTGTTAGTGGTACGTCAAATGTAATGGTGCATCCTAACTGTGTCACAAAAGCCATTGTAGACATACAACAAATGCAAGACTTCTCATATAGATAATGTTATGGCAACACATAATCAAAAACAGACTCGATCAGTGAAGAGCTTTATTATGGCTTTAAAGGTCAGCAACATGACAGGGTTTTTATAGGGCAGAATTATCTTATGATGGGTGCCAGCAGCCTAGTGCTGTAATTTTCAAACATTTTTTGTCCAAGGCACACCTAAGATCAAGACAAATCTCATGGAGTACCATCTTCATATCCATGCAAAATCCACTCTTTAAAATGTCTTACAGTATCTTTAGTTGATGTATAGTTGAAGTAGTAACACAAGGTTGTTCAAATTCACACAACATATCAAGATATATCTTTCTACTCCATTTGGGAACCACTGAACTGGACAAATATATGCTCAAATTGACATTTTGTAGAGTTTATATCATCCTTAACAATGGTTGTTGATTAAAATAATCTTCTGTAGCAAATTCAACATGTTTTGTACCTCTTATTAGTCATTTTTACTCTAAACTATGAAAACACACATATCAAACAAAGGCACTGTTAGAAAATAGCTGAAATATCACAAAAAAGTTCAGTTTTCTGAAAGGTTCAAATTTTTGATGCTCTATTGTATGATCTTGTGATTTCTGTAAAGGCATCTTGAGTTGCTGTATAGTCATTATCATCACACATGGTTGAACAAATGTCCACAGCACACCAAAACTTGCCTCAAGGCACACCAGTGTGCCTCAAAAGAACATGAAAAAGTATTTTCGATTCTTTTGATATGCTTTATTTGGCTCAGCACCTCCCCACCTTAGTTTGGATGTGCGTGTGAAGACTTTCTTTACACCAGTGTGCCTTGCCACACCTTTAGAGAACTACTGGCTTAAAGGTGCATCCATGCGCCCCATGTACAGAGGCTGTTATCCTTGAAGTGGACGGACCTGTCACGCCAGATATACTGTTCCATATGTCTACTGCATGAATATATTTCACATTCATCTGGGAAAGCTCCCATAGAGGGCATTTGGGAAGGGCAGGACTTTTCAAAAAATTCTCAAAAGGAGACTGGAGGAACATTCTTTCCATCATCTTCATGATGGGCCAATTGGAGCAACTAGACAAAATTAGGTGGTGCGCATTTACTTTTCCGACAGGCTACCGCTGCAATACTGCAAATGGCGGAGTTCCTCTGTGAATAAAATTCACAACAAGACTGGTCAGGAGACATGCAAAAACATCTTCTCTGCCAAGACAAGCTTTCAGTGTGACTCTTAGTACTTGAGTTAAATGAAAATGTGGTCCAGTTCCAATTAAACTGCCACTTTCCTACAGCAGTATCTGAGCTAATAGCTACCGCAGCAACAGCCATTGGATATACCATTGGCAAATCCCACTCATAATGATCCAAACCCAAGCCAAAGCAGGTCGGCAAAAGAGCAAAAACATCTGTTCCATCACTAAAAGCTTTGAGTGCTGTTTTTACTCTGTATTTCATACAAAAATGTGGTCCAGGTGTGACATAACTGCCGCTATGTTGTTGCTACATCCAAGCTAATCACTGCACTGGAGGCAGCCATTCCAAACGACTAGTGTAACTAAATCCTGCCCATAGCAACTGCCCTTTGTTTTCCTTAAATAACGCTGATTGGTCCGAACCATGTTCGGTGCAGCACTGAAGTGGATTGGAGTTTTTCGGGATGGATTTGCTTGATGACAAACATGGAGTCAGGCAAATCCATCGGCTTTGCAAGGTTAGTGGCCCCAAAAGTCATTAAAGCCCCAAATAAAGTCTAAAAAGGAAAAAGAACCTTCGTATAAACATTTGAGATTTATTTCAAACTCACATTCAAATTTGTTAAAGTTCAATATCAACAAAGAAAAAAAACACCACTGAACCAGAAAACTCACTAAAAATCACCCTATTTCAACTTTATTTACAGAAATTAAACAATATTCTCCTTGCTTGGGAAAAAAGTTTTGAAATGATGTATTGAATCCCTGATTTAGTTAAAAAAACAATGAGGACTACATGGAAGCCACTGATACTGACCCTAGTATTCCTTGAATTCCAGGCAATAGGGAATAATAAATCTGTTGTTGTCTGCATTTATCTCAGATTAGTAAGATGATCACAGTTACACAATGACAGTTGGAACAATTACTGTACATGCTGCATGGATGCCTAGCAATGTTACACAACAATGACACAACTGGCAGTGAAGGTACAAACACAATGATGACAGCTGTTAACGAAGCACTATGAATTGCTTTGCTCTGCTTTTCTGGCCTTCAGCCCTTGCAAGGAACACAAACACTGAAGCTATTCAACTGAGAGAAGAGGATGGTAACTTCTAATGTTTCAACAAAAATAAAATGCTCATCATGTCCAAAACCTCATTCCTGTTCGCACCCCCGTACAACTTCAACCTGTAGTGCAAGTCAATAGTTCAATTTTCAAGTTTTAAACAAGCAGCAAAAGAAGAATATATCTCAGAAAAAATTACTTTGACCAAGGTTTATCTTTCTAATATCTTGAAATTCAGGATACAGTTCTGACACTAGAGGGATACCAAAGTCATTCACAACATCCTTGTGAGTCAAAGAAACTCTACAAGGATTAGTTTCATTAAATCTTTGTTTTGTAATTAGCTAATGCATTGATATCATACCCCTCATGGCAACTGTAACATAAGCATGCCCCAGGGTGTTGACTTGGAAATAAACAGTCTCATCCCTGCAAAGCAGTTATCTCGAAGAATGCATGTCATTAGTGTACATACAGTAGATTCATTTAAATGCCTTTCTGTATTTGAAAAAAGAGAATCAAGGGCTGCATTTAGTCGGTTAATCCCCATTTGACATTCATGTTCCTTCTCTGTCTCTGCGAGATACATTTATAGAAAGATAGTGAAAAGCTAAATCTTTACACAGCAACTGAGCACTCATAATTGATTTTTGAACTTAATGCATTGATGTCCGTTTCTTGAAGATTTTGCACAAACAGTATTAAACACAGGGGACAAAGAATTTGAAGTGTTGATAAAACTGAACATGAGCCAAGACAGCAGGCCTCTGAATTATTAAGCTCATAATCAGACTAAGTCAGGTAGGGTTCCATCAGTATTATGTTTTTATAATGATGAGGCTGATGGACAATTAAGCTTGAACAGCTATGCTCTTCAAGCAAAAACAATGTCACAATCAATGGTTACACAACAACATGATATTAAAAAATAGAGCCAAAAAATACACAGAAATGGGTGCTCATGCAAAACATTACAGGTAAAATTAAAATCTAAACTGTTAGAAGTTTTACATCTTCATCTGAGAAATGCAGAATATCAAAGATATCAAATTAAAAATAGAAAAATTATCAGGAAACAAATACAACAAACCCACCTGTGACGGCGTCGTAGAACTCCTCCTCATTGCTCATCTTCTAGAAAAGCGGTCCAGTTGTCAAGTAGAAATGTTTAACTCCTAGCACATGTTCTGTTTCTTCACTTAGAGATGCTCTAAAGAGCGATCTGTTGATCAAGACCCCTCACCACAGAAACAGGACAATGTTCATCAGATATCCAGGGAATATCCAGCACTTAGTCCGATGTCTGATTTTGAGTAGATGATGTGACAACAAAAGGAAGAAACCAGCAGACGTCTGCTGTTTGATCGACTGACAGCACTGGGATGTTGATGTAACTTCTGAGTTTGGTGGTGCTTCCTTGATTTGATGGAAAACAAATTAGTAACCTGAAGAGACAGAAGAACACAGTCCGTTAATAAATAGGTCGTTTTTTGCCTGAAAACTGTGACAACATTTTTAAGTCATTACTGGCTAAATATGTTATCAAAACATGATAAAACGGTCATGATTTAACATCGGCGTCCCCACCAGTGTTAAAAAAACAACACATTGAGCAAGACAGCAGAAAATACTTGTACACAATATTGTTTGGGCGCCAGTGGCCTACTGGATATGTCCACTTGTCCCAAGCACAGAGGCTATTGTCCTTGAAGTGGGCAGCCCAGGTTCAAATCCGGCCTGTGGCTCTTCCTGCATGTCATCCCCAACTCTCTCTCACCAAACTTTAAACTCCACTGTCCTGTCTCTCTAATAAAGGCATTAAAGTAAATCTTAAAAAAGACACTGTTTTTCCATCCAGTCTTATATCCAGACAGGGATTAATCTGGTTGGACTCATAAGCCTAACAGTAATTTGATAAACTGATTTTGAAGGTTTTTAACCTTTTAGTTACAAATTCATCAGGCAAACTTAGAGAGAAAAAAACTTAACAAAGTAAGGAATTTTTACTAAGATGCCAGAGATCGATGCAAAATGCTGATTATCTTTAAAAGCTATCTAGTCTACCTTCTAAAATCTGCTGGGTTATGCAGAGCAACAAGCTTGTTTATCATGGCCAACGGAGTAAAAATATTTTCCAGTCAAGCGGTTACTCAACTGGGACAACTCTGTCATAAACATTCTTGGTCTTTGTTAAATATTGATGATGCATTCATTACTAAATGTTGTAATCTTAAGAAAAACAAATGCCTAAAATATCACATAAGAATGTTCTCAGAGTTGTTCTGGGTTTTGCAACAAAAAGCAGTATAATGATGAATCACTTTAAAGGGTACTTAAAAAACTGGAGAAAGCAGAGTATGTAAGCTAGCTGCAAATATGAAACTAAAAGTGCTTACACATTAGCAGAGATTACCCTGTTACAAACTAAATTTTTACACTGATTAAATTTTGTCCTTATAACTTCAACCCCAAAAAGGTCCAATGCCTTGCCATGAGAAGTTTATTAACACATCAGTCTGCTGACTGCTGTGCTGACAGTCAATGGCTGCCTTCTTGTCAAAGCTTGTCAAATGATGGCAGTCAAAGGGGAGATAGGGATGAAATACTAGAAAAATGTCTACTTAATCAGCATTTTCATTCACTCTAGCTCTTTTTGTTTTTCCGTCACTGCTCAAAACCATTAATTAAATGTTACCCTTTTATGATTTTATCATTATCACTTAATGCTATTAAGCTCTCAGTTGTTTCTGAATGTAGCCTAGAAAAGTACACTTTTGAGCAGACTATACATTGACTAACAGTTTAACAAGTAGACAACTTCATAACTCATTTTACATACAAACAGCAGATTTCTGTTTCATAAAGAATACACAGAGCTACCATTGACTATCACAGAAATGCTGTCTAAGGAAAATAACCCTGCAGCACAGAGAATTCCCACAGAAAGAATTGTATATGCATTCATTTCTGAGGTCTAAATGCTGAATCTGATGTAAAACTGCTTACTTTCTTTTCTTCTTTCCCTCTCCCTCTGCCTTTTTCTACAGAGTGAATAGTTTTACCTTTGTCTGGTTTGTCCTTCAGCACATAAATGAACTTTGGCCTTGGTAACAGCATGTGTGATAATGTTGAAGATGGAGAGAACAAGCTGTTCTAACAGTCTACATTTACACTTTTGATTTGTAGGAATGTAACAGATAAGAAAAATCCTCTCTCCTAAGCACTTACACTGACCAATACAAATACTCATTAAACAGTGTCAAGGGAGTTTGGTGGGATTTTTTTTGTAAATGACATTAAAACACATTTTCCTTCCAGAGAATTTCTAAACCTCTCCAAAATTTAGATATGCATTTTAATCAGAGTGCAGGAAATATGGCTACTTTACTCTAATCTCATAAAATTCTTTCCCTGTCTGAGGATACAGTCCTGCTTGCATCCTCAGAAACAGTTCCATCAGTCCCTCCATACATTACCTACACTGCTTATCCCATTCCAGACTGCAGTGGGGGTGCAGCCAATCCCAGCTATAACTGGGCAAGAGGCTGGGTGCACAACGGTCTGGTCCCCAGTCAGTCACAGTGCTTAAAAGGAACCATGATCAGACAAATTCACCTAATTGGATAGATATTTGCATCTTTCATATGTATACTGAACAAAAAACCTCAGTGGATATCTGCATTTTCAGTAAGTTTTAGCTTATATCCCTGTCATTCTTCCCAAGTTTTACCTCAATAAACCTTCCTACAAGCGACTGGATTCAGTGTACAGTGGAACTGTGCTGGGAGTTTTTCAAAATAATAACATTTTGTAAATAAAAAACAAAAAAAGGGGGGGGGGTATGCTCAAGCTCAGGCTTTTACTTTGAAAAGCACAAACCAGAAGTGTTTTTATACTGTGTTTATCTTTACCTGTGACATATTGTTCCGGTCAGGAAACAGAAAGCTTCACGAATAGTAGAAGTTTAGAGAACACCTATATTAAACAGACATATTTTAGCTTGTGGCCTTCATCAGGTTCATCAAGAAACAGATTATACCACTGTGAACGTACGTATTTGGCACAATAATACATATATGACTATCTATTTATCATTTTCCTGTCTTTTTTTTGACCAAAAACTGCTTGTAGTGCGCGGGAAAAATAAATTACACTGGCCAAGTGCAGTGCAGACCAAAACATGGCAGCCTCCTGGTGAGTTTAAGCTAAAATCTCAAAATGCAGATATCTACTGAGTTTTTTTGTTCAATATACATATTAGAGATACAAATATCTATTCAATAAGATGAATTTGTCTGATCATGCAGGGTTCCTTTAGAGAATGAGTCACCACCAGCTTTTTTTGCTATCCAAGCCTATTTATTCTGATAATTACCTTATATCTAATTTTCAATCACAGCTTCAGTGCTCAGTGTTCTAACTATGTCTTTTCAAGGTCAGCCAAAACCCAAAGGTCAATGTGGTAATACTCTGTGAACCTAAAAGAAGCAATAAACGCAATCCTCGAGAGGACATGCCTCATAGAATGACGAGATTTTTGGGTACAAGACCAGCAACACTATCATTCTGCTCAGAGCACCATAGATTCGAGGACCGCAAGCAGACAGGACTCACTGAAGTGCAACTTGGTCTTTTTCAGATGACAGTCCAAACTGAACTGGCCTCCTTTTGTTCTCAAACAACATCTGACAAACTGAGCTCTCACAAAGATTTCTGAATCTAACTAACTCTCCTGCGCCAAGAACTTCCTATGACCATTTTGAATTATATCATCGTATCTGTTGTTCCTACCTTAAGATGTGTAAAGAAAGCCAACACAGCTATAATCTAATTTGCATGTTATTACAGGCTCTGCCTTTTTCTCATCAGCTCTGCCACGCTTTACAGCCCTGTGCTGACCTCTAAGAGCCATTAAAGCATGAGCAGAGCGGCTTTACAGGACATGACAGGACAGTACAGGACATTACATTACAGAGATCCCAAATGTGCCTTCTACCATCATCCATCCTCTAATGTGGAATCCCACCCTAAATTATCTCATATTAGTGAATATAGTGACCATTTGTGAAAATAAAATGGACTTTGTAAAAGTGCTATCATACAAGTCCATGCTGAAGCCTCTACAGTTGTTAGGTAGGTAACTGTCCCTATTTTCTCTTAAAGTTCACCTGAGTTGAGCAATGCTAGTGGTTTACCAGTAAGCTGATTGGGCTTCTCTGGTGGCTGAGAGGTGACGTTATCCATACTGGCAAGTCCATGGTGTTCATCTCCTTTGCAGAACTCTATTATGTTATTACATTTATATTTTCTTCAGTATTTCATATTTCTTCGAAGCAACTGAGCTAATGTAATGCATTTGAAAGAATGACACAGTACTGATATTCAAAACCAGAACAACTGAAGTTGTCAGAATTTTCAAAACAGTTCGATATTACACTAACAGTATTGGGAATTAAATCAGGTTGTGAGACAGTCTTTCCCGATTATTATATTAGAGATAAATAGTCTCTTATTATGACAATGCTAGAATACATACGCATGAATATAAAAAGAAAGGTGGGAGAAGAACTGATTTCATGTTTTAGCTTCCACCTGTGTGGATTATGAGTTTATCATATTTAAAATATTTCAGAGGCAAAGACTTTAAACTTAAGTAAAGATTAGATAAAACCATTAGTATACTGCTGTTGGTTAGCCAGATAAAAACCTCAGCACCTATCATTTGAAAGAAAAAAAAAAAGACAAAACCTGCAACTTCCATTCACAAGTACAGTGTTTGGATACTGACCTAGCAACTTTCCTATAAATATCACAAAGCCACAGCGACAAAGAGATCCAGGACAAGTCCCACAGTGAGAAAAACAGGGACTGAAATTAAGAAACAAGATCTGCTACCTTGTAAGACAGAGCCTGGCATTCAGCTATGAAACAACACACACAAATACACACCTATTCTCTTGGCACACACCTACCATAATAAACGACACACCTTTGCAGTGTGAAACCTATTTCAGATGACTTCTCCACAAACACACATACTGAACACAATAAAATGAGAACTTAGAGGAAAATGCATGTACGGAAATATAATCTAACAACTTTAAGAAAAGTGTAAACTTTAAAGTAAAATTAATACAAGATAAACTATTCCCAGCCACTTTATTAGGTACACCTGTTAAATTACTTGTTAACACAAATAGCTAATCAGCCAATCACATGGCAACACCTCAATGCATTTAGACATGTAAACGTGGTCAAAGTGTCCTGCTGAAGTTCAAACAGAGCATTAGAAAGGAGGAGAAAGGGGATTTAAGTGACTTTGAATGTGACATGGTTGTTGGTCCCAGACAGGCTGGTCTGAGTATTTCAGAAACTGCTGATCTACTGGGATTTTCACACACAAACATCTCTAGGGTTTACAGAGAATGGTCTGAAATAGGGAAAATATCCAATGAGCAGCATCTGTGGAGATGAAAATGCCTTGTTGAAGTCAGAGGAGAATTGGCAGACTTTGTATCAAATAACCCCTCGTTACAACAAAGGTATGCAGAATCCCATCTGCCTGAACGCACAACACGTCTAACCTTCAGGCAGTTGGGCTACAGCAGCAGAAGACCACACCACATCACATTCCTGTCGGCTAAGAAAAGGGAACTTAAGCTACAGTTCAGACTGGATGCCCAAAATTTGACAACAGAAGATTGCCTGGTGAGTCTCGATTTCAACTGCAACATTCAGATGTTAGGGTCAGAATTTAGTGTAAACAACATGAAAGCATGGATCCATCTTGTCTTGCAGCAAGAGTTCAGGCTGGGGGTGGTGGTGTAATGATGTGAGGGATATTTTCTTGGGCCCCTTAGATCTCAATCCAACAGAGCAACTTTGGGATGTGGAACAGGATATTCAGATCACAGATGTGCAGCCGACAAAGCTGCAGCCACTGCGTGATGTTATCATGTCAATATTAACCAAAATCTCTGAGCAGTGTTTCAAACCAGAATGTTAGTACAATTACCCTCACATTCGCAAGAAATGGAAAAGTCCTGGTTGAAATACATTTTCATGAGTGTAACACTGAAAGAGGTATTGAAAAAAACAGCAATAACTACAAGTATATTATCATTTTAAATAATGCGTTTGTATCGGCTCACAATCTTCACAATCAGTGCATCTCTAGTTCTTAGTAGAGATGTATCAGTATTTTAATACAGCAGTATCGCAGTGACAGCAGTGCCTCGGTGTCATCTTGGACATGTGACGGTATCAAACGGTAGATCTTCAGGGCAAAAAGTAACATCTTTTTAGTGAAGCAGAGTGAAGGAAGTTGGAAGTACAGTTCCCACTGGCCCTTGTGTACCCATCATCCTTTGTACTCAACTGCCTGGCTTGATCTAACAGCATGAAAATATTGGATTCTACGAGTGATGAGAGAGGATCAGTCTATGGGGAGACTCGAGCAACTAAAGTTTTGTAGATTCCAGCGACTTTCATACTGAGCTGTGGAAGCATTTTGGTTTCCCAGCATCAAGAAATGAGAAAGAAGAAAAGGTGACGGACAAATAAAAACAATATCAGACACTGTCAGACTCCGGTGATGCACTTTATAGAGAATGCGAGTAACATGACGAGCCACTGTGCAAATCATTCCCTCAGAAAGATATGCAAAGATGCAAGGAGCAGAATCCAGCAAGGCCAAAAGACTCTTAAGGAAGCGTTCACAATCCCACTTCCCCACAACAGCACAAGGGCTCAACAGACTACAAGTGTATCAGTGAATTTATCATCAATGACCTACAGCTGTTTTTAGTGGTGGACAACGAAGGTTTGAGAAGGTTAGTGAACACGCTGAAGCCCAAGTATAATATAAGTACATTTTTTTTAGCTTAATACACACCTACGGAACTTTTTAGCCATATTGTAATATTTAAAGTGCAACTGTTGTTTAATAAATGCCATCGTAACTTTTATTTCCAAGCCTTCATTTGTTGTTTAACTTTTTTTTAAATACCTCAAAAAATACTGTACCGTTGACTTATTACAGAGATATTAACGTACCGTGAGATTTTGATACCGTTACATCCTTGGTTCTAAGTGTTAAAACAGAAATGACTGTTCTGTGATCATCTTTTAGCTGTATCAGACATCAGAAATTATTCTTGAATGTCTCTCCCACAGAATACAGCTGCTGATTTTGTGGCTAAAGCATCTCTGCATTAAGATAATTTCAAGGAGGTTATGAAATGTGATGTCCTTGGTCTTAAAAATAAACAAATGCCATCCATGCATGATCAATGCTGCTTATAATGTGGGGTGTCACTGGGCGAGGGGCAGGGTACAACATCCTGAACTGTTAACCAGTTAGTCACAGGGCAGACAAACACTGATGCTCACTGTCAAACCTATGAGCAACTTAGAGTCACCAGTGATCCCTAGCAAGCATGTTTTTGAACTTTGGGAGGAAGCTGGGCCTGGAGAGAGCCCATACGCACAGGGAGAACATGAAAACTTCTCAAGGCCCTGTCCTACAGGGATTCAAATTAACTTTTTCCTTTGAAGCAACAATGCTTGCATCTACAGTATCAGCAAATCGAAGTAACATTTCAGCTGTGTTTATATTTCACAAGCTCCTCCTTCAAAAAAGCAATAGCACTGGAAGTTGAATGGATTTGTGCTGCCTGAGGGAAGCAAAATGAAACCAAATCACACAACTATTAACAAGCAAAAGTGTGCATCTCAACAACTTTTTATCAGTTACAGCCACAAGCCTGAAATCACATTCATTTGACCTCAGTCCCAAGACTAACCTTCTTCTACACATATCTAATTCAAGTTTGTAAACAAAGATCTAAGAGGAGACAAGAGAAGAGAATACAAGAATAAACATTTTGATGAGGACAACAGGAGGGGGAAGTCCAGTAGCTTTTTAATTTGTTTATTCCTATTTTTAAATTCTTTAGAAAATACATTTTTCAAACAAGTTCAGCTAGCCCCAGCATTTTCAACCAAAGAGCTGATGTACATAATAATCCCGCTAATGGCATGTAAGAAAACAGAAATTACACTACTGGGGAAAAGCAAAGAAAATGTGATGTGTGACAGAGTGGTGGAAATATCTAAATATTTTGTGTTTGGCAGTCAGATAGGCAAGTCTGGGTTTGGCGGATGCCAGGAGAGCGTTACCTGCCTGACTGCATTGTGCCAACTGTGAAGTCTGGTGGAGGAGGGATAATGGTATGGGCTGTTTTCCAGATTGTGGTCTAGGCCCCTTAACTCCAGTCAACACTATAAGCCCGGATGAGTTGAATTTACTTAAAAGATTTGAGGAAACCGGTTGCCCTAAAAAATTTAAGTAATGTATAATGAAAACTTGAGTGAATTTAACTTAAGTTTTTAAGCACAACAGACTAGATGCCAAGTTGATTTTAATTAAAATCTCTTGCAAAGTCAATTGCTTTGCATAATTATTAAACTTAATATTTTAAGTCCATTGCACTAAATTGCAAGTTGATTTCATTGAAAACTAGAAAAGCACTCAGAGGGCGCAGACCTCTGCCATTATCCCTATCTCCCAATAGTGAAGAATCCTTTAAAAAATTCCTTGATACGTCCCCATGTGCCCCCCACCTTGGCATTTGCCGATTACTCCCTCCCCGGTGGGGTGGACACATGGTGAGGCAAAGCATTGGCTTTGCTACTGGTGGACTGTCATGATGTAAGCATTGCCTGCTGATGCCAACAGATGCACTGACAGTTTTACCCATGGTCTCACTGGACAACTCAGACTCGTCTCCTCAACCAGGTGTGCATCTTTCAAACTTTATAAACTCCAAAACTTTGAATAGAAACACACCCAAAATGCTGCTGGGATTGAAGTTACTCATGTCCGCCATCTCCTGGTGTAAAGTGGTAACAGCGCTAGGGATGGCACGATTACCTATTTTCCCAATTAATTGCGGTATTAAACTTTATGACTAGTTAATTGTAACGTTTCCTAAATACCGTCAATTTCCAGAAAAGATTATGCCAGGAACCATATTGGTACGTCAGTGCAACTCGCCTGGATCGAACACAAAGTTACACAACATGTGCCACCACCGTCTGTTGCTTTGTGCAGGCGGAGGCGTGTCACAGTCCCAAACAAGCTACAGCATGGAAGAGAAAGAGCTGTTCCCTCTGAATAAACGGTTGAAGTCAGCTGTGTGGGATTTTTTTGGATACAAAAAAAAGATCAGGGTGTTATTGTGGAAGATGGCCAGCCTAAATGTAAAACATGCCACAAAAAAGTTGCTGTGAAATCAGGCAATACTTCAGCACCTGTGGGATAACCACCCGGCGTTGTACACCAAAGTAAAGGTAAATAGTAACTGAGTTAAGTCATGTCAGTGTTAGGGATGGGGATCAAAACCCAGGTCCATAAGGACCTGGGTCTGTGTTTATGAAATACCTGAAATCAATAACGTTTTAGCTTATTGATACTGCTATCGAGTCTCACAGGCTCTGTGACATAACGTCATTTTAAGATAAGGCTGGTGTAAAACTACATCAGTTCTTTCAAGGGGAACATAAACTAGAAGAGTCATCATCACATCAAACAAGAATGTACCTTAAACTGTGGCTTGAGGAAAAAAGACACTGTCTGTGTGACATGCCTGGGAGTAACAGGCTCATATCCCTCACTTCAGCTGCTTCAGGACATTTTTCTTCTTCAGCTGCTCAGATAAACGCTGACAAATGCTCCAAAACTTTGAGACAGTCCTGTTTGTTAACAATATTAATCAAGTGTAGAAATCTGCAGCGGAATCGGCAGAATTGAAGTTAATTAGCGAACTTTACGAGCTGAAGACGGAAACTATGATGCGTTCAGGTAACCTCAGTAGATTAGACAATTGTATTATATATGTTATGATGTGCTCAAATGCAACATAAAATGGGAAAATTTAGTTTTTGAGGAGAAACTTTAATAAATACAGTTGTGAATATGAAGAATGTGTTTATATTTGAGGGATATAAAATAGATGTGACCAACTGAATTATAGCTTTTTAACTCAAACACTACTCAAGTAAGACCACACGAGTGGTCCATCCAAATGGGATTATTATCATTTTCTTTCAATTATTGGTTACTTTACATTGTTGATATATTATTTTGTTATGTGAGCATCCTAGGATAGAAATACATTAAAATACAAGACCTATAAGGAGTGTTGATGTGATTTTACTTATTCATGGTAGTGTGAAATTAATTAATGCAAAAATAATCATGATAATCATAAAATCGCAATTATTTCTCTGACAATAATCACACCAAGAAAATCTGTAATCGTGACATCCCTAAACAGCGCAGACCTCCACCATTAGCCGTATCTCCCCATAGTACAGAATCCTTTAAAAAATTCCTGGATCCAGACGGTCGTCTGGATCACTCCCAAAATCTAATCAGGTCTTCCTTATGCCATTTCTAACATTTTCTGAAAATTTTATCAAAATCCGTCCATAACTTTTTGAGTTATGTTGCTTACAAACTAACTAACTAACTAACTAACCCACCTGATCACATAACCTCCTTGGTGGAGGTAACAATTTGGAAAATTAAATTAAGTCAACTTAATATTTTCAAAATGTGTACACTGTAAATAGCTGTTAGTGACCTACTGAACCAGTAGTTGATATTTCATTAATGTACTGTGCCATCCAACATTCATAGCCATTAATAACACTAACATTGCCCCCTATGTAACTGAGACAGCAACTTCACTCGTGGTGCATTTTATTTATTTATTTTATTTAACCTTTATTTAAGCAGGAGAAAGCCTCTTTGAGATTAAAATTCTCTTTCTCGAGGTGCAGGTGGCCGAGTGGTTAAGGCGTGCCCCATGTACGCGGACGGCCCGGGTTTGATCTGGCCTGAGGCCCTTCACCGCATTCTCTCCCCCGCTCTCATCCCTGTTTCCGACTCTATCCACTATCCTCCTCTATCAAATAAAGGCACAAAAATGCCCAAAATAAACCTTTAAAAAAAATCTCTTTTTCAAAAGTGTTCTGGCCAAGACAGCAGCAGCAAACAGAGTGCATAAAGGTTTAGTGCCCAACAGCATTCTGGGAAAACTGCAGATTTGTCATATGATGTTGCGTTTTACAATGCAAGATGCTTAGAACCAAGTGAGGGAGAGACCAGTCTTCTTAGTTTCTCTCTTAGATGCTTGAACAAGGAAATTGCATAAATTTTGTTTCAAACAAGCCAAGACAAGTTTGAATTTAACAGCTAATCAGAATTCAACACCTTGAAGCATTTGATATTATAAGTAAACCCAAAGTTTAAGTAAAAAAAAAAAAAAACCCAGAAATTTTAAATTTAAGTTTATTCAACTCAAAACAACAAGTACACTCTACAGTCTCATTATAATAGTAGAATACACCAATATGACTTAAGTAATGCAAAAAACTTTGTTTTTTTAAGCAATATGTACTTAAATTATTTGATCACCAACAACTTTCAGGTTCAGTCAAGGCCAATCTTAATGCTTCAGCATACCAAGACATTTTGGACAATGCTATACTTCCAACTTTGTGGCAACAGTTTGGGGAAGGCCCTTTTGTATTCTAACGTAACTGCCCCAGCGCACAAAGCAAGGACTAAAAACACATGGTTTGATGAGTTTAGTGCATCAGAACTTGACTGGCCCACACAGAGCCCTGAATTCAATTCCACGCTGACAAACATGCACTCACACTGACCTTTCTCACTGCTCAGAAATACTAAGATGTGAGTATTCTGTCACATACCACACAGACATGCACACTTTGCATAAAACTCGTTTAGAAACAGAAAATGAGACTAATGCAACCTCTAGATTGCATCAGTTATTCACCCTTGGATGAGGACATCAGCAAGCCAGGAAGTAAACCACAAAATAAGTGGGATAAACACTGTCCCACCCAAAAACATGCCAACCCACACACACACACACACACACACACACACAAACATCAATACAAACTCACACAAGCGCATACACGCAACTTAACACTACTGCACTGAACACATCTTTAAATGGATGTTTCAATGAGCATAAATGAATTCCATTTCAATCAGATAGTACCAGTACCTCAACTTACAGGCTGAGAGAGGAGAGAAAAGCAGGGAGAAGGCGGTTGACTAAAGGTATTCACACATTAGGGCACAATTGTTTCATACTGTGCCTGGGTGCAACTGCTCCCCCCTCCCTGTTGTTCTGCTTTCTCATTAGTGTTTCGTTCTGTGTAAGCGCAAATCTGCATATGCTGACAGTCCAGTACAGTTGGTGTATCAGCAGAAGAAAAAAGACAAGACAACCATGGCAACCACCAGGGTCAACATTTGTTTATGCTCTGTATGGAAAATGGAGTTCATCTTGTAGGCTATGTATGTTTTTTATTATTTTTAAGATGACACTGACCTTCTTCCCAGTACTCTGCCCAGCTACTTTCAAATCTCCCATGCGTATCTAAAGCCTGAGTACATATGAATCGTTTGGGGCTTGATAAAGTCTGATCAGAGCCAAGGTCCTTGATGTGAAAGCCTTAGACACTGTAATGGGCTAGAACAGTCCTCACAGTAAACAGACATATTGAAAATGGTGAAAAACTGTTATCTCACATTGAAGGTTGTCCTTTCACAACACAAGAGTTACTGATGAAAAGAATTTAAGAATGTAAATATATATATAGACATCAGGAATTCAACAGTTGTGATTTGAAGCCAACAGCACCCTTTTAATGTATTTACTGGTGTGTATAACAAACAAGGAAAGGCAAAAAGATTACCAAGGACAGAAAAAGCAACAAAAATGCTCAAACAACTGCCTAAGTCAGAGTGCTCAATAAAATATGCATTGTAAATGCCTTTCATTTACAAATCAAAACTACAGCATCAGATCTTGATGGGGTGAAGCTAGTCAACCATCAGGTAAAAACTGACATGCATGTCTACAATTACTGTCTATCTCAATCCTTGTGTTCTTTGCCTCTGCCTCTAAATGATATAATGAGCCAGCTCACAGCTCCTTTTGTGTCTTACAGCCAGAACTCAATGCATATCCTCTGGGAACATAACGCTTTCTCATTCTGAACAGGATGCTGAGCACACAATCCCTCACACACATAAACCACCATTCATTGTAGTGTGAGTCAGCACGTTCCAGCAGTACCTGCTGGAAGGCACAACCTGCTAGGATGAGTCTTACGTTCACACAGGTTCAAAGACAGAAAGCCGGCTCAGCATCTCACCTCGAAACTCCTCTCATGTGTCCACCCTTAAATGCAAACACTGTGACACTCTTATCTGAGTGCATGTAAAACACATGCACAAAGGCAAGTTCTGTAAACAACACTGTTAGTAAATCCATGCTGCTGTGTGATTGGTTCAGCCAGTGAAGCTCCCTTGGCTGGCATTTTTCTTCTCAGAGGTTATCAGGACAAGATAACTTTCATTTTAAAGGGAATAACATTGAGCTTATCTACCTTCAGTTGTTTTATAGGGTGGAGCAAGATTTTCAGATCACACAGAAAAATAAGATTGCACAAATTCCTTTAAAGAATAACAGATTTCAATAATTCAGTGGCCTAAAACACAAAAGACTTAAGACTTGTTCTTAGAGTTTGTCCATGCTGGCCAACATGCACTCTCTATGAATCAGTCATAGCAGAGCTAAACAATACACTGGCTGTGTGCTCCTGATTGGCTGCCTTTTACTTTGCTCTATCATAAATTATACATACAGTACTGCTTCTCTGTTGCCTAGATTATCATAAGTCTAACTTGGCCTTATCCCCATGTGGAAACACACTGCAGATATGAGACAAACAAAAAGAAAATGAAGTCCAGTGTAATATAAAGAAATAGTTTGTTTGCATAAGTGAGTGAGCAAACTGTTGGCGCCTTTTCTTTGAATGCCTTACACAGTCACCGATTTTTGATTTAAAGATATAGTCTGACCTGCAGAAAGAAGTAGAGGATTACTATCTTTGTATCCATATTCACTTTAAATCAAGTGCAACATGAGACTTTTTTACTTGTGATGATATAGCTGCTTTCACCTGTGTTTGTGTCACCAACACTGCAACGTCCCTCTCAACTGTGTTGAAATCTGGCTTTTGGGACCTGCCTTGCTAAATCTCTTTCCTGTTCCTTCAAATGTAACCACAGAAACTCAAACTCACACATGTAACTGAAATATCCTGTAGGGCGTTTACACAATAAACGCTTAAGGCAACAACTAAATTCACAAACACAGAGATGTGTCGTCTTTGAGGAGCAGCTACTCTCTGCTGTTCCACTGAATGGAAGTCAGTCCATTGGTACAGTGTGATGCTACCATCTCAGATGGAGACAATTACCATAGCAACTAACTAAGGGGGTAATTAAGGCACCTTTGGGAGGAAGACCCATAACAAAATGACAACAGCTATAATTCCAAGGAGAATGGTCTGGAGTCTCATGTAATGTATGGCACAAATCAGCAGCTTCCTGCCTTACAATGCTAGCTTTATATTAGAAATAATCATCTAAATAGTTAGGTAAATTTAGGCTGACAAAAGGTTAAGTATATCACAAGATCTTTGCATTTACTGTCATTTTACTGAATTATGTATGAAAACATTTTACTACATATTTTTAAGCAGGCTCACATATAGTTTAGCCTGGATAACAACAAATGATGGGCAAAAATCAAAAACCATTGCCAAAAATAATTCACCATTTCATCTGTGATCTTTTTTCTAATACTACACTTAAGCCCAGTGTTTGTCAGTAAGTTGATGTTATAGCAGACTAGGGATGCACAATATTGGATTGTTTTCCAATAACTGATAAGCTGACAACAATATTGATACTGATATATAAATGCAATTAAGACCTCAAACTTTAGCCCTTTAAATAAACTTTCAAGTCTACAGATGAAAGAAGAAACAAACCTTACTCCTTAAAAGCAGTGGTTTTCAACCTTTTTGGCCCAAGACAAATCTCCTTGTGACTTTAAATGCATTTTAATTTGTACTTCTTGGGAAAATTTGATATTCAGTTTGTACTGTTATTGGGATTAATAATGCTAAGGAAGTTAAAAGTACAGAAGGACAAACGTACCAGTAAAAGCTCATTTTAATATTTATCTCCCAATTTAATGTCAAGGTAAGACACCTGGGAGTGACAAAAACGTTCTTAAACATAATTTCAGAATGTTAGCAAATCCAGATTTGAATCAAATCGTCTTGAGAAGTAGAGAATCACACTCCTAATATTAGGGCTGGGTATTGTTAAAAACCTCACGATTCAATTCAATTTCAATTATTTAGGTTGCGATTCAATTCGATATCAATTTAAATACTTTAATGCTGATTCAGTAAGAAGCAGAAATACACAAATAACCTGTTGACAATTTTTTAATAATTATTTTCATGCCCATGTGAACATATTTGGTAAGTCATCTCACATTTTTTAGCAATAAAACATCTGAAAATAAAAATTTGCACAATAATAACTTATTTGAGCATATGTAGTACAAAAGTAAAAAACATGACAGTTCTGTATAAACACTGAAAAAGTAAAGTGCATGTAAACTTAAATACTATTTCTGTCCTCTTGGAAATTGTGATAAACCTCACATAACATGGTTATGGTTGGTTGTTGCTGTTTCACGCCTGTGTCCTCCGTCCATACAACGCGAATCACACGCACAGCGACCCCCACTGGCCAGGAGGTGAATCGATTCAGCGAATTTGTGGAATTGATATTGAATTGGGGGAGGAAATATTGCGATGCATCGATTAATCGATATTTTTACCCTCCCTACCTAATGTGGCCAATATTTACAGCTGATACAGTTCATATCAGCAGAAATGTATGCTGATACAATACATATCTTTTGGAGCTTTTATTGCCCACACTGATATCATGCTGATAATACTGTGAATCCCTACAGCAGACAGATTCTGTACCTATTTATCTGCCTCAGAATCAAAAAGCAAACTCTTTTTAACTCCTAGCATAATATAATAGAACAAGCGAATCAATATTCACAGTCTAATATACTGCATGGTCTCTGATAACCATGGAGACAAAGAAGCAACAGTGCAGATGTATTTTGGTAGCTTGTAAACAGGTCAGTTTTTGTTAGGATGTGAAACTAGTTCATTTGTGAGCACAAAACTACAACTTTTTTTTTTTACCACTTGGTTCACTCAAATATCAGTATATTTCACACTCATCACACTCAAAGCTGTGAGGTTGTGATGAATATCATCACTGCTGTGATCAGCCTCAGCACAGGCCTCACTGCCTTTGACCAAATCACAACAGCATTACTCCTTCTTGTGTGATAGCCTATTGCCTGAATCAGTCCCACAATGCAAGCATTTCTTCGGTTGAACTGAAAATGTGTTTTAGTTTACAAATGTGAAAATGAAATTATTCACTTTGAAGCTATTTCTAATATTATGATAAAAGCTGTACTTGTTCTTCACTTATGGATACATATGCATTGCTGCATGTTAATGTTAACAAGATAAAACATCTCAGAGATTTAATGCAATGTCCCCAAGTGATAATCAAAACCTTTTTAACCATCAAGAACATATTGGTGGCTCTCTAAACAGACTTTAGTTTCAGTGTTCGCGGGAATCGTCATCATCAGGTCAGTTGACGCAGCAATATAATCTATGGCCCTGGGGATACGTCTGCTCAGAAAGAAGACAAACAGCCTGCTGTCTACGGTCAAACCTTGGTGTCAATGACTTAAAGTGCACTGGCATTAAAAGACAAAGCGTTGTTTAGTCTCCCTGTGTGTCACGTCGAGATAGGGATGGAGGCAAGGAGAAGCCGAACAGGCAAGGGAACATTCCCGCCGAGGCTTAAGTTGTATATTGTGATAAGATGTGACTTTAACCTACGCCTTCCATGAGATAAGTGCTACTAGGTGTTTCTTCAGTTTACTCTTGAGGTTACACAAGAGACTATGATGGAGTTTCGCGAAGTAACATCTCTCCTTCTCCAAACTGCATTTCCTTTTCCTCTGTGTCTTTCTTTCTCACATTTCACTCCATGGCAGTCACGGTTTGATAGTATGCTACTACTTGCTTGTTTGCTGTGGAGATGGGATGCCACCCAACTACAGTACAGTTATTATGTTGCTTTCCAAAGTCTGAACCCATCCCAAATGCTATGCTAACATGTACTGTTTTCCTGCTAACATTAGCAAATACACTAGCAAATGACATGCCAACTTTAAGCTTTACTAACACTTACCTACAATGTCAAAAGAATATAAGAAACCAAATAGGCACAATAGGTACTCAATGTCCTTAACGAACACACTCACACTAAGCTGACAGCTCCAACTCTGACAGGACGTCGGGAAGCTTTTTGACAGCTAGCTTTGACGCTGGCGGCTCGGCTGAAAATATCGCTGAGTAGCGTAGCAACCTTTCATGTCCTTGTAGAGAATAGTTAAAGAAGGGTGTACGGTCTTAAAGACACAGTGGGATGCATGGAACAATAAAATACGTAACGCCTTACCTGGGAGGTGTGTGGAGGCTGACAAGACCCGGAGATATGAGCAGAATTTAGTGGGAAGCCTACGGTTGACACAGAAGCGGAAGTCGCCTGCAATGTAGGCGTAATTACATGAATGACAGCCAGGGCTGACAGCCAATCAGATGTAAGAATTGAAACGCTTGACCATTGACGAAACGTGTTGATTGGTCAGTTGAAAAGAATGGGTGAGGTTAGCCAGTGCGTTTTGTTTTGTTTTTCCACAGCTTAGTTGGGCATGATTTGATGACATAGGTTTGCAAATTTTAGTTTCCTTTTTAAAGAGTATTTTAGTTTATACGGTGTATTGACATGGAAAAGGTCAACATCAATTAGGATCTCTGTGTACATACTGCAGGTTACATACAAATACCACACCCTTCTGTGTGGTCTATCTCATTTTCCTTTTCCTGAGGGCCTTAAGCAACAAACCGAGAGACGATGAAAGAATCTGTTTCATGTTGCTGATAGGAATGACTTGGAATCATCAAGCCACAAATGTCTCATAAAGCAGCTATTCACAAATATACGCAAACACAATTAAAAACTCTTGAGGCTTAAATAAATACGTCTTTCAGCAAAGTTTTAGCTGTTTAATATTTGGCCTTAGGATAGCTTGCGTTCATTTCTGCTCTGTGTATGAGGCATCAGCTTTGCCATTGTTATCTCCTTCATCAATAATGTACCCTGGCAGTCATTGATATGTTGACAGCTGGCTGCCTGCTTTGAGAGTTACACAGGCATGAAAAACAATTAGGCATATGGTTGTGGAGCAACAATATCTTCAACAACCTCTTAGTCATTCTGTGTACTAGCTCTTGGGTTCATGAGATATTTGATGAGCTGTATTAACTGGTCATCAAGCTTTCCCTCTCCTGAATGTACTTTATGGCTCTAATATTTTGATCGAAGTAAAACTGATAAATATGTTAAACTTAGCATTAGTTTGTGTGTTGAATTTCCTAGTTGCAGATCTTTAAAACAAAAACAATGGGTGGTGGCAGTTATATCTTAACAAATAAAATCAAACCAAAGGAAAACATGTTGAATTAAGGCGGTATGCAACCCATAGTGATTAACCAACAGTTGGAATATCTGATACAGCCTTACAGGACTTTTTTTCCTTTAAAATTGAGCTTTACACAAGGATACCCAAAGAAAAATGGAAAATTCAACAATGAGGTGCTCCTGTAGGCAGCATCAGACAGACAAGCAGTGTAATTCTCTCCCCAGTGTTGCATAACAACCATGAGAGAGAAAAGAACAGAGAATAGAATGACAACAAGTTGGAGAGGAGGAGGAGGAGGGAACAATCACATGGAGGAGAAAATGGTCACCATTCAGGCTCACAGTGGGACACAAAGTCCAGCGTAGACACACAAAAGACAGTCATTTGCTGTACACACACAATATCGCACGAGAATACACAAACATGCACAAAAGGAATGTGCAAATAGTGGTCCTTGATGCTGAATGGGAGGGAGTCATTATAATTACTGCCATTGTCAACATTACCTGTTTTTGTGCTTGAAAGCTTAAAAGGCCAATTACTCCAGAGGAAGAAAAATCTGTCCTGTCAAAGGGGCATTCATCATCGGACAGGTGGTTCATAACCTAGTTTCCCTGCCTTCACTATAAATACTCACACCAGCATAATAAACTCACAGTGATTTACTTTCTGCTTGTACAGCCAAAGTGATTTCCAGAATGAAAACACATCTAACTAAAGAAAAATGTTGATCCTTATCATTCAGACTTAAGTACAAATAAAGCTCCATCTTCTACTTGTATTGTGCTCTGCTTTTATTTATTGTCTGAGTGGTTGGTTCTCACTGCAGGTGCCTTTGGTCACCACAAGATGGAGGCAGACAGTCATAAGCGTCTCTCCCAAATGTTGCTGGGCTCACTGTAGCAAAAGGAACTCTCAGTTCCTGCTCTTATGTTCATACCCTCTGACCTTAATGTTAGCGCACCCCTCTGATAAACACTCACAAGTTAACTGAACTGACCACTAACTAACATAGTCATTTAGTGAGACTGACGCTGTAATCAAAGTAATGTTTGAAAAATTCTTAAATTGTAAGTCTGCACATGACTATGTTCGAATGTACATTGCTGTGTCCAACTATGCTTCATCCAACCCTAGGCACAGGGTAGGATGTTACTAAAAGTTTAAAGGTCTGCTATAGCCCAGGGTCAGACCGTTATGCATTAAAGCAATTAGTCAAATCTTAAAAACAAATCTAAAACTCTGCAGGCATGCTAAAACAAGAGCCATGTGATCACTATATAAAATTCAAACCACTGCACTTTTGGACAAGCTGTAGACGCTCGACAGCCTTTTGGAAAACCTTTTCCGACTCAGTGTAACAAAAACATAACTTGATTTTTGTAACAATTCTAAGCTGACAAAAGCAGGACTCTACAACTCTCTTCACCTGCTCATAAAAGGTCAGATAACTGAGAGAGACACTCTAAATGCCAGGGCCTTGGATGAGAGAATACACTAGCTGGTGATATTAAATTCTGAAGCCCTGCAGAACATCACCTAAGAAACAACACCCCACATTGCTCATAGGGACTGAGTGCTTTCTACAGTACACTGACATTTATCCCTCTAGAGTACAACACAGAACTGCTAGATCCAAACTTGATTTTCAAGCAAAACAATGAGGCCTTTTAGAGCTAAGATCATCATAATAATCATGCATGTTCTTATGTTATGAAACTATACAATGACAGAAGTAAGGGATGACTTATGCACACTGAAATGCACACCACAAATACATTTACAAGCAAATACTCATAACCCTGTTGCAGCACCCCAGGGGCAATCAAGCAATGTCAGCAGTTCTGTGATCCGATATCATTACATACAGGCCATAGTGTACCCAGCAGAAAGAGAAAGCTGAGAAGAAACTTGTTATTCCAGAATAAGAGAGCCACATGAGACTCATTTTACTTGTAGGAGGAAACAATCCTCTCGGACTCTGGCAGAGAGACACAAAATAACAAGTGGAGGCTGACAACAGTGCTGCAGATTGACAGTTTCACTCTGTAGGAGGAAACCCACAGAGGTCCAGTCCAGTTCAACGGCATACTGATCAACCATGGTGGATTAATTAATAAAATGAATAAAATCTGCACAAAAGACTGTTTCAGTTACAGGAGCAAGAAATGGATAAGTCTGAGAGTCTTTCTGAGAAAATCAAAAAAGAACAAACATTGGACTAAATAACTTGGAAATATTTGTTAGGCTCTGTTGTTCAGACTGATGTGACTCTCAGGCCTACTGATAATTCTAGTGGTGACTTTTCACTAAGCAGTGTATTGAAGTTTCGCTCAGTCAAGCCAAGAAAAAAATTCATGATAAGCATCGCCTGTTTGACTACTGCTACTTTGACCAAGCTTTTAACCTCAGTGTTTTTTTAATCACATGTGTCTTAATCACAAACCTGGACCATGGATATTTCTAAAAACACCAATTTAAAAATGTTAGGGTGCTGTTAAAATGTAAATAAAAACAGAGTGCAATGATTTGTAAATCTAATAAACCCATATTTTATTCACAATAGAACATCAACAACATATCAGATGTCGAAACTGATACATTTGACCATTTTATGAAAATATGAGCTCATTTTGAATTTGATAGTAGCATCACATCTCAAAAAGTAGAGTCAGAGCAACAAAAGTAAGTGATACTAATGGAAAAACAGCTGGATGGGTATTGTTCCACCAATTAGCTTAATTGGCAACATGTCAAGTACATGTCTGAGTATAAAAGGAGCATTTTAGAGAGGCAGAGTCTATCTGAAGGAAAGATGGGCAGAGGTTCACAAATCTGTAAAAAACTGCACCTAAAAATTCTGGAACAATTTCAGAAAAATGTTCCGCAATGTAAAATTGTGACAACTTTGAATATCCTCCATCTATAGTACACAAAATCATCATAAATATTTAGAGAATCTTGAGAACTTCTATGCACAAGGGACAAAGCTGAAGGTTAGTACTGGATGATCATGATCCTCTGGCCCTTAGGTGGCGCGGCATTAAAAACAAACATTATTCTGGACTGGAAATCACTGCATGGGCTCAGGAATGTTGTATTATTGTATTTGGCAATGCCATCCACAAATGCAAGTTAAAGCTGTATCATGCAAAGAAGAAGCCATATGTGAACACAATACAGAAACACTGCCATCATCTCTGGGCCAAAGCTCGTTTGAATTTGACTGACGCAAAATGGAAAACTGTTCTGTGGTCAGATTAATCAAAATTTTACATTCTTTTTGGAAACCACAGACGCTGTGTCCTGCAGACTAAAAATAGGAGGGACCACCCAGCTTGTTATCAGCCCAGTTCATCTCTGATGGTATGGGGTTGCATTACTGTAGTGCCTATGGTGTGGGCAGCTTAGGCACTGTCAATGCTCAAAAGTATAGAGAGGTTTAAGAGCAACATATGCTCCCATTCAGGAACGTCTCTTTCAACTAAGGCCTTGAATATTTCAGCAACACAATGCTTAACCACACATCACGTCCATTACAACAGCATGGCTTCACAGTAAGAGTCCAGGTACTAAACTGGCCTGTCTGCAGTCCAGACCTTTCATCAAGGGAAAACATTTGGAGCATTATGAAATGAAAAATCTGACAATGAAGACCCTGGACTGTTGGGCAGCTAGAATCCTACATCAGACAGGAATGGGACAACATTCGTCTCCCAAAACTCCAGCAACTAGTCTCCTCACCTCCCACACATTTAGAGACCGTTTAAAGAAGAAGGGAATGTAAACGTGGACCTGTCTCTACTTTGTTTTTAGGTGTTGCTGCCATTAAATTTAAAATGAGCTCATATTTTAATGAAGTGCTAAAATGTCTAAGTTTCTGCATCTGATATGTTGTTTATTTTCTGTTGTGAATAAAATATGGGCTTATGGGAATTGAAAATCATTGCATTCTAATGTTGTTGTTTTTTTTTTTACAGTGTCCCAACTTCTTTGGAATTGCACTAACATTAGATCAGTGCAAACTACCTCAAGAAAAGAGAAAAGGAAAGTTAGCAGGTAGACACAGAATGTATCAGTCTCCTGATGTCAGCAGGCAGAACTGAGCAGTGGCTCTGCTGATGCAGCTTGTCTCTATAACCACCAACACACTGACTGCTTTCCAATTACTGGACTGAAAATAACATGCAAGGACAGCAAGTTTCTATTATCGTCTTTTTTTCCTCTCAGCAAAGCTCATTGGAAGTCATTCATTCCAATACTCAGATTGGACAGCATTGAAAAGCACATCAGGGTGTTTTTTTCCCTCCACAGATAATTAGTGAAATATGCTTATTGTTAATGAGTATTTGCTGGTTGGTCAGCTGGGGTTTCTTCCTCCTGTTGTCCACTGAGATTGAGGCTTAAAGTAGTGCAGCATGACATGCTTCCAGCATGGTAATTATCACCTCATTTACTCCCAGTGTTAGTATGAGAGGTCTGACAGCTGGTTGTTTTAATGACTGGCATTAAGAAAGTAAAACAATCAAATACGTCCTGAAAACACACGTCTCACAAATCCAAGGAAATCACTATAAGGTGATGTTTAGAGCCCATGTAGAGCCCACTCAGATATCAGTAATATTCTTGATAATACATTATGTTCCTGCACTCTGTGAGCATTTTTGCTGTAAAAAAAAGTTGTACAGTCCAACAGATGTGACTGCCACAGCAGGGTCATAGGCCATGAATGATTTAAAGACTGCATAGGTAATTTCAAATTCCTCCTACTCATAGCTGTATCTTTACATAAGACAAGGATCACTGTCACTCGACTCAAAAATATGGCTGCGCATCTTAACAGGACTCGTGAATCCATTCAATTGCAGTTTTCCTTTCAATTATTTGATTCAGTTCCACATCACAATGAATCCCAATGAGTTATGTCTTCTATTTACTGCAAATGGCTACTTTGTAATCAATGAAGACAGGCATATGAACTCACTTTTAGTTACCTTGAAAGTGCTTGAAATAAATAGCAATTTAAATTCCTTTACATTGTCAAAAAAAAAAAAAAAAGGTTCAACTGTGGCTGGAAAATCTACAATCAATGTCAGTATACAACAATCAGTTATTTCCTGCTACTGGATCAGTGCAGAATTGTTCATATCTACATCTCAATGCACCGTAGAAACTGTTTATTTGAACATCTCTTCTAATAAATGTTAGATTTTATAGCAACTTCCAGGCAGAGTTAAGCTTGGTGGAATATAAAAAAAATATGACAACACAACAGAGTAATTTATTCTGTTTTTATTGAAAAGTTTTGTTAAATATCAACAAAAATCAGCACATAAGAGATTCAGGATATTCAATTCCAACATATTCATATATGAATATACATAGTCATATAGCCAGCATATCAGATCAATCCTTGATATTGAGCCAAAAGTGATTTTGAGACCTAATACCCTTTTATAACTTTTCAACATGCAAACATGCAAATAACTCAAATAAACCACCTAATGGAAAATAAAAACATAAGGCTTTTATGAAATAAGTTAAACTTCTTGAGCCCAGCATTAGTGCAACTGAACACAAAGGACGCTTACACTATTTGCGAGACTATAACATGGCCAGTCACAAAGAAACTCCCTTTACTTATACACAGAAATAACCAATTATTAGCACTGATGCCTGAGTGGCAAAATCTATTTTATCTGCTCTAATTCTGTTTGCCTGTCTGGAGTTTCAGCTCATAAATCATTCATACAGGGGGATTCTACCACCACAGAATAAATCGATATCTACTGGTGTGATGAGACTTTAATCTGATGATAGTAACAGTCTCATAAAAGTCTCAATGATACAGAAGATCCAAATTGGAAAGTTATTAACAGAGGAACATCATTACAGACTGAAGATCAAACTATGCTTTCCAGTTTTAATAATTCAAGAAACCATCTGTTAACGTCTGAAGATGACATAATGTTCCTGTAGAAATACTGCAGAAACGTCCTCTATGAATATTCACAGCATGTACCAAGAAAGATGCTGTATGGGAAATGTAGTTACATAACATTTGGGACAGTATGATCATATGTATAATTCATGAGGCTATTTGCAGCATTATCTACAAATAGTGAGTGTCAGCTGTTAAAAAGGTCAGTTTCTTTCATATTTAGAAACTTTTGGCTTTTTGTGGGATGTCTCAGAGACGATTCAACTGATAAAATTTGCTCCAAAGATTCAGTGTCCCCAGTAGGTTTAATTCCTTTGGAGATCACCTGATCTATCCTCTTACACCAACACCAAACAATTATCCTAAAAACATAAATACTTTTGAAATATCCTATCCTTAAAAAAGATTTTTTTAAGCCACATTTTGTTCAGACATTTGTGGTTTCCATCTACTGAATATGCCACTGCTCCATAACTTCTGACTCTCCCTTAAGCCAATATGTGGATACCATTTACGTTACAAGCCAATATGTGGATACCATTTACGTTACAAGCAAAATAACATAACATTGGGAGTTTATGACAAATCAAAATTTCTTTGAATCTCTTTACTTTTCATGTAGTGCAACCATCAGTTTTGTCATTTCCCATTATCACACCTTCAACCTTTTTAATAGACCCGCTATAAGGATCACATAGTTGCATCACTCTGAGCTTGCTAAAGGAAGCTTTGAGGGTAAACACTGTAGTTCCCAAGAGCATCATCACTGACCTGCATATTTGTGGATTCTTGGCCTTAAAATTAAAGAAAGCAACACATATCAGTGTTTTTCACAGTGGGGAGCCTGACCTCCAGGGGTTGGCAGGGGCCACTACTGGTATCATTGTAACTTGAAAGGAATAGAGGAGTAAATTGAACAAAATCATCTGCTTCATGGTCAACTAACACCATTGTTTGTGAAATTTTAATGTATATCTTTTGATGTCACCAAACACTTCATATCTGTGCTCTTTTACTATGCCAATCGTTTTATAAAAAAAAAAAAAACTACACCAAAAGAAACACTGAATATCATGAATACATTAAAGAGTGCATCCAATTTTTACTGTAAATCGCCTTTACAGAAATTTAAAGGACTGAATTAAATTTATGATAAATGCGGATGAATAAAAGTAAACATATCAAGAAGTTTTAAAAAAATATTTCATTTATGCCATTTAATTGAATAAAGAGTTCAGAATTTTTTTTGCAAGAACATGATGAGTTCATATCACAGTTTGGGAACCCTCGAACAGTAAAATTGTATTAATAAGATTCTTGTTTTAAGATCATAAGCATTTGATGGATGCAGCATTGTTACACTGCAACAACACTCAAACTGACAATCACAGCTTCTTTAAAACGCCTCAGTAGGACTAGTTATGGCAGCTTAAAACAATCAGCTTCTCTACGAAGGATTACTCTGCTAACTAAAAAAAAAAAAAAAGTTTAATATGACAAGCATGCCTAGAATTATAAAAGGCAACAGTGAGAGAGTAATTAATATAGAAAGGAAGCATTGGTGCTATATACTGTATATATAGTTGGAGTCAACTTTACTGTTTTTTTCTGTGTTGTGTGAAATCATGCACATGGAGTTACCTGTTATCTGGTAAATGAATACATAAATGAACATTGTTTAAGTTCTTGATTAAATTCTCATGGTACTACAAGCACAACTAGGATTTTCTGTAGGATTTTTTTTTCATACTATACAATCAAAGGTCTTCAACATGAACTAATGAGTGATAGTAAGGCGATGAGTAATCAGTCATCACTTTTTAGGGCTGTCAACATTAAAGCATTCATTACAGTTAATTCAGATCCATTATTAGTGCATACATTTTTAAAAATTGTTTCTTCAAGTACACTTTGTTGAGCGGCTGCAGCGTCTCCCTGCAGCCACAGCGCCGTAAAAAAGTACACCAGTACACCTTAATGTCTCATTTCAATTTAAAAACACACAGACAGCTCATCTGCATATGTGTTATCAAACATTCACCTTTTTCCTGTTCCCATTTCCTTTTCAGTGCAACAAGTTCATTTTTCATTTGTTAAGTTCATGACATAATCTTAGATTTACCTAATAATAAGTAATAATTAGTTCCTTTTTTTATTTCAAAATAAAAGCAGGTCTGTATCCTAACACGAGGTTAATTACCCTGAGTTCAAGATGGCGCAAAAATCCAAAATGAAACCAAATACTTGTAACAACAAGTAGTGGGCTTTCAAAATACAAATTGCGATTTACTGCAGAAATTCTGAGATTAATTGAGAGTTAATTGTTTTAGTTGTTTGACAGCTCCACTTTCAACATTTTAAATTTTTAAAATTAATTAAAAAAAAACAGAGCAATTCAGTTTGTCTTCTGTATTTAAGGCCATAGATCAATGGCTTTTATTTGTTGATATGACAAGGGAGCTAGAGAAAACAAGGGTGGGCGGGGAGAGGGAGAGAGGGAGAGAATGGTAACCTTAGACCTACTGTACAGTGTTACCATGTGCACAGAGTCCCAGTTGGAGTCTCTCCCTTGTCTTCCACAACAGAACATCATAAATAAGTCATGATGGGAATGGCTGTGCTCCTGTCTATTGTATATTCTACATAAGAAGTTACATTGGGCACATGATGATCTTAACACACTATGGTAAACAGCCTTAAGCAGTAATAATAAATAAATAATAAATAAAAATAACAATAAATAAACCTAATATTAAAATGTAATCAAATAAACTCCCTCCCTCTCAACACACCATTATATATGATGAACTGTTCAAACCAGTTTGATGCCAAGTGAAAGCAAATTCAACAGCTTTTCTCAACTAGGCACAATCTACCACAATCAGACTTCTTCAGGTCCAAAATACATCTTTCCCAGATGCTCCACCCCTTCTGTAACTTATCATTTATTACTAGTAACAAACTTGACAAGATGGCATATACTGTGTTTATATGCCCGTCTAGCCCTGGGTACACCTCCAGCTCTACTTAAGATTAAAACAAAAGGAGAATCAGAACTTGGCATTACCATTTCTGATCATTTGTGGACTAAAGGGCTGAAAGAGATCAAATCCTGTTCATCTATTTGAGGTTTCAACTAATACAATTCAAAATGGTTCATAAGCCACAGCACTTCTAGACTAGATCTATCCAGATGTATCAGACACTTGATGCTTCCAGGCTCATGATGTAATGAATCAACAAATGCTTATACAATACATTTGAAAATAAATAACTATTAAATCAGGTGCTTTTGGGTTGAGATTTGACTTAAGAATGCAAACTGACTCTCCATCAGCCTGTAATGTACAGCGATTGATTTTCAGATGTAAGAGATATTAATTTCTATCCATGTTATTTCTAGCCCCCAGGATACTTTGCATGAAATACAAGCGCAACTTCCAGTCCTTTCTACGTTAACACGACTTTGCACAGAAACAAGATGCTAAATGTGATTATTAGAGCAATTTGGAGATTAAAATATGTAAACTTTTTCTGTTACACCTCAAACGCAACACAAAAAGATCCACCCCCCCGGTGGAGTCCAGACCCTGGTGGCGGAGGCGTTGGCTGATGAGGTGATAAAAAATAATCATACTGCAAAGACTGGGTTTGACCAGATGATGGTTGATGATGTTGTGTAAGGCTGACGGATGAAGAAGGTGATGAAACTGTGAGGTGTTGACTGAATGATGGCTGAAGATGTCATCTGAGGCCGGTGAGATGAAGAGGCTGACTCCTCTGCAGAGACTGGATGATGTTGTGTAAGGCTGATAGATGAAGATGGTGATGAAACTGTAAAGACTTGGCGTTGATGGGGAGGTGGAGGGTCCCACAAAACAGCTGCCTATGATTTGAACAGCCAATTACTTGAAAATGAGTGAGCATGCATGGACAGCATACAAAAAACATGGCAATAAACAACAAAAACATGCAGAATATTGTCTCCCTAAATGAACTTTCACTGAAGCTACATAATAGAAATAACCAATCCTGATGTTCTCATAATCTTTTATTGCCTTTAAAGAGACACCAGTAATAACTTCAGTCTCTTTCATAACTAGATAAAAACTCCCTGAGGGAGCATTAATGTCAGAATGCACAGTGTGAGAACATGCAGTTAAAACAGGGTTATAAAGGCAGGAATGATACAGCTAGGTGACAGAGAACCTGTTAGGCAAGCCAATTAAGGGTTTGCCTAAGAGAAAAGGCTATTGAAAATTACAAGTCAGGGTATCCCTTCGAGTTCAGTTAAATCTGTCATAAGGAAATGGAGGAATAAGAAACATGTACATCTGCCTAAATCAGACCTTCCTCACAAACTGAGTAAGCGTGCAAGAGGCCATCAAAGCAACTATGACTACTCTGAAGGAGTTACAAGCTGAGATGAGAGAGACTGCATACAACAACTGATGCCTGGGTTCTTCACCACTCAAAGCTTTATGGGAGAGTGGCAAAGAGAAAGCCACTGTTAAAGAAAACTCTTGTTACATCACGGTAGAAGTTAGAATGATTGCGGCAAAATATGGTGAAATCCTAGAGGACAATCTTGTTCAGTCTACGAGAGAACTACAGCTTGGGAGAAGAATTATTTTCAGTAAGACGATGACCTGAAGCATACTGTGAAAGCTACACAGAAATGGTTTAAAGACAACATGGTGAATTTTCTGGAGTGGCCGAGCCAAAGCAGAGACCTCAATCCAATAGAGAATTTGTGGCTGGACTTGAAAAGGGCCATTCACACCTCATCCCCTCGCAACCTGACAGAGCTTGAGCAGTTTTGGAAAAAGAGTGGAGTAAAATTGGGGTATCCATGGTGCATCTACTAAATACTGGCATAAAGGGTTAAACATTCATGGGGGTTAATGTGTTTTTTTATTGGCACTGTATTTACCATTGATAACCACTGGTAATAATTACCTAAACAGCTTTACATGTGCACTTCTTTATTTTTTTGGCTAAATTAGTAAAATTTGACAATTGCAGACATAATCAGTGGAATTAGCATAACAAATGCATAGTGCCATTTCTGGTTGCCTTTTTACTATATTTTTCTTTAGACTAAATAAATCCTGGTGCACTATGCCATGAAATACAGCTCTGGCTTTCAACCAGTGCATAATAAGCCATGGTGAACGCTGCTTTTGCATCTCAGCATACTGACAGGCTGCTCTTTGTTTCTTGCACATCCGTCCTTCCTCTATCCTGCCATGGTGGCGACAGAGAGCTACAAACATGAGATCCTCTCTCCCTCTCTCCTCCAGGGCGACATCCCGTTATCTGAGAGGAGGAGGAGAGAGAGAGAAAGAGAGAGAGAGGGTTGATCCAGCACACTGCCTCTCTGTTCTCACCCACAACTCCTCTGAGCAAGCGCCGGCTACTTCATGTTATCGAGACAGATATTCTGAAGAGAGGAGAGGAGGATCTATCGGAACAAAGCGGATTTATTCACATATTTACAACAAACACAGTAGAAATGGAGATTTATATGTAGCTTTCTGCAGTTTTTGGACACAGCTTCCTGCTTCTTCGCCTTGTTGCTCTATCAGAGATCTCATTGTGGACTGAGGATCGCCTCCTTTTGTGTTGCTCTGCAGTTGTTTATTCGCACAACTTCTGCCTCCTGTTTCTCAGAATAGGAGGTTTCATTTCTGTTTCTCTGGTTTCTGCCCAAACGGAATGAATGACAAAAACAAAGGAGGTTGATGTCCACAACTCTCCTACTCACCTCTTCTTCGCCTCGCCCAAGGAACGGAGGATCCATCTCCGGCAGAAGATGGAAAGCGGAGGCGGGACGGAATGCTCGGACAGCGGGAAGGCGCAGCACGCGGTGGCCGCTCAGGAGCAGCCTGAAGCCGCGGAGCTCTCTGCAGTGTTGTCCAATCAGCCCCAGGGCGGGAAGAAGAAGGTAAACCGGGCCCCGTCTCCGGCTAGACCGAAGGATGTGCCCGGGTGGTCGCTTACGAAGATCCGCGGAGGAATAGGGACCCCGACTCTGAGCGTGAAGCCGGGTGCTATACACCTGGGCAGCCGCATCTCCAGGCGGAGCCCCGTGGGGAGCCTCTCAGGAAAGGACGGAAAAACAGATAAGAAGCTGTCGAGCAAATCCTCCTTCTCATCGGGTGTTCTGTCCAAATCCTCAGCGGCAAAGGCAGCCAAAAGCGCCGGAGGGAGGAGGAAGGTGTCGGACGCAAGCATTGGATCTGACGACTTATCTAAGGATTCAGGCTGCACCACGGGGAAGCTTTCCCCAACAGACAGCAGCTCCGAGCTATCGGACTGTCCCTCTGAGGAAAACAAGCTCTCCACGGACGCTGTTAGCAGCGACACCGAATCGAGGAGCAGCCGGGGCGGTGGGCCGGATGGAGACAAGCCGCTCAGGGATGGCGTGTTGGCAGACAGAGCTAGCTTACAAGCCGCCAATAAGACCACCTGCTCAACCGCAGAGAAGGACTGCAAGGACCGGCTGTCCCTGGGTGTGGAGACCGGGGAAGGGAGCATATCCCCGGGTGATGAGCGCTCCGTCACCTCGTTTGATAGCAGGGTGCCAGCCAGTACATCCCTGGCTTTCTCAGACCTCACAGAGGAGTTTATGGACGGCATGCATGAAGAGTTTGTGCGGGAGATAGAAGAGCTGAGATCTGAAAATGATTACCTCAAAGTAAGTCTAATGTGTCAAATATATCAATCATCTTTCCTTTGACATGTCTCCCTAGTTTGGGGAAATGCTTTAAGGTGCCTCTAACTCACTACATGGATGTTGTCTGCATCTTCACTAGCAGATGAGCAAAACATGCAGCCTCAGTATGGCAGGTGTCAGATGTGTGTACTGTAGAGGAAATGTGCTGTAGGCTTACTGTAAAGATGAAGATGTTAGGTGGATGTAACGTTTTTGATTGATAATGGGATACTGTCAGCTGTGTTTGCTCATGCTATAGAGGTGAGAATGTTTTTACAGCCTGAGGGGTTGTCAGTCCCTGAAGCCTGCAGTGAAATTGGACTCTTCGGTCTGCAAATATTTGATCAGCAGTGGTTTAACATAACACCCTATTGTCTTTTGCTATTTGTCCATCCCGAAACAAGTAGACGAATGGATCCTGCATGCCTAATTCCTGCTTATTTGTACACTATTCTTTTTACATGTAATGAATTGCATGCTAAAAAGTTTCCCATTTGCAGCATCAGCAGGCTACTTGACTCCCTTTGTTCCAACAGACAACCACTTCCACATCAGCACTCATCACTGCCTCATCACGAGCAACCAAACTCACAGAGGAAGTGGAGGTCATCAGATTTTTGACATTAAAGGCATCTCTCAGCTCCAACACCCACAGGCAATGAAATGTTAAACACGTAGATCCACCAGTCAAGCTGATCCGTCCTGCCTTGAGAGTGATTGATTAGTGGGATTGATTACGTGAGCATGTCCCTAAGCACTAACTGCCCGTTACCAGACAAGCCAGTAATCGTCAGGGATTGATTAGGGGAGGGTGATTGATCAACGGCACATGTCAAAACAGGAAGACCCCCGTCTTTTCCCAGGGAACTTCCTAGGTGAGTTCTCACAGCTAGTTTTTAACAATCACAATGGGTTTGATGATACTTAAACATTTTTATTAGCTGCCCTTGCATACATTTGCCTTAGGGCTTTATTTCACCAATACTTCTGTATAACACTGATGGATATTATTGTATAACTTACTGGGGCATTCAACATTGTGATTCCATACATAGTCATAAACAACATCTACTTAATCTTAAGTGGTTTCAGAATGTTTTCTGGCCTTTAGGCAACTCGACGAGCCTGATTCACAGATGTATGATTCTGGATTTCTGTCGATATCCAACATGCCGATATTTACAAATTAATTTCAGCTGATACCAATATCAATACTGATATTTAAATGTAGTTCAGACTTGACACTTTAGTGTTTAAAACACACAATTAAAGGTTTGAGGATGAAACAATTAACACATTTTAGTTCTTAAAACCAGGGGTGGAAAGTACCTAGTTACATTGACTCAAATTACTGTAATTAAGTAGCTTTTTTGTGTACTTGTACTTTTTTGAGTCATTTTTAAATCACTAATTTTACTTTTACCTAAACATATTGAGGTATTGTATTTTATTATATTTTGAAAAGCATCAAGTACTGACTAGGGCTAGGCAATTAATCACGTATTAGATTAAATCGCAATATAGCCTTCTGCAATTTTTAAATTACAAAAGGTGCAATATTTCTTTAACCTGAAATTTGTGTAAAAATACCAGTTTCTAACTTTTTTTTTTGCTGCAGAGATGTTATGCATTACATATCATGCAATCATTCCAGTGCCATATATTTTCATTTTTGTATGTTTTTCTTGCTGTATATGAGAATTATATAAAAATTACCATTCCTTTTAAAACAACAGTTCATATCCAATTTGCAAAATGAGTCAAAATCATCACAATAAGATGTTTTTTTTTTTTCAAAATTGTTCAGCCCTAGTTCAATCTACGAATGTGTTTGCCATAGTATAGAATGAATTGTTGCTTGTTTTTGTTGGAAAATGCATGAGATGAGGAACTTGAGAAATAATCACATATTAAATCGCAATTGCAATCTTGGGTAAAAACATGGCAATTGGATCATTTTTCCAAATTGTTCAGCCCGAGTACTGAGTAAAAAATAAACACTAAAAGCCACAACAAGGAGGTTCAAGCTTTCTGCCAACAGCCATCATGTGACTTTCCCAACACATGAAGCTCAATACAAGCACACAGTGAGAGAATGATTCCATATCTCATCCCAAACCAGATGTTGCATTGTACTTTAGGTTAGATCACATCGTATTATAAACAACCTGGTTGGGGGTCCATATTTTCTTGTTGTTGTTGCACATTAAGGACAGGTCATATTTCACTGTGAAAGCCCTTTGGGTATCAAAAGTAGCTATTCAGTACATGTAGTACATTTTAAATGACTTGCTTTTTACCATTACTTGAGTGGATTTATAGACCAGTACTTTTACTTCTACTCAAGTAAATTTTAATCAGAGTAACCGTACTTTACTTGAGTACAATAGTCTGGTACTTATCCACTTCTGCTTAAACACACTTTAGGGTTTAAGGAATGATGATGAAAAAAGTCAAAGACTTCAGCTGCTGTAGGTCCAGACTTAAATGACACAAACATATTCATTTGTACAGCTAATAATTACATAGGCAGATTTTTAGAGCAAATATAGCCTATTGATTTTAAATAGGGGTGATAGGAAGAAATAATCACCAAGAAACACCTCTAGTTATTATTATGTGTTTAACAAATGAGTAAGAGGTTTTGCCTTGTAATGTGAAAGATGTTCTTTGGCTGATGTCATTGTAGTTATTGACTTAAAGTCAATCTATTGAATATCCTTTTTTACAGATTTAAGTTAAGCAGCTAAGATTTTATACATTTTTGGAGAGAAACAGGACATTTCAAAGCATAGGTCAATACTTCCTTTATTTATGAATGCCTAAATACTCAAGCATTTAAAAAGACAACAGAGAAAGCTGCTGTGTGTCTTATTTCTCTCTTATTTCCTTGGGTCTGAGGTACCATCCGTTGAGGATCCTAACACCAATGAAAGCCAGCAGGATAATTAATTAACCCAATCACCTCCTCCACTTGTGTTACAGTTAACACTCAGATCTCCACCACCAAGATTTCTTTATATTCAGTTATATTTTACAACCATGTCATTTTTAGATGTCATTAGGATTCTGGTATATGTTCTCATCTGTATTTCTGTTATTTTCTATGGGATATTGAGCTGCCTGAATATATAGGGCACAGTTGCATCAGAGCTACCTTACTGAACCACCCCAAAGCCTCATGGGAAGCCTTGCAGTGAAGCGAGGCTGCTTGTGTCGTTGTTGCAGCTGTGCAGAACACCTGCTCTGTAATCTACAGATCAAAACAACATATGTGTTTGCGTGATTTATTTCTAGTTTCAGCCTCTAATTCAAACTCTGAAATTCCCTTTCCAGGTTGACATCATTAGCGCTCATCCTTCTTCTCTTTGATTTCATACTGTAGCCTTTGAACTCAGTATTTTTTTAATATATCACTGCTGTACGATGTTTCCACACGGTAGGATTCAGATACTACTGGCTGCCGGAATCTGTGTAACATAGTTTTTGTGTAGGTTTATCCCATAAACAGTTGGATTAGTTTTGTATCTGACTGTTATTTCTAATGCCACCTTTTTGGCATTAGGGTTGTAATACAAAGGAAATGTATGTGTGTTATTTCAACAGTCCTCACTCATTCACTCACTGCAGGTTTTGTTAAGATGTATTAAAGAAGGTCTATCAATCTAACTATTGTCTTTTAAACATGGTGTACTAAAAAAGAATAAATGACTTTGGCAATCTTAGCTCTAACTCATCGGAAACTTTAACATCAAATCAGTTATTATTTGTGTCTGCAAGGGCTTTGCACACAATAACAACATGTAGGTCTTAACTGTTGGCCTCATGTTAATGCTGTCAGACTCACAGAGACAGGGCTTGGGTTAATTTTTGGGAATGCGTGTCCTGTGACTTTCATTTCAGCAGTTTAACACGTGTATGCTCAGCAAATGCAGATGACTTTTTTCTACCATATTCATAATGTCCATTTTATGTTCTCTGTAGAAATGAGACCTGCCAAACAACATGCCAGCAATTGTTTTTTTTTTTTGTTTTTTTTTTTTGGGAAGACTTGCTTTGCCTTTATCAAATTGGACGGCTGAAGAGAGAAAGGAAAACCTGAAAGAGAGTGGGGGAAGACATGCACCGAACATGCACCAGGATATTTGATCCTGCAACCAGTGCACTGAGGTCTTCAGCCTCTGTGTATGACCGCCTGTTCTACAAACTGGGTTTAACTGTGCCCAAGAACTCTGGTCATTTTAATGATTGATAGTATCAAAGAGATGAATGCACAGTGGTGTAGTGGGTACTGTGCCTCACTCTTCTTGTAGGAGAGGGCCTTTCTTTGCAGAGAAATGCATGAATGGGTGCTCTCTGGTTACTCTTACCAAAGACCTAAAACATGCATGTTAGGCTAACTAATGACTAACATTCCAGCCAACTGTGACCCCTAATGGGGTCAGCAGTATAAATAAACAGATGGACAGTACTGAGATGTACTGAAGCATTAAAATACTCTTGATCTTCAGGCATATTTTTTAATGAAGCTCTGCAATGCCAGAAGAGTCAGAGACATTACCAACATTTTTGTGCAATTCAGAATGGATTTAAGGGTTTGGCTGAAATGTTGGGCAATTGAAACAAGAGGTCACTCAGTATTTGGTGCCCAGGACTGTGTTATAGAAGGTGTAAATTTTGGTTAGATTTTTACTATGGTTGTATCAAATTTTGGGGGGGGGGGGGGGGGCAGGGGGAGGTTAGCAGAATCATAATCTACTCTATGTTTTACATTTAACCTGAATAATGACCACTGTTATCAGAGCAACAAAATGTAATTTTATTTATTAATGCTGTAGTACAATATAGCCCTTTTCAAGATGTAAACCCCTTTTCTTAAAACAGAGTTACCTTTTTATGTATTGATAACAATGTGGGTGAGCACAGCAAACTAAACCATTTGGAAAGCAATGACATGACATCAGGATGCCAGAAAATAACAGTACAAAAAACTTTGACAACATTAGTGGAAAAGGATTAAATGTGTGAAATGACACAAAAATGAAAAAAGGTGGCAAAAATGGGCTGAAAGTGGTAACAAAGTATTCAGGGCAGAAAAGTTGTGAAAATGGGTTCAAAGTGACAGAAATAACCAAATATGTTTCAGAAGTGTGAATTACTTGTTAAAAGTGGAAAAAATGTGATGTAAATGGGTTAAAGTGGCAACAAATTTGCAAAAAAATGGGTTAAAAGTGGCAAATAGATGTTACAAGTGGCAAGAAGTGGTGAAAATGGATTATAAGCATCAAATAATTTGGTGTGAAAAGTGGTAAAGATGGGTTAAAAGTGCCAGAAATAAGCAAAAATGGGTTAATAGTGGCAAGTAGTTGTTGAAAGTGGCAAAAAATGTGGTGAAATGGGTTAAAAGAGGCAAAAATAAGCAAAAAAAAAAAATGCACTAAAAGTTGCAAATATGCACGATCAAATAATTTTAACATCAGACCCCACAATACCTTGAAACACTTTCCAGCTCCAAAATGAGTTGACTGTTAGCCAGTGTTTGCACCAATGCTACTGAGCCAACACACATGCACTTTCACTGTAGATAAATCACAAATGCCTGATCTCTGTATTTCACCCAGGCCCACTGATTCAAACAAATTCAGTGTAGTCATAAAATATTTGGGTTTTTGATTCCATTTAAGAAAATCGTAAATGATATGAAGATATATAAAAATGGATTTGAATAAAATTAAACAGTAATAGCTCTGGTTGTCTACCTGGAGTTTGCATGTACAGAGCTCAGGCCTGCTAAAGGTGGTGGAGCTATCTAAGCTGTGATGGGCATGTGATTGGATAGGTAAGATAAACGAGGTCTGTGTGTTGGTGGACAATGAGAGCTAGTATGGAGAAGGGTGGCTCTGGGACACTGTAGCTCACTGTCAGCCTCCTTGAGATGTCATGGGACTAAACAGACTAAACACTAGTGAGGGGGTTTCCCCTTGACACCCTGGTGATATTCTGGCTCTTGTTGCCTGTCTGGCTCTTGGACTGTGTAGTATGGTGGGCAGTATAGGCATTGACACTGCCTGGAGCTTTTATGTTGTCTGGTTCTGTTGAGACTGCTTGTCTGTTTGGGTTGAGGTGGCAACTAAGAGCTGTGCTGTAGGTTATGTAATTTACCAGTCCTGCATAAGAACGTAATTGGGATTAGGGGTCTTTTCACTGAGGACTTATCCTTGCATGAGAGGATAAGTATCTTGTGTTTATCTTATATTAACAGCGTAAGCAGCAATAAAAATAACAGTAAGAGTGAAATGATTGCCACCACTTCCATGAATGTTTGTAATAATATTACTTTTGGATGGTAAGTCTAAAGAAATAAAATCTCAGGGTCTGCTAAGAGTATAATTTGATACTTTATGAAATATCCATAATCTCTGTTCCTCTAAAATGTACATAAGATTGTTGATACTTCTCTCTTATGTCTGTACACAGAAGCAAGCGAGCTCTGCTTTCAAAAGAGACATCAAAATAATCAGGTTTATTTAAAAAGGAGCAGCTGTAAAGCAAAAGTTCAAGTGCCACTTTATAAGAAGTGTTGTCTTTCTCTATTCTCACTGTAGTCAGTGTCTTTATTTTACAGTTATGTGCTAAATAATGTGAATGTATTACAGGGATGTGGTGGTTTATGATTTGATTCATAGCTCTAGAAACATGATAGACTTATGACATAGTGCTATCAGTCTTACACTATCAGTCTTACAGTATCAGTCTTACAGTATTAGTCTTACAGTAGGTAGTGAGGACTATTATCACAGCACATGTGCCTTAGCTCTCATTTCTGATACTGACCTGTCTGGCTCATTAATACAGACATCTGATTGGCTGATTTCACTCTCCTGACTGTCTGGTTTCCCTCATAACACAAATGAACTAAATCATCTTCTTTAGTTAGCTGTAAAAAGGAGGTCAGTAGACCACCACTCTCTTCTTTCCCTCCCTGTCTCTTACCACATTAACTTGTGATTCCCCTGCTCCTTGTCCTCACATCCTCACTTCCTACTGTCATGCTTTATCTCCCTCCATATCAGTGTTTATCTCATGATGTGTCCCATTCCTTTTTCTCTTGCAGATATGTAAGCCAGTGGTAAATGCATTGCAGACTCATCCATTTTCACTCGATCTATAAATCTTTTCACGAGATTACAAACACAAGCCCTCCCCATAAACACACATAGATTTTGCTGCATGCCAAAGCACATACATTACCTTAATTGTAAACACATTTTGTGCAATAAATAAACAAGCATAGACACTTCCTTCCCACTGCTTCCTTATTCCTCTACTCCTTCATGCTGTCTTTTTCCACACACGCACTCTCTTATTCCCAGGGCTCATTGTTGCTACTCTTCAAGCTCTGCAGATCCTGACCCACATTCTGCACTGTAGTAAATTATGACAGCACTTCTACTACTACTATCACAGTAGCTCTAACTCCTTTTGCCTAGTCTGCTTAAACATTCTGCATTCACACAAAGACTTTTGCAGATGCAGACATTACACACTCTCAGAAGAACACAATTGTGTAACACCCGACAGGCTGTTCATGAAGCCCAGCGACCCAGATTTTTTTCATGTGGGTGTGGTTCATTTGAGTGCAGACATGCACTAAAAAAGTCCTGCACCTTAAGTAATATTCTTAAGGATGATGCAAATGATGCTGTCAGGCTGAAATCAATCACATAAGTGTTTTGGATTATATTTCTAGAGTGTTTTTTTTCCACTAGAGTTCCAAAGTTTCTGAAAACTCTATTTTTGCTTCATTTTTTGAAAGTGAAGGAAATCAGTTACATTTGCTTTTCAAATTCCCCGTAGGAGTGACAACATTGGCATTTTAAACTTCAGTAAGATATGAGTAAAAAACAAAAGTTTCAGATATTGTTTTGGTACTATTGCAATAAAAAAACCTAAGTAAAGGTGGTGTAATCTCTGGTTTAAATTGATAAAATATGCAGACAACCTTCTGCACCCTGTCAAAATTGCACAAATATGTTGTGGCACCAAAAATGTTGCAGACTACTTGTGAAATTTAGACAGAGCTCTCTCTTTCTCTTACAGCAGCTTTTGGTTGACGTATGAATGGCGCTCCATCCATCTGCAGGGCTTTCCATGAGCACCAGCTGTCAGCCAAACAACAGACAGTCTTTTATTTACAGCCAGCTTCTATTTTTCCTATTTAGGTGTTTTTACAGTGGGCTGCTCGGTGGCATTTGGTTCAGTGTTTGAGAACGTTCAAGAAGGTTCCTGGTTTAAATCCTGGCCCATGCATATTCCCTCTATCCATGCATGGGTTCCCTCCGGCTACCCTGGCTTCCTCTCACAGACCTTAGGTTGATTGGTGACTCTAAATTGCCCGTAGGTGTAAGTGTGAACATGACTGCTTGTCTGTCTCTATGTGTCAGCCGTGTGATTGATTCTTTGTCAAGAAACATACATGATTCCTGGTTCTAAATATTTTTTTTTAACAGTTATAAAGTGGCACTTATTGCTGTTGTTTATATTTGGCGGTGTGGCTGTTCTGGGATCCCCCTGCCTTTCTGTGAGCCTCAAGCATAAAGCAGGAACAGTGCACATTACCTTTCCTATGCTTACAAGGGAAGCCTGAGGCAGGGAGAAAAGCAACAATAAACCCAGAGCAGAGCAGTCATCTGACAACAGAATGACACTGATAAAGTCAGAGGCAGAATAAAGGAGGAGCTGGGGTGGAGCAGGGTTACAAAAACTGGCTTTCAGAGGGAGCAGCAGAGTGTAGCCAGGCTAGAGCTGTTTAAATATGGCCGTATAAGTGCAATAAGCCTATAGCATGCTAAAAGCGAATCAGCTGGCCATAAGCTGTTTAGGGTCTGCGTGAGATCAGCTGATCTCAAATATATGGCAGCACTTGACTCCTTGGCCTTCCTGAACTACTGTTATGTGCTCAATTTTTGCTTCTTCACTTTGGGCAGCCTTGAACAGTTTTCTAATGAGATTGTCCTTTAAATCAAACCATTTTTAAAATGACCATGTGAAAAAAAGCAGATCATTTCTGTCAAGGGCATCAACTTTATGTATTAAATTGCTGATGTTTTATTTATACTTTGTAAGTCTGTTTTCCTCACACTATAAATTTCCCAAATCACAGCTATGGGCAATTTAGAGTCACTAGTTAACCTAATATGCATGTAGACTATGGGGAGAAGCCATGGTATCCAGAGGGAGCCCATGCATCCAAACTCCACAAAGAAAGGCTCTGTCTGACAGGGATTGAAACTAGGAACCCCTGTGTTGTTGGGCAACAGTGATAACCACAGCATCACCATGCAGCCCTGAATGAAAATCTGTAGTTAAATGATCAGTACTGTTTGAAACTTCATTGAATAAGAGTTTTTCTTTTCATTTAAAAGCAGGAGGTTCTAAGGAATATCATAGTATTGAAATGTTTTACCACTGCATCTTGCTCCCTACTCCTGGTTGAGAGAGAGAAAAGGAAGAATCAATAGAGTATCTTATTGCATTACTCAGTTCACCATTTTGTTTCTACTTACAGATATAGATCACTGTTTCTGATGACCTCTTTTATCTGACATGAGAGAATATTACATTTCAGCTCACTTTAAGAAGGCACTAATTGTTGTAATAATGATCCTGATAATGTGGACGATGAAGACATGGATGTGGTGCCTAATGACACTGAGCAGTGATTTATTAGATTGGTTACAACTGTTTCAAGGTCAATGGAAGATGATTTTAAGATGATGATTGTCTTGCATTTATGACAAAGACACTAAAGCTTTTATGACTCCTCTTGAACATTAAAATGCTCTTTTTATGACCCACATGTGTGCAGTAATGCTGCCTGCACAATGAGCTACAGTAAAAGATGCTGATATTGGAGTCTCTTCTTTTGCATGTTGTTATTAAAGGATTTCTTGGTTGATAATACTTCATGTACACTTACAAACTCTCTCTTTTCTTCCCTGTGTCCAGGATGAGATGGAGGAGCTGAGGTCTGAGATGCTGGAGATGAGGGACATGTACATGGAGGAAGACGTCTACCAGCTGCAGGAACTACGACAACAGCTGGAACAGGTACAGCTCTCAGCATTCTCATTAAATCTGTGATCTTTTTGATATATTGGTTTGCAAGTTTTAAGAAAATTAAGCAGACAGAGGCAGCTTTTCTAGCAGGTATGAAAGATAGCCAGAACTCCGTTGTCACTTCAGAGGTGCGAAGCAAAACCAGCTGCATTGTGGGGATTAGAAACGATGTTTACCACTTAAAATCAAGCAAAAAATCTCAACCTTCTATTTATTTTGTTTGTGTCCTAAAAATGTTGTCTGTGGTAATTTATTGACTTCTTTCTCGTCTTGTACTGCTTCCCTGTCACAGGCAAATAAGACCTGCCGCATCCTGCAGTACCGGCTTAGGAAGGCAGAGCGGCGCTCTCTCCGTGTCGCCCAGACAGGGCAGGTGGATGGAGAACTGATACGAACTCTGGAGCAAGATGTCAAAGTAAGTGAACACTATGGAGTCTAATCAAAATGACTATAGAGTGGAGGAAAGTGGGACAGCTGATGACGAGGCTATATCAAGGTTGTTTTTTGAGCTTACCTGTATTCAGATAAGACAGTGGATTGTCATAAATCAAGGAGAGAGTGGGCAATGACAACCACTGAAGGAGCCGTAGGACAGATTTAAACTCGTACTTCCTGCTTCATGGAACACTAGGGATCAAGATTGAAATCCGGGTCTGAACTGTTCCGTGTTTTTCAAATACCCTAAAATAAATAGCATTTTAGATTATCGATACTGCTATTGAGTCTTACAATATAAAGATATAACTAGAGTAAAAAATATGCATCAGTTCTTGCTAAGGGAACATAAACTGAAAGGACATCAGTATTGTGCATCACATTACACCAGAATGTGGTACCTTCAGCTGTTGGATTGAGGAAGAAAGAGTCCGCCTGCGAGTCACATGCAATCATTTCTGCCTGCGCTGGGAGTAACATGCATTTGTATCACTCTCTTCAGCTGCTTCAGGAGAGATTTCTTCTTCAGCTGCTCAGATAAATGCTGAAAGTGCTGCCAAATTTTGTAGTCAGTCCTGTTTGTAAAAAATATTAATCCAGTGTAGAAATCTGTGGTGGAATCTGCAGAATTCCCATTAATTAGTGAAATTAACGGGCTAAAAGACAGAAAATATGATGCGTTCAGGTACCCTCAGTAACTGAGATGACTGTATTCTATATGTTATGATGTGTTCAAATGTCATATAAAAATGGGAAGATTTAGTTTTTGACGAGACACTTCAGTAAATACAGTTGTGGATGTGAAGAATGTGTTTGTATCTGAGTAATATAAAATAGACTTGATAGACTGAATCATAACTTTATAACCCAAGCACCACTCAACTGAGACCACTTGTAGTTTAAATATTTGCCCTCATTTTGTCTTCCCACCAAACTATAGAAAAGTGTTGATAAGGACTCTGATCAATAAGGAGTATGGATAAGAAAGAATTTCCCTGTGGGGACAACAAGGTCTGGTCTAAAATTTTTACCATTTCATTTATAGTCTCATTTTTTGTATGCATAGTCACTGTTCCTCTGAACACTTGAAAAAGGTAGCTAGAAGGTAAATTTAGCTTTGGCTCTTTTTAAGCCTTTATCCTCCAGAGATCTAAAATTCATTTGTGTTAAATTTTTAATTTCAGTTTGTTGTTTGCTTGTAATTTTTGAAAGGCCACTCTCAAATAGATTTATCTTTTAATTATTCTCAAAATATAGACAATGTATTGGAATAAAAGCTAATTTTATGCATATAAGAGATTAGGCTGCACCATTTCCACCAAATCACATCTGATCTGTACAGTCACAGTATTTTCTAATCTAGCTCTGCCGACAATACTGAGCCATTCCAACTAAAACCAAACTTTTTGCTACTCCTCAGTGTACCATCTCTCATCTTAATACCTTTATTTTGCTATCAAGAATTTACCAGTTACCTGAGCAGGAAATGCCACTTTTAATTTGGATTATGACCTGAAAACAGCACATGATAAATGAATCAGTATTGCCTAAGCTTTAGGGACGTTAAATATAGGTGATTGTTGCTTCACATTTGTGGCATTTTGTTTTGAATGATGTCGAGACAGCTCTTCTGACCCACTTTCTTCACACTGTAGAAGTCACGCAAGCACAGTGAGGTCAGGCTTCCTCTAAATTGCTGAAGGAATTCCCCTTATTAAGTGCAATATGTACTAATTGTTACACTTAGTGCCACATTAGGACTCTTGGTTGACATCAGACAAGCATGTTAACACAGATAAAAATGACACACACAAACCCAAATACACACTGATACATATAGAAAATGCTCTTTTACAAGCGTCCTTCGCTGCACATTCATGTGTCATCTCATCCACTTCAGGAATCCGTGGTAAAGGCCAGATATACACAAACATTGAGTGCAGGCTGAAGCTTCATGGCTGTTTTCTGTCACGCTGACCCTGGAGTATAGACACACTCCGTCAAATTCACAACGTTCCACCAACATTTTCCATGTGATAGAGGATACAATGGGCTCTTTATATCCTCAAGGAGAGAGAGCGTGTGTGGGAGAAAGAGACTGTGATGTCACGCTCCGGACTTTTGCCGGCTGTTGCTGTCTGTCTCCCTGAGCCTGTCTCACCATCTGGTTGTTGTGGAAAAAGGAAGCAAGGAAGGAAGGGAATGGGGGGAAAGGAGGAGCGTACATCCTGTGTCAGTGAGTGTGGGTGTTGAAGCTGTAAGGAAGAGGGGGGATTGGTCACTGTTTGAAAATTCAAATCAGCCAATCACAGAGAGAGGATGAGGCAGGGAGGGGAAAAACGCTTACGAAGAGTAATTCAAAAATCAAAGAAACAGTGACAAAAGTCAGAAATTATATGGACAGAAGAATCAAGAGAACATGAGGGTCTGCAGGAAAGAGGACTTAAAACACAGGCTCCTTAAAAATACTCAGGCAGACAGACCTCTCTCTCAGGACATGGTTGATTGTGTTTCTTGCTGCTAAGGCCGAAAACACAGTAGCCAGGTGAAATTACACCATGCTCCTTGTGTGTTAGTGTTTTGCTGTGCTTGTGTGTGCATGCATGCATTAGTTCCATGCTAAGCTCCTCTTTTGAAATCCTCTCACGGTCACTCCTCTGTTTATTCTGGTAACTTTTTCATGAGCCTTATAAAAACAGACACTCACTCCTGCCAGCATGACTCATCACACACTCATCTCTACTGGAAAATAACTTCGCAGCATTTAAAGGAAGACAATTGTTATGAACAGTTCAATGTAGTCTTTAAAGCCCATCATCTTAAGCTGATTCAAGAGTATTATCCAACATTTATATATTTGGTAAAGATTCCAGTAAAAGCAAAATTAAACATCAACATCCTCTATTTTTCTCAAACATATTCTAGCAGGCAGATTCCAGAGTCATTTTGCAAATGCTGTACACTCCTGAACATTTTTGAATACATTGTCAGCTTATATCACTCCCCATTTTACATTTTCCTTGATTGCCATGCTGTTTTCCCTCATCGGTTCAATCCCATAACCTGACTGACGGACTGTTTCATATCTTGATTACATTAAATATATTTCACATACATCTAGGAAACCTCCCATAGAAAGCATTTGAGAAGGGCAGGACTTTAAAAAAAATCTCAGAAACTGACTGGGTGATGAACTGGATTGTCTGTCACATTTATTTCGAGCCAATCAGAGAGACAAGACAAAATAAGGTCGGCATTAGCAGGTCCAATAGTAACCTGAGCTTGCAGGCAGATGCTAGTTTATGAAGAATGAAGCTTGTTGGTAAAGTTTTAGTTTGGGGGATTGATGTAAAGGTTCGAAGTTCATTTTATAGTCAATCTGTGCATGTTTTGACCCATTTGGTAGATAAATTAAAGCATCTGAAAGACTAATGTGGTTATTGCATGTATGACAAAGGATAAAGGGCTGGTTCGCAGAAAAAAAAAAAACGCAAGGGCACAAAAGCCGTTATATCTATCAGCTTTCAGCACAACTAAAACCCACATATGACCACCATAAAACTGCTGCTATACTAATGATACATCTGAGCTAAATGCTACACCTCCGACAAACAATTTACTAGGCAGGGGGAGGTAAAATAGTGAGTAAAGTTTGGGGTAAAAATGCAGCTGTTTATGTTCACACAAGCTGCATAACCCAACATTTTGGGGAAATTTCCTGAATTTTTGTATTTGAGTATTTGAGTCTGTCCAAGTATTCTCTTAAAGTCAACAGCATACTAGCTACAGCAAGCTAGTTGGTTACCAACCCATCAAGTTTGAGCCACGTAAATATATCTAAAGCTATATTGACGATGTAAATAACAAAGCATAGCGGTATCATCAAACCATGGCCAGATAATTTTGAGCTAGCCTGCATGCTAACAGCATATCAGTATAATGCTAAGCTGCTCCCTGAGCCACATACACAAAAGATGGTATCATTTAGCTGACCAGCAGTTAACTAACAGAAGCTGGAAATTTCTAGATGCCATTCAGGTATGTGATTCCCGGTGCTCCTTGTAGTTGGAATACTGACACAGAAACTTGGAAGGAGCGTTAGCACTCCTAGTCACAAATTTATAGCAACTAGAGCATGCTCAACTTTAACATGATGCCATTCTCAGCTCTTACACCTGACTTCTAAGGCAAATAAAACTCGCCATTGGTTAAGCTCACACAATATTAAGCTAAGTAACCTTAGTTGTGGAGTTTTTTCAAGTCCAGGCTAAAAAAATAACATAGAAGGCTAGATATTAACATTTCTTTTAAGGCTAAAGAAAGTTCCGCCAACTGGAGCCCCCAAGGCTTCTTAAATGGATATTTTTGATTGGGTTGGGTTGTATGAAATACATAGAATTCAATGTGTTTCCACTTTGTTAAGAAATCGCTTTGAGAAGCTAGGCTATATAGCACCGTTTACAGATATATTTTCTCAGCCTAATTTAGCAAGTTTAAGGTAAAAAATTGGCCAAAAAACTCTGTCAGCTATTGAGATGCAAAACTGAGCTGAAGTATGTAGTTTGAACCCAGTTTAATGGTGTTTTCTTTGCCAAGTAGCTTACCAGATACGCTGAGGCAGAGGAGCCTGAAGGCCAGAGCTTGCATTGCAAAATACCAGCTTCCATGTCAAATGCAATGGCTTTCTGGGTGAAACATTATGAATATTGATAAAGTGTACAATTGAGCCAGCATTTTTTACCTTAAACTCACTAAATTAGACACAGAAATTATATCTGTGAACACTCTATATAGCATAGCTTCTCAACGCGATCTCCACAAAGGGGAATCACACACTGAAATCTCTGGAGGCTAATGGTACTACTATCACCAAGTACCTCATCCTATCCAACTTCAAAAAATCTCAAATATCCCTTTAAGAGTAATATAGGAAGACATAAGATCGCTATCCAAAACAGAATTACATACCTTGAAAATATTCAAATACAATGATACAAATCAATCTTAGTTTGCTCAGCTTTGCACACATCATAGAAAACTCCTCATGTGAGTACAAGTAGGTATTTCTTTGTATATTGGGAGGCCAAAATGATAGTTATGACTAACTGAAGCCTTTTATGTGTGTTTACTATACCAGGAAAGATTGCAGCAAAGCTGGATCCAAAGATGCATGGAGGAAACTTCAATATTGAGTGCTTTATTTATTGGTATAGGTGTGATAGCTTATCAGAAATAAGCTTAATATCCCCTGAATTTCCTGCACTCAGATACTAAGAATCAACTTCATTGTACAAGACTATGCAAATTGCTACATTTTAGAATAAATGAGCCCCTTTTGCAGTTAATATATTCATGCGAAAGGAAGGACTCATACATTTGTTAAAATTTCTGTGTGTTTCTGAGTTTTTTTCTCTCTACTGGACAGATTGAACTGGAGTTGTATTACACAGTTCAACTTGACCTTGACTTGCTGAGCTGCTGAGCAGCTTTACATAGAAATTGGCTTAACTGCTGTTCAGTCTCTGATTTGATGTCTCCCTGGCATGCAAATGTGCACAAACTGGCAAATGCACACACTCAGATTTGAACTGGCATGCTTGAATACACACATACTCTATCACAGTCTCTCATTTTTCCTCACAGAAACCATCACAGTTCCTCTTTCTAATTCTCCTTCTGTCTCTGGTTCATTTGACCCATGGCTCCTCCTTTAGGAAGAGTTTGGGGCTGATGAACAGATGGTTTAAAGACAGAATGAGAACTGTGTTTGTATAAATGTTTGTCACATGAATATTTTGGGACAAAAGCATCTCCTTGTGTACATCACATGCTCTGATTTGTTTAGTTGTAAAAAAAATCTTGGCATGTGACAACTGGCATGTGACTGTCTAAGTGTGTGTGGTGTGAGTGTGTATTGTAAGGTTTCAGCAGGGTTAATACTAACAGAATCTCCAGGAGAATATCTGACATCATTTCCTGTCCCACTCACACACTGCTCTCATTCCCACAGGCTGTATGCATCTGGACACTCACACAGGGAAGCACAGGAAATAGTTGTTAGGATTCCCATTCCGTCAACACACCAGTTAAACTTTTGAACCGAAGAGCTGACTATTAACTAACGCTGATTTCAAAGACAATAGTATGTGAATGCTATGATTATGAATGATTTAACTGAAGGGATCATTGAAAGCATATTGAGGACGTACACATCTGTTTAGTCTTTGTGCCTTAAGGACAGACAAGTCTAGAGTGTGTTAAGCTGAGCTTTGCACATAGTGTGAAAGCAGTGTGGAATTTGAAGTCTCCATGCTGGTTGATGCCCAAATAAGGAGAATCTTCAGACCACGGCAGTAGGGGCTGTTAACCATGACAGCTTTGTGCTGTTATTGTAATATCAATGCACATGGCGCCAAAGAAAGCCTGAGCCATTAGAAATGTAAATATTATATATACAATAAATGTAATTGTTTGATGTGGTTCACTGTTTGTAAGACCAAGCTTTCCTTTACAGTCCTTTCAGCTTGAATTTTGTATTCCTCATTGTTATTTATTTATATATATTCTATCTATTAGATGGACAGAGTGACATCTGTCTAGGAGTGCAGTCAAAATATTTAGAGCTCCTGAAGCTGCTGGCTGCGCTTTGGGTGATAAATCCTGCCTCCTCCATGTTAACAGATGGGGGACATGGTAGTTGAAACACACTCAAACCCATTATTTCATAATTGTAATAATAATGTTGATTTATGTCCAAGAGGTCATCTTTCTGTTTGGCTATGTTTTAAGTAGGTTTTTGATCTAAAAAGGACAGTATGTGGCAGGGGTGCAATATATTGTTGGTAAGATATCATTACTGGCAGATGTTGTTTTGGCAGACTTGAACATTTCTGCCGATATTTGCAAACAATATTTTGGCTATTTCTCAAACGCTGTATATCAGAGGTTTTCCACATGGGTGTGTGAAACAAAGCTATTTGGCGTGTCAGGTTAATGTAGTACAGCGTTCTGAGCAACCTCAAGGTCAGCTGTTTTTGTAGCCGTGCTCTCAGTTGAAAACTGTTCAGCTTTAGGAACAGCGCTGGGCTTATCACTGCCACTTCTCCCTCACTTGCCAATCAAAATCAAGAAGGGGCAGGACATCTGACAATAGCGGAAGAGAAATTGATCTGACTCATCTTTCTTTGTCTTGTTTTAGTGATCTCAAATTGATTAGAATAAATGAACAAAGGTAAGAGAAAACAGAACAGAAAATTACATTGTTACTGAACTCTCATATTTATGAATGTCTGCTCCAAACTGAAACCCAAGAATGTGTTCTTCTATGGACTGCACAGACCTAAGAAGTCATTTTGTTGGCATCTGTCAAATATTTTTAACAAACAAATGTTTTTTTTTTTTTTATGTGAGCCTTTGTTCCACCTTTTTATCAGCCAGCTAGCTTGTGCCGTTTTGCACCAAATCAAATGTTTTATGGTCACATGTATTCAGGTAGCTGGCTGGACTGGTTCCTGGATAAAAGGTTTATGTGAAATGTCAAATGGAGGAATTTAATAGGAAAGCTAACTTTTGGAGCCAGAGAAAGTTGAGATCTACACTCCCTCTCTCTAGCTTGCACATACACACGTATAAATACCTGCATCCACTTTTCTTTAAGCACACTCATGTTGAGACTAAACAGTATAATTTATCACGATTTGTACTGACTGTCTTTACCATATTTCCCCCATGCAGACATAACTCTGGGAAAATAAGAGAGCAATGTATAGTAAACTAGGCTTGGATAGAGTGGTGCAGGTTTTAGATGAGTGCTTTCCAAACCGTATGTTTTACTCTCATCAGAGACAGCACAAGGAACAATAGATTAAATGCCACTTTAAGTCTGGATGGAGTTACTGGAGTGTAAACTTCCCCAAACCAAATAAACCTCAGGACAAAGCTGCTATTGTTACACTAAACTCTGCCATTGTGGCACCCTGACTGCTATAGTGCATGGTCAGGCCTTGAACAAGTGTAAGCTGCAGCTCTACACAAATATTTAGCTAGCTTCTTATCTTAAAAAAGTGTCATGTTCCTACTGTAGGTGGTTAACTGGGCAAGCAAGGGGCGTGTTAAACTTGGCTGTTGTAGGATTTGCATTATCCTGTAGCTGCTAATACCACTGCCATGATATTAGTACTGTATCTACAGTATAAGTGTAATCCTGAATGTATGCATGAGCAAGTGGACGTATGGACAGATGGGATGATGGTTGGAGGTGAGATTACATGGTCACCACTGCCAAATGACATGCCAAGGATAGTGGGAATTCATCACATCTTTCACCCCCCCCCTCCCCTGTCTTTATCCAAAGATAGCTGGATCATAGCCCATTCAGAAACCACCATCACGTTAGTGTCTCTCTACCTCTCTCTCACTCTCTCTGGTTCACACATAATGGTTTTATAAATAGTCAGAGAGCAGATTACATGTGATGTAACATCCTCTGCATGTTTGTCAGGGGTCAATGTGTTGGATTAAAGTCAAAAAGGTCAGCAGCATCAACACCTTACAGAAGCATCAGGCCTTGTACAGAAAAACCTCCTGTTTGGAGCAGACTTAAGATATTATATATATCTTATGTATTTTAACACTTAATTTACATAAGACAGTTTTTTTTGATTAACTGATATAAATACTTTGGTATGTGAAAGTACGCACACATACCTGTAACGTTTCAATCATATTTTATTGACATATTAAATGTACTGTAAATGAATCAGATAAGTAGAGAAGCTTTTGCTTTTAGATGTTGTGAATATTTGTAATTTATTTCTGTAATTTCTGTAATTTAATTCATTTCTGTAATTTATTTCTGGTTCACACAAGTTTGTGTTCCTCCTCTGAGGAAAGTAGCACTGTTTGTCTTTTTTCTTGAGCTGTACATGTAAAAAAAATGTTTGCTGACAAGAAAATTCCCACAGATCATCATCAACACATCATCTGATAGATCATATACATCAGGAAATGGCCTAGGATATCTTTAGCTGTAATTGCTGTAGATGCAACAGGTACTGACACACATTAAAGACCACCCCTCCAACTAACATGGTCTGCCGTATTTTGCTGGTAAACAAAAGTATGGGTTTATTTGTGCCTGCCAAGCTGGGAGAGGTCCAGCTACAGACTGCAGATCCCAGTTTTCCCCTCTTTGAGACCACTACTGTGAGACACCACCTCTGCCAGAACAAAAGTGATGTAATTTGCCGGTTCAACATTTTAGAATTTTTTTTAAGTTGACGGTTTTAATAAACAACGTAACAACATGGCAAACATTACAGACTAAGCAAAATTCCTTAAATTTAACAAAAAAAAAAACTAGAGGTCTAATCCACAATTAAATCATGCAGACACCTGTTTTAAAGCAGTTAAAAGAATGGTGGCTCACTCTAGCTTTGTTAACTTTAGCTGCAGAAAATATAGCCTTACTAGCTACGTTTACTAGTACATAAGACATAAGTCCATAGAAGCTAGAGTAGCTTTAGTTAATGCTAATGATGCTAAAGCTAACCACCACTCCCATTACTACTTCTAAAACAGGTCTATGTTTGGCAAATGTAAGATAAGCTAACTTTGCAAATGTAACTCTGTTTGCTTTAGCTTACACTAAATTAGTTTTAGTTTAGGTTTTGCAGGCCGGGTTAGTAACTTTTCTATCCTAACTCTTACCTTCATTTGGAAAGTTTTAGCTTGTATTTCTGTTCTAACTGATGCAGCGTCTCCCAAGTGTGTTCTGCGGGGGAGGATCTGCGTCTGCTGCCAGACTGTCTTGGCCAAGTTTCACTCAGAGTGATGGGAATTGTGGCTCTAGATCATTTTTCTCAGTTCAGTAATAAGAGCTTGTAGCCTGTTTTGGCTTCTAAATGGCTCTTCACTTTGCACCATATTGCATATTGCATTTTAAGCAACAGCAGAAATGGGGAAAAGGGAAACAGTCTCTGGCTCTTATTGTTCACAAAAACAGTCAGCTCTCAGAACCGGCTAATCCGCAACTCCCTGCTAACTTGTCATCTTGAATGGAGTGTTTATTTCAATGAAACCAGTTTCCTACAAGACTTATTTGCTAAATGGTGCATCACTCTGCCTTTCAAAGGCATGTTTATGTCAAAACAAGGTAGAAAAGCTGTTAAAGATGCACTGCTAGCCTCTTAGCTTAGACGATTCACCTTGTCAGACCCAGAGACAGCAGCTATAGGCATTAAAATTACCATTAAATGATCAAATGGCAATGGACTTGAGCTTGTATAGCACTATTCTAGTTATCTGACCAGACCGCAGGTCACACCAACCCATTAACACCCATTCACTCCACAGGAGCTGGAGATTAATTCCACCACCAGACAACTGATTCTACTTACCCAGCCACAGTGGCCCCCAAACTATAGAATAAGACTGTCTTCTCACTGATGGTCATACAAAGACATGAGTATTAATTTTGTCTATTTTCACCTGATTAAAAATCTTCATTGGTGCTTTAAATTAAAATGTTACAACATGAAGAGTATTTAAACATATAGGGTTTGTAGTCAAGAAAAACTGTAAGAAATCAGTAGACTTAACTCTGTTTTAAGCTGTTTAATAACTGTTGCTTTGACAGTGAGAGGTGGACTATTGAGAACACTACTCATCTGCAAGTAAAGCTGCATAAAGCTGATCCTGCAGAACACACCTCTGATAAAGTTAAGGGTTCAGCTAAACAGTAGACTGTCAATAATTCTTCAGGGAGCCACACTTTGTAAGCACATTTTTAAGCTCATTAAAAAAACAATATAGCTGCTCCCAAGGTTGACTGTAAGACTTAAAGAGCTGTCGGTTTCAGTGGCGTCATCGTTCCCCAACATGAGGCGACACTCAGTTATTTAATCAGCAGTATGCTGGAGTGAGATACAGCAGAGTGCTGAGGTAAATAACAACAGGGTGGAAAAATGTGACAACTCGCATTCTGAATCAGCAAAAATGCTTTTTTTTCAAAGTGTTCTTACCTCACAATTGATTTACTGCTGCAGGAAAATGTAATACTGACGATGATAAAATGTGAAAAAAACATCCATGAATAAAATTGGGTCTCCAAAACTGATGCAACAAAAAATATGTTAATATTCTGTTTATGTAAGTAAAATGTGACCTCATATCAAATGCTTTTACCTGTTTTTGAGGTGGCCATGTTTTTTTTCTGTCACCTCATGGCGGAGAATGTCCTGGTCACAGGTCCATTAGAGCTGACTGATGCCTTTCACAGGTTCGTATCCTCCTACACCAAACACATTAATGTTTCAGTGGGTGCTCTGAGTCCCTTGGAGATTGCTCTTGGGCAAGACAGGAGTTGTCCTACAGGTGCTGCTCTCTTGCCGCCCACTGCTCTTTCACAGTAAGACAAATCTACAGTAACTCCTTATAGAAATAAAGTGCAGCATACATAAAAAAAAATGTGCTGAAATTTAAAGTGAAGTACCTCACATCTCTGCCTCTTAACTCTGTAAAGTAAGTAACTCTGTAACTCACATGTTCATTTAAGTTTAGCTGCAGTTATAACTCAGTTAGGCCAGATAATTTTGTTACTTTCTCCCAGCAAGAACCAGGGGAGAATACATTTTTTGACAGAAATATTTCCAACCCATGGTGTGCCATCTTTGAGCCAGATATGCTTGGACCTTTTATATTTTATAATACTTTGTTTGGTATTATTTAATCCAAACACAATTTTAAATCTTTCTGACAAATACTGAGGCAACTGCAGCTCTTTAAACAGTCAAGGACACATTATTTTCATAAATTTCACCAAAGTTATATTCTTTCTTTTAGCCCTGTGACAACTTGGGTAATCAGGAAAACGAAACTCAGACACTGAAGTCTATAATATAACCATAATTTTTCATTGTGAGATGTTATTGTGAGCCTATGTGTGTATCGCGACAGTGCAGTTGCACTCAGAGACCTTCAGTAAGTGCCAAAGCGCATCAACCCATCCTGCTAATTGTTGCTTTAAAATAAACTCAAGACGTTCAGTTATATTAAAAAGAATTTTTGGCTAAAGCCTGCTGAAGAACTTGGCACCATTGAGAATTCAGTAAAAAATATATTTTGATCAACTTTCAGGGTTTGTAATTCAATGTTGCATCATCCTTTTTAACAAACAGCCTCAGTGTGTGGTTTATGGTCCCCTCATAGAAATAAAGCCTTGCTTAGAGTCCATCATTTAAATAAACCTATTTCTAACCCTTATCCTGAATCAGCCTTTTGAGGTATTTGTCCCAGACAGAGGGTCATTTCATTAAGTTAAAACTAAATTTGATTCTCACAAAGATAAATACAAGGGCATACAGACACAGCTGTTGTATTTCCATAACGGCTATCTCCCCAACGACTTCCCCTCCCTGTAGATCTTATCAAAGAGGTTTAACATGCACCCTGTATGTGTGTGTCAGTGTGTGTGTCAGTGTGTGAGTGCAGGCTTGATAACAGGAGGAACAAGAATCCGGTTATTGAACTTGTTAAAAGCACACATCCAAACACAGCTCACAAGACTGCCGTCCATTTGATGACTAACTGCTACTTGTTGAATGATATTACTGTTTGCCCTGTGGCTAGTGTGTGTCTGTGGTTGTGTTTTGTGTTTGGTTTTGTGAGGAAAGGATCTACTACTGCTCCCTCTGCCACTGGGGCTTTTTCCTCTCCTCTCTTGATTCCATGCTAACACACTCTCTTTAACACACATGCATGTTGCACCCCTGCTCTTGAGCACCCTGACTGAATGCTAATTACACCCTATAGCTCTGTTGCCGGGTAAAAACCAAAGCTGCAATGGTTTTACATTCCTTCACGAATCTCTTTAACATAGAAGAACAATAAAGCATTTATGAGGAGTCAAACACTTACAAAGGAGATCTGAAGACAGGGACATTATAGAAATGAGGAGAGGAGGAGGAGGAGGAGGAGGAGTGGTGGTAGAAGGGAGGCTGGAGGAGAAAATGAACAAATTTGAAGTGGCAAAATAGCTCATAAATAGAAACAGTTTATTTTGTGTCAGCTTGAAGGATTAAAGTACATGAATGGAAGGAAAACAATTTGCTGTTTACCAACCTATTTTGTTGATTGTTTGGGTGTCTCTCAGTTGATTAACCCCTTAAACTCCATCTCTGCAGGATTTATGGCTTTTTAATGAATGTATCATATTTTCTCCAGTTGTAGACATTATAGTGACTGTTGTTTTTAGTCTTTGTCACTAGAATATTAAGAGAAGTTACCTTAAGACAAGTACAACCCCAATGGTAATAAAAGTTGGGGCGCTCTGAAAATTGTATTCAAAACAGATCTTGAAAACCCACACTTTATTCACAATAGAACATAAAAAACATATCACATGTTGAAACTGTGACATTTTACCATTTCATGAAGAATATTAGCTCATTTTGAACTTTGGGTGCTAAAACAGGGACAGGACCATGTTTACTATTGTGTATCATCCCCTCTTCTTTTAACAACAGTCTATAATCATCTGGGAAGTGAGGAGACCAGTTCCTGGAGTTTAGGCGAGGAATGTTGTCCCATTCTTGTCTGATGTAAGATTGTAGCTTCTCAACAATGCTGGGTCTTCTCTGCCTGATTTGTGATACAACCCCTGTATCATCAGAGATGCAGCATAACAACCTGGACTGTTCCTCCCCTCTTTTATCCACAAGACATGGCACCCGTGGTTTCCAAAAAGACCACAGAACAGTTTTCCATTTGGCCTCAGTACGTTTCAGCTTTGGCCCAGAGAAGACAGTGGTGCATTGTTAATTTTGACAGCAATTTTTAATTCCAGTCTTAGGGTGCTTTCACACTAGGGGCCCGGTCCCGGATCCGAGTGCACTTGAGCCCAAAGTCCGGTTCGTTTTGGTAGTGTGAGAACCGCGCCCGGGCACCAGGCCCAGGCACCGGGCCCAGGCACCAGGCCAGGGCCCGCTTGGGGAGGTGGTCTCAGACTCGGTTCGGATAAGATGTGAATGCAACCGCGCTCAGATACGGGACAGAGCACCGTATCAGCTTTATGACATCATCGTAAAACTAAACTTCTTTCAACAGCGTGGCAGTTTGTTCACATTTTTCCTCAATAAAGGATGGAAATCATCAGATTCCAGTCAATAAATGGTCTGCTGTTACTTACCTTACAGATGAACACAAGTTGGAGTCAGTGAGAGGAGGTGAAAAGGCAATAAAAGTCTCCTGTGACCTCAATAACCACTGTATCTGCGTAGCATGAGCCCATTTAATCCCCTGAGGTGCACATAGATGTGCAGATACGAGGAGCGAAGTTGCTGGCATCTTTAAAAGTGATTTTAAATCCTCCAAGGCTGCAGGATGGACTTTTTGCCGGGTCAGAATAAAAACAATCTTTGCTCAGGTCATGACCCAAGTGGTAGCTTCTTCTTCTTTCTCCACCTTTGCTGGGTTGTAAACCAGCTACGTGCATACCACCACCTGCTGTTTCAGACTGAGTAAATATGCAAGTGTACCCGGGCACGGTTCGATGTTGCTAGTGTGAAAGCAAGCCAGGGGCGGAAGGGGGAGGAGGAGGAATCGTGCCGCGGCACGATTTGAAACAACTGGGCCTAATGTGAAAGCACCCTTAGTCTTTGATTACATGTCTTTTAGTCTTAGTCACATTTTAGTAAGGCTGGGCAATTAATCAAAAATTAGATTAAATTGCAATATGGCCTGCTGCAGTTTTCAAATCGCATAAGTGCAATATGTCTTTGACCTGAAATTTGTGTCAAAATAACAGTTTTTAAACTTTTTATGCAGCAGAGATGCTATGCATGATATATGATGCAATCATTCAAGTGACAATTTTATTAGAATAGTGTATAAAACATTTTTGTACTTTTTTTTCTTATTAAATATGAGAATGACAAAAACTCTTCAATGCAACAATTCATATCCAAATTGCAATATGAGTCAAAATCATCAGAATTAGATCATTTTAAAGAATTTTTCAGCCCTTATTTAGGAATAAAAGAGAGTTAATACAAAATTGCATATCAGATCGCAACTACAATATTGAAGAAAAAAATTGCAATTAGATTATTTTCCAGAGTCGTTCAGCCCTACATTTTAGTCATTTCTACCCTTTATAGTTTTAGTATATTTTTAGTTGACATATGCTCCTCACATTTTAGTCTTTACTTTTAGTCCAAATATTTATTATCTTGCCTAAATCTTCTACCGTCATGGTAGTGTGTTCTATACACCCTGCTAAACCTGGGGTCTCTGCTTTCTACAGCTGAGAAGCAGAAGAGATACTGATGCATTGTTTTTTGACATATTTGCCCACAGTGGGGAAATGCTATGGATTTTGTATGTCCGACGAAAAACTACATTACATTTTAGTCTAGTTTTCGTCATCTTGACCAAAACTAAACTTAATTTTAGTGAGTTTCAGTCATCAAAGGTCTATTTTTGATAGTCTTAGTCTAGTTTTTGTCATGGAAAAGAGGGCTGTCCACGAACATTTTTAGTTATAGTTTAGTTTGCCTTATAAGGGTAGCACACTGGACTAAGGTCATTTGCATGATAGGCACCATTGGTTTTTAATTGTGCCCGAGCATGATTGCTCCCTGTCCCTTTCCATCCCCCTGCCAGTCTATTTTCACATTATTATATACTCGATACAGAATAGGCGGTTCACAAATCTGCCTGGAAGATTACTTGTGTCACCATTTCTTGATGCTCGATGTGGACAAAAGAGTGCATCCTGCAGGTGACTATGAATGTTTTCATTATTTCCAGATACAAACAGCAATCCTGAGGTGGTTCTCTTCTGCATGATTACAGCAGTTTTTTTGAGAGACAGGAAATGTTAAAAATTGCTGTTACAGCTACACTTGTTGTCAAGTCCCTGTAGCCTACTCAGGCATGGTTGCATTTACATCTTCCACATACTGTACCTGAGTACACATGAATTGTGCCAAAGACCACCTTTCCAGCCACTCTTGGTCACAGTGCTGTTATGGTGCACTGATCAAATGAGGTCTGTTGTTCTGATTTAAAACCGACCTCAAACACATGGACTTTTAATTGATCTTTTCATTGAAAACAGCTTAAAAGGATCAATCTATTACCAAAAGAATTGTTAATGAAGTCAGCAGTAAAACTGGCCATGCTTTTATTGATTAATGCACAGAACATGACATCTGTTCTGATTATAGACAAAATAATGCATAGTCAGCATTTCTATTTGAGCGCATATTGGAGAGGCTTTGGTGAAGATAATTTAGGACAAACCATTGATGAATGAAAAGGAAAGTGGAGTCATGTTAGATTAGAACCAGCATAATTAAGACCAGTGTATTGACTTAGAGGTAAAGACAGGAAGTTTAAAAATCATTGCTACACATTTTTATTTTGAAATTTCAAGGACACTGAAAATACACAGTCTACAAAATAATACACAGACAAACACTCACACAGAAATCCACGAACAACATGAAATGAAACATGGATCAGAGCGTGGTGGAGCTCAGGGAGCTACTGGTCAGAGTGAGAGTGGGCAGCATAGAGGAGCATTGTGGGGTCCGGCTGCAAACTGGCATCCCTTCACACACGAAGAAACAGAAATACAAACACTTTCAAACAGAAACACAGTAAATAAACACAATCACAAATCATTTTCACAGAGGTTTTTGCAAATAAGCCCTGAGATGCAAATTGGAAAAGTAAGTCATGGGGAAACAATCGGAACAAGCAAACACAAACATGCTGACAGACTCTCATATATAATTACAATTTGTACAAGCGTTAATTAAGCCGCTCTACAGTGAGTTTAGTCTTCTCTTTCTCAGGCAGTCATTACAACAGAGCTGCTTCATTTACACAGCAGACCATCAATATAGTGAACCAGCAGCTAGAGTGTGATGGGATAACATGTAGGAAACTTAAAAGTTCAAATACAGGCTTCACTCTTTGAAGGTGTGTGAGGTTATTTGGACACCTAGCTAAAGGAAATCACTCATTAAGGGATCTGTATTTACTATTTTTGCCATTTTCTCTGAACTGGCTCGAAAAACAATAAAAACAGATTGACCATCCCAAAAATGCATCTTATCTAGATAACACCACTAAATTAACTGCCTAAATAATACCTTTGCAATAAAGTACAACTTGAAAATTTGATATATCATGTAGACAGCCAACACTGACTACATTAAAACACCATTAAACATGATGTGGCAGGCCATGTTATGATACTAGCCCGATGACCATAATGATGATATGAACAGAAATTTTTATTCTAGGAATTACAGCCCTGTGGTGGAGAGTCACCTGCTTTGCCTGAATTTTAGATGTTTTTTCTAACCTGAAATGCCAGATAGACTAAATAAATATATTTCACATTCATCTGGGAATCCTCCTGTATAAAGCGTTGGAAAGGGCAGGACTTTTCAAAAACAATTCTCAGAAGGTGATTGGACAAAAGTTCTGGATGGTGGAGCTTGTTGGTGGACAAAACTCATGCCGAAGCCAGTCAGAAGTTTAAAAACATCTTTTCTGCAAAGAAAACTCTGGTCAGAGTTTGACTCATTGCTCTGGTCTTATTTGAGCCTGAGTATCATAATAATACTGTGATATTGCACCAATATGTTCATTTTGTTGGTTAAAGTTGTCAGCTGACTCAGCTAAAGTTTAAAGTAAGCTAACGTTAAGCTAGGCTATCCTAACTTTAGCTTGCTAACATAAACAGATAAGTGTGACCGACACAACGAGGCACATCATGACTCATGGACAAGCAGGTTGAAATGATACATGGGACTTATGGAGTTATTTCACAAACTAATCGTAAAGATACCACTGAGGCAAACCTTATGTTTAATCAAATTCGATGCTAAGCAAAGCTACTAGGGGTGGGTAAAAATATCAATTAATCAATGCATTGCAATATTCCCTCCCCCAATTCAATATCGATTCAGCAAATCCTCTGAATCGATTCACCTCCTGGCCAGTGGGGGTCACTGTGCATGTGATTAGCGTTGTATGGACGGAGGCCGCGCACGACCAACCATAACCATGTTATGCGAGGTTTATCACAATTTCCAAGAGGACAGAAATATTATTTAAGTTTACATGCACTTTACTTTTTCAGTGTTTATACAGAACTGTAATGTTTTTTACTTTTGTTCTCCATATGCATGAATAAGTTAATATTATTGTGCAAATTTTTATTTTCAGATGTTTTACTGCTCAAAAATGTGAGGTGACTTACCAATTATGTTCACATGGGCATGAAAATAATTATTAGAAAATTGTCAGCAGGTTATTTGTGTATTTCTACTTCTTACTGAATCAACATTGAAGCATTTAAATCAATATCAAATCGAATTGATATTGAATCGAATCGCAACCTAAAGAATCGAAATCAAATTGAGTCGTGAGGTTCTTAACAATACCCAGCCCTACAAGCTACCCTGGGATCTAGTCTCTCTACTGTAAGGAGGTAAATATGGAGCGTGTGACATGAAATGAGTCAGTGGCTCTCTACTGGAGAAGTAATAGAACACAGACGTCATTTCTAAGTAAAAAACAAGTCTTGTTTTTATTAGCGAATAAACAAGTCTTAACATTGGCATCTATCAGCCAACTTTTGGCCAGTTAAAGATTATTTTAATAGGCTGTAATTGGCTGTTAAAATCAACGGGCAGAGCAATCGGTCGGGGCAAGTAGCTACTTCCCTTTTCTCCTCAAGTGCTGATTGGCTGGTCTGCTTTCAGATCTGGCAATATTGTTGCAGAGCTATGCAAGATGGTTTTGCCTGATGATAGACATGGAGTCTGGCCAATCCATCTGCTATAATCATATAACCATGATGTGTAAATCTCAACCATTGTTTTCTTTAATTTAGCTTTCATGTCATCCATTCAGCTTTTTTAATACAGTTGTATGAAGGTATCTAAAAGTGACAATCAGAGGTTTTAGCAACTCATATAACAGATTTTGTTTTATTTATAGAAGTAGTTCAGAGATTTTCTGTTTTAATGATTTCTGGGTTCACTGCTAATTTCCAAGAAGACGTTTAACACAAAAATAAACACAGAGCTTACAGATACGTGTGATTATTGAAATCCTATTTGTCCCGGTGTTGTTCCTGGAGAGTTTTTTTGTTCCTCCAAAGGGCGTTTTGCTACATACCCTGGATGTCCTGGACATCCTTAGTGTCCAGCCCTGCACACAGTCTGCTTGACTTGCTGTGATTTGAATATACCTTATTTCCATTTATTCAAATGAAAGCAGCAATGAAATACAAATTTGAACCATGCCTAATTTTCTGAATAGTTCATGTCTTTATGGGCACACTGTATGAGGTTTGAAGTTTTTAAATTAGCTTAGCCATTTTGGTTCTTCAGAGTAGTTATGCATCTCGAGAAGCATGGCTGATATAACCATAAAGCAGCATGGTGCAGCTGTTTATCAGGAGGCTTTAGCTTCAACTTTTTGTCTGTGTGTGGGTTGATCTAAAGACAGTGTTTTCAGTATTCTAGCCACTGCAGAAAGACACCAAATAGCTGACGTCACTCCAATATTTTCTGCAGTTTATGCTCTAAATATTTACTGTTATGCTTTGTAAAGCTGCTTAACCTCATTAAGGCTTCAGGCTAAATTTATGGCTGAAGAAAAAACAGTGTCCACTGCCAGCAGAAGCACTAAAATGAAGCCTGTAGTGAAGTGTTATGTCTCACTGTGAGCCTTGTTTCCACAAACACAAAACAGGTTAGCTTGATTTATGTAAAACATAATGTCATGTTATAAAATTTGAGTTTCAACCTTACTCTTTTACTTCTTCATGGTCTTTGAAGAGCAAACTGATCCCCTAGTGTTTGATCAAGTGCAATTGGTCAATTTCAAGCCAATGATAGTTTAAGAAATCTCGAATGTGTTTCAGATCAAATTTACTCTTTGTAATAGAGAATATTCAAATATTATAATGACATTATTTCTACTAAGCCATGTAGCTGATGACTTTTTACTGTTGCCTTTCATTTCCTGTCGTGTTGTTCACATATCAGCGATTTGACTTTGTCCCACTTTGACTCTTTGACATTTAACTTTTAATGAATAAACCCCCTCAGGGAGAAAAAAACAGACTTTCATAAGACCACATTATGTATGAAAGATCAGTTCCTGCCAGAGTGGAATTAATTATCTTCAGGCTTTACGTGATTAAAGACAAAGTTCTGCTGATGGAGATGACACGCTATGTAGGCTCAGCTAAAATAAACTGGCATCAAACTGGTCCTGTTTACCCTGGCAGTATTCCTAGAAGGCCAAAATGGTTTTAAATGAAGTAATAGGTTGTAATACATAAATAAGAGCTAGTGAAAATAGGGCAAAGGTTCTGTTCTTTTAACTGAGCTGGTTAAGAACACACAAAAAATAAAATCTGGAGCAATATGCAGTGATGATGGTTTAACGCTGTGGTTCTCAGCTTTTCTAGCCTCAGAATCCACTACCCACTCAATAAAGACAAATCATGACCCAGATTTCTTATCCCAACACTCCAATGTTTAAAATGAAATTTTTGCATTTTTAATCTGTAATGCAACAAACTTATTAGGCCAAAGAAATGTTGACATTTTCTTTAAAATAAAAGCCCATCATAGACTTATTGCCACGTTTGTTATCCCCAGACACAGGGTACAGACCCACCAGTTTGGAATCAATGTCGGTGATCCCCGCTCTGTGATTTTAAATGGTTTTCTGCTTTGTGGATGAGTTGCTGTTGTTCCTCAATGGTTCAACTTTCTGGTATCACTTACAGTTGACTGTGGAATATTTAACAGGGAGGAATTTTCATGAACTGCCTTATTGATAAGGTGGCATCCATCACAGTACCATGCTTGAAGTCACTGAGCTCTTTAAAACAACACATTTTGTATCACAAATGTTTGTGGACGCTGCATGTTTAGGTGCTTGATTGTAAACACCTGTGGCAACAGGTCAGATTGAAACATCTGAACTCAAAAATCAACAGCTGTGACCAAATACTTTTGTCCATTTAGTGTATCGCTCACTGTGGGTATTTGCACTGGGTTAAGATTGTTTCTTGTACTGTAAATCTCCTTTCTGACCATGTGGCAGTAGTGTCAGGCATTAGAAGCTGGAACTTTTTTGCTGACAGTCTTGCTTTCTTTTTTAGGTCATATGGTGACACAGAGGCTCTGAATTAGATTTATTGTGTTACTGTGATGCTAAATTTTTCCCTCTTAATGTCAGTCTCCATTCTGTTGTGACATTTGTAAGATGTACATCCCTTTCAATTTGGAATGCGATGAGTCACTAGTCATAAAGATTTTATTTTTAACTTTTTGTTAGGGACTTTTAACTTGCAATTTGACTTGTAATGCACGTCTCTAAATCCTAGGTAGACAGCCATCTGCTGTGACTTGGCACACTCTTTGACCGAAACTCTTTTTCTTCCATCCTTTCCTCCTCAACCTTCCAGGTGGCAAAGGACGTATCAATCCGTCTGCACAGCCAGCTGGACAGCGTGGAGAAGAAGCGGAGTCGTCTGGATCAAGAGAACGAGGAGCTGAGGGTCAGACTGCAGGACCTGGAGGTCGCCAAACAGGTCCTGCAGCAGGAGATCGACAAGGTAAGATGGAAATATCATGACCTTGCTGTACTGAGCAAAACTAGGAAAGGCCATACTAAACCTCTGAGCGGAAGTCTGGTGGTTCACTAGACTGGATTAATGCTGCTTGTTAGCTTTTCTGCTTATGAATTGTAAATTATTCCCATTTTTAGTTTGACATGAAGATAGCTTAGTTGCATTATTAACTTAAAAAAGACAGCTTGTGTCATTTTAGCTGCAGCAGTTGTCTCATACACGAGTTTCCTTTTGATCCACATTTCCCTGTTGAAAAAGATAACAACTGTCCTAATGATCTGACTTTTAACCAAAGAGGCAGTCTCATTTAAATTGTAAGGTTCGGACAAGTCCTTATTGAGCTTGTAGTCCTTTCAGCTCTTTGTAGAAAACAATGTTTACTGAGCTCAGTGGAGCCTCAGGAGAGCCGTCTCCGCTCTCATCTAGTGTCGACTTCCTCCCTGCCACTCAAGTGCAGCTCTAGAGACTTTTGTGCTTTGCCAAGTGTAGCCAATAAAGCTCTGCCATTAAAAAAGCAGAAATACAATTTGATCTCAGGGCCAGCTGAAGTGAAAACAAACAAACCTGAGTTGGCGTTGCACTCCTTTGAAAGGGAAAATAAATAAAAAGTAATTTGATGTTGCATCCATATTTGCTCCAAGTTTAGTAAGATTGACCTCCACTCTGCTTCCTGTAGGGCTTCCGAGCCGTCTCATCTAAGGGAAATGCATGAAATAGCATGGCTTTCCAACCATCTCTCTCTCATTTAAAGCTTCTGCTCATGCTTTCTGTTCTTCTGTGTCTAATGGTCAAGGCCTTGGTCCAGGACCGGGCCCCTGATGTAGGTCAGGGTTTGATGGATGGTTGGATAGCTGGCATGGGATCTTGGTTTGTCCTCTCTGGCATGGTTGGACTGTCTATTCTCTACATACAGTTGCCAGTTTGCTGCTTGAGGTTTTCTTGAGATGCTTAATGTTTCCAGATGTTGCCTTTATGGAAGTAGATGGGCATGACGCAGTTCATTTGCAGAAGGCAACTGTGAGTGGAGAAATTAAAGCATGAGAAAGCTGTGAAGATACTTTTCACGGTCTCAGGGAGCCAAATTGGGAGTGTAAAATTCCTTTTTAGGTTTAAAACCCAAGACCAAAAAATAAAAACCTTTGATTTAAGAAGCTGATAACAGAAACTATTTCATAATATTGCTGAAACAAAACTAACAAAATATTGATTATCAAAGTATTCTATCAATTCTTTTATCAAATTCTGCAGCATCAGTAATGCCTCAGTCTTGTTTGCAATCATACATAGTTATGTGGTTCTTGTATTAAATTTAATCTACCCTTTGATATTTATTGGTCATCAACTATGATTGGACATCAAACTTAAATTGAATTAAAGGTGACAACAAATACTTCACTTCCTTGTTGATCAATGTTGGTATTTTGGCTCCCAAATGACTCTTCATTTAGTAGTGTTGCATTTTTTATTAACCTTGCAGAGTAGATAGATTTGCCAGTCTGTCATCAGGCAAATCCATCTTGAAAAGCTCCAATCAACAGCATTTCTAAGTAACAAAAAATGGGCAATCAGCATCATTTAAGGATAAGGCAGGAACTACGGAAATCCAATGGCAATGGCTGCTGCCAGTGCTGCTATTAGTTTGGATATAGCCAAGTATAGCAGCAGGTTTATCAGAACTGGACCATGCTTCTGTATGAAATAAGAGTAACACTGAAAGATTTCATGGCAGAAAAGATTTTTTTCATCCGTTTCCCAGCCTGCTTTGACACCGAGTTTGCTATTGTTATGGGTTGAGTTTGCCGGAGTTTACATTGCTACCGCCATGGTAGCAATAAGCATGGATGTAGCTATAGTATAGTAGCAGTTAAATCAGAACTGGACCACATTTCTTAATTAAACAGGAGTGAAGAGCCACATTAAAAGCTTTCTTGGCAGAGAAGATTTTTTTGCACGTCTCCCAACTTGCTAAACTTGCTTTCTTGGAATTTTACAGATGAAGTCTACATACAGCAGTGCCACCCTGTAGAGCTCAGGTTTCAACCACAGCTATGCATGCCCCACTACCTTATTTTGTCTTAATTGAACCGTATTGAATGTGACAGACAGAACATTCGTCCAATCACCTTCTGAGAATCTTTTGAAAATCCTGCCCTTCCCAAACACTTTGTATGGGAGATTTCCCAGATGACTGTAAAATATTTCCAAGCAATGAAAAACAAAACAAAACTTCCCTTCTGGCATGTTGAAACAGCACAAATGGAAAAAAAAACAGAAAATGATTCTAAAATAGGAGCTGGCTCCTGTCGTTTACAAAACCAGCTTATCAGCAAACAGCACATCACAAATCCCTCGTAACTTATCATTTTGAATCTGGTTGTCCAGTTTCAAACAAGGTTTATTTGCTGCATAGTATATTGGTGTGTTCTTCATAAGAACTTTGTGACAGCATGAGGGGGAAAAGCTGTTAGAGAGGTACTGCTAGCCTCTTAGCTCATGGCTAATTCACCACTTTTCATTCGTATGTCTAGTGGATTCACTGCACACAGCATGCTGGGATGCAAAGCCATGGTAAGACAGCCACAGAAATGATTAATGAATGGTTGTTTGCATAAGAGCCAGGCAAGTAGGTTCTGATATCAGAGGACATATTGTTAATGCATAATAGTTAAGTGTGCCTGAATGCCCAAAACTCATCGTAAATGCAAACTGTGCACAGGGTGAATGAGGCTGATTGCAATGTGCTTTTGCAGTGCTGATCAAATTGTGATTCATTGTGCCGCCCTAAATCAAGACATTGGATGTTAGAAGTACCAAAGTGTTGAATGAGATCACAAATGTGACACACAGTCGACTGACCAGCTGGCTGTCTCACTGAGAATTTCTCCAGTTGTTTGCTAACAGTCTGACTTGCATGCTTTCATGAGCTGTGTTTGTGTCTGTTGGGCCAAGTTATGCTGACTAGGAATGTGAATATGTGCAGAATGGAATTCTTCACATATGTGATATGATTCTGTGCTTGTGTGTGTGATTGTACTGACAGGAATCCCTCACTCATCTGAGTCTCATCTTTTATAAAATACACACCAGAGGGTTTAGGCATGAACCAAATGGAAGAAATAAAGGACAAGAGATAAGAAACAAGGGAATCGGACCTTCGCGTAGGAATGCTACAGGGAGAAACACACTAAAGAAATGTGTGTTAAAGGGTTAAACAAAGTGGACAAAAGGCTTTCAACCAGTGACAGAAGAAGACACAGACGATGGGGGCTTTTTTCTGATTCACAGGTGAAGAGGAGGCTCCTGAATTATTGATTGTGTTCCAGTGGCGACTGCAGGCTTTACAGAGCAGAGCTGTTCTGTGTGGGTTACAGGCTAGACCTTTGTTGTGTTGCTGCAGGCCATCGATAGTGACTGGAGAGGGATTCGTCTCTGCAAAGATAACTCTGTTAATCCTTTATGCACAGAAACAGAAAGAGACACTGCTCCAGTTATCACAGACAAACTGAAGTATCAGTGTCTCATCTTTTCTTCACAGAGAGTTTATGGGTAAAAAAGTGTATATCAAACTCCAAGTGATCAATTTGTCCTTGCTTGTATAGGTGTATACAAGCAAGGACAAATTGATCTGGACTAGGCATTCTGCACTACTCCACAGTTACCACAACAGGCTTCAACCCAGAACCCAGCCAGCATGTCCGTGTGGGCCACATGTGGGTTCCATCCCATCTAGAGATCCTTGCAATTGCCAATGCTCGCTACCTGTAGGATCTGTCTTGGAAGTCTTGACATGGGACCTCTATGGGACTCATATGGGCTGATCTACACATGCAGTTAACATGGGTAATCACAGTTGGGGCCACCATGGAACCCACAGACAAACCCACATGGGACCCATACTACAGCACACATGTAATCCATGTGGGGCCCATAAGGACATGCTGGCTTGAACAACATAAATATGTAGCATAGCATGCATACACTGTCTGTCCTTGGTATCTATTTATCAAATCACAGATCCTGAGATATTTTCTTTGGCATTTAGTCTAATGCATCAGGCGTGTCACCTGGCGCGGATGCTTTCTTCTTCTGCTTTTTTATCTAATGGCAGTGAGCAAAAAGCTTTCAGATGTGTTACAGTCACTCACATATGTACAGCTTTAAAACCAGGTACCGGTAAAAATAATGGAAAAATATAAATATTTTATAGAGGAGATAATACTCCAAGGCCATAGCCCAGAGGTTTGGGTCCCAGAAGATCTCCACTCAGAGCTAAAGTTCCACACTCCCTTGTTGATTTTTTAAAAGATAAATATGTAACCTTTAAAATAATGGCGGCCAATATCTCTTAACCAATCCAACAATACAAAAACAAACAAAATAAGGCACAGCTGCACATTATAAACTCTACAGTAGAGAAAATGACAATGTTTTCTTAATCCTGCACCCCTGGATCTCCATTACATCCATTACTGGATGACCATTACTACCTGCTCCCACAGTCTGTCACAAAACTCCTACTTTGCATGTCCACCAGTGCAGCTCTGTTTTCTGACACTCTGTGCTTTGTAGCACAGTGAGGGGTGAATTTAACCATCTGTGCGTGTTTAGTGATTTAGATGACTTTTAAATAGGGTTGATCTGATTCCAATATCAGTATTGGAAATACATCTGATACTGCTTAAAATGCAGGTATTGGTATCGGTGAGTACTGAAGTTTATGCACTGATCTGATGCTGTTTGGTTTAGCTTTATATTTAGCTTGGCTTTGTTTAGCCAAACTGGAAATCGTTCTTCACTGCCAGAAAGCACATCATGCAGGGGCTACCGTTTTCAGAGCAGCATAGAAGAAACAGAGGACACATTGGAGCAGAAAAGATTAGTGGCTGCGTCACAGTTTTTCCTCTGAATTTGATCGTTAAAATGCCTTCCAGACCGGTGCTGCCATACACAACAAAAAGTGACACAGTTAAATAAAAAGTTAAAAAGTTAAATAACATGAACCATATATTGCTGCCTCTTACTTGTTTTTCCTCCTGACGCTAGCAGTAGTGTCCTCCCATTGACACTATTGATGCCTTTATATCCTTTGCAACAGCATTTTCAGCGAGCCTGGAACTTGTGTGACTTTTGGGGACTTAAATGATTAAATCCACACCACTAAATCCAATATTGAACGTCTTTTTATCCACTTTAATTGAATTACAATCATTTAATACTGCTAGCTCGAATGCTAACTCGAATGCTAACCGTCATATTTGTTTGGGTCTGTCAACCAGTTGCAGGCTGTTCCATAATCGCGTCATGGTGCCTGAGTAGAGCATAAGAGAGAGAGAGAGCCTGTGATGCAGCCCCCTATATAGTTATTTTAATATTTAGGAGTAAAATTTAATAATCAGCAGAAAAACAACTTTTGAGTCACAGTGCTGTACATTATGATTCAATTTGTTGAGCCATATTCTGAGTCAAATATAGGTCTAAAATAATTTGCTAGTCTGCACAGTTCAGAAAGTTCATGCTGGTATCAGATCAGTACTTGGTATCGGCCGATACCCATCACCTTGGTATCGGTATCATATCGGGAAGGAAAAATGGTATGGGAACATCCCTACTTTTAAACTCAGTTGGAGAGTTTTTGCAGGCATAAAGTCATGCAGTCCTGTGAATCAACCAATTAGCTTTTACAAAGTCTCATTTGTTTTCCGAATCCACCTACAGTAAATATTAAATCATTGTCATGTGTTAAGGGAAATGGGGGCGGTGATATTGTAATACTATATACGGAGGTATTAAAAAATAGCCACAGTATTGTTTAATTACCGTCATGAAGATGATTCTGTGTAATGAGCGCAAGTTTATAAAAATGCGTTGATAGTGTGTGTCCATTTCCAACAGCAGCACCACTGTCTGTGTGTGAAGATGCTTTAAAGGGATAAGAGAACTCTTGTCAATGATCTTCGGCCAGTTTTGAAAACAACAGATGTGCACATACTGGTGCATAGGTGCTCACACACCATGGTTTGGCTCAGCAGTAGAACTACGGTATGGTCTTCTCTAAAGCCGAGCTGTAAAAAGTGCAATGCTGGCTATAATGTATTCCATGAAGATGTACGTTTAAATATTTTTATTCTTCTTTCCGGGTGTAGATCAGTGATGAGAAATCATGATGATTAATAATAACCCTATATGTGCTTGGTAACGTGAGCTCACGAACGGTGGATAAAACTCATTAAAGCAGTCAGGAGAAGAGTAAAATCAGCCGTTGTTTATAAACTTGTTGTATAATTTAACTCCCCCCGTAGCCCCGCCTCATTCTCCCTAAATCATGCTGATTGGTCCGGTCCATTCTCAGACCTGACATGATTGTTTTAGACTGGAGCTTTGCAGGCTGAAGCTCATTGATGACAGACATGGAATCTGGCCCATCAATGGGCTTTGCAAGGTTACCTGCCTGTGGTGACAGGAAAGCCTTCTGTTCCTACAGGATTTGCATTGAGCTCCTAATGCAGCTATCTAATTTAAAGCACAAGATGAATTTAAAAATGAGTTCAGAACCTGCAAAAACAATCTGCTTAAAAAAATCTTCCCCTCAGCTGGTTACAGCCTGTAGTAGCATGTTTTTTTTTTTCATTTAAATGAATGACAATTCAAATATTTAAAAATCTTGACACAACATAACATGAACACACAAAAATATTCAAAATGCCACATGCAATGGAAAAAGAAACAAATCTATGGATGCAGAATAAATAGAAGCATCAGTAAAACTACACTGAAGCTTCCTATTTAATTATGCTGACAAAATGTGTCAAAAGCAGCAAAGTAAGGTTTTGTTCAAATGCCACTGCTTAAACTCATCCACCTCTCCTTAAATCAGCTAAAAATAAAATTCTGCCTCTTTCTCTCCCTGAACATCCCGCAGTCTTTCATCCCTCCAGTCAGTTCCTCCCTGGTGACAAAACACCTGGAGAAGATGCACCTCATCCATCCTACTCTATGTCTAACCCACCAGAGAGTACATTTCTCCCATGCTGTACATCCTAACCATTTCTCTGTAACTTAACCCCCTCCCCTCCATCACATGTGACCTTGCCCCATTCAAAGGTCAAACAGCTGGATTGTATCGATTGTTTCAGAGAGGGGAAGAAGAGACTGCAGCAGAGGAGGAGGAGAGATGAGAGGAGGCGAGACAAATGAAGAGGTTTGAGCGAGAGAGGGAGTAAGGGCTTTTGAGTGGAGGAGGGAGGGAGTGAGGAGAGGGGGAGGACAGGAGGAGGCGGTCAGAGAGAGATTTTGAAAGAGAGGAGGGAGACGGGATTAAGAAATCCCTGCATCAGCATTCCTCGCGTCTCTATGGGAGCAGCAGGAGAGAGGGAGAGAATGGAAGGTGATGATAAATGGAGAGAAAGAGATGAACAGAGGGAGCGACAGAGGCAGCGAGGACAAAGTTGAGTAGGTTTGAGAGGAATGGAACAGGGAAGAACAAAAAGGAGAACAAGACATGGAAAAAACATGAGTGGGAACCTTTCCCTATTCCACTTCACTGCATAGATTGTCACTTCACCCACATGGCTGTAAACATTATAGAGATATGTGTGCAAATCTATGGATGTCTGTGTCCAACAGTGTGCTAAATATAAAGATATTCAAGCAGCCAATGTGTTAAGATAGCACAGTTTGATATCATTTACCAGGAAATAGCTTCAGAGACAGCCAACACTGCCAACATGTAAATAAAATAACAGGATTGGCTCACTTACATTGTGTCTACATAGAAAGTGTTAAACTTTTTTGCTTGTACATGTCACTAAAGTTTGAAGACAGATAATTTTTTGTAGCTGTGCAAATTTTAGAGTATCTCTCAGTTCTCAAGGTCATGATTCGACTCAATTTTAATTTTCCAATTCAGACCCATTCTCGATTCAAAATAAATTCCCTTTTTCATGACAAGAAGTTGCTTATTTAAGGATCCACTCCAGCCTGATTAACAATAAGCAGCTGAAAAATATTATGGGGCATTTAACACCACAAAGAAGTGTTCAAGAAAATGTAATGAAAGTTTTTGTACAATTTTAGCAGCTGATTGCAATGATGTTAATACACAGAGGAAAACCTAAAATCAAGATAACATAAATGCATACTTAACTTGAATAATACTTAAATTAAAACAGATTTACTGAGCTTGATTAAGACGCTAAATTAGTATTTTTTCAGAAACAGGAAAAAGTTAAATATGTTAGAAATCAAAAGCCTTCATTTTGAAGAATGTTGTAAGAGCAGTGTTCATATAGTTTGGATATTTTTATTTTCTGTCCATTCAAAATGCCTACTACACTTCTTGCAGCTACACAATGCACTTTGGCATCTGGCTTATAGACCTCAATCGAAGAAGATTTAAATGTGTAATTTTCCTGTAGTTTACTGAAACTTATACTGTTACAACCAAGATAAATGGTCAAGTGATGTGCACGGGGTAAAGGCAGCACTATGAGGTATCCTTAGAGGCTAGAGAATGGAGTATGTTCCCTAAACCTGAAACACAAAAATGTATCTTTTGGATTAAGCGATGTGGCAGACTACACAGTCATCTCAACATAAAGACCATCAACAAGGATAACATTTGCAAGAAAGGCAACATAGTGGGAGCAAAGTTTGCTGCAAAGTGACAAGTATATATCATACATCATGCAGGTACCATCATGTATTACATCACCTTACAGCAAACATCGCTATGTAATGTTAGAGCAAGTTAGCTAAATGCAGCTAATTTTATCAAGACAGTCCTGCAGCAGCCACAGATTAAACTTGTGTTTCAGGGCTAGGGTAAGGGTTAAGGTAAGGGGTAGGATACCAAAAGTTAAAAACCTTACCTGCAAAAGCTGATTACAAAATGTTTAACCAAGTGAGTAAACAGTCTGCTTACAAGAAAAAAGCATAGCTTACATAGCTCCGTTAGCTGCATAAGCTATGCAGCAAAGAGCTATGGTGCTTACAGAGCTTTGAAGCTAATGGAGCTAAAGCCAAGCTCACCAAACAGCTATGTTATTGGCATAGCTAAGTTAGTTTTAGCTACGTTTGTTAAGCTCATTTTGCTAAAGCTAACTTAGCTACATCTGCTTATGTAGTAATGCTAATTACGTAGTTAGTGTAGCTATGTTAACTTTATCCAAAGCTAGCAAAGCTAAAGTGAGCCACTGTTAACGTAACTGCTTTGAAAGCGGATCTATGCATAATTCAATCCTGGATTATAACTCTGACCTGTTTCTTAGTCTGTAGTGTTTGTAATATGTTTTTTTTTCATGGATGTAACAGCCAGACTTTATTTATTTATAAAGTTAAAGGAAAAAAAAATGTACGTTTTACCGGCAAATTACGGCATTTCCTTTCTGAGATATCTGATGTCTCAGATGAACGGTATGTGAGTGTGGCTGTCAGAAATGTGCAGTCTGCAGCTGGAGCCTCAATATTATGGCAAACTTCAGCTTCATAACGCTTGGTTTCCATGTTATCTGTTCAACTTAGTATTTTTGTTCTTTGACTGTTGTGAGAGGTTGTATTCAAAGCCCACCTAACTGAAAATCATCATTGAACTTGGTCAATTGTTTATCTGAATAAGCTAAAGGGGCGGAGCTTAACACTAGATTAATAGGCTGTCAGATTGGTAAACTGATGTCATGTACATCAGTGTGCCTGTTCTTCTTACTCCAAATCCAGGTGACATGAACTCAGACATGTGGATCTTTCATGAAGTGCTTCAGTTTTATTTTGCAGACCTGACATTTTGAATACATTAATTCAGGCTTCTACCACACTTTGCATTGGTGTACCAGAGATGGTAGAGAGTACACAGAAGAAAATGCCAGCAGCGGATTTGCTGTGCTCAAACTGGCTTCTTTCAGTTCACTTATAGGCTGCTTCATCTCAAGCAAAACATCAACATTTCTTCCCTGCTATATTTGCTTCACTACAGAAAACTGTTTGGCTACTTTGAAATAAAAAGCTTGGTGACCTACTCCTAATTCTGTGCCTGAACACATCTTGTATCGACCTGGAAGACAGACTGCAGATGCTGCTGATCCACTAGCATGCTGCACAGACAACGTGATGTGCACAGCCTGCACTGACTTATGTTTTTTTCAACAACTTTTCATCCTCTTTGCTAATGACAAAATTAGTAACACTCTACTTTTACTATGAAAGGGTTGCTTGAGCTTACTTTCAGGGGTTCTCACTAAGAAAAAGACAATAAATTGATCACTTGTTCTTAATGCTGCAGCGGTGCTTGTTGGTGGAGCACTGGTAACCTTTTATTCAGAGACTGCAGTAGAAAAAAGCCGAAAGGCTTTTTATTCCTGCTGTGTCCATACTGCCTCAAGGTTACCAAACACAGAGGAACAGCAGAGAGCTTGAGAGATGAAACAGAGGAGACAGACAGATGGACGGAGGTGAAATGGAAGGATAAAAAGCCTCATGGTCTGTTGGTTGGTTTTACAACCAAGTTTTATTATGAGTGAAGAGAAAAGGAGGAAAAAACGAACAGAGATAAACATAATTAAGCATAGTTCTGATGGAGGAAGAGGAAAAAGAGGCGTTATAGTGGAGAAAATGACTACCATGTGGGTCTTGGTAGGAGAGCTGGCAGTGAGGGCGATAACAGCTTTAATTGGAAAAAAAAAAAACCTTGGTGACTGGAGGGTGGAGAGAAAATGCAGCGTGCCACTCACTGATGCGCTTTTCTCATTATGTCTCTCCTTTTATTTCGTTTTCTATTTTCTACCTTTTTTTCTAATTCAGCCAGCCTGGTCTTTTTTTCCTAACAGGTACACACATTACACGCTCCCTCTCTCTCTCCGTGCTTCTCTGCATAATTTCCAGGTTTCCCTGAAGGTCATTGAAGAGGTTTCTTTGTCTCCTTGCCTGTGTGTGTTTGAAAGTGTGTGTGTTTAGGTTTGTTTATTCAGACTGCAAAGGTCACTTTGTCAGCTTGGGCACTTGTGCATATATAAAATGGACATTTTTATGTTCTCAGTCTCTTTCACTTTATCACACTCTTCCCATAATGCATCTGACAGGAACACGCTTTACTAGCTTGTATTAGAAACTGAAAAGAGCCAGACTAAGAAGAAACACTGCTCACACCTCGAAAAATCATTATTAAGGAACAAATCTAACCAAACTAATAACATCAGCTATATATAAACGTGGTCAAAAACTTATTGATGTCACCAATATTTGTTTGTCAAGGGGACTTTTGAATCCCATTAATGGTGGTCGTCATATTAGGGGCCTTCAGGCAAAGAGGTAAGGTTGTGGCAGGTAACAAGCCTCCTGACAAACAGGTATACTAAGGATGTTCCAGTCCACTATTTTCTTATTCAACTTAATGAACATTTGAATTGCATTTAATCGATTAGCCTAAAGTGGAGAAAATGTGCAGAAAATAGTCAAATTTATCACAGAGCCTCTGTGTCTGTGGGTATATGGTTCAGGGCTGGTGTGCTGGTTCGAGTGTGTCTAAATTTAGCAGTTATCTCTGCCAGCCCTCTTTCCTCTTTGCAGATAAAAAGCATGCCCATGTGGTTACTCATCACTTCAGTTATACGTAAGTATAAAGTTTAACAGCCTATATACAGTTTTATTGACATTTTCTTGTTCAAATGCTTCCATACCGCTTGTCTTATGACATGCTAAATGCTAAGCTACCACTAAGCTTCTTTTGTTTACGTTCAGCAAAGTGCTGGAGGGAAGATCTGTCAACTGAAGCTACAGCAGCTACTAGTGGTGGGAGGCTTCATTACTTTTTAAAGATTTGACTGGGATTTTTGGCTCACATTTATAAAAAATGATGGATAAATAGTTAGCTGACTTATAAAACCGGGGCCAGCTAATTTTATATCTGCCATTTTGCTGGATGTCCTCCTGGCTTGCAGTCTTGCCATCCTTGCGCTTTATTATGTGTAACTCATCCTTATGAGTTAAAATAATGACCAAATTCCTTTTTTAATGAGGCTGTAAGCAACTCAATTCACAATACTATTTCCTTAAATAAATCTTTAAAAAAAACACACACATTTCTGCAATAAAATGGTGTATTTTTCAGTGGGTTTATATTTGACCAGGTGGACTTTTCCTGCCACTCAAGAAAGAATTTCTTTACTTTCACAGATGCACTGTTCTCATTTCATATCCATAACCCTTAAGCCAGCCCAACTTACCTCTTTAGCATTTGTCAAACTTTTTCAGGACCATGAAGTGTTTTTCCATCGTTAGAGATGTTGGATTAAATTTAATTTATATTACATTAAGGGATGGGACAAATTTGCACAGTTTAAAGGCAAGGCGTGAAACAGATGTGAAGCATAAAAAGTTTCTGGATATCATTAATTTCAAACTCTTATTGCTAGTTGGGCCTCTGAGTATACAGTGAACAAAATAAGGAACTTTCAGTAACATAAAATCCCATAAAACTATGTGTATGACGATACAAAAAATACATATACCATATCATAAGTATACACACATTCTGTAAATCAATATAAAAAGGACATTTTAGATAAAACTCTCCTAAAATAAGGACAACCTTAGCCACTTTTAGTTGTGTTTTTTTGCAATTCAAAAAGCCTACTTTCCTGATATGACTGTGAGTTCAACCAACAAAATAACAAGGGACTTTTACAATGAAGACATTGTCCAAAATAACACATCTTTATTACTGATTAGAGCTATATATCGCTGACGTTGGGCCATAACCTCATATCTCCGTTTTTCACAATTTTTTTTTCTAATTAAATTAAGTGTTAAAATTAGTTAAAGAATACAGTTGTTGTTTTGCAGTGATATGCATGTGGAGTTACAGTATTTACAGACGCTTCTTTGACCCTTTCCTCTGAACCATCTTGGGCTTTAAAAAGCTTTTGGCCGGTGAGTAGCTTGTAGACTAAGAAATGTTTCATCCATGAGGCCTTGAATTTGCACAACAGCCAAATGTACAGTATGTGTAAAAACCAGTGTAGGGGCAATGTCACTACAATCCATGCAGTAGCAGATTATACCTTATTGACACTGGTTTGCCACACACCCTTTCTTACTGAGGGTGAGAAAATTGTCGTACATAATGACCATTAAAATCCCTCTTTGTTCATTGAAAAGTTGATATTTTGCAGGTAAACAATTCCATCTAGTCAGGAAAGACGTGCACTGGTCCATTCAACACTTTCCTAATCATTTAGAACTAAATCTTTACTGGCTGAGCAGCCTGATAACATTACTGGATAGTGTGTAAGGCTGTATTTCTTTACCTTGTTTCTATCTTTTCCTTCATTGCAGATATTCTGAGTGCCATAGGTAAACAGCATGTGGCTTTGGGGAAGAAAACTTTGAGCTCTTTTCCTTTAAAATGCTCACTTTTTCATAGTAATTCCACTTTTTTCTGCACTTTTGATGAATGTGAAAATCATGCCAAGTGTTCCAAAAAAGTGTAAGTATTCTTCATAATCTCTGTAGAATTACTGTTGAGGGGAAAGTAAATAAGAGAACAAGGCAGTGATTTTGGATGTAGCACTTCTCCCTCTCTCATTCTTCTATTAGTGCCTAAGGAAGCTGTTCCCTGTTATTTCTGACCTTCAGGAAGTGCTGCCTATTGTTCAGAGTAGAGGGATGTGGGTCAAATTAGCCGGGGTCTGCAGTGTGTGTTTGCGAGTGTGTGATGTTTTTGACTGTGTATTAGGACATTTAAAAGCATCGACTGGGCGTTCTCTCACACAGGCAGGTTATTTTTAAGTTTGAGTTAATGTCTGTGCCTGTACTAAAATTTGATGTCTATTGCTGCATATGTGCAAATCATGCTGCATACATGCAGTTTATGTGGAGGAGAGAGAGCGAGGAGAGATTCAGGGTTAATGGAAGGTCATTTCAGCTGTAAAGTTAGTGTGACGGTTTGAAGGGAAAACCAGGGTGCTGATATTTAAGGCCTCAATTAACCCATTAATCCCCAGACTGGGAGGCTTAGTTTTCATTTTCTTTTCATAAACTTAATGTGTACGTCTACGTCAGCTACTTATCATGTGTTTTTTTTTTTATTCCATGAAGACTTTACCATCTTAGCCAATTAAAGGTTGTATTTGTTATTACTACAATGATGGAGGGATAGGTAGGAGGTGCCAACTTTTCTGAAACAGTTAGTTTCAGAGTTTTCAGTGAGGTTAAAAAATACACATTTCAAACTTTAATTTTTCTCTGCATTTTACTTGATAACCAAGCAAGTAGACTCATGATGCCATTTATGTCATAATTTCAATCACAGATCACACTGTTGTCCAGTAGATTCACAGTCGCACACTATTATTGAATCACTCAGTTTTACTCAGTCTTGAATTCATAAAGATCGTATCATCTCTAACAAAATTAGCCTTTTGACTGCCTTCTTCCTGCCTCCTAAACATGCAGACATCACACCGAGGCCTGGGCAATAAATCGATTCTATCTTAGGGCTGAACAATTTGGGGAAAATAATCTGAATGCGACTTCGTGTTATTGGGAATCGCAGAAATTCATTCTATACTAAAGCCAACACAATCTTAAATAGATTAAACTAGGCTGTACAATTGTGAAAAAATATCTAATTGTGATAATTTTACTTATTTTGGATTGGATATGAACTGTTGTATTAAAGGGAATGATAATATTTTATATAATTCTTATATTTAACAAAAAAACATACAAAAATGACAAAAATAGGATTTTTTTTGTACACTATTTTTAAAATATGCCACTAGAATGATTGCATGGTATGTAATGTATACTGCTGAAATTTGTTTCAAACTGGTGTTTTGACACAAATTTCAGGTAAAAAATATTGCACCTTCTGCGATGTGAATATTGCAGCAAGCTATTGCAATTTAATCTAATTTTCCCAATTGCCCAGCTCTATTTTATCTGTTTTTTGTCTTTGTGGATAAACTCCATTGTGAATAATGAAAGCTGAGATTCTCTTTTGACCTTCTTCTGCTGCTCTCCTTGTTTTTTTCCCCCCCATTTTAGTTCAGTACAGACTGCTTGGAGACGCCACATAGGAGTGGGTCTGATTTTTCTCCTCCTCTCATCACAAGGTTAAACCAGGTCTGCTGACCATTAATTTTTTTTTTCTCTCTTTCCACATAAGATCGCTTCAGCGATCCATCAACTAGTGGACAATGTCTTTTTTAATCCAGTCAGGCTCTACTGTCACCACAAGCTCTGTTTTTTTTTTCACTGTGCACTCCTATTGGTAGACAAATGTTTTTTATTACCTTGACATGTCTTGACATCTGACTTCCTGCAGCATCGTCATATGACTCTTCTGAGGATGACTGCAGGAAGTTAGAAGTCCAAACATTTTAAGGAAGCAAAAAACATGACTTGTCTGTCAATTAGAAAACACGGGAAAAAGATGCAAATTTCTCTGTTTTTCTTGCGTTTTACGATAATGCTTGACTCGTGCTCTACATGCTGCTCTGTTCAGATATGCTCTTCATTAATGAGGCTTGTGCTCAGGCAGCTGACCCTACCCTGAAACTACGTGGTACACTTTGAAGACACATCTACAGTTTACCCTGGGGGAGTTTGGTTGACTTTTTATGATATAATTGATTAAATAAAGGTAATCTTGTTTTGAATTATACTTTCTTAATTAGCAGGAAAGATAATCAGTTAGAATAATAAATCTGATTTGGTTGATGGAAACTTTTCAGGTCTCAATCATACCTAAAACATATGTGCTCCTACTGTCCTCTGCTCCTTATGCTTCCTGTCCTATTGTTACATCATTTATGAAGTCTTCTTCAGAAAAAGAGCCTAATGCTCCCAATGGTGACAAAAAAAGATGTATACTGCCCTCCTCTTCATCCTGAGATCTTGTATTTTACTCTTAAAGAAAGGTTCCCTGAAATGCCATCATGTATTTTTGGAGTTACACAGCTTCTGTCAGGAGTAAGATGCTGCAGAAATTAAAAATAGTGCCCCAAACACCGCTGCCTGCTCTGAAGCTGTGAAATAGCTTGAGGTGTTATAATAACACCTCAACTTCATCCTGTCTCAGCCAAACAGAGTATCAGTCATTCATTGGCTAGTGGCTGTTTTCCTCTCAGTATCTTCTCTGCAGGTCATGACACTCGTGTTATTTCCCCTCGGTCCTTCTCAGGCCAACAGGACACAGTGAAAGCAGTGTTGTCTGCTGGGACATAGTGCAGTTAAATGGGTCAGAGCATCAAAGAGGCCCGGGTTTAAACTTAGCTTTATCTGGGTCAGAGTGATTGATTAGAGTAAAGGGGGTCTTAGAAGAACAGAGGGGGGGAATCAGGCTCATAGCACCCACAATCCACACCGGAGATAGGAGGATACATGAGTGTCAGAGAAGAAGAAGAAAAGTTAGATCTGTTCCGGGGTTTGGGAGAGAAAGCAGTGGATAATGCTGGGAAAAAAAGAGAAGAAAATCACTATCTTTCTTTAAGTGATTTTTTTAGTTGTCATTGCTGCTGTAATAATCAGAAAACGACATGGTGTAATTGAATTATTGGGAGAAGAGAGGGAGAGAGATAAGAGGAGACATAAAGAAAACATGCAAGAATCTGTGTTGTCAAATAAAGACGGAGAGAACAGTGAGATAATAATATCGGAATAGATGATAAGCCGGGTCAGACTGTAGAGGCAATATAAGAGAGATGGAGTATAAAGGGGAGAGATACGGTGATCGAAAACAATAGACTTAGGAAAGACTCAGATGAGTGGCAGATAACAAAATAGGGAATTGAAAGACATGACAAGAAGAAGAAAGGGGCTATTTTTAGAGTCAGGGTGGCAGATAAGGCTGGAAATAAGAGTGACAAAGAGGTTTATTATAAGAACCAAAAGAAAGCTGGAAGGATGAGAGGAAAACAATGACAAAAGTAAGGAAAAGGACAGCTTGAGAACACCGGTGAGACAAAACAAGAGAAAGTTAGACATGAAAGGAGGGAAACACCAAAAGAAAAAGATTCAGGAGGAACGGAGAAGACAAAGGAAATCTTGCCATGAGTGTTTCTGGGTCGACTGGAGCTTCACTGGTACCAGTGGGACAGACAGAGGTCACACATGCACACACTAATCACACACACAAATCAGTGCTTGCTCTATAACAGATTCAGGAATATTGTAGGACACATACTGTACTGTGTAGGAGAGTGCAGAGTCCTTTGGGAAGGCATGGTCCTATAGAAACACGCACACAAACACAGAGAGGAATTACAAGGCTAGTGCTTCTCCCTTTATTTCATTCGTCCTGTACGGCTGCTGCTCTGTATGAGGACTGAGGGATGAAATAGTCTCTCATAAATGCCCTTGCTTAAGAGATAATGTGTATAATCATGGCCCTTTTAGCTTTTAAATTGAGCTAAAATCTCACATATATCATTCGTTAAAGCAGGCCAAGGAGTCAAGCACTGCCGTAACTGAGATCAGCTGATCTCACGCAAGCCCTCATCAGCTGACGGCCACTATTGGCTTATTGCTCTCATGCTGCCTTATTTAAACTGCTCTTGCCTGCCTATGCTTTGCTGCTTTCTCTGCAAGGTGCTCTTGCAACCCTCCTCCACCCCAGCTCCTCCTTTATTCTGCTTCTGACTTAATCATTCGCATTCTGTTGTCATTGATGTCTGCTCTGCTCTGGGTTTTTCTGCTTCTTGAGAACGCTTTGCCTGCCCTTCATTAAGAGGGTGCTGATATTAGAAACACCCATTCCCATAAAAATGAAGGTTTTGCAGCACTAAAGTGGAACTCATTAAGTGGATATAAAGAGTTTACATACAACTGTTAATATGCTACATTTTTATGATGTAAAAAAATATTTTTTAAAGACTTATTTTTGGGCATTTTTGTGCCTTTATTAGATAGGGGAGGACAGTGGATAGAGTCGGAAACAGGGTCAAGAGTGGGGGAGAGACATGCGGTAAAGGGCCTCAGGCCGGATTCGGCCTAGGCCACCTGCTCCCCATATGATGTAAAAAAATATGAGGATAAACCATTTCAAAACCTTCCCTACCTTAAAAGCAGCCAATAAAAGCAGGTAATAAGAATGAATGGAGGTAAATTAGCCACAAGCTAATAGCAGTGTCTCTTTAACTGCTTTTCTCCCTAATTTAGTCATTAATATGTTTTTGAAAGACACATTGGGTTTCTATGTTGCAAATCGATTCTGTGGGGTACTGGTTTGGTAATAATGACATCTCAATTCAGACAATAAGTGAAAAGGGAGTTGGGATGTGTTGTTCAGGAATGAGATGGTTCTTAGAGCTAGCTCATTTTGAGAACAATGTTAATTTTGTTGATTGAAACTATGACTAAAAATCTTCAGCCTTTTTTTATATGACATAAACTAGACTAAGACTAACAAAAATAGATCTTTGATGACTAAAACTGACAAAAAAGTAAGTTTAGTTTTATCAAGATGTCTAAAACTAGACTAAAATGTAATTTAGTTTGCATCAGATATTCATAGCCCATGGTAATTCTCTACTGTGGGTAGATCTGTCAAAAACAATACATCTGTATCTCCTCTGCCTCTCAGCTGTAGAAAGCAGGGATCCCAGGTATGGCAGGGTGCATAGAACACACTACCATGATTTAGCACCAGATTAAGGCAAGAAAATAAATGCTTGGACTAAAAGTAAAGACTAAAATGTGAGGACTTTTTATGGACTAGACTAGATTAAAACTAAAAAGGGTACAAATGACTAAAATGAAAAGACATATAATCAAAAGACTAAGGCTAAAAATTAAAAATAGATTAAATTAATTAATAGCAAAATTAACACTGTTTGAGAGATGTTTCTTTCGGGTCAATTTCTGATGTTGGCTCAGAGACAAAATAAGGAAACATGGTGCTGAATTAAGGCCCTTTTGACAGCCCAAGACTAAAAGAAAAGATACTGTGTTATTTCAGGTTTAACACCAGAAAGTCAGGAGCTGGACATGAGTAGTGCAGTCTGTGCAATAAACAAGGTAAAACACTACTGCAACACCAGTTTTCATCAACAGAGCAGTTAGCAACAACAGCTAAGCTCAGCCGGCTAATCTGTCCTGATCAGCAGTGAATGCTGTTAAGTCAAAATACCCCTCAACTGCTCAACGGGATCAAGGGAATACAAGTAGAACTATATGCTTTGTGTTGACGTCTGAAGCCAAAGATGGAGGCTTCAGACGTCAACACAAAGCTTTGAGGGTAACTGTTTGGTATTTATTTATTTATTTATGTATGTATTTGTTTATTTATTTATTTGTTTGCACAGGAAAAAAATTACAATTTGTATACACAGCTTTCACAAGGAAAGTACATACGGGAATTTGTACATTTGAGGTAAGGAAACCCGAGAAAGGTTTATAATTAAACCTTACCATGTTAAATATTAATCATTACCAATCAGTAGTGAAAAAAGACAATTTAAAAACAACCAATGGAAAACAGAAGCAAGCAATATAGGGTAGGAGGCGAAGTATAGTGCATAGTGCAATATTTTCTATAATGATATTTTGATGTGAATGTTTTATACTTAAAACACACACCCTTGTAGCCTTAAACAATGTATCCATTGTTGTTATTATTTTTATTATTTTTGTTATTATTATCATTATTATTAGTAGTAGTAGCAGTAGTAGTATTAGTGTTGTTATTATTAGTAGTAGAAGTAGAATTATTATTAGTATGAAAATTCTCCTTAATGCTATGTCTTAAGGGAACCTCTCATTTCATTGCTGTGATATCTAAACAGGCATTTTTGTCATGTGATGATTTTTACTGCAATTGGATCAAAGTTTGAATTGCTTACGTTTTTTGTTTTGGAGCTTAATGCCTTAATTTTAGTAGGACAGCTAAAGAGAGACTGTGGGGGGAGATATGCACCAAACAGCAGGATCAGTATTTGATCCTTCAACCAGTGTTTTGTGGATTGTAGCCTTTGTTTATGGGCTCCTGCAGTACCAACTGAGCTAAACCAGCTCCCTCAAAGTTTGTGTATCTTGTATTGTGACAAACCTTTATCCATGCACCCCTTGAACCTCCATGGCCTGATTTTGGCTGATTGTGCCGAAGGAGTAAAGAACTACATTACACAACTTTCTCTGTTCACGCTATTTTAAAATACTCAAAAAACAACAAGCAGAGCAGCTTGTTTTCTCTCCTAGATGGTCTGAGGACATACATAGAATCAGCCTGTACTGTCGCCAAAAACCACACATTTTGATTTGCAGCCCCTTTGTTTTGCAGCCTCTTTTATTGTCTTTCCATCAAAAAATGTGTGATAAATTTTTCAGCACTCTCGTTCATCCCCAGAAGAACAGAGCTCACACTAAAGCTTCTTTGATGATTCTTTTATACACAGATTATTAGTGTTGTTCGCCTCTGCTTCACGTTCTCTCTATCCTGCTAATATTTCTGTTAAATTTTTGAACAGTTGAGTATCTTTTCGGCGCCCGGAAGGGGTGCGGAGGCAATTTCATGCCTCAGTAGCTGGAGCACAAGTGAGTGAACGATGCCCCACGATCAGAAGGACCCTGAACCACTCGAGGCTCTGATGGAGATACTTAGAGGTGACTGGGGAGTAATAACACTGAAATACACACGAGGCAAGGTAAAGTAGAAAGGGCTGGGGAAAACAGAAGAAGGGTGGGGAGAGAACGATAAATGGATTGAGATGGGGGAAGAGGGGTGAGTGTGTAGACACTATTTAGTGATAGAAAGCCTTAAGGGTAAAGACAGAGCTGAAAAAAACACACAGAGACTCTTTTGTTCACTCTACAAGGCTAGATGTGGTTATTGTTGTCAACAGCTCCAAACACGAGTGATCAGTTGTAAAAGATTAATTTTAATCGCTTTTTTTTTTGTGTCTAGATAAGAAAATGAAAGAGACATCTGCAAAGATAGGACAGATTGTAGACATAAAATACATTTGTCTGACCTTTAGTTCTGATTGGCTGAGTGCCATTAAAAACCCTTTCAAAAATACAAGGTTACTTCTCACCTTTGACTGCAGGACTCTTCGTTTGAGTGCTAATGCATTAGCAGAAAATGACTCCACCCCCCCCTGCTCCTGTGATTTGTTGAACTCTTTCTGAAATGTCACCTCACCAGGAGGAGCTGCAGAATTTCCCAACTCAAGAAATCACATTTGTTGAGACATCACTGTTGTCATCTGTTGATTTGACTTGATTTATTATTGCCAAGCAGCTGCTCAAGCACCAGGAGCACAAACTCAAGCGTTGAAAATGTCAAACATAATTATCCATACAGCAGGTGGATTATTGAATGCGTCACGGGGAGACGCAGAATGATACTTTGCTGCCTAGAGTGGCATTCTGCGTCTGTAAATATCAAAAGGTGGAAAGTGCAAGTTTCAAATACATTTGTAGAAAACAACTAAGTCTGTGTTTATGCATTATAGTTACATATTGAAAATATTTGAACATGTATGACATTTCTGAGTAATAACAAAACTTACAGTATATCCTTGTGCTATCCTCTCAAAAGGCCTCATTAGTTCTCCAAAACATTTTCTGAGTCATTTTATTTACAGAATCCCCAAAGCAACGATGAATTACACACAGGAAATGTTCAAACAGGAGGAAGAATGTAGGAGGACAGCCTGCTAAACAAGTTAGTGTCTGTTGGACATAATATTATATCGATAAAATCGCAAATACTTCATCTTTCTACAGTTTGATCTAAGGATTTTTAGAGCAAGTTGATTTAATAACCACAGGAAATAAAATGTGCCATGTCAAAGTGATTCCATTTACCTGAGCAGTAATGGCATAAATGTGCCGTCACGTTACTTAGAGATTACATGTCTATAAGAGCAGCCTCTTCATTTCCCCTCCCTGTGGCTTTATCTACATCAAATATTTACCCATCTCTGTTCTGTATAAATAAAAAACGGTTATTAAAGGGATGTTTAATGGGAGAAGAAAGGAGGTTTAGACCATGGATGAAATAAAAACATGGCTGCAGTCACAGTAATATCTCCTTTTTGCAGTAGTTATGAAGCCCAAAGATGCCAGTCAGATGTTAAAGCCTGTTGCAGTTCACAGAGGAGAGTTTGAAGATTTTTAGAGATGTACGGATGAGTGTGTTGGCTTGATGCTAACACATTATGGAAATTCCCATTAATGGGCTAACAGATTTAGCATTGCTTCAACTTTTCTTTTCTTTTTTTTTGTAATTCATTTTTATTGCCTTTTAGAACATTGACAGCAATAAAAAGGTTACAAATAATAAGAGACAAAAAAAATTAAACTAAGACTAAGCAGCAAACAAAATAGTAGACTAAAATGATAAGTAAAAAAGGTATACCAAGTATTTAACTAAAATACACACAAAAACAAAACAACAAAAAACAAAAATAGTAAATTAGTAGTAGGGTAAGCATTAGGGCTGAATGATTGCAAAAAATAATCTAATTGAGATTTTTTTTCCTCCAAATACTGCGATTTATTATATCATTATCCTGGGTTATTCTTATGTATTTTCAACAAATTCAAACAATAAATAATTCCATAAATAAGACCATGTGTATTGAAAACAATGAAATTATTTCAGAAATAATTAATCCATAGTAGCATGAATCTGAATATGGGAGTGCAACAAGCTTTAAGCTGTAAAGGAGGTGGCTGGTGTGGGGGAGCTGAGGCTGGCTACCAACTGATCCCAGCTGGGGTATGACTCTTGTGAAGTAACGCCAGGCTTCATCAGTTTTAGATAGAATTAAGTAATTATTTTTGCTTGGATTGCAAATGTGATTTCATTTGCTTTGTTTAAGGGCATTATCATTTTTATGTCTCTCATTTTAATTAAGAAAATCATACATAAAACACAAAAAGGAGGATTTTTGTAAACCATGAAAAAAAAATGACACTTGAATGTTTGCATAATGTGCATAAAATCTCTGCTGCTGCAAAAAATTGATTTATTAAACTGGTATTTTAAAACATTTCAAGTTAAAGAAATATTGCAACTTCTGCGGTTTGACAGTTGCAGCAGGTCATAACTTTTTTTAACTTAAGATCTACTTATTTTGACAGTACAGCTGACGTAGGGCCAAAATCACATATCTCCAAAATCTCATTTTTTCTGGGAATGAAATAAACTCATTATATTTCAAATAAGACTAGTACTGCCTAAGGATGTTCCTAAGCGTCTATTTCCCTATTCAGCTAAAGGCTCATTTACATTTCGTTTAACCGACTAGTCTAAAGAGGAGAAAATTCCTAGAAAACAGTCAAATTCCTCACAGGGTCATTGTGTTAGTGTGTTTGACGTTAGCCTGATATACTCACTGTAGCGTGCCTAACATTAAAAGCTAGCGCCACCAGCCTTTGCTCCTCTTTGAAGTTTAATACTGTTCTTTGAGATGGGGTGTCTTTTGCCTTCAGGTGGAAGTTATACAAGGGTTCAAACTGTCATACCGTGCTGTTCCTACAACATGCTAACTGCTAACCTGGTGCTGAGCTTCCCATGTTTACATCCGTGAAGTGTCAGACAGGAAGGCAGCAACCATGAACTAAAGCTACAGTGTCCTCTAGTGGCTGGAGGTTTATTACAGGTTAAAAGAGCATTGTAGACCAGGATTTCAAGCCTGTGTTTATAAAAAATGATTGGTAATTAGTTTAACCCAATCCTGCACCGGCTAATTTGATAAAAGAATCGTTTTAGCGATCAACCATGCATCCCTAGTTCTGCCCTGTACGATTAAGACACAAAGTATCCACTGTTCAAAGGTAGCATGCAGGAAATGTGTTTATTTCTACTATACTTTTAGACATTTTAATATGTTAATGGGAATTCAGGGAGTTTTGTTGCTGCCTCAAGTGGACACTCAAGGAATTGCAGTTTGTTGGAATTGTGCATAGTGCAGTTCATTTTTCGTTTGCACAGACTCACTCACAATACATGGCTGTAGGACTCTGCATGCATTCCCATAACTGAGTGGAAGGAGTTTAAGAGACAGGAGAGGGGAGGAAGACTCTCTCTCTCTCTCTCTCTCTCTCTCTCTCTCTCTCTCTCTCTCATGCTCACTATCTGTCACCCATTAAAATGTAGAGAGGTGACTTTAGTGTAGCTTATGTCCCCTGTGGGAGACAAACAGGTTCCAGTCTGGCCTATGGGGACCATTGTGTCTGAAGATAAAAAAGTCAGACGCACCTGCACACAAGCATATACAAGAACAAACACTGGAGACATGAAGTCTGCATGCTGAAAGTGTTCGTGTGACTATGCATTGATTGTTGAATATATGAATCATATATTTGATTCAGCTATGCTTGCTTGAGATTGCATTCTATACTTAACTTTCTACTGTGTGTTTGTGAGTGTGTAATGTGAGATGCAGTTATTGTTTGTGCATGTTTCAGGCTACATAATTAAAATAATATGAAAGGCAGCTTGATTTCCTGTTCAGGGCTTGAGCTGCATAAAAATACCATAATTGTATGTTTCCTTATCCAGCAGCAGGATAATTGTTCTGATTTCATGTCTGTTCAACGTTTGTACGAGAGCACAGACATCGACCCCATTTCATTATGACATTTCTGAATTCTTTCAGTGCCACATGAACCTCCCTGGGTGCTTGTTAATCTCCCCAGCAGACGGTGCATCATCCTCAGCCTGTCTGCAGCTTCACTGCCGCTCTCTCACTGTCGGACAGATAAAGTGAGGAGGAGGCCAGAGGCAGCGGAGCTCGCCTGCAGCCAAATCAATAAAGGCATTTAAATTTTTTAAAAGGATTGAGTGCCTTGGAATTTAATAGCTTCACACTTTGCTAAGTGAAAATGCCACGCTTTCCAACAAGCTGCTGTGGTTTGAAGCTGTGGGAACAAAACCAGAACATCATCGTTCAGCAGCTCTACTTCAGCTCTTTCGTTTGGGCTGTGGTGCTTTTTGTGTAGGAGGGAAATTTCGATTCTACTGTATAATTTCATATCCCTTGTGCTCCTGTTGCGGCTAGACAGCCTGATCAATTCATGCCCCAGTGTTCAAGTCAGCCTGAAATCTTCCATATTCAGTCTAAATACTCATGAGGTCATTGTGTTCGTTGTTTTACCTTTTAAAACCCTACAGATGAACATGTCTCTTCTTTTATAAGAGACAAAAAATGATAATGTAGTGATTTATGATGCAGGATTTTGTGCTGAGTGAAGGATGGATGAAGAATCCTGCATGAGTTGGTTCATTTATATTCCTTTGCAGTCCCTTGTGCGTATATTACATTTGTAACTTATTAATATGTGTGCAAAACACACAGCTGTGAATGTTTGAACTTTAAATGAAGGAAATTTTGCAGCTTCTACATTAACACAAACACTCAGAAACAACAGTGAAACATTAAATATATTTGCCTTTTGTTATTTCCAGGAGATGATAATAGCCCCAGGCCAAATATTCTACCCAGGTTTAAATTACAGACTGTGAGTTGAAGGGATTGTTCTTTTAAAATGCAAAAATAAACAATATTTTCCTGACTGCTATACCAGAGTCAAAAATATTAGTCGTAATCTTCTCCTGTAATCCCTGGGAAACAATACTTTAAGCCTCTGTTTCTGCTGAGGATTGCACCCTAAAAGCAACGTCAGGACAATGCCTCACATAAACTCACACAAAGAAGGAGGGAGAATAGGCATCTGAGCATGGAATATGATGAGCTGCTTGTCTCTTTAACATGTGTTTTTATTTCTTTGCAGTAAATATATTATACATATAATGATCTTAATTTTTTAAATTTTTATTTTTGTGACTTTTAATGCCTTTATTTACAGAGAAGGACAGTGGATAGAATCAGAAACGGGGAGGAGAGAGTCAGGGAAAGACATGCAGGAACGGAGCCACAGGTTGTACTTGAACCTGGGTAACCCCCGCACATAGGCCATGGGTCATTTGTACAAGGGCGAGTTTTTTCCTTGATTGACGCTTTGGGGCCAGACTTTCAAATAAACTAAAATAAAGAGACATTTTGTTTGAATTAACTTATTTTTCTCAAATACTTACTTTTCTTTTTAGTGCATGCCATTTTCTGGCCCTAAAAGTGAGATCAACTCCTATACCATAGCCAGCCACAAGGGGGCGATTGAGTTTTTTTAGCTGAATCTTGCTGAAGCTGTTAAGTTCTCCATCAGTTTGCTAGCGTGCTTTGTCCTGTTTGTTGAAAACAGCCATGCAAGAATCAGGTCTTTGGTTTTCATTCTTAGGCAGAAAAACTCAAGTTTTAATCAAGAATAAAATGATAAATATGTTTTTATCATGCATCATATATGACTGACTGGTGGGTTTCTGTGAAATAGATTAAACACTGAACCAATTTATTTATTAACCAATCCATTTTATTTATTTTTATTTTTTAACAGCTTTAGGGAATTAAAAAAAACATACCCGATATACATCATCGTGTTGTTTACTCTGCGTAATTCAGAATTTGATTATGTAGTGGAGTCCAAATGTACCAGCACTGGTGTACTCTTGATCGTTTAATCCTCTGTCCTGATGTAACTCATTTCACCTGCATGTGAACTGAAAACAAAGCTTCAACTATAAATCACCTTAACACCCCTGTAATCAATGTTGTTTTTTGTTTTTTAGACTGGGAGCATTTTGTTAAAGGATTGAATAAAACAAGCGCTGTGCCTGCATTAACAAGAGCTTTTATTATGTGGGTTTTATCCTGTTTAGAGCATAGTACCATATACTCTGGTAAAATTTGGAGAAAGTTTTGATGGTATTAAAACGCCAAGGATTTAAAATTCAAGACAATTACTTTGCTAAAGTTTGCCGGTTAAAAATCAACTCGCTGCTGCCTTAAATGGGATTGATCTCTTGTAGTGTAGAGAGTTATTTCTGAGTTGAGATTATGCTCCTTAACAGTCAGTATGTATCATATCAATAGTCTGTAGTAAGCTGATAAATGCAGCTTCAGGTAAACCTCTAGCTCTACACTCTCACCTCAGGGTTGTCATACACGAGGTGGGGTCAGACTGAAAGCAGCAGTTTTTCCCTGAGAAACTTGGCCGACACTGTTCGTGTTTATAGCCAGCCGATGAGAGGTTTATACTCTAATGATAGATGATGGATGAGGAGGTTTACTGCTGATGATGAATGGGAGCTCTGCTGTGTATTGACATCGCTCTGCAGTGGCAGCACTCGACTGTATTAAAGGAAAACACGAGCTGCAGCGGCAGCTCATTTGTAGCTGGGAAAATGTGTCTAAACCCCATTTCTCAGTTCCAGATATGCTTCCCTTCTGTCTTTTTCCCCCATTCCAGTTTATTTTTCTTCTTTCCTCCCTTTCTCTCTTTTTCTTTACTTTCTTCCTTCTTCTTCTCCTGACCCTGTCCCTCTCTGCACTCTTCCTGATCCGAAAGTGAGGCTGTGACATCATCACCGTGCTGCCGCCTCTTGTTGTGATGTGGAAGTGGAGACGTGGAAAATGGGAAGCTGGCACCTCCCGCTGATGCCTGTCTGGCTGCACTGTTGTTACCATGGATACATAGCTGGTGTGGTGTGTTACCATGGATACCCTGCTACTGTGATGTCCCACAGCAGCTGTAAGCCCGGCAGGGAAAGAGAAAGTGGAGCTGTCTGCAGTTAACCCATTGATTGTTTGATGTAGGAGATCAGGCTCTTGAATCAAATACAGAAGGATTGGCCTTAAAAATAAAAGATAACTTTTAACAGATATAATGATTAAGACCTATGTGTGTTTGTAAATGTGATTTTCTCTGTGTAGCATGGAGTGCTACAACATAAATGTCACTGTGCAATGATTTATTGTACAAGAAATTGCATTTGTTTCTTGACATCATGTAGGCTTGAAAGAGGTGCATAGGTAACATGATGTTCTTGTTATTGTTTTTGAAAAATTGTGACATTGAAGCTTAATTAACAAGAAAACTTACATTTTTATGTTTTCATTAGCTTGTCCTATTCAATGACAGCAGAACAGCTAAAAGTATCATAGTAATGTAAACACCAGACATGATATTGTTTGTAGCTATGCACAGCTAAATAGCTAGCATGGTAGCATCTCAAAAACTGCGCAGTATATTTCTGCTTGATAGCTACAGCAGCTGTTGTATTTAATAATAAAATAAGTGTGAACAGTGACAAGGGTAGAAGTTTAATGACACAAACATAGTCTGAGTGCACAAACACTGTTTGTACAGGTTGTTAGCTCGCACTTGTTTTTGTAGATATCAAGCTAGCCTTTCAGCATCTCAAAATTTACAATGTGTTGCAAATAGCTTACTTCTGTTTGTATAATTTAAATGTGATACACAGCACTTAATAGTGGTTAAGCTCTGCTGTTATGCACTCAAGGGACAAATGTTTAACTGCCTCTGTTTTCTTCTACTTCTTTTTTAATAGCATGTTGCAAACAGATATTAGGTTATTAAAAAAAAATTTACAGCTATTTTCACTCACTATTGAATTCAGGCAAATTGTATATTCTGTGTTAACATTACTCACTTGAAGAATATTAACTCATTTTGCCTTAATGCCTTTTTCTTAATTTAAATGGGCTGCCATTGGTAATAACACGTTAGCTACCTAACAGATGCTAACTATTAAATTGCACTTGCTAGCTACAATGCTTCTATCATGTTTGATAGCCTACTTGGAAAATTCAACAGTGATAAGCAGGCTCCAAAAAGACTTTTATTTTCTCTGTTACCAATAGTGACACACTGACCCATTTGACATAGTGTACTGGGAGCTAGGCATTAAGCAGGTAATAGTGATGGTCATAGTGCCTAAGGTAATTTCCTTGCTAGCAGTGCTAGCACCACCAGCCTTTGGTCCTTTTTGCAAGTTAATGTCCATATGCTTTTTCTCTGAATGTGATCAGGTATTGCACTACATGTATTTTTTGAACACTACATAACTGGTGATCTTACAAGGTGCCATCTGTTTACTATGCTTGTTAACAAACAGGAAGTAAAGTGAGAGAAGGCCCTTTAACCAGAGCTACAGCCTGTCTGTGGCTTCAGACACAGCTAGGACTGTTTTGGAAGAAGTTGTTGGATGATGATGTTTAAAAATTTGGTTGACTAATTGTTCAAATCCCTTACATGCTATGCTCCAGTTTTAAAGGGCAGTTATCACGTGCTAACAGAGGATAAGGGCACCAGCTCAGTTTTTATGTGTTGTTCTGTACTTATCTAAATCTGATTTATGTAAATAAAGAACAGGACTGAACCCAAACCATACATTCACATAGTCACTATTTTACAGTGAAAGATGCCCACATGAGAGAAATGTGTGATGTAATAATGATGGAAATGGAGCTTAATAGTTGTCACATCCCCCATTGTACTTCTGTGACGTTCACCATTACATGACAATGTCTTGGTGGTGGTTTTTCAGTGCCACACTTTCATAGATGAAAGGCTTTGTTGCATAATCCACATTCCAGTACTTCCATTGGGTTGAGCTCATTAGGATGAATCAGTGCTGCTGTATTGTGTTTGTTTTGACAGGACGGTTGTTCTTCTCTTTCTCTTTGTCACTTTCGTTTTCCACTCCATCCTCATTAATTAATTCTCCCTCTACTCCATCCTACTCCCATTTCCATCACGTACTACTTTTTTTATTTCAGACATCAAAGACAGTACTGCCTTAATAACGCATGAACGCAGCTTTAACCTCAATCTGTTAGGTTATCAGTCATTTTATGACAGTCATTTACATTTAAAACCTGCACAGCCTGTCAACCTGATATCAGAAAAAATCACATCACAGCTTTATGGACTGTTGCAGACGTCCCTTCCCGACACAGTCTAAAGGAGAATATTGACATAACTATTAAATTATATTGTTCACAAATCCATCTCCAACTCAAAGCACTCTGGAGAGTTGTGGACATGACTCCTTAGTTTGTGTATACCTACACCAACAGGTGACTTTAGACCTCTGCTGTCTTCCTGCCTCCATTTTAGTTTCCCAGTTTTCTTTTTTCGGATCAGTGTGCTGCAGGCAGATGAATGTGTTTGTGTGCTGAGGTAGTGCTAAAACACTGCGGCTAATGTTTGCAGTGCTAGCTTTACCGGCCCTCAAGCCTCTTTGTGGGTTAATGTCCTCATACCTGTACTGTATGCTTGTTTTTTGTTAGTGAGGGGGCTTTATTTGAGGAGGAGAGGACAGTGGAGAGTAGGAAATCAGGTAATGATATGCAGGATAGGAACCACAGGGTTGGTTTGAACCTGTGCTGCCCACTTAGAGGACTAGTTTCAGTACATGGCACTAGGATTTGGCAGTATCCATTTTTTGATACTGTCAAACCTTCTTCAAATTTTAGCACGGTATACGGTATTACTTCCAGGTATTAAAGACGCATATTACAAGCTTTTGCTGATATGCAGCACAGTACCTAAAAAAACCAACAAGCACCAATTATCTTCATAAACATTACACCTAAAAAGGGGTGAAGATACACTGAAATGTTTTTTTTTAACTGTTGATGGTTTAATTGTGCATGACTTTGAATGAAATACTTATGGATTGGGCGTGCCGGTAGTCAAGTGGTGGCTGCATGTCTTTCCCCCACTCTCATCCCTGTTTTTGAGTCCGTCCACTGTCCTCCTCTATCCAGTAAAGGCACGAAAAGGCCCAAAAACAAGTTTTAAAAAAGAAAAGAAATACTTATGGATATTAATAACCTAAACTTTATCATAAATATTTTTAATTGGGATACATGTGTTAAAGTATTACTGCTCATTCTGACATAGCATGCAATCTAACTGCTTGGCCTCCTGTCGCCCAGTGCTTCAGTTTTAAGTGAGTATAACCCATTTTCTAGATCAAAATAGTGCTACACTGCTCGGTTTCAACGAGATGCTGTTGGTGCTGTCAGTGCACCTTTGTGTGGTAGAGCATGATGGCAACATAGCAGTAACCTTCAGCTGGAGCTACAGTCACTCTATGAGATGGATGGCTGCCTTATAGTTTAGACAGAGATTTTGACCAAGATTACGGCCCTGAACTCATTAGAAATTTAAGAATTAGGATAGGTCCGGTCAGCAATGGGAGTATATGCCAGTTTGGGACGTCAACCTTGGTCCTGTACCGCTCTAGCTTCCTGATCGCCATCCTCCAGGTGTGCCAGGTTTATGCCCCATCTCTCCAGGTATCCTGACCCCTCCACGATGCAGGCGGTTGTCCCCAATGTCTGGACCAGCTCAAGGGGTCCTGGGGACCCAGGATGTGATGAACTGGTTCAGGCCAGGGAAAGCACGCTAGGTGCCTGTAAAAGTGCACCTGCCATTCCTGTATAAGCCAGCTGACCCTTTTCATCCCCACTCTCCTTAGCATTAGGATAACTGGCGAGAAATTCTGGTGCGTACTAAAGGGATCGGCGTCTGAACAGTTAGCTTGCTTATAGCGCACATTTCTACTGACCAACTGCTCCTGTAGCCAACATACTTACTACTGCCAAGAGCCTAAAACACCCTCACAGAAGTTAAAGTAGTTAAAATGTCTTAATAGACTGGTCAGTGTTTGTGTTACTGTCAGCCTTTGTTGGGACTGCTTCAGCATGTGGCCAAACTTTTTATAATAAAATGATCAAAATCATAACTTCTGTCCAAAGTATTAGTGCTGAGGTACTCTTGTTCAATTTAATAGAAAGGGCAGCTATGGTAATTTTGAATTAAATCAATAGAAATGCTTGAAGTCTACATGTGTCTGTAAAGATAATTTTATAGAGTACGTGCAATGTGTGCTGAAGCAGCTCTCCTTAGATTCTATGACAGCTTCTGCTAATGAGTGACTTGACTGTATACACAGCAGCCCGTTTAATCTGTGTCTCATTTCCAGTGGATTATGTAACGAGGATGGATGGACGAGGACAAAGGAACATTATCTCTCTGCCCTTCTCTTTCTCTCTCTGAGCCCCTTTGATCACCATGATGATGAGGTTATATAAAAGATGCTGAGTAGCTGCAGCAGTCTTTTCTGTTCGGATCAGGAAGGAAGAGCTGACACCCAGGCGAGCCGTTTCGTCAGTTCTTGGATTTGCCTGCACAAAGCGGCGTTCAGTGTATCAGGTTTGGCTGCAAAATGAGTTGGACTTTTAGCAGGATCAATAATAATTAAATCTAGAGATATTTATTACCACCTAGAACCTTGCTGGCTTAAGATGTACTGAGGGAGCAATAGTTCGGACTAAATTATGTTCTAGCTAAGTTCAACACCTCTTTGAGGAAATTAGAAAAATGGATTGCGAAAGATTTCCCAGTATCTTATCTTACTTTTCTTTATCAGAGATAAAAACACATTTTGCTGCATTCTCAATAAACACTTAAACTGAGAACTACTCTGACAGTGTTAAAGCAATAAGATACCAAGCTCAATTTAACAGCAACATTTATGTCCCATTAAGATGAAGATTTAAATGATGGATGGTGCGCCCATTGTTTTGCATTACAAGGAAAATGCTGCTGAACTGTTTTCTTATCCATATATCCCTAAACTTTGGATTTTATTTCCAGTACGGAAAATTAAGGGGTGCCTAGACTATAACTGATCCACATGTAATTGGGCTCTAAGTATGGGACCTTATTTATACCTTGCATTACAACACATCTGTTTTGTGCATTGCTGATATATAACTAATTAATAAAAAAAATGCTACTTGGGTTTCACAGCAAAGTGCGCCTTCCCCTCTGGCAGTATTTTTGCTCGCCACAGTCTCACCAAATGTCCTTTATACAACACAGTCTGATTGGCTAGATGTTGCATGACTTCTGGCCAATCAAAACTTAAGTCTGAGTGCCACTGACACAGCGAGCTTAGGGCATCATTTCCTGTTTAGCTGCTGCTACTGTGCTGCTCTGTACCATTTCTCAGGCAGATAGAGCTAGGGCTGAGTTGTTTCATTTCCTTGGTGATGTAAATTTACTTCTGTCACTTTTAGTACAATTTGTACATCATAAATGCATATCGATTCCAAACATGAGCTATCAGTCTCATGAACTTCTAGTCATCTGTCTCGACATTGGCCATGAAAAAACATTATCATTGGACCTCTAATATGTACATGAAGGAAATGGTGTATGGGCGGTTGTTTGCATAGGATAAAGGGGGATTCCAATCACTGGAGATGTGTTTTAGTGTATAATTTAGACAAATGCAGTCAACTTGGCTTCCAAATACAAAAAACAAACGTTTAATGCAAAAGTTAAACTACAGAGGCTACAGCTGTCTTTGGGACTTTTATGGCTTGTTCTACTAAATGGCTTGTTCAAATAGGTTAAATTGAGATTTGCCAGCTATTTTGCTACATTCCAATTATTACAACCATTTTCTTGTGTTTTACCTCAGTAATTGTGATTAGAAAGCTGGTGACATTGTTTCATAATATGGTTTTTCTGGTGTTGTAATAATCCCTTTTTGTCATGTCAGTGGGCCTTTACCAGTCATCCAGAGCAGAAACAATCGCTGGCTGGTTAATTGGGCAGAATGGAGCAGTGGGTATCTGGAGCTCCACTGAGCTGAGAAGAGAAGCTCTAATGTAATCACACACTGACTGACTGGTTGGAATAGACAGAAATAAAGGGATTATTATGTGATGGCCCTGTCGGTGGCAGCGGGACTGATTGTGTAACTGCATGGAGAAAAAAGTGCCTTAGACGGCCGCTGTGAAATTGTGATAGACTTTGTTTTTCAACGGAAAAGTGAAATGAGGTTAGTTAGACAAAAATTAACACACAAAAAATATCTATTAACCTCTATATAAAGCAACTAATGCTAAGGGGAACAGCTTCTTAGACAAATGACATGGGATAATAAACACTTATAACCTTGTGTGATGCAGTGGCAGTAAGTCATCTTAATGCCATCTCACAGTTTGATAATAGTGATAAAACAATGCTATAAGAAGCATGCTTAATTCTTCACATTAATATTCACAGATTTCATTTAGAGAGTGGCCATTTAGAGCGCATGCCCTCATTTAACCTGTGCAGCTTGATATGGCACCCAATATTGCAGCTTAAAAAAAAATCAGGGCCTGTTTGTTGCTTGGTCCCAGGAACATGGTGTTCAAATCCCCTGGGTTGTTAGCAATGCACCCACTAAATGTGAAGTTAAATCTATCATAGACTATAAATAAGAAAATTCTGTAATCACAGTGGCACCAATCAGTCAAAGGTCTGCTCTTAATATACCTTAAAAAGATGCTGTAGTATATTGTGGCTACAGTGTGGGTCTGTTTGCCTGAAATAAAGGACCTTACTAATGCAAGAACACTCCTGATTTCTTTATGCCCATGCCTGGGTTTTAACAGTATTTTAACAAAATATGAGGCAGGGAAAAGCAAAAGAGAAATTGCATAGGTTGTTAGAAAAAGTCAACGAAAGTCAGCAGCTATCTAGAGGGAGTGAAGGACGAGTGAAAAACAGAGCAAGAGAGCAGGCTGGGGGAACACAGGAACAAAGACAGGTGAAAATGAAGGCCGAATAAGTTTGGAAAGACAGATGGGTAAAGTTGGAAGGTTGAGCAGAAAATGAAAGGCAAAAATATGGTGATGGAAATATGTATGAAGGAACATAAGGCAGATCAGAGGAATGTGAGAGGTGTGTGAGGTGTCAGGGATGGACATGCTCAGTGGAGTGGAGGACTGTAATTCAGCAGTCAGGCAGATTTATCTTTGTCCTTTTGTATGATGGTAAAGGACACCGGTGGACCATTATACAGACCTCAAACTCATCAGGAGTCCATGACATAACTCCAACAGTGTCAGCTGAAAGAGGAATCTCCTGAATGTTAAATGACTCTTCACTTTTTTACTGGTATATTGTATCATTTGAGGTCTTGTTGTCCAAATCAGGGTATTTACTAACATGTGAACAGGTAGTTGTCTGGTTTCTTAAACATAGTGCATCTACATTTGTTGTTAAAAATCCTGAAGGAGTTTATACCTGTAAAGAAGGTGATTATTTACGTCAGTCATGGTCAATATAATTTGGCTTTTTGATCAAAAGAAATTACAAATAAACTCTTCAATGCAAAGTGAAAACAGATTTCTACAAAGTAATGTAAGTAAAATAAGTGATTGCATAAATATTCTCCCCCTTTAAAGTTACTGACCAACTTCAACAGAGGTCCAGCCAGTTGGTGCTGGTAGTCTCAAAAATTCATGAAATGGGGATCACCTGAGTGCAGTGAATGTGTTTGTAGTATAGAGACTTTACAGTATTCCTGGCTACCATTACAACATGAAGACAAAAGAACACTCCAAACAACTCAGGGAAAACGTTCTTGAAAAGCAGAGGTCAGAGGATGGATATCAAAACATTTTTGAGGCATTGAACATCCCCTCAAGGTCAGTTTAATCCATCATAAAGAAATGGAAGTAATATGGCACATATGTAAATCTGCCTAAATCAGGCCATCCTCACAAACTGAGGGACCGTGCAAGAAGGAGACTAGTGAGAGAACACCAAGACACCAATGACTACTCTGAAGAAGCATGGGAGAGACTCTACATACAACTGTTGCCTGGATTCTTCCCCAGTCAAAGCTTTACGACAGAGTGGCAAACAGAAAGCCAGTGTTTAAGAAAACTCATTAAATCTCTACTAGAGTTCACCAAAAGACATGTGGGAGACCCCATTGTCCAGTTCTTTGGTCTGATGAGACCAAAACTGGTGCTTTTTGGCTATCAGACAAGACACTATGTTTGGCGGACACCAAACACTGCACATCACCACAAACACAACGTCCCCACTGTGAAGCACAGGGGTGGCAGCATCATGCTGTGGGGATGCTTCTCAGCAGCCGGTCCTGGAAGGCTTGTAAAGGGAGAGGGTGAAATGAATGTGGCAAAATATAGGAAAAAATTTTCAGTCTGCAAGAGAACTACAGCATGGGAGAAGATTTATTTTCTAGCAAGACAACGACCTGTAGCATACAGCGGCTACACAGGAATGGTTTAGAGACAACAAGGCGAATGTTCTGGAGTGGCCGAGTCAAATCCAAGGCCTCAGTCTGATAGAGAATTTGTGGCTGGACTTGAAAAGGGCTGGTCATGCCGATCTCCATGCAACCTGACAGAGTTTGAGCAGTTTGCAAAGAAGAGTAAAATTGCAGTGTCCAGATGTGCAAGCCTGACTGAGACCTGTCCACACAGACTCAGTGCTGTGAATGCAGCTAAAGGTGCATCTACTAAATACTGACTTGAAGAGGATGAATATTTATTCAGTCACTGATTTTACACTTATATTACATATTTGTATTTAATTGACATTACTGTGTAGAAATCTCTTTACCTCTTTATTAATCAAATCAATGAAAGGGTAAAACATCCAAGGGGGTGAATACTTTTTATAGGGACCGTATAGATCAGAAGCATCATAAGGTGGTGAGGAATAGCAGGCATGAGCTTTTTGTCCACCAGCATGTAAAATAGCTTCCTGCAGCTTTAAATGTTAAAAGAATCCTTTGAATGTGTCCTCCCGTCAAGGACATGTTGCTGAAGGTCTGTCCTCAGAATTACAGTACATCTCCCCTTCATGGATGCCTGCTTTTGTTTTCACTGTGTGTTCTGTACCCTCAGTGCACTGTCGTCACTGTGAGCCAGTAATAATGGAATTACAACATCAGGGCAGTGCACAAGGCCAGACCAGCGCTGGTTAAATGGGCAATATCCACACTGTTACACATCATTAACCTGCACATGTTCTGAGTCTTCTTAGATAAAGCTGTCTCACTGTCTCAAGGACTGTTATTGTGTGAGTTCATTAAATACTGCTATTAACATCAGCTGATGAGTCACTCGGGAATTAATATTATTAATATTATCAGATTAATTCGAAACATCCTGATGTCATACTCACAAATAGGCTACAGATTTGCCCCTAAATAGGATTTCTCATAATTAGCACAACCATCGCCCATGGCAGCAGTGCAGGCCAAGACCTAAACCATATGTGATCACTATCAGGCCATACTCCATTATTTAAGATTCCTCGCAGAGGTAACAAACTAAACATACTCTTTCTTTAAAATTTTGAAGCTGCAGATCATGACTGAGTGTAGGTCAGGGTTAAAAATAGCTAAGATATCATGAAAACCTTTGAAATACTTTTAATACTAGTCATTTAAATGTTTATTTATGTCCTAAAATGTCTTGAAAGCTTTAAATTTGATTGTTAACCCTCTACATAAAGGTCATATGAGTGTATATTCTAAACAATTTTTGGGCTTCACAGACATTACCACCAGGCCACCTGTAGCTCATCACTTTTCCTGTGAATTCACAAACATCCCCGCTGACATGACAGATATTGACGTTTAAGGAAAATAAAGAAGCCCGCTATGAAAGAGAGATGGTTTATGGTCAGACAGAGAGCAATAGACAGGCAACTATGGTTTTGTGTTTGAGCATCGACTTTTAGGTCTAAAAAACTTCCTGATTAGATTCCAGCTCTTTCAGTAGATCTTTTTACTGGTTGATAGCCTGAGAAAATCACACAGGAAGAGATGATAGGAAGAAATGAAAGAAAAAATGGTAATTAAATAGCGCACATTTTCTTGATGATATGTGTTTTATTACCACCTAAGGAGCTGCTTGTTCTGTTTTAAAAGACAACTGCTACTGAAATGAGGCTAGGTATCACTGGAGTAGGCAAGAACCTCTCTGCTAATTGATTGGTGATTCATTCTAAAATCTACCTGTCACATTCTTACCATTTGAGCCTCATTGAATGCAATGGGATGTCAGAATGATCGTCGGCTGTCTTTTAAATTGGCTGTTAAGTGCGGACAGGCCAGCTTGAGTCTGGATCTATGAGCAATTTGGGGGTGATTTCCCTCGCTGAGTCATCTTTGGGCTCTCTGAGCACTCTGCTGACTCCCTTTGCAGATCTCTGAGGGTTCAGCAGAGCCAGTTTTGTGTTATTCTGTCAAACCGAGGTCAGATATTAATGGCTACCTCCTCGTGGTCCCAGCACTGATTCGATCAGAGCAGCGAAGCAGAGTGAAGTGATACACCGTGTGTGTGAGAGAGCATGTATGTGTGAGAATTCACCAGGGTTATTTATTACAGCACAGACACAGGGAGACACTGTACCCTCCTAGTAAGTAAAGCCTGTAGTTTAAAGATATCACTGGTGTGTAACAGATGTGTGACTTTTTTATTTAAAGGCTGTAAAATCATGTTTTGTTTTGTTTTTTATCAGCTCCTTCTGTGAGCAACCAGATACAGTTTCCTCAGGTAGACAGGTACAGTTCATTTCAAAGAAATAGCCTGCATGAATGACTGCTTTTCTGACTGCTCTGAACTGAATTAGAAGTTTTTTTCTGAGGACTTTGGATGATATACAGTAAAGGATGCTACTGCAGGAAGTCAAGTCTGGACATGATTAATGCCTGAATCAGTTTCAGCTGAAAAGTTTCATCTGGTTTAGATGTAGAGCTGGATGTCATCAGCATAGCAGTGGATACAGAGACCATGGTGGCAGATGATAATACAGAGAGTAAGTTAATGTGGTGGACAATGTTAATGTATTTGACTAAATATATGCATGGCAATTCACTTTTTTCAATCAGCAGTGGACACATTATACTTCTGGTTCAACATCAGTCGCTAAAGCAGTTGCACTTTTCAAAGTAGCTTTATAGAGAAATTGTATTCGGTGTTTTATAAATACAGTAAAAACTGTTTTTGTTTCATTTTGAATCTTTGTACTGGCATAACTAAGGGTTATTTAATTAGAGTTTGGATCTAGGGCTGCTTCTTATTTGAGAGACAATCAGAAACTTTAGGTGCATAGAAGATGATGGCACAAACTTAACCACAGAAAAAGGAACTTGTTATGGATTGAAAAGAAATTAAGGCAACCATTAAAGGGTAAATGTTTTATAACTCACAGTGCAGATGTCTTTTGACATGTCCACTGAGCTGACATAAGACATTAGCCCTTAGCTCCAAGGGGTCCATGATCACGCCGGTGTGATTTCATCATCTGCTATTATGATAGCATAAAAACAAAGCCACATTTTGCATTACAATCACAGTTGTAAACTTTGTTTTTTGTTGTTTTTTGTTTTTTTGTTTTTTTTTTTGCCGCAGAGATGTTCTACATGACATATCAGGCAATCATCTAGGTGTTATTTTTTAGAATAGTCAACAAAAAATCCTAACCTTCATTTTGTACTTTTTTCTTTTTAAATATGAGAATGACAAAACACCCTGCAATGCAACAGTTCATATCCAATTTGCAATACGAGTCAAAATCGTCAGAATTAGATCATTTTAAATAATTTTTCAGCTTTAATTTTAGAAATAAACAAAAGTTAAGGAATTTGCATATCAAATTGCAATGTATGAGAAAAAATTAGATTATTTTCCAAAATCGTTCAGCCCTATACAGGACTGGACTTTTTCATTAATTTCAGGATTTTGTAATTTCATTTTTAAAATGACAATTTATTGTTTTAAATAACAATTTTCAAAAATCCATTTTTGGGTGGTTGTGTTTTTTAGGCACTATATCTAATACAGTAAATTAAAAAAAAAAACCAAACAAAAAAAGTTTTAATTTTATAAAGCTGAAGTAGTGCAGAAAAAATGATTCCAAACATGAGCATGGTCTACATTTTCTGAGTGGTTTAGATTGTCTAAGGAAAAGAATAGCACAACAGCCAGTGGACCTCTAAGGGTTGAGGAGCAGTGGTGTACTTATGTAACATAAAGCATGCCATTAATGTGATCATAAAAATGACCCACTAATCATGAACTTAATTGCCTTTGGATTAATGCCTTAATGCTGACAGTGCCAGTGAATATCCAGCCTCAACATTTAAAAGAATAATCAAAAGAAAGTGATGAAAAGAAAAATTAGTCTCAGTCTGTCTTCTTAAAAACTGTGAAATGTTAAATCATGATGACAAAATGGTATTGTGAACCTAGTATTGCGATAAGTTTAGTACTGCAAAATGAAAAAAATATATGCAACCCATCAAAAGTTCAGGCCATGTATGTTAGGAATGGCTGTGTTTTACCAAAATACTTTAATTTTTAAGATTAAAATGACAATGACAGTTGATTTTCTGGGCCAATTCTGACAGCAACATGAAGCTGATAATGGACATTTGGAACTGATTTTCATTTAAAGTCAAAGTGATTCATATATGTCTGTAATTACAGTGTTAAATTTACATGTGAAAGGATGTAAACCTGTCATCAGAAAAAAGATTACTTCATCACTAATTAGTAAAGATGAAAAAGACACCAGCCAGTCAGAAATCAGGGAGCCAGAGGGAGACAGCCAGCAGCAGAATCAAAGCAGGACACTTTGATAAATAAATATCACTGGCAATCTGATATGGATGTTCATCTGAATGCTTAATATCAGCCACAACAATCGACCAGGCTAATAATCGATCAACCCCTAATTCAGATTCAGTTTGTATTTTGTTTGTTTGTTTCTCTTTTCTTTTGTCAGTCTTTCCTGCCCTTCTCTGCTCCTCTCTTATCCTCCTGCTATCTTCTGTCTGTAATTTATGCAGGCCTTGATTTTATTGTCCCACTGGAAAAATCTGCTTTTCAGACAGTAACAACCACACAATAAAAACACAACAGCATGTGATCATCTTGTTTGTTAGAGTTGTTTATCAGTAAACAGGGATGTTTTCTGCTCTCAGCACCTCCCTTTCTCTCTTAATAACTTTCATCCAGACAGCCGGTCGATAAGTTGGCCTGTTAAAAGCAGATTGAGCTCATCCCTTAACTGAAAGCCAATACATGGACACATTAATGCCTGTGCATGTTTATGTGTTGTTCTGTGCTTTATGAGCCCGGTCTGTGAGTCAGTTCAGGTGAAATATTCAGGCCACAGCCGCCTGTAACCACACAAATCAGGTCAAACTGTGCCATGTGGTGAACATTTGTTTTGCTCCGTTTCCACTCCTTTTCATGGTGTAATTATCAACGGCACGCTAAACATCATCATTAATTCAGGCAGGGATTATTGTGGCGTTCTGTCTGTGATGCTGCTGTGTTTAACTCTTGAGTCACTCAGTCTCACTTAGAGGAAAAGTTCAGTAAAGTCAGGGGAAGAAGAAGAAAGACAAAAAAGAGGAAAAATGACCCAAAGATTAGTGTGCATCCGGTGTGTGTGTCATAGACTGAACATGTGTGAAGAGGGTGTTCTCTTTAGAAATTCAAATATTTAACATCCAATCAGACAAGGAGCCCAGGGAAGAGGACAGAGAGACCAAGGACAGAGAGAGAGGGAAGGAACAAAAAGAGGAGAAAAACACAAGTATCACAAAAATTGAAGAAAAAACAGGACAGAGAGTACGTAGACATCATTGTACAACTTCTATCAGGAAAGCTGATCCTTCAAATCATGATTTGTTCAACAGAAACAGGGAAATTTTCCAAGAACCAGCTCAATTTCAGATCACATAATGTATGTTGTAGGATTGAAAAACATCAAGAAAAGGCAAACACATACAGTAACTGCGGCCAGAATGAACTGGGTCCAGTTTTTCATGACTTTTTTTTTAGTATTTTTATGATTTTATAAACACAATTAGAGAACTATAATGATGAATTATGATTGTTGTAATTGCATTCTCTGAAAAAAGCTGAGTATGTCTTCCTTAGTTTTCCTTCAAGGCCATGTTAGACCAGTGTTTGTCTACCTTATTTTTGCCATGGCGCCTTTTAAAAATGTGAAAAATCTGTCACCGATAAAAACCCCAAAACATTCTACATCCCAGTGACTGAGGGATTCGTGTAGTAATAGAATTGAAAGTATAAATCTCTAAAGCACTTTCTTAAAACAATTAAAATGCCTGGGTCATCACAGTGGTCGTGTTGACCTTTTTTAAAAAAACACTTTGAGGCATGTTGGCTCACCTGCTGAACTAAAACAAAAAACTACACGGTTTTTTGTCGAGCGTGTACTAACATAAGCCAGTTCTTTTGCTGACGAAGAAACTGATGTGATTTCTGCAAGAAGATGTATGAAAAATTTTGAATGTACATTGGAATAGCTGATGATCAGCATATTCATTATAATTCTTGGTTGAATTTTAAGCATTTTGAAGCCACCTCTGACAGTGGCAAGGCCCCCTGGTTGAGAAGGCTAGGCAAGACTACACATTTTTTGCCTTTTACAGTGGTTCCATGTCAGCATCTTGCCATTTATCAGACAACGGACCGGCAACACTACAAGATTCCTCTAGACCAATCATTTTATGCTGTCATCATGAGGTTATCTGCTTTCTTTGCAACTTTGTGCAAGTTCATAGGTGGGTGGAGGCAAGGAGTGTTAATCATGACTACAACAGAAGGGTTGTGTGATACGAGCGATCTTGTTTTCTAAACAGAAGAAAGCAGTGAGCAGAAATGATCGTGGACTCAAAGGAATCAACACCTTTATTGTCTTTATTTCAGAAGAAATACTAGAAATACTTTTCTGTAGACCTTTTGAAATAAAAAAAATCTTTTTAAGTAATGATTTTAAAAAGATTGCTAGATGGCCTACAGTTTATAGTAGGGCTGAACGATTTTGGAAAATAATCGAATTGCAATTTTTCTTTATTTTGACACAAATTTCAGGTAAAGACATATTGCACCATCTGCAATTTGAAAATTGCAGCAGACCATATTGCAATTTAGTCTAATTTTTGGTTAATTTCCCAGCCCTAGTTTATAGGTCACACCTCCTGTACAAAGGTTTCGTCCTCTTAAAGGAGAGCCTGGATTCAAATTAGGCCTGGGACTACTTTACTTCTTTGCTTCCTGTCAGTCCCCATTTTCTCTTTTTCCAACTCTATTTACTATCCTATCTAAATAAATAAAATAAATGCCTGATACGTCTTTAAAAAACAAATCTAATTTTAATTATATTGTGAGGTAATGTAACATCTCTAATGAGAGTTAGAAAATAAATCACACTGAGGATAAATCTACTCAGTCTATAACATGCATCACATTCACTTAGAGAGGTCCTACACATGTGCAGATTGTATAGAGCAGGATGAGCTGTTTCCCCATGTGCTGTCTTCTTATTGGGGACACGTTGGGGTCACAACATCTCTCTCTCCTTGGAGAGAGAGGTTAAGACTCAAATCAGCATGTCACATCCTGTTTGATTTCCTGTCAGACAGGCTGATAGCCGAGATTACAAGACTCTAATTGAGGGGAGGTGGGTAGGATGGGGGCTGAAATTGTGAAAATAAACAGACAGGCAGGGAGACAGAGGATGTGTTTAATGTCTGAAGACAAACATGGGGAATATCTGCCACTTCAGGGAGGATATGCCTCAGCTGGTATGACAGCATGTGTAAATCTATGGGTTAATGCTAGTCTCAATGCAGCAATAGTAAACTTTTACGAGTGACTTTATCCCACCTTTTCAGATCACGTAGATAAATTTGTCACTATAAAATGAAGGGAAGAGAGCTGTTAAGCATTGTAGACCTTGACATGTGGCAGCAATTTAACATCAGTGAACCTCAGTCTCAAACTAATTATGTTAGTCTGTTGTAATTTATGTGACAGAAGGTGATTGGTGCCCTCTATTTCACCGTTAAGGTCTTGTTTGCTGTACTGTCTCTCAAGAGTAAGACTATAATTTCACATAAATGCCACACTAATGAGGATGTTGCCTGTTCTCCTCCATCTTTTGTCGTAACTAAGAAGGAAAACATTTTGTTTCCTTCATTAGCATTTCACAGCCTCCACCATGCTTGAAACAGATTTATGAGTTTTAAAGATAGTATATAAAGAATCATCACTACAAACTAAATACACACTATTCAGGAATTGAAACCGTGTCTTATGTAAAATCATTCTTCTAAGTATCCGATGAAAGCTCTTGTTTTACATGACTAATGGCACAAAATCTATTCTACATAACTCAAAGTACAGGGAAATGAAAAGTCATTATTGGAGGGGTTTTCTATATACAGCAGGACTTGAGGGCATCTTTTTCCCTTTTAAATCTTGTGAGTTAACTGTGTGTTATGACTAGCGATCCATTCCCAGCAGACCTGACAAGTCACTTTCTGAAGTCTCTCTGGAGCTAAACCATGTTTATGGTTAGAATGATCGGGGTTTGCTTGCTTTGGTTTTACATAAAGATCAAGCAAGACTCTAACTTAATGCCTTGTGTAAGAATATGAGGGCGTACAGCAGTGTTCCCCAAACTTGTTCTGCCACACCCCCCTTTGACAGATGAGATTTTCAACCAATATATTGGCTGTATTATCCAGCCTATATCAGCTGTAAAATACAGTGCCGTGAAAAAGTATTTGCCCTGGTTTCTAAATGATGATTCTATTTATTAAGGAGAAAAAATACAAAGCTCTCTGGTCCTTTGTGAAAAAGTAATTGCCCCCTGAACCTAATAACTGGTTGTGCCACCCTTGGCAGCAATTACCTTTTCACATAGGGCCAGATAGGTTTGGAATTTTTTTCCCCTAAATAAATAAAATCATCATTTAGAAACTGCATTCTGTATTTACTTGGGTTGTTTCTGTGAGATATTAAAATCGGTTTGATGATCCAAAACACTGAAGTGTGATAAATATGCAAAAACAATCAGGAATCAAAAAGGGGGCAAACACTTTTTCATGGCACTGTTTTAACCATATTTACAAATAACTTGATATTTGTGCATCCTCGTTCCTTAAACTATTAAGTGGTTTCTTAGGACATCGTTTTTAGTTCTAAGCTACATTTATATATGAAATGGATTATTTTTGGTATATCACATATCAGGTGACTGTGGCTCAGCAAGTAGAGTCTGTTGTCTCGCAGTCGGAAGGTTGTGGGTCGATCCCCATATCCATCATATGTTGACATGTCCTTCAATAAGACACCTCACACCACTGCTCCATCAGTAGCGTGTTAATAGGTATGTATGTGTATGAATGACATTAGCTAATACTGATGGCCAATTCTCCATAGCAATCGTCACCATCAGCGTGTGAATGGAGTGAAAGGTGAGAAAACTGCTTTAAGTAGTCAGATGAGAAAAGTGCTATAGAAGCTCAAGTCCATTAAACATTAACAGATCAACAGCATTCCAATATTGTGCATCCCTAGTTGTAGAATATTGTATGGATATATACAGTAGTCTTTCACATAGTGTAGTCTGTGATCTCTCTGAGCTCTTTAGACTATGTCATATTCTACCTACGCATCCGTACTAATCTCATGCACATCTGATCATTTCTTGCACATTAAGACACTGTCAGGCAGTAAAGGCAATGCCTTAGAGAGCAATTAAGGCTGGATCTTGCCCAGTGGGGCACTTCAAAATGCTGACGACAGGGACTCAGAAACACTTTTCTCCTGAATACTTGATGATTCACTCCATCTCAGAGGCACAGCTGACATGAAAAAAAATTCCCAAATGTCAGTCTGTTCCTCAAAATATTATAAAAATTATGTAAAAACATTAAGCCCTGCTGTGTAGGTGTGTGCTGCAGGATAATGATATGAAAGACTGATAGAGATCATTGAATTAACTGACTTATGTCATATCACTTTAACCCTGTGTGTTTAGCCTGTTTGATCCTTGTCTGTGTGTTTGATCTGTCAGACACACCTTAAGGTCAGCAGAGCTCTGACATGTCCATCAGAGCTCGGCTTTGTTCTGTTGTCAGGGAGCTCAAACGGGCTGTTATTATTCAGAGCACAAAGGGCTTAATAACACTTAGTCTGCCTTTAAGAATCACACAATAGGCTTTTACTGGCTACAGGATGTAATGTATGAAGGAGCTGCTCTTAAGTAGTGCTCATTAAAATAGCACTTTAACTACAATAACTTTTTTCTGTTAACCACTTATATAATATATTCTGTAAACATGTTCAACATTACTTATAAAAAAATATGTTTGCCTACTTTTGTGTAATAAATACATCTGTGATGCAGTCAAATATATTTCTCAAAGATAAATTATGTAGGCTTGCTTGGAAATGATTGGACGTCCCAGTCAACCTGTCATCCATGCTCCACTTCACTCCCCCACACACACACAGTCTCTGATAACTATTACAGCTGACTGGTGTGTTTGTGTGTTGGTTATATGTATATGTGTGTGTGTGTGTGTCAGGTGTTAAACAACATATGACAAGACATCTAGCCTCATTAAAGATGTGAAGCACGTTAGTCAAGAAGCCACAGGCCATATGGAGGTCATATGGATGTGTCTGCATGTGTGACGATCTGAGTGGAGCAGTGAGGAGGCTTTTCATACAAATGTCCTTACTTCAGTTATGGTAAATGTCCTTCGCCACTTACTTGGAAAAAGGCCTGGGTGATATGGCCTAAAAATTACATCACAGCATTTTCTTGCCATTTCCAGTAGCAGTATTATATCAGGGTATTACAAAATTAAAAAGAAATAACGCATTTAAATACATAGTCACATGTTACAACCCCTTTCTCCCACTAAGACAACCATGTGATGGCATAATGAACCCAAAATGCATAAGATCATAGAAATGTTTTTTTCTCTATGTTCACTTCTTTCTCACTGCACCCACAGTTTGAAGTGTCATCTTTACCCAAAGTGATAAAGTTGATCAAATTTCCCAATGTGGGCATTCACAATAAAAGCATTTAAGAAAAATAACAAGTGGACTTTTGTTGTGAAGAATGTGATAGAAGTAACAGGTTTATCACTGATTTAACTTAGCTTTGGCTGCCGTACTGGCGAGTTTACACAGCTACAGTCTACAGCTGACTTTCTGACCTCAGAGAGTCATGATTTTCAGCCATTTTAAGTTAGGATGTGCACGGTTAATGGCTAAAACGGTTACATTTGTTCATCAAATTAGCCGTAATGGAATTTATGAGTCAGCTAAATGAATTACTCATCATTTATTATTAACACTGGCTTGAAATCCTGGTCTATAATGCTCTTTTGAACAGTAACGAACCTCTCGCCATTAGAGGCCACTGTAGCTTCAGTTAATGGTCGCCGCCTTCCTGTCTCGCACTTCACAGATATAAACATGAGAAGCTCAGTGGTGGCTTAGTGGTTAGCGTGTAGGCACAGCACGGTATGACAGTTTTTCAAAGTAGTAAATAGAAATAAAATGGTATGTAGACTGCCGAGGGTTGAACTCACGTATAACTTCCACCCGAAGTGAAACGCTGCCGCATATCAAAGCACGATATTAATCTGCAAAGAGAAACAAAGGCTGGCGGTGTTAGCTTGTAATATTAGCCTTGCTGCAGAGAGTATATCAGACTAATGTCACACCCGCTGACACTATGACCCTGTGAGGAATCTGACTGTTTTCTAAGGATTTTCTCCTCTTTAGACTCGTTGGTTGATCAAAATGTAAATGAGCGTGTCGGTGGATACGGAAATAGACGCTTCGGAGCATCCTTAGTTTTAAGATGAATCTCTGCCCCATGGACCCAAGACAAACCGAGAGAAACAAATGCAGCACACAACTTGTGTCAAAGCCCCAGATGGGCAGAGAAAGACACTTTGCAAAGTGAGCACACTCACTGTATGTTGTGGCTCTTTCAGCTTCAAGCCTGAAGAGAAAAGAGGGCAAATTTACCTGTTTACTGTGCTGAATTACAACAGCACATCTGGGTGATATTTGGGTAGTTACCCAGCTGCTTGTAATGCTAGAGACAAACATGCTAATGACTGGACCAAGACTGAGCTGTGTTCTGTCATTTAGCCCTCTGCTACGCCAAGGGTGGAAGCAGTTTTACCTTGCGTTTTCACTACCACACAACGCATGAATTTAAACTGGTGATGACGGTGTTGCAAAAGTCCATTCCCTTTCAGAAATGTTACTGGTGACAAAAGTGATACCAGTTTACCACCCACCACTACTTGAAAGATTCTATGTATCGACAAATTTAGCTTTGTATCCTAAAAACTGTCAGATCAATCAGACAAGGCTTTGGCAGAACATGCATCTTGATATCTATACCCCTGCTGGAGGTTGAGGGGGTTGCAGGGGCAGATGAGAGCCTGAATATTCACATTAAAACTCACACCTATGGGCAATTTAGAGCCACTAATTCACCTAACAAGCATGCTTTTGAACATGGTGGGCAAGCTGAAGTCCCCAGAGACAGCCCATACATGCACAGGAACAACATACAAACTTCACCAAAAATCATTTTTAGTCCATATAGACAGAAATGTTCTTTTTGTTCTACTTAGCTTTGATTTGACTACGGCCTCGTTTCTCTTGGAGTGACCCTTCTAATTTTTCAATTTCAAATGAAAGGATAGTTTTTGGTTTCAACTCCTCAGAGTCCACCTCTTGTCCAAAACTAAAGTGAGATAAAGGGACAATCAGAGAGCATGGAGGTGTTTGTGCACATGACACTCTATTAATAGGACATAAGAGAGCGAGGTGCTGTGTTGTGGTTTGCTGGGACACCCACTGTCACACACACCAGATGGATGCTCTCTGTGCTGGTGGAGAAGCTTGTGTTGTGTGTGTGGGTCTGTGATCTTGTTCACATATGGTTTCTCTCTGTGATTCTGGGCTAACAGTTGCTGGCAGCTCAGGTGTCTGCAAGTGAGAAAAAACAGAGAGGGAGGGGAGGAAGGAGCTGATGGGAAGCTTAACTCTGGTTTAACCAAGCAGACAGGATGACATACACTACACAAAAGGAAGGACATGAGGATGGAAGGCAGTCAAAACAAAAGTTTTCATCACGCAACATCTAAGGGATTTAGTTATGTAAAGCAGTTTCAGCTTTAATGTAATCCACTCAAAAAAAGATTTAAATTTCAGAAGTCACATCAAATTAAACATATGCTTAAACTAATGCAGTGTTACCTTTAAAAAGTGAGATTTAACACATTTTAGAATACCTGTACACACATATATTAGTTCATACCAACAGCTGATAACAGTCCCTGGCCCTAAATAATTTCACACTGACTTTATATTATCAATAAATACAGAAGTTACTTTTTTTTTTAAAGAACTGTGCTTTATTTCAGTTTGACTTCATTTTAGTAATGGACTGAGATCCCCTCCTTCACTCACTGAGTGAGCTTTAATCCCTTTTAAGCAGCAGAGAACAGGTAACTGATCTCAGCTGTCGTGAGCCAGCAAGGTCATCAGTGCCATTAGCCTTTTGTTCAGATTATAGCTGAGAATCAGTGGGTGTGATGCTAGGAGGCCATTAGTATTAGTAATAAAGAAGTTCATATTTTCATGCCAGAGCAGGTTTTTATGTTACTGAATGATGACAAACTGATCAGCGATGGACTTGGACTTGTATAATTCTTTTCTAGTCTTCTAACTGCTCAAGATGCTACTGCACTCCATGCCACATTCACTCATTCATACCACATAAATGACAGAGGCTGCTATGTAAAGTGCCAAACCACCCTACAGTACTAATCCATTCTCATGCGCTCACACTTTGTTGGCATAGCAGCAGATGGAGGTTTAGTCCTGCCCAGCGACACTGAATTACAGGAGACGATATTGAACCCCAAACCTACCAACTAAGAGACAACCAGCTTTACCACTGAGCCCTACCTGCTCTTTGTGAGATAGTTTCACAGCCAAACATTTACCCATTTGTCAACCTAACTGTTAATCCTTATTTACATACATGTCAGAATTTTAAGCTTTTCCACCATTTGTTATGAAGTTCTCCTAAACTGGAACCACTGCAAACAGCCACTTCTCAATATACCTGACAATCCCAAAGCAACTCTCAGTGACAAATAGCCTTTAACACCTACTTGCCAACACCGGTACCAATCACTGTTACTGCCTGAAGCATCGACCCTGAACTATCCAAAAACAATCCACCTGATGCTTCTTAACCAAAAAGAGATTTATATGTGATTTATATTCCAGCCATCACCTGATATCAAAACACAAGAAGCTCAGAGCATTTTTACCAGGGCAATCAGCATGAATGCATTAACAGCAATGTGATTAAGGTCCATAATTAGTGCAATATTTTGAAAATTGCTCGAGCCACATGCTTTATTGTCCTTGACAGCACACTTTGGTTAAGCCGCTGTAACATCTTCTTGCAGCTGCAGAGTTGTAAACCAAGTCCATCACTGCTCTTCAGTGTTGAACGTTCAGGTGTTAAACGTGCAGCAAAAAAAAAAAAAAAAAAAAGGTGCGATGGCAGTATGCATGTAGTTGGCAAGAAAGTCCACCAAGAAGAAGAAAAAACAGAAAGCAACTTTGGGGACCACTCAGTTCAACATTTGTTTAGGCTCTGTGTGAACAATGGAGTCCTTTCTTTAGGCCACTGCGGATGTTTTTTGATTATTTTTAAGATGCTAGCAACAATCCTTTCCTTCCTCTATATCACCACACTATTTGGTTGATGAAATAGGGGAGATATGATGGAGAGTATATGAATGCGGTTATGAAGAGAAAGATGTTTAGAATTGAATTTACAGCTCTACATGCTGACAGGTATCCAGCACTCCGGCATGGTTAAGCTCACATCTCTTGCCTACCCTGCCCAAGTACACATAATTATTGTCAGAGACAAACTCTTTACATGGACTTGGGTACGCTGGACCAAATGGAACTGGCCTGGGTCCCTAATGTAAAACCACTCCTAAAATACCCAAAGTAACTCCAAAGAAACAGCTTAGCATTAAAAAAGCTACTGATAAACCTCCTACCCAGATACCCAGTATTTTTATTTTCTTTTTAACATTTTTATTCTTCTTTTTTTCCTTTTTTGTGTCAAAGCATGCTCTCTGTTTTCCTCAACTTCTGTAAAGGTTCAACCATTATGAGCCTAGTGAATCTTCCTTGAATTCCCTTATGCTCTGTTCAAATAAAAAACAATAACAATATAGCACACCACTGGGTTTAAGGAATTCCTCTTGTGTACAATATATGCAGAGGTATTAAACTATACATCATGTCCAAAATGCATTCACACTGATTTGCAACTGAGCAGCAAAATATTTCCAATATGCACTGAGGAATATATTTTTTCTCTCTCTGTGCACAGAAAGCATGGAAAGAAGAATGAGTTAGAGCAAAATAAGTGAGTCAGTAAACAAAATTACAAACTCCAATACAATCTGTAACATTGGTGTTATTTGTGTTGTGTGGTTATTGCTGTTGCAGCGCTGCAATTTTTTGGAGTTTAAACTTCTTTTTTAATGTGTACTTTTGATGAGACTACATTGAAATAATTTGATCAGAGTGGGTCGTTACTGCTGTTTCCAAACCACTACAATAGAACCAAGCATTATATTCAGATATGAGCATTTTGCTGTTAGCTGGTGGTGCTATTTTAGTAAATTGAGTTTGCTCAGTATAACTGCAGGCAGTGTACTAAGACTTCCAGTCTCACTAACAACTCATTAACAACAACAATTTAAAAAAGCAAACAAAGAGAGGAAGTTAGACAAACTTCAATTATAAGCGTGATTAGGGTCTGGATTACAGAGAGGGGAAGCTTCTTTGTTTTAGGGTCTCTACTTCCTGTTCTCACCTCATCCATCCAGCTTTCTTCTTCCCTCCTCTTACCTTCTTATCAATCATTTCACCCTCCCTCCCCTTCCTCTTTCTCTCCTTTCAATTATGTGTTTGCCAGCAGGGTATCTTGGCGACAGGCTGCAGGAGCTGTCGCCACGGCAACATATCATAGTCTGTGGTTGTTGAGGCGTTTTGTCGGGAGGTGGGTGGGGGGTTTGGGGGGATGTAAATGGAGGCTGCATCCTTTGCGTGCTGAAACTGCTCCTGAGAGAAGAGGAGGGCAGACAATCAAATATTAAATTCTCTAGACGCTCGGCTCCTTCTTTGTCTCGTCCTCCATTTACTTTACCTTTCCTCCACCCCCATCATCACCTCATACAAGCACGCTGTGTTTCATTATTACCCTTTTATCTTAAGTGTTTAACCCTTTGTCTCCTCATCTGGTCCTTTTTTTACAGCTGTTACGGCATAAAAAGAAAATAGCTCAGTGTTATGTGTACATGAGAGCAGAAGGAAAGTACTTAATTGACAGTGTTGCATTATACGTTCATGTTGCACATAAACAAACCTGTATAAAATGTGCCACAGTGAGAAATAAGCCTTGCTCAACTTTATTTAAGCTATCTACTGTTACTGGACATGATTTGAACCCATCAATTTCTGCCAGTAACACGTAATCATATGTTCTTTCTCCTGTGTTGGTATTGCAGCTGCAGTACTTGATGTTGAAGATGATTTTGCATGGTTACTTAGGACCATTTCTGCAAAAAGAAAAATAAATCAGAGCATATTTAAATATCCTCCATATACAGTATATCCTCATTAGGCTGTAATAATACACACAGCTTACAATATGATGCGTATTATAGAGATTTCTATTATGATATGAGTTCTTTGATGAAAGAATAGCAAAATATCCATGTTATCTTTTTGCAGAAATAAAAATAAAGTTTTTTTTTGAACAACTGTATAGATAGCAAGAAAAAAAATGCATTTTTTTGCTATTAACAGTAACACTGACAATATCTTACAAAAAGGACCTTTTCCAAACAGTAAACAAGGGATTTCAGTACAAATCCCAAATCAAATAGTGCCGCTGTGGCTCAGTGACGGAGTTGATCCTCTCTCAACAGTATGACAGCAAATTAGTGGCATCATCAGCGGAGTGTGAATGTATGTCAGTGGAATCAGTTCATACTAACAGATGTGTTACATACACGTGGACAAAATTGTTGATAACCTTTGGTTAAAGAAAGGAAAACACACAATGGTCACTGAAATAAGTTGAAACTGAAAAAAGTCATAATTGTCAAAAATTAACAAATGAAAATCAGACATTGCATTTGAATTGTGGTTCAACAGAATCATAAAAAAATCAAACTAATGAAACTGGCATGGACAAAAATGATGGGACCCCTAGAAAAGATGTAAAATAATGTGATCAAAGAGAAATGTTAAACTAAGGTGTGGCCTGTAATCAGCATCGCAGGTGTCTTCAAGCTTGTAATCAGTCAGTCTACCTATTGAAAGGGTGATAAAGTAGTCACTGTGCTGTTTTGTATCACAGTCTTTACCACACTGAACATGGACCACAGAAAGCTAAGGAGACAGTTGTCCCAGGATATTAGAAAGAATGTTATAGACAAGCATGTTAAAGGTAAAGGTTATAAGATAATCTACAAGCAGCTGATGTTCCTGTGACTACAGTTGCACATTTAATCAGAAGTTTAAGGTCCACTGGACTGTAGCCAACCTCCCTGGACGTGGCCGCAAGTGGAAATTGATGACAAATCGAAGAGACGGATAATATGAATGGTAATCAAAGAGCCCAGAACAACTTCCAAAGAGATTAGAGGTGATCTCCAAGGTCAAGGTACATCAGTGTAAGAATGCACCATCCATCACTGTTTGAGCCAAAGTGGACTTAAAGGGAAGACGACTGAGGAAGACTCCACTGGTGAAAGCAAATAATATTTAAAAAAAAAAAAAAAGAGTTTGGAATTTGCCAAAATGCATATTGACAAGGCACAAAGCTTTTGGGAGAATGTCTTTTGGACAGATGATTCAAAACTGGAGCTTTTTGACAAGTTACATCAGCTTTATGTTCACAGATACAAAAATGAAGCATACAAAGAAAACACCGTACCCTGAAACATGGAAGAGGCTCGGTTATGTTCTGGGGCTGCTCTGCTGTATCTGGCACAGGGTGTCTTAAATCTGTGCAGGGTACAATGAAATCTCAAGACTGTCAAGGCATTCTGGAGCCAAATGCGCTGCCCAGTGTCAGAAAGCTTGGTCTAGGTCCCGCAACAGGATAATGACCTACAACACACAGCTAAAAGCACTGGACTATAAGCCCTGATCTAAATCCTACTGAACATCCTTAGGAGGAGCTGAAACGTGCAGTCTGGAGAAGGAACACCTCAAACCTGTGACACCTGGGGCAGTTTGCTCATGAGGAGTGGGCAAAAATACCAGGGACACGTGTAGAAGTGTCATTGAGAGTTAGAGAATTGTTTGATTGCTGTAATTGCCTCAAAAATTTGTGCAACAAAAATTAAGTGTACCGTAATTTTTGTCCAGGCCAGTTTCATGAGTTTGTTTTGTAAAATTATTCTGTAGAACCACAATTTAAAAGCAAAAATTTTCCAGTCAATTTTTATTTATTATGACTTTTGTCAGTTCTAAGTTATTTCAATGACCATTGTGGGTTTTTCTTTCTCTAACAGAAGGGTACCAACAATTTTGTGTGTACCATGTGTAACCATGTGTGTATTTATGGGTATCCTGAGTATCTACTGACCCTCAAAATGTGAAATAAGCCAAATCTGGCTGGCCTTCAGGGTCAGTGCTCACAGGGGACAGGGTTAAAATGTGGAAAAGGGGTATGATATGTCACGTTTTATAGTCTCACTTTTTGCCTTTAATGTTTTCCTCTAAGCCACAGTTTGTTTGGGCTGAAAAGTTGTTTCATTGTTAGTTATTTTCTGATCAATTGCAATGGCACAAGAAAAACATTACCCATTCTGATGAAGGATGTGCTTTTTAAGAATAAATTCTTAGCCTGAAGAAGAATTGTTTTTCTCTTACAGTGAAACCAAGGTGGGAACTATTGGTCAATGAACTGAGTTCATAATAAAATCAGAAAGACAATTATTGACATTAATATATTAAATGTCAGTTTTATTAAATGTAACCAAGCAAACATTGGCTTTTTTGGTTGTAAAATGAGGTAATTAGTGCTGAAATGAGGTTGTTGGAGTAGAAGGACCCTGAGGAGAGATGAGGGCAGAGTCAAGGTGGGGGGTGGTGCAGATAAGCAGGGCATTTAGTGTAAAGATGTGAAGTCTGCTACACACATACACAAATATTCATATCGTCCCCTCAGCCTGTTCTTGCAGGCGTAGCTCTGTTCAGCTTCCAACACCACTGGGCTCACATAAAAACACACAAATCCCTACCGGTACACAAATATGCTTGAAAATATATCTGCTACACACAGCTGCAGTGGACACAGTTTACACACCATATACACATGAATAATTCAGATCGATACAAAGAAGCAGGCTGTGTTGAGAGGAGTGTTCATTTACGCAAGGTCACCTACTAACACACTGCCTTATTAAGCAGAGAAACACACACTCACATTGGCAGACATACACACCGGCTTGTCTCCAGTGGAGGTGGCTGGAAGTGAGCAGTGATTGTGCTAACAAAGAACTGCAAATCCTCCTTCCTCTCCCTCCCTGCTCTCTTCCTCTCTGTCGTTCTTTTTCTATCTCTCTCTTCTTCATTGATCCTTTGTTTGCATGTTTTCCAGTGTGTGCCTGTGTGTGAAGAGCCAGAGTAAACAGAAGAGGAGGAGGAGACTGCTTATAGCTGTCTGAAGTACAGCCTGTTGTTGTCATGATTACTCACTGAAGGAGAGAGAGAGAGAGAGATGAAAATGAGACGAGGAAAGGATGGAGGGACAAAGTCGAAGCAATGACAGAGAAACACACTCTGTTAATGCAGTCTTGTATGTGGAGGCTTTTCTGCAGATTAAGTGTCACATCCGTCCCCTATCAGTATTCCAGCGCTCTGTTGCAGTGCTAATGCTATGCTAATGCCATGCTAATTGACCATTCACCGTGCTGGCTTTAGCTGTGCTGATACACACAGACAGATGTGGGCTGAATCATTGTGTTACATCATGTCAGCGTTCATTTGAAGCACTGGAAATACAACAATGGATATTCTAGTAACATTAAAAACACATTAGACTTTGATGGTAGTAGCATTAAAGTGTTTTTAAACTCAAGTTGCAGTAGATCACATTAGAACCAGTAGTGCACATTTAACAGTTGGACTTTAGAGAGGACCAAAGCATGATATCAGCACTGTAGGCAATGCGAGTATATGCAGCAGTGTATATCCCAGTGTTCGTAGTTAATTTGGCCTATTATTTTTTACATGAGTTGTGTCGTCATTTTTAAAGCATCTTCTCACACAGAGTCAGGATTTTGTTGGAAATGTCTGCATTTTCTTAAAAAATGAATGATGAATATTGACTCACTACACAGCACCGTTTTCATAAAAGGGATATAATACCCTAGTATACAGTAATACCACCCATTCCTATTGGTCACTTGAAAATCTGTAACAATGATTGGCTATTTGCCTTGTTAGTCATCAATAGAAAGCTGTGATGTAGCTTCGTGGCCACAGGGCGATGGGTTAGCTGAGCAAGACAGTGTGGTGTTTCCGGTATCTGAGCATGCAGACTAAAGTCAGAGTCTTTCGGTCCTTCAGGTGTTCCTGTACTCTTGTGGGGCCTGAACGTTGGCTAATGGCCAGAGGCGCTAACAACTTCATCAACTTCTTTTGGGCGCATCTTTGGGTATCGTTGGCAAGACCGTGTGTCTAATGCTGACGTACTCAGGAGAGTGAGGATGGGAATCAGCTGCCTGATACGTGAACAGCAGCTGGCATGCTTCCCTGGACCTGATACAGCTCAAAGCATACTGTGTCCCAGGGGCGGCCACATGCGTGGTCAAGGGGTCAGCTTGTAGGATACCTGGAGAGATGGGGCTTGACGGCATCCTGCAGGATGGCAGTACAGGACCAAGGCTAATGCAACTATGTGTTGAACCAGCAGGCTCCCATACCTGACCTGTCCTGTGATATACGCTGTTTTTTTCTTTATGCATATTCACTTACTAAGTACATTTTAACCTACACTGAGTTGGTTTTGCTTCCTCCCACCACCAAAAACATGCTCATTAGGTTAATTGATCACTCTAAATTGGCCGTAGGTGTGAGTGTGCCTGGTTGTCTGTCTCTGTATGTCAGCCCTATGATTGACTGGCGACCAGTCCAGGGTGTACTCCGCCTCTCCCCCAATGCCAGCTAGGAAATGGCTCCAGCCCCCCCTGCGACCCCCAACAGGATAAGCGGTATAAGGGATGGTTTATGTAGAACCTGCCTCTCATGAAACTAAGATGAATTAAATGGAGCATACGAGCCATACTAGCCAGAACTAACAGTTGTCCTCAATCTGACTGTAGCTCATAGCTAACTCCAGTTTAAAGTGATGGCCATTGTAATCACGTATCTATCGAACAAATTAAACATTCTCTTGCTGAGTGTGAGAGCTTTCTTTTACTTTTACTTTTACTTTTTTCTAGAGTTGTTGCTTTTTCTTATTTATTGCTATAAATTCAGACTGTTCAAGTGTGCTTTATTCATTTTGTGATAAGGATGAATTTGTGATTAATAACACAGCTCTAAAACTTTTTTCCAATTAGCTATTACAGAATGTAGCTTAAACCATAGCAAAAAGGGTATGTATTGTATTGTATTGGTTTTACCTGTTTGTTACATGTACTTACTTACATGATACATTTCCATGTTTATTCATAAGGGTAAGGAGAAGGATGTTCAAGAAAGCTTCTGTCAGATTTATTTCTATTCCAGAGGAAGACAGCTTTAACTGTACGTGCGTGCATCTGAGCTGTTGGATAATAGATCATCCATCTACAGTTACAGCTTGGCCTTTGTTGCCTCAGGTGTGCATTAACTTCAGTTTTTTTTTAAGGTAAAAGAGTGCAAATCCTCTGTAAGGCACTTAGTATTTTGCATAAGAATATCTGTATCAGCTGTTTTAGTTTACCTTTCCGCACTATGAATAACTATAACCTGCATGTCTTTTTACCTGACATGTCTAATTTAGATTAAATCAAGTTGGTCCAGGTTAGTATAGAACTGCATCTAAGGAATCTTAGATTCATATTTTGCTATAGAATAACAAGTAAAAAGCTGAGAAAATATTGACTCTGATAGCTTGAATCACATCTCTAAAATAAGACTGAGAGTAGAGTAACTGTGAACAAAACAGAATGAATCTTATTTGAACTAAATCAATATTGACATGATGGATGTCCCTTGTGAGTCAATCTCTGCTCCAGTGTTCATTTCGTTGTCTCCGTGTTCAGTTTGTAGACACAAAGAAGAAAAAACACATGATCTAAATCATTCTGCCCGTCTCTGTGACCTTATCTCCCTGACAACCCACGGCACAGGAGTCAGACGGTTAAATTTATATTTTTGCAGTGAGAATGTCTGCGTCTCCTCTGTGTGTCTCAGTACCGCTGTGTGGAGAGGCGACATTTCAGAGCCTGTCAGCCATGCTGCACCTGACTTCCTTACACATCACCTGTAGAATCCCTGACACCTTGTTTCCTCTGCCTCAGGAGAAACTTAGACATGTAAATGCAGGAGACGGAAAAAAAAAACCTGGCTTTTCAGGTGAGAGAGACAGTCAACACTCCTACTGAGCTACAGCCACCATTAGTCCAACTGTAAACATGGGGAAAGGCCATTTCTCCCCGAGGCTACAGCATCACCGTCAGACTATGTCCCTGCAGTAATATGAACACAGGGAGATACTGTACACAAAAGAGCTTTAAATGACCATTTAAAGATGTGTCTGCTAGCATCATAGAGATGAGGGAATTGCAGACCTAAGACATAATGCTGTATTTTAGGCCTCTGATAATCCAGGAGGTGGAATGATAAAGTATAGATCAACTTTTTTGAGATTTGACTATTGATCCATCCTTGTTATGCTCATATCACATTACTGCAGGGCAAAAAAAAAAAAAAAAAAAAATCTGTACTTAAAATTTGTTTTTATTTGTTTTGACCTTGGGGTTTTGTTTTGAATGTTTGACCGCGCTTGCCTTTATTATGCCTAATTCCCATCAGCCTATTGGTGTATGAATTTATGGGTGTGGCCCTATTATTGATATGATTTGCAGGCTAGGTAAATTAAATACAGTTTTTGTGACACTGAGCGAGTGTTCAGGAATAACCTCTTCTTCTTACCCAGGTGTGATTTGTAAATAAGCAATTTTTTATTCAATATGTTTTTGTATCACTTCAGCTAATACTATTCTCTCATGTCTTTTCAATATTGAGCTTGATTTATAATACATCTATTTGAGAAAACCAAACAGCTGCTGTAGAAATTTATAAAGAACTGAAATGTAAAGACTCTTATTTATTTCATTCTGATCCTCATTTCAAGCTTATCGGAAACATCCCGGTAAACAAAGAGGCTTTATGCTTGAAGCGCTGACAGTGAATTGGTTGTTTATTTCCTAATTCAGCGCTCGTAGGGTGTTATGATGTTTTCACAAAATGTGTGTGTTAAAGTGTGTTAGCTGCCGCAGAGTGCGGAAACAGCATGAGTGTGTAGTAATGAGCTGGGCAGACGGGGGATTTGTGAAGCGCTGCTGTTGCTCTCCTCTTATCTGCTCTGCTCTCTTGTGCTCTGAGCTGTTTCCTCTGCAGCAGACAAGCAGAGAGCTGCTTTATGCTGCATTTGTATCCAGGAAATTTAGGAAGAGCTGTTCTAATGTGTGACTAAGGATAAATATGATAATACAAATGCATGCAACATTACCAACATCCATTTTCATTGTTGAATAAACACTGATGGATTGTTGTTACTTGCTAAATATCAGGATTTAAGCTGGGAAATGTCACCCTGTCAATCTTTTATTCTTTGCTTACATGGATCCTCGTCTATCACACACAAAAACACGCACTGGTTATGCAATTGTGTGTTGTGTAGATTCTTTGTTAGACTCTGTGTGCTGGTGGTGATGTAGAGACAGAAATGCCTTGTTCTCTGAGGCTGAGACTGGCCCTCTGCCTGAGTGGTTTTTCTGTAGCTGTAAACTCTTCAAATAATGTTTTTTTCAGACTGTCTCTCTCAGACTCAGTATTTTAGGGATTTGATATCAGTCCTGCTGTCTGAGGAAATACTTCCTGCAGTGTTTCATCACCTAAAAGCGACTCACATTAAAAAATAAAAATAAAGAAACAAAATCTTGTCCATTTAAGGGAACATATTATGACAAAAATCACTTTTTGTGGCTTTTCTAACAAAAATATGTCCCCTTGGCCTGTCCACAATTCTCTCAACTACCTGAAAAATGCATTCACTCCGCCTTCTCTTTCTCCATCTTTCAGAAAAATGTGTGCTAAAACAAGCAGTTCTTAGATTTTCCCCTCATGATGTCATGTGGGGAGTTAGCACTGCCCCAGGTTCAGGTGGCCCTCCCTGCTTGGAAGAAAGTTCTGTCGTCCTCCCAGCTGAGAGGAGGATCAGGAGAGCCACATCCATTTCCTGAGAGGGGTGGAGTCAGGGGCGGAGTTAGACAGCTCAGTAAGATTTAAAGCCAAAGACACAGAAGCAGCTTGTTCTGAGCAGAGATGAAACAGAGGAGATTTTAGACACACAAGAATCCTATATTGGAGTGTTTTTTCAGCAACAAACTTCACAGGGCATGTTTTGGGGACCTCTGAGACCAATATAAAGTTGTCTTGAAAGGTTAAAGCATGTCCTCTTTAAAGGGCTTTGATCTTCAGAGGTGCCCTAAAATATGGATTCACAGTCGCATACTTTAATATCGATTCTGAATCGATTCAAAATATCCAGGAATTGATATTTTTAAATGTACATCCTGTGTGCATTTTCAACATCAGAAACACTGCTGGTGTTTTTGTAAATGTGTTGGCAGGTATACATGATTGTGAGCAGGACCTGCATTGTAAAAAGCACTTTGAGTAGTCAGATGACTAGAATAGTGCTATACAAGCTCAAGTCCATTTATCATTTACCATTTTCCCCTGCTTTCAGTTTTTATTCTTAGCTAAACTAACCCTGAACTTATCAAACATCCACAAAGAGCAGCATCAAAGCTCACATCTCACTTTGGTAAATAATACACAGGAGGCTTTCATATGTTGCAGGTGTGAACTATGAAATCTGGAATTTCACCCAAAGTGTCCCAAAGTCATATCATGTGAGGAAAATTACATACAGCTGTAAAAGACACCACAAGTAAGACCAGACAATTAAAATAATAAGAGGCCCACAATTGTGATACCAAAAAATAAAAGGACGATAGTAACAGCATCAGGATACAAAGACCTAAAATCCATTTCAACATGAAATTCTCCTCTCCTCCTCTGCTCCCAGGATTTCATGGCTGCGTGGTTCACATTAGTCTGTTCACTGAGAGTAAATCAGATTTGTGTGCTGCTTCCTCTCTCGCCGTCCCCCCCATCCCCAGAGTGCCATCTCGTCTTTTAGCAGTTAACCTGTGTGACGGGTGCTAGCCTGACAGGGCTGTTAAAATCATTTCTATATCAGCACACTGTAAAAGTGTTGCTACTTTGCTCTATTCTGTCACCCATAGAGCAGTGGGAACATCTCTATTCAGCACTTTTTAGTTTGTTAAGGTGAAACAGCACTGCTTTCATTCTTTTGTGCCTATTTTAAGCTTTTGAATGACTGTAAAAGACTGTGGTCCTCTCTGTATTCAAAGCTTTACCTTTGTTTTCTCTGTCCTCATTTCCTCCCTGTCCTAAGACATGTAGAGGTTGTATCATCAGTGTTTTAAGAGTTTCATTGTTTCATCATTTCTCCCACATTTTCCTATCCTTTAATAGCCAGTATACCAGACTTTCCCATCTGTCCTCAGGGTGTTTCATCAGCTCTTTCTCTCTGTGTTTGATCCAAGCCTGCTATGAGAGTCACGGCTGGTTGGGCTGCAGATCAGATTGGATTAGAAGGAGGAGAGTTCACAGTGCTGTGTTGTTTCCTCATCCATGACGGAGGAATGACAACATCTCTCTCTTCTTTTCTCACTCTGCCATCCCTGGTGTTATCGGTCTCCCTGACTTTTCACTCTTGTCATTTGCCTTTACTTTTTCTGCTGTTTTCCTTGGAATAATCTCCAAACAGTGAAGTTATACCTAATAGAAGCTTGTTTCAGCTGGAAGAGCACAGGACACATCCTGAAGCTCTTTATTATGTTATCAGATAACACTGGTCTCGGTCTGATATCTTATCTGCGGTGTAACTGGAGACCTGCAGGCTCTGGTCTCTGGTCACGGCGTGTAAGTTCTTAAACCATGAATAATGAACATCATAGGCATACTTCTGTAAAAGTGAGAATGAGACGTGCACACTTGCAGCCTTTTAAATCTAAGTATTTTGTTTTTGTGGGTCTGGTTTGTGGATCTTATTTGTGCTCTCCTCTCAAAACCAAAAGGAGAGGAAACACAATCACACCTGATCTGTTAAAAATACACAAGTTAAAGTATAATCCAAAAGCTGACTTCCTGAAAACATCCTTTTCTTACAGCCTCAGGTTGTTCCTAAATTAAACAGATACATAAAAAGCTAAGCCTTGCTGGCCTGTTGATATAACTGGCAATTTGTGGCAAACCAGACAGGTTTCAGACGGATGATTATCGGCTGGGACAAGTCTTTCACAAGCTGACTCAGCAGTTTGTGGTTGAGGCTGTTCAGGTGTCTCATTACTTCTATTATTACTCATTCACTTTTCTGCTCCTATTACAGAATTTAAAAAAAAGTTATGTCAGTCAGTGACATGGACAAGGCCAGTGATTGATTTGTTCTCCAGGAATGTATTTTGTGAGTTCAGGAAACTTTTTGAAACAAAGTTTAAGTAAGAACTCACACATACAGTAGACATTTTGACTTGACTACAATTTTCAAATTGCAGAAGGTGCAATTTTTCTTCAGGCTGAATTGTGTGTCAGAATACCAGTTTAATCCATTTTTGGACATTCAAGTGTCAACATTTTTATTAAAGTTTCCCATTTTTGTGTTTGTCTTTCTTATTCAAAGAATGAGAATGGCATAAAAATGATCATTCCCTTCAATTTAACAAATCAGTCGATTTTGCAATGTCATGACAGTACAATATTTTTTTTCAAATTATTTATGGCCTTTGTCCGTTAAAAAATACAAATCAAAATAGCAATATCAGGGAGAAACGATTGCAATTAGATTATTTTTTATGGATATAACGGTATTTGAATCTAATGGTAACATAATACTTCAATAAGAAGTCCATGGTACAGCATTTATTGTGGTACCAAATAAATTCCCAAAACAACAAATAAAGACTTGAACATTGGCACTTTTGGAAGTACAACTGCACTTTGAAAATCTGAACTTATACTTTGGCTCTTAAACCTTTGTTGTCAACCACAGCTGTATGTCTTTTAGGGGTTGGGAATCACTAGTGGCCCCACAATGCGATATGATCATGATACTTATGCCATGATTCGATATATTATGATTTTAAACATTTTGCAGTGCACAGAGTATTGCGAAATATTGCTATCTGTACCATTTTTTCAGCTGTTGAGTTGGTCTAGCATTAGCCTTGCCTTCATGTGTATCATATTACTGCAGCATTTTATTTTCATGCAGCACTCCTCGAAAACCCCATGTGTAATGTCCACTTTGTTCGTGCCCTGCTTGCATTTCTAATGTCCTTTCCATGGTGCTGCCATGTTGGTTGTACTAACTTTCTCCTGTTGTATGACCGTCACCTCTGCTGACCTCACTGGACAAAGGACAACAGCAGTTGCTAGAAAAACAACTAATGCTATTTATCCAGTATCATAGACATCACTTCATATTATCAATGAATTTGAAAAAATCGATACTTGGCAGAAGATACGACACAATATATTGCAGAATATGCTGTATTAATTTTTTCCCTCGCCCTAAAGTCTTTGGTGCTATATTCACCAATACACCTTGTGATCTGTTGAACCCTCCTGTTGTTGTGGGGAAGTGGGATTGTATACAATTCCTTCAGAGTCTTTTTGCATGGCCGGATTCTGCCCCACGCATCTCTGCAAATCTTTTTGGGGGATAATTTACCAAGGGGCTCCTGATGTGACTCGTATCCCCTATCAAGTTTGTCATCAAATTCTGGCATGGTCTGCATATTGTTTTTTTTTTTTTTTTGTCTGTCACCTTTTCTCATTACTCATTTCTTGACTAACCTGACACGCCGATGGATGTGTTTTCACACATCCATCTGGGAAACCTCGCATAGACAGTGTTGGGAAAGGGCAGAGCCTTTGAAAAAAACTTGAAGGCTGATTAGATGAACGTTCTGTCTGTCACATCTTTACGGGCCAATCAGAGCAACAAAACCTGTGATGTCCTAGCCGCTACCGAGTAGTAAACTCCATAGAGAGCTGCATAACATGAACCATGGGGACTGTAGACCTTTGTTGTTGTTTTTTTTTTTTTTTTTGCAAAGAAAACAACTCAGTGCTGTTCTTTGTTCTTTTAAAAAATAAATGTCATCAAATTCTGATAAAACTGACGCTATAGCAGCATCCATGCGGATCTCTTCAACCATAATTGCACCGGTCTCTTGGTGCTGCTTGCTTACGTCACGACTCCGCCGCACCCAAAAGTACTGCCCCTCAACGCTGATTGGTCCTGTTACTTTCTAACCGGGCCCAAACTGTTCAGACGGGAGCTTTGCAGGATGGATTCGCCAGCAAGAACCACAAAAACGAACAAATTCATCTGCTTTGCAAGGTTATTTCTTGACACCAGGAAACAAATGCTTCCACACATAGGGTTTAAAAGTTCCTATGGGCTCCCACGATCTGAAAACCTTTGTCATTCTTCTTCTTTGGTTAAGGTGGGCTGGATGCATCAGTGGCATATTGCTGCCCCACTTTGTCGCTCAGTTCCACCTTTTTCACACTGTTAGATCAAGCCACCAAGTGGAGCGCAAAGGAAGATTGGTACGCAAGGTCTGAAACTGTAGTTCCCATTTCCCACGCTGCTCCACTAGAAAAACAAGTCCTATCTTTTGAAACTGTCACATGTCCATGACAGTTTTGAGATGCTTCTCTGACTGGGCTACAGAGAGATTAACGATACTGGTACATCTCTATTATGTCCCAGAATCGTTCAGCCTTAATTAGTGACAGATCAGAAAACACTGAGAGAAATTGAATGAAATTGCATATTGTTTTGTGCTTAAGAGTTAAAGAGCACAATTTATGAAGTGTTTTCATTTCTTAAAGGACAAAGGAATGCAAAAGAAGCGCTATGCGCTGAAACTTGAAAGTTGTAAAGACTTTTTTTTCCCCCTGGTCTTCCTCATTACATGATCAATGTAGTCCAGCATCTTTATGGTGCTCACAACACTCTAACTTTTAAAACAGTGTTTTTATGTCTACATAATCAAAGCAAGATTTACAAGTAAAACAAACAGAAGCTCCAATGTACTGAGAGTTATCAAAAAGTAAATACTGCTTCTACATTTTAGTACTGTGAATATTAACTATTCCTTCTCTGTTCTCACCACTAATGAAGTATTTTTTCAAGTTTTTTATTTATACTTTTACCATGTACCATTTTTATCCATAAATCTGACCAAAATTCGGCCAAATGTATCTCTTTCTTGTATTTTCAGCACATGAAGTCCTGATGCAAATGAAACCAGGTCTGATGTTCAGCACCATGAGCTCAGTCTCCTGGCTTTCTCCTGAATTAATTGCCTTCACGTGGAAACCTTCTGCAACTAAACACTGCTCAGCTAAAAGCCTGATTCAATGGTACCGACATCTGTTCAACCTCCAGCCTGAATCAATGTTTCCATTATAGGGCAGGAGTATTGATCAGTTAGTTTAGAGCCATTAATTGACTGTTTGCATCCTGATAAACTGATGTTAAAGTGGGTTAGAAGACTGAAAGAGGAAGGGGGGGGGGTTGAACAGCGGGAGATGAAAATTAAAAGGTTGGGGAATAGCCAAAAATGTGTGGTGAGAAGAGAGAGGGAGAGTTTGGAGAAAAGGAGAGCTGAATGGATAGAGAAAGATGTAATAAAGAAGGGGAATAAAAATCAGAAAATAGTCAAACATTGAAGCCCTCCTGCTGATGCTGCACTGCATCTGAACTTGGACATGAGAGGAATTATTAAGCTGCTTGAAGGTTAGAGTATTTTAACTCTTTCCTTTAAAAGTGTTACATTTACATTTTCAACACTGATCACAAAGATTGGATTAGATATTTATTAGTTTCACATTGCTGTCGCTCCATCGTTCCTTTTTTTCCTCCAGTTCTTTCTTTGTTGTCGCCGGTTCGTTGCAGAGAGTAGCTTGTTTCCATGGAAACGGACTGAACCAGATGAGCTGAGCTGCTTGCACTGCAGCGTTCATCCTGACTCTGCGTGTGGAAATAGTCTAAGATGATGATTTATGAGAGTCTAATTCACTGGTCAGACTCTTGGATGAGCCGAGGGTTGGTGCAGCAATACAGCACAGTTATTGGCTATTTTGTCTTGTGTATGTATTCTTCTATTTCCTCCACTTTGCTTTGTTCTCTTCATTTGTCCTTCTCAGTCCCTCACTCTCTCTTTCTGTTTTTCCTGTAACCCCACATTTGTAGCTCCCTGTGTCAAAGGTGTCATTACAGGATTGCAATTGTGACCATGATCTTTATGGTACCTCCATAGAGATGACATCTCGGATGGAAAACAATGTGAGCTGTAATCTGTGTGAACTGTTTCATGTAAAACAACAAAAAGAGTTGCAGAGCTATCGGTGCAGCATCAGCAGTGCTGCGGGTATTGTGCCGATCCATTGTGGTGAACAGGTAGCTGAGATGGAAGGTAAAACTCTCGGTTTAGGTCAGTCTACCTCCTGATCCTTACCTATGGTCATGAAGTCTGGGTGATGACTGAAAGAATGAGACCATGAATACATCTCCGGAGGGTGGCTGGACTTAGCCTTAGAGACAGGGTGAGGTCAGACATCCACAGAGAACTAGGAGTAGAGCTGCTGCTCCTTCACACCAAAAGTAACCAGTTGAGGTGGTTCAGGCATCTGGCCTCCCTTTGGAGGTCTCCCAGGCATGTTTAAGTGGGAGTAGACCTCAGGGAACACCGAGAATGCACTGGAGGGATTTTGTGTCCTGTTTGGTATTGGAACTCATCAGGAGTTCAGGAAGAGGGATGAGGGAGGTTTGGGTTGTCTTGGTTATCCTGCTTCCACCGTGACCCAGCCCTGGCTTAGCCGAAGAACATGGATGGAACATTTGGGCTTACTGACTCTCTTGCTATGATCTACATAAAAAGATCAATAACACTAAGATCTTTGCCCTCATATGCAGTGAATATGATGCTGGCAACTGGAAAATAGAAATAAGTAAGAAATAACCCCCATGACTCCCAATAAACCAGAACTCTGCATGTATTGGTATGGATTCCATAAGTATGAATTTGTGACAACTTGAAGGTGTTGATAACAAGTTCTTAATTAAGGGCAGGACCAAGCAAACAGAGTCCTCCTTGCTTTGAGCATGAATGCTTAAATATTTGTCTTCCAAGTGTTGGTCTTCTTTTATTACTTCATGCAAAACAACAAATCAGCAATTTTGCATTAATGTCAAACAATTTCTCTATTCTTTTTATGTCAAAAGCGTGCATGTGCAGGATCTGGATGAATCTGGATCTGTTGAAGCTGGTTTGTGCTTTTTTGGTAATAAAGTAATTAAGATAAAGAGATCTTAATGGTGTGGTATGGGGAGGAGGGGGGTGGGGTAGTATGATGGGGGTGGCTATGGGATCATTCATAATGGGCCCTGCAATAGGGTTGATAGTATCAGCATTGTCACTACCTGCAGCATGAATGTATAGAGCCTGGTCTTTGAAAGTGGTGTTGCTATGGCAGCTAAGGGCGGTGTGGTAGGTTATGTAACTGATCAGCAGCACATAGGACCATATTTAAGATCAGGGGTCTCTTCTCTACAGCACAAGTATCTTGTATTTATATCAAATTCAAATATATGCATACGTGGAGAAGGCATTTCAGCAAAGATTTAACATCCCACTCCTCTTCTCCACTACAGGTCATCTCCTCACTTTGTCTGTTTTGTGTCAGGCAGGAAGCGTTTTTCCTTTATCTCATCGAAACAGTTCACAGTCGATGCAGTGTCACGCCTTTCTAATGAGCCCCTGTGTGCCTCTCTCTTTCAGAACTCTCAGAAGAAAAGAGGAGCACGACCCAACAACAAACCTGACAAGAAGCTCGCTCCACAGGTAACACACAAACAGACACGCACATGCTCACGTTCTGTGGTTTTCAACAAATCAATAAGCCGCTAATACTTTAACACAAACCTGGCGAGAGAGAAAGACCTGCACAACACATACAAACCACACAGAGACCAAAGACATGTGATGTCCTGGGGGGCGGGGTTGAAAGTGCCTGAAAAATGGAATTCTGAATAGAGAAAGCCACCTGATTAGAAATAGAAGAGGGGTCGAAAGGAGTAAAGTGAGAGGCAGATATATATTGACTGACAACAACATTACAGTTAAAAATAAATAAATAAATAAATCGGTATGATGGATGGACAAATAAATCTCTAATAAGCTCACACTCAGTGTGTTTATGTTATATGTTGTTGCCCCCTGCTAGAAAAAAAATACAGACCCCTCTCTCCTTTTATGCAATAATGCAATTGCAAAGCCTGACATCACGATTGCATTCAGGATGTCCAGTCAAGAAATTTGCACATTTTATACATAAAATAAATTAAAAATGCAGAGAAAAATCACCCCAAGGGTATAGGCAAAGCTTTTAAATATTTAAAAAAGTACATTTATAGCTTTTCAGCTAAGGATCATGCTTTACGATGAATATCATTTTGACAGCATTTTAGTAGTGGTTGCTTGTCATACACAAGAGTTACAATGAGAAAGAGAGTCAGGTTTTGACAGCAGATCAATGCCTTCATGTTGGAAATTTGGCATGATTGATCCCTCGGTGTGTTTCTGGCTGACAGCTCATGACTGTGCAGACTGTGTCTCTTGTGATTGTGACCCATTTCCTCTGGGGTTCGCTCTCTATCAGTCCAAACAAACTGTGTGTACCACACAGATCAGCCGTTTCTGTATTCCCTCTCATCTCCATGTGTACTCTTTCTACATTCTGCACTCTGCTTTGTCCTGCAGGTGTTTGGATTTAATATCATCCTTGCATACCAGGTTTTGTTTATGTTTGGATTACAGTTCAGGCCCTGACATCTCACTCTGCCTCCCCTTCATTCTGCAGCTGCTTTCTTATGACACCTAAAACAAATTCAGACTACTGTATCTGTCACTGAAAGTTTTCCTTCTTAGTTTAGATTCAACATAGCTAAAGCATTTCACACATTGCTAGGTGCTTTATTACTCCATGAGGTGTTTGCTATGAAATTAATTTCCTCACCATCATCTTTTCCTAGCTGCTGAGCTACCCTAGGCCAGGCTTGCTCTTCAAGCCACATACCATAAATGGCTATAAATTCACTGGCTCTCGGCTTGCTTAATGTGGTTGGAAAAGCTCCACAGGCCGTAAAACAAATACTGCCACAGAAGTACTTCTCAGGAATGGGAGCACAGGATCACCCAAGGTCAGCAGTAGTTACCTCTGAGTTTGGGAGGAAGGAGAAAGTTACATTAATCATTAACAATTGCCTTCAAGGAACTAAAACAAAATAACCATGCAGCTTATTTATATAGGACTGATTTGGTCATATTTAGTTATTGTCAGTCATGACAGACTCTTTAAAAAGGGGGAATATCTCCTTTAGCCTGGTTTCATTCAGGTTTTTAAGCCTAAAATTCTGTTTTGTGATAATAAGAGGGGTGAAAAACACCACAGAGATCTGAAAAAAAACAACACTGACACTATTTACATTCTAAATGCAGTTGCTAATGTAGCATAGGTACACATCCACCAAAGAGAGAGAAAAATAGCTACTTTTGGAGTCTTTGTTTGGTTCACTTGGTGAATGTAAGTCTGATATGTACTAACTTTCTAGCTTCGTTTTGAGCCCTGTCAACCCATGAGTTAAATTTCTGTTACTTTGCCAGCTAAATGCTAAATTTTCTCCTGCTAGCCTCTAAATGCTACACAGTTAGCGCATAGTTTATAAGCTAAATGGTTGTTTAAAAATGCTTAAATGCTCAATTCAAACAGTTTGTTATCATTATGAGTGGCAGCTGAACCATGCTTTGATTTAAAAAGGTAGATGATGCTGCATATCCTTTTATAGGTATCAAAAATGTAATCAATACGATATAGCATGCGCTTCTTAGTCAATGTAGAACAGTATTTTGGCCTCTCATGGTCTGGTAGCTCCTGCAGCTAATTGCTAATGTTAGCAAACCTTGAAAAACATTTACTTAGCTGTATAGCTAACATGAATTTGACTTCACAGCCTTCTTGTTACTACATTTGTTAACCATTTTTTACATTTCTCCTCATAGAACAACAGTGGCTCCTTCATCAAAGTTGAATTGTCCAACCATAACCAGTGTATAGGTTTTGGGTAGCACACTTGTACTAACAATGCCACTTTCCTTCCTCTTCATAGTTTTATTTGCTTGTTCAGCTGTGATCTATTTTAATTTTGCAGTTCTGTATTTTGTAAGCAAATTGGCTTGTAAATATTCATTTCAGAATCTAACTGGGCCCTGAGGCTAACCACTAATGACTGTGTTTTCTGAAGTTCCTCTGATTTTCATGTTTTTTTTTTTCTGTTTTTGAGCTTCACTAGAAACAAAGACGGCATGACTCTTATTTCATCATCTGGCAGCTGAAACCCACATGTTTGCCAAACTTCTTCGTCATTACCTTTTCTTTTTTATTTCCTAGACCATTTTTCAACACAACAAAGCAAAATCATCTCAGAATATCTGTGGAACTGTAATGGGTTGTGGCCTAAACTGTCTGACAGCACAAACTTAATTGCCTCCTATAAATGCCAGGGATGATGTCATAAGAATATATCTGGTTTAAAAAACAAGTAATTAAAATGACGTTAAATAAACTCCATGAGCCCTGTTCCTATGCTTTTATCTGTCTGTGAACAGCTTTTACTTCTTTTTGCATTTTCATCCTTGCTTTATTGTCTGTCCATCCCCATATACTGAGGCCTCTGTGCCAAGAGTGACTGATTAAAGTACCCTTTATTTACTTTTGTAACAGTCACCAGGTGCTTCCTGTGCAAAAAGAGTCTGAGTCAAACTGGGCTGAGAGAGGAGCAGGGAACCTGATGGTACAGTTGCACAGTGCCTATTAAAACTGTTCATCCTATATAAAAACAGTTGGTCAAAACAGCTCTTTATCTTTGGAACCTGTTTAATACCATCTTCTGGGTTGACCTACAAAAATAAGTCATCCCTGCATCTTCTATGTCTAAAGCCTGGCTCACACTTTTTGGGAATAAATGCAGAAGACCTCTGTATTGAGTCTTGACAGAAAAGTTTTTAAACCCCCCAGAAGTTTTATCATTAGAGTTTTTTGATTTACTTTTAATTTGAATTTTTAACTTAATCTCAACTAATGAATTCATCATTTTATCATGGATGCAAAAGTTACTGTACGTTTCTTCTTATGAGAGCTGTTTGCATGTCAGCCTCCCTGTGATGCAGCAGTTTTTGTAACAATGTCACCTCGGTGCTCTCTTCTCTTTCTGCCCTGTCACTGCAGGAGGACAGTTCCGACTTAAAGTGTCAGCTCCACTTTGCAAAAGAGGAATCAGCCCTGATGTGCAAGAAGCTGACCAAGCTGGTGAAGGACAGCGAGGCCATGAAGGAGGAGCTGGCCAAGTACAGGTCGCTGTATGGAGATGTCAATGCCTCACTCACTGTGGAGGAGGTGAGCGGTGAATGTGGAGGACAGAAAGACCTAGATTTTCAGCTTTAAATCCATTTAATACAAGAACAAGAGGTTTGTCATTGTCAGATTATGATAAACGAGCAAATTAGCAGGGACAAATTAGTGGTCTGTGAACAAGGCCATGAAACAAGGGATTGCTGAGGAGCACGAGATTATTGAGCAGAGATCACTGGTTGTAAGACCAAAAAACTGTCTCACAAAGGAGATGAGAAGAATTAAAGGATCTCTAGCTCATATTTTGGGGTGTGAAATGGTTGGAAAAGTGTTTCCTGGAAACAAACTAAGGAAAATCTAAATGCTGTGTGTCCATCATGTACAAATAATTAACTCTGTAGCGTCGTCTGAGAGCAGCAAAACAATACCTCCAGTCTGTTATGGCAATTATGGTTTGTAGAACATCACCACAAGTGCCAGAAAGGGCCTGGGAAAACTCTATAAAAGTCTAATTGAATTGGTTTGGAAAGAACAAAGATGCTTTAAAAAGCTCATATAATCTTTCTTTCTTTGCCATTTTACCAACCAGTGCTGAAAACAGTCTCAATAGAATTGTAAATAGATAACAATGCTTCGCCCCCACACCTAGGTTGCTGATTCTCCCCATACCCGGGAAGCAGAGATCCGAGTCCACCTTAAGCTTGTGGAGGAAGAGGCCAACCTGCTGAGTCGACGAATTGTGGAGCTGGAGGTGGAGAACAGGGGACTCCGAGCTGAGATGGACGACATGAAGGGACCACAAGGTAGTTCTTCAGTCATCTAATAAATCTATTGTCCTTTTCTAAAAATTTGATTATCTGAGTTTTAAGCTTCTCTACGGGGAGAAGTTATATTAATTTATATGAAACATCAGCAAATTAGAAATCTTAGATAGCAAAAAAAGCCTGATTATGAAGTAATCATGATATATAGATTGGACCATCTTGTCTTATCAGTTACTGATCGGGACATTAATGATATTAAAAGATTTAAAATCTTTATCTTCATAGTCTGATTCTTGTATAAAGGAACTTGAGCTTGTGTGATGAGTTAGGTAGTCAATGCTTACTAGCTAGCAGAGCTCTCTGTGCATAAGCTACATTTGTTCTTGAATCAGCTTTTTAAAATTTTCTTAAAATTACACCATGATAAAACAAGCATCACATGGTTTGAAAGAATCCATGTGGAAAATATGATTTGATACCTTATACAAAGACCTACACATAACAACAAGGAAAAAGCAAGGTGAGTTATAAGACAGAAATTTTTCAGTCCCTAAGGAAATTCTGCCTGATTGCACATTCCAGCCTTACAGTACAAAATAACATTCTTTTCATCTAAGTCATGTTTGTCAAAAGTGAAAAATTAATTGTCCCAATTACCACATTTTCTTTCCATTTTATATAGATTTTTTAGATAAAAAATAGTCTATGTTAAATATATTATTATGATAAATCAAGTGGGCCGCTTAACCTCTCGTTGTTTCCATTCTCCTAGACGGTCCTCAAGAACTCTCAGGTGTTGGTGGCAGCCTGGGATCAGGGGTTGGTCTAGGAGGGGGAGCCATGGTACTCGGTGGAGGGGCTTCATCTGAAAATGTCATGGAGCTCCAGAGACACCTCCAGTTTGTAGAGGAAGAGGCGGAGCTCCTGAGGAGGTCTTTGATCGAGATGGAGGAACAAAACAAGCTCCTGATGAACGAGATTAACCGCTATAAATCTGAACTCCCACCACACACCTCCACGCTATCATCCAGTTCATTAGCGTCACTAACAGACGGGCTACTCAACGACAGCCCGGTCCATTCTATACAGGAAGGGGCAGTTCTTATCAGCACGGACGCACCAGCCCAGGAGGAGGAGCTCAGATTGGCGAGGCTACAGATTGGAGAGCTGAGCGGGAAGGTGAAGAAGCTGCAGTATGAGAACCGAGTGCTTCTGTCCAACCTTCAGCGCTGTGACCTGGCCTCCTACCATGCCCCCTCTTCCTCGTCATCTTCCTCCTCACTAAGACTGGCTCTGGAGACGGACGCAGAGGCCGGAGACTCAGCAGAATGCCTCCCCAGCAGGTAATATCAGATTTCTCATGTTACATTTTAAGGTTTTTGGGGAGGTTTTAATGCTACTGTTTAGATCTCTACTGTGAATGCTTCAGTGAGATTTTTTTAAATAACTAAATGACATCCTTGAAAACTTGTGTAATTATTGTAAATAAATACAAAACCGTTTTTCATACAAGACACTTTTTCCAAGATAAAATAAAGTCAGTTAACAGTTATTTTGGATTTATTGTTTTACTGAACAAGACATCAGAGTTACTGCTCAGACTTCCTTTTGAGTCAACAAGTCAGAGTAGTAAAGTTCATTTTTCCTTCCTCAGAATCTGACCATTATGTATTATATCAAGATGATTTAAACAATTACCAAAACCTTGACAGTAAAAAATGAGTCTAACCATAACTCATGTCAGCCCCTTTTCTTGCTAAGCTGAAAAAGATCTAAAGATAAGCTCAAAAGATTATTAGAAAGCCAGCTAGAGTCTTTGGATTAATTTATTTAATCACCACAGTGCTTTTGGCTAAATGCTTACATCATCATGGCTTATAAATATAATACAGACATATTTTTTCAGGTATCAAGGGGGTCTTTAGGGACAGTTCTTTTTTTTTAATTTTTGCAGGTTTTTGCAGCTTTTAAGTATTGAGTATTTTAAAGGGATAGTGAAAGCTTTCATGACTCATCCTAACAGGAACATGATTATCTGTTGAAGCAGTTAAACTAAGTTTATTTAGCTACATTTGAATGAACTTAATTCAGTTGATTTGCTTTTTTTAAGTTCTTCCACAATGTTCCTTTCTGGGTGTACTGAGAATTAAGACGCAAGTTTGCCTATTGTCAGCAAAGTACTTCGCACTGATAGTTCAATCCTACACTGGACAAAGCTTTAAAAAAAGAAAACTCAAAGGAAACAAAATTTCTGTGTTCATTTAGTTAGCTAAAAAGCAACCTTTGTCAATAAATAGAATGTATTTTCTAGGGGTGTGTATTGGCAGGAATCTGACAGTACAATACGATACAGGGGTGCCGATATTGACATATTGCGATACAATGATTGCGATAGTTTTGTAATTTACCATATATACAGTGCTTAACAAATTTATTAGACCACCACCCAAAGTAACGTTTATGCCACAGCTGCCCTAAATTAACAGCATCTGTAACTACCAAAATCATTTTTTATGTTTCTGTAATGGTTAATACACCAAGGTCTTTGAAGCCCCCCGTGGGGGGTCTCGGACCCCAGCTAGGGAACCAATGATTTAGTCTACCATGAGGGTGCAATGAGGACACTGTAACTGATAACGTTGAGTCAGAAGTAGTATGGTGGTTTATTTTCCCTCCAACACCAAATTGATCGGTTGATGGGTGGGTGTAATTTCAGCAGACAAGGTTTTTCTTTGGCTACAGCCCTAATGAACAATTTGTAGTCAGGATTAAACTTTTAATCCTAAAATCAAAGCAAGGATGAGAACTCTTAAATGTTCTCTCTGTTTTCCCTCAGCCCGCCCCACCGAAAAGAGCCAGTAGGGGGTGAGAACGACGCCCTGGAGATCAAGGAACAGAAAAAGAACAACGAGGACAACACGTACGCAACAACCTCTCTCCCTGAGTGCCTGGGGCAGAAGGACCATGATGCCTTGCTGGCCATGAGGGATCAGGCTCGCTTGGTTTCCACGGCGATACAGCTCCTGACCTCCCCTGAGTCTAACTGCCTCTCCTCCTCACCATCCATCTATCACAAGGTCTGCAATGAGGCTGCAGAGCCGTGTGACCTGGAGAAACCTTACAGCCAGGTACACGTCCCATGTGTGCAGAACTGTTCCTTCTTTGTGGTTTCAGATGAAAGAGAAACCTCAGCATAAAATATGCTTTTATAATCTATTTTTCTGAAATCTTATTGCACTGCAAAGAATGCACCCTGCCCTATGTCTATGTAACAATGGAAAGGGTTCAAGGCTCAAGAGTTCTTTGTTAGAACCTTTGAAGGAATTTGCTGAGCAGAGAGAAATTATACGATTCAGCATTGTAAATATATTAATCAACACATTAAATTTAAAATGAACAGTCACATTAAAAGAAAACGATTAATGTTTACAAAGACACTCACCATATGTGTTTATCTTGCAGGGAGTTTTTACATATGACCGCATATATACTAATCTCTATTTTATTTATTGTCATTGCAAATCATTTTTTCTCATACCTGCATGCTAAAAGAACAGACTTAAAGTAGACGTAATCAAAATGATGAGCATATGTTAAAAAATTAATAATCCATATCCAATTCTTCATGAAGTAATTTTATTTATTTGGATAACTTTTTGTTTTTTCCTCTTTTTCATAATACAGTTTACATTATACCACAGAAAGAAATTAAAATGCCAAGCCATTTTTTCCAGTATCCTCAACCCTTTAATGTGAACAGAGTCTGTTTCTGGTGCCTTCTGGCACTGCTCAGCATTTATGTTTATGTTGCTCTGTCAGCTTTGATTTCCCCCCAAATATCTGATTTCCTCTGACCTTTGTGTCTTTGACTTTTAGAAGAGAAGAGATATTCAATCACAAACCCTGACTTCATGGTAAATGGTAAATTGACTTGTACTTTTCTAGTCATCTGACTAGTCAGAGCACATTTATACCACAGGTCACACCTACTCATTCACACCCTTACAGGCTGAAAAGTTTGGTAGCCCCTCCGTCAGAGAGAGAGATCTCCTGCCCATCTCTTCCTTCATGTGGCTATAGATGATGAAGAGTTAATGTCATCATCAGACTGCTTGCGAATGATTCAGAATTAGAAGTCAGATTGTCCATCATATGAATGACTTATCAGTCTTTTTGACTAAAGTACATTAATGAGGTGACAAAAGTTATTTCTGATTTTTTTATGTAAAGGATAAAAACACTCTTCAGATAGAAATGTTCTTCCCATGTATTCTGCTCTGGCTCTTTCCTCGTGGCTTTTGCTGAGCTCACTGCAGTATCAGCTGCACCACTTGTCATTTATCAAACCAGGCTGTCCCCTTACAGCCAGCAGTGACTGAGTATGGGATCATTCTTGTTATTTCTTTTGTTCCATAGATTTCAGAGCTGTCTGACCTTGCAGACAGGCCTCTGGTTGGTGCTCTTACTAGCAGGCTCCAGGCCCTACATGCCCAGCTACAGTGCTTTGTCGAACGGGTAGACAATGTTGGTAAAGCCTCTCCAGGTGTGAGGGACCCTCAGGTGGAAGGAGCCTCTCCTCTGGCTTCACCCTGTGCCTCCCTCCCCTCCTCTGGTGACACTCTGAATGGACTGAACACTGCTGAGAAGAAGGTAAAAGACAATAAGCACCATCCTCCTTTTCACACCTTGTCACTCTGTGTCTTTAAGTTTTTGTCAGTTTTAAAAGCTTTTGCATCAGTTAGATTTTATTTGATTCAGTCACTAGTTTCTCTTTTATTCAGTTTGTGTTTATTCCACTTCCTAACTTTAAGTTTGGCTGAATAACACTCCAAGTCCCATCTGAACATGCTGATTTGTTTTTCCTCTCTGTGGAAAATAGATTTACACGGCAAGCTCAAATCTGATGTCTCAGACGTGTTTTAAAGACTTACACAAGCAGGAGATTAAGTGAGCAAAAGAAGAGATAACTAAATGTTTATTTTGGCTTAGCAGATGACTATAAAGATTTTTAATGATCTGTTTGTAAGAAAAAAACAAGTTTTCTCTGGTGTTATCCAAATGTTTGGAATTTTAAAAATGCCTCCAAAGCTGCCAGTACATCAGTAATCGTCAATTCATGTTTAATTCTTATACTTATCCTCAAATTCATCCTTTTTGGTTTGGGCAATCGGGTCTTTACTGACAAACACGTTTCATACTGGGAAAAATCAGCTTACCTATAAGACGAATTCAGATCTGACATGCAAGTGTAAACTTCTCCACTCAGTGCCATCCATGTCCTGTGCATGTTTTTATATTTACTCCTAACCTTGTATTAATGTTTTACCAAAGGCCTCAAATGGATCCTGTGTGTTGCATGGATAAAGAAGTTTTATCAAGGCTAACATTAATTGATTTATAATTTCATCAGCATATAAATAAAACATAATAGTTTGAGTTTGTTTCTGCTCGTAGCAAGCTTCATTTAAAGTCATTCCCACTGATCGACACACAGTTCAGCTTTAACTGGCATTTATCATAAAACTATAAACATAGTCCACTCTTACTCTGGTTGTGTGTGAATCTCTTCTTTATAAATTTTCCGAAGATCAAGTAGAAATCATCTGGATAAAAAAGGTGCAAGTAAAGCGTTTGGTTTTATTGCCCTCAATTTTATCAGTAATTCAGGTCTTTCTGACAATTTATGGAGAATTCAACTTAGAATAAGAACTAAATCCTTTTTTGTGTCATTGTTTAATCATAACAAAGAATGATATCATACAACAGATTACACAACCACGGATTTTGCTCAAGTAGTTGTGCTGACAAAAAACAAAACCTGAAAGTAGAATTAAACAAAAAAATTAAAATTGATCTTTCATATATACATTTATATGCTGAAATTCATCTTGACTAGAGTCCTGCAGGCACTCCTTCCTTAATCTTGCTCCTGGCCGCTCTGGCTAGATTTCTGACCATTGCCTCCTGCTCCCACAGTGGTGGTCCAATCTGGCCTCGTCCAGCATTGAAGCTCTGTTTATAAATGGCATATAGATAATTGATCTATTAAATTCATTAATCTAATTTTACTTATTTGATTTTTTTTTTCAAATTCAGTAGGAGCTGTATAAAAATGGGGGGATTTTTTAATTCATTTTTATGTATTTCTTCTTTTTTAATAAGACAAAAAACATACAAAAATAAGGGAAGTAGGATTTTTTTAACTATAGAAAACAATGACACTTTAATGTTTGCTTAATGTGCAGAGCACAACATCTTTGACACATTTTTGGTTGAAGAAATTTGGTTCAGTTGTTGTGTGTTGGCTACAGCTCCCTGTTGTCACAGCCCTGTCTTTCTTCATAAGTTTTATCTCAATAAATGCCCCCATTTATGATTTGATTCACTGTAGAGTCAAGCAGAGCCATGAAAAATTAAGGACAAAAGCATTCTGCACTAAAACGGTCAGATTCTCCACTTAAATGCCAAACCTTTTAAAAGCACAAGCCAGAAGTGTAACTGTATGGAGTTTGTCATCCCTGTGCCCTATTACACCAATGTGGACAAAAATATCTGCTAAAACGAGGATAATATGGCTCTCTGTTTACCATCTTTCAGTCTATTTTGGCAGAGAAACACACATGGGTTGCAATGAAAGCAGGCAATCTTCTATTCTTGAGATTCTTGATACGTTAGATGTCTGTACCAGGCACATAAGACACTGCTCATGCAGACAGTCTAAAAGCAGCTTGTTAACATGCACGCCAAAATGAAAATCAAGCTGTGACGCCACTGCCACGCACCCAGGCTGACACAGCCATTAAACATCAGTGTATCTGTAACTGTCTTAGCGAAAGCACACTGGAATTAACTTTAACTCTGAAATGATGCATAAATAGCTCCCTCTTTAACATTTTTCCCATAGCCTTCATTTGTCAGGATAATTATGAAAAAACAACACTGATCCTATAAGAATCTACACTTCGTCTGTCAATAGTTTTAGTTTAAAGGACTCATCAGAATTTTCTAAGGAATAATGATATTTTTGTAATTTTGTGTTTTGCATCTAAGAAAAGAAGAACCTTTCTCCTAAATGGCAGCTTTTTTTGTTCAGTCTCATCTAGTTTGTTTAGAGTAGGCTGACATAACACAAAGTTGTAAAAAGGACACATTAAATGTTTAGACTCCATTCGAGGCCAAGTCTGAGTCCCAACACCCCTCCGATCTCCCTTTTTCCTTTCTTCCCCTCCTTTTCTGCACCCCTTCCTCCTTCCCTCTTCCTCTCTGCACGGGCACCATAACTGTCGTTTTCTGCACCTCACCTTCACGTCCACTTCTACTCCTTTTTGAAACTTCCCTCTCTTCCTCCTCACTCCTCCTCTTCATTAATTCCTGGATCCCACTTCCTTCTGACCCCTCCTGACTCACCTCACATCCCTTTCCTAACCTTGTTCGTGCTCTTTCCTCTACTTCTCCCTCGGCTCTGCTTTGCTTCCCCATCTGCACTCACTTCTCTTCCACCCCTTTTGCTCTTACCTTTCATCCTAACTGTCCGACTCCTTCCATTGATCTTTTCTTCCCTCTTTCCTTCTCCCTGCCCTCCTCTATTTCCCATTACTGTCTCCCTCGTCTCTTTCTTCTTCTCCTCCTCCGTGTCCTCTTCTGTCTCTGTTTACTTCCCCTCCCAGCCGTTCATTCTACCCTCCATCCTCCTATTCTTTCTCTTCTCCACTCTCTCCTTCTCGTCTCTGACAAAGCTCTTTTTCCTCTACATCCTTTTCTTCGTCTTGTGAGATCCATGAACAGCTGTTTCTGTTTGTTTTTTCATTTTTCTCAATGTTGTCATATGAATGGACGCCATTTTGGTTGTGTTGTTTTATTCTTATTGTTGTGTTTGTCTTGTTTTCCTCTTTTTTTCCATTGTTTTTGTTTGTCACACCCTCCCTCCCTCTCTCCTTTATTTTTGTTTGTTTGTTTGTTTTTTTACTTCATTAACTTGCCCATGCATGCATGCAGCAGCCTGATTATAGGGATCAATCAGAGGTGGAGGTGAAGGGTCAAACTGAAGAGAGCAGCCAATCAGACGACAGTGAGACGAAAAATCAGGAAATCAGCCAGCTGGAAGAGGGAGAGAAGGAAGCAGATGAAGCACTGGTGAGTGGCTCAATATCACAATTACTCTTATCATGACAGGCAAAACCATTTTCATCAAAGAGCCTCAGGAGCCTGAAATTTCAGCCCCAGTTGTACCCACATTAAATGGAGCCTGTTTTTTGCAAGAACGTAATCTCTATATATAATCTCTATATGAATATTCTATAGAGACACAGAATATGTACACAGGTGTCTTTATTTTCACTATGTTGATTAATCTGGTTTCAGTTTGTAATAAATTTGTTGTCTGCACTGGTGACTTTTGCGCACCATGCACCTTAGCAGTGGTTGACCCCACTCAGTGATGTTATGTGGTCTTCCACTTCATGGCTGTGTTGCTGATGTTCCTAAATGCTTCCACTTTCTAATACTATCACTAACATTTGACTGTGGGATATCCACCATCTTATTGCAGAGGTAGCATCTATCACAGTACCATGGTTGAGGTCACTGAGCTCTTCAGAATGACCCATTTTATATCACAAATGGAAACCGCGTGGCTAGGTGCTTGATTTTATACACATGTGGCAAGGGGTCTGATTTGAACACCTGAATTCAACAAATAACAGGTGTGTCCAAATACTTTTGTTCATATAGTGTATGTTTACATGGACACAACATATCGGAATTAAAGCCTGATTAGAAAACAATTTGTTATGGTAGATTCTGATCCAAACTGCTCTTTCAAAATGAAATTGTATTCCAAACAAGAAGAGTGGTTTATGTCGATTCCAATTCTATGCAATGTGATAATCGATGTTCTTGTGCTCACTGAAAGTCTCTTTAACTACACATCTCAAGGTTCTCCTGCAAACCTGCTCCGTCACAGTTTTTATCAACAGCAGGACGAGTTTATATCGCTGACATTTTCAATTAACGCTGGTAAATAGCAGACGAAGGATCATTTGCACTAAATGATGTATATTTATTTTAAAATGAAGAAACCTAAATCCAGACATCTAAAGTCACAGGTGGGGGAGAGAACAGGAAAAGACTTGTGAGGAGACGAGTGAAAGGGCTATGCAGTGATAGCAGTGTGGGTGTTTTTTTTTTTTTAAACATAGGCAGAGTTTGGGATTTTAGCACGGAGAATCAGAAACTTGTTTTGCCCAAGACACACCAAAAATCAAGCCAGAATCTCAAAGCACACCATATTCAACTCCATGTAAAACAGCCTCTGTAACAGTAGCAGTAGCTTTAGTAGTTGTATGGTTGTAGATATAAATGCACCATTTTGAAAATTAGGACTGTTACTGGTAGGGCTGTGCAATTAATTGCAAATTAGAATAAATTGCAATATGGCCTGCTGTGATTTACAAATAGAAGTTGCAATATTGCTTTAACTTGAAAGGTGTCAAAATACCAGTATAATTTATTCATTTTTTGCAGCAGCAGAGATTTTATTCACATTATGCAAACATTTAAGTGTCAACACAGCGGTCCATTTAAATATGACGTACTTTTCAGTAATTCCTGCTTGCATCAATGCTGAGGTGCTATGCTGCTGCTGGGAAAGCTTAACCTCCTCCACCCCAACCTCCTCCTTTCTAGCCTTAAGCTTGAAGCACCCTCATATTCAGATTCATGCTACTGTGAATTAATTGCTTCTGAAATAATTAGTTTTCAATACACATTGTCATAATTGTATGTATCCATATGGGGTTCCTAGCCATGCACTCCCTGGAAGGTCAAAGCATGCTGCTTGACATACCCAGGGAGCATCTGTGGAGCAGAGCCTTCTCCGGCAAAAAAAACTGTAAATCCATTTTGCAATAAAATGGTTAAATGTATGCTGAGTGTGTTCCTGACTGAATGTAGGTTACAATATAGAATGATTAGTTGGACGAATTTGTTGAAAAGCACATAAGATGAGGAACTTCATGATAATTGCATATTGAACTGCAATTGCCATATTTGGGGAAAAAAATGCAATTAGATTATTTTTGCAAATCGTTCAGCCCTAGTTACTGGTGTTTGGAATAACAATGTAGTCAAGACCAGTGCCTATTTAAAATGTTTATTTTGGTGTGAAACATGTAGTATGCCAGCATACTACGTAACTGGATTAAAGTAATATTGCACATGCATGCAGAGCTACTGTGTGTAATGCCAACAAGCAGTTAGATTCCCTCAAACCTGAAAGACATGAGAAAAATTGTACCAAACTCCCTTCAGAATAACAGGAATTAACATGTCGTTTTCCTCACCACATAAGGAGCGATATCATCAAAATTAGTTTCTTTTAGCTTAAACAGCTAAAATAGAAATTAGTAAAGCCACAGTATCATGTGTACATTCTATTGTGGACTCATCACTTGACAGCAGCCTTTAAACTTCAGATGTAAACATCTGCCTATCTGGGCCAGACAGGCACATCCAACAAGGAACTAGATGGAGGGATATAATGTCTCCCCTGGCCTGGAATGCCCCAAAGAGGTGCTGGGACACATTACAGTGAGAGAGATGTCTTGGTTGGCTTGCTTAGCCTATGGAGAAAACTGTGGGAGGAAAGAAAAAAAAAACAGGGATGCAGAATTAGACAGGTGTAAGAATGTTTCACCTTGGTGCATGCTAGTAGTGTTCTGACTTACCTGTTTCATGTAGCTATCATATGGCCTAATTCAATTACAGAAGTTACATTTATAGTTTTAACTCTATGCTTGTTTTTGTCCTAAATTCAAATGATATTGCATTAGTATTGGATTTACAGTTTCTCCTTTAATGACTTGCAGTTAGCTACATGAGGCACATTTAGCCTGTTATTAGTTTGTTAGCCTGAATCAATCAATTACACCTCCATGTAGTAATAACTGTTGTTCAGCATTATTTATTGTTAAAAACAACCCTTATACCCACGATCATGTTGCTTAAAATAAACATCTTAAACCCACACCTGCTGTGTAAGCCCCAGTTACTTCCTCCTGAGCAAACACACCCTGTAAAGGTTTATTAAAGGCTTATTACGCACAAACACATAAAAACAAATAACATAAAATTGCTGGAAGTTACTGATGTGGTGTGGTGGTGAAAACTCGTGGTAGCAACACAGTACTGTAAACACATAAACAGTGACTTCACCCTTACACGTGTGACTGACAGGAATAAAAAGACGTTTGTTTGGCTGACCTTTTGCTGACATGTCTCCATGGTAACCAGGCTGTGTGTCTGCATCTTCATGTGATCTTAGTAGGGTGGATTAAACAAGCGGTGGAAATGAAATGCAAAGGAACATAACACAATGATGGAGTTTTGATTTTAGCTTAATCAAACTTAGACAAGCAGGTGTTTGTCCATCCGTGTTCAAATTGCAGTATTTTCTTCAGACAGGCACTTTAGTGAGTCATCTCCTACCAGAGGGTTGTTCGCTAAATATGGTAAGTTAGCAAAGGTTTTGGTTTTGGTCTTTTAAACATCATAGTACCAAAACTTCCCTGTAATTACCAGACACAAGAAAGCTCTGCTCAGTCTCCGTACCAGGCTGTAGTTCACCACAGGCAAATTGCATTATATTCATATCACCTGTCTTTTTTAACATTTCTATTTTTGCACGGGTTAAAGCAGCTAGATTAGGATTATCATTCATACAGCTGAGTGCTACCTGATGACATTTTCCATATTGTACTTATCTTCATTCCCAACTGATTTCAGTCTTTATGTTATTACATTCTGGATCCAGCTTAGTATGTAAAGATACTGTGAAAATGGTTGGGAATTAACTTAGATTTTACTCAAAGTCAAATGAGATTATAAGCATTACTCTCAAGTTAATTACTTAAATATCAAACAATAGCTAGGGCTATTATAGAGGATATGCATGTGACATCACATTGAGCAGTTCCAGCTAGAGAGGCTGATAGCACATACTAATGACAGGAATCAATAGGAAGTAAACAGTAAATATCTTTAATTCAATTGCAAAGTGAAGCCTTTTTAATCATAGTTTTTTGCAATGATCTGCTCAGTTTGGACCCTCAGGTGAATCTGTGTGAAACATTTGGAGATGTAGTTATGTAAATAAAGCTACAGGATGAAGCCATGCAGATACAGTAGAGCATCTAATATGTCCCATATCACAGAACCTACACTCTCTCAGTTAGCTGCTCCTTTTCACCTTGAAGGAAAATGAAGACCTTAAATTTCAACATATTGATCATCAAGTGAAAGAATGATAATGAAGATGACAAGGCATCTTAGGACAACAACTTTGTTTTTAATGCTTTTACATAAAAACCCAAAGTCTGATTAAAACAGCTGGTTTTTCAGTCCAAATTAGTTTATTAGAAGTTTAATGAGGGAAGTAAACTACTTGTAGTTGTTTAAATACTCAAGTTTTTTCACATGTTTTTCATACAGCAGAATTGCAGGACATAATAAATGTTCCTGATAATACAGTAAAAGTAATATTCAAGTTTTAGAGCTGTGCTATGAGTAGTTGTCACATTAGACACAAAATGGACAGAAGGGCAATACAACAGGTGTTAAAAGCGAGCTAGCTTATACTTAAAGAAAGCCTGTGTATGCTGATCTCATCACCCAGCATCATGAAGTAGCACAACCACTTACAGTAGTCATTGTTGAACCAGCTAGGATGCATGGAAAATATGCAACGTGTGGCAATATTGTACAATATTTGATTAAAAAAAATGTGTATTTGTTTTCTTTTTTTTTTCCGTTAAATTCATTGTTTACGCGACATTGCACACTCATGGAAAGGCCTGGTGGGGGACAAGAAAGACTTTCTGCTGTTCTGTGCTACAGAGGAGTTGAGTCTTGTTGCTACCTTTTACATTTTGACAATTTTTATCTTCTAAATAAAAGGTTATTGTTGTTTAGTTAGATGCACTATGAAGGGACAAGCCAGGTTTTTACAGAGCCCCATCTGAGAAAGAAAATGACAAATAGCAGGAAGAATGGGGCAAAGAGTTGGTTATTGCTCTCAGATACTCCACTGTCTCTGTAGGTTAGAATAGATATGCTGAACAGACTTCTCCAAATCCTGCCATCAGATATCAGACTAACTTGATCAAAAAATGACTGCCTTCAGCTTAACAGTAATGTCCTAGAACAGTTAAAGAAAGTGACTGATGATACTGATCTACTATAGTAAGACAATGCAAATCATTTGGCTTATCAACACTTGGTTCCTTTACAGCAGCATTAGTGATACAGCCATGTCAAACATATAAAGCTGTCCATACTATTTGTAGACTTTCATCCTGGCAGTGAAGTTAGAGAAAGGATTTTCCACTGGATATATCTGGATGAAAGTGTCACTTAGGTGAGGCTCTGACAAAGACTTTGTGTTTTTCAGGGATTAAAAAAATAGTTTCCTGGGGTCTGTTTAAGGTCCACAAGTGCCCTAAAATTGTGAATGAATGCAACTGGTTTTTTTTGTTTTGTTTTTTTTTGTGGTTGTCATAGGGTGTAAACATGAAGTTTTGAATAAATGAAAAATTCCTTGGCCTATGCTGAAGCTCCACATTGCAATCGACAGTAGCTCTTTCAGCCCTCCAGGCCTTGACACTGGTCACATGACTGAATGCTTTAGCCCCAGGTAACCTGAGGGTTTCTCATGGCTTGCTTGAACTCTTCTTACTGCATCAAAAAGGGATGGAGGCATAATTATTATACCTAGGGGCTCCACTCAATGTGTAAAATGTGCACATGCTAAGTAAGAAAGCATTGCTTGTTAACTAAAGCATTTTCCTTTTTATTGTGATGAATTCAGACTTCTTTTTTTTATATATATGTTTTGAAGAAGAAGTATAGAATCAGGATTAAATGCACAGCCTTGGACCAGAAGTCTTCTACACTGTTGAACATTTTTATTTGTCTTTAACTAAAACAAGATTCCCATTTAAAAGTTATATAAATGGGTATTTGACAATGTTTTGTCGAGGAATTTTGAAAATTTTAAGATATTAGAAAAGATCTTAAAGTTGTTGTTGTGTTTACAACCATTTATTATATTCTTCCAAAATATCTTGTGATATGATCAGATAGTTGTTTAGTAGTACAATACTTCTCACATGCACACTTAAGTTTCTTCAGTTCTTTTGTTGCTTGTGAGCACCTGCCATTTCTCTTCAACATCAGAGTCATTTTGAATCAGAGGTCAGAGCTGTGTTTCTGGCTGACAGTGAAGGCTGGTGCTCCTGGTAAAAGGTGATGGAGGGCGTAGGCTGGGCCCAGTGGAGGGTGAAAGAGGACATTAATGGTACAGCGGTGGGTCGATGGATCGCACTCACTCAGCAGCCAAATGAGCCATGAGACAGTGGTGTGCATGAGTGAGGTTTGTGTGAGTGTGGCCGTACAGTAGCGTGCTGCAGCTCAGGTGTGATTTAAAGGGTGTCCCAGCACAAAACTGCCATGCCATGTTCTTTTCACATTAGGAAGTGTCTCTTTTTCATTTTCTGGTAACACTCCATCTCTCATTCATCTCGAATTTTCATTTATTTATTTCTACATCCCATCTTATTTTACCATGCTTTAGTATTTGTCTTACAGTTTTTGTGTTACGTCATTAATTGCTATTTTATATCACCTGCGTAAACCTTCTACTTCCTTACTACAACCTCTCATGCTTTGCTTTTTCCCCGTTATTAACAGCCAACAGATGACGACCAGACTCAGCTGTCCGAGGAGGAGGAGAAGTTTGGTGTCAGTCTTCAGGAGGAGCTGGACAAAGAAAGGCAGACTCAGAGAGAAGCTTCTCTCAAACTTGCACAGGTTGGTTCGCAAAAATCCATATTGTCTGTAAACAAGAATTTAAGAACTAACCTTGTTAAAAAAAATCCTATCAAACACACACTGGTCTACTACAAACAGAAATATAGAGAAGAAAACCCCTTTTTGTCAAGTTAATAATTAAGCTAAATTCACTAAGTTTATTTCTAAGATTTGATTATGTGTTTTTGTGGTATTGCACTTTGACAAATAATGATTTGAAAAGCATTGAAACTGTGTTAAACAGATTTTCAGAGATATTAAAAAAATATTATGCAATATTACATTTAACATTTTGGCATTCCAAAAAGTTACACTGTTGCTTGATAAATTGCAGATTATTATAAGCTGCACTTTTAATATCCTTTTTTGACAGGGGTGATGTACTTACCAGAATCAAATGCTTAGTCATGCAATGTCATTATTGCAAGTGCTTGCAGCAGCTTCTATTGGTCACTGCACAAGACCTAACACAACTGAACCATTAGCTCATTTTTTGTGTATTGCAAGCTGCTACATTACTGCTCAGAGTGTGTTGGAATACAGACAGACCAGACAAACAGAACTTGGCTCCACTTTCTAATCGCTTTCCTACTTGATAGGTCACAACCGTGCGTTTAAAGAAAACACTGAGTGTACTGATAGGTAAACGAACCTTGTGGAGTGCCATTTTGAATGAAAACACTCCTCAAGGACTACAAGTGACAAACAGAGGAGCGCAGAGGGACTTAGTGGCTGCAAGGTGCAAGTTTTGGGGGTTTTTTTGTTTTGTTTTTTGTGCAAATTATTTGCACATTTTTCTAAACATATTACAGATCCATGCAGGCTTTCAGCCCCGCAACATAATTTTGCTGTGCTACACTGTGGCTTACATTTTTTCAAACCATGGTCAATTTATTTAGGTTTGGCTTAAGCACACATCTGGAAAATCTAAACAATTAATGGCATTAAATGGAAATTATAATGAAAGGGGAAAGTTCAACCTTTTTTCCGTATTCTTTGGTATATGCCTCTGCTGGTTAAACCACCGTCTGACAGGGAAAGTCTAATGCTGGGTCAAGAAGAAGGGCTGGGGTGGATTTGGACTTTAACCCTGACCCTGTACCTCTAAAATGTATTCTATTTTTTTCTTGAGTCCAAGTGGACAAATGTTGAAGAAAATGTGTTAAAGCATTCTGGAGACTTTTTTCCCCAAAGAAAGGAATAAAAAAGATATGTAATGACTTGTACACAATCAAATGAATTCATCCTAAAGTCTGGTTGGACAATTTTTCAAAGTTTAAAGAAAATGTCTATAAACATATTGTTTATAGAGATATTGTGTCTTAAAGGATGGACCATCACACCTCCAGTCCCTGGCTGGCCTGCTGTGGCCCTGAGGCATAAAAATATATCACTCCTTAAGAATAAATGCAGACCTATCTGTTGAATTCCTTGCATTATGAACACATAAATACCTTCCTTAACAGAGAGGAAGCAGAGAAATGTTCCTGTATGAATCATTAAAGGCCTGGTAAAAAAATATTTCAAAACTCAGATTCACCCTGGTTTTGCTTCCCTCCCAGCTCCAGGAGGATCATCAGAAGGCTCTGCTCCGTCGGGACTTCCAGCTCCAGAGTTTGGGCCTCCAGGCTCGGCTCCATCAGAAGCTGTGGAGCCAGGAGAGGACTTTGCTGGTCCAGGAGTCACAACACCTCAAACAGGCCTTGTTACTGCTCAGCCTTAAACTACGCTGCTTCCTCAAACAGTGGAGGCTGGGCTGCAAGAAAGATGCAGAGTGGAAAGACATAGTGGAGGTATGAGTGAGGAAAGGAATATTTCCTTCATTTAAGACCAAATAAATAAAAATTATTAGAAAATCTCTCTATATAAATCTTGCATACAAATTTAAGCAGAGATAGACAACTGACAGGGTATTTTGCTCTCTGTTTTTTCCTTTATTTAGATGAACAGCTTGAAGGACCTCTACCTGCTGTTGGAGGAGGAGAACCTAACAAGCCCCGCCCACCAGACTGAGAAAAGGGCTGCAGCGGATGCACAACCACTCAGCCCAACTATCAAGGTAAAGCAATAATTCACACACAGAAAGAAAAGTATATGAAATGTTTAAAGTCTCTGTGATCAGCCTTCACTGTGGTGTCATCACAAATTCAATGGTAGTTAGGTCGATAGCAGACTAGGAAGCAGCCCTAATGCCCAGGCACCAGTGGGGCTATTGAAGGAAGGGTGCAGGATGTGCTGGGGGCTGGCCATATAAAGAGCTGGACACTGATAAGATGGATTGGAGGTGACTAGTGTGGAGGAGGGTTGCACTGATCCGTGCTTTAATGGCAGACTGACAGCAGCAGAGAGAAGAACAGATTTAAAGTTTGGTAGCATCAGGATGATTGGTAGATGAAGAATAACAGGAAAGGCCTGATTATACATGAACATACATGAACAGTCTTTCTGATTCAACTTGCGCTGAGCCTTATTTGTTTTTCTATGTAGTCAAGCGCAGTGAGCAGTACTTTGGCAGACCTAAAGGTGGCGCTGCAGGATCTGAGTGGAGAATTGCGACAGGAGAGACAAGGCTCCCAGGAACTGACCCAGCAATTTGCAAAGGCCAAGGCATCATGGGAGGTGGAGAGGACTGAACTAAAGAGCCTCATAACACAGGTAAGAGAATTACATATTCCTTCCTTTAACTGAACTCCGGGGATGCTCAGTGCCTTGAAAATATCCATTCCCTGACTTACACTTATCTTCACCTTTTCTTTTAAGTTGCTTAGAATGTTCTTTTGTCTTCATGATGTAATGGTAGCTATGAATACTGATTAACCAGTGACTGGACCTTCCAGAAGCAGGTCTCTTTATACAATCACTTGAGACACATTCACTGCACTCAGATGATCCCCATTTCAGTAATTGAGAGACTACTAGCACCAACTGGCTGGACCTCTGTTGAATTAGGATGAGTCACTTTAAAAAAAAAAAGAGAGTGAATATTTACAAAATTTTGTGTCACTGCCATTACTTTGTAGAAATCTGTATGTACCCTTATGTACATCTATAATTTTGTTTATTTCATATTGTTACAATGCAATCCCTCATGACCCAATCTTTCCCATTGATACTACTGATGTTAAGTCTAGTCTTACATTAAAATAGTTGAGGCAAAAATGCCAACCACATAAACAATGGCTCTAATTCAAAAGGAATGATAGACTTTTTCTTATTTTAATACTTTTTTAAACCAGATTATTTGATCACTTGACATAGCAGCCCCAGCCATCAGTGTGTGAATGATTATGAATGTGTTTGTGTGATTTTTGGTTAAAAAAGCAGATGCCTAGAAAAGTCTTATACAAGTTCAAGACCATGCACTATCTCAAAAACTAAACTTAACAGATTTCTCAGTGAGGCACTGGTGGTTGTGTAGTTATTGCACCACATACATTAAAATCAAGGTACAGTCCCAGGTTTAAGTCCAGTCTGTGGCACCTTTTCCATATATCTTTCCACACTCTCTTTTCAGTATCCTCCATCCACTGTCCTGCCAAATAAAAGCTAAAAGACCCAAAATAAGTCTTCATAAATTGGTATTATAGGGTAAGGGGATGGAGAGCCTGATTCACCAATGTTAAAAGTTCCTCCTACTCAGATTCCATATTCTACAGGCGCTTTGTTGTCCATTTATCAAACAGGCTGATCCAGTTTCTTTTGTTTGTCTGCAGTTTTAAAAGAGGGGAGACATAAATTCAAAGTTAAAAGCCTTTAGACAGTGAGAAAGTTTGGAAAAGCTAAATTAATTCAGGACAAGAAGAGAAATGAGTGCCGTGGGAAGATTAAGCAATATGGTCTCTGCTGTAAATCAGTGCAAGGGCACACTGACTATCGACTTCACAAAAATTATGACCACCAACTCTGACAAGTAAAAACAAACAAAGCTACTTACAAGCTGGGATTTTTGCACATAAACTTTTGAGGCTTTGCTATTCTCCTTCTATAGTTGGTGAGAGAAAACAGAGAAAAGAATGGTTTAGGTCCATGCAAGCCTTCATATCTGTCTGTCTGTCTCTCTGTCTGTTGTCTGGAGCTGTTGCTTGTCTACTTGTCTGTCCTTCCGTTTGTCTATCTACCTTTACAGGCTCTGAGTAATGGCTTTAATTTTTCCTCCTCATTGTTTTCTGTCTGTCTCATAACAGCAGCAGAGGCAGTAATTGTCTAAGTGTTAATTAAGAGCCTCTGAGATAGAACACAGCTTGTGTTTTGCCTCCTGGTAATTGAGAAAGAGAGGGTGATAAAAGGATGATAGAGAAAGCAGAAAGGGGCCTGTTGAAGGCTGGCAATTACAAAAGGCCTTTAATGTGGTTTTAGCTCTGGTACCTGAATATACTTTTCTAATGTGATACAGCAAACAACTGAAATTCTAAATCAATGCTCCATGCTCATTCCCTGCAGTGAAGCCTCACCTGAAAGGGCTTGAATGACTTAATAAAATACAACAATGCTCACTAAACATACTCTTGACATTTTTAGTAGACCAAGGTGGGAACCATCCTGAGAGTGTGAAAAGAAATCTCACCAAAGTTGTTGGGATTTTGTCCATGGAGCACCTTGAAGTCTGAGAAATGTCAGCACTGCAGTAATACGAGCATATTACTTAGAGGCATGGAAGAAGAAAGAAGATGGAGATAAAGGAATGAAAAAAAACAAGCAAAGCATTGACAAAAAATAAGATCCATTTATGGTTGTTGGCCATTAGTGCTTTCCAAGCGCAGCTTCAGCAGAGGGCTGTCAACACAACTCTGGTCTGCCAGAAATTTCTGCCCCTAAGGCCCGTTTCAGACTGCTTGTTCCATGCATGTCTGCTCCGGCTCCTTCCGGTGCAGCTTTCACATAGGCGCAAGTGTGCTGCATGTTGGTCGCATCTCCTTACTGTCAAAGCCATGTCATTCTACAAGTGACTACATTCAGTGTGTAGAAGAAGTGTGTCAGGAAATATTCAAAATTAAAGCATTCTGTACAGACGAAGGGAGTGCTTCCTGAGAAATGCTAAACCTGGCATTTACTTTGAAAAACTCAAACCAGAAGTGGACTCCTGTGTTTATCTTTCCTGTTAAGTATTCTACCAGTGTGGAAACAGAAAGCTTCACAAATAGAAGTTTAGAGAAGACCTTTAATGTGGACGTGCATATGTGCTACTAGAAGGTAAAAGGACTCCATCATTTTCCTGTCTATTCTGATCCATAACCGTGCATGCACATAGAAAAATAGGCGAGACCTGGATTCTCTAACTTCCCTGCAACTGAGCCGCACATAACAGGTGGGTTAGATGCGACGCACATGCAGACAGTCTGAAAAATCGAACTAACAATCAAGCTGTGTTGCATCCAAGGCATGTGTCTCACATGTCCAGTGTAAAACAGGCTTTATGGGTGAGTTTTTGTTGCCACTGTTCCCTGCCCTCTTTTTAAAGCAGTGCTATTTTTGGCAGCTATTTTTAATTTTAGTTTTAGTTTGTAGATGAAATGTCTTAGTTTAGTCACATTTTAGTCATTTCTACCCTTTTTAGTTTTGGTCTAGTTTTAGTTGACGAAAACTCAAAAACATTCTAGTCTTATTTTAGTCAATAAAGAGTCCTCACATTTTAGTCTTTACTTTTAGTCCAAGCATAAATTCTCTTGCCTAAATCTGGTACCAAGTCATGGTAGTGTGTTCTCTCTACCCTGCCAAACCTGGGATCCCTGCTTTCTACAGCTGAGAGGCAGAATAGCCACAGATGCATGGTATTTTGACAGCTTTACCCACAGTGGAGATATAGAAATTTAGTGTCCGACAAAAACTACATCACATTTTAGTCTAGTTTTAGTCATCTTGACAAAAACTAGACTTACTTTTTGTCAGTTTTATTCATCAAAGATCTATTTTTGTCAGTCTTAGTGTACTTTTTTTATGGAAAAAAAGGCTGTTGACGAACATTTTTAGTCGTAGTTTTGGTCGACGAAATTAACACTGTTTTAAAGTGTCTTTAGATAACTTTGGTTATGAATTAGCGCTATACAAACAAAGATTGACTTAGAAATCCATCTAAAACTCAATAGCTATAATATCAGTAGTGATTATAACAATATGAGAAGATATAGGAGTAATGACCGGAAGATTTTAATAGTAGCATTAGCTACTATGATAATAATGCAGAGTAACCTTATCAGTTAGTAAGCAATAGTACCAGGAATTAGACAAGCATGCAGTGCAGCATCAGGAAAATGTGTCATTTGTGCATTTTTTAAACACCAGTAAGAATCAGAAGTCAAAATGTGAATGAAAGGTTTTATAACTACAAGTACTGGATCCATTTGCATGTCTTTCTTGCCAACCACTGCCCAACTCAACTGCCTTAGCAAAAGGCAGATTTTCATGTCAGAATTGAACATCTAGATGCCCCTTTGTAATCTATGACAACCCTCACCATAAAGCAGGAGTGTCAAACTCAATCACAGCAGGGGCCGGATTCTGGATTCAGGTCTTACCTGAGGGCCTAACAGGGTCACCTTTTTAACCAAAAACCATCAACCTTATTTCACCATTTCTGAAAAAAAAAAAATTAGCACTGATGATAAATTATTTTTAAATTTAAAAAGTTAAAAAGATAAGTTTAAAGGCTCACAATCTGAGAAATTAAATTTATTAGTTCAAAAAGGTCAAAACAAGAAATTGAAATCGGAAAAATAATGCTTTTTAAAGACAAATATATTAGAAAGAAGTCAAAATCACAAGTTTAAAAGGTCAAAATATGAAATAAAATTTGTAATCATGAAATTAAAAGCCAAAATATGATTCGAATTTTTAAATTCTGAGTCTAAAAGGTCAATCTATGGGATTATAAGTCAAAGTTAGGAGTGAAAAATATGAAATACAAAATAACTGGTTAAAAAGGTCAAAATATGACTTTAAATGTAAAATTCTGAATAGTAGAGCTAAAATATTACATAAGAAGTCAAAATTCTGAGTTGAAATGCTCAAATTGTGAAATAAAAATTCAAAATCCTAAATTTGAGTCCTAATTGTGAGATGCAAAATTGAAAATATGAAATTAAAACAGAAATTAATTTCTTTTCCCACAATCCTGATTTCTTTTCTGATTATTTTTACAACTTACTTTGCAGATTTTATGACTAAACTAAGATATCTTAAATCATCAGGGATAAGTTTACATTTTCATACTTGAGGGAATCTGCAGACCTCATACTGATGGGCCGGTTATAACAGAAATATGATATAATCTTGCAGGCCGGATTTAACTGTTCCACAGGCCGGCTTTGGCCCCCGGGCCTTTAGTTTGACACCCCTGCCATAAAGGAAGTGGAACACATGAAGATGCCCCCCTCTACCATGACGCTGTCATTAATCATTGTCACCATCAGAGAGATTCTGCCCTTATGCTGTGTTCTGAGATCATTTGTCTTCTGATTGGTTTGGCAGCTCCTTTGGCAGCCAATAGGATATGAGAGCAGTGTTTCAGAGAGATAACACTCCCCTTCTCCCACATGTGACATAGCAGCAGGTTTTCCATGAGATAAATATTATTGGACAAACATGGTTTATTCAAAGATCCAATCTCCTGATTTATTTTCATTTAACCCATTCATCATGTTAGAGAGAGCTTACAGACAAAGTTCATGTCATATGAAATGTGTTGTATGTTTATACACTCTCACATGCCTTTTCAACACTTACTGTGTAATGTGTGAGTAACCCGGCCTAGATTCCACAGCTGGAACCTCTCCTCTTTGCCAGCAACACACACTGTAAAGTATCCCATTAATCTGCCCCAGTGGTGCGTTAGTGTGCGTGTGTGCAGACATCTACCAGCCGACCAAATCACATCCATGCCAATGAGTCCTGGCAGCGTGCAGCAGCTCATCCAGCTGTTTCTTTGTCCAACAAGTCAACTCAATTTCAAACTCTGTCCTACCCATCACATTTCATGACAGGAAATTATCTTTTCCATTCAGCCTAAACAAACAGCGTCAGTGAAGTGGAGAAGATATCTAGATCCTTGAAAGCACACTGTACAACACATGCCTCTCTTTTCCTCTTGTTCAGTCATCCATCATGACTGTAGGACATGCTACAATCACCTGCAGTCTCCATGACGGCACAGAAGGAACAGCTGGAGGCCTCAATCGATTGCTAAGTGCTGTTGTATTCACTTCAGTTATGATAGAGAGATAAAGGGAGAAGGACAGGGGAAGTTTCCTCATGTTTAGTTGCGGCTCCATATTCAGTGGGTCCTCATGTAAAATTTAAAGCTTGGTTGTTTACTCCAAAGTGATGCAGATGATTGTCCAAAAGTGATATAGTTAACTAGTTCAGAGGTTTGGATGTAGTTATTTGGAATTATTTTGCAGATGTCAGGCAGACGGTTCAAATCTGGCCATGTGTGATTTATATTAACAGATATTAAAATTTCTGCAGATATTTTCAGTAGATAAATCAGCCATACATTTCAGCAATATGCATGATTAAATGGTTCAACTTAAAGCATAACCAACATGCCCACCTCAGCTGTTTTTTTTTCTTCATCAAAAAAAGTGTGTTTTAAGGATTAAAGTTTTATGTCTGAACTACAGGAAGTTCAACTTTTTACACACTAGATGTTTTTATTACAGGCAGTTTCTAAAGAATATCTCAGAAAACCAGCATGCAAACTATTTAATCAGGATGATTTTTTAGCAGGTCAGTTTGAGATCATGACAGGTTTAGTGTTAGGAACAATTTAAAAGAAAGTTGTGCATGTATAATATCTGTTTCAGCAAATATTAGTTTGGAAATAAGGCCATTTCTTATATCAACAGAAATCTTCTTTCACACATCCCTTAATATTTGCATTTATTTTGTCAGAGAATTAAAATAAAACCATATTTTTCTACTATCACTTTGTTAAGTTTGTAATTTTAGTAAACTTAGTTTAGGGTTAGGGCCAGTTTTAGTTGGGGTTCGCACGCCTATGCCAGCTGTCATTGGGAGAGAGGCAGGGCACCCCCTGGACCTGTCGCCACTCAATCGCAGGGTTGACATTTAGACTATGTTCACACTGCAGTTAAATGTGACCTGAATCTGATTTTTTTACTCACATGTGACTCGTGTCTGATTCTTTTCTGACAGTGTGAACAGCACAAGTCGCATTGAATCTGACCTTTTAGAATTAGTTTCAGGCCACTTTCATATGTGGTTCTAAGGCTACTTTCACACTGCAGGCCTTAATTTATTTATTTATTTATTTGAAAGGGACAGTGCACATTAATGAACAAACGTACAAAGTACATACTGTAAATGCGCCAGAGTTTGCAGAAAAAGCTAATTTTTGTCTGTTGTCCCTTGGCAGATACTACTGATCTTTTCAAAGTTGACTGCAGTGTGATCAGGCAAACAAAAATATCAGATCTGAGAAAGGATCAGAATTGAGCATTAACGACTGCAGTGTGAACGTAGCCATAGAGTCAGACAGGAAAACACAAGGAACACAGCTGGTAAGATGCACAGTGAACTGACAAATAAAGAGCAGAAGCACAAAGACTTAATACAGAAGGCAATTAAACACAGGTGAGCATTATCAGGCCAATCAGAGAGGAGGGAAACACAAGGACAGGAAGTAGAACAGGACAAATTACAAGAATTTGCAAAATAAGACAAGAAGCACAAAACTAGGACTTGGTAAAAATGAGCAGACATGGAGTTGCTTAACTCCAAGAAGATACTCAGTGACACAACAAAACACGAAACAATAGCAAAACAATAAAAATGCTAAGGGAGCATAAATCATGACAATTATTAAACCTACATTTTAGTTTTGAATTAAGATTAATGAAGACACAGCAGTGAGTTTCAGACTTGGGTAGTTTATTAGTAGAAAAGTTAAATGATACCCAAGTAATTAGTGTCCTCAAAACGCTCAAAAAGAGCAGCATGGAGGCTGAGATGGGCCTCAGTAGCTTCAGATTTAGATACTCGGCATACAGTGCGTCAACTGTAAGATGGTTATATTTACCCTCTATATCACCAGTGTGCATTATATAATAACTAGGCTATGGTTTTTATTTATAAACCTGACACACATTCTGTCTCTACAGAGTATGGAAGGATCTGCCTTCTCTACAATTAACAACTGATGGTGGGTAACAGATTACACAAATATCCTAGGGCATAAATCTGCTCTAGGCAGTTATGTTTGAAAATAGAGCTTGATACACTCCATTTTACTGTGACACGATGATTTTATTTAAGTTATTAACAGACTCTTTAGAAGTCTGTTGTTTTGGTAGATTTTTTGTTTAGGAATAGTTTCTACAGGAGGAAATACACTTTCCAAAATGGATCAAGTGGTCAAATAAATGTACTAATTCCATTTTACCTTCCACTTACTACTTGAAATAGCCAGTAGGTTTAATGTGTGTTTGTTCCCACCTTGTTGTTAGGGGCTGTTGGCTCTTTTACTTAAAGGGTTTAGGGTTTTTGAATGTAGAGAGACTTCCTAAAACCAACCCCTGCAGTTTTTCCTTGTTGGGGAGAAAATCTAGTGTTTTATATTCAAGGATTTAGTTGAATAAATAAAGTAATTGAACTTGTTAAATGGTGAGTATCAGGCTGTGAAACAGACGCTTCTCATCAACCAATAAACGCCAGTCATCCTCTGAAATCGCCTCCTTTTATGCATCAGCAGTAAACCTTGTTAAGACACGAGGCTCGTTAAGCTGCGCTCCTCATTAGTGATTTTCTCTGTTGCCATAGGAGACGGGTGCTGGGCTTGTGTTTTGCACTGTGATTGGCTGCCAGGCAGTTCCATTAGCACCATATGCAGACACCACTGCCACAGAGCCGGGTCAAGAGAGACAGGGAGAGGATTGATGGGTCTGTGGTGGCTGGGTGTGGCTGTGTAAGTGCGTGCCTTTGTATCAAACTGATAAACTCACTCGTGTCTGTTGCTTGAACTATGGCGCTAAAAAAGAGCAAAAGGAAAGCAGAGCTGCTCATAAAAATTTCAAGCGATCCCACCTACAGGCTCTGTGACAGCATTCCAGATTTATAGAGAGCAAAAAAGGGCGTGAAGAAGCTCAAAATAGAGGGTGGGAATGCTGCAGAAAGGGAAGGGTTTAAGAAGATGGAGAGAGAGGAGAAAAGTGAAGAAATAAAGGAGGAGGAAAAAATGTGAGATGTAGAGTGTAATAGTACCAGCTGAAAGGGACAACAGAAAACTAACTAACTAACTAAGAGGTCAGGATGTGTACACTTGTTGTGAAGTAATCCATGAGATTATTTCAAAGCTGTATCTGAGGAGGTTAACACAACAGGGCTTCAAATTAAAAAAAAATCTCTTTACAGTAAACTGAGTCAGCGTTTTGAATTTACAGCTTGTAATTTATGTGTGTCATTGTGTGTTTCTATGAATAATGTAACTGCCTGATACAGAAAGTTTGTACATCTACTTTCTGGGCAGTCCTAAAGTAAACTTACCAGCTTATACACATGGTTTTTGAATGGGGTAATACACTGCACTAAAATTCTTTAGGTAATATCGAACTTCTCACTTTTCATGACTGCAGGAAAGCATGGTGTAAGCATGTATTGAAAAACTCCTACAGACCTACTGATAGTAAGCTATAGAGTAAATTTGATCCTATTTACAAAGTTCATTTGTAGATCAGCACCAGTGTTCAGCTGCAGCTGGTGCATTATTCCCTGGTTTTGCACAGATAAACCAGGATGTATATAGTAGTTCTAAGGCTTGGTGCTAATACATTGAAAATTCCAGTTAATAGACTCATAGCATCAGCAATTTGGTTGCTTTAGTTTAATTTGCCAAATAAACCAGCCATAGTGGCCTACAGATCATCACAGAGATTTGTGACAAAAAGCAGACTTCTGTTTCTGCTCAGGCACAGAGCCAAGCATCCGCGCACTTGCCATAGTTCCCTGTAAGGTCAGGGGGCTATTTGAACATTACGAGATGGAGATGTGTTAAAGTTAAATGCAAAGCCGGAACTACACTCCAGACATGGCTGCTGCACTGTGTCACTCCGCCCAGTGGTTTACTCCGATAGTAGTTCCGAGTATTTGCTTCATGTATCGTAATGTTACATAATTATACATTATTATTTCATAGCGTGGTGAATTTGCAGGTCACAATTTGTCCACAAGAGCGTTTTGGAGTTGTTGGATTGTGTATTTGATGAGTTTGATGAGGGAAAGCAAAATATACTGTCTGCTTACATAGCGTTAGCTGTGCAGCTGGTATATCGGTCCCCCCAGGTCTAGAAACAGCTTGCACTGACAACTAACGGAAACAAACCTATTACTAAGACTATAGGAATTATGGCAATGGGTGAACTTGCCAAAATGTTGAAGTATGCCTTTAAGTCACTCCCCGATCTTTCACCAAAAACTTAAAACAAATCATCTGAAGTCAGTTGTCTATAAATTTTGTCAACTTGACTGTGCAAGAAAGAGAGAGTTCAGCCTTGCTAGCCCATGTATACCAGCTATTTCTGCCAGTAGTTTAAATATCAAATGCTGACTGGTCTTGGTTGTACAATGTTATTCTAGTCATCTGACTCCTCAAAATCTTTAACAACACCACTGATGAAGCAGTGGAAGACATTTGTAGGGAAGTTTCTTGCCCAAAGACACATCGACATGTGACTGCAGAAGCTGGAGATAAAACCACCAACCCTTCTGTTAAGAGACAGCCAACTCTACATCTGAGTCACAGGCAACATCATTTACTGTCTTTGCTGAGCTACAACACTCAAATGTATCTTATATATGCACGCAGCTATCGTCTATCTTGGTTTACCTTTGTAAATGCTTTATTATATCACTGCACTCTACATGAAGCTATTCTTCTCTGACTATACAGCTGAATCCTTCTGTTGCAACTGATTTAACTTTGCAGCTTTCCAAAGTAAAAGCTCCTTTACCTCCTCCCAGTCACTCACAGTTGTAAAGAAGATTCAGGCTAAATACAGCTAGCCAACAGGTGCCAGTTAATCCAGCCCCTGTCTGTGCGTGAACCACAGGTCTAGCCAGACTAAACAATGTTGCTGCCACCTGGCAACACTGTGGTTAGTTACAATTTTAAATATCAAGTTACTGTAAAATAAATAATGTTTATGTTTGAGTGTCCATTTAACTTTTTAGAGGATGAGTTGCATTTTGATGAGCTTCTCAAAAAGATGTGCCTTGTTGACATAAATCAAATCACCCATAGACATTTGGTGCAGGTTCACAGGACTATATGCTGTGGATAGAGAACCTGGCCTGTTGTGCTGTCTCTCTGTATATCCACATATCACATGAATGAATAAACCGAACAATATGAAAGATTTTATGTCTTGTGATACAACATGAGAAATGATTTATGAGAAAATGTTTGTTTATTTGACATTGACCCCTCTTTTTTACCTTTCTGCTTCCAGTTTGAAACCAAGTCAGGGAAAACAGCAGCAGCTCTGTCTGCTAATGATGCACTGGAACCTCCAGATCTGAAGGTGGCGCTGAAGAGGGAGCGAGAGGAACATCAACATCTCTTGGCTGATTCTTATGCTGCTGTGATGGACCTAACCAAACAGGTTAGTGCATGTCATTGTGAGTTTGGATGATAAAAGCAACAAAGGTCTTTTGAAGGTTGTCCGGTCAGTACACTGACTTTAGAGTTGTTTTTACTCGACATAGTTGTAGTTATTTTAAATTCAACTGTCTGTTGGTGTGCACTCCACTTCCATCTTATTTCGCCCTCTGATGTTCTCTTTTTTTCTTTCTCTCTGCTGTGGCCGACCTACGAACCAATCAGCTTCAGATTGGAGAGAGGAACTGGGGCAGAGAGAAGCTGGAGCTGCTGGAAAGGTTCAGCCAGGAGAGAGCTCAGTGGGAGCAGAGACTGAGAGAGGCTACGGCACAGCAGGGGAAGGTATGAGGAGCTGCATGATTCAGAGTGTGTGTGCATAAAAAAGAGTGGGAAATGTCAAAGTGAAAAATAAAGATACAGAGTTTATCTTGAGATGATAAAATCTGACTGGATGAGGCCATACGTCTGCGCTAAGGAGGACACCTTACTGACTTTTTAGATACAGTATGTGCTACCTGGTAGATAACACTTCAGTGAGTGATGATATTTTCCTATTTGACATTAAAATCACAGGATTCACATCCTGTGTCTGTTTTGGTTTTTAAAACATACGAGTTGTACATGAAAGGGGCATGATTGCTACCAGTACGGTGTAGCTGTTTGTCAGGAGGCTTAAAACCTACCTCAGCTCCACCTCACTGTTACAAGGTTGTTCTAAAGTTAACTTGAGACAGTGTTTTCAATATGGTGACTGTCGCAGATTGGCTTCAAAGAACCCATTTTGTAGCTAAAAGGTTGATGTCAAGCATATTTTGTTAAATGCCTCCTAAAGTCTATGCTCAAATGCAAATATTTTCAGTTTTGATGCTCTTTTTATAAAAGAAGTGTGCTTAAAGAAGTGCAACAACTGCATATTAAACAGGAAATACAAAGCACAGCCTGTTTTTTTAAGAAAGTCAACTGATGAGTTTTTAACGATAAATTCTGGCCTTTGTTTTGTAAAGAAACCTTTTTCTGGTTCTGTTTTACTGTCTTGACCTGCTGGTTGAGTTCAAATGCAAACTGTGCTTTTATTTTTTATATGCAAATATATTTATGATATACACTTTAAATGTAGCTTGCTGCTATATAAATCAGAGTAACCCTACTATTTTTTGATAATACTGCTCAGTCTTTGCAAACACTGAGATAGCATGAAAATGAAATTTATCATATTCTGGGCAGCTGTGAGCTTTTCAGAGTATTTCTGTCCTATCAAAAAAAAAAAAATTACTGCACTGCAATTGGCAAGGTAAAAACAAATGTTAAAATGTTACCAGTTGCTCTCTTAATGGTGATATTTTCCTTTAGGGACATTTTGCTGATGCTGGCAAAAACCAAACAGCCTCTAATATCATCATGTGAATAGAAACCCTGTCTGGTTCTAGTGGTTTAGCTTCAGTTTAATGTTACACTGTGCTCTCCAGGAAAACACGGTCGGTCTGATCTGGTGATTTTACACCAGAACAATCATGCCCAGCTTTTATAACATGTCAAGGAGGGCTGCAGTCCGATTACATCAGCTTTTTAAAACTCGTCATTACTCATGGCTTTTTTTTCTCATTTAGAGACACACAGACATGAACACGGATAAAGTTAGTAGGTCAGAGCTCCTCTGTCATCTTTCTTCTGTCTGCTGTGCATACTTCCTTTTATGTTTTTACTCTGGGCTCACTTTTTCACCCTCATGCCTTTTAATAATTCTTTCTCCCCTTCTTGCTCATCTCCCTCCTCTTCCTTCCTGTTGTTTGTCCGTTAAGTATGATCCCATGTGACTCCTTCCATAAAGTGACTGTGTCCTGCACTGGAAACTTGGCAGGAGGCCGAAGCTTGTCGTACTTTGATTCACTCTGTCTGAGTCTCTCTGACTGTGTCTGTGTCACGCTCTGACACCCCACAAATCTAATCTACTGTCCTCTCTGCCTTTATTATATTGTGGGCTTTTCAAGGACTCCTGATATTTGATTACACTGCCCCCTTAAGGCCAGTTAGTGTCAAGGTGGCCACTTTTCCTTCTTTTTTGGACCTTAGTTAAATCATTGTACAATAACAAGTTATGTTTGAAATGTGAATTATTTAAGAATTAAATGTTATTATATCCACTTGCAGCGGTCATTTGGTGGTTTGGCACTCCAAATCAAAGGTTTTATCTGGATAGATAAAGGAAAAATTGGTGGAAAGTTGATTTAGCCTTTTTGCCTTCATTTGGAGGGGATAGCTGAAGGTCATAAGAGACCGTATTGATGACATGCACCAATTAGCATTAGGACTGGAAATCAAACCTGCAACCAGTACTATTATGAACTCTTTTCATTGGAGTTCCAGCTGTATCTGAGCTACACCAGCCCGCCCCAGTGGAATTTAAACATTTTTGGTACAAGCTGTATTACTATTTTTAGTGCTTGTATTAAGTAAAACAGGATAGGATTTAAAACAAACACTTTCTTTTACCAGACAGACTTGGATCGCTTTGTTGTTTTTCATTTTGTGTGAGAGGTGTAAGACAGCAAGAGCATTTTAACTATTTTTGAGATACATTTGAATGGCTTCATTAAAAGTTTAATCACATTACTTTTATCTTTCTGTGTAGATTTTTCTTCTAACTACTTCACAGAGTATAAACACAAATTCTGAGCTACATGCCATCATTATTAACTGCAGAGCCAGAGTAGGATGGTATAAAGAGCACATATATTTATCTTCTTGTCAGTATATTGCACACCCACTCTCTGCACTCTCTGCAGTTCAGTGACTTGCAGGTGAAAGACCATCAGTTTATCTGCACAACTAAGCGCATAATCTGCAGATGTCCTTTACCCTTCTTCCATTCGCTCTCTCTCTTTCAGTTCCTTTCCTCTAAGGGGAAGTGGCTCCAGTGTGTGAAATTAAGAAACACACTGACTCAGCATTATCATCTGTGTATGAGTTTGCAACTGTCTGCCACTGATAGTGGTCAATCCTCATTTCCTCTGCCAAACAGCTCCAGAGGAAGTGGAATGTGCATGATAAGATAGGGCATCCAGTGGATGTACTATGACAGGATGCTTTTTTAAAGTAAAGAAATAAATAATGCTAAAGGAGGAATAGCAATGTGGTGCAGGATCTTTACTGACTAAAATAGATGTGCCCATTTTTTCATTTGCACTTACTGTCTGATCATTTTTGTCCTCACAGTCAAAGTCTTTGGGTGGCGAGTCCTCTGCAGACGCAGTCATCACAAATGGAACAGCATCACCAAGGTAACAAGCTCAAACTTTGCGTCTCAGACTTTTTCAGTGTTGTCTTTTATTGGAAAGTGTTACAAAATTCCTACATAAAATGAGTATTTTTTTGTTTTTGTTTTCCAATTTTGTTATTAACTCCTCTTTCTATGCAAAGAACCAAATCCACACCAGAGCTGGATGTCCCAGAGGTAAATGGAACAGCCAATCAAGAGGAGAAGATCCAGTCTGCAGCTTTGCCTCTTTTCATTCGCCCAGAGTTGGGTGACTTCAGCAGGAAGAATTGGACCTACTTGACCAATGAGGTAAATAACATGTTTCACTGCTACATACCTAAAATTCTTTGTAAAACTTATCCTTTACTATATAAATGATGACAAGTGAAATAAAGGCTGTGCTCACTCCTTACATAATCAAATAAATTTTATTTTTCTGTCTTGTACACATCTTTGTTCACAATAAAAAAATGGAAAAACTCAAATTTAAAAAGTTAAATGTATTTTATTTCCAATAACAATGTCCAATATCACTTACTTTAGTGAAAATCACCTAGCAACCAAGGTTAACATCTTTCCCAGGTTGTAAAACACAGAAAATAAGACCTAAATTGCTTTGTTTGTCTCAAAATAACTTGTATAATCTAGATTAGTTAGTTTATAGCACTGTTTGTATTTGAATTAGGGTGAGCTGCATATGTGAACACAAACAGCAGAGGTTTTTACCCTGACTTTCACCATAAATCTTCCTTCTAGACCCCGAGTATTTCTCCTTCTCTAGCCTTGCATTCACTGATAGGCAAACTGCAGCAAAACTTCCTGCTGGGAGGGAAAGGTGTGAACAAGCAGCTCAGGAACTATCAGAAACACTTGAATAGATTTGAGGTTTGCAGGTTATTCAGATTGAATTAAAATAATCAGGAACTCTTGCCTCAGCCTTTAACTCAATCCAGCAAATGACATGTACACTGTTAATTATTTAAGAGTGTTTTTTCACATCCCAATTATTCCATCTCCTATCAGACCCCAGAGGTTGGTGACACCTGTAAAACCTGGGATGGCCCCAGTGGCTCCTGCAGCAGCCTGGTGGGATCAGAGCTAGACTTAGAGTCAGTCCAGAGGAGCTACACTGCTCCTGACCGTACTGGCATCAGGATCTACTACAGCCCCCCAGCAGTACGGCGCATGGAGCACAGAAACAGGAACCAGGAGGCCAAAGAGCTGCAGGAGGCACAGAACGGCAGCCCTCTCCTGGAACTGAGTGGTTCAGATGTAGGCATGGCTCCACTGGAGGCCCTGCAGGTTCAGCAGCAACAACCTCCATCTTCGTTTTCATCCTCATATGAGCAGTGGCTGAGCTCGCTGTCCAAGCAGCACAGGGAGCTGCTAGAGAGCAGGAGTGGCTGTATTTCCAGCTCAAACCCCAGTGTCATCAGCAATGGCATTGGAGGCTCTGCTAGCAGTTTGGTTGATGGGATCACCTCCCCGTCGGCTTTCCACGGCCTTGAGATGGGGGAGATTTCAGCCAATTTAAGTGATGATATGAAGGAGATGACCAACTGTGTCCGCCAGGCTATACGCTCTTCATCTCTTGAAAGAAAATCCACCAAGGAACCTGGGAGTCAGGTAGATTATTTTGGAATTAATAGCCAAACAATCAAATTGTTTAAATGGAGGATACATGCTAGTTGAGTTGCTGAGGATTGCTACTTTGCTAATTAAAGTATCAAAGATAGGTGCACTTTGGGTACAAGGACAGATCATGCAGCCAAAACCAGAAGGAAGCAAACAGCAGGGAAGAAATGATCTGTTTAAATGTGGGAGCTGGCTCTCGATTTTAACATGCCCTGATGAGGACTTGTAAGTCAAGACTGTATATTAACAGATTTTTCATTCTTTTAAAGAACAATTCCTAACCACCATAAAGGCTGAATTTCTTTGTGAGGGGCAGATATTTTATACTTTGAGGAAATAAGTAGTCAGATCTTGTTTTAGGAGGAAGATTGGTTGGTATTATTAGAATGTGTTGCATTACACTGGTTGCATTGTGTACATTTAAGGAAGCATATTGCATTAAAATCGGCCTTGTTTAATTAGCTGTTACAGACACACTGCACTGTATTTTTACATTTTTTAATCAATTACATTTCTCCACATAGGGAGTTGGTATGTCCTCCAGATCCACACAGACTGCTGCTCAGTACGTCAGCATTGGACTTCAAACAGACAACCTTCCAAGCAGCAGGGGGGCCGGGTTACACTCCAAAGCATGGTCTCCTCGCCCCTCATCAACAACAACCTCTCCTCTCGCCTCGGCCCGCACCCGGCAAATTTCAACATCTCTGGATAAAGTTCACAGCCGCATAGAGAGGCCATGTTGTTCACCCAAGTATGGATCACCCAAACTACAACGCAGAGTCTCTTCTGGTAAGAGGCTTTCTTTAAGCATCCTTTGAGGCTAAGTAGTTCTTACTGAAATTAATACTTCAAAGCCAAGTTTTTACTTTTACTTCTGTGTTGAAGTGACTCCCAAGATCATAAGCGTAAAAAATAGTTTGCAAGAGACTGAGACACCAAACTTTTCTGTTTTCAGGCTCCACTTCTAGGCTGGATGGGTCTTCTTCCTCAAGGGACCGAAGTCTGTGGAGCCTTCAGCAAAGATCCATGGGTGGAGGAGGCTCTGCATGGGCTCGCTCCACCACCACACGGGACAGCCCGGTCCTGAGTGGCCTCACCGATGGCCTCTCCAGCCTCTTCAGTGTGGTGGAGCACACTGGTAGCACAGAGTCACTGTGGAGGGGTGACGGAGGTACATGCAACAATTTTTCCAGAATATCTGAGGGGGAAAGACCTTTCTAGGGGCAATATATTTTCTGGCATTTTAGACTTAGGAAAAATTATGCTCTGCACTGTACTGCAGTATCAGGGCCAGATCAGGACCTGGACTAATTAACTTTATGATACTTGCATCATTGCATGCAAATCAATTTATCAACAGTTCATCAAACAGTTCAAGTTGAAAGTTTCTTTATGCCTGTAGGTCTATAAACCACGGTGTGTTGTCTTTATCATAACCTCCATCTTCCCTTCTTGTTCCTAGGCGCTAGTCAGGTTGCCAGTCCAGCTCGGCAGCCTCCTGCAGCAGGGAAACCCTCTGTTGTGTCCGTCTGTGGGCCTGATCCTGGCTCTCAGCGATATGGTGGCCTGGTCCAGGAGTTCTTCAGGAATGTTTGCAGCAGTCGTGGCCAGGCAGGAGTGACCCTGCCTGCAGAGAAGGCCCAAAGAGATTCCCTCGGCAGCCTCAGTGGTGTGGGTGTCTTGGGCAGTTTGGTTGGCGTGGATGAGCCCAAGCCAGAGTGCGTGTCAGTCTCAGGTGGAGGACTGGGGCCATTGGGTGGAAGCAATGACAATGTTACCCGGATTGTCAATAAGAGGTTTATGAGACAGACAGCTGGGGAAGAGATGGTCAGTATCATGGGAGGAGGAAAAGAAGCAAGCAGCGCGGGAGCTGCAGGATCTGGCATGGAGGTACGGCTGCAGAATTATGTATGCATCATGTCTGCTCTTCACAAAGAAAGAACTTTGTTTTTTAAGACTGCTATAGATTTTAAATGTTTTTCCCTAGTATAATATAGATTCCAGTATGTTTTATTCTTTTCTGCAAGAAATGATGTAAAAGGACTATCACAGACTTAATTAAGCTTTGCAGTGGTTTATAGTAGAGGGGAATTCCAGCACAGGTAAACAGCTGTCTGCCAAGATAAGGGAAAATTCACAAAGGAGGTAAATACAAAATTAGGTTGGTATAGTAAATGCATTAAATGAGACAAAAACAACCGCAGGGTCGTGCAACAAAATGTGAAATCACTTTACAATGCCTGATCATGACTGGGATGACATATCAACATGGTGTATTATTCTTTTTTTAGAGCATCCCCTAAAACTTGCTTCATTATAGTCCTTAATTCATTTTTTTTTTCAATTGGTGGGTCAGGACCTGAAAGTCTGTCATTAAGCTGCTTTCATTTGGTCCTGAATGAGAGCCAGGAGAGAAAATAGAGGCAGAAAGTTTGTCACAAGTGGGGATATATCCATATGTATTATTCTATTCTGATTTGGGAAAATAATGAGAATATTTTGGTCGTTTTCCCAGGGGGTTGATCAGTCATCTATATTGGCATCTAACTTTGCCAGTCAAAAAAAAACAAAAAAAAAAAAAAACAAAAACATTAAGATCTGGTTATAAACATCTTAGAATTGTAAAAGGTGTGCAGTTTTCAGGCTAAAGAAAACTCACCCTCATTGCTGTTGTACATTTTAATATTTAGTAATTAGCAATTAAGTATCTTTAAATGGCAGGTTTACCTTTTGTACATCTAAAATTTGAATTACTGAAACTGACTTATTGCTCATTTTATTGTAAATGCATATTAGTGAATGCACCCAAAAATGCATAATTTATGATTTGTATTCTTTCAAACACCTTCCTTGATGTTATTGATAGTAAAAAAAAATGTAAGTATGAGTTAGACCATCTTTCTGAATAGAAAGGGGCATACGTGCATATTAGGCAATGCAGAGCACCATCATTTTACAATGCTTAACAAATTTATTAGATCACCTGTCTCAGAGACCATCCAGTATCATGAAGTGCTTTAATGTGGACTCTTTCATTTTCAGTGAGCTCTCCACCTTTTACCATTTTGAACAGGATGAGGAATTTCAAACTGAGTTCACCTTTTTAAACCCAAATTTGAGCCGGCTCACTGGGCTTCTCTGAGAAGTCAGAAATTAATCAAACATAACACTCAACCACTAAAACTCATTTTTCTGTTCAGGAATGCAAGTAAATAACTATAATTTGACATATTAATCAAGAAATAATAATGTGCTTTACTATTTGTTCCATTTTTTTTTGTTTGTTTGTTTGTTTTTTGTAAATCAGTAAATTTGAAAATTCATGGATAACAATAATAATTGTATTTTAGCATTAAAAATATCATTTCAGTTAAAGAGCTTCTACATATTGGTGTATTAACCATTGCAGAAACATAAAAAATTATTTTGGTTTCACCAATTTTTACCAATGCTGTTAATTTAGGGCAGTTGTGGCAAATTCTTACTTTGGGTGGTGGTCTAATAAATTTGTTAAGCACTGTATATATTTCACATTTATCTGGGAAACCAGTTGCTGGGAAGGGCAAGGCTTTTCAAAAATTCTCAGAAGGTGATTGGACAAACGTTCTGTTTTTTTAAATTCATTACGGGCCATCAGAGCGACAAGACAAAATGAGGTAGTAGGCATGCACAGCTCCAATAGTAAAGTGAGCTTGGCAGGCAGGTGCTCTCCTAGTTTAACAGTGGAGCTTGTTTGGGGATCAAACAGAAGTCTGTTGAGAAAAGTGCAAAAACATTTTCTTTGCTAAGTGTGGTTCTTTGTTATTGTTTTAATTGAGAAATACGACCCAGTTCTGATAACACAGATGCTAAACTATAGCTACATCCGAGCTAAACGCTACACCAGCAGCAGCCACTGCTATAAGCTTTCAGTACAACAAAACCCTGCCCATAGCTAATGCTTTGTTCTTCTCAAATGATGCTGATTGGTCAGCTCCATGTTCAGACCTGACACATCATTTCTGATTGGAGCTTTGCAAGATGGATCTGCTTGATGACAGACATGGAATCTGGCCAAGCCATCTGCTAAAAACTAAAACATGTATATGACATCCTACTAAAGGAGGCTAAAAACATTTTATTATTAGATCATTTAGAGGGGTTAATATATGAGGGTTAAACGTATATCTTTTTACTTCCCAGGATGCAACCTGTGACTGTGCTGCCCAGTCTTCCTGCTTTGGCCGACCATCAAGAGCTCTGGCTCGACATTCCCTCGGCCAGTGCAAACACCGCCCACAAGAATCTCCAGCTGCGACTGAGGAGAAAGGGGACACCTGTAATGAGTGACAACACTTTTACTGCCACACGCAAAGATACACAACAGACTCACAGCAATACTGATTCCTCACTAACACTGTACACCACTGCCATGGACACAAACATCAGATGTACATACACACCCAGAACCTGCCTCACAGGCGCACTGCCAACATGACTCACACCACAAGCACACTGCACAAGCTGCCCCACACACACTGCCACATACACACATTAAAACCACACAAGCAGAGCCTAGGCATTATTACACTAACTGTACCATTCTGATGCCAAGGAGACGACTGAAAATCCACCAAGCATCGGGTCCAACCAGCTACCAGCAGGACATAAAAGTCAACGCAATTTAAATCTCACCCACTAAAATAAACAAGAAGAACTTTGTGAACTGAAGAGAGGCTAACAAGGAAAAACATGATGTCAGGGTTGGACCTCTACACCAAACTCTCAGACTAACAGGCACTGAAGAAGATGACATCATACCTTAATCCATGCTGGATTTACAGATAAAATCCCACTTTAAGCATGCAGTGAGAGTGCATATATTAGGAGCTACGACTGGAGAGGGATCATCTATTACTTGTAAAAAAAAAACTTGTTCTAAATGGTGTTAGAAACTCTGGAACCATCAACCTCAACAGAGTAAACTGATAATTTCTCTAAACAGTCAAATTGACACATGCTGTGCGGGAAAGTTTAAACATGCCTTTATGATGGATTAGCACAATGGATCTGAAAATTCTACATAATGATGATGCATCCACCTCAGCTGAAGACCTGCTTCGTTTTATTTCTCACATTGAATTAGAGAGCAACAAGAAATATTCGAGATTGGACCAGACTACACAAATCTGAATTAACCACCTATTACTGTTATGTTGTAAAGCTCTTCAGACTTCTTTAAATATACATCCAATGTGTCCTCAGAGGGATCAGGACATTGTAGCCATGACCATGTATTTGGCAAACCTGTTTACTACTTTTGTACAATTTTGCATCTTAACTACTTCTGATTAGGAAATGATGGTAGAGCCTGTTCTGAAAGGTAGAAGGGGCCTCTTTGTGTCTGGTTTCTGGCATATTTTAGCTGATTTCATTGATGTCAAGATTCTTATTGGAAGTACAGCATACTGTCTTGAAACAGTGAATTTGGTTATACAGATGGGAAATATTTTCAAAAAGTTGTTAAAAAGATGAACACTGAAAGTCCAAGTTCAGCTTTCCATTGTATAGAACCTCAATGATTATATTGTTTCTCTTGTTTTAACAGTTATTTACAGTCTCATGCTTCTGAGACACAAGTCAAAAATATTTACCTTTAGCTTAATTTAAAGAAAAGGCACAATTATGAAGCTGGTTTAAACAGATGGGTTTTTTTAAATAACCATTATGACATCAGCTCAACACCCATCATCCTGACTGGTATAAGCTTCAAGCTTAAGCTTCATGGGACCATAAATGAGCTGCCCAAACTCAAATGGTTTTTCTTCCATTGATCAGAAATGCACACTAACACCTATGTCCAAGGAAAATTTGGTCAATGCATTGCTTTTATCAGTTTGGGTTTGATTTTTCAGGGAACATTCAACTCTAAATTCCTCCCTTGTCTCAGCTCTTCTCTATTGAATTTTTCATTTGTAGTAATACCATGGCAGCATTGCTAGTGTGCCGACTAAAATGTAGCAGTCTTATTAAACTATACGTTAAAAGCTGGTGCTAGTCGGACGAGTAAAAGCACTGGCAGTTTAGAATTTTTAAGAAACACAATCATGATTTTTTTCATCAAACAAAGGCTGGCTACACATTCCATGGTTTTAAGACTGATTTTGCCCACTCCAATGATTAGGGACAGGGTTCAATTCAAGATCCGGTTTCATCACAGAATACCTGCACTAGTCAATGACAACTAGCAGACCAGGATGATGTTGCATGCTAGATCACAGAATTTCTGTGAGATCTTGTGTCTGTGGAATCTTCACTGTGAAATCCGTACTACTCTTGCGATCATACCAGATTATCTAGTGGTCCCCCTTTTGGGTGAATATAACTTTAAAAATTAGTTAAAACAACCTCTTTGTCTGTGGTCCACCTAATTTTTAAATCTGTTAAAATTCCATCTAGTGTGTAGCCAGCTCTAATTGATATTCTTAAATGTAGCTTTTCCAAATAAAAAAAGTTGTTTTTCTAAATTGTAACATTTCCTTTTTTTCTACTTAGACGCAGTCATTTTCAGTGCTTTATGTCTAGAAGTACGATAAGTGAAATACCAAGAATTTAAAGGCTGACACAAGCCAAAGGGAATTTTAATCATAAAAATATTGTAAACTGAGAACAATCTTATTTAGAATGTTTTTCATTCTTCCCATCCCTCTCTGTGTTTGCCATGTCCCTTTTCACTCCATCAACAGATATTTAAAGTGCCTGTCAGGTTTCCTCTTAGTCAGCTCACACCAAAACTGGACTCCATACACATGCAAATAACCCCAACAGGCCTTTTTCAATGGGTAAGAATGTTTTTATGCACGTAGTTATCATCAGGCTGTACTAAAGCTACATCAAAGTACTGTACCCCAGTGGACGAAGGAAAAACGGTTTAAATGTATAGAAGGACTAGTGTATAAACTATATACAGGTAGTAACTTTTATATAGGAACAGCTATTGAATTCCTGGAAAGTAAATTATTTTTCTTAATTTTTTTATTTTATATGGAGTTTTTTCCGTTCTCCCTTCTCTTTATATTTAGTTACTGTGGTGCTAATATGTCTTTAAGTCTTATAGGCATTTAACCATCTATTTTAAATGTCTTTTCCATTTCCCATTTAAGCAATAGTTGAACGTTTGTCCGACTCTGACAACATTTGACTCAGCAGTTTAAAATAGGACGTTACAGTAACATAGCATGAATCTGAATAACATAGTGAGGAAAACCCACAGACTAAATGCTGCTGTCTGTCTCCACCAGTCTGAACCAGTCACCACCACACAAGCCAAAGGCCCGACTAACACAGTAATACTTTTATTACTTAATCAAACTTTTACAAGACAGTTGAAGGTGAAGCTAGTCTGCTTTATAAAAAAAAGGGCCATCAAGTCAACTTGAACCTCGTCTATAATTCTTTCTACTGTCCCAGAACACGCTGGGCTGAGTAACACATCCATTACTCTTAACATTCTCTCGTTTTTCCTTTTATTTTAACTTTGTCCTACATTGCCATTGACATCTGGTGCTGTCACTGAAGAGAATCAATTTGATGCTTTTAACATTTTATGTTTCTGAAAACAAACATTAAAAAGGGGAAATGCAAAAACAGATAAATCTGTTGCTACTGATAAGAGAAAGTTTACAAAGGCCAAGTTTCTCACAAAAGTTCTTTTTGGATCATTCCCGCCAGGATGTCTACTGTATTCTGGAATTGGAATTTCCCCTTGTGGGACTAATAAAGGAATATCTTATCTCATCTCTTATCTCTTCTGTCAAACTACAGTTCAGGTGTAGCACTATTAGTGATCACAGACACCCTAAATCTTAACATACTCTTCAAATTCAGCACAATACAATAAATATGTTAAAATTGTAAACATTCCAAGTTTCTTAAACCAAGAGAATGGTTAAAGGTATTCCAAAATGTTCACAGAAACTAGCCATCAGTGCAAACTTATGTTTGTGCACAACTGGCAGGACTGCAAATGAGTACTAACAGCACATTAAGTATACAGGCTAACCAATATGCTGTTATCTACAATCTACATAGTTCAGACAAATGCAACCATTATAGCTACCAAATCTTTGATGAAATTTCTTTTGTTTGCTTCAAAGATAATAAGAGTTGATGGACAATACAAAGTGAACCCAAGCTCTGAAGCAAGTGCTAAAAACTGCTTGAGTCTCCATTTGAGGCTGGCTGCAGAAGCACTGGTTATCACCATGACCTCATCATGACTTTTATAGCAGAAAAACTGATATTTACCGACCGATTCAAAACATTTTGGTTGGAATAGTTAATGCCTAACCTTGCGAAGCAGATGGATACGCCCATTTCCATGTTTCTCACTGGTAAATCCACCTTACAAAGCTCCCGTCTGAACCGTTTTGGCCTGGTTAGAAAGTGACAGGACCAATTTGCGTCGAAGGGCAGTAAGCAGCAAAGTCGTGACGTAAACAAGCAGCAACAAGAGGCCAGTGCAATAATGGCGGAAGACATTAACGTAGATGCTGCTAAAGCACCAGTTTTATCAGAACTTGACAACATTTCTTGGTTAAAAGAAGAACAAAGAACAGCAATGAGTTGTTCAAAAACGACAAAAGTCATGTACTGACATGTCTACAGTCGCCATTTTTTCACGTTATGCAGTTCTTTATGGAGTTTACTCCATCGGTAGGGGTGCAGGCGCAGCTTGTTAGCAGCTACATCATGTGTTACTCTGATTGGCCCATAAACATGTGACAGACAGAGCATTCATCCAGTCACCCTCCAAGTTTGTTTTCAAAGGCTCTGCCCTTTCCCAAACGCTGTTTGTGAGTGGTTTTCCAGATGGGTGTGTAAAACAAATCCATCTGGCGTGCCAGGTTAGTTAATGCCTTTATGGACACACATTGTGCTGGATTTTTGTTTCTTTTTAACATGTCAATTTTGTTTTCAAAAACAATATAAGTTATGCATAATTAGGGGCTTGGCTGATATGAATGCAAGCCAGCATAGTGTAGCTGCTTATCAAGAAGCTTAAGACCCCCCACCTCTTTGTTTCTTGGTTGACCTAAAGTTAGTTTGAGGCAGCATTTGGCTTCAAAACCCAATTCAGTAACCAAATAGCTCATCCAATTTTTTCTACAGTCTATGAGTATTACACAAACAGAGCTGGCAGAAGTCCTGTCTGCAGATGCTACTATCAAATAATGACTCAGTCTTTCCACAGTCATCCCTCGCACCCACAGGACTAATCTGAAAATGTAACATAACGCTTATCATTCTACAGTCTTTGCTCTTGCACCATTCCTCTCTTTAAAACAAACTTTGTCCTGCAGAATCTTTCATTTTAAAACACAGTTCTTAGATTTATTTTAAAAGTCTTTTCATTGCATTTAAAATTTAGAAAAATCAACATGTAAAACCTCAACAAATCTTATAATCAGTGACATATTTTTGAAACTTTGAAACAAATGACACCTACAAAATAAAAGCATAAATCTGAAACAAGTTAACTTCTACAAAAGATTGAAAGAAATTTTGCTTAAGATATTGTTTGCAACAAAGTAGAGAAAACACGCTTTGATCATTCAACATTTCGGTGCAGATATAGCGTGAGCACAGGGATATTTTGTGATTTTTATTATCTTTCGCCTAAGTCAATAAGATGCTATAGGTAAAACTTATGAATCTGTAAAAAAGTAAAGCAGATTCTGTACTACCTCTAAGACTTTTACACCATAACTATACTCTGATATATGTTAAAAAATATATTAATGTAAATTAATCATAACAGTGCATCAATTTTCTTCACTTGCGACCAGGGCCTCAGTCCTGCGTTGTCTTTAGTATCACTGTCAATGAGAAGGTCACCTTGTGCCTTTCCTCTATGAAGATGTCTTCAATTAATCAAGTCTTTTCTTTCCTGCAAGGATTTGTTTCCAATTTAGTTTTTAATATATGATTGGGATAACCTCCAAATATAGAACATATAGAGTTCAGATGAGAAGTCTTCTGTCTTGCAGTGGTTGTAGGCTGTTTATGTTTACATTGATCTTCAGTGGTTGCTACTACATACATTCTGACAGACAATATGTGTCACAACAGATAAGGGATCTCAGTGTTGAGTACATTATGCCTTAGAAATGAGTTTTTATTTGTTGTCACTTTTATGTGACTAGACCTCCAAATGGCCGAGGATTTGGATTAAGAGTTGCGTTTTGGTGAAATATTTTTACTTCCTGTTTTAGTATTTCCTCTGATGTTGCAAAGTCAAGCTTTGGCCTGTATTAGAGATGACGTGACGAGTCAGCACATGTTCAGGTTGTGGATGAAACTATCACTTTTGTTTTGATGCTGGTTATATGTTTTATTAACAGGACATAAAAAGATAACTCAGTTCACATTTTTATCTGATATTTAAAAACAAAACTTTTTATTACTTTAAAACGGAAAAATATTTTTTTGTAACAATGACTTTTGCTAAAGCAAACATCAGATTTCATCATAATTTGACATCTTACTGCACCTAACTGCTATTTTATAAACCTGGACCTATTTTCACCTGTAAAAATGTGATGTAGTCAGAGTACGACTGCTCTCTGACTCTGATGTCATCAGCCACTTTTGTCTCTGTCTTTCCAGCCTTTCCACCTGACTGCCAGGTGTTGCGTTTGCTCCTCCCCCTCAGGTTAAAGAGAGTACTTAAAAAAATGCAGCCAATGACAGACAGTTTTACATGTCTCACAGCACCACCAGCCAATGACTGATGACTTTCTACAGGTTGCATGGCACCAACCATGGGTCTCATCGTTCCCTTTGTGTGTGTCTCTGTAAAAGCATCGTCTGTGCAGCCTTTCCATTCCATTCATTCTTATAACATCCTGACAATGTACATAAACTCTTAGCTTTTCATAATGTTATCTAACTATAACCTAGAAAAAAACTGCCTGTATATTTGCTTCATATAACCAACTGTTGTCTTTTGGTACAAGGCTTGATTCTTAAATTAAGGAGAATGCAATGAAAGAAACATTCAATGAGTACACAGTGAGGAAATGTGACCTGTTGTATTGCAACTTGAAAAGAAAAGGAGTGGTTTGTACTCAGTCCTTTGATTTCTTTGAGAAAAGCTGAATATCAACAGCTGATCTGAACCAGGTTGCTGTAGAAGTATGTAGCTCTCTCCTCTTAAAAACACACTTGAGCATTTCTTCTGTACATAGGTGCATTTTAAAGGTAATGAAAAACAAAAAAGGCAGCAAATATTAAATGAGTAAAATGAGAAAATTTGATCCATGTGGATTTTTAAAGTGTTGGGATTTTTTTTTCTTTGAACTGATGTAGCTAGCTGTAAAATGAGATAATATAACTGCCTCCTGTTTGTCATAGAATTCACAAATAAATGTTTGTCAAAATTGAACATGTTGTCTTGTATTTTTTATCATTTATTCATCTATTTTTAAATATTTTTATTTTAAAATAGATATTTTGTCTGGCAAAGATTGCCTCCTGGCTAACTGAAGATGATGATATTGACTACTGTCATATTCTGCTGATTTGTAACAAAAATAAGGTTAAAAGTTAAATTTCTTTTTAGAGCTTGTACAAATGTGGATTCAAAATTTACATTATTTTTTCCAATTTTTATTTTTTTCTTAATGTTTAATTCCTGTGTATTTAAAGCAAAGTTAATAACAGTCAAATTATTTTGCATGAGCAAACTTAAGTCAGGAGATATTTAATTTGAGGTAACATTTTGTTTTGCAATTTTGAAAATTTTAAATGTCTTTAGCAAATAGACTCCATTTGATATTTTTATGATCTTGAAAGGGTAGGGAAGCTGACCGCAGGATAGGTTACTGCCCCTATGGAGTCTACACTGGAGGTGATGATGAAGGGATGCAAGATGGCATGGAGAAGCTGGACCTGGACACGACCGGAATAAGAGGGGTCAGAATAGGATTTGCTAAGAACTTAAGTCAGTAGATTTCCATGCCAGCTGACTACCAGAGCATAGATATGGATATGTTTTCGAACATCTTTTCCATGAACTCATCCAAGCATATAGACCTTTAAATACCAACTCATAGGCTTGCTCAGACTGTTATTTTAGAAAAAAAAACGAAGACCTCATGAAGGCTCAGGAAAGAATAGGCAGAAGGTCTTCCAACAAAAGCAGGAAAAGAAGAGAGTGAGCCAGATGATAGGTCCCGATAAATGCTCTACAACTAATTATAAATAAATAAATTAAACATTTTAAGGTGTGATTAAAAAAAATGGCACACATTATTAGCTACAATTGAATAAAAATACGTAAATTGCAATCAGTTAAATGAAGCCAAGTGTTTGTTCATGCATGACACTGTAGTCATATGCCCAGGCATGTCAGCTGATCCTAATTATCACCTCACAGCTTCCACAGCCAATCACAGCTCTGTCTCTCAACACTGTGGTGTATTTAAATATGACATGCTTCTCACTTATCCCTGCTTACATTCATGCAGATGTGCCACGCTGCTGTTGCTGCTGCTGGCAAAGCTTATCCTCCTCGACCCCAGCCACCTCCTTAATAGCATAAGCTTGTTACTACTATGGAGTCATTACTTTTTAACTAATTCTATTGTATTTAATATGCAATGTCATAAATGTATCCATCTATATGGGGGTTTCTAGCCATCCACTCCCTGGAAAGTCAAAGCATGCTGCGTGATGAACCCAGGGAGCAGAACTCTTTTGGGCAGAGCCTTTTCTGCCAGGTAAAACTGTATCCATTTTGCAATGAAATGGTTAAATGTAAGACATGAGAGTTCCTGTCTGAAACATGATTTAAGGGTTAGTCTTGATAGCATGTATGTAATTGTGGTTTTAATTAGACACTAAATAACACGCTTCCTACCAACGGAGGATCAATCCAAGTTTGACTTAAGCACTGGGGGAAGCTGCTTCACACTCTGTTGTGCTTCAGTTATTCTTTATTTTCTTCTTTACCATAAATTCTATCATACTGTAAATACTTAAATTTAGATCGCAGTGGATGCTGCTGCTTCTGAAATTTCTGTGCTGTCTTTTTTACATTATCTGCTGAGAACTCCTCTCATCACAACAGGAAAGAGTTCTCCTGCTTTATGGTGTGTATGTGAAAAGGGAACTGAGAAAGAAAAAGTCAACACTCCAGGTAATGGGGAAGCAAAGTAAATGGCAGGCCGATGATGCTGTCGTCTTGTTGGACAAGTGGACAAGGCCTATCTTCAGTATGATTACAGGGCTCTCAGAGTACAAAATGTTTTGGGTTTTTTTTTTTTTTTTTTTTTTTTAAATTGAATAGTAGAATATAATTTAAGACTCTAAATTTGAACCTCCTCAAGATACCTTTAATTCATTTTGTAGCTCAGACACTGTTTCTGAACTAAATAATTTTCAACCCAAAGCTTATAGATGAGGAGAATATCTCTGTAAATACCTGAACTTTACTACAATCATCATGACTTTCTAGCCCTGTAATTAATGTCCTGACATAATGCAGTCCACAGATGGGATTAAAACGATGCTATTAACATGCCTCATCTGTGAAAGTGCTTATTATCTCCAGGGATACAGGAGAGCTTAAGAAGAGTCCTAACCTATTAGGTGGATTGGACAGATGGTGTTTTGTTGAGACAGCATTTGGAGAACACACAATATGAAAGCTGGAATTATACAGAGAAGGAAATTAGATGGTGGTTAACTCCCCATTTGCGGCAATTCTTTTTGCTGAGAAGCCATATTTATTTCAAGCTCTTCTCTGAACTTGAATGCACATATGGCTCTAAGTGGCGATACATTTGGCATGTTGTAAATCTGGGAAGAAAGGGGAGGAGGCAAGATGATTTTTTCTGTGGAGAGAGAAGTATAGAAAAATAAAACAAAAGGTGAAAAATATCTGAAAACATACAGATGAAGGAAAATAGCTTAAAGGAAGGAATAGAGATGAACTAAAACACAAAGGTTTGCTCTGCACTGAGTGAAACAACAGTGTTGAGAACCTCAGGCTATTTCTGTCGTTTGTAAAACAAACAAAAAGGAATCTGAGAGATCTCATCCTGCTGTTTGCCACAGGCAGGAAGGGAAATAGAAATTGAAAGTAAGTAGGAGAGAAGTAGACAGAGCACTTCCCTGCGGGAAATAAACAATAGTCTAAAACCACGCTGGGAGCTCTGGGGACAAAATATGTCTGTTATTTACTCTACCTGGTTTTGAGTGGCTTCAGAGCCTGTAGTCATGCTTCAGCTAGGCATATGATTTGTTTTGGTTTGATAACAGTGAGAAGCTGGGTTGATTTGTTTTAAAGCATGTAGAGTGTGGATAATACGGAATAATATGCACATGCAGTATAACATCTATTTGTAGTGTGACCAACTTTTTCAGTAATCTTGTATTTTGCTTACAATGACACATGTAAAACAATGGACACAAAAGAAAGACTCATAAGACAGCAGATATTTTTAATCAGTCCAAAAGCTGGTTACACAAAAAGGCAAACTGGGCAGCAACAACTCCAAAATAGAGCAAAATAATACACATTCAAAAACAGTCAAATGTCGAACACAAGGCACAAGAAAGACTGTTAGAACTAAGCAAAACTGAGGGAACAGAAAGACCTGGCAACATGAGCAATGACAATCAGGTGATAGACAGAGGTGTAAGGGGGCTGACACATGAGGCAGGATCTAAAAAGGCAAGGGAGGGTAAAAGACGAACAAATTAAACAGGAAATGATTAAAAAAAAATACAAGGAATAAAATGCATGACCTTATTTAACAGTCTGTCTGTTTCATCAATGCCTGTATTTAGTAAAATAAAGTTCCCCTAATGAGAATCATGCAGCTATTCATATCTTGAACGCTGTGTAGCCTATAGCCCGAACAAATAAGGCAGAAACTTACTGCCATCGGGAATGCAAAATAATTTGACCACTTTTTTAGCATGCATGTGTTAAGTTTTTACAACTAAGAAAAGGACAAGAAATCCCCTTTGGACACTTAACAATAATAAAATGAATTATCAGTAATGCTTTCCTAATTAATCCGGACACTTCTGTTTGCACATGTGGGGGTATAGCTCAGTGGTAGAGCATTTGACTGCAGATCAAGAGGTCCCCAGTTCAAATCTGGGTGCCCCCTTTGTTCATTCATCACAGAGGTGTTTCAAATGTGCAAAAATTGTCTAGAGAATGATCAGTAATCCCTTCCTAAATAATCAAAGCACTTTCTGTGTATTGCTCTGTTGCAGAGCAACTGCAGATCAAGAGGTCCCCAGGTTAGTTCATCTTGCTGGATAGATATTTGTATCTTTCATATGTTTATTGAACTAAAAAAACCCTCACTAGATATCCTAGATATCTGTATTTTGAGTTATTTGACTTTTTAAACTCACCAGGAAGTTGTCATGTTTTGGCCTGCACTGGCACCGTGACGTCACATTGCCGCAGTTCTCCTATGCAGTAACCGCTATTTCAGACTGGCAGCCAGTGTTAGGGCTGCATCTCAGAGATGCTGCACATCTCATGCATGGAGAATTTTAAGATTTGATGTCTCTTCTATTTTTTTCCTTGCACGATGAGCAGTTATCGATGAAACTAGACAGGAAAATGATAAATACAGAGCCATATTTACCTTGTTGTTGTTGTTATCTTGTTCCATAAAGATAACCACAGTATGAAAACACTTCCGGTTTGTGCTTTTCAAAGTAAAAGACCACATTAGCATTTCTTTGGAGAAACTCCCTATGTATGTACATAATGCTTTTATTTTGAAAAGCTACTGGCACGCTTCCACTATGCCCTGAATCCAGTCACTTGTAGGGAGGTTTTATTGAGGTAAAACGTGGGAGGAATGACAGAGCTTTGACAGCAGGGAGACAAAGCCAACACACCACAAACTCCTTCCTGGTATGAAAGCTGTTATGGCAGCAACAACTGCAAGCAGAAAAACCATCTGATTAACCGGTTACTGCATAGCAATGGCGAGGAACGCTATGGCTAAGTGAAGTCACACTACAAGTACGGACCAAAACATGGCAGCCTCCTGGTGAGTTTATAAGCCTAAATTTCCTCAAAATGCAGATATCTGGGATATCTACTGAGTTTTTTCAGTTCAATACATATGAGAGACACAAATATCTATTCAGCAAGTTGAGCTTGTCTGATCATGCAGGGCTCCTTTTAAGTCTGGTCCCACCTTCTTTCATATCAGAGGTGCCTCATCATTTCAACAAGGCAAGAAATCCTTGAATCCCCTCTGGACATTTACAATAATACAGTGAATGATCATTAATGCCTTACTAATTTATCAGGACATTTCCACCTTAACATGTGGGGGTATAGCTCAGTGGTAGAGCATTTGACTGCAGATCAAGAGGTCCCCAGTTCAAGTCTGGGTGCCCCCTTTGTTCATTTCTCAGCTGTTGTGTCACTATTATCAAGCATATCAACTAACCACTTTAAGATGCTTCACACTAACCTGACACGCCAGATGGATTTGCTTCACATATCCATCTGGGAAAGCTTCAACAGGAAACGTTTGAGGAAAGGCAGAGGCTTTGAAAAAAACTCGGAGTGTGATTGGATGAACATTCTGTCTGTCACATCTCTACGGGCCAATAAGAGCAACAAAACACATGATGTAGCAGCTGTTGAGCCGCACGTGTGCAGCTACGGCAAATAACGCGAAACACGGCGACTATAGGTATGTAAGTACTTGGCTTTTGTCGTTTTTGAAAAGATAGCAACTCACTGCTGTTCTTTGTTCTTCTTTCAATGAAGAATTGTTGTCAAATTCTGATAAAACTTATGTTTTAGCAGTGTCCATGCTAAGCTCTTCTGCCATAATTGTACCCCCTCTTGCTGCTGCTTGTTTACGTCATGACTTTGCTGTGCCTGAAAGTACTGCCCCTCATCGCAGATTGGTCCTGTCACTTTCTAACTGGGCCCAGATGGTTCAGATGGGAGCTTTGCAAAATGGATTCACCAGTGAAAACAAGGAAATGGGCGTATCCATCTGCTTTGCAAGGTTAGTTTTACACTGTATTCCTTCCTCAAAAGCACTGTGCATGCTGATGAAACTGTTATATAGATTGCTGAGGTCTGGTATGGATGTCCTAGGAAAAATGAGCTTTACTCACATAGGTTGCACACATTTAAAATAAAGCTTTAATGGGACAGAGAGCTGAGATAGTAAATTTGTTTTTGTTTGTTTCCTCTGAATATTCTTGCTCAAATCAGGGCACACACTCCTTCCTCTACATTGCTCTGTGTAGACAGCAAAATGCTGACAGACGAACCCCAATTCACAGTGAAACACAGGCTTTTTACTGTGTGATTCATGCCGTCAAAATAGGGCCAACTATGTGAAATTCTATCTATGTATTAATTTCGTCCCTAAAGTTAACTCAAGAGATGTTCTTTGGTAGGCGACTTAAATAGATTTAAATCCAACAGCAGGAGTCAAACTAAGGTGTGGATTTAACTCCAGGGCTGTCTGGCTCTTTGGAACTGAAGCTGTAGGATTACAGGAAGTGGAAATAAAGTAATTATGCAAACATCTCCAACTTTTTCCTAACTTTAACTTGTTCTTATCTTTTACTGCTTAAAACCTGACAGAACTTTAAAAATTTGCATCACATTAAGAAGTTTCTGTGAAATAATGACAGATTTAGCTGAATTTTAGGGGCATGGGATGTTAAGTTATGAACAAGTCAGACTCAGGAGGCACTGAGGTTAAAGATGTTTATCTGTGTGTGGCATAAGCTTTACTTAAGAGCTTTAAAAGTCAAGAAAGCTTAGGGAAGGTCTTATTCAAAAGCTATGACTTCAGATTCTACTATCTTCTTCTGTATCTGTTCATCTTTGTGAACATCTTAGCAGTGTTTCAGATCAGAAGAGCAGGCAGAAGACTAAAAGTCAGTATATATATATACATATATATATATATATATATGTATATATATATATATAATATATTCTTTTTCATTTCATTTCTTTTCTTTTTTTTTTTTTTTTACACTTTGTCGCTTCCACAATGTTAATCCTCTCTCCTACAGCGTGGCTACATGCACAAGGCCAATTGTACAAATCAGGTAATGATGTCATTTAGGGACTTCTAGTGACTTTTAGGAAAGCGTATACCTATTTCCCTTACTGAGGAGTTTGCAACACTGACTTTCTTTTAAAATAAAAGCAGGTCTGTTTCCAAACAGAAAGTCAGTTACCCTAAGTCTTAGACAGTACAAAAATCCAAAACAAGACATAATAAGTTTCAGATGGAAATTGTGGAATTTCAGCCAAGAGATGCAATTAACTGATTTACTACAGAAAGTCTGGGAATGATTGCTTTGAAAATAAAAGTGTTTGTTAGCCTTAATCTAAACTGAAAAAGTCAAATATAATATAGGATATAATATCTTTGTACATCAGCTACAAAAACACTCACTGACAAACAACAGGAACAAAGGAACAATCACAGGATCCAGTCAACGAGGCTCCAGCACTTAAAAATGAACACAGAGAGGAACTAAAGCTTGTCATAATGGCACGCATACATAAACAACATAAATGTGAAATGACAGTCATGCTCCATCTCTATTATTTTCTACACATTTATGAGACAATAACTTTTGGTAGGTCATTTCTGTTCTTTCACACGACACTTACTGGTAGATGTAGAATGATGGTTAGATCACATCACATCAGGACATTTCCACCTTAACATGTGGGGTATAGCTCAGTGGTAGAGCATTTGACTGCAGATCAAAAGGTCCTCAGTTCAAGTCTGGGTGCCCCCTTTGTTCATTTCTCAGCTGTTGTTTCACTATTATCAAGCATATCAACTAACCACTATAAGTTGCCCCACACTGTATTCCTTCCTCCAAAGCACTGTGCATGCTGATGGAACTGTTGTATAGATTGCTGAGGTCTGGTATGGATGTCTTAGGAAAGATAAGCTTAACTCACATAGTTGTACACATTTAAAATAAAGCTTTAATGGGACAGAGAGCTAAGAGAGTACATTTGTTTTTGTTTGTTTCCTCTGAATATTCTTGCTCAAATCTGGGCACATGCTCCTTCCTCTACATTGCTCTGTGTAGACAGCAAAATGCATTGCTCTGTATGTACATCATTTATTGCATGCTGCTGTTGAAGGGTTAGCCCTTTATGATCTACCAAAGAAAGCAAAAACAAAAATAAAATGAAATTACATTCAATTTGCAAAAAGACAGCATGTTTGTAAAAAATAAACTATTTACTGTAGTGCAATCTAATCTCTAACTGTGCCAGATACTTTCGAGCATACATATGTCTGCAGAAGACCATGTTGAAAGAATAACAGGTGTGACTCATGACCTGCAAGAAAACAACGCGATAGGTTTTGGGCAGACAAAACATCATCATACGTCATCATGTACACGGAAACTAGAAGTGCTGTGAAAGGCAGCGGTCCAGATTATATTATATTTTATGGTTTTTGATGCGTGCTTTTCTTACTACATTTCTGCAAAAGAAGGGAGGATATTTCTGGAAGGAAACAATACTGTGGGACACATGGAATGTGTGATATGTTAGTGTTACTCTTTCGCTTTTATATGCAAAAAGAATTTTTGCTCTATGTCATTTGGTTGCAATTTTACCTGCAGTTACATATACAGTAGAAATGCATTGAGATCGCCGGCGATCCCACAGATCTTAAAGGGGTACTACAGTTGGTGAACTATTGAATGTAAAAGTAAAGGTCTTTGCACACTGAGTCCATTGTTTTCTGAATCTGTAATCCGAAAAGACTTCACACACTCGAACCTTGCACAGACTCCATTGTGTTTTATCTACATTCACTGTAAAAATTTATAGAATGTAGCAAATTGTTCTATACAAATAAGTAGGGAGAATCAGCCTGTGGCTCTGTCACTCTTTGAAAAACTCTTTATCCATCCATCTAATCTGATCTGACAGAGAGCTTCATAAGACACCAACTCATGTGTCACAGCTGGGCCCAGCTGGAGAAATGGAGGGCAACTTTTTTAATCAGTCTCTGTTAGGTGGCTGTGAGGACAAACTTCTGCCTTTATCTGTTGTAATTCCATGGCTGAAATCAACATGGTCAAATCACTGTGTTTAAAGTGAGGTTACATGCAAGAGAGAGGTGAGGTGGGGTGAGGTTGGGTGGGGTTGGGTTGGGTAAGTGAGCAAGCAAGAAGGAAAGAGCAGGGTTTGTTTTGAATCATCAAACTCATTTAAATGACCTGGACTGATGCGAAATATTCACATAAATTTAAACCTGTTCCCCCCAAAAAAAGAAACATTTTGGATCGGTGTGCTAACATGATTAGAAAAACATGAGCTCAGTTTTCTTTTTTAACATGTGAGCAATACTGACAAAAAAAAAACAAAAACAAAAAAAAAACAGACTCAGTGTCCAAAGGCCTAATGCTTATGTTTCAGTGCCAACTTTTTTGAAACAGTCCATTATATGACTTAGCGAAAATAGTAATTTTTTTTTTTTTAGCAATGTGTGTTTAGATTCACCTGAAGTAGGGAATATTTACATTTTAATTAAACTGGCTGGTGATCTCCAAATGTAGTCTGAAATATTAAAGATTAAAAGATTTACTTACATGTCAGAGATGACGATGAACTTTAAAGCAGCTGCAGATGGAAAAGTTAAGCCTATGTACCTCAAATTTGTAGTTAAATTAAGTATTTAAGAAGCATGCTTCATTACAGCATTAATTACTAAACACAAAAAAATTACCAGTGGTTAACTTGCCCACTTAGAGATTACAGATGTGTAAGCCTTGTTCAAGAAATGCAATGAGGAGGAAAGGTGAAGGTGGAAACGCACAAACATATCAGAGATAGCTCGACAGAAGTTTTATTTTTCAGTCTCTGAAAATTCAAAATGACCACCTTGCACAAGCAAACAGTAACATGAAATGCCCCATCAATTACAATAATTATACATTTTGCTTCAAGTAAACCAACTGGGAAGCAAAACTGTGGGGAAACACAGTGACTAGATCAGAAGTTTCCTACACTGCTTGTAGAGACTCTGCTTACCTCTTAGCCAATGGAGCCCTCTAGTGGAGCATTTTCAATACTTGATAAACGATAGACAAGTAGAATTTAGTCTTTGAATACATTTAAATCAAAGGGTGAAATAAAATCATCAAAAGGTATGTCTTGAGCAGAGGTATATAATTAGTTATTCATGGGGTTTTTCCAGCCTATGAATCATTCTAAGTTGAGCTAACACATGCTTGCTTTTGAAGTTTTCCTCTAGGTGATCCAGACAGCGGATCAATGGATGCACAACAAAAGTAGAGAAAACTGGACTTCAAAAGAAACCTCCCGTCTGTGCGTCAAGCACTTTGAGCACTCTCACCTCAGCACTGACTCCAGGTTACAGAGATTTATATTTTTAATATTGCAGATAATCAAGGAACATATCTTGTGGCAACTTTTAATCATTAGGTGTATTCAATACAAAGACAATTTGTCATACAAGGATCATTTTATATTTATCCCAACATAAAATCTTGTTCAGTGCCTTTAAATATCTAATTCTGCAAGTTGATGAGTTGAATATAAGATGATTTAATACACATCTAGAAAGGTTAATCTTTACTTTATATTTCTTTATATACTTTATAATCATATTTAGCATTAATGACCCTAAAGACCCTGTAAAGTGAAAACCAAAGTTTTTGTCTTAACTCTAGAAGTGTTGGAATATGGTTAGGGTAAACGTGAAAATTGAGATCTATATGTGACTGAGTTCTGTATTTGGACTGTCAGAAAGTTTTTACCTCTTTCTTGCTGGGTTTTATGTGGGCGGGGCCAATATGTGGGCTCATGATGTCATGAGCTTGTGGAGCTCCTTGATGTACTGTCACCTGATCCGCTGGCCATCCCCTCTGTTCAGAAGCTCAGCTGTTGAAAAACATTTCGAAGAAGATTGAGCATGTGACACACTGTACGTCTGTAAAGTGTTTGGGAGAGGGAAGAGCCTTTGAAAAAAAACTCGAAGGGTGATTGGATGAACGTTCTGTCCGTCACATCTTTACGGGCCAATCAGACCAACAAAACACGTGATGTGGTAACCGTGACTGAGGTGCGCGTGTGCAGCTACCGAGGAATAAACTGCAAGTTAACCAGTTTGCTGCTTTTCTGACATGGAGGTTTAGCTCAGTGGTAGAGCGTTTGACTGCAGATCAAGAGGTCCTCAGTTCAAGTCTGGGTGCCCCCTTCATTCAGTGGTGAGGAGAATCTAGATGGAAAAAATTGACTGAACCAATGAAACTGGGAAAGAAAACCATGTGTCTCTCTAGACACCAGCATACTGTAGTGTTTTCCTATTTGGGACCAGGACACTTTTACTGTAGCATGTCAGTGTATAGCTCGGTGATAGAGAGTTTGACTGCTGATCAAGTGGTCCCTACTTTCCGTCTGGGTGTACACTTCATGGAACTGGATGGAACTGTCTTTTTTATAGAGGGATTTAATCCTTGAATCCCCTTCATAGACCTTACTATATTACAGTAAATGATCAGTATTGCTTTCAAGATATATCTGTACTGTATGGTATTAACCTGTGGGGGTATAGCTCAGTGGTAGAGCATTTGACTGCAGATCAAGAGGTCCCCAGTTCAAATCTGGGTGCCCCCTTCATTCATTACAGAGGTGTTCCAAACATGCATATGATCAGTTTTATCTACATAATGAGGCAAGAAATCCTTGAACCCCCTTAAGACGGTTTATCACTATACAGTAACTGATCAGTAATGCCTCTGTGATAGATCAGTATGTGGGGGCATCACTCAGTGGTAGAGCATTTGTCTACAGATCAAGAGATCCTCAGTTGAAGTCTGGGTGCCCCCTTCATTCATTGCTCCTTTGGGCAATTGTTTCGATAACAACACACGTTTGGCATTCATTTGGATCTCAGTGACTGTAAGCTTATTTAAAAACACTGTGCATCACTGTTAATGATTGCACCTGTGAGCCAAGGTTTCACTGATAGTAAGCAAGTTGTAGTATTCTTTCCTTAAAAGCACTGTGCAACCTGGTGAAACAGTATGGTAATATTGATTGCTTAGGTCAAACAGTTTTTGGAAGTGTCCCCTGGATGTCTCAGGAAATCAATGAATATGATGAGAGCAAATATCTGAACTGAACTTTCAATATGTGGCACAATTCATGTCATTATTGAGTACAGTATATGTGCTTTAACTCATGTGGAGGTATAGCTCAGAAGACGTATTCAGTTCAGCACTAATAGCCTAAAGTGTGTGAATTTCATCTGATTCAGTCACAGATTTTGAGTCGCACAACTCACTTGAAAATCGCAAAATTACAGTTTGATTGTGCATCATTTGTTGTGCTGTGTACAGGGGATACTTCAGCCATCCATGAACCGTCTAGGGCTCGTCCAACTTTGGGTTATTGTTTCCTTTGTAAACTGTCAGACAGCATTCTAAATCAATATGACAATGCGAGGAAAGACCTTCTAATGTCCCTCACCCCCAGTATAATAAAGGAAATAAACAAGCAGGAATATTTCTACCTGCAGTACATACCTGCTGTTTGTATGTGTGGGATAGAGAGAGAGCTAGGGTATGACTAGATAAGACTTCAGCCACAGTATGTAAGACTTCTTCAAAGGATGCTCCACTGATTTTTGTCACAGTCTGCCCCAACTTCACTTGTACAGTGTAAGCATGGCCATCGAACCATATTGTGTGTGTGAACATGTGGGGGTATAGCTCAGTGGAAGAGCATTTGACTGCAGATCAAGAGGTCCCCAGTTCAAGTCTGGGTGCCCCCTTCATTCTTAGCTACAGTGAGCAAATAATACAATGATATAAAGCAAGCCAGACATTTGCATGTCACTGCAGTCTTATGAGCACCCCTGTACAACAGTTCAGATAAAAAGGTGAGCTTGGTTGTTACTCCAAAGTCTCTCAGAATATCTTAACAGGGTCATGAGAGCAACTTTTCATTTTTTTTTTTAAATTTTCACAGACATTGCACTGAGTTAGATGCAGGTGACAGGGGTGTATGCTGTTGCAAGAACTTTTGACTTAAAGAACAAGATTAAATAGGAAGAACAGTTTGAGAATGGCAATGAAAACTAAGACCTGAAGTGAAGAAATCATATAATGCTACAATGAGGTTTGTAAAAAAAAAAAATCCCTATCATTTTTGCATTTCCTCTTTCTTGTACTGTACTTCTATTTTCTTCTTGCTCTCTCTGTATTTCTTCTTACTTACTGACTCACTTCAGTTGTTCCCTCACTAAAACATGTTCTGCTTGTCCGGGTAAAAGGGACATAGAAGGATGGTGTAGACATTAGGGATGAACACAACTGGCTAAACGATTATCAAGTTAGCCAGAAAGGGATTTTCTAGTGGGTTGAAGTAATATTTCCATTTTTTTATGGAAAGATTGGTACCTATGCAATGTACCTAGTGAAACTGTTGGTGTTTTAACAGGGCATTTCTACAACAGTGTCATGATAAGGTTTCACCTCCATAACGCCGAGAGACATTCATATTGATACTGTGTATGCGTGGTGTTTCAGCCTGCCTGTTAACAGCACATTTCAGCTTTGCAGGAGCGTGAGCAAGCAAGAAATGCATGCACAGCACCAGAGGTAGTAAAACCTCTCTTACTACCTTCAAAGTTGGCCAGGGGAGATCACTCAGTGCATCTGCATTGTCCATAGTGAAGGCGAAACATTATGGGGGAAGGCAAATATCACTATTTTAAACCACTGCAAGTTGGGCCTTTGGAGGACTGCTATATTTTCTACATTTTTCCTCTAAGACCATATAATGGAGTTTGAATCTACATTTAGCCATCAGAGTTGGCTGGGCCCCTGACAAACCCAGAGAATGGGCCCTCTCTAGTTGTGATTCATTGATCTATACCTTTATTGGATGACAGTATTGGCCTATATTTGCTCTAAATAGCAGCCTATATCAGCTGTTATAGACAAGCTCACCGCCATGATCACAAAGTCATACCGAAACAGAACAGGAGTAGAGAGAGAACATTTTTTTCTGTCATGGCAAGCTGTCAGTGTTGCTCTCTGTGCTTGTTTGGATAAGACACGTCTGGTTCAGACAGAAGCGCCGCTGCTAATGACTGCACTAGCAGGCCTGCTAGTTGCTTAGCTGGGACACAACAACTACCCTTTTCCCCGTAACTATCACATAGTCATGCCAAAGTGGGGCAGCAGAAGAGCGACAACATCATTTTCTGTCGCAAAAAACTTTCATGGTGGGCTGCCTGTCTCCCTCTCTTATCAGGCTACGTTAAGGCAAAAACCCACAGGCACTGGCTAGAGACAGATATGAAAAAAGGATAAACATCATGTGGTGTTGTAGAGGAGGACATTTTTGCTCCTCTGTCTTAAAACCCGGCACCAGCGAGTGTTTTGACTGACCAGGTGTTTGCTTGTAGGAGCGAAACTTTGAGAAAATCGATCACAGTTTGAAAAAATATCCACCGCAATTTCGCTCGGCAAAATTACATCGACTTCTACAGGTTTGAAAATAAATATTTTGTGTGAATTATTCACACAAATAAATCGCCTCTGGTTTGCAAGGGCCTTTAGAATAATTTTCTAGTCCGGGCCTCTCACATGGGGCGATAGGTTTGCTGGGCAAGATGGTGTGGTAATAATAAAAGTAATAAATAAACAAATAGATTGACAAAAGGTGCATAAAGTAAAGCTTGTTTGAATATTTATGATTGTTATAATCATTGTACATCCCTAGCTAATGACATAATTCTTTGGTATCTGACAACGAACAGTTCTAATGTTGGCTGGTAATGGAGAGTACTGGACTTAAATGTCTGAAGTTTTTGGTCTAAGTCCAGTTCTGTCTGAAACATATCTAAATTTGAAGCAGCTCTCTTTAAAATAAAAAAAATAACCAGTGTCTGAATAAACAAAAACAAAGCCTTTAATTACAACCAACAGAAGGATAAACACAAGACAAACGCCAAACGTCTGACAGCAGCAGACTCTGTTTTTTTATATATACTTATAAAATAAACTCTAAATGAAACAGACCTTCAGCTTTTTTCCTCAAAGTCATGTAAAACGTTCACCTTTATAATCCATTATGTACATTTTTACACTATGGGCTGCTAAAAAATGACAATCTCCCACTTAATGCTGACAAAAAGATTAATGCACTACTCAAACATCGCATAATGATAAAGTAGCAGTAAATTATGGCCTTTTTTAACATTCAGAAAATTAAATAGACAGCACATTATTTTATATGCTACATAAAGCTACTGGCAAACTGAGGTTGTTTAACTAAGGCTGCTAAAAAAGTCTTGCTTGTAGTGAAGTACATTTTTAACCCCAACCAGAATGGTTTCCATCAAACAAGCATACAACTAAACAATCTTTCTTTCTGTGCAAGCACGCCATCTAACATGGAAAAACACTCTGAGTTTAGGGTAAAAGGCATTGTAATTACAGCAGTATTTTATATTGAACAAACATGGTATCGTTCAGAAGATAATTTATGACACCAAAGACAAATGGGCTGAGAAACATTAAAAAGGCAAAGATATTGAAGTTTAGAGACATGCATCTCTATTCACAGTATCATCTATGAATATAAAGGTAGTAATTCTGCCTCCTTTAGCATCAAGATGATTTATAGTCATGATGGCAGGAGACACAGGTAGCCACAGTGCTTTTGTTTTCTCTTTACAAGGCTTTAGCAGCATTTGCCTGAATAAATACGACCACCGACTGTTGAAAACAGCATGCAAGTAATGAAGATACTGTATGCTAAAGGATCTGTCCTACAGCAGTTGCTCAAAATCAACTGTGACTCAATTTAAAAAGACATTTGTAACTATTAAATATCTGAAGTGCAAAACAGACAGCTATAATCTAGCTTGTTAGGGAGCCACATAAGGGGAGCCACACTATTTTGAGAAAACACAAGTCCATTTTATTTATTGGGGGTTATCTTGTCTAGTCCAGGCCAGGCAGGAATGTAATAGCGTGGCAAAGTGCCCTCCATTAGCCTCTCCATCCAGAGTCCCAGACGGTCCAGTTTGTGGTGGATCTGTAGGGTGGATATGCTGCGGGATTTGTTTGATTTACGTGGTGGGTGGTCATCCCTGGAACTTGACCTCGACCTTCCGCCTGAAGTGACCGCTTCGTCCTCTGATGACTTATTGTCAAGGTCTTCCCCAGTATAGACCGGCTTAAACAGACAAAGGTACTTTTTGTGGCCGTTAAGTGCCAGTACGAAGCCGGTGTAGTCTATCTTGCGGTTGCCACCGTCATCCTCATCTGCATCAATCTGTGTAGCATCCTGTGCGTACTCCAGGAGTGTGTTCATCCACTCACTATGCTTGTCAACATTCAGGAAAGAGAAATGCAGCGTCAGGCTCCTAGGAGAGAGTTGAGAAAATTAATGTAAAAAGGGAGATTTACAAACAGGAAAGGTTAATACACAGCACACCTTAAAGCAGTGATTTTCAACGTTTTTCCAGTGATGTACCTCCTGAGAAATATTTTTCAGCCAAGTACCACCTAAACAGCGCAAAGCTTCTTTGGCCGAGAGTAAAGACATAAAATAGTACTGATTTATAAAACGTTGTAACCGATAAACACTTTGAAATTTCAAACATTTTTTTTTTTTGCAAACATTTTAAATGGTTAAAATGAAATGAAATTCATGACAAATTTTCTCATCACTAAATGTGGATATTCATACTAGTGTAGTGAAAACATTGACTGGACAGGCATTAAACCATTAAAAAACATTAGTGTGCAAAGCATTGCTCAGCTGCAGTGGTCTCTCTTGAACTATTTGAAAATAAAAACATTGAACTAGAAAGAACTAAAAACCTGTAAGAGGAATAACTTAATTGTAAAAATACAGCTTAGTGCCCCTTTTTGGGATTATAATAAAGATCTCTTCTGAAAACTGAAATCATGAAGTTATAGATCAACATATCTTAAATTTAAAAGCCTCCAAAACATAATATTCAGTTTATAAACTGAAGCTCCTTGCACACCAGACGCAATTTCTCCATGCGAATAACTTACACAAAATATTTATCTTTTGATCCTGTAGCAAGCCAATGCAAGCTTCCACACCAGCAACATAATTTCTGAGAAACTGCAGTGGACATTTTTTCAAATCGTGGTCATTTTTTTCCAAGTTTCGCTTCAACAAGCACACATCAACACACTTGCTGGTGCTGAGTTTTAAGGCAGACAGAGGAGCAAAAAGTCCTTGTCTCCAACACCACGTTTGTCCTCCCTTCATATCTATCTGTAGCCAGTGGCTTTGCCTTATGTAGCCAGGTAAGAGAGGGAAACAGGCAGCAGGCAGCCTGACATGTTTATTTGAACGTAATAGCACTACTCACACAGCTGGAGCTGTTACTAAAATAACGGGACTTTAGTCTAATGAAATATTTAACAACACAGTCTCCTTACCTCAGACACACAACTTATAAATGCTCCAGATCAATCAGCTCACTAAAATTACTCCTCTGACCAGTCTGGAAAACAAACACGTGAGCCAATTGGTGTACTGTGGGGTGTTAACTCCTCTCACAGTGAACCTTAGTTACCTGTGGCACTTTCCCGCATGTCTCTCCCCAGCTCTCTCATCCCTGTTTTCAATTCTCTCCACTTCCCTCTGCTATCAATAAAGGCCCCAAAAGCCCAAAAATACATCCTTAAAAACATGAATGAAAAGTCAGTCCATCCTCTTTGTGGACTTGGCTGGCACAGAGAATGAACAGTGAAACAAATTGGTGCTGACCTACTGGCTGTGTGTAAAAGTACCGTTATGCACAGACCAGAGGAGAGAGAGGGAGAAACCTCCTTTTATCTTACACTCCAGTATATCTCACTGTTTATCAGAGTAGCCTTCATACGTATATTCTAAAATCTCACGTAGCCCCAGGAGTGCCTTCAAGCACCCCTGTTTTAGAACCACTGCCTTGGGAGGTGTTTGGGTCATTTCATGGCTTTTGGGGGAATTTTTTGTTTCCCCTTTTTTGTTCATTTTGACTGTGTTAATTGTTAACAACATACATTTTGGATGCTTATTTTTAATAGAATTTTGAAATCTTAAGCTTAAGCTGTACACTTTTTGCATACTTTCAGAGTGTTTGTGACTAAAAATGCCCTACTGAAGCCCATTAAAACCACCATTTTTGATCTTCTAGCCATCACAGTACAAAAAAAATGTATATTATTAGGCTTTCGTTCAGTCCATTTTTCCTGTTTGTCATCAAATACATTTGGCATCAGGGGAAATTGAAGCTTTTATTCCCTGTTTCCTGCAGTGAAACTATTTGTTTATTAAAACAATAATAATAATACATAGAAATCAATGTTGTTCATTACTTACATATTCAAGGCCGTGATAATCTAACCTGACATGCCAGATGGATCTAGAAAACCTTCAATACTTAGCATTAAGGCAAGGGCAGAGGATTTGAAAAAAACTCAGAATATGACTGAATGAAAGTTCAGTCACATTTTTACGGGCCAATCAGAGCAACAAAACAGGTGACGTAGCTGCGACCGAGGTGCGCATGTGCTGCTACTGAGGAATAATGCGAACCATGGCGACTACAGACATGTCAGTACACGACTTTTGTAGTTTTTGAAAAGAAAACAACTCAATGCTGTTCTTTGATCTTCTTATAACGAAGAAATGTCATCAAGTTCTGATGAAATTGGTGCTTTAGCAGTATTCACACTAAGCTCTTCCGCCATAATTGCATGGGCTTCTTGCTGCTGTTTGCTTACATAACGACTCCGGGGCACCCAAAAGTATTGCCCCTCGATGCTGATTGGTCCTGTCACTTTCTAACTGGGCCCAAACGGTTCAGACAGGAGCTGTGCAAAATAGATTTGCCAGTGAGAAACAAGGAATGGGAATATCCATCTGCTTTGCAATGTAAGTGATAATCCCCTTCAATGAAAACAAATTTGTATGCAGTATATGAAAAATATTTCATTTTATGTGTTTTCTTACATTAAAAATGTCAGGGTTTTTGCACTTAAACTGAAACTTGAAAGGATAATAAAGTGAAAAAAAAATCTCATGTATAGTATTTTATTGCTAGTTATGTCTGGCATCCATTCATTCCATTCATAAACAATTGTTAACTTCTGGGTGTTTGACCAAAAGATGGTTGTTGCTGATTATAGACGTATCCAAGGCTGTGATAATCCCCTTCAAGGAAATCCAATTTGCATGTAGTTTAAGACAAATATCTTATTTTTTGTTTTTTGTTTTAAACATAGAAAGATCAATATTTTTACACTTGACCCTTTAAACGCCGATACCTTAAATAATAGCCAGAAAATGCTCATTTTTTGAAACTGAGATGTTTATTATTTAATGTTTATTTTTTTGGATCAAATTTGATGCATTAGGCATTTCTGGCAATGGATAATCCACTGGAGGACATTTTTTTCCTATCATTTACAACATTATATTAAAAAGGTTTTGAAGGAAATAATTGATTATGTTTATTGGACAGAGGTCTCACAAAAATGTGTATCAAATATGATACAATTGGTTTTAAATGGTTAAATTCCCAAAAATTAATTAATATTTGAAATTTAAAATAATTTCTGAGCTTTAATTTAAAAAAATAATACAAAAAAAAAGGAAAAAAATGTGAATGTATGGTAATTTTATTGTAATTTATGTGTACACCCTCAGTGTAACTATTGTTTTTACAGCGTATGAGGGTTAACACTCCCTTTTCTCGATTCATCGATGAATTGGATGTCTTTTTAAATCCTTTTATTAAAAATTGTCTAGATGTCTATATTCTTAAAACTAAAAGAAAACTACATTTTTTTAGTTCTGTTAAAATAAATAACTGAAACATGCCATTAAATAAATGATTTAAAAAAATGAAAATGATATTTTTTTATGTTTTTACCTTGCCTCCCTCTAGGGCTGTGCAGCATGGCCTAAAATTGATATCCCGATATATTTTTAATATATCCCGATACACGATACATATTGCAATATTTTAAAATGGCCTCTCAGCAGCTGTATTAATTTGGCCCCAAATGACACTAGTTTGGTGATAAAAAATAGACCTTTCTATTGGAGTTTTAATAAAATTGTTTGCAGAAAGTAAAAATCAATATAAAGTCAAATTTAGCAGTTTTATTTTGAAAAGGACTTCATTCAATCTTTCACTAATAAATCAGGAATACATAAATCATGAAATACTCAGTCTTTTATGATGTATGGAAAGTCCTGAAATGTTTTCTATGTTATGTTTACTATTGCTGATTATAAAATGATTATTTTCCTCATTAAGGGTGAAGCAAACCTACACAAAACTCACCAATCCTGCATGCAGCCAAAGGCCAAAATCCTGCAGTCTAGTCCTCCATTCAGGCTCACAGCTGTGGTTATATTAGTCCATTATCTGTGCTGGGAGAAGCGAAACTCTAGCGAGAAATGCGCTGACAGCTCAAAACTTACCCACACTTTTAATTATCGCTTTTTTATTGATTGTATCATTTTGTTGTTGCAGCCCTCATAAATAGAAATTAAAACTCAAAGATTTGCATGTATTAAACACATAAAACAATAATGATTAAGGGTTTTTTTTTTATACAGACTTGTTCTCCCATCTCTTGGGGACCAAAAAGTGAAAAAATAACCCTTCCGTTACATAAAGTCTTCAAAATATCAACATCTTACAAAAAAGTCCTAGCTCTTTTGGGAATATGACACATTATTTAAAGCAGTTCCTGTCTGCTGACAAAGAGGGACACAACACAGCCTCTCTGTGTCTCTTTCTATCCATTATGAGCTTTTTATGCTCTCCTCCAGTTTTTAAGTGTTTGCACAGGCGCTGTTTGGCAGGGCATGACGTGACGACGGAACAGTCTGCAATTGGTTGTCACAGCCCAGTCACAATGCATTGTGGGATATAAACAGACACAGTATTAGCTGCTAACGGCAGGGACAACTGAAAAATGGACTGTAAAATTGATTTTTGAAAACATTCAATGCAAGAGGTACTGGTGTGGATTTAATCTTTAAACACCCCGGAAAGTCTACCAAGTTCTAGGCAAGCGAGAAAATGTTCTGTAAGAGCTATGAAGGCGTTGTTAGTGACATAAGAACAGCACAGCAGGGGGCTTTCAGAGGAAAAAAACAAGTGGCTATGATTTATGGTTCAAAAGTTATTTAACTTTGAATAACACGTGTCTCTTCTTCTTGTACTCGACATGACTCATTCCACATGAAGACAAGTTCATACTGAGCTGCTTACCCTGTGAAAGAGTAGACCTCTTTGGCAAACTTGCTTAGTAGGATGTTCTTGGAAGCGTCACTGAGCACAAGCACTATGTTCATGTGTCCCGGCCTCAGCTTCACCAGGTTGCTCATGTAGGTGATATCGGTCAGCTCCGTCACTTCTACAAAGTTCTTCTTAGGAGGCCGACTAAAACAGGAGTACAAATAAAAGACGTTGAAACAGAAAGGTAATGCCTTCACTTGATAAAATATGTCAACTGTAATCGATACTTGCCTTGAAGGTCCACCAGCTCCTGGGGACCCATTTTCTGCCTTTGTTCCATCTTTTGCCTTTGGTTTAGTCTGCTTATCATCACTTGAATCACTGAAAACATTTTTCCCGAAGCATAATCAGAGGGACAAGAGTAAATTTCATGGCATTATATTTATTTATTTATTCCTACTTCAATGGCATTTTTTTTTAAATGTCCTACGTTTATCTCACAGAAAAGCGTCAGTTTTCAAATAACGTCTGATTATTTTTGAGGCTGTGTGAAATGTGTGTTGTAAAAACTACCAACCTGAAAGCCTGGATGACCACAGTTCCAAACAAGATGAACAAGGCAGAGAAGATAAGGGACAAAAGAGGCATCATCTCACGCCTGCAAACAGTCAAAGATATTAAAAGTATAACAAGGCAGTTTATTTACAATGTAAGAAAGGGATTTTATGTATCTGATGGGAAAAAACTCATGCTTGCAAATCAAAATTCCTTTGGGAATATAAATGATATCAGATTTTTGCCCATACCTGATAAGCAGATATTTCCAACCTCTGTATGCACTATACACTCTATACACTATATGGACAAAAGTATTTGGCCACCTGACCAGTACACCAGTACTGGTCATTATTTTGGAGTGTTTCTGTGGGAATCTGTGCCCATTCAGTCTGTCGAGTCTTTATGAGGTCAGGCACTGATGTTGGACATGAAGGCCTGGCTCGCAATCTCTGTTCCATCTCTGCTTGACGAGGTTGAGGTCAGGGCTCCGTACAGGCCGGTCAAGTTCTTACACACTGAACTCGTCAGACTATGTCTTTATAGTCCTTGCTTTGTTCACCGGGGCACAGTCATGTTGGAATTGAAAAGGGCCTTCCACAAACTGTTGCCACAAAAATGAAAGCATTGCATTGTCCAAAACATTTTGATATGCTTTAAGATTGCCTTCACTGGAGATAAGGGGTCTAGCCCAAACCCTGAAAAACAGCCCCATACCATAATTCCTCCTCCACCAAACTTCACAGCTGGCAAAATGAGGTCAGGTAGGTAATGTTCTCCTGGCATCAGTCAAGCCCGGACTCGTCTATCAGACTGCTAAACAGTGGTTTATCACTCCACAGAAAATGTTTCCAGTGCTCCACAGTCCAGCGTCAGTATGCTGTACATCACTCCATCCAACGATTGCCATAGGACTTTTTAATGTAAAGCTTGCATGCAGCTGCTAAGCCATAGAAACCCATTCAGTGAAGCTCCCTCTGCACATTTTTGTGCTTACATTAATTCCAGTGAAAGTTCAGAACTCTTTAGCTAATGAATGAATATAGCTAATGAATAACATACTCAACACTTTACCATCTAGGGTGAAGCATTAGGGTGCATTTAAACATTCTGCAGATATATGCACTGCAGAAATATCTGCGGTACATATCAGCAGAAACTGTCACATCTGCTGGTACAATAAGCCAATAAATATTATGCTGATAATACTGTACAACTCTAATTGCTCCAGGACAAATTTGAACTTTAATTCTTAGATGTATTTCATGGCCTAAACAATCGAAAATAAAACATCAAAGATTTAAAGAATTGAACCTACCAATTGTTGTGCAGAATATCATCAATGACCTCAGAGAGATAATCATAAGATGCATAGATCCATCTGATTACAAACATCTATGAAAAAGATTGTTAATATTAGTACTTGTAGCACTGGTAGGACACAATTACATTTCATAATCAATAGAATATTTTTTTCTGATGAGTGACCATACAGAGGCAAACTCATTGTTGAGCTCAGGCAGCATGGCATCATGAATGAGGATGGAGGGGTCCTTCTGAAGTCTGTCCAGCTCCTCCAGAAGACACTGCTTGTCTTCCTCACTGCCATTCCAGACAGTAACTGGCTTGAACAAAGCCTTGCCTGCAGCATTACGCCTCTCCAAGATCACAACCTGAGTAAGGATAGCAAATAGACCAGTAGTATAAATGTTGAATATTTTACTTTTTATAAGTTGGTTGTCTTTTGGGTAACGATCTTGAGTTATAAAGAATACAACATTTGGATAAACCTTCAGATCAGGTGAGACACTTGTATGCTTCTACCTTTAAGACCTGATATGTTTTGGATAATATCATTGTTGTAAGACGTGACTGATGAACTGCAATACGATTTGCAGAAACACATGTGAAAGGTAGAATGAATAAAAATGTGTTAATTTTAGCCTCTGCAGCCTTCGCACAGAAAAGTTGATGGAGGTTTTAAAGCTGAGCAGTGACACAGACAACGGATGACAATCGACTGAGGGGAAATACGCGGAGGCAGAAATCAGCAGTATTTTAGGCATCAAGGACAACAATGAATTTTCATGACAATCCAGATTATGATGTGACTGCAATTCCACCGGCCAAGGCTCAGAGCATAAAGGACATGTTGAAAGAGAAAGTGGAGTTAATAATTTTGACTTGACTTCTTGATGGTTTTTAAAAATGCAAACAAACTTGGGTTTTTGAGCATGAACTGTGCATTTAAGGTCACACCACAGCATCTCAATTAGATTAAAGTCTGGACTTTGACTTGGCCACTGCAAAAACGTATTAATTTTTAATTTATTAGCCATTCAGAGGTGGACTTGCTGGTACATTTTGTGGTGTTGTCCTGCTGCATAACCCTAAGTGCTTGAGCTTGAGGGCACGAACTGATGGCTGGATGTTTGTCTTCAGGATTTTCTGGTAGACAGCAGAATTCATTGTTCCATCAATCACAGCAAGTGGTCCAGGTCCTGAAGCAGCAAAGCAGCCCCAGACCATCACACTGCACTACCATGTTTGACTCCTGTCATGATGTTCTTTTTATAAAATGTCGCGATATTTTTACGCCAGATGTAACGGACCGCATCCTTCCTAAAGTTTCAACTTTTGTCTCGTCAGTCCACAGAATATTTCCTCAAAAGTCTTGGGATCATCAAGATTTTTCTTAATAAATGTGAGACGAGCCTTTGTGTTCTTTTCTGTCAGCAGTGGTTTTAGCCTTGGAACTCTCCCATGATCGACATTTTTGCCCAGTGTCTTTCTTATGGTTGAGTCATGAACTCTGACCTTAACTGAGACCATTGAGGCCTGCAGTTCTTCGGATGTCATTCTGGGTTCTTTGTGACCTCCTGGATGAGTTGTCATTGCACTCTTGGAGTAATTTTGGTTGGCCAACCACTCCTGGGAAGGTTTACCACTGTTCCGAGTTTTCTCCATTTGTGGATAATGGCTCTGACCATGGTTCACTTAAGTCCCAAAGCCTTGGAAGTGGTTTAGAACATTTTCCAGACTAATAAGATTTCAATCACTTTGTTTCTCATTTGTTCTTTGGATCGTGGCATGATGCGTTTCTTTTAGAGATCTTGTAGCCTACTTCACCTTGTGTGACAGCTTCTACTTAAGGTATTTCTTGATTCAACAAATCTGGCGGTAATCAGGCCTGGGTGTGGCCAGTGATATTGAACTAAACTTTCCAAGAACTGTGGTTAATCACAGTTAACTCATGATTTAACAGGGAGGGCAATTACTTTTTCACATAGGGCCAGATAGGTTTGGATTTTTTTCCATAATAAACAAAAGCATAATTTAGAAACTGCATTTTCTATTTATTTGAGTTGTCTTTGTGAGATATTAAAATTTGTAGGATGATTCAAAACATTTAAGTGTGATAAATATGCAAAAAAAATCAGAAATCAGAAAGGGGGGGAATACTTTTTCACAGCATTGTATTTGTCCATCTGTACAATGCATTTTTTTACACATCTCATGCTGTGAACAGAACCTATTCTTAATCTGAATATATTTAGTATACTTGTTCAAGTGTTGCACATGGATAACTTTACCTGAGGATGTGACTGTGCACTGTCCTTGTTCTTCACAAGAATATCACACAAGGGTTGTTGTAGTCGCTGGTACACGTAGGCAAATCTTACAACTTCTCTGGTATTTGTTGAAGCAAATGAGAGAAATGCCTGGTTTCCAAAAGAGAAGGTCTCTTCATCACCTGTGATCAGCAGAACACAATATCTGGGGGAACAGAAGAAAATTATAGTTAGCACTCTGTTAGCAAAAAGTAAGAGCTAATCATTTACCTCACTATACCTAAAATAAAAACTGGAATTTAGGATGTCTTACTTCCTGCGTCTGTGGAACTGTTTGACAGGACAAAGCTCATCAAAGAGTTTCTGATTGACCAGCCGTGGTGCTAAGAGGAATTTGTTGTTTGACATGAACTCGTCAATAATTTGCTTTTTCATTCCCTTGGCCTGTAAAAGTAAAGCAAAACCATGAAAGAAAAAAAGGAGGTGACACAGTGACATCAAGTGAAACTGGTGCACTGGACAGAGAGCAGTGAATTTAAAGATTATATTATAGTGCCATTTTCTTCTCCTGTTTCTATGAGTTACCTGGATAATGTCCGCTGGCTTGTCAATATTCTCCTTGAAAACCAACATTGTTGGGGCATAAGTGTTAATATTAAACTGTTTCTGCAGATTGGCTGTTTCTGAAAGGCCCTGATCCACATAGCCAAACTGCAAGTAGTCCTTATAGGCAAAGGCTGTGAGCTATGGAGAAGGAGAGGCAAATTACTGACACATTTGTTTTGGGGATGAAAAATCAATCATTGCATCATGAGATATATTTTACAGAAAAAAAAAAGAACCACATGCTTACTTTGTAGAGCAGAGGAACTACGGGAACTTGGTCAAACAAAAGCACGTGTGGCTTGTTGAGCTCATGCCAGCTGTTCAAAAACTGAAGGTCATTCTTGTCAGTGACCTGAAAAGAAAAACAACGAATTTATGCCACCCAGATATCTTGTTTGTACCATTATATATCTGCACATTATTCACTCCATCTTTTATTTCATTTATACAGTGCTTAACAAATTTATTAGACCACCTGTCATATTTGTCTCAGAGACCATCCAGCATCATGAAGTGCTTTAATGCGGACTCTTTCATTTTCAGTGAGCTCTCCACATTTTACCATTTTGAACAGGAATGAGGAATTTCAAACTGAATTCACCTTTTCATACCCAAATTTGAGCCAGCTCACTGGGCTTCCCCGAGAAGCCAGAAATTAATCAAGCATAACATTCAACCACTAAAACTAATTATTCTGTTCAGGAATGCAAGTAAATAACTACAGTTTGACATATTAATCAAGAAATAAAAATGTGCTTTACTATTTTTTCAGTTTTTTGTAAATCAGTTATTTTCTATCCCAGTATACCTAGTTAGTATGCACCTTGAGATATGATAGACAACTTAGCAATTTGGACTTTTTGGTCACTGTGACTATGCTGCAAGTACTTAATGAGGATATATAAAACATTAAAAAAAAAGTAAAATACAAGATCCCCCTCCCAATACTAAACTGATAAGTGCATGACCAAAAAAAAAAAAAAAAAAAGATAAACTGTTTAGTTTTGATGTTTAAAACATCATCCTATCAATATTATGTCAGCAGAGGAAACGAGGGCATTTTACCCGGTCCACTAATCTTTGAGGGAGAAGGTCTTCTACAAACTGCCTGAGATGTTCCTTGGCTACGGCATAATGGAAAAACGTCACTTTGCCATTAATGACTCCAAGAATGGAAGGGGTGCGATGAGCACCAAGGTGATTTGCCAGTCTTCTTTCATAGCCAACATCCACCACACCTATTCCAACACCTACAAAGACAGGATATTGACAAACATGCTCACATCAGCTTTTTCAACTTGCCATGTGCAATTTAATACATTCAATAAATGATGTTTCTTCCAAACCTAGAGTCTCCATCTCCTGCACCACTTCTTTCCAAACAGGCTCAATGTGGATGCAGCTGAAGCACCAGTCAGAGGTGATCTTTATCAAATACGGCCTCTTGTAGCTGTCAGGCACCACGTCGCTGACGTACTGATTGAAGTTCAAAATGTACCTGCTGTCAGCAAAGTCTCTGTGATTCTTGCTGTTGAAGGGAAAATTGAAGAAGGACTCGTCAAAGTAAAAACCGTCATGACGATGACCGTAGTGACTGCTGCCGTATGGCTGTGTGTCATCAGTCTGTCCATAACGGTCATAATTGAGACGTTTTTCTTCATTGGACAGGATCTAGATTTGGATAAAACAAATATCAGTATGGTAAAATTCTTATTCATGTAGCTGTAACCATAGCTTCCATGCATATCCCACATGTGAGTAAATGTTAAAGAAAAAAGCAAACTGCATTGAGTACTTCAGTTTTTAACTTTGACTGACCTCATACGATTTGGTAATCCTGATAAACATGTCCTCTGCCCCTGGATTTTTGTTTTTGTCAGGGTGCCTTTGAACAGAAATGTCTATTAGTTTTGCAATGTGTGAGGCATACAGAAACAAGTCATTTTTGTGTAAAAATGTTTACCATTCTTTTGCAAGACGCTTATAGACCTTCTTAATCTCCGCCTGGCTTGCGCTCCTAGTGACCCCTAAGATTTTGTAAGGGTCCATCTCTGGTCCAGCCTGGGATGCTCCAGACAGCAGCACTGAGAGGAACACCACCAGGGCCAAAGGCAAGCACATCTTTGACCCCGCCATCACAGCTCCCTGTGGCATATTAAAGAACCACGAACGTCAACTCACAATATGCAAATTCTGCGGGTTTTTTTTTTTATCAATCATGACACTGCCTCTACCTGGCACGCAAATGTTACACAGCTCTCTCTTCCAGCTGACAAACGTCAGGTGTATTATCACCATGCAAAATGATGACAACAGTCGAGTAGCTGCATGTAGAAAATTGCATGCTAACGAGAGAGGCAAGACAAGCGCCGTAATGTGTCAGCTGTTTAATTCAGCCACTGACAGCACAATATCGTAGTTCATCTGACAGGACATGGCTGTGATATTAACGTATCGACATGAGAACGTTATGAACGCATTTTCTAAAGGGTGAGTTGCGTTTATACGGCAGCTAGCAGTCTAAACGTAACATCTCTGCAGGTACCTCAAGCAGATGCAGTCAACCAGCACTGCGCCACATCTTTGAAGGAGGTTGAGACGCTCTCCAGTCTGTTGGTTAACGCTGATATAAAAAGACAGCGAGATGCAGAGGGTGTGTTCAGCAACATCCCACAGTCCCAACAAGGCAGGCAGAGAACCTGCTGCTGCGAGTCAGGAGAACATCCATGGAGTAGAGGGGGAGGTGACCACTGCCGAAGGTGCTTTTGGGAAATTGAGTACTAGTGGAACCTATGGCTTCGTCTGAGTATGTTCGGTTTATTTCACTTGGCGTCGTCATTTTTCTCGTGAATGTACAGTGGCATGATAACCGAGTTGCAGCGACGTTCATGTACAGAATCGAACGCACCCGTGTTTTCCTTCTCGGTGAACCAATCACAGAGAGCGGTGATGTAAACAAGGAAGTAGCAAACGAAACTGAGCACGATTAAAACAAAATACAGAACACCCTGTACTCGAATAAGGTACAATTTTACATTTAACGAAAAATTGTAGCATTTTGAAGACTGGAGACTGAATTTGTAACCAGAAATGTGCCAGTTAAACATTTTGTTAATTCTCCATCTGCTTCTCTTTATTCGTAATAGAAAATGGATGAAAGACACAAGAAAATTCTTCAACGCCTAAGGATCAATCTGGTGAGAGATCTGGACCCTTCAAGCCTTTACGACTGCCTTTATGAGAAAGGAATTTTCACCCTCGACATGATCGATGAAATAAAAGTAAGTTTATAAACCTTCTTGTTTATTAAATTGATGATGAATGCATAATCCGGTGTTAGGTGTAACGTGGGACCATGCTTACTAGTGACTCACACCGAAAGCGTCTGCGTTTGTCGACGTAACGCCAGATGTTAAACATTGGAATCCTCGTGTATGTCGTATGTTTTCTTCATTAATTTAGTATTAACTTAGATATTATAATGAAAATAATAAGCAAGGCGGTATTCTCCATAACTCCTAAAATTTCATCATCTCTTGGAATTACGACAAGTAATGACATGTTCACCTGAGAGTCACCAGTTAACAGGGTAACTTTTTACACCGTTACACCGCTTAACACAGGAGTGGAAAGGAACTTATTCATTCGCTCAAATTGCTGTAATTGAGTAGCTTTTTGGTGTATTTGTACTTTTAAAACTAGTTTTCAAAATTTGTAATTTTACTATTACTTAAGTGGGGAAAGAATTGTACTGAACTACATCTTGAAAAGCACCAAGTACTCAGTTAAAAATTAAATACTAAAGCCAAAAAGAGAAGACTCAAGCTTAACAAAATGAGACTGACCAGTAGTTTGGCTTTGGCTGCACATGATAGTCAGACGTTGCAAGCACATTGCGAGAAAATGATTCCACATTTCATCCCAAAACACCTGATGCATTTTTATTTAGGTTAAGGCACACCTTATAATAAATAACCTTGTTGGAGATTCATATTCTCTTGCACATTAAGGAAAGTTCATATTTTATTGTACAGCTCCCTTGGTATCAGCTGAGTCCTCAGTACTTTAAGTAAACATTAAATAATCTACTTATTACCTTTGAGTAGACTTAGTGATACTTTTACTTCTACTTAAGTAAATTTCAATCAAAGTGGCTATACTTTTACTTGAGTATGATAGTCTTTGACTTTTTTACACCTCTGCCTCTGTCTCACAGTGCTCAGGGACCAGACGGGACCAGGCTAGAGAGTTAGTGCGAGACTTAGAGACCCGTGGGAGCCGTGCTTTTCCATTATTTCTGGAGTGCCTTCGGGAGACAGGTCAGCTCAGTTTGGCAGAGCTGCTGCAGAATGGGGCTCCAGCTATTAAGCTCCAGCCAGCAACACCAACTCAGACTGTTCGTCCTGTTTTACAGCCTCTCCCAATTAGTAAGTGTGCGACACAGTATTTTTTTGTCTCAGGACAGAAATCACCACAATGGTTGTTTTTAAATACTTACATAAAAACTCGTATTATCTTTGCTTTCTGTACGGGTGCCTTGTTTCCTGTGTAGCCCCTGCAGTCGATGTCAACAAACCTAGAATTGATGATATTCCTGCCAATCCAACCCAGAGCCCTAAAACAACTCCAACTCCAACTCCAACTCCACGTAAGATATGCCACTGATAGTAATGATACCAGTAATAATAACCTCGCAATTTTCTTGATTTCTAACACATCCTAATATGTACATCACAGCTGCTGAAGGTGAGTTCATGAGGCCGAGGCTGCCCAGCAGAACTCGACGGGATAGCCTACAGGTCAGCACTGTTTAATTATCATGCCCTTTTAACCACTGAAAAGGCAAAACTTGCTGTAAGACAGAATTATTAGAGATCTGTTCTATCTAGGTTTGTTACAATAACATTTTTAAAGCTATGACATGTATCTTGGTTATTTAGATTTTTTTTATTGCCAAATTGCAAGTAAACTCCTGCAAGGTACTCAAATTGCACAGAAGCATTGGCAAAGTTTCAGTCCCAAAATGATGACAATGTATTTGTGTAACTCTGTTTCCCTTTTGGCAGCTTCTTGTTGAGAGTATGACCATATGATCCAAAGTCTTTTAATGTTTTACTTATTTTTGATATTTTTAACAAGAGAGGCTGTATTATTTGTAAAGATAGGCTGTCAAAAAGTTTAAGTATCGACATTTTTGACAACCTCAGCTCCATTTAGTTAACAAATTCATCATTACATTTTTGTTTTCTGTGTGTGCCAGAGCTATAAAATGGATGCTAGCCCATGTGGACATTGCCTCATCATAAACAATGTGGAGTTTGATCCTCAGAGCGAGCTGAGTAACCGAAAAGGATCCAACATAGATTGTGATAAACTGGAGAGAAGATTCAAGGCGCTAAATTTTATTGTGGAAGTGAGGACAAATCTAAAACAAAAGGTAGGAACCATTCCATTTCCTCTTTCAGAAACTTAATTTATGCTTTGGTAGTTAACAGTTTCTTATCTATTTCAGCAAATCAAACATGAACTGTCAGCTTTATCTAAAAAGGACCATTCGCAGTATGACTGCTGTGTTGTTATCATGCTGTCCCATGGGACTGAGGTAAGAAATGTCCTATCTGTTTATTTTCCTAATGAAAATCCAGATTGATTTGTTATAATTCTCTTAGTAAAAACCTTATGAACGCTCGTATTTATGCTTATAGGTGAGTCACAACCGTTTCCCAGGTGCCGTGTATGGTGTTGACGGGCAACATGTCCCAGTCCAGTACATTACAAACTACCTTAATGGCCAGCATTGCCCCTCTTTGCAGGGCAAACCCAAACTTTTCTTTATCCAAGCTTGTGGAGGAGGTGAGTGTCAAGGTTTTCTGAGTCCCCCTGAGCACCAAAGCATATTAAAAAATATCCATAATCCTACTAAACACATTAAAATGATAAGATGCTCATAAAGTGGTATCATAAAAACATATTTGTTGTTTTCCTTGAGATGAAAGAGACACTGGTTTTGAGGTGTCTCCTGATGAGGTCGAACCATCCTTCGGTGGAGCAGACGACCAAACTGACGCCATACCAATGTCATCCAGCAGTGACTCTCTGAGCATGTCTGATGAAATAGATGCCCGAGCTACACTGCCCACTCCGAGTGACATTTTAGTGTCCTACTCTACTTTCCCTGGTGAGCAACATACATGCATTTGAGTGTAATTTTATTTACTTAGTAAGAGGGCCAGAGCTTAAAACGGCTTGGGTTAATATTTAATATGCTACTTCACCCCAATTTAGTACTACAACTACTTTTCCTCCAGTAGGACAACAAGACTAAGCTTAAAAAACATCTTTGTTGATGAAAACTCTAATAAAAACTAAGTCAAGTTTTTGTTAAGGAGACTAAAACAGGACTGAAATGTTAGTGCTGGTCTGTTGGGCGGTCAAAATTCATAAAATTTGTCCACTGTGCATAAAAGGTATGTCAGTATTTTTCTGACATACTTTCATCAAGGTATTTTATAGAGATGGCATATATGATTTTTCATCTGATTAAAGTCCCTGTTAAGTGCTAAAAAATTTGCATGTAAGGTTTGTTGTAATGCCACTGTGTTATGAACCACCAGGCCAAATTTCCAACATGAAAGCATCTCTAAGTTTATAGAATTAAGCTTCAAAATCATAAAAAAATCAGGCAGTAAAATCTGCTCTACAATGGTGTAAGTGTGTTGGTTGAATAAGCCAAAGCCACACCCAGTTACGAAAAATTAGATCCTCTCAAGTTAAAAAGAAATGCTCCAACCAGACAGGAGGAACCATTTTGTCTGCTATGCTGCTATGATACAACTCTCTTTTTTTCTGCTGTTTGCTGTAATTAAGACAAAAAAAAACAAATCATAGCTGGACACCAAAAATGGCCTGAGATTGTTAGTCTCACATCTGTGTCCAAGACTCAAGAGATCTGTAGCACCAAAAAAGCCCAGAGTAGTCAGATAAATTATTGCAGGACTTATAAGTCTTAAAGATGTTTGTATTGTATTGTTTTTTTCAGCAAACTGGTCATCTGCAGAGAGTCAGAATTTTTAAACTAAATTTTTCGGTTTTATGTTGTGATAAATTCTAAAATGAATGGAATTTGTATGCAAAAGTTGTGAATGTCAGTGTGCTTGCCATACATTTAAATGTTTTTACATGTCGATACAGTGAGGGGTGGGGGATGACTGAAAGTATTTTCATTTGAAAAAGGGAGCCTGACAAAAAATGTTCGGGAACCACTGAATGAAAGTATTGTTTTTGCATTATTATGAGTACATTTATAATAACCTAACAAAATGGCCAATCAAGTTTGTTCATATAAAATAAATGTCCTGACTAACAGTAAATACTAAAATGTTTGGACTTTTTGACTAGAACTGGAGTAAATATGTTTTTCATTTTTTGTTCACTAAAAATCTTACAGTTGAAAATGACTTGAATGTGACTTAACCCATTTTGACCTAAGGCCCCTGTAAAGCCACATTATGTAATAATGCCGCATTATGTAATAACCCTAACCATAGGACTTAGTGTGGGCTCCAAGGTATGCCCTACCCAACTACCTTGTCCTAACTCTAACCACTTAGTGAGTTATGCCTAAACCTAAGCCCCCTTCAGGGCTCTAGACTAAACACCTACCCTACTACCTTGCCCTAACCCTAACCGCTTAGTGGTTTAGAAAATGCCGCGTTATTACACGATGGATGGAAAATGTATTACATTATTACATAATGCGGTGCTACAGCCCCCTGAAAAAGCCCTCTAAAACACAAGTACTGTTTGAAAACAACCTTCTAAAACCTGAGGGTTTTCTTAGAAACTGCACCGTTAGACAAGTCTATTTCAGTGAATCTTGTTGCATTAGTCATCAATCAAGTGTCAGAAAACAGGCGACTCAGACGCTGCATCAGGTCTTAAAGGTAGAACAACGCCAGCATCTCATCAGGTAAATACAAACAAATGTTGCATCAGGTCTAAATGGGTTAAACTGAGAATAATTTTAATCTAAAGACTAAAACTAAGACTAAATGTGAAATAACTGCCAAAATGATCACTGCTTTGCCCATGTTTCAAAACAGGTTATGTATCATGGAGAGACACCCAGTCAGGCTCCTGGTACGTAGAGACACTGGACCGTATTCTTGAGGAAAATGCTGCCACTGATGACTTGGTCACAATGTTGATGATGGTGAGTTTCTTACAGTATATCATGCCAACAAAAATAACTTTGACTCTGTTGAACTCTGCTGATCTTTTCTAATTTGTTTTTTTTTTTTTAATAACAACACATAATCAACATCTGCTCTCTTTTTTTAGGTAAACCATGAAGTCTCCCAAAACTCTGCAAAAGGCCTCTACAAGCAAATGCCTGGTTCTTTCAACTTTCTCCGCAAACTTCTCTACTTTCAGCCCCGACCATAGCATCCAGTTCCAACCAAATACTGACCAGTTTTTCTTTAAGGAATTATCAGCCAGTTTTACTGTTTATTGTGCTTGGCATTTCTTTTGAATAATTCTCAGGGGTGATGTAGAGGTTAGCATATGCTAATTTCTGGTTTTATACTGATGTAATACCTTACTGTGCATTTTTTAATGTTTAACTTTGATCACGAACTGTGTTTGATACACTTTTTGGGCTATTTATATGCTTTGAAATGTGGGTTATGGATGTCTTTTTAAGTATTCTTGTGTCCTGTACATCTCCGCAGCTTCCAATCTTTCATCTTTCATTGATAACCCACATGAACTATTTTACTGACTTTATCAAGTTCAGTTAATTTTGGGATTTCTCAGCAAAAATGGGATTAACAGTTATTTTATGTGTGTAGAGGTTATGTCAAGGAAATGTTTGACTTGACAAGAGCCACAAATGAGAGTTAAAAGTGCCCTAGTTTACAGTAAAGTTCAAATTAGAATATATTTCAGCACAATCATGCATTGAAATACAACAACAGGATTCAAACCGCTGACGACAAATGCCAAGATTCATGATTCAGGAAAAAAAATTCTTAAAAATTTGAAAATTTTTGAATTTAACGTTATTTAATGTTATATATCAGAAACATTCTGCAGACAATCAAACAATATTTCAGTGGCTGCTTATGTAATTTTGCTCTAACTGAACAAAACACTAGTGAAGAGAGATTATCCATTCTCTCTTGGTGTAGAGCTTTGTTTTTGCTGCCCATCAGTCTGTGTGCTTGACTTGTATTAAGGGCTAAATACAGATATGGATCTCTTCTTTCAATATGGAATTAGTATCTTGTCTTTATTTCAAACTTAATTTGTACAAACAAAAAGAGAAAATAAAGCTGTTTTATCATTGTTGACCTGTATAAATTAATAGCATTGTAGCTTAAACTTTTAGCCCTTGAAAATTTTTGGAATAGTTTTAAAACATCTGTTAATAAAAGGAGAAATGCAAACATATAAGTGGAACTGACAAAATTTAACTGTATGATGACACACATCTCATAATGTCTATTCTAAGAGTGATAACATTAACACCCTCCCGAAGATTTTAGACTAAGCAAACATTTTATAAATTAATCAGGCAGTGCTGCTGCTGCTGACATCTGTTGTCACAGTTTATAGGCATGCCACTTTTACTGTTACATATGCTCTCAAATCTGTCAGCCATCTAGTAATGGTTCATTACAAATGTTACCTCAAGACAATTAAGGGCATGTCTACTGTACTCTGTTATACCCCAACATTAATCTTTCATGAACACAGCAATAAGCAGCACAGGGCAAAGTTACATTAGCAGGGGAAAACTTTCCTTCAACCACATTCATGTTGAACAGCACCAACTGGGTATAAGGGGATAGAAGGAGAGTAAAGAAAAACTGCAGTAAAAGAAAGAACTCTTCCACAGCAATGACTAAATTGCTGTGATGCAATATATGATATGATGTCAGTCACAGAGGACTTTCTGTATATACTGTATACCACCCTTATTTTTAGAGCCCTCTCTTGCCACCAGGGGTCTCCAGTATCATGATAAGCTTCTATGGTGTGGTTTTCTCTCTCCAAATTAACATGTTGTATTAAATGTTGGTTTATCTCTAATAAACTGATTTGATCCTAATCTAAAAAGAATTAAAAAAACATTAAAACACTGTCACATAAAGATTGTCATATTTAAATGCATTGACAGTGGTGACAGTGTCAACCAGGAGTAGAGCCAGACATGTTAAATATCTGGAGCTTAGCCCCAAACTTATGATGGTCCAGCAGCATGTTCCCCTGGAAATATTTACCCATCTGGTTGTTGCATTTTTAAAGCAATTTTGAACGACATATTTAGAAGTAATATGCCAAAATATATATTTATCATTAGGGGAAAATGGTGCAGTTCCACCTTAAAAACACCCTTTATAGCCTTTATATAGTTGTAACTATTGTTAAAGCATCTTCATCACCCTAAAATCACAATACAACATGTTATAGATCAATCACTTTTACTTCACTCCTTCAAAGGGGCCGAAACTGTCTGTATGTTTCTTAGGTTCATTCATTAGAATAAAAGAGCATTAAAAGCAACATGTAACATCCAGGATACAGATTTTATCATGAAAATGCAGTAAATTTTAATGTTAGATATTCCTTTAAAATACATTTTGCACTGCAGCACCTAGAAGAATTTTTTTAAGTTTGACCACAATAATAACATTTCTGTAATGTTAATTTTGTCAACTAAAAGTGTGACTACAAATGTTAGTGGACAACCTTTTATTTTATTAGAAAACTGAAACAAAGACTAGCAAAAATAAATATATTTGATGACAATTGCTAATGAAAAGTAAGTTTCATCAAGGAGACATAGACATAAACAAGACTAAAATGTAATTTCGTTTTTAACAGACATTCAGAATCCCCAATATTTCTCTACTGTGGCTAAATCAGTCTAAACACAACGTATCTAAAGAGTAAAGACTAAACTGTGATCACTTTCAATGGAGTAAATCTGGACTGAAATGTTTTTGAGTTTTTTTTCAACTAAACTAGACTAGAACTGTAAAGTACGGTGGCCCTGAAGGCCAATAGGAAATAAATATTTCAAAAGCGCAAAATATATTTTAGAAAACACAAAAACATTTCACAATACACAAATACATTTCACAATACACAAAAACATTTCACAATACACAAAAACATTTCACAAAACAAAAACATTTCACCGATCGCAAAATACATTTCACAATACACAAAAACATTTCACAAAACACAAAAATATTTCACAAAACACAAAAATATTTCACCGATCGCAAAATACATTTCACGAAACCGGAAAGGGTAGGACCATGGTACTTGTTTGTGATTGGCTAAACCCAAGTCTGTCCGGCATCAGTCATTTATCATTTCCTGTTTACACTTCTTACCGCAATAGCTGAGCCAACGCGAAGTTTCAAGTGTCTACCGGCATGGAAGAGGAACTTGAGTTGATAGCGGAATACTTCAACAAGGGAAATACATATAGTGTGATTCTTGATATGCTCTCCTCGTATCATGACATACACATTTCAATTGGAACCCTAAAATCGCGCTGGAAGTGTCGTGCCAAAAGAAGTACACCCGGTAGGATTTGTATCCCCCTGCCGCCCTTGCCGAAGGGGCTGACTATCGACTATCAGGCGTAGATTTCGCCTCAGTGAATAAAAATGACAATAAAAGAATGTATAAAGCAGAACATTAGTTTTGATCGTCTGTTTTATTCATCATTATCGTGTTTTTGTCGGTAATATCTTTTAAAATAATATATTTGAAGTAAACGTTTTAATACTGCAGCTTGGTGCACACTCATTACGCCGAACTGAGAACGTAACTTTTTCCTCCTTTGTCCTGTCATTGTATTTTGGCGGCGTGTTGGTCATCAAATCTGGGTCCATACTGCTGTACATGAGTAACAGACATATTTTCTTCATAACTTTTATCATCTTCTATTAGCGCTGTTTAGCGTCAAGCCGCTGACATGCACTCACCACTTCCCACTTCCGCCTCGAGGTTTTTCAAAATAATGGTCCTGCATAGCCATATCACTGAATATTAACTTGTCTATTGACCAGTCTGAACAAGATTTATGTACAGAGAGATCAATTTCAGACCATTTATTTCAACACATCGTCCACTTCGACTGCATCCCACTCGAAACAAGTGTTTCACAGTGTAAAGAACTGTAAAAAAAACAAAGGAACATTTAATTGCAATCAAATATGTCATCTCTTCAGGGTGTATAAATGGTGCAAAGTGTATCCCCCCTCCAGAATGCTCAAATCATGAACTACCATCATAACATTCATTTTGTGTTCATTTCTGATCAAGCCTGATAATACTGGAGAGTTTGAACAGGTTAACTCACTTCTATTTCAAGTTACAGGGGGATACAAATTATTTCAGGGCCAAATCTAGGCCTCATGTATTTGTTATCCCCCCTCTAACTTCAAGAGTAATGCTTCAAACTTCTCCAAAGTCCCAAATGTTATCAGTTGTGGTGAGAGCTGGCCAAGAAAAGACAACTGAGGCAGGGGCCCTCAACCTTGGCTTGTGGGTGGGGGGCACAAATTATTTCAAGGCCGAATCGGAGCCTGATTTGTGATATCCCCTCTAACTTCAAGAGGAAAGCTCAAAACGGTTCCAATTTCACAAATGTCATCAGTTGTCATGAGAGCTGGCCAAGAAAAGTCTATTGAGGCAGGGGGCCCCACCTCTTCCTTGTGGATGGGGGGTACAAATCCTGGCAAGGCTAAAATGAGACCTAAAATCATTTGTAATTTGCATTAAAGCAAAGACAAGGCAGTAGTACACCATGTATGCACCCCGAAGAGATGACATATTTGATTGCAATTAAATGTTCCTTTGTTTTTTACAGTTCTTTACACTGTGAATCACTGAGGCGAAATCTACGCCTGATAGTCGATAGTCAGCTCCTTCGGCAAAGGCGGCAGGGGGATACAAATCCTACTGGGGGTACTTCTTTTGGCACGACACTTCCAGCGCGATTTTAGGGTTCCAATTGAAATGTGTATGTCATGATACGAGGAGAGCATATCAAGAATCACACTATATGTATTTCCCTTGTTGAAGTATTCTGCTATCAACTCAAGTTCCTCTTCCATGCTGGTGTATTGTGAAATGTATTTTGCGATCGGTGGAATGTTTTTGTGTATTGTGAAATGTTTTTGTGTATTGTGAAATGTTTTTGTGCTTTGTGAAATGTTTTTGTGTATTGTGAAATGTATTTTGCGATCGGTGGAATGTTTTTGTGTATTGTGAAATGTTTTTTTTGCTTTGTGAAATGTTTTTGTGTTTTGTGAAATGTTTTTGTGTTTTGTGAAATGTTTTTGTGTATTGTGAAATGTTTTTGTGTTTTGTGAAATGTATTTGTGTATTGTGAAATGTTTTTGTGTTTTGTGAAATGTTTTTGTGTATTGTGAAATGTTTTTGTGTTTTCTGAAATATATTTTGCGCTTTTGAAATATTTATTTCGTATTGGCCTTCAGGGCCACCGTATAGAGCAAGCCCTGTAATCAACTGCCAGAAATAAAATGAACATGTATGCATGAAAACAGAGAAACGTTCATGTATACACACATTCTGAAATATGTAAATATGAGCAGATGAATATAAAATTATTATATCTATCATCATGGCAGCAGTGCTCTATCCAAACAAATAGTGAGGATCTAATTGCCTACATGTTCTCAGGTAAAAGCAGTCTTTAACAGGGTTAAAGAAAGTACCCCATGTTTTGAAAATGATTTTGTCAACCGTTTTGTTACACACTGAATCTTTTCCATCTTAATAAAGTTCAACCAGAACCCCGGAGAACATCCTATTCACAGTGAGAGTGAGGACTAGGGGATTTCCAGTTTTGCAAGATCCTGCATCTAGCCAGAAGAGTTACAAAAGCCTCCAGATCCACTTTGTATTTTAGTAACTGTAGGCCAAAGGTAGGAACACTGAAGCAACCTGTAATAGCAGAGGGTCTGACTGAGACATTTATACTGTTAGAAATGTTGTGAAACATTTCTGACCAACATGTATGCAAGGAAGCCAGGACCACACCATGTGACTAGAAGTTACTGGGGCCTGCTGGCATCTGTCACATGTGGGATCAGAATTTCCATAAATCTTGACCAATTCAGTTTTAGTAAGGTGTGTGTGATGAGTAACTTTAGATTGCTTTAGGCCATGCTTAGAGCAGATTGAAGAGGAGTGAACTCAATGTGAGATTAAAGCTGCAAGCAGCGATGATGGGCCCTCGCAACCCGTTGCACATCGGGATGTGTCGCGACCGCGGGTGTGTGGCAATCGTCGAATGCCAGCAACAAGGCGTGCTGCTCCCACAGGGTATGGGGGTTTTGCAACGCTCACAGTTTCACAGAAACAGAGGGGGATCCTCCTCGTTCATTTCCAGAGCTTGCCTTTACTTTGGCAGTAAAACCAAATGAGCATGAGGCATGATCCCTGAAGATTTTGAATGCAGTTCCTAAAAATGAACAAATCACTGGATTGTCAGCTCACAGCTCCTCTTTGTGCTCTGCTTGGCTCAGGTGCTCTCTGCCTTTCTATTTTGCATTCTGCCGCCTCACTCCCTCTCCCTCTTGTTCACGCTCACTCCACAGGAAAAAAATGACTGAGTGGCTGAAAGCATTAACTGTTTTCAGATTGTTGCAATCATCAGTGTGGAAGATAGAGAAGAAAATACAGAGATACAGATGTGTACAAGTTTGTTTTATTATTATCTTCAATGCTTTGATATCTCCTCTCAGATTTTTTTTTTACCATGTATTTATGGATTAAACAGACAGATACAAACAGTACTTTCCTGCAAACACCCTCAGTAACTTATATTTCATGCCTGTGACACAAATGACCCCTCAAATGAAAGCAGACACTCCTCAGATTCCAGCAGTCCCTCTTTTGTCATTCTAGGTCCAAAACTCACTGAGAAAACAGCAAACAAACAGACTAAGCAAAAATCCCATCTGCCAGTCAAAACAACATATTTCATCCTAACATTGATGTTTTTTTTTAATTGACGGTAGTCCCAGTCAAATAAATCCACTTGTAAGTGATACTCCAATGTCTTCCCAACATTTTTACCCTGTCCAAGTCCCTGTGCCTGCACATTCACAGTATCAGGCACAGGAACAATGATGTGGTCTTTGCTGCTATGTAGTGTTTCACAGAATGTATTGACCTGTACTCGAAGCAGCCTGAAGCTGTTAAAGAGGTTAGATTAATATGATGACAAGATTGAAACACGGGATTCAGAATTGTCTCTGCATACATGGAACACTTGATCACAGTCTAAAAGATCATGAGTACAAATTCTTTATAATAAACCTAATTGTTTTATATCCAGACTGTTATTCTCTCTAAATTATTCATTTTTGAAGATATTTCTTCCATTCTTTTAGTTACCCCCACCTTCTTTCTTTTTCATGACCTTTAATATTTCGTCATGGCGACAGATGGGTAAAATAACCAGATATAGATGCATGAAATACAGAGGTAAAGATGTGTACAGGTTTGTTTCTTTATTTTATTATTCAGTGCTTTTATATCTCATCTCAATTTGGCAATTTACCTTATATTCATGGATAAATAGAAGTAAACTTTGTAATGTGTTGGTTGCTGTTTGGACCTTGTCCTTAATTGTGTTACAATACTGTATATCATCAAAAGGTGGCAGCATAGCCTTAATTTTGCTTCCATTAAGAGAGGACCAAGTTTTGAACATTTCAACATGAAAAATTACAAAAATAGACTTGCTTTTGTTTTACAATTTGGGTCCAAGAGACTTCTTAAAAGGTCCTGAGATGACAGATACGCTTAAGCATTTTCAAACGACTAGGTAATATGAACTGCAGGGATGATTTTTTTAAAAAATAATGTAGGGGCGCCAGTGAGCCAGTATTCCATGCCCACCCAAAACACAAAGGGCAGTCACCTGAGCTTCCCACTGTGGATTTTTGTGCCAGGTTTCACGACTCCCCAAGTTTTCTAAGCCCAGGATAATTCTACTTCCTGTTCCATGGCAAAGAGAAATTAACCATGGCCATGCCCCTTTTATTGATCGAAATTTTCAACTATGGTATGTCTTCTTACAATATCCTTAACATGAAGGTGTTTGGATGAATTCCTCATGAGAAATTTTGAAAATTGTGAAGTTTGCAATGTGCTGCTTTTTTGACCAAAAAAATCAAAATTGCGGACTTCCTGTTTGTTTTACGTCATAGGTCCAAGAGGCTTTTTTGTAGAACTTAGAATGATGTATAAGCTCAAGATTTTTCAAAATCCTAGGTTAAACCTGGTGCAGGGGCTGAATTTTCAAAAAATTGTAGGGGGCGCCACTGAGCCAAAAAGCCATGCCCACCCAACACTCTCCCTATCAATCCTCTCGTTTTGCTACTGAGTATTTTTCTGCAAAGATTTATGGCTTTACTAATTTTTTCAACACTAGATAATTCTACTTCCTGTTACATGGCAAGTGAAAAATTCTCATGGCCGCACCATTTTAGGTAAGGACTCTTGACCTTCAAATCTGAGTAATACCAACCTTGAGGGATGTCTCTGGGCTAATTTCAGCAGGATTTGGCCAATCTTGTAATAAATGGAAATTTTTTAGTGAGCACCAGCCACTTTTATCACATGATGAAGCATTTCAATTCAAGGGGCCACCATGGCCATGCCTTTCGACTAATGAGAAAACCCCGAATAACTTTTGACCTAAGACATCTCTTCTTGCTCTACACCAAAGATGAAGTAGTTTGGATGAACGCCCTAGGACGAGTTCGTTCAAATACATCCCGTAAAATATGCCTCGTTTTACCAAAAAATTAAAAATGGCCAACTTCCTGTTTGACTTACAATATGGCTCCAAGAGGATTTTTTGTGCGTCCTGACATGATGCATCTGCCCACACTTGTTCCAAAATCCTAGGTCAAACCAGCTGAGGGGGCTGAACTTTTGAAATGTTGTAGGGGGCGCCATTGAGCCAATAGGCCACGCCCACCTCCAAACATCACATCAATTATCTCAGCATGCTCATGAGAATGTTTTTGCCAAGTTATATTGCTCTACACATATCACAAGCCCCTGAGAATTGTACTTCCTGTTTCATCAAATGAGGCCAGTGGACTTCCTGTTGAGATTTCGGCATGGGACCAAATAACTTTTTTGTAGGTCTGATGATGACCTGATATGAACACCGAAATTCATAAGCCTGGGTTAAACCTGCTGGGGGGGGTGAATTTTTGAAATGTTCTGGGGGGCCGTTGAGCCAACAGGCCATGCCCACCTACAAAATGAACATCAATCATTTTGGAATGCCAATGAGATTTTTTTTTTAGCAAGTTTCATTGCTCTAGGTGTCTTATAACCATTTGAAAAATCTACTTCCTCTTTCATGGTGAATAAAAAATCGCCATGGCCACGCCCTTTAATGTAGATGTTAGACCATTGTATATGTGTAAGGCCAACTCCTTGGGAACAGCCTGAGAGAATTTTGAGTGAATTTTTTCAGCATGATCTGCCCAACCATGTAGGTTCTGTGACGTGAAATTCAGGAGTAGTGACCTTCTGTTGCCAGAGGGTGGCGCTGTACAGTTTTTCAAAATTTCCAGCATGGATATGTTCTGGCCTGGACTGCTATCAAGCACATGAAATCTGTCTCAGATGTGACCATGTATACTAGAGTATGACTGTTTAAACATTTTTGGCGTAACAAAATGGCAACTCTTGAAGCTGCTGAAGCCACGCCCTCGGACGAAAAGTCAATTTTATTTTTCACAAAGCTAAATCCACTTCTTTAGTCCATCCTGACCCAAATTTGAAGTGGATATCTTGGATAGTTTTTAAACTGTAGCTTTCACCATAAACCTTGACATATCATGTCACCACTAGGTGGCGCTTTGATCTGTAGAAAATCTGACCATATGAATGGGTGCAGGCCATCACTGCCAATATACCTGAGCAATATGAGTCCATTCGGACAATGCAAGGCTGAGTTATAAACTACTTCCTGTTTACCAGAGACATATGCAAATTTGAGGGCTTGCCACAGCCACACCTTTCGGCTAATGAGAAAACCCCGAATAACTTTTCATCAGCCATGTCTCATGTAGCTCTGTGCCAATGTACAAGTCGATCGGATAAAATCCCTCAGATGAGTTTGTTCAGTTATGACCCCTGGAAAATGCCAAAAACAGCCCCTTTTTTGCATATTTATTCAAAATGGTGGATTTCCTGTTGGAGATAGAGTGTAGGCCCAAGGGGCTTTTTTGTAGATCTCCCCAAGCCGCACCTGCACACAAAATTTTTTGAATCTACGACAAAGTCAAAGCAGGAGGCTTTAACTTTGAAAACTGTTAGGGGGCACTATTTTTGCAATTCTGAATTTTCATGTTGGAGACACAAAAAAAAAAAAAAATCGAAATTTTCGCGAGACCGGATGTACATGCAAAGTTTCCTGCGAATTCAGAAATCTTAAGGGCCTCAAAATGCCATGCAATGACGGCAAATGATATGTTGAATAATCCTAGCAGATACAATTAGGTCCTCGCACCACTCAGTGCTCGGGCCCAAATGAACTCCTACTGGTCATCTGTAATCCCTTCACCAAGGTCTTCTCATGAGGGGACACACTAAGGAGATGAGTCCATATAAAACAGAGATAGTACCCCAGCAGACTGGAGAAGGTTGGGAAAAATAGGATTTCTTTTATGAAGAAAACTACAGACTTACAAGTATCTAAAAAAGTGTGAGTTTGCAAGAGCATATTTACTAGACAACTGCTCAAAGGATGCTGATATATTCCCAATATACAAGTCTCTAAACGACCTGATTCCCACAGCAGTCCAGTAGAGGAAACCCTAAGAAGGTGGGGGGACTGCATTAGCAGCAATTGGGGCTAAGAAAATGACTGCAGGCAAAAATATGAATAAAACTGGTTCCAAATTCTGATCAATGTTTAATTCCATAACAGCATATTACACAACACCTTTCTGTCCCAGACATCCAGGCACCAACAGAACCTTTTTGGCTGATACTGTAGTTTTCAAAAATCCCCTCGACGTATCATGACAAGAAAATTGTGATTTATTTTTCTCAGCAGTTGTTCTTTTTTTTTTTTTTTTTTTTTTTGGCACTCACAGTCAGTGTCATGTTTTCCAAGTCCTGCATCTCAACACAGTGCAAATACAGTTCTGTTTAAATTATAAAAGTACTTTGTTTTATTCTGTCTCATAGTCAAGCCTACCACAGTTCATACTGACCTGTATTAATGATGACATTCACATGCAAACCTCTACTGTTTACACTGATTATAACCAGGATGAGCTCAGGTGAAAAAGTCCCATTCTCTTTGTGTTCTGACCAAACAAAATGACAGCCCTTTAGCTGCAAACTGATGAAAAAAATTACATGAATATTTCGGTTTTAGAGGATATGAGCACTGCTTGATGTAAAATACATTGTAAAAGCTTGAGAAAAATGTGCAATCATGTAATTATTGAATATGAAAACAGTTTAGAATAATTATACATAATGATAATAATGATCTCATAATTTTTAATATGCCATATGCATTTATCATGAAGTACAAAATGTGTGACTAAAGTAAAATTCCATCTGTCCATTTTCTACACCGCTTCTCCCTTTTGGGGTTGTTTAGGGTTTAGGCTGTTAATGCTTTATTAACATATTAACAGATAATTTACAGCTGTGTTTACAAATGGCATACAAAATGTCAATCGCTTACGACGCACGACCATCGCGCACAAGCTGTGTGCTTACACTGTACAGTCTGATGGTCATGCACGACCTGAGTGCTCACCTTGTAAGTGTGAAGTCAGGACCAACTGTGACAGAAATCTGTGTAGTGTTACACACTGAGGGTGAAGTGTTTCCAGTGATATACTCTTCATCTCTCTCGCTTCTGCTGTCTCTCTCGCCCACACACACAAAAACAACATCACCATCCATGTCAGCTGCAGGTAGGAATATTTCCTGCTTGTTAATTTCCTTTATCATAGCGGGGGTGAGTGCATCAGTGCAGTTTTTTGCATATTTATCACAATTAAAGTCTTTCTGATTTCTGATTCTGATTTCTGATAAATGTTTTGGATCATCAAACCAATATTTCACAAAAACAACCCAAGTAAATAGAAAATGCAGTGTTTGAATGATTATTAAATTTTTGTTAAGGGGGGAAAAAATCCAAACCTATCTGGCCCTGTGTGAAAAAGTAATTGCCCCTCTTGTTAAATCATGAGTTAACTGTGATTAACCACAGTTTTTGGAAATCTGAGTTCAATTTCACTGGCCACACCCAGGCCTGATTACCGCCACGTTTGTTGAATCAAGAAATCACTTACATAGAACCTGTCAGACAAAGGGCCAATCCCATTTCTACCACTTACCCTTCTCCTTCGTCTACCCCTTCCCCTTGCCCCTTGAAACAGAGTGGTAAGGGGTAGGGGTGAAAACCTTCCCTTAAGAAATGAGATGCCACTTGATTGCTGTTCATCATCACATATTGCCGATAAACAGCTGCATCATTGTAGGTGACAATAAAGCTTTGACCATCTTGTTCACACTGTGTTGATCTTCTCCACTTATTTATACAATTAATAACCCTTGTTTACACGTAAAGATTCCAAAAATACAATAAACTTCAATCCACAGTGTTGTGTGTGTGTTTTCTGTAATCATTATGCTGAAAATATTTTTTCATTTATGCGCCTCCTTCGTAGTCTGTTGTGCCATTTTGCAATTGAAAGCAGTGCATGGAGGGGAAATTCATCATACCCCTTGGTTTCAAGTGTGGTCCTGAAAAATCTTAATTTCAATGGCTATGTAGCCCTTGGACCTTAGCCCTACCCCCTGATTCAAAAGAGAACTGGGACACCACTTCACCTGACGTGAATGCACAAAACCAAGGGGTAGGGCTAAGATAAGGGCTAAGGGGTAGAAATGGGATTCACCCAAAGTAAAGAAGGCTACAAGATCTCAAAAAGAAATGCATCATGCCACAATCCAAAGAAATTCAAGAACAAATGAGAAACAAAGTGATTGAAATCTATCAGTCTGGAAAATGTTACAGCTTTGGGACTCCAGCAAACCATAGTCAGAGCCATTATCCACAAATGGAGAAAACTGGGAACAGTGATGAACCTTCCAAGGAGTGGTTGGCCAACCAAAATTACTCCAAGAGTGCAATGACGACTTATCCAGGAGGTCACAAAGAACCCAGAATGACATCCGAAGAACTGCAGGCCTCACTGGCCTCAGTTAAAGTCAGAGTTCATGACTCAACCATAAGAAAAACACTGGGCATAAATGGCATCATGGGAGAGTTCTAAGGCCAATGCCACTGCTGATGAAAAAGAACACAAAGGCTTGTCTCACATTTGCCAAGAAACATCTTGATGATCCCCAAGACTTTTGGAGAAATATTCTGTGGACTGATGAGACAAGAGTTAAACTTTTTGGAAGGATGTGGCCCGTTCCATCTGGAGTAAAAATAACACAGCATTTGATAAAAAGAACATCATGCCAACAGTCAAACATGGTGGTGGCAGTGTGATGGTCTGAGGCTGCTTTGCTGCTTCAGGACCTGGACCACTTGCTGTGATTGATGGAACAATGAATTCTGCTGTCTACCAGGAAAACCTGAAGGTGAACATCCAGCCATCAGTTCGTGCCCTCAGCCTCAAGCGCTCTTGGGTTATGCAGCAGGACAACGACCTGCAATACACCAGCAAGTCCACCTCTGAATTAAGGTTCTGGAGTGGCTAAGTCAAGAACTGGACCTAAATCCACTTGAGATGCTGTGGTGTGACCTTAAATGGGCAGTTCATGCTGGAAAACCCTCCAGTTTGGCTGAGTTAAAACAATTCTGCAAAGACGAGTGGACCAAAATTCCTCTACAGTGATGAGAAAGACTCATCACCAGTTATCACGCTTCATTTTAGTTATTGCTGCCAAGGGTGGCACAACCAGTTATTAGTTTTAGGAGGCAATTACTTTTTCACACAGGGCCAGATAGGTTTGGATTTTCTTACCCTCTTAAAAAAATCTAATAATTGTTCAAATGCTGCATTTTCTATTTACTTGGGTTGTCTTTGTGAAATATAAAAATTGGTTTGATGATCTGAAAAATTTAAGTGTGATAAATATGCAAAGAACTCAGGAATCCGAAAAATATTTTTCACGGCACTGTATGCCCTTCTAAAAGGTTGCTTTGAATTAGCAAAACAATGCAGAATGAGGTTCAGTGTGAGACAGGGACACTACTATATTTATGCATATTGCCTACTTTCTGTCTGTCTCTATTCCTTCCTGCTCTAGTGGTTAGTCAGTCATGGGCATTTACTTTTTAAGCACCAAACCAACCAGGTGGAGACACAACCTCTATGAACCAATCAGCAAGCTGCTGCCAAACTTTAATTTAGTTCTCCTTTCTGTTGCATTCAGTTTGTTGGACCTTCCTCCACCCCAGCCACTTCCTGTTCAGCTCATCAGTGAATCCTTGCAAAAGCAGACTGAGTTAAGCCAGATACCACACATGAAGCAGAGGGAATACTCTGTACAATGTAAACAATGTGAACACACATCCAAACAGCACAGGAGATCAACCATGACATTAAGTCTCTTAAGGAGACAGTTTTAACAAGACTGGGCCCAATGTTGATCCTAGATGAATACCCTTTCTTGTAGTAAAACTGTGATTTAATGTTTTAATTTTTGGCAATCTGATATCATTGTACAGGAAAGAAAGCCAAACCAAAAGGTGCCTGAGAAAGCAGTTGGCCATCTGTGAATAAAGCTATAGAGAAGTTAATGAAAACAGCAGCACAATGCCTCTACTTATTGTCAAAAACAATACTAACATCTAACGTGTTAATAATGCACACAAACCAATCTTGAAAGTGGGCTCATGGAATAGTTTTATCACAGTGATGCTCCTCTGAACTCCCAGTCTCTGCATGTCTTCATACTGTTATACCATCATTGTGCTAAGAGACATGGAAACTGGACATCTGCCATCCCACAATGGATTGTTCTGTTTTTCTCAATTTTGAATTATTTCAGGGGGTACAGCCAACTGAGAAGGAGCCACTGGAGACAGTTATTGAGCAATCAATACAGTGAATAAATAGTGATGGCGTTTGTTCCAAACATCATTCTTACTCCCTGCTCTCCACTGGCGGAACCATGCTCGCCTTTAGCACTGCAGTCTGTAAGTGAACTCTGGAAAACAGAGAGAGCTGCATGAAGAACTTTTTATTCTGAGGAATTAGCCTCCTGCCATAGATACAAAGCTTCCATTTATTGTTGATAATTCTAACATTTTATAACTGTTTCTTTTTCAGTGCTGGCAGCCACCTGTCTGTTTGCAAGAGCAGGTAAATGTCTTAAATATAATACTACTTCATTTATTAGTCTTTATGTTAAACTAATGCTTTCATATCTGCTTCTAGGTGGCTCTGCTTACACAGTTACCACCTGTGAAGGTAACAACGTCCATCGCCTGAGCTGTGGTATGATTTGATTTCTTTTTTCACACAGGACATAAGTTTACTTTGACATGCCTTGAGAGCTAATTTATACATTTATAATGTTTTTTTTCTGATGTTAATGGTCTGATTTTGTGATCCAGTATGAAAGAATACTGAATAAAAAAGTATTCAGTTTTATTCAAAATACCTGCTGTGTTACAGAGTCTGGAGTGATCTCTGTTCAGTCGGCACTGTATGGACGAGCAGACACTCAGACCTGCAGTGAGGGAAAACCTCCAGGACAGATATCTAACACCGATTGCTCTAAGAGAGAAGCTGAGGATGTCCTCAAGAGAAGGTACAGTCTTTTATGAAACTTGATTTCTGTTGAAGCCCATGTATGTGGTTTAGTAAAATGTCTTGATGCTTCAACATAATTTTTTATTCTTCCTTAAGCCACATTTGTCTTCTCCCTGCTGCAGGTGTGATGGAAAAAAGGAGTGTGAATTAAGCTCAAATGACCTCAGTGTACCAGATCCATGCGTGGGCACTTTTAAATACCTGCAGACCAACTATATCTGCCTTCCAGCAAGTCGGTCCTATTTCTGCTTTTCATTTCTTTGTTACTCTTTATATTAATATGTCATATATAGTAGCTTTCAAAACATACAATATAAATTTGTGATCTTATAACAGTAAAGAAATATTAAACGTGCAAGGCCACCCATAAGGGGGGTTAAAAGGGAAAGCTTTCTGGAGCCCAGCCAAATTTGGGGCCCATAGAGGTCAGAAAATTTTTGGTCCATTGTAAAGTTAAGCTTTGATAACCATACGCCCTTTTTATACCTGAATAATTATCACTCATATCAAAGCAGCATTTATTTATAGTATACAGCCTTCTATGTAAACCCCTCTGCTTAAAACAGGATTGAAATGGGTTTTAAAAAAAAGGCAAAAATGGGTGGAGAGGCTGGTTAAATGGGATTAGTAGCAGGTATGGGTTAACAGCGGAAAAAATGTGTGTATAGTGGCAAAAATTGGATAAAAGTGGCAAAAACCGGCAGATAGAATGGTGAAATGCAGTTGAAATTTGCAAAAATGGGAGTAAAAAGTGGCGAAGAAAAAAATGAGTCAACAGCAGCCGCGATAGGTTGAAAATGGCAAAAATTGGTCAAAAGTGGCAGAAAATGAGGAAAAAAATGAGGTAAAATTGGATTTAATGGCAAAATTGGGTCTAAAATGGGCAGAATATGGGATCAAATGGGTTTTAAAAATGAGAAAAAAAAAGGTTAAAGTGTCAAAAATATGTTTAAAGTTGCTCAAATTAGTGGCAAAAAGCCATGAAAAGGGGCTAAAATGTGTCAAAACTGGCTTAAAGTGACAAAAATGGGTAAAAGGCAAAAAAGGGTGAAAATTGCACAAAATTGCTGAAAAGTGACAAATAACAGTGGCAAGAAAATGTTGGAAAAAGCAGTTAAAATGGGTTTAAAAAAGTGGCACAATTAAATAATTTCAACATCAGTACCTAATTATAGTTTGACACAGTTTTAAGTTCTAAAATGAAGTAACTTTTAGCCAGGACACTTGTACCAATGCTCCTGATCCATCAACCATGCATTAATACTATCAATACACCACAACAGGAGACGGCCCATTCCCTGGGTTTGTCAGGGGCCTGCCAGATCTGTGGGCAGGCCTGTCTGTGTGACAGAGAAGGCCGATGAAAACTAATTTAGCTCCTATCTTTTAACTTGAACTTACCTTGACTTGTGATGTACACTCACTGATCACTTTATTAGGTATACTTGCTTAACTGCTTATCAATGCAAATGTTCAATCAGCCAACCACATGGCAGCAACGATTGTACTCAGATATGTCGGCATGGTCTAGAGCATCAGTTCTCAATGTTTTTTTTCAGTGATTTACCCCCTGTGAAATATTTTTTCAGCCAAGTACCCCTTAACAGCACAAAACATTTTTGGCTGGAAATAAAAAGACGTTAAACAGTGCTTTGACATCAGTATAAGATTTATTTAACTTTGTAATTGATAATTGATTTGTAATTGATAAGCACTTTTTAAAATTTTAAACATTTGAAAAAAAATGAAATTTTAATAATGCATTGCTATATTCATGGCAAATCTCCTTATCACTAGAATATGAGCGTTCAAACTAATGTAGTGAAAACAAAACCATTTTAAACTCCATCAGTGTGCAAAACACTAATCATTTGTAGTGCTCTCTCTTGAACTATTTAGTAATAAAAACATTGAACTAACAATTTGTTTCAAAAAGAAATAATTACCTTAATCATAAATAAAGACTTGTGCATAAAAAAATAGTTAACATCTTAATGCCCCATTTAAGGATCCATTAAAGATCTCTTCTCAAACTGAAATCAGGAACTTAGTTTTATATAAACATTACCACACAAAAAGAAAAAAAAACATATTTATAAGGAAAATTAGATATATTACCAACTGTACAATTTTGTATAGGAACTTACACTTATGTTTTATTTAGATATTTATAAATTATTCAAAAGGATTTTTGCATGGATGCTATTTTTCAAATATATATATTTGAAAATCCACGTACCCTGGGGGTATGCGTACGTTTATTTGATGGACAGATTTTTTTTAATTGCACACAATGCAAGGAAACATAAACATGTAGTCTAAATGCAAATCTGTTAATCTGTGCTAATCTTGTTGTTTTAATAGTTCATCAGGAGACATGTGAGCACTCCTATGCACACCTGGAGTGTGGTAAGATCAAGTCTCCCCCTCATTTTATGCCTGATGCATCAACATAAAAGATGTGAGTGTAGTTGTTCTCTTACTGTCTATTCTTCAGTACTAATCTTGTACTTGCTTCTCTTTTAAGATGCCGGGCAAGCTATATCTATCCTCAGTGCTGACTATGGGCGTAGAGACCAGACCACATGTTCATATAGACGGCCTGTTGCTCAAATTACAAATGTCTACTGCTCACATCCCACCAGCAAAGTTGCTGATAGGTACAACTTCCATCTCTTGTTGTAACGGTGCCGAAATTAAATAAATGTTGAAATCCAAATCATGATTTACTTTGACGCTACAATTCATAGACAGCTATGCACTTTGAGACAATGTTATCTAATTTGCCATAAAATGTGTTTTATGTGATCCAGCATAACCTCATAACGACTTTTTGCTATTCTTAATTCTGCCCTCACAGCTGTAATGGGAGAAACAGCTGTACAATTAAAGCCAGCAACTCAGTGTTTGGAGACCCCTGTGTGGGTACTTACAAGTACCTGGAGGTGGCTTACGTGTGTGAATGTAAGTGGCTTGAAATGCAATTTCAATCTACCAAAGCTGACCTGCAGTCCAAATGTGAAAAATAGTTCGTTTGAATTCAGTACAGCATGGTAAATCTTTGGATACAGTGTACATGTTAGCACATGGGAGAGTTTTTTACAGTGACAATCATCTGAAATGTAAGGCTTATCATCTGATCTAAGCGTTAAAATGTAAGTATAGTTAACTTGGTTTGATGTTAGAATTAAATCTGTAATAGTCAGAGTCTGTCCTGATGAGGTTTGAATGTTGTTATTTTGCCAATAACTCAGATATGTCGCTGAAAGGGATCTTTAAACTCTTTTCTTTTGTTGTTTACAGATCCTGTGAGCTCTAAAGATGAGCCCCTCTGAACATTTACAATAATATCAATGCAAAATTAATGAATAAAATACTTTCACAAATACTATATGCTTGTTCAGTTTATGATTAAGTTCTATTACCTTGCCTCTGTGTTGATAATAATAAAGCTCCTCCTTTAGTCAAAGTGTTTCTCTCTGCTGATCTTTTACTGTACATCTGTAAACAGTTTTTTTTTTTTTTTTTAACAAAACAGCTCATCCTACTAGACTTTTAAGTTGTCCTCGGGTAATTTTTTACCCATTTTCAAGATGTTTACAGAAAATAAAGTATTTTTTTCCCACCTAATTACTTAAATGGATGCCTCCTGGGCTGCACAGTGTAGCACAAGGTTAGAGCTGTTGCCTCAGCAGCATGAAGGTCCCTGTTTTGCTTCCCGGTCAGGGCCTTTCTGTGCACAGTTTGCATGATCTGACTGTGCATGTGTGGGTTCTCTTTGGGTACTCCAGCTTCCTCCCATCACCAAAAACATGCTCATTAGGTTAGTTGATCACTCTAACTTGGCCGTAGGTGTGAATGTGAGTATGCATGGTTGTCTGTCTCTATATGTCAGCCTTGCGATTGACTGGCGACCAGTGCAGGGTGTACCCTGCCTCTCACCCAATGACAGCTGGGATAGGCTCCAGCACCCATGTGACCCCCAACGGGATAAGTGTTATAGAAAATGGATGGATAGATGGATGCTCCTTTCCACACCCTTTGCAAATACCTTTCATGACAAGTTCGATAATAAGGGGTTGTTATGAAAATAAAGTGTTTTTTTGTCTTGGGATATATGATCATAACTACAGCCAAAACATTTTCCGCAAAATCTGACAGCAAAACAAGGCAACATTTCCTGTAAATGAGGCATATTGAGTGATGTACAGAATCTCTGTGCAGGCATTAATCCATAATTTTATTTTAGTCCATTTTGCATTGATACTGAGTACCTTTTTTATGTATATATATTTTCTTTTTAGATAACAAAGCAAGTTCTTCTACGGATAATGAATGATCTCTGAAAACCACAATGTTATCATATAAGTGGGTGAATAAAATACATGAATGCATGCTTCTGTAGTGATATGTTTTTATAACGTTTGTTAGATTTGGACGGGGGCTGCACAGCAGCTTCAGTGCAGGGGTTAGTGCTGTTGCCTCAAAGCAACAAGGTCCCTGGCGTGTTCCCCGGTCAGGGCCTTTCTGTGCGGAGTTTGCATGTTCCTCCCGTACACGAATGGGTTCTCTCCAGCTATTCCGGTTTCCTCCCACCACCAAAAACATGCCCATCAGGTTAATTGGTGACTCTAAATTGGCCATAGGTGTGAATGTGAGCGGGCCTGCTCTGTTGCTGTGCAGATAAACCTCTAAGTCATTTCAGTGGGAGGGAAATATTATTCCTATCAGTTACGGCTTTGTGTTTGAATGACCTGCAACCAATTTCTTTGAGAATTCGAGAGACAGAAAAAAGAGGGAATGTAAAGACCCACATGGGACCAGTAGGCTAACTCTTGTAAATAAGGGGAACAATTGGAGTAAACACATTTGAAGATAAACTGAATCCAGTGATAATGTTGTGTTGATTTGGGTTGAAAGAAACTTACGCAAGTAAAGCTTCACTGTCACTCTAAGATCAGGAATATCAGGTTGAGCTCCATCATGATGACTCTTGAGTCATCAGGGTGTTCTGGTTATTTCCAGAAGGCAGCTGAGTAAAGAAAACAATAGGTGCTTCATTACACTTCAGGAAGTAAGAAAAACAAAGAAAACAAGGAAAACAAACAGGGAAGCACCCTAACCCTTACCCTAACCCTAACCCTTACCATCTGTTTGTGATTTCACACTCACGCACAGTTCTGATAAAATTGTGGCCTGATGTTCCTGGTTCCTTGAGGAAATAAAGACAGAAAAACAAAAGTAGGATGTCAGAACAAGCAGGTAATGTCAATTGTAGTTTACTTTTAGACAATCAGACCTTGTTAGAGTAAAAGAAATCTATCAAAAAGAAAAGAAGAACCAATCTAGTCTTTGGAATTTTACATTAATTTCTATGAAAGCCTGCCACTTACAGGTGTATCCAAAAAGTTTAAATATCATAAAAAAGTGTTTTTTTTTCTGTGAAAACTCCTATTTCTTGTCAGTTTTTTCTCTCACTCAGGTTATACACACAACCACAATCAACAATGTATACTGCTGACTTGACATTTGTCCAAGAAGACAAAACTGACACCCTCTGTGATGAGAGAGGTCTTTGCTGAGAGGTTAGGCTCGGTATCAAAAATAAATAAAGTGCGGTAAGAACAAACAACAAGTATGACCTTAACCTTCAGAGGATTGACAAACAAAGCAGATTCAAGAACTTAGGAGAGCTTCACAAAGAGTGGACTGAGGCTGGAGTCAGTGGATCAAGAGCCACCACACAGACAGGTCCAGGAAATGAGCTACGAGTGTCGTTTTCCTAGTGTCGAGCCATTCCTGAACCACAGACGTCATAAGAGTCTCACCTGGGCTGTGGAGAAAAACACCCAGACTGTGGCTCAGTGGTCCGAAAGTCCTGTTTTCAGATGAGAGTTCATTTTGAATTTTATTTGGAAATCAAGGGCCCAGAGTCTGGAGGAAGATCACAGAGGCCCAGAATCCAAGGTGCTTGAAGTCCAGTGGTTTCAGTTTCCATAGTCAGTGGTTTGGGTGCCATGTCATCTGTTTGCCCACTGTGCTTTATCAGAGTCAACGCCTTCAGCCGTCTACCAGGAGGATTTTGATCACTCAGTACTATCTGCTGAGAGATTTTGTGGAGAAAACAGATCTCCTTTTCAAGCAGGACTTGGCACTTGACCACAGGAAAGGCCTCAATAATAGGCCTCAGCAGGGCCACAGGCTGCTTGCCCAAGTGTTATGTTTTATTGTTGCAACTATTTGTGCAAAAGGAGTGTTTGCCAACTACTAAGTGCACAAATAAACATCATTTTTCAGATTGTCAGCATTTCTGTTGTGATGTCCTAATATTTTTAGATAGTGTATTTTTGATTTTCATGAGCTGTAAGCTGTAATTATCAATAATAAAACAAAAAGTCCCCAGTTGTTTGCCTTTGAATGGATGAATCTAGAAAACATGGAAGCAAAAATGAACTTTTTCATGATAGTGTAATTTTCTGAGATGCGCCTGCACCTAGATATTCAGTATGTCTGAAATGCACACAAACACAGAGAACACACAGGGACTGGTGACTTTGGGCGCTTGGAGCCTTGCTCAGGTACATCCTGGCCATGCTCAGAAAGAAAACAGCCCCTCATCAGCATTTAGTCCTGATCTATACTTATACTCAGTTCACATTAGAGCTTGAAGTTGCTGACCCTCCTCTGTCACTCTGCATCCTTACAGACTGAGCTCAGCTGCCACACCCTGCAGCAGCTTAAATGTCTCATCTTTGTTTTTATGTGGTGTGGGTCAAAATAATGAAAAATCTTTTCCATCTACTCATCACCATAACCCTCCAACAGGAAACGACTGTCCACTTCTATTGTTAAACCTTACAATGAAAACATTCTGGTTTGAATCATGCTCACTTGTTGGCACAAATGTATACAGGTGTGTTGCACAAGGTCAAGCTATTGCTTAACAAGGAAGCAACAACAGCATAAATTCAGGTGCCTACAAAGTAAAGTCACAGTCAGTCCTGCTGCTCTCACTAGACTGGATCTTCAAAAAAACATGCACCGCTTCAGACTCCGTGACCCACTCTGTGAGTATACAAACATGGAGAAAAAAATAATTGTGTAATCCTAATAAGACTACTGGGGGTAAAGTTTATTTTTGTATGTCCTGTATCTAATTTTAAAGCTTAGATTTATTTAGAATAATCACTAAAATTACAACAGATGCTTATGCACATGTATAATGTTATTGTATAATACTGTATGGTATTTTATCAAAATGATCCATAGAATTTCTGCAAACAGGAGAAAATATATCTTCACCTTTTCCATGATTGAAGGCAACCTAATAGATATTAGTAGAGATAAGACTACAATTTAAATGCATAGCATAAATATGTCCCTGGTAGTGACCATCACTTTATTTCACAAAACTTTATGGAGAAAATAAAAGTAGGCTAAATTATGCTTTTCTAAAGCATATTCATTTGCACACGTGCAAATGAAAATATTTATTTAGAAATAAATATTTTCATTTGCACACGTGCTTATAACTCTCTGCCTTGAAACCTGATGCACAGCATTGGGAGTCACATTGCACATTGTTTTCCTTTTTAGATAATTGATTTGCCATTGTTTTTTGTTTCATGTTTGTTGTTCCTTGTAAAAGTTGAAAGATTTTAAATAAAAAACTTTAAAAAATCTCTATATATTTTAAGACTGTCCCTTAATCTATTAAAATGAAACTTCAATATAAAATTCTGCATTCATTTTTAAAGATTATGTTTAGCTGTATCTTACCATAGATGTCAGCTATTTGTACAGTTTATTTCAGGACCATGGCTTTTCAGCATCATTAGAAGGAAAATACCCAGACACTATGCTTGCTGTTGTGGGTTTTCCTGAGAGCCTCCTGAATCTACAACATGAAACCCAACAGCCTTAAATATTTTCTTTTGTTCCTCTTAAAGGAGTGTGCAGAGATACCTTTGTTTCCTGATATGCCGCATGTTTTTCTGCCTTGTATCCTTTCACAAGGACACTTCTTTTGAGCCATATATATGGTACATACACAATCATGATTTCTCTTTCAGGTACAGATTACAAAGATATTACACCACATTCCTTAATGTTTCATTTTAACTTTGGGTTAACACAACTTCCTATTAACTGCCACTGATGTTTTGAAATACCCCTTTTCTGTACACGTTTGTGAACATGTAGTGAGATCGCTCTTTCCTCTTTTCCAGTGCTGGCAGCCATAGGTGTGCTTGTGGCATCAGGTAAATAAATGAGCAAATGACTGAGAACGTTGTTGCTTTATTTGGGTCGTACAGCTTTGAAAACTTTTCGACTTACATTTTCAAATCTGTTGGTTTAGTTGTCTCCGTAGAGAGAGATATCACCTGTGATGATGCCCAGAGTGTCCAGCACCTTAGCTGTGGTAAGAGGTTTTTTTTTTCAACTGCCGAGAGCCTTACTAAGAGTTCAAATCAAAATCATTAAAATCAAACATGATGCCCTGAACTTGCTTCCTAATTTCTCAATGTGTGTGTATCAGAACATGGAGTGATCAGTGTGACAGCTGCATTGTATGGGCGTGCAAACACTCGCACCTGCAGTGCAGGCAGACCTCAAGAACAGCTCCAAAACACAAACTGCGCTCAGGAAGGCACCATGGAAATCCTCAAGACAAGGTACACATTACAACTACGTGTGATTCTAGATGTGGCTGTTGTTGGCATTGAAGTTCCTCTTTTACTGGGATGGCCATCAGAGAACAACTGAATAACATGATTTATAAATGCTGATGTGAATCCCAAAGAAAAGCCTGATCAATAAACCACCTTGGGTACAATAAGAGTACACAACAGCTTATTGGTATTTTGCTTGGTCTCTTAAGTGAATGCATGACTATCAGCGATTGAAGGGATGCAATCTTGTCAAATTAGAACTGATGATGTTGGGCTGGTCTGGTCGGGAGCAAAAATAAGAAACCTGTGAGCACATAATTTAAACAAAGGAGGGCATGTGTAGCTGAAATCAAGCATAGATCCTTGTGGAACCTCATTGAAAAGAAATGACACAGAGTTTTCTTGCTAAGTAAGGAACAGAACTCAGCATGGATGCTGTTAGACGGTCACCAGAGATTCTCCCCACCTGAGCTTACATGCAAATTATTTCAGCTTAATTGTTCTGGCCTCCTGATAACCAGCCCACACCTGGGGACCCAGTATGAAGTGAACTGGATCAGGTCCAGAAAAGCATGTAAAGTGCTTGTAAAAGTGCAGTTGCCATTCCCATTAGACACATAGTCTTGCCAACAATACCCAAAAATGCACCAAAGAAAAGTTGTAACAAAGAAGTAAAGTGTTTGTGAACTGCAAAAGAGGAATCCGCCAGAAACTCTGGAGAGTTAGGCCAGAGAGTTACTGGTCTTACTGGTTGAAGGGGGAAGTAGCATATTTCTATTACTGAGTTTGTAGCTGTGGACTTCCTGGTAGCACAAATCTTTTCACAGTATGATGATCTCTCTTAATTTTTCCTGAAATATCCATGTTTTCATAACTTTAGCAATACTGTGGAATAACCCCCATAAGTAGTTTGTCTTTCATCAGACTCACCTGGTGAACTAATGACCAAATCTGTCTGAGATTGATGTCAGTGATGGAAATGGACGGGAGAAGCAGCACAACTGAAAACTTTAAGTAAAACAAAAAAATAATGTTTGTTTAATTGGAGTCATATTTGCATAATAATTTGGGACACCGTATTCATCAATTCTCTTGCTCTTCCATATCTTATGTTTTCATTTATCATTATTAATAGAATCCTATTATCTTTCACTGACTCTTATATTTTAAATTGTTTTTTTATCATTTACTTCTTTAACTGCCAGTCAAGATCTACCTGTGTCATTTTCATTTCTTTCATTTGCAATATTTCTTTGTTGTGTTCACATTTTGTTCTTTCCCTCTTGTTCATCTAAATACTAAGACAATTTATGAAAAGAGCTGCCAAAGTTAACATAGTTTCAGGGCCGCTGTTATTACTGTGGGCAGACCTGATGATGTGTGACTGAGGTGTGTGGTGTAAAAAGCTCTTTGAATAGTCTGGGAACTAGAAAAGCACAATCCAAGCTCAAATCCACTTACCAATTACAATCATTCTGTTAAAAAGGATGCATGATGCTTGTCTTAACCTGTGTTAAACACGCTGTTTGTGACCCACAGGTGTGATGGCAAGAAGGTTTGTGAGCTAAACACCAGAATAGTCCGCACTTCTGATCCCTGCCCTGGCATCTTCAAATACCTGGAGACCAACTACACCTGCCTCCCAGCATGTTAGTCACATATTTGCACCAATCCACTAAAGAAAAAGAGCTGTGACTCTAATGTGATATCTAATGTGGTTCATTTATGCTACTTTCACAGTGCGTGTTACAACGTGTGAGCACGCTTATGCACACTTGACTTGTGGTAGGTTACTTTTGACTGCATACCCTCACTATGAATGTATCTGAAGAGCACTGTACTTATAATACTTCTACTTTTATTAATTCTCTCATGACACATTTTTTTCCCCTCTTTTGTCCTCCTGTTGCCAGATGTTGGGCAGGTTATCTATGTCTATGGTGCTGACTATGGACGCCGTGACCGCACCACATGCTCTTATCAAAGACCTGAGTCTCAGCTCCAAGACACAACCTGCACAGAACCCACTACAGTAGTGGCTGAGAGGTACAATCCCTGCTCTCTGTCAACATATATGCCTGAGGTTTATGGAATCAGAATCACATTGTACTTTAATGTATAACTACAGTAGAGGGATGCTCACACATATTTAGTCAAAAATAACAAGATTTTGTGTTCTCCATTATAGAATAAAGCCTTAGTTCACTCCTATTTCACTCTGTTTCCACAGATGCAATGGGCAGAACAGCTGTGTGGTTAAAGCCAGCAACTCGGTGTTTGGAGACCCCTGTAGGGGTACTTACAAGTACCTGGAGGTGGCTTACGTTTGTGAATGTAAGTACAACAGTCGCAGCTGTTTCCTTAATATCTTTAAAAGCTGGTCATTTGTCCAGGTGTGACAAGGGAGACATAACGAGGTGGTGGCACTAAAGATGCAGCAGTGTATAGCTTAAACGTGGTATGAGCATAATTTGCATTCATTTGCATATCTCTGAAGCATCTTTGCTGACAAAGTTTAAATGGAAGTATGTATACTGTCTTGCTGTTAACCAACCAGTCACTCAAATATTTTTTCACCTTTAAATCTTCCTTTTTCTATTCCAGATCCCATAGGCTATCCAAAAGGATACGAAGACATGCTGAAATAAAACAAGCATCTGATACAAATGTAATAAATGACAATAGTCAGAACAATGTTTTCCTATAAGCACTCAGGCTAAGTGTGTGAGATTTTAGAGGTACAGTGTGTAATATTGCGCCTAGTTGCATCAAGCAGAATGAACTTGAATATGAAACATAATATTTGTGAGTAGGTCCGTCTAAATTAGTGTTAAATCACCTGGATATACAAAATTGTTTTATTTTCATTTACTTAGAATAAGCCTTTTATTCATACATAGGGAGGGTCCTGCCATCTTAGATTTTTGCATCTTGCATGTTTCTACAGCATCACAGAAGGCAACAAATAACAGGCACCCATTTTTCAAACCCAACGATTAACACCAGAGATGAGCACTGCAGTCTAGATTCTCTTCGATGTTACTAATATCACCAATTTTACACACTGCACTTTCACATTACAATATACAGAAATAAATAAATGTGTGAAATGAAGCAAATATTCTGTCCAGCATTATTTGTGTTTTTTTTTCTATCATACAATGTTGCAAATGTGCTTAGAATACTTAAATCTATTTAAAAGTGCACAAGCAATGCTTCATAAAGCCTCTTATTAAGTTAAGTGTCATGGTAGAGATTGCTGCTTGTTGTTTCCGGTTCCTTCTGTAAGACCTTTGGCAAAAAGTGGGTTGGGGGGCTGTTTTTAGAAGGTCACAGATGTGTGTGGAAATCAGCTGCAAAAAGTAGATGACGCACAGAAGCCCCAAGCATAGACATACATGAGCGTCTTTTAAAAAAAGAATATTATGCAAACATTTTCATCCCTGTGATTTACATCAGAGTTAAATTCCCTTTTTTTCTCATTTAAAGTGAAACATTTCAGTACTTTTTTGTTTGAATCCTGATGATAACAGCTTTCAAACATAGAAAAAAATCCACTATCTCAAAACGTTTGAATATTGTGTAAAAGTCAAATTTTCAAAGGTTTCCAGAGCCTTTTTTTTCTCTTACCCTGGTTCAATACACACAACTGCAATCATGCAGAAGACTGCTGTCCAAAGACAATCACTGACACCTTCACAAGGAGGGTAAGCAACAGAGGGCCAGCACTAAAAGGCCAGGCTGTTTTCAGAGGCTGTATCTAAGCATATTTATGGAGAATTGACAGGAAAGGGAAAGTGTGAAAAGTTGCTCAAGAAACAGGGATGAGCTCAGCCTTCAGTGGATTGACAGACAAAGATTCAAGAACTTAGAGAGACTCATAAAATGCTGACTGAGACTGGAGTCAGTGGATCAAGAGCCAGCTCACAGATGGGTCCAGAAAAATGTTGTTGGAGATGTTGTGAAATGTTGTGTCCCTAGTGTTCAGCCATTCCTGAAACACAGATGTCATAGTTGTCTCCATGGGTGTAGCATGGGGGGGTGATACTGATTACTCTGCCCCATAGTAGGGAGAGGCCCCTGAGAAGCCTGCAATGAAAGTGTGTTTTAATGTATTTTTGTCTTAGTAATTTATGTCAAAAGCGACTAAATGAATCTGCCAACAGACTGAAATTTGTATCAAATAGAATAAATAAATTACTGGGGGGCCTCTGTTCCTCCCTTAAAAATGTCTAAACTGTGTAGTCCAGTGCTGTGAAATAATGCAAGTGAATTTGATTTAATCTGTATAAAAATATTGCTCACAAATGGGGAAATTATGGCTCAAAATACATTAAAATGCATAGATAGTTGTAAAAATTACACAAGATTTGTTGCTTGGCTGGCCAGTTAAGTGATCCCTGTGTAATATACTTAATGGGGGCTCAAAATCCCTAACTATACGCCCCTGGTTGTTTCACCTGGCCTAAGGAGAAAAAGAGCAGTGCTTAGTGGTCCAAAGTCCTAACCTTACAAAGCAGATGGATATTCCCATTATGTTTCTCACTGGCAAATCCATCTTGAAAAGCTTCCGTCTGAACTGTTGACAGGACTAATCAGCGACGAGGGGCAGTACTTTCAGACCGCTAGACTTTTTTCGTCCCCGGTCAAAATGACCGGCAGTCCTCAAGAATTCCGGCCATTTAGAACAACTACCGGACATTTGCTTTAACATTACTTTGCTGCATTAACAGCAGCAAAATGCATAAATCTGATATTCTGTGATACATTGATACATACAAGTCTGTGCTAAATGGGACTGAGGACACATTTTTATTTCCAAACCTGACCCAAAACTCAGACAGTAGAAACCAAGCCAACAGTAAACCTGAGTAATTATTACCCTGTTATTACAGACTGGTAGACACGTATGTATGCACACATGATTAGACCCTAGAACCATCTGCACAAAGACTTGCCCTTATTTTTCTTTGTGTAAGTGGTTTAAAGTATCAAAATAAGCCTGTTAGCACATTGGCCGCTACCATAACTTAGCAGCTTACAACAGCCAAATACCATCCTCCACCGACAACAACGACGTATCTAAACATAACTCTCCAGTGCTCTGTTAACTGGACACCACGTTTGAACTCTACATTTCAAATGAAAAATCAATCTTACCGTCAGTTGCTAATATCAGTCCCCATGATGATATCACTGTAACCTCTGCCAACGCTGAAAACCCAACCATCCTAATTTATTTGGACTAGTCCCGAAAAGACAAAAACTCCACAGCAGATGGTCCGGTCCAGTCCTCCTCTCATTAAGGGCTTATCCAAGACTACTTCTGCATACATAATTAGCCATGTGCTTGCCGTCTGAGGAGATAAACAACCCCAGCAGCAGGATAGTAGCTGTAGTAAGATTAGGCAACTTTTAGTTTATATTAAAGCATTCTCGCAACATATCTTCTAGATTACACAAAATATAATATGCAAGTATTCAGTATTTACTAATCAGGGCATTTGCATGTTTTCTGCCGGACATTTTGACCGGTTATATTTTTATCTGCTGGACTTCCACCCTTTTTACCGGCCAATGACCGGTAAATGCCGGCTAACGGAAAATCAGCGCTATAACACAAGTTTTATCAGAACTTGACAATATTTCCTCATTAAAAGAAGAACAAAGAACAGCATTGAGTTGTTTTCTTTTCAGTACTTGCCATGGTTCACGTTATTCCTCGGTAGCTGCCATGCGCACCTCGGTTGTAGCTACGTCTTGTGTTTTGTTGCTCTGATTGGCCCGTAAAGATGTGACAGATAGAATGTTTATCCAGTCACACTCCGAGTTTTTAATCAAATCCTCTGCCCTTTCCCAACCGCTTAGTTTTGAAGGTTTTCCAGATGGATGTGTGAAACAAATCAATGAAAGTTAATTTTGAATTTCATTTGGAAACCAAGGTCCCAAAGCCTGGAAGAAGATCAGAATCCACAGGAGAATCCAAGGTGCTTGAAGTTCAGTATTTTCAGTTTCCACAATCAGTGATGGACTGTGCGTTATCAAGCCCAGAGTCAACGCTGTCCGCCATCTACCAGGAGATTTAGGAGGACATCGTGCTGCCATACTAATTCCATGCTGCTTTTCTTTTCCAGCAAGTCCAGTAGTCCAGCAAGACTTGGATCCTGCCCACAGTGAAGCCAAAACTACCAGAAACTGGTTCACTGGCCATGGCATTACCATGCTAGATTGGCAAGCCAACTCACCAAATCTGAACCCTGTTGAGAATCTCTTGGGAAATGCCAAGAGGACGATGAGAGACAGAAACAGCTGGTTCAGAGCAGGGCTGACACAGAGAGGTTTTAAGTCATAAAATACTGGAGTGTTTTTTCAGCAACAAATTTCACAGGCATGTTTTGGGGGGCCTCTGAGACCAATATAAACTTTTCTTAAAGGGGTAAAATATATGACCTTTAAAAACAAATAATCAGGCTATGGGATTTCGATTTCTGGTTTAGAATGTGCGGATTAAACTTATCAGGTGTGGATGACATGTGCTGAAATATCCAGAACACCATGATACTGTCTGTGCTCTATTGCAATAAACAGATCAACAGATAATGAACAAAGAGGCTCAAATCTGGTGACAATTGTGCCTGCTCTGAGTCCTCTCCTGGTGCTTCAATCAAAGAGGTAAAAGGGGGAAAATCTGGTCCCTCTCAAAGCACCAAGAGACCTCACGGCCCTGAGCCTGAGATATAGAGCAAGAAACCCAAGCCTGACCTCGTGTATCAAACTCTTTTTGTCTTTTCATAACAGATAACTCAGATAAAACTTTTGTTTGATTCGAGCCTGAGGCCATTCCTGATGATGAGCTGGGTGACCTGCCTTCCACCTGCTCCAGACCTGGTGTACCTATACACACTTCTTTTCTTTTCTAACTTGTTCCATATAGCACACATCCTCATGTACAATATTCAGTTAATTAAAGCAGAGCTGCATGGGAGTTTTTTTTTCAGTCACTAGAGGGCAGTGAAGCCTTTCTGCTGGCGTCGAACTTGAACTGTAGCAACAGTCAGACATACTGTTCACTTAGAGGCAGCAAAACCTGATGCAGATTAGAGTTAAGGGAGCATCTATACTTCAAGTTATCTTCTTTTAAATGTATTTTTGTGGAAAAAATAAGTGTTCTTGCACCTTGCGCCAGGTAAAGCATATAAACATGTTGGTAAAACTACATGTGCAGATGTGCTGGCTTGTAATATCAGTGTAATTCAGTTTGGTTTTAGTTATTCATTAACATAAACTTATTCACAGCTTCACAATACTGAGTGAAATTCAATAAATAGCCTACAGAGACTTCATAAAAGCAACAAAAACACTATAGATATCAGAAAAGCTGACAACAGCTGATCAAGAAATGAAAAGAAAAGGAGCATGTTTCTTCTTCTTTTCTGTGCTTAAACCTTTTCTCACTCATTACAATTTCACTTCACAAAAGGGAACATTAAAAGCATTTTAACTTGAACACAATAAAGTTCAAAAGCTGTGTCAACATCTTTTGTCAAACCACTCGAAAACAAGTACCACGGCCTACCATTTAAAACAGTGGGTAAAGGTTCACAAAGGTCATCAAAATATCAGCTCTCTGTATTATTAATGAGCATGATTAATAGGGTTAAAAGGTCACTATAACGCAGACTTTATGGGTTAGAAAAAGGGATGAACACAACAGAGCTCATAATAGACGATAAGGACTCTAGGAATATAAACGTCAGCAGTTTTAAAAGAGTCATAAAGTGACAGGCTGGAATTTTAAAATTGTTTGAAAAAAGTATTTACAGTAAAATATTGAGAATAAATTTGATAGAATCAGTATAAAAGAGTGTATGACTATGGAGTTTAACATTTGATTTGTTTTCTGATTCTCCACCAAACATTAAACATGTTAAAGTTCATAAAGTTAAAACCATCAGATATAAATCTTTCCTTTAGTCAGTTATTTCTGTTTATAAGATTATGAAGAGCAGCAGTCTGTCTGTCAGTAAGAAACACATTTTAAATCATAGCCAGGTCAAAAAAGTGTATATCAGTCTGATTGTTAGTGAGCATCAGGTTTGATCATCAGCCCTCACACAGAAAGATTAGGCTAATAAATAATTTTTGATAGAAAAACAGATGGACAGATAGATATTTTTTAAATATGTTTTTCACCTTTATTTGGCTTTAATTAACAGATATACAGTGTATTATACTGCCATAGCATTAGCCACATCAACTAAATTGACTCTAAAATTCTAGCTGATCTAACTCTAGAAGTATAACATTTTTGAAGTTTATGGATAAAGTTTAACAAAATGGCTGTCCCTGATTGAGGAAGCCTTTGACTTGTATAAAATTGCTGACCAAGATTCAATGGTTACCATAACTCAACTAAAAGTGCATCAGTTTTGAAGTTCATGGATAGAATTGATCAAAATGGCTGCCTCCTAATTGAGCAAGCCCTTGATGTGTTCAAAATGGCTGACCAAGATTCAATGGTTACCATAACTCAACTAAAAGCGCATCATTTTGTAAGTTTATGGATAGAATTTAACAAGATGGCTGCCTCCTAATTGAGCAAGCGTTTGATTTGCACAGAATGGCAAATGGCTCCTGATCATACAGTAACTCAAGCTTTATTTCAATGTCCCTCCTCTCCTCTGCAAGTTTTTGTGACCCACTAGCACCCACTGTTGACCCCAAAGGGGGTCCAGAGCCATTTGAAAAACAACCAAGCATCTGTCACCCATGATCAAAATGTTTAAAAGCATGAACTAGCTGACTGTTAACACTGGTTTTCATTGTTAAATCATGAAACAAACTCCCTTTCCTGGCTCTGTTCAATGTTGGCTCATCACTGTCCATGAATCTCATTACATGAATCTGTAAAGAACATAGAGCTTTGACCCTTGCTAAAATGTTTAAATCAAATAAAGGCAAAGGAAATTAAGCTAACACTACATGCTAATTACTTTATTTTATACCATGGTCTTGGTGAATACTCGATTCTGATTGGCTCTGGAAATTCAATTGGTGTCAATTAACTTCTGATATACGGGCACCTTATGAACTTCTCAAGTAGTCCCAGTCAAAAAAATCTATCTTCTAAAACTGACTCATTTAAAATATTATTTTACAAAATATTTATCATTAATTTTCTTTTCTGTGCTCATTTCGTTTCAGTCTGTCTCTCTACAGACTGTCTGAGCCATGTTCAGAGTTAAAAACTTTGGGGATTTTCCACAAAAAAGGTTAAAGATAAACAGTCTAAAAGTGCCCTGATCTTGATTCCTTGGTTGCTAGTTTTCTCAAAAGGGGAACTTCTAATCATGACCTCATTTCAACCCAAACCAACTCTCAGACAGCCACAGGAAATTTTGCTCTACAGAAAAAGTGAAATCTCGTGAAGATTTTGCTCCACCTTCAGACTTTTCGACTCTCTAAAGGATTAAAGATTCACTTTGATTCAAGAGAAAAAATCCGCTTCTGTCATGGCAAATGTAAGATTTTAACTCTTTCATTATCTCTGCTTTTCACTTTAACCATTCAGACTTTAAAACTAGACTACACCTCAGAAATGTAACAATTTTTGAGAGAAATATCTTTAAAATCTTTAAATATATATATTTTTTGCAATGATTTAACGCGTTCAGTAGTTTCTGAAAAGTTCAAAGAAAAATCCTCATTTTGAAAAACATCCAAGCTAGCACAGACAAACCGTTCAAGCTAGCATGAATAAAGTGTCTGAAACTTGGATTTTTGAACGTTTTTATCAGATTTTTGTCAGTAAAAAGTGAAAATGTGTTTTGTGGTCAAATATTTAAAGTTATAAGTTAACTTTTTAACAGTCATGAGGAAAAACAACCTCAGTCTAGATGTTTTTACACTCATCAGTCTGACTCTCTACAGACGGTCTCAGTCTTGTTGTTTGGATTTACATGAGGAAATAAGTGGACATTACATGCTAGGAGTTAAATTGTTATGAATTTTGTGTATATCTGTGCACACATTTCCTTTCATCACATTTGTAAAGTTAGCATGTATGTGATTTATGAACAAAACGGGCGACAGAGTCCCTGATAGCTTTGGTTCCTCTTTAGATCACATCAGTACTTAAACTTTAAAGAAACCACAACAATAGTTCACACACTTCATACTGAGTTAATTAAACAATTCAACAGATATAATACTCTGAATTACAATAAAGACACCCTGAGATTTCAGAGAGCTGCTCTACAAACTGTCATCATGAAAAATGTGACATTCATATGTTGTGATCTCTGGTGTTTAACATCATGATACAAACTGTTATAACTTTACCTGGCTATGTATCAATTCTTCTTTTTTATTGAAAAAGTAGAACTTTTTTACTGTTCTTAAACATTTGGTATATTTAAATTGATCCATAAAATAAAGGGTTAAATTACATCTAACTGCATGTCTGGATACAGACAAACAGTGATACTGTGAACTGATTGAGCTTGTGAGGAAAACATGAACTTTATTTTTATGTTAAGACATATTTTTGGGCTTTTATGCCTTTGTTTAGAGAGAGGGGCAGTGGATAGAGCTGGAAACAGGGTTTAGAAAGTGGGGGAGAGACAAGCAGCAAAGGAGCCACAGACCAGGGCTGCCCACGTACTTTACAGACTGATTAGACAGAAGCTTACAAAAACCTCTCAATGGGTTTTCTTTCTAATACAAAAACATGTAAAATTATCCTCTTAATGTATTTATAGACCATATTAAAAAAAAAAAATTATGTTGTCTTTAAGATTTTCTTCTTAAATTAATGTCTAAAAAAGCCTCAAATGAAAAACACAACAATTCATCATATTTATGCAAATAAAAATCCAGACTCTTGTCATTTTAAAGGATCAGTAAATAATAAAATACCTGATTGATTTGCAAAAGAAACTGAATCTGAATCTATCTGATTGTACTGTTTTCTTGTTTTATCTCACTTGTTTCAATGTGCTCGTAATCTCAATGGCATTGGAAAGAAGACAAACCTCCATGTCATTTGATGAATGTGAAAAATTTAATATCAAATGCTTTTATATACCATACTCCCCTCACCACCACTCGGCTCCAAAAGCTGGAAAGCCGAGAAAGAGGAAGCGGACCCCTGATGTCCTTCCAATCACCTCTTTTGCCCCCCAGAGCAATCCAAATGCTGCTGACCTTCCAGCTGTGGTCCAAAGGCCGGATACCCTTACACCACCAAAGGACCAGCCTCATGTCTCTGACCTCCCCAGTCCCCAGCCCTCCACCTCTCAAGTCTATGATGACAGCCCACTGGAGATCCATGGCTGTACATCGGAGGAGTATAAGCTGCTCTTTCACTCCATTGTAGACAACATGAGCAGCTACCCCAATGGCTGAAAACGCCCCTACAGCCAAGATCTGGGGCTTCGGATCAAACAAAAGCTTTGGGAGAGAATGGGCCGACTGACATTCACAGAGACCACGGATGAATCGGGTCTCGTGCATGTGAATGTGTCATATGGGGTTGGTGTTTACCCACCCTTATATGATATGGATGTTTCTGGGGAGCCTCAGCCCAAAAAACCCACGAAGAAGAGAGGGAAGGACAACTCCCAGCACCACCACTAGGTTCCAGGAGCTGGACGTCCAAAGAAGAGGAAGCGGGACTCTGTCATCCATCAAGCCACCTCCTCTGCCCCTCAGTATCATTTCATCGATGCTGATCCTCCAGGGGACCAACTTGAGGTCTCACTGCTCCCCAGTTCCAAGCCCTCCTTCTCTCCAGTACTCTAATACTGAAGATCCATGGGTACTCAGTGGAGGAGTATAAGTTGACAATCACGCTGTGGTAAGACGACTTTACAGGTACCAGAATGGCTGAAAGGATCCCTACAGCCAGGATCTGGGGCTTCAAATGAAGTTAAAGCTGTGGGAGAGAATGGGTCAACCAGCATTCACAAAGACCACCACCGAGACAGGACTCATTCACGTGAATGTGTCATATGGGGTTGATGTTTAGACACCCTTATATGATGTGGATATTTCTGGGGAGCCAAGAGAACCCTCCAAAAAGAGACAATAATATTTGTAAATAGTTTCATGTAAATATTGTAAATATAGTAGTTTTAAGGTTAACATTTACAGGATTAAGTTTTATTCGAGACAACACATCACATTTTGGCTTAAAGTACAAGGGACAGTCTTCTTCCAACAACTGCCAGGACAAAACAATGCTCTTCAAAACAACCTCGGTCAATTAGCAAGCCACCTAACAGCTAACCTACCTCCGTCCTGAAATGCAAAAAAACATCTTCAACCTCCACCTGTGACAGCAGCTTTACCACCACATAGCTGCTAATGGGCACAACATCTCCCTAACTTTCATGGCCTCCAAAAAAATATTAAGCCTCTGTCTCTGTTTGTTTCATAGGAAGGAACGCAGCCTCCAGGATAAAGTGTCTATTGACAAACTACAGCCTAATCCACCTTCAACTTGTGACTTCAATAACCACCAAAAAAGTCTAACCCCAGACTCTGACAAGAGTCTGGAAAAACACGTGAACATCTCAACTGTGGGAACGCTTTTCTGGGTAAGTTAAAATCTCCAACAACATCAACAAAAAGCTCAAGAAAATTAAGACAACATGCCTCATTCAGGACCAGCACTCTGCAGAAAAGGTAGGACTCAATCGTGCAACACAACCTGCAAGGGCAGAGGGATGCAGACTTTTGCCAGATGATTTGGTCAAAGTTTCTCTATGGAGCCTTGTGCCAATGAAAAAAGGGTAAGACTGGCAGCAGGAGGGTGTGAAGATGGGCTGGACCTGGATGAAGCCCTCAATCCACAAGCTGCATCAGCCCCTTGCAGCTATCTTCAACCAGTGAAATTCTCAGAAAACTTAAAAACCAGCAGCAAGCATGCATAGAATAGAATAAAGTGTATTGAATAAAGTTATTTGCCCTCCAACGAGGTGGGGGCGGGTAACAATACTAACAGATAGGTATCAATAATATTTTTAAAATTAACCCTTAACCCTTAATGTGTTTAGGTCAAATCTGACCCGTTTTCAAGTTTAGGTATGTAAATAGTACCTTTTTTTTTTAGCAGAGAATACTGGCTGTTGCATGCATCATTTAAAAGCTTTGGGTTTCTCTGTGGATCAAATATGGCTAAATTTGCCTCACCACACACACACGCACACACACCTTCATACAGACACCTTCATACAGATACACACACCTTCATATAGACACACACACCTTCATACAGTTGGCACACCTTCATACAGACACACCCACCTTCATATACACACACACACGCACAAATTCACACAGACACACACCTTCATACAGACTCACACACCTTCATACAGACACACTCATCTTCACACACACCTGCCCTGACACCATATTGTTGTTTTATTTTCATTTTATGGTGTAATTTCCAATTTGCTCTTGCTATTCTGAGTAAAATAAATCTGGTTTTATAAGAAGGAAATGACTTCTTGTTTCTTTCCTAACCATAAATTTATATGGGTCAGTTTTGACCTGCAACACCACAAAGGCACAATTGTGCAACACAACGCGCAAGGGCAGGGGGATGCAGACTTTTGCCAGATGATTTGGTCAAAGTTTCTCTGTGGAGCCTTGTGCCAAGGGTAAGACTGGCAGCAGGAGGGTGTGAAGATGGGCTGGACCTGGACGAAGCCCTCAATCCACAAGCTGTATCAGCCCCTTGTAGCTATCTTCAACCAGTGCCAGCACCAAGAGTTTATGGCCATTCAGCTGTGGATGTCATGCTATTCCTGCAATGGATGTACAGCCTCTGACTCAAACAAAACTCTGACAAGAGACTGCAAAGCCCCTTGCACCTTTCAGTTATGGCAACAATTTTCTGGGGATGTGAAAATGTCAGAAAACTTTAAAAGAAGAAGAAGAAAAAAAAAAAAAGCAGCAGCAAACATGTCCTGCAGTCTCCAGCAACAACATGCCTCATTCAGGACCAGCACTCTGCAGAAAAGGTAGGACTCAATTGTGCAACACAACCTGCAAGAGCAGGGGGATGCAGACTTTTGGCAGATGATTTGGTTGGTGTTTCTCTATGGAGCCTTGTGTCAAGGGTAAGACTGGCAGCAGGAGGGTGTGAAGATGGGCTGGACCTGTCTCTAGCGACAACATGCCTCATTCAGGACAAGGACTTGGCAGACACAGTGGGACACACTTTTGCAAGAGACTTTCAAAAGCCCATAGCACCTTTCAGGAAGTCTCAAAGTGTTTACTACTCCTTTAATAATCCTCTTGAGGCCGGATGGGAAGTAGTGGGGGGCCTAATTTGGCCTCTGGGCCTCCAGTTGATGACCACTGATCTAGAGGCAGCAGCGTGTGTATAGACGATATCACCATAATCAAGTTCAGACAGAAAAATAGCTTCAACTCATTTTTTCCCACAGTTTCTGTACAAAACCCGAGGTTCTGCCAAAGTTTGCCAGTGAGATATTCAAGATGCTACTTAAATGTAAATGATTCATCCATCCAAATCTCAAGATATTTAAATACTTATACGCTTTCAATACTGTTACTGGTAAGTGTGGATGTTGTTTCTTTTCTTCCGCTGTGTGTCTTGTATGGATCACTTTTCTTTAAAGAGTAAACAGTTTTTATTGATTCATTGTATTTCTAAAGAGATACCTTCCATTAGTTTCTACTGTCGTCTTTCTCCAGTATGTTTCCAAGACTGTCAGGACCGTGAGAGACTGTTAAAGGCCACACATTTACAGTACATGTCTAACACACTATGATAAACTCTTTCACTATAGACAGAGTGTTTAGCAGGCTGAGGAACCCAGCATTAGATGGTTAAAAAGATCAGATCCTAGAAAAATCTGTGCATTTTGACAACACCTCAAGATTTTTATTTGATTTTGTTTGTGAAAAACGTGCATAAACAGCTTTAATGATTTGTGGGAAGTGTCAAATGTGGCAAACCCAAGAAACCTATGCTACAGCAGATAATGAAGTTGCCTTTCCTTCCTCTTACAACCTGTGCTGACCTGCAGTAATGATCTGCAGTCAGCTGTCCTTCTGCTATAGACAATATAGTTCACAAATTCATACATACAATTTTAAGATTTATATTTTACTTCTTAATAAAATATGTTCTTTCTCCACAAGCTCTACATGGAGAAGAAATGGACAAAATCAGCTTGTGCTATAATTTAAAGTAAAAATGTGCAGGTCAAACTTAAAAATTCCCATTGAAGTTCATTTTCAGTGGAAACAAGGATTTCTTTTTTTAGTCAAAACTAATTACTGTTCAAAGACAAGACCAAGCTTTTAAAGGTATCTGGTTAAACAGATCCCAAAGGAGGAATGAAAGGAAAAATACAGAATTTAGCCCAAGCTCTATCGGAATGAGAAACACTGAGCAGCACAGCAGCACAGGCACTGATGGTTTAAGCTCACTGTGTCAGTGGCATCCAGATTTAGGTGATGATTGTGAGAATAAGAAGTTTATAAGCTCATAAAAGCCCCCCCCCCCCTCCCCCCCCCCATACTTTTATTTACTGTGATCTATAACTATTTTTCTTCATGTATTATTTTGTTAAAATTATTTATGGTGCTCCATAAACTTAATCACAGGCAAAAAGCAATGTTAAGTGGATTAGGTGTAGTTACTCACTGACACCATAAGATGGAGTATGTTATTAAGTGAGAACTTCTGCCGTGATTACACAGTATTGACACTGTTGCTCAAAACTGTGTAAGGAAGATTTCCAGAAGTGTTACAACAAAAACATGCTTTTCTGTTTGTGTACATTTTTAGGTAAGCTCACATAAATCATATCAGAGACAATTTTATGGGAAGGGAAAAGGTATAAACATAATTGATTAACTTATGGTCTTCAAACTAGTGATGTGAAATGAAGCCAATGCAGAAGTGCAAAAAATTGCTGTATCGCGAGTGTCCACTGGAGGCTGGCTACAGGAACACTGGAAGTCCCGTCTGCACACATGTTAAACAGCCAGTTTTGACACTAGAAATAAAGTGGTTTACAGCCTGGTTCAGAACACCAAACATGTCTCATTAGCTAGTGGTTTATTGTGCTCCCACTGTACCAGGGGTGAATTGTTTTGTACCACGATCGTTTGGATTATATTTAGGATGAAAGCTGATTGGCCGTCTCATTTGATTGACAGATAGCTAGGCAGGCAGAGGCTCTGTTTCTGTCAACTGGAATGCTAGCTAGCAGGCTGACAGGAAGTTGCGCTTAGTGGGTGGGCGTTAGGTTGATCCAAAGTTTGGTTGAGACTGTGACTTCAATATGGATGCCTCCATGGATTGGCTTCAAGAGCTGTTTGAGTCCGTCTATTGTAAGCAGACGACTGACGTCACACAGGGTTTGTCCAGTTCTTTCTACAGTCTATGGTCCTACCACATCGAAGCTTTGAAGCGTGTGTTGAGTAATCCAGGAAGATTTTTGTGAGGCCTGTGTTGATGACGTATGTGGTGACATTTTTTCCCAACTGTCGTGGTTATGACAAATGGTATGCAAACAACTGGGAAATTCAATTTTGCAGACGAATGTGACACCATTCCCAGTTCCGTTCTCCGATCTCTAAGGTAAATGGAACGCAGCATCAGTTCACCCCTTGCGAAGCCCCCCCAAATTCTTAAATTTACTTTGTTTCACAATCCTTAGAAGGCTGTGGTAATCCATGTTGCTTGTGCACTTTTTTACCATATTTTATCCTGCCATTCAACTGTCCATTATTGTGCTTAGAAACTGCACTCTGTGAACAGCAAGCTTCTTTAGCAATAACCTTTTGTGTCTTACCCTCCTTAGCAGGGTGCCAACAATCGTCTTCTGGACCATGATTTTGTGGGCTATTGATCCAGACTGAGAGACCTTTTAAAGCAGGGGTGTCAAACTCAGTCACAGCAGGGGCTGGATTCTGGATTCAGGACTAAACTGAGGGCCTAACAGGGTCACCTTTTTAACCAGAAACCGTCAACCTTGTTTCACCGGTAATAAAATATGATGATGAAAAGTAAATTTATTAGTTCAGAAGGTCAAAAAAAGAAAAGAAAATTGAAAAATACTGTTTTTTAAAGGCAAATATATTAGAACGAAGTCAAAATCATGAGTTAAAAAGGTCAAAATCTGAAATAAAATTTGTAATCATGAAATTAAAAGTCAAAATATGTTTCAAAATTTTTAAATTGTGAGTCTAAAAGGTCAAACTGTGGGATTATGAAGTCAAAGTTTGGAATCTTAAAGCTCAAAATATTTTATGAGAAGTCAAAATTATGAGTTGAAATGCTCAAAGTGTGAAATTAAAAGTCAAAATCCTAAGTTTGAGTCCTAACTGTGAGATGCTAAATTGAAAATGTGAAATTTAAACAGAAATTAATTTCTTTTCCCACATTCCTGACCTCTTATCTAAACATTTTTACTCCTTTCTTTTTCATCAAGGATAAGTTCACATTTTTATACTTGAGGAAATCTGCAGACCTCAGACTGATGGGCCAGTTAGAACAGAAATATGAGATCATCTTGTGGGCCGGATTTAACTGTTCCACGGGCCGGATTTGGCCCCCGGGCCTTAAGTTTGACACCTGTGATTTAAAGGCTCAGGAAACCTTTGAAGGTATTTTGAGTTAATTAGCTGATGTTCCTGTGACACTATGGGTCTCCAATGTTAAACTTTTTTTTTAACAATATGCTCATTTTCTGAGATCTCAAATTTTGGGTTTTCATTAGCTGTGAGCCATAGTCATCAAAATTTAAAGAAATAAAACTTGAAGGAGTTAGTATAATATATGAATTTCACTTTTTGAATCACTGAATTAAATCAACTTTTGATCATATTCTAACTGACTGAGATGCACCTCTATTTAACATTCAGTGGATGTGGTACACATTTCCCAACAATTCAGAAGCATCAACTCAGTAAGCCACATCTGCACAGACACACCAACACGCTGCCTCATCCACGATCCTCAGTATTTCATTGATTTCATCCAGCTCTTCCTTTCTCAACGCTTTCGCTCACACAGATGCTGTTCTTGGCTGAAGCTGTTGGAGACAGGTGGGTTTAAGTCTCAAAGGGAGTATGTTCTTGGCAGTTATGTGTGTGTATATGTATTTTCATAGAAGTGTGAGTCAGGTGATAAGGAGGTCACTGATAGACTGTCTCATTTAGAGAATCATCTGCTCCCAGGTCTGTTGTGTACTTAATATGAGCAAAAACACAGATGTTTCTGCTCAGTGTTTCTGCACATCTATTTGTTATATTCACATAGAGCTCCCATCATTTTCATTATTTGATTAGTAAGCACGGCTGTATTGCAAATGCCCTCAGTGTTGTTTTTCTATATGAATTGTGTATGAACAATGCATCAAGTCATTTATTTTCCTATTTTCTCTAATCCAGTGGTTTCTACATTGAGGGTCAGGACCACTTCGAGGGACATGAGACAGAGAGAGAGATGCCTTCCAAAAAACAAAAATCTAAATAAAAGTCATTGGTAAGATTTATTCTGAAATGACTAGTTAGCAAAAAACAAAATGTAAGTTTGTGCTAGACAGCAGTAATGTAGGGGTTTTCTATGTACACATGTAGACCTTTGCATTGTAAGTACTCCATGCTACAACATGGAGATTGCTTCTAGCCTTTCATACACCAAATTACTAAACTAAAACTGATATAATGATTTTTCTAGGCCATTGTGTTCTTTTGTGTTATTGTGCCATTGTTGGGAAAAGCCCTTTTTACAGTGTGCACAGCTGTGTGCAGCATCAGATGCGTCAACCTCCTCCAGGGACAGTGGAGGACTTTGATTTTAGGGGCTTGAAACAGAAAGGTTTGGGAATCACTGCTCTAATGTACAGTATTTAATCAAAGTATATGCATGGTATATGACAACATTTGTACTGTGTTTGTAGTCTAAACTCCCTAAATGCTCACAACTCATGCAATGTACAAACTGAATGAAGGCGTGTAAAGCAATGATGTAATCTGAATGCAGTGCACCAGGTTCCCCACTTGGTGGCGATGTTTGGACAGGTTTTGACCAGCTGACACCCAAACACAGAACTCAGCCAGACACACTGCAAAAAAGGACCATTACTACACAGTGAATTTAGGCTTTCTTTAGATATATTTTCAGGCATTTTTACGCACTGTTTAAATCATTCAGGAACACATCTTACAGGTGTAAGATCATTTTTACATTTCCTTTGACTATATGTAAATAGTGCCTGATTTGGTAATAATGTGGGATTCCTATCATACCAGACAATATTGCGATTGGGATTATGATAAAATGCATGAAAGGTATCATGAGTCTACTTGCTTGGTTATCAAGGAAAATAAAGAAAATGATAGTTTTAAATCATCCTTTTCAAAACTTCAGTATGCTGCGGCCCAATTTTTGGGACCTGAAACTTTTTAGGGGCCCATCAAAAGCCCTTCTCCAACCAAAACATGAGACTCATATACTCACCTTTTATTTATCATATATTTCTTTAAGAAACAGGGATATTTCAATGCAAATGCTTTGCTTTCAGATACATTACCGTACTTTGAAAGTGTTTTTCGCATCACAAAGCACAATGAATAATTCAACACCATTCATTTTGTTTTAATCAGGTATTTTCAAACTCACTTGAATTTTCTTTTCTAATATTTATCTCTGAAATGTACTTTGTGACCCAGCAAACTTTTCCCAAGTATCCTGAATGTCTTTGAAGACATAATCCAGTTCCAGAAAAACGGTGACATTGGTTGTATACATTGGTTAAAACTTCTGACAGGGTTTGCTATTTCTTATGTGTAAAATAACATCTAATCAACCTTCTTATGACCATTCAAAACATGATGTCATTTTTTTTTTAATTTTTGTTAATATGAATTATTTTAAATGACCTTCCGCAGCCCGTCCGCAGACGCTCTGGGGCCTACCAGCGGGCCCCTGCCCACACTTTGAAAAGCATTGTGAAATATTAGTAATAGTAGTACACACAAACAAAACCTGAAGTTTTTTCAGTACTGCTTTAAAAATTCAATATTTTCCAAGAAATAAAAGTTTTTCCTTTTATGGTAAAGTAGGGTTTTTCTAAAAGTGAAGATGCAGTTGGCACTATTGTAAACTTAAAGGTCTCTCTGCAGGCATTTTTGTAAATCTTTCAGTTACTACTAAATACAAAAAAATTGCAGTCTTTCATGCTGTTATGTGTATGCACAGCCTGGCATCACAGTTGCAATTGCAATAAGACTATTCGTGCAACACTACATGTAAAGGTGTGTAATGAAATATTAACTTTGACTTTCACCCAAGACTGAGAGATTTGTCCATTCTTTCCTCTTCCCTGTAAAAATACTAGAATGCACTCTGTCACCTTCATAAACAGAAAAAAATTTACTTTCTTGTTATTTTGAGGCTGCTAAGAGTTTTCACTGCAGTCAGTTCCTCAAAAGCTGACTTAACTGGAACTTAACCCCCACTGAGAAGCAAGATAACAAATTATCATTATGGGTTTAGTTTTGTTCTTCTGTTTTCTTTTCTGCACATATTGAAGCACTTGAAAATCCTTGTTATTAAAAGTGCTTTACAAATAAAATTGGCGAGTTATCCCACTCATAAAGAATGATGGTAAGTGAGACTGTTACTTTGTTATCATGCAATAATGCTATTTCAACATGTCCCATATTTAAAGACAGCAGAGACATTTTTTTTAACTACTTAGAAATTTACAGGACAAGGTCAGCCAGAGAAGTGATGTACCATTTTCTTTACAGAGCTCAACACAATCAACACACATACACTTTAAGTTTCTCACAGTAATATAAACTATAAGTAGGTCTGCTTGGCTCTGCTCATAAAGTCGACAAGAAAAAGCAGAAAGCTGAGACACTGCTCATCCTATTTACTGTCATAAAATCACTGAATGTTATGTTACTTTAATTTCACTGCCCCAGTGGCTAGTAGGTTGAGCAAATTCACCTAAAACTGCTCAAAAATACCCACATTTCCCAGTCTTGTTGTATTGCAGGATAATTAGGAAAGCAGGTGGGCTAGAACATCTATACGTCAAATTCTAAACTTTTTTTTTTGTTCTGCTCAGAACTTCCAAGCTGTCTGTCCGACGCCAACATCTGTCTCCTCATAAAAATAAACCCCTCAGGTTCTGAGATGTTCTATATTGTTTCTTATTCCATCATCAGTGCTAATTAAGCAGAGCACAGCTGTATGAATAGAGCACACCTCTGTTTGTTTAAGTATTGCTAAAGTGTATTTCCTCCATGTTAAGAACACATCGGCCAAGGTTACCCATACATGGGAGAGCTTTCTGGGGCCCCACCAAATTGGGAGCACATGGTAGTCCATTGTGAAGTTATGCTGTGATAAACATATTTTATTTTTTACCTGTATCATTTTTATCAAAGCAACAAAAAAGATCTATTAATGCTGTAGTAAAATAGTATCTTTTTAGAAATGTAAACCCCTTCAGTTCATGTTAACAATGGGGATGGGGACATTGACCTAAACCATTCATAGATAAGCCATGATATGCACAGACATCAGGATGCCAGAGAATTAAGAAGAACAACTGCAATATCTTAAATGGAAAATAATTACATGATTCTGAAAGGAGGCAAAATAAAAGGCAATAAAAAAGTAGAAAAAATGGGTTAAAAGTGGCACAAAACCGCATAAATGGCAAAGAAGTGACATAAAATGGATAAAACTGTCAAAAAGAAGTGACAAACCTGGGCCAAAAATGTCAGAAATGGGATCAAAGTGCCAACAAAAAAGTTTCAAAGTGGACTGAAGTGGTAAAAATGTGTTAAACTGGCAAATAAAGTGGCAAATAGTGGCCAAAAGTGGAAAAATTGGTTAAAAGCAGAAAAATTAATTTAGTCACAGCAAAAAAATGGGCAGAAAGTGGCAAGAAAGGCTTATATGTGGCAGACAAAGTAGCAAGAAATGGCAAAAATGGAACAGAAGTGCCAAAAGAGGTGTCAAAAATGGGCATTAAGTGGCAAAGCAAGGACAAAAATGGATGAAAAAGTGGCATAAATAATGAAGAAGTGACCTAAATGTGTTTAAAACTGGCAAAATGAAGTGACACATCTGGGCCAAGTGGTTAAAATGGGATAAAAGTGCCATATAGAGGTGTCAAAATTGGCTGAAGTGTTAAAACTGTCAAAAAGAAGTGACAAACATAAAAAAAATCGTGAAAGCACCCAAAATTAGTTTAAACAGGCAAAAAAGGTGTTGAAATGGGCAGAGAGGGACACACAGGCTTAAAAATGGCATCAAAGGTGACAAAAATTGGCAAAAAAAAGTGGCAAAAATGTGATAAATGTGCCAGAAAGAGGCACTTTTATACCATTTGGGTATAATGCATGTAAGGGCAAAACAATGGCTAAAATGGACGAAAAGTGGCATTAACATGCAAAGCATTGCAACAATGATTAAAGTGGCATGAAGAATTTAAAAAATGTATGTTGAAACTAGACAGATAAAGCTTTAGATAAGATTAGAATTCATTTTTAGTTTACGAAATGTTAGCAGCTTGCTAACGCATGATAAAGTTTTAAATAATGTCCTGAAGTCTAGAATTTAAACTGTGACTAAATAAAGTAAAAAGTCAAAATGCTGTTTAAAAAAAGAGAGGGAAGTTCTTCAAAGGCAGAAAGTGTGAAATTAATTTTAGACATTCATTTTTCACACAATACAAACACTTAAGAGGCACACAGCACAAGCTTGGCACCCTGTTGCTGCTGGAGGAAGAGTGCCAAGCTGTTTCATCCTTGCACTTCTGAGTGAGCCCATCCTTTATCACTCAAGAATCTGTTAACCTGTTAGGACGCCTGATTTTACACATATTGTGTTACAAGTAAATATTTCAGTCCATCTACATTACTATGTGATAGGTTCTTTCTTAAATAAACAGTGAATGGTACAGTTAGTACTGCTGACTTTGCAGGAGCTGTAATCACATCTTCAGACTGAGCTCAAGATAAATTGCACTGAACCTTTCTTTTTTTTTGCAGTACAGTCAGGGCTGGTCCAGGAGGCTTTTCCTTTTCATCTCCCTCAGCACCAATCAGAGTCTCCCCTTTACAAGACCCCCGCTTGCTTGTCAATCACTCCCCTCGGGCGATAGGTTGGAGAGAGACAAAAGAGGCAGAGGGAGAGAGGATAAAACAGGAGAGGGGGGATGCTGGATGTGAAAGTGGTTGGAAAACACAGGGAGGGGATGTTCGAGAGAGCGGAGCATGTAGAGTAATCGCTGAGTGGATCCACTGTCTTGAAGAGAGATGAATGAATGGGGTCAGGGACGCCCATGAGAATAGAAAAAGAGAGAGTGAAAGAGAGAGAGAGAGAGAGAGGCTTGATAGAGTGAGAGAAAGGGGATAGCACAATATAGGATGAAATGCATGTATGGTGTAGAAATGGAGTGAAGGTGACAGAAGCGAGGCATTAGATAACAGGAGAAATTAGGGGAAAGAAGTGAAAGACCCAAAATCTGAATAAGAAGTGGTTAAAATAGATGGACGTATTTTCATTCTCAGCTCATCAGTGAGAGGAGAGTCCAAAAGAAGTGGTATCACAGTTCACTCCTCTCCTCGAGCTCTTACTCATTAAGTTTAAGCAGAAGAGACCTGAAATTTTATGGAAATTTTCTAACAGCCTTCTGTTGAACTTCCTGAATGGCCTGTTCACACACTTCCCTCACAGTAGGAAGTTTTTCTTGTCAGAAGGTAGTAGGAGGGGGGTCTCAGGAGGCAAAATATGATGTAAGAAGAATATGCCAAGATAACTGGAGAGGCAGAGTCAGATGTTAAAAAGCAGTTTTACCATCAGTGTAATTGGGCGTCTCTTCAGTATAAACCAAAGAGCAGAGAACATGTCAACATGCTTAAAACATATAGAAGTAGTTTCATCCCATGCACCTGACATAACAGCCATGAATTTTCCTGAATATTAAACCATTTGTACTCCACCATCAACTTTTTCTGATGTAGTAAAATGAAGCCAGTGTGGAGGTGGAAAACACTGCAGTTCCTTGGGCGTCCATTTAAGGCTAGCTGCAGAAAACAAGGAATCCTCATAGACTCCCATGTCCCTTGATAAAATACCCGTTTTATCAAGGCACGAGAAATAGACATTTTCATAGCCACATTAATGATAAACGTTAACAAAAAATGCTTAACTAGGTAGAATGTTTCACAGGAGGCTAAAGACCTGCCTCAACTTCACCTCCATCGCCCCTTTAAACATCGTATTAACAGGGATTTGTATCTGGTTTATGGCTTCGGGATACCAAGTAGTAATCCTCACATGTTGCTTTGTGTTTAGGTACCTAAAAGCAAACAGAAAGAGGTTTGAGGTTTTCATCAGAGGAAACTTTTCCTTTTCCAAGCTTCGTTAGAAGTTGGGTAGCGAGAGAAGCTGGTGTTTATTCTTCATTGAAGCCACTGACACGGCTTCAAAAATGTCCTTACCGATTGTTGCACCTTTAAAACGCATCAGATCAAGCAGCTCCTCCATAATGCAAAAGTTGTCGTCAACTCATAAAAAGATTAAGAGCTGTGCTGTGTCTGTGCTATCGTTGCTCTCGTCACATGCGATGGAGTAAAAATCAAAAGCACAGGCTTTGTCTGAAACTTGTTTTAAGTTAGCTGACAGTCTTCGATTCGCCGGGCAACTGTGTTCCTGGACATACTAACATTGTTCAAGTCCTGTATTTTCTCTAGACATATTTCTGCGACTTTAGTGAGGCATTGTTTTATGAAGTCTCCCTCAGAGAAAGGCTTTCCCTGATGGATAATAAGATGAGCTACCTTGTAGCTGGCAGTTGTGGCATTTTCATGAGTTTTGTTGGCTCAGAAAAAATGCTGAACTAGCAAGCTGGCGGTCATCTGCTTAACTTTCTGCTCTCGCTCGGCACTGGTATATGAGGTGTAAGACTGATGCTGGATTTCATAGAGTCCTTGAACGTTATGATCTTTCATCACTGCAACGGTTTCATTACAGATTAAACAGACACACTTCCCCTTAACTTCAGTGAAGAAATATTCGTTTTCCCACCATGCATGAAACTTTCTGCACACACTTTTTATCTACAGTTTCTTGCTTCTGCCATGTTTCATCACCCATCAACTCTTCGACACCTGTCTTTTGACATGGATAAGCTGCCTCTTCAACAAATCTGCACCAACCAGTGTCGAAACTAAGACATACAATACAGTCAAACACAAGCTTCATGTTCTCATGTGGGCAATATTTTGTTTTATTTTTAGAATGTGCCGCGGGCCAATAAAATGGTTGGCACACGGGCCGTAGTTTGGACACCCCTGATGTAACAGCTTTGATGACACCTGTGGGTATCCCATGTAAGTGGGAGACACCAAAATAGCTGTTAAATTGTTAGTTTCTTAAATGTTGGTGTAATTTCTTGCTGAATGTTTTTTGTGGCTGCCTTTGATTTTGATTGTGTTACGCATGTGTTAACCTGCTTGGCAGCGTCTGGAGGTTTGAAGTTTGAAGCCACTACACAATTATACAAACTGATCTTCCAAAAAAGCTTCTGATTTGTTGATTCTCTTCTTAGTCTAGTTTTTGTGATGGAAAAAAGGCTGTCGACGAGCATTTTTAGTCATAGTTTTAGTCGACGATTGACACTGATGCATTGCATCTACACAACCAGTCCAAACATGGATGAATGCATACCAGACCACTTCTGTGTGCTGTCTGAGCTATTGGACATCAAACTAAGGTATGTTCACACCAAGCATCGAGGATTACCACTTGGTATTTGAATGCCTCAAATGGATACAAATCCCTTTTGATGCATTGTCTAAATGGGGTGTATATATCCTCCCATCCAGGAGATAAAGGACATATATATTCTTTATTTTGTTGAGCATGTAAATTGGTTTCAGCATCATTCCAAAAATGATGCTTCCCAACATTCTTGCTGCCTTCAGGCCTGCCTTCATCTTCTTCTACCCATGCTCCTGCTTTATGAATGTCCAGGTGTGATAGAATGAAAGAAACACAATTAAATGGTACAAAGGCAATTAATAAAACAGACAATTGGGTGTAAAAAAAACAGGCTAATCTGATTAAGGCCTTTGTCTAATAAAGAATATCAGATTATTCTGTGTATGTGACTGCTTGAGTAATCAGGTAACTCCAGAGGTCAGATAATGGTTAATGAGTCAATGAGTGTGCCTGTAGCTTTACTCAGTGAGTCATCTTAACGTCATCTGAGATATTTACTAAGGGGCTGACAGGAAGTGTTCTGGTTGAGGCACTGTGTATTTGTAAATTGGGCTTATGAATGGCCACAATTGGAAAAATTTAAAAAAAATCTGAATGTGAAAAATAGAATCTAAACATTTATTTGAAGGTGAATTTTAACAACTGACTAGAAAAGTATGAAAACATACTGTAAAACACATTTCCCGCTTTTGAATTTGGCAAACAGAAATGTTTGGCATTTTCCCTCCTCCACACTAAAACAGTTCTCATGGTGTCAGCCAGGATTTCAAGTTTCTTGATTCATTCATTCTTGCCTATCCAATCATGATTTCTTCTAAAAATGCTGCCAAATTTTAGGTAAACTCAGACAAACCGACCCACACATGTAGTCTGCAGAGGCAGCATAAAAAATCGATAAGGTGAAGGATTAGTCTGAAGGGGTGCTGCAGTTATGAGTGTGGCTGCTTGTGTGGAATAATCTCTGAGCTGCAGAGACCTGAGCATTGAGCTAAATTCAACACGTGGAGTATTGCATGAACCGTAACCCTTCAGTTAATTTCCCAAACAGTTGCAAATGCACGTGTCAGCTGCTGCATGGGTGTGAGTGACAAGCATGACATGGGTGGGGGTCCATGACAAGCATGGAAGAGGAGAGGTCAGGTAGGAGAAGCAGAGCCCGTGTTATACAATAATTGAATAAATTAAGAATTGGATTAAATTAAATCACATAAATTAGGATTCTGGGTATACCTAATTGCTGGGAACTGTGGTTGCTTGCCCAAGGCGATGTTGTGGTTGAGATGGGGGCTGGGTGGAGAGGCAGCGGCAGTGATGCTCTACCCTGGGGAGAAATTATCCTGCAATTTTTTTCTTCTTTTGTACGCATCAGAAGGAAGAAGAACATCTATTCATTATAGAGTAAATGAGGGTAAAAGAAAAAAAATCCACCTCGAGAAATAAAAATACATAGACATATTGAGGAACCTCTAATGCTATTTAGTTATGTTGTATTAACCTGGACATGCCTATAATTAGAAAATACCTCTCCTGAGGGTACAAAACTGCAGCCATCTATAGAAAAACAGGCCTGACTCTCATTCATGTCTAAGAATAAAACAGGAAAAATACATATTAAAATACTATTGACAAATAATAAACAAATACAGCCCAGAATTTAAAATCAAAAACAGGTACTGTTATAAGCAATAGGCAATGCCTGCTTGAACTCTTTTCACCCATTTACCCTAATTTCTATCCATGCTGCTGCAGGAATGAACCAAACACACCAATGCTTTATTTTCAGCAGATGTAGAATAATTAAAAATCTGATGCTAAAAAGTACACTAAAAAATTAAACTAGACTTTTTTGTTTTGTATTGATAAGCTTTGATTTTTCTTGTCTCCTCTAAGTAGGGATGCACTATAATGGATTTTTGCAGAAATTCAATATTTACAAAATAATTTTAGCTGATGCCAACATCATTACCTATATTTAACTGTTGCTCGGAGCTAAAACTTCAGTCTTTTAAACGAACCATTTATAGTTTTAAGATGAGTTAACACATTTTAGTCCTCAAAACACACTTTAAAGTGTAAGGTTTGTTGGTAAATGAAAAAGACTTCAGCTGATGTAGGTTTGTTACTTGTAACTTATTCGTCCGTGTGAACAATATTTGCAATAAATATGGGCAGATTCTTATTGCCAAAATAGTTGTTCTAAATATCTGCAGAAATTTTCATATCTGCCGATACGTTAATTCCCTTTTCAAGCTAATATCTGCCGATACCTTTATCATACTGATAATATGCATCCCTGCTTCTAAGTCCAAATGAAAATGATAATGTGATGTTTCAGGGATATTATCAGAAGTACTTCCCTATATCTCAGTCCCAGTAAATAGGATAATTTCATAAGGCTCTTGACTGTAGTCCTTGTGCAAGGAAAACTGTTTCATCTGATGTGACTTCCTTCCATGCAGTTGGCTATTCTTGACTTTCTGATCTTATCACTGAAAAATGTATTTATTTTTCCAACTCTTACCACTCAAAAATTAATGATTTTTAAACAGACCCTTTAAATAACATTTATTTATCTTTTTTTTTTTTTTTAACAGTGGCCCTAATATGCTGTTGTACTGATGCTGTTCACTGTGCTATCAGAATAAAGGCACAGAAGCCTCTTAATTAATCAAAGGCAAAAACCTCCTGTTTGAGGCCCTCAAACCTAATAAGCGCATAGTTAATGCTGTAAAAAAATGCGTCGTGTCAGCAGGTGTCCATCCTTCAGTGTTCATGAGGAAGCAGCTCATTCAAAGATGTCGTGGATATGCTAAACTTTCCTTGCCGTACCTCTGCAGTGAAAATTTGATTTCAAAGTTGAGATTATATGCATGTGTAAGCATGTTAAAAGTCCAGTTAGCATTATTAACACTAGAACAAGCTTTGCATCAGCCATTGCCAAGTAAATGAAAGAGATAATGTTGCACACCAGTGATGCCAAAAGAGGAGAAACCAGCACACAGTGTGACAGTAACAGGTTGAAACTCAGTTTTCTCTTTTCTACATATAAATGCTGTAAGGGGAGATCCTTCAAACTTTTCAGAACTCAGTGGTTTAGTTTTTCCTTATCTTGGGGCTATTAGGAGGGTAAGATAGGTTGTGATGCATTTACTTATAAAACAAAAATAGCTGTGCAATCAAATTCTAATGGATCAGTTGTCACAAGTCAGTAACTATCTACTGGCAGTCCTCAGTCTGATGACAGACATGGCTGAAATGTCATCAGCCGGTGTTACATCATCTAAATTTTAGATGTGTATTGAAAATATTCTCCACTTCTGACCAAGCAACACACCAAGGTCTTCCTTTGAATGCATTTTTTATTACTTTAAAGATGCACTGACTGTTCTCCGTTACTCATCAGCTTGAAATGGTTCCAGGCTCCCACACTGCTAACAAGTGGTGGATGGTAAACCACTGGGAAAATTTCTGCCATGGCATGGGTTTGAATTATTGTTCATTTAAATGCATGCGTTGTGTTGCAGTGAAAGGCATTATAAGGCTTTACTGGTGCCACTCTTAGTGTAGCAGAGTGATATGTGACAGAGATCTGCTTAATCTGAGTCCATTCATCAGCATCTGAACATCAGCCCCTCCTGCTGTTGTAATCAAAATGCAACACATGTAAAATATGTAACTTTCCTCTCCAAGTTTGATGTTTATGTAGCAGCAATAGCTAGTGTGCCTGCTTTGCAAAGCATCTCTTTCGGCCTGTCTGTGGCTGTAACACGTGGTGTGAGCTGTATTGGATAGACTTAGTCAGGTTTTAGCCCAGCCCTGCAGCAAATAATCTTATGATGACTGAAAAAATGGTTTTAAAGTTTGTTTTACCTCATGGCTCATTCTCAAAAGTGGCTCTGCAACTTTGTGAACTCCTGGTCTGTGTAAACTGGTATGGTCAGTAGCTGTTTGCCACATCTCAGTAGGACAGAAATTAAACTTAAAAGATACAAAGACATGAAAAGAAGTACAGAGAGATTTATAAAATCAATTTTTGTGACTTTTTGAGCAAAGATGAGCGCAGTTTCCCACCACAGGCTTGTTTTAGAGGGGGGAGTGGGGTGTTACCAGTGGCGTGCACAGATAGACTCTAGGTGGTGCTATAGCACCTGCCCTTTGCCCTCTGAACCAAGCAAGTGCCCTTTTAAAAATTTTTGTTGTTGTTGTTATTGTTTTGTTGTTGTTGTTTTTGTTGTTATGCATGTGGCCCATGTTGACATGATCATTAATAAATGCTCGACGGTTAAAACCGTGCCATAATACACACACACACACACACACACACACCTCTCTTCCTTCGTCAACGTGAACGCGCAGCGCGGACACAAACGGGGGCGCGTTGCAGCAGCAGTGTACAGCAGCTAACTCTCACTTCCTCCTCTGCCCCACCAGCCAGGTAACACATCAATGAATCGAGTGTATTTTTTGCCCCCTAAGCCTCGGTTACCACGCTGTAACCTGCATTTATTTGTCTCTGTTGTGAAGTAGCCTGTCTCATACAGCACCAAACACGGCTGAGCATAAATTAGCCGACTGCTCACCTGCTAACAAGCGACGCTAGCCCAAATCAATAATAGACATGACGTGATGACCACCACACAACCAATGTCGGTAGAGTTTGTCATTGGTACAGCATGTGAATCTATCAGTATACTTAAGCTGAATATTTACTGCTAAATAACAAACAGAAAAAGCAGCCTTCTGCCTTGTTGTAATGTCACCAAGCAGTCTCATTCATACTTTTGGTCTCCTTTGTTTACTAATTGCAGCAATAGCATGATGCCTGGAAAGGAGAGGGTTAAAAAGGAGAAAGACAGGGAGCTACAGCAGGCAGCCCAGGGAAGCAGCTCTCTGGAGAAAAGCATCCACCAGCAGCAAGGAGGAAGAGGAAGATGAACGGTCAGAGTCAAGACCAGAGTCATGTTAACTGTTTAGGGCCTTTTAAAGCTCAGATTTTAAAATTGAACTCTTCCTCTAATTTTATTGAAATATCTTAAAAGCTGTCCACATTTTATTTTAACTACACAGAGTGGTTTTTCAGTACTAAATCAGGCATGGAGCTATATTAGCTAATTATATTGTGTACCAACCATAAGTTATTTTTATGTTACAGGACTTGCAGTAATCTTGCATTTACCTTAATAGGTTATTATTAAAACTTAAAGAATAGGCTATTATTAAAGCTTAAAGAATATGTTATTATTTAAACTATGATTATTCTCCAGGCAGCTACAGCAGGGAAGCAGCTCTGTGCTGTCCTGCAGTAGGCCATCTACCAGCATGGATGATCAAAATGAGGGAGAACAAGAAAGGCATGAGCAAGAACAGCTGTATGTGAAAGAGATGACACAATTGCAAAGATAGCTACTATGTAACATGTGCCTGTAATGTTTTTTTTTTTCTTTTTCTTTTTTTAAATCTCACACTGCTATAATAAGGCAGCTGGCAGTTCCACATGCCGCACACAGTGCCCTTATTTTTCACTGAGCACCTGCCCCCCAAAATGTCTGTGCACACCGCTGGGTGTTACAGCTGAATATGCATTTAAATGCATTTTCCCTTATGATTTGCTAATACTGTGATGTATAAAGGATTGTAAGGGGCAGGAAAAATGCCCTGAAAAAATTTTTGACCTGTGCCTACCTAAGCTGTCATGTTTGACCATGTAGGCAAATCAGAGTTTGTTCAACATGTGACAACTTCTGCACAATTAAAACCTCTTTTCTGTATTAACAGTAAGGTGTGTAAACTAACCAGCTTTAGATTGATGGGATACAACAGTAACTCTTGAGCTATTGATAGCAGCATATGCCTTGTTATTTGCCAATGGGAAATGGGATGTTTGTTAACAGGGCCAATATTGTAAGCTCCACTGATATGTCTGTGCATCCATATGTAGTATGAGACGTTTGTTTTTAATAAAAGTGGAGAATGTTCTCCTCTGCAGCCTTACTTTGTTGTATTTTATTTTACTTCCTTTTTGCCATTTATGCTTGCAATTTGGCCGAGGCCTCTCTCAGTAAAGTGTATTGGTAATGAATGTCCGTTTGTGTATGTGCGTGGGTGTTTGTTGGGGCATCAGTTAACTGGGTCCTTCCCTCCCACAGCGGAGATGGTCAGATTTAATCTGATAAACTCAGTGCAACAGCTGTCACCCAGACCCTGCCCGTCTATGACCCAATCTCCCGACATACCCTCTCTCTCTCTCTCTGTTTTCTCTCTCTCTCTATGACTCTCCATCTCCCCTTAATGCCTCTCTCTGCCTCTGTATCTATTTTCTCTATCTGGGCCTCTCTCAGTATGTCAGTGTGTGCATGTGAGTGTACTTAGGAGGAGACGCATAAGCATACCCTTAATTGTGCAGCTACACACTCAAACACACACACAAACACACAGGCACACACTCCATTATCCATCTCAGCAGCTCAGGATGTGGCTCGATAAAGCTCGCTTTTTAACAAAGAAAAACACACAGTGACTTGGGTTGGTCATGTGTTGTTCGATTTTTGGCAGATGTTGAGATTGACTGGAAGACTGTGAGTGGGCAGCAGGAGCAGGCAGTGTTTTGAGACGAGATTCAGAGCCATGTAGAGTAAACCTTTGACCTTTTCATTAGTGTTACTGGGTCGACCTGCCTCCCCATTCACACAGTAAGCTTGACTTATCTCTGCTCTGGGATTATACTGGCATTAAGTCATCTATCACTGTTATAAGATGGGCAGAGAGATTTTATTGTGTTGGTAACAGCCAGAGAGCCAGGAAGTCCGAAATCTCTGCATCACTCAGACTCTCATATCTTACTTGGAGGAGATGTAAATAAATAAAATTATTTTTTCTCGTAGTTTCTCACACCTGAGTTTCAATCATAAGTACTGTTTAGCAAGAAAAATGAAGCAAACTTGTATAAATGTATACATAGGAAACACTGACTTTTCTACACTTAAAGATAAAACAGTTATATTTTATACAACTAAATACCAAGAACAAACAACCAGAAAAGTTAGCACTATATCACATGGAATGGATATGTGAAACAGTCTGTCTGATTTCCTGTTGCAAGAGACATGATTAGGTTTCCTTTGTTATTCATGTTTCATTCATATATCTGCATATATCATATATCAGCTAAGTACTGATTAATATTGCGTCAATAACAGCAATAATCAGCTTCCCAAGTCAGCACATACCACATGTATCCTTTCCTGTTTTGTCTAGTACTGATTGCATATTTTTCAGACTGTCTTAATCTGTACTTTTGCATATTAATCATAACAAAAGTACCTTCATATACTGTAGTTAGTAACTTTCATTGTCAAAAATCTTCTCAGTAAAAGATGATTTCACTTCTAATACTTTGGTCCTAACCTGCCATGCCAGATAGACTTTTTCATACATCCTTTGCTGGATATATTTCACATTCATCTGGGAAAGCAAAATGTTTAGGAAGGGCAGGACTTTCCAAAAGATTCTCATTGATTGGACAAGCATTCCATCTGTTACATTCACTATGGGCCAATCAGACAAAATAAGGTTGTATGCATGTGCAGCTCTGCAACAAACTATCAAACCGTATTTAAATTTAAAAAACTTTACTTGTCCTAAAGGCAGGTAGCAGCCGCTGTATACACTGGCTTATAATGGCTCTTAACCCACCCATAACTATCACAAACTCATGCTTGCATGCATCTTTTCGGTCATGAAAAGCTTTCAGTGTTTTTTTTCTCTTTATTTAATGAAGAAATGTGGTCCATTCCTGATAAAACTGCTAGTACACAGCAGCTACATCCAAGCTTACTGCTTACTGGTGGAAGCCATTGTGAAAGGGTTCAGTCACAACTAAACCCAGCCCGTAGCTACAGCCGAGATTTACAAGATGGATTTACCTGATTACAGGAATGGAGGCTAGCAAATCCATCTGCTTTGCAAGGTTACTTTGGTCCCTAATTTCTTGAGGATTTATCAGAAAGGACTGTAATATTGTACAGTATTTCATTATCATTTACCTAAATTTTCATAATCACATATTGAGTTTCACTCAACAAACTGCTGTATCTACATGTAAATTATATTTAATGCTATTTCTCAGGGTAAAGACCTGGGAAAAATGCATCTTTAGCTTGAAAACCTTTAAATTAGTGATTGGTAAGAACAGAGAGCAGGGTAATGCACAAAAACAATCTTAAATTGTGTTCTGCAGCTTATTTTTTATGTTCCTGGATTTATTATTTTTCTGAGGAAAGTTGACTAAGCTTTCTTCACACAACCATTTCTCACTTTTCCCAGCAAGAGCGTTTAGTCTACTAAGTAAACCAGGGTCTTTGAAGAAAAGTTTGTGAAACCAACAGTCGACTACAGCATCCTCTTTTTCATTTTATTGATTTTGCATTGATAGAATTGCCTGTTTCATAAGCATTTAGCCAGGAAGTGGATGTCATTAGACTTTGAAATTGCATTTAGTCTAATTTAGCTCTGGTTCACTGGGACGCTGCAAAATCTCTTGGTGTCCCTCTTTCAAATTGTCTATTTAAGTCCTTTTTTGTGCCGTATCTCTAAAAATGCACATGTAAGCCCCCCGCCAGCACACACAGAAACACACACAGATACACACATCCGCTTTAAACCTGCAAGTTGGCACGCACATATGCTAATGCACTCACTCTCTCCATCTCTTCTGCCATCACAAGCACACGCACACACTCTCCTATCAAAGTGCATCTCCAGCATTAGCGATCGGGGAGGATCAGCAGGGGGTGGAGGGATGTGTGTGAGTCTGTAATGAACCCCCATTGAGCTGAAGGCGCTCACACAGTTTGGTTTGTGTGAGTGTGTGGCTTAGTGTGTGTGAAGTGAAGAGGCTTCTGATACTGGCCTGAACTGTGGGATACAGCACAGTTCTCACCAAGATTACACACTGAGACAATCACACCCACTTCACTCAGTCCAAGTGAGAAGCCTTGTCCAACATTCCCAAAGTGTACGTGAGCGCCAGAACAACAGGTGAACTGTGCAGGAGTAAAATGCATGAAGTCCTTTATTGTTAAGTGATAGAAAGAGCGGAAAGTTGTTTGAAGAGTGTGTATGTTTTCAACCAGGTATGTGAAATTAAAGTTTTTTTAGAAAATAACTGGAGTAAAATGTACTCAGTATTCTGCACATGCTCCTCAGTTTCCATGCATTGCTTTGACCTGGAAGTTGACAAGAGTAAATGTTGAGTATTAAGTCGGAATCAAAGGAACAGCATTGCATCTGTACCACGTTATTAGTACAACTATACAACTGAAGGAACTGACACATGTGTTAAGAAAGGCCATTTCTGCATGGATATGAGCATGATGTACCTTCAGATTTTGGCTGAATCGTAGGTGTGGCTTGGACAAATAATGTGTGAAAACCACTGGCACAAACTATGGGTCCTCTTGAATAATCCATTTTGTTAGGAATGTTCCAAAACCGACAGAAATTACTCTGAAATATTTGTGTGTCAGCCATGATAAGATCTGTTCTAAGTTTCTAAATAATGAGAAAAGAAGTGTCATTGCTTCCTTTATGATCTACTTTTAGCATAGGATACTCCAGACCCTCCTTTACAAAAGGAGGGGAGAAAAGACGTCCCCACAATTCTTTGCATCAGCTTCATTCAAAGGGACGGCCCTATCGACCATTCGTTTAGCCAACGCTATGACTAGTAATGTCATCTTTACTTGATTACACAATAAATTTAATTTGAATTAACTTGTGTTTCCTAAAGATAAATGCAAGAGGAGATATAACTTTTATTCATTTTTTAAAAGTTTATCTGGAACTCCAATCAAATGCATTTGTGTTTCTGTTTTGAAGGATTAAAGATTAATGTGGCAAAAGTTAAATCTCTGCCATTTGAAGTGTGATTTCTGCTGTTTAGATGATGTTAAAGATATTATGGCTGAAGCATAAGAATGAAGCTATAATTTTCATCAAAGTTGTGGAGAGTAAGAAATAAATTATTTATCTGTAAAGGTGAAGTCTTTGTAGTTCAAAGTTCTTTACATAACAGTTGAAAGACTTTGAAAATACAAACATCAAAGAAACAAGAGGATATAGGAAAGATGGATAAGAGAGATCAGACCAGACAGTTTTAATACACCAACACACTAAAAATTCAAATCCTAAAAAATGATTAATCAAGTTTTAGGTTTACCTTTCAATACACTTATAATGAAGAATAACCTTCCAGATGTTGTCGGATGTTTCCTGTCCTAAATATAGATACTTTATTCAGATATGTTATTGATCCCGAAGAAAATTCAGGAGTCATTTACAAAATTTTTATGAGCTTTATTACCAAGGTTTTCATTTGGTGAATTAAACAACACACAGAACTACACTTGAAAAAAATAGATGCATATTTTGTAGCCCATCAACAGTAAATTGTAGTTTTTTATTCAGTAAACCCATGTGACATCCGTTTAGTATCAGAGCAGTCCAATTTCCTCATCACAGTGGTTCTCTTTTACAACCCTCATATTCTCACCTTTCCTTGACCTTGTGATGTTTTTTTATGGAGGTTAAGGAAAAGTGGACAAGAAAGGATTTAGGAAGAACATTTTTTAACTTTTTGAACTGACCCTATGTATTCTACAGATCTGCATCTAAGTCACAAGTAGGCAAACACAATGTCCTTAACCTAATACCACGCAAAAAATTATGATATTCAAAGTCTTTATTGAACACAGCCATTAAACATTCACAGTGCTGCTGGAAAAAGTAAGTGAACCCTTAGGCTAATGTCTCCAAAAAGAGCTGATTGGAGTCAGGAGTTAGCACACCTGAAGTCCAGTCAATAAAAAGAGATTTAAGTGAGGTGTAGAGCTATTGTGGCTTAAAAAAAGGGATCTCAGAGGACCGCAAATTGAGTATTGTTGAATTGCTTAAGACTGTCAGGGGTTAAAGTCCTCTCAAAGACTGGGAATTCACTAGTCCACAGTTGGACTAATCATCAGACAGCCTAAGAACATGGGTAAGCTGACGAAGGAATGGTCCAAAAATTCCTCCTGATTGTTGTGCAGGGCTGATCAGCAGCTACTTGAAATGCTGGGTTGAGGTTATTGCTGCAAAAAGTAAATAAACCAGTTCTTAAATGCAGGGTTCACCTACTTTTTCCATCAGGACTGTGAATGTTTAATGCCTGTGTTCAATAAAGACTTTAAATATCATAATTGTTTGTGTGGTACTAGGTTAAGCACATTGTGTTTGTCTACTTGTGACTTAGATGCAGATAAGATTACATTTAATGACCAATAATGCAGAAAACAAGATAATTTCAAAAGGTTCACATATTTTTCTTACCACTGCATGAGTGGGCGAAGTCAGATTAGCATGCCATAAAGGAACATTTCCTTTTTTTCTTATTCTTCTTGATTTTTATACATGACAAACCTGACACAAGGCAGAGCCTTTAAAAAAAAAAAAAAAACTCGGAGGGTGATTGGATGAATGTTCTGTCACATCTTTGTGGGCCAATCAGAGCAACAAAACATGTGACGTCACAGCTGCTACAGAGGTGTGCATGCGCTGCTACCAAGGAGTAAACTCCATATAGAACAGCATAATGCGAACCCTGGATGACTATAGACATGTCAGTTATACGATTTTTGTCATTTTTGAATAGAAATAAACTCAGTCCAGTCCTTGTTGTTCTTTTAATGAAGAAATGTCGTCAAGTTCTGATAAAACTGGCGCTTTAGCAGCATCCATGCTTCCACTGTAACTGCACTACTTGGCTTCTTGTTGCTGCTTGCTTATGTCACGACTCCACCGCGCCCAAAAGTACTGTCTCTCCTCAGTTCTTGTATTCCTTTTGTAATATTTAGACTTTTACTCAATGTTGCAAGTATATGGGCAGTAGTCAGTCTGAATTTTATCATCAGTGTCATCTCGAGGCAAAGCTGAACTATCACTGGCCAAAGTTACAGTCTAAATAATGAGCATATCTTATTAGGAAAGGACTTCCACAAATCTCGGTTGCATCACTCGGGATCAGCAGGGGCCTTCCTTCGCCCAGCAGGACAGAGACGAGACCCTGCCAAATAGCGTCTGACAGCTTGACTTTCAAGTTCCTCTTGAACTGGACTTCAATGAGTCCTGTCAGTTAACAGACGTCGGCTCTCACACAAACGCTCTGTCGTCTATATTCATCTCCAATTCTTGCTCACACAGTGACTGTGGCCACAAACGTAACAAAGAATGATCTGTTATTTGTCTTATTTGTATGAAGGCTATTGCTTCTTGAAGGGTTTTTTATTTGAAGCTTACAGAAAATTTCAACAGAAAAATCCTCAAATGAGAAACTAATGAGTGACGATTCTGCACAATACACGTAAACGAGGGTTTGCACTGATGCGTTGGTTTTATCAATGGTATTGGCCAATATCAGTCAATATTCATTTTTTTAATGTAGCAAGTATCTCGTGGTTTGTGATATGACACATTTTTCCAGAAAGGTTTCTGCTGTTTTTGTCAGCCCATCAGCAAGTATGGCATGAACCAGTGCTAGTAGCAGATGTGTATCTATTGTGTTAAATCAATTTAAAACTGGTTTGTAGTGCATCGAATTACTCGGGATATGAATGAGTATTCCAGTTCTTGATGTAGCCATCGTTATTCAATCAAAATTCAAATACTCCTCTACTGCACACTGGCTGTTTTAAGCATCAATGTTTTGACTGATTTTGTGTTATGTACCAACTTATTTTCTGGATTCATCCAACTTAATAAACCTGACAAGTAAGAATAAGTCATAAAATCATAAACGGTACGTAGAAGTATAACTGCTTAATAAAAGCATGGCAACTCTGAGGGGACATATGAACGACAAGAAGCCTGCACTGCTGTCAAAAAGAATTTGCCCCCTCCCTGATTTCTTGTTGTTTTTTTGCATATTTTTCACACTTAAGTGTTTCAGATCGTCTAACAGATTTTAATACCAGACAGACAACCCTGTCAATCGCTAATTTAATTTGATTCAGGCACAGTGAGGGTTTTCAAGCATGAACAGCCTGTTTAAGGTCATGCCACAGTATCTCAGTTGGCTCTAAGTCCAGACTTTGACTAGGCCACTCTAAACCTTCATTTTGTTATTTAAGCCATTCAGAGGTGGACTTTCTAGGGGTGATCTGGATTATTGTCCTGCTGTGTAACCCAAGTGAGCTTGAGCTTGAGGTCATGAACTGATGGCGGGACATTCTCCTTTGCATTTCTCTGGTAGAGAGCAGAATTCATGGTTCAATCAATTTCAACTAGTTGTCTACCACCATGTTTGACTGCTGGTATGATGTTCTTTTAATGAAATGCTGTGTTAGATTTAGATGTAACAGGACACACAACTACCAAAATGTTCAACTTTTGTCCCATCAGTCAGTTGAATATTCTCCCTAAAGTCTTGGAGATCATCAAGATGTTTCTTTGGTAAATGTGAGACGTGCCTTTGTGTTCTTTTTGGCCAGCAGTGGTGTTTGCCTTAGAAATCTGCTATAGATGCCATTTTTGCCCAGTCTCTTTCTTATAGCTGAATCATGAATACTGACTTTAACTGAGTCAAGTGAGGCCTGCAGGTCTTTAGATGTTGTTCTGGGTTATTTTGTGACCTTCTGGATGAGGGGTCAGTGCACCCTTGGAGTCATTTTGGTAGGCCAGCCACTCCAGGGAAGGTTACCCTGTTCCTAGTGATTTTTCCATTGGTGGATAATAGCTCTCACTGTGGTTCAGTGGGGTGCCAAAGCCATAGAAATGACTTTGTATCCTTTTCTGTGGCTTTTTCGAGACTGACAGATGTCAATGAATTTGTTTCTCATCTGCTCTTAAATTTATTTAGATCCTGGGATGGCAAACATATGTTGATATTTTATCTTAATACTTTACAGTTAACAGCTCTCAGTTATGTTATCATGTCCTGTTGTTTTATTCAGAATTTGGATTGGAGTATTGATGAGCAACACACCACAGTAAACATAGTGGACTACTGCTAGTACTTGTTCAGAGGGTTGTGCCAATACTCAACTAATTGGACCCTCCTAACTACTGCATTAAGGTTTTTTTGGGGGGGGGGGGCAATGTGGTCATGAAATCAATAGGCATTTTTCAATCTATTAAAATAATCAAGTTTTTAACTATATAAGACACATTTTCTCTATCAGGTTTTGTGTTGTATTGTTTTTCTTTCATCTCTAACTAGGAGGTTATTTCCTCTTCAGGACTGTGGCTCAGAGATATGACTATATCTGACACAGTTCATAACCATTATCACAGAAGACGCAGCAGGACTTAAGTGGAAATCCAACTGGAAGTATTTATCCGCTTAACTACCCATACCAAGTAATGATTCACATATCTCTACAGCAGAAAGATAATGTAGATTCTGTACATCTACCTAGTTTCTGTGGTTATTTATAGATACAAAGCTGAATGCTGTATGTGGCCCATACAGGAAGATCATTTTCAAGAAAAGGATACATCAGCTTGGTCTGTCTGAATCACAGGAGGGACTTAAAGGGAACCCTGCATGATCAGACAAGTTCATCTTGTTGGATAGATATTTGTATCTATATATTGAACTAAAAAAACTTACTAGATAGCTGCATTTTGAGTCATTTGAGTTTATAACCTCACCAGGAGGCCGCCATGTTGTGACCACACCAGTAGTGTGACGTCGCTTGGCCATAGCGCTCCTTGCTGTTCATATGCAGTAATCGCTGTTTTAGACTGACAGCCCGTGTTAGGGCTGCATCTCAGAGACGCTGCACATCTCACACGGAGAATTTTAAGATTTAAGATCTATTTTTTCCTTGCACCAGGAGCGGTTATCAGCCAAACTAGACAGGATTATGATAAATACAGAGCCATATTTACCTTGCTGTAGCAAATATGTGTGTCCACATCGGTAGAATATGTTTGAAATAGTTTCTTGATGAACCAGATGAAGGCCACTACTTCATCTGTGCTGTTTATGCAGCTTTCTGTTTCCACATGGTTCAAAATGTTGCAGGTAGAGAAAAACATAGTATGAAAACACTTTCGATTTGCGCTTGTCAAAGTAAAAGCACACTTTAGCATTTCTTTGGAGAAACTCCCTTTGTTTGTACATAATGCTTTTATTTTGAAAAGCTACCGGCACACTTCCAGTATACACTGAATCAAGTCACTTGTAGGAGGTTTACTGAGGTAAAACTTTGGGGAATGACAGAGCTTTGACAGCAGGGAGACAAAGCCAACACACAGCAAACTCATGCCTGATATGAAAGCAGCAAAACAAAGTACCAGTCTGAAAAACCAGTTACTGCATAGAAACGGTGAGAAGCGCTAGTGGTGTCACACTTTCAGCACAGACCAAAACATGGCAGCCTCCTGGTAAGCTTATAAGCTCAAATTTACTCAAAAAACAGGTATCTAGGATATCTAGCAAGTTTTTTAAGTTCAATTTACATATGAGAGACACAAATATCTATCCAACGAGATGAACTTTTAACAAACATACTGGTTCATGTTATATTTTGTATATGGTTGTATAGCATACAGTTTTATAGCATATACTTTCCTGCAGTTCCCTCTAAGTCAGAGTTGGTTTGGTTTTTCAGTCCAAGAGAGCTTCTGTTTGGTGATTTCTATCCTCACTTTTTCCATTCTGTTATTGTCCTGACACACAAACCAACCTCAAAGAAACAGCAGCAACAAAGGCCAGATGATAAAATGCTCTGCACGTCCTCACAGAAAGACAATAAGTCAAACCAGACCAGCAAAAGGCTACTATTCCTGTGTGAGAGGCATTCAGATTCCAATCATAACACAAGAGCCTGAAGCCCAAATATAATAAAAAAACATAAAGGACTATTCAGACATTTTAGTGAATTGAATTAAACAACAATGTTAAATGCTGGGTGTGCAACATGAGAATATGTCCATGAAAAGCTTTGTTTATATCACCTAAAAGTAGGAAGATAGCAGATAATTTATGATCATTAGGAAGACAAAAGACCAGAGTTGTGGTGCAGAGAGCGCCAGACACTGTTGTGCTGTAAATAAATTCCTTTTCTTCCCAAGGATTGGCAAGCGAAATCAGGGTTTTTCTGGGACATCAATATGCCATTACTGATTGATTCCAAGCAACCTGCTGTAGTCTTGACGGCTGTTATGGGCGTGTGCTCTGATAACTGATATAGCAGTCAGACATCTCTTTTACTAAATGAGTTCAAGAGACTGATGCTACAGATACAGTATATTGACAAAAGTATTTGGCCACCGAACCATTACACCAAGTTGGCCTCCAAGAAGGCCCAGCTCACAAACTCCATTCCGGTTTATCCCGAAGGTGCTTGATAGGGTAGAGTGTTGTTGTTGTTGTGCTCAAGACCACATCTGAGAATGAGAGTTGTCTGAGATCAGGTTGCCCCGAGACATAACTAAGATTTATAGGAATCAAGACCAAATCAAAACCGGGGCAAAGACAAGCCAAGACAAGACCAAGACCATAAAAATCGATATAAAAAAAAAAGGTTGGACACTTAAAAAGCATTCTCTCTTTAATCATAGTTTTCTTTTTAATAAGTGTGACCAATAAAAACAAGGCGTCTGCAACTCTTTCAAAGCAAAACGTGCAAAAATCTCAAATGTTAACACATTTTTCCAACTAACTTCTTGTAAAAAATAAATCTTTGTATCTATTTAAAAGCCACTGATAAGTCCAAAATTATTTAAGAGATCTGAAAATGAGGTGTTTAAATTTGTCAGATGAATGATGCCTAAAGTAAGTGTTCAGAGGTATTTCTCGCTAGAAATAAGTCCTCGAGTACAACAAGACTAGGGGCCAGTATCACAGATAAACAAGGCCAGTTTTGTCCATTCATTCAGGTGAGCTCATGTCTGCATCTGCGTCCCACTCGTCTGCCTGAAAGGGTTTCCATAAACAAGATCATCTTCAGGTACTCACCAAACTCCTGCTGAAAGCACTTATGAGAAGTAGCTGCGTGGTATAATGGGTCTTAAATGTAAATGTGGAAATGTTAATGTACCAGAATGCCTTACAGTGCAGAGACACCTATAAGGAATACAAGATGAGATGTTCCCTCTGTTCTGCTGAGCACTCTCTTCTTTTCTGCTCTAATGCACGTCTCAAGGCCTTGTCATGTTCACTGATTCAGAGATTATGTAAAAAAGATAAGTCTATTTCTTCTACACCCCTATAGGGATGGTGTTCCTCCATACAAAGAGCACTGGTAATGGCTTCAATTACACTGTCAGACCAGTGATTGAAACATACATGTGAAGTGTCTGCTCTAATGGGTATGATTATTATAAAAAAGTCTGGGAATTCCTCTCATTAAAGTGTCAGCTTTAACCTTCCAGGGATAGGTTGGAAGGTTATCCGTGTTTGTTGAGTGCACAGCGTCATTGGCTGCTAAAAAGAGACCTTGGACTGAGTTTCTCCAGTCTTTCAGTGGCTATCAGCTCTGCCAGACTCAAAGATGCTTCTCTAATATATAGCCCAGTGCAGATAGATAGGATCTTAAGCAGCCTCAACAAATATCAACTTTCTCACTGTCATTTTATGCTTTCCTCTATTCTGACCCAGACCTCACATTTATTGCCACTCTAGTAGTCAAGAAAAGAAAATAGGAAACATGGCTTGTACTCTTTTCTTCATCAAAACATATTTTCAGTTTTCCATTGAGTGTTGAAACCTCTCGTTGACAGCAAAAGGTGATTAAAGTGGCCAAGTTGAATAAATTTGCCAAAGGAAAAAGTCACTAACTGAAGTTAGGAGGACCAAATCTGCAAAGGTAACAGCAGGCTAAGGTTTATCCAATGATTTATCCATCAGGCTAGTTTTTCTTTTAGAAAAGCCATTAGCTGATTTAAACTTCAGCCTCCTCTCTGGTGTCTACATCAAATTTCAATCCTGTACTACTTTTCTGTTTGCCTGTGTGGCTATACAATTTTCACTTCACACTGTTTTGTACTGTATATTCTGGTATAATGTAGGGATGTTCCGAGGCAAATATCAGATCAGCAAATGCAAAATTCAGATGCACAAGTCAACTTGTCTAAAGTTAAGGAATGCTCAAAAACATTCAGAACTGAGATTTATTTAACACAGGGTCAGTAATTTGAAGTTGGTTGTGTAAAAAATGTTAGCAGTTCATTGCTGGCCTTCAATACACCTCGACAGTAAACCTCCACATGCTGAATGTGGGACTTGTTTGCTTGGTTTTTTACAAGTTTAACATGACACTTAGTGCGTGTACAACTTTGTCCCCGTTTGTAGATAAAAACCAGGGGCTGTCTGTGACATCAATTTGATCTACTTTATTTACATCCCTGTTGTCATGCACTAGGTAGCCTGGCAGTAGCCATTAACTGCAGCTGTAGTGTTTGCCAGTGGCAGGCAGCTGTGTTACAGTGTAAACAGAGCATTTGGCTTGGATTGCAGAAACTGATGAAAATATTTAGCACTAGAATAACCAACTAGTGATTGTGGTCCAACTGCAGAGAGACTCTTCTTTGGCTGTTTAGCTTACTAACTGTACATGATCCTTGTATGAACACAGCTTTAAAACAACAGGAAAATCTTAGACTGTGAAGAAATAAAATGTATCAATGATGCACCAAAGCAAATAGGGTGTTGCATCAGCTCTATCACTTATTTTATATGTTTCAGTTGTGTGGTCTTCCCCCTCCTATTCTGCTCCCAGGCTGAGTAGCGATATAGAGCTGAAAATGAAAACTAGATTTGAAAATAAGTCCTTAAAAAGGATCTTAACTGGCCTATATGGGACTGCTTAATGGTTTTCTAAACTATCTGGATGTTCGAAAACAAAAAAATACAGTAATTTGCACAATCTTTACAAAGCTTACAAACTTTTTTATGACTTCAGGAAACAGAAACGGTGTGCTGCGAGTCAAACAGGGAAGAGGAGATCAGACACAAAGTGTTCTGTAGAGGCAAGAGTGTGGTGGAAGCAGATCTAATCCTGTTTAATTTTCATTGTTACAGTCTATATTATTCTGCTTCTTCATTGTTTAACCAAGTTATAAACAAGTCTCTTTACCTCTCCCTCTTAGTAATGGAGTCTTGTTAATACCAGAGTCATATATGGGGGAAGGGGGAATGCTAGCAAGGTCCAGACATGGGTAATTATTTAAAAAAAAATGTTTTTAATGGTATAGTCATTGATTTGCATGCATGTATTTATATGAATGCTGCATTAAGTGATCTGAGTCTGCAGCTCCCTGTCTTCTCTCATCCAGTGTGTAGCAGACAGGTGTGAATGTGATAATAACATCACAGCTCTGTGTCAAATAGTAAAAATCATTAACACAACTCTTTTATGAATAAACTTCAGATTACATTGAAATAGAATAAAGCCACTAGGCTTCTTCAGTGCATTACCATGTGTCACAGACATTTATCACATTCAGGGTTAGTCTATAATTTGCTCATTTTGTCATTTTTACCAGCCTACAAACAAAGCTAAATGAAGTTACATATGAAAAAGCTGCAGCTGTAGGATTTATGTTGATAGCCCATGTTATAAAAGAAATATCAGTGCATAAAAATGTGTCTGATGAAGACAAAGATATGTTTGAAAACACAAAAACAGGACACACAACTAAATCATAATTTGAAAGTTTGAAATTAGTTACATAACACAGACTTGCAATCAACTAAGGTCCATAAATAGTACACTAATTTTTAAACTGTGATGCTTTGTTGTCCCTTTTGGCACCCTTTGGTTAAGCAACATCAGCGTCTGCAGGCCCCCCCCCCCCCCCAAGTTATTTAAATTAAATCAGAAATCTTAATAAATTTCCTCATGCAACACCACTAGCTGACTCTATGGTGCTTTCTACAAATATTTCATCTTTAAAGGTTGGGCAGCTACAGTACGTAGCCATCTGTACAGCCACAATTTAGCTGTCCATTCTATTCTATACTATTTTTTAACCAGATTTCTGGTAATCCTGTAATCCTTTACACAAAATGAGTGACTTTCTAATGCTGTCCACTTAAAGACAGGGTCATACAGATGGATTAAATACTGATCCAATATAGCGTGATTACCCCCTATTGCTTTGGTCTAACCATGTGGATAAAATAAGATTGTTCAAGTGTGGTTACCTCTTTCTCTCTGCATTACTGTAATCCTATTGCGGATAATAAGGCACCCAACTTCCCAATACAGTGCTGTAATAAGACAGCTCTCCCTCCTGGATTCAATATTGATCCAATTTGGTGTGATTTCCATCGGAGTTCTGGCCGCTGACTGACTCCCCTGGTGCCAAACAGACTGGCCATGGAGGAACCAGAGCCAGAGCTGCACAGAGCTAAGCTGATCTGAATATGAATGTAGGTTGACACGAGTCCAGGCTGAAACTGATCTACATTGAACCGGATCCAGTGATGAGTGGTACTCAGAGACAGATTACAGTTTTGGTTTAGAGGTTGATTACCAGTTTGGTTGTCGGATTAGCTTAGCATCTCCCTTTGTTATCACTACATGTAGTGATGTTGAATGAAATCCAATGGAGTGAGGAGGTGGTAAACGGTGAACTGATCCAAATGTGATGTACAAAGGAAAGAGAGGGTGGGAAATTTTGTGAACTGACACTCCAAACAAACTGTTTCTCTCGTTATGAGCAGATATTGGCCTTACTGTGACTGTGGAATTAAATGAATGAATACAGAGGAACTGGGTTATATTTTCATTGATGTAAAGGGGTAGACAGGTGATATAAAACATACAAGAAACAAGATTCCTACACATGGGAATAGTAATCAGGGAAACCAAAGCTGGTTTATTTATAGAGCAGCTTTCATTCATCCGTCTTTTAAAGGCACTAATAATTGAAATCAGACATTAAATCACAACACTTTTTGGTTCTGTTGTCACTTTTTCCCACTACATTTCCTGCCATAAAATCAGATTGATCAAAGAAAGTCCCAGCTGGTGTTTTCCCCATAGTTTGTTCTTTATATATCCACATACACGACAGCCTTCTATACGGGAGGTATTTGCACATGAATTGTTATGCAGATTTGCTGTTATGAAGGCCAATGTTCCTTTGAAGATGTTCTGTGTGTTTGCAGGGCTATATAGAGTTTCTGACTGCATCACTGTCACACACATAATTGCAGTAAAGATTTCCACGCTAAGTGTTGCTATTCTGTCCAACGTAGAGGTCTGTCCCTGTAACCAAGTGGAACTAATTTACAACCAATCTGGGTTCCTGAGCGTCCTGCTGGCTCAGTGGGACATGATGCCTGCCACATACTCACACTGCTGCATATTGGAACCAGTTTCTTGGAAAATACCATGTGCCATCCAAACGCTCTTCCCCTCTCTCTTTTGGTAATTTTGGAGTTTTCGCATCGAGTTTACCAACCCAGTCGGCAGCAATCTCAGAGCCCGGGAACACTGAGCAGAAGAATAGAGGGGACACCCGTGGCTCGATTGTTGTCTGCTATTAAATTGTACATGATTATATGTTGCAACCTCAATCCCAAAAACACAGGAGTGCTGGGAAATGTAAATAAAAATGGAATAAACCCATATTTTATTTCCAATAGAACATAAACAACATACCAGATGCTGAAACTGAGGCATTTTACAATTTCATTAGCATTGTGTAGCATCCCCTCTTCTTTTGACAACAAACTGTAAAAGTCTGGGAAGGGAGGAGACCAGTTGCTGGAGTTTTGGGAGAGGAATGTTGTCCCATTCTTGTCTGAGGATTCCAGCTGCTCCATAGTCCTGGGTCATTTTTGCTGTGTTTTTCGCTCAAAAAATCTTCCTTGAAAGAGATGTCTGGGAGCTTATATTGCCCTAAAAGCTCTATATGCTTTTCAGTATTGATAGTGCCCTTCCAGATGTGTAAGCTGCTCGCACCATTGGTGCTAATGGAACCATGCATAAATGCAGACTTTTGAACTGTGTGCTGACAACAAGCTGGATAATCCTTCTCCTCTTTAGTCTGCAGGATACAGTGTCCATGGTTTCCAAAAAGAATTCAAATTTTGATTCATCTGACCACAGAACATTTTCCACTTTGCCTCAGTCTCTTTTGTATGAGCTGAGACCCAAAGAAGATGGCAGCGTTCCAGGATCATGTTCATACATGGCTTCTTCTTTGCATAACAGATTTAACTTGAAATTGTGGATGGCATGGCGAACTGTGATGACAGACAATGATTTTTAGAAGTGCTTCTGAGCCCATGCAGTGATTTCCAGTACAGAATCATGCCTGTTTTTAATGCATTGCAGCCTAAGGGCACAAAGGTGATGAGCATCAAAGACTGACCTTTGTCCTTGTTCCTTGTGCTCAGAGATTTCTTGAGATTCTCTGAATCTTTTGATGATATTATGAACTGTAGATGGTGAGATACCCAAAGTCTTTGCAACTTTTTACACTGAGGAACATTTTTCTGCAATTGTTTAACAAGTGTTTTTGCAGATTGGTGAACCCCTCTCCATCTTCACTTTTGAGAGACTCTCTAAAATGTCCTGTTGTTTACCTGTTGCTAGTTAACCTTACTGGTTGCAAAATGCTCATCCAGCTGTTCTTCATTAACACCACTTACTTTTTAAGCCTTTTGCTGCCCCCCAAAAATTATACTGCTATATCATTTTTCACTCTGTCCCGCCTTTTTAGAGAAATTGGGCTGTAATAAAAGCAAAACTGCTGTTTCTTCACAGCCTATGGACCCTGCCTCTTTTCCTTGGTTTCCTTGATGTAGCCAAAGTCTTGACTTGATTGGTAAATTCAACTCCAACTTCAAACCATTTCTGACACCACCAATCTTGAATTTCTTCTTCAGATTCTCCATTTATATTATGATGTATGTTGTATAATCTAAAGCATTGCCAAAAGTTTGCCTTCAGTGAAAACAGGATAGGCTAAATGTCTAACTTCCTCAAGGGCTATACGTTATGCAGAACACAGCCTACATCACCAGTGCTGAGAGCTGATGTTAGCTGTGCAGCTGACCAGCCAGGATTGACACATCTTTTGAATGCACCACTGAAGCTTTAAAGCAGTGATGGGCAATGTTTTTTACAACATGGCAACTTTCTTTTCACTCCTAGAGGGCTAACTTGAAGAGTACTCTCAATTCAGCAGTTAAAATTTGACCAAAAGAATCGATGAATAGCTTCATCAGTTTGGGAATAAAAAATAGGGATGCTTTTTCAGTTCAATAAATAGATTATTTACTGACCTGCTAAGTTTTCTGTTCAGTTCTTTGCTCATACTGAAATTAAGAAATGCTGTCCAGTTTTAGAGAAAAAAAAAACAGATGTTATAGCTACATCAAGGCTATTTGTGATTTTGATTTTTTTTCATACTTCTGTTGCATGGTTATGTTTGTGAGGTAAGATTATATCCATATGAGAATGAGCCGCTGATCTTTGCAGTTTAGACAACAATCTTCAGTTAGTTATTCAAATCAAGGTTTCACCAGTCAAAGCAATGTGGAATACTGTTGTACATTTCTGAAAGCATTTTACTTTTATTACTTTTATTGGCTTTAAGGAGGCTCTTATGAACCAAAGCTTCCAAACAATTGAGATAATCATATAAATAAAGGCTGTGAATTAAAGCTTGATTAACACTCGATTTTGGTTGAGTGGTTAAAAGTCCATCTATTAGCGCAGTCTGTATTGGAAAACTTCCAATCAAAGCATTAACCACACTGTCATGGCCTCAATTTGGCTCCTTTTACAAAGCAATCACTGCAATCTGTTCTATTAGGTAAGTTTGCAGCCTCTGATTTGGTCTGGACGGGTTTCAAAAGCTGTTCTCACTCATTTACCCCTGAAAATTCAGCAAATTTTATGCAGGCTTTCCCTTCCTGAGTTGTTGTTCAAACAAAGGTCTTTAAGCTTAAGTTTAAGCACTAAAAGACTGTTTTTAAAATTAAAATTAAAATTAAAATTAGAAGACTTAATTTCTTAGAATTTGGTGAAGGAAAGGGGTTCTACAAATGCACAGCCATACATGCAAAACACTTACTAACTGAAGTGCAAAATATTTCAGATTCAAAGCATGTACATAAAATTGCAAATGTTACATGCCTTGGGCTTTTCAACAGGTTTTTCTACCTAGACAGCAGAAATTGGTAGAATGAAAAAAAAAACATATTTTAAAGTGCTTTCTCGGTCTGCTGCTTGCAGTATTATCAACAGCATGCTCCTAAATATTAAGACTGTTCCTGACTGCTCAGCTGGAAATATGGCAAAGCCCAGCAGAAATGGGTATGTATAATGACGCTGGTATTTGCCCTGAAGCCCTGAATCTGCATAAAAAACACTACACCACAACAGAACACTTCTTGCACATCAATGATCATAAGTTTAATACCTCTTTCAGAAGATCAACAGATATTAGAGTTGCATAATAAATCACAGCTGTATCATTATTGCAACATGAGCCTCGGCAATAACAACATGACATCCTAAATTCAATGAAAAATTAGAAAAAAACAAAGGCAAACTAGCAATACTTTCCTACTCAGCATGTCTGTATCTTACATGATTGCACACCAATTTCATGCAGTCTGTCTCAGTAACTATTGCAAACAGCAATAGCTATAATTTGCAGATGGACAGATTCCATATCTGTTATCAGGCAGATCCATCGCGCAGATCCCAGTCTGAAATGATTGTGACTGAAACAAATTTGACCAATCAGTATGATTTGAGGAGAACAAGGCAGTAGCTACAGGCTGGGTTTAGTTGTACTGAATGTTGGTTGCAATAGCTGTCAATGCTTTTAGCTTGGATGTAGCTTCAGTATAGCTGCTGGACTGAACTCTCTGAATAAGACGAAGTTTCAATGAACAGCACTGAAAGCTTTACATGATGGAAAAGATGTTTTTCTCTAACCTGGTTTGGCATGAGTTTACGATAGTTACAGGCAGTGTTTAGTTGTACTGTGAGCTGGTACATACAGTGGTGTAGTGATTAGCTTGGTTGTGGCAACAGCAGCAGTTTTTATCAGATCTGGGCAGCATTAATTTATCGAAGAACTACACTGAAAGCCTCTCCTGTCGGAGAATATGTTTGCACTTCATTCCAGTCCTGACCAGCCTCACCATGCATTTTATTTTAGTACTCATGGGAGCTACACATGCCTGCCAACTCATTTTATCTTGACTCTCTGATTGGTCCATTTTGAAAAGAAAGTCACCTTCTTAGAATATTTTGAAAAGTCTTGTCCTTCAAAAACACTTTGTATGAGAGGTTTCTCAGATGAATTTGAAATGTATTCTAGTCAATGGAAATACTGTATATGAAACAGTCAACGCCAAAGGTCTTAGGGGGAGCACAAGGCTTTGTCTGCTCTGAGGCTGCCAAAAATAGATTTGCAAATATTGACTACAGCCATGAAAAAGGAGTTATTAAGTAGTTTATACAAAAATCCTTTGATAAGAAAAACACAGAGGGGCCATTTTTGGGGTTATATCAGTTAAACAGTTAAAATATATGTGGATTTTTGATGACAGTGTGTCAGTTTTTCTTCTCTCTTGGGTCCTGGGGGGGCTCCACTTTTGTTAGGTATATATGGGGGGGTTAACTTTTAGTGTGTCTTACCTGAACCCTTATTCTAACCCTAAATGGAGGTTTATTTATTTATTTTTTGGGGGGGGGAGTTTTAGCCTATATTTCTGGTCTGAAAGAGACGAAGTCTGCAAAACTGGCTGTTAGAGATGTATGGTCTACAGACAGATCCCTCTCCACTTTTTCCAAAAAAGTGACCTTATTACACCCTGTCTTGATAAACATAGTTTTCAAAAATGGAAATCACTCCTAAATCCCAATGTGGACCAAAGCTGAAAACTACAAACTACTCACTGCAACCTTTTAGCCCAAAGAGTACTGGGTAATCCCTGCATTCTATCCCAAACAGCTGAGATTTTTTTAATTTTTTTTTATTTTCCAACATCAGAGCAAAATCTCAAGCTGTGCCTGAATTATCGACATGGCAGTTTTGCGGAAACCCCGGCAGAGCTGTTCTTCTAAGCTGGCATGGCAGCGGGCAGATGTGAGGCCTGAAAGTGATGCTAATGCATGCTGCCCTTGTTTCTGATCCCTCTTAGTGTGCTTCCCTGCTCTGAATCACAAATGTAATTATTTGACCATAATAGTGTTTACAAAACCGAGGAGAAAACACATCCTGTCACTTTCTGATATGTATATATGATGTGTGCAGTTACAAATGTTAGTAAATGACCCTCGTGCTCTGTATTCAATTATTTAAAAAGATAAAATTCCTCTTAAATCTGCAATATAGTGATTAATTGTTAATGTGCCCTAATGTGTCAAGGGTACTTTACTATCCTAATGCAGCTAATTATCCCTCTCTGTGTGTCGATTTAACAGCTTGGCATGAGTCGGGTATTTATTCTTGCATTATGCATGTCGTGTTGTGATGTTATGTTTGGTACACAGGCACACGGTAAGGCAGCTGTGGCTGCAGGGAGCGGTTGTGAATTTGCCAACATGGCTGTTGCAAAGTTTTTTGCAAGGGAAATGTAAAGCAGGCAAAGAAAAACAAGCTATTTATATCTGCTCTACCATCTTAGATTCATAATGATCATCTGTCTCTGTCTTCTTCTCCCATTTTTTCTCTCTCACCCCCAACTATTCATCCTTAATTATTTCTTTTTCCATCGCTTATTCCATCCCTTCAACCTTGGCCTCTTCATTTCCTCCTCCCGTGGATGTCTTTACTCATCCTCCTTAGTTGATCTCCCCTCAGCATCCCTTTATCTAACCCCTCTCCACCACCACCACACACAGACTCCTCTTATTCGCGCTCTCATTCTCTTTCTCTCTTTTTATTCTGCGATTTGGGTCACTGACTGACTAAAAGACTACACACAGCTGGCCTATAAAACGTTCTGCCCTCCTCTCCAGACCCCTCCCCTCACATGTACACACTCACACACAACATTACAGTCAATCGCAATCTGGCACAACCATGAACTGACAGTGTCCTAAAACACATTTGTATATTTGGTACATCATATATTTGAATTAAAACCCCCATAGTTCCATTTGTATTGATTTCTTAACCTTTATTTCGCCTTATTTCAATACATATATTTTTTTATATTTTAGCTCTTTCACAACTCCTCCACACTGCTCCTCCTTTACTATTCTCCCTCATCCTCCTCTTCATCAAAAAACTCCCTGACCTGAATCCTAACACATTATGGCTGTGCATTTATGGGCTGCTCAAAAGCTGCCAGTTTTTTCAACCCAAAGATCTCAGCTAGAGCAGTTTGATCAAGTCAGTGCTGATATATATGTGTATATATATATATATATATATATATTTTTTTTTTTAAGTTTTTTAGTTTTTTATCATTTTTTGCAGCAAAGAATTCACCTGACGCACCAGATAGACTGTTCATATATCGCTGGCAAGGAATTTCACTCTCATCCGGGAAAACTCCCATACAAAGCATCTGGGAAGGGCAGGACTTTTCCAGAAATTCTTGGAAGGTGATTGGATGAATGTTTTGTCAGTCACATTCAGTACAGGCCAATAAGAGAGACAAGACCAAATGAGGTAATGGGCATGCCCATCTCCGATAGTAACCTGAGCTCAACAGACAAGCGCTGCCAGATTTACAGAAGTCGGAAGTAAGCAAATACTGTTACTGTGCTTAACCCTCTAATGGTGCGCAATATGATGCCAGGTGGAAAAAAATATTTGTGGTGGGGTTTTTTTTGTCATAAAATAGGGTAAATAAACATAATCTAATAAAAAAAATTACTTTTTTTTTTTTTTTTTGGAAGAGTCCTTTTTAGGGCACGTTTCCTCAAGGCAACACTGCACCATGATGGAATGGAATGAACAAGAAAAAACATGATTTGAAATTTGAACAAAAAGTTTTTTAAAGCATATTGGAATTGCAAAGTAGCTGCAACAGGCTGCAATTCATGTTATTTGAACTTTAATGGTGAAAATAATTATTTTTGTTATCTATCTTACTGTATTGTGGTAATAGTCGTTGCTGTACATTTACCCTCACTGTCCTCGTCCTGATCCACATCACTTTTCACTTTCCTCATCCTCATTCTCATCGTGGTCAATCTCACTGTCCTTGTCCTTGTTTTTATTTCAGTAATCACAGATTTATACCAAAATGCACAATACCAAAATGTAATGGTATCATTGTGCACTTCATAACAGTACAGTGTTCCACAATGCAGTAAGGCAGTATTCCATAATGGTGCGGTGTTGCCTCAAGGCAACATGTATATTTTAACAATTTTCCATTATGTATTCATCAAAAATGCAACATTTAACTACTAGATATTAAACTTTACCCACCAATAATTATGTACACATTTTTTCCGGCCTCAGAAATATCTGGAAAATATATTTTCTCTCAGTTCTTTTGCAGCACAATGGCCGAGCTGTTTTGAGTGAGAACGTCTGCACAAAAGTGTTCAAAATGGCATCCGGAGCGTCATATGACAAGTCAAAAAACTTTTATGGGTTACTTTAGGTCCTGTCATTTTTTTAAAGTATTGGATCATACTTGGGAATGTATTATGTGAGTGCACAAGGCCAAAAAGTGGTATGTTGCCTACAGGCAACACTGCACCATAGAGGGTTAAGTTGTTTTCTCAGGTATCTGTACTTTAAGTATATATTTTTCTGCCGACATTACATGAACTCCCTACATATGAACACAAATATCTGCATTTTCTTCTTGTTAAATTGTCAAAACAGGATCTTGTCTCATTGTGGGCAGCCAATCAACCAAAATATGATCAAACATCTGGTCCCCCTGCAAATGATGTACTATCACCCACGTTTTCCACGTAGGATGACTGCACCGCGGGGGCACGCTGGTAGTCGAGTGGTTAAGGCGCGCACCATGTACGCGGGCAGCCCAGGTTTGAATCCGGCCTGAGGCCCTTTGCCACATGTCTCTCCCCCACTCTCGTCCCTGTTTCCGAGTCTATCCACTGTCCTCCTCTATCCAATAAAGGCACGAAAAGGCCCAAAAGCAAATCTTTAAAAGATTTGGAGTTTGCACCGACCGAAGGCGAGTGACCTCACCTGCCAGAAGCGCGTCTAGAGTGCTGCGCCATGACGCACAGCCCTGATCAGCTAGCAGAGTTCACGAGAACTGCAAGTTCATCCAGGAATAGTATGTCAACAGTGGATGATTTTACCTTTTGGGGTTAATTTATCATCCTTTCTGGTATAAGTCCATAATATTATTGCTTCTGCCATTGGGTGAGTACATTAGGAAGTTAAAATGTTGATGTTTGCTTAAGGGATGTCAGTGGTGCCGTTGTAGCTCTGTGACCCACTGGCCTCTTGGTGACCCTTTCCTCTCGCTGCAGGATAAGACGTAGTGTTGATATAGTGATGATATTTACTATTTAGTGTTGTATTTTGAAAGAATCGGATATTCTACGCTGGTTACTTCCTTTTTGAAGCTTTCTGATCGACGGGTATTGACGTCGATGTTTGGCAGTGGCCAGCACTGAAAATTAACCTGCAGCATATCTAGAAACAAAGCAGAGCAGAGTGGCGCTCCAGGGACGTGCCGCTGCTGGTCTGGAGTGCCGGCTGTAGAAATGCTCTGATAGACTGGAGAGGGAGTGAAGTGCACGGCAGTATGATTCGCTGGCAGATAACAACGTGTTCGCTGTCTGTGGAAATCTGTGGTCAGGCTGAATTGGAAGTTGTGGGACTTCCAATTAAAAATTTGTGTCTTAAAATTGGAAAGTGTATGGCAGTCTTTACCTGCTAGACCAAACGTGGAGGACAAACAAATCGTGGTATAAATATGATAGATAATCAGACATATATAACAGACATACATTATGTTATTGAAAATCTTGTGTGGATAATTTTTAAAGCATTGGTAGTCTACTCAACGGGCCACTAAGGGTGCTTATTTCAAACCGCACAACCCCCCCAGTACTGCAGCACTGCACCGGTTGTTAACGTAAGAGCAAAACTATCCTATTTTGTATGATTGTAAAATTTTATTTTGACAGAGCCTGTACTTTCTCACTTTTGCTTGAGTAAGGGAGTTGAGTCTATGTACCTCTACTTAGGTATTTTTATTAACTCTGGTTCTTTATGAACAGTGGAGCTTGTTGTTGGATAGAACTCATGCCAAAGCAGGTCAGGAGATAGGCAAAAACATCTTTTTTGACATGTTCCGTCATGTAGAAGTGTTCAGTGATGTTCTTTGCTCTTTATTTCATAAAGAAATGTGGTTCAGTTCAAGTAAAACTGCCATTATACTTAAGCTATATAATCGCTATTGGCTTCCAGTACAACTTCACCCTGCCTGTAGCTACGGCCTCATTCTCCTTAAATGATGCTGATTCATCATGTCTATTCTCAGTCCTAGCTAAAAACACATCAGTCTGGAGCTTTGCAAGATGGATTTGCCTGATGACAGACATGGAATCTGGCCAATCAATCTTCTTTGCAAGGTTAGCAAAGACTGGGACTGATACATTATTTGTTAGTGCACTACATAGTTCCTGTGTTTGTGTGCTTTGTATCAACATGATAACAGTAGGTCAACAATTTAGCAAACACATTTCCCATGCATGCAGGCTCTCTGCTCTCATCCAGATCTAATAATGTGGCCACCAGATACAGCACGCCGCTGCACATGCTCGCACACACAGACGCTTAATCACATAATCTCTTCCCAAATAATTAATGACATCATTTTTGGTCCTGGCATCCACAAAGCCGGTAAACTGGACGCCAGAGGTAAAATAAAAGGGACAATGAGATAAAAGAGAGAGGATAGAAAACCAGACACAAAGAAAGCATGAGTGAAAAAAGAGAGTGGTGGGTTGATGAAACGATCTAAAGATCACAGAGAGGAGGTGAAGAAGAAAAAAGACTGTAATAGAGAGACGGTGCAGGGGCAAAAAGGTTGTGGTTGCAGGAGAAGCCAATTTATATTTTTAATTGTCTTTGCATTGTAGTGAGTGATGCTGAAATGTGAGCTTGATGGATACATAGGAAATTTGTATTAACAGACCAAGTCTATGCATAGAGGTGTAAAAAACTGCAGCAGTTGTATAACCTGCATTAAATTAATGTTGATAAGAAGAAAGCAGGCAGAAGAACTTGAAATAACTTGTGCTTTTGAGCATTACTTACACATCCAACTGAAACAGACCATCATTCTGATCCAGATTCTCTTTTTAGTCCCAAAAGGAGAAATTAGTTTTGCAGTAGCACGCAGAAGATGGCATACACATGGAGAATAACTGTAAAATATGACCCAATTAAAAAGACACAAAAATAAACACAATTTGAAGAACAATATACACAAAATTAACTCCAGAGCTCACAATGGAGATTATTTCTACGTAATGCAAAGTGCAATGCAGAGGTGTGCAAATGAGCGATGATAGTGCAAGAAGAGCAACCTGAGGGCTAATTATCATTTAGTAAACGAGTTCTTAAGTCTTTAAGGGATCTTTGCAGGAGCCCTTAAGTGATGAGGTCAAACTCACTCTGAAGCAGATGACTTGGTTGTTTAGCTTTAGCCATGCTACTCCTTAAAACATGTTTTAAAACTCCTCAAGCATCACCTATCAACCATAGCCAACAATCTCTCTTAGATACACCCCTCTAAAACACTCTGATCTGAAAGTCTGAATCTACAGTTCCATTTAATCCACCAGGAAAGCAGTCAGCAGGGAACATGACCAAACAGCCTTTTTATTCCAAACACATCTATAATCCAATTAAACTGTGATTTTATGCTTTTCAAATTATACAGAAATGTAATCCTGGACCAGTAGCTCTGTGTTTTCATTCAGTGTTTTGGCCTGTAGTTTTATAGCCTATTTAAAAGTTTTAGACCCAATGTCTCTACCAAAATTGAAATCCAAAACCCTCACAAACGGAACAGACATCACCTGTGTGATCTGCAATGAAGCAGGATTAAAGGGTTTAAGAGGTATATTCCTCCTAAAGCTCTTGTTCTTAATGTTACTCACAGCCTGCTTTAAACTTGCTATCACCAGTGGAACTTGTGCTGCTCATTTAACCTGCTGCAGAGGAGGTTATGTTCAAAGTAATCAATGTAGAGTCATTGATCTGGCTTTCCTCCTGATAATACTTTGTGATATGATCTGTTTTCTATCACGGATCTTATATGGATTTGATTGCTGATGCAGAATATGTGAGCCTCTCTAGTTTTCCCTCTCTCTTTTTTCGGGTTTGTTGTGTAAACATCTTTAGGTGCAACAGTATTATTCTTAAACATGGAGAATGAAAGCAGTGTAAGAACATGTTGGATTCAGTTTCACTACCTAGTCTATTCAACATTGCTGGTATGCAGCTTGTAAAATATGGATCAGAGTACTGATGAGTTGAGTTGTATTGGCCGGCTGCTGGGCTATTGATCCCTGTTCACAATTAACCAAAACAATTCATTTAACCTTGAATTAGCCCACATAGTGATTCCCTCTTTCCCTTTACACGGCTATAGGGCAGTGTCAGGATAAAATCTCATTCCTGAGGATAATTTACATTTGAATCATGTACAAAATAAAGTGTCAAGTTCAGATGCACTGTGATATAAAGAGGAGGCACAGAGAGTCAAATTAACTCAAAAGTGAATCGTGTGTCAGAAAATTTCGCCAAATATTTTTTCTTTGTTGTCTTTTTTTTATGTTGGCTTTGCTGTCATCACCAGCAGCCTAGAACACAGTGAATTTACCTGTGTACATTTTACTCGAATTGAATAAAATTTTACTCTGAAAAAAATAACATTTGGTTCCAGTCTGTTTAGAGTAAAATGATCTCTGCTTGCAGAGTAATATTTCAGTTTTTTTACTCTAAAAAGTCTTTTTTTTTTTACTCTAAATGATGATTATGTACTCATGATGAACAAAATAAAAACAACTCTACAGCAGTTGACTCAATACAGTGTTATATTTAGTCCATTCAGAGCTGTTTTTCATTCCTTATAGACATGTTCTCCACTCATCATGGAACAATTTCTTCTCCATATAGAGTTTGGAAACACTTATGTAGAGCTGTATCTTACCCTAAATACTTAGATTGATGTTCCTCTCTTTATAGAGCTATATTTCCTCTTGAAAAGATCATTCTGCTGCCTTTCTACCTAAAAATAGAGGACCAACAAAGGAAGGCCTTCTGTGTGTGTGTGTGTGTGTGTGTATGTATACATATGACAAAAACCCAGGGCTGAGCATGAGATGAGGTAGTAAGGTTAAAGAAGTTTATTATACAATGATGGTGTCCATGCTGTGGTTGGCAGAATCACTAGCAGAGAGACAGAGACACTGCAAAAAATAGAGGACAAAATGGAGATAGACAAGGCAAGAAAACAGACCAAAAAATTACTAGATTTAAAGGTTAAAGATGAGCCAGGTTACCTGACTAGAAGTTGTAGAACAGGTGTCTGAAAGTCCATCACCAGGTGTGTAGATCTTGATTGCCAAGGATTATCTGCAGCTGTTACCTCCATGAGTGACGGCAGCTGAGTTGAAACTTAAGCAGGTGTGGTATAAATTTTACTCCAGCAGAATTTCCTCTGTGTTGGCTGTGGCTGGTAATAATACACTCAAAGAAGAGCAAATTTTACTATTTTTGAATAAAATATTATTTACTCTGGAAAAATTAGTCACAGGAAAATCTATGTAGCTTTTAATGATCAAAAAACTTGCTATTTTAGGCTGAACAGAAGTCAAACTTCTTATTCTTGTGGAATGCACACAGATTCTGTGAGATGAATCTTTTGTTATCATAGAAATTTACTGAAAGCTTCTCAGCTTGTACAGGCACCAATGGCCAAAACAATAATGCTTAGCCACTCCAACCAGACACAAAGTCCCGTGTCTGTGCTCTGGCAGTAGCCAGGACTGGAGTTAATATGTTGACAGGTCATCGGGCCATCTCTCTGTACGTCCAGATGAGTCATATTAGCTCAAGAATGCTTTGAAGGATTGTCTTCAAACCTTGATGTCAACTCTGACTCAACGATGAACCGATTTGATTATGTAAGTAGAAGTTCAAGGTCATTGAATGTCATGTATATTTTTTTTGCTTGTGGATGTGATATCTCAAGAATACTTTTTGGGGTTTTGTTCAAACTTTGCACAAATCCAGTCTGACTAAGATGGACTAAATACATCTTTGAGATCAGTTAAGGTCACTATAACCGTAAGTCTTTCAGCCATTTTTTTTAAGAATATCTTGAGGCTATTTTGTTGATATGGCACAAACCAACTCTTGGATTTTAGGGTGAGCTATACCTTTTTGACCCATTTCCAGCAATTCAAACCTCAATCAGACTTATAACCACCAGGCAGTACTTTTAGTTAATATTGGAGGAGGTTTTCATTGTCATTTCAATGCTGAGCTTTATGTTTCATCCCATGAGAGAGATCCAGTGTAATGTTAGATTATTATGCAGACCACAGTCCATCTGTCAACTCCACTGAACTGGACAGTAAAGGTTAATATCTGCCATAAATATTTAAACCTTTTTTGACTTATTAAAATGATCAACAGCGTTCCACTTTTTGCTTGCAAAGTCCGGCTGAACACTTGAAGCAGTGACAGTCAGAAAACATGATATCTGCAAAACTAAATGAAATCTTATAAATCAAGATACATGCTGTTATCTGATCATCGAGTTCATGATGAAATCAAAGTTTGAATAGTAAAAGTATGAAGACATCAGCAGGTGAATCAGCTGTTACTTTTTTCTTTTAGAAAGTTTTAAACTTTATAATGAGTGCTAAGGTTTTCATGCTGAATTGTCTTTTCTAGGTCTGAGTTGAGCACACCAGCTGTTGTCTGTCCTTTTATAAAAGTCTCACAACAGAGGTGAAATTACATTTTTCCATTTTCCATATGGCACATTGGATGGAAAAGCCTTAAGAGATTGTACACAACAGGGATGCTGATGCAAAGAGTGGTAAAATGCTGCAGAAATGTGGAGGTTATCATAAAAATGTATTATTCTGGCCTTTAGCTTTATGGTCCTTGACAATAAAATAGGCAATGCAGACTCCTCTCTGTTTTGTCATAACACAAGTGTAATCATATGGGTATAAAACTAAATAATAACGCACCATTACTGCTAATTTAACAGCAGAAGTGGGCTGAAATGGAGGCCAGGGTAGACTAAGAGAGTTCACTCAAGGTCAAACCAGTGAGACTGTTATAGTTTTGGGGTGGGGGGGTGCTTTTATTTTGAAAGGACAATTGGAGATATGAAATACAGAGAGAGGGAGTGGTGGAAGACATGGACCGAACGAACAAACTATGGTTGGTTAACTTTGAGCCAATAATCAGTTTGTCTATATAGGGCTGTTAATAACACCTTTTTGTATGATATTATCAAGTCAAAGGCTTTCTCATTGTTGTATTTAAGAAAAAGAAAGAGGCACAGATGGCATCATGGTGTAAGACGCATCCCTTGTACGTGGGCAGCCCGGGTTTAAATCTGGCCTGCATGTGGCCCTGTCCTACATGGGTCTCCCCACCCTCTCCTCCCTGTTTCTTACTCTTTCCACTGTCTTCCTCTGTGAATTAAGGCACAAAAAGCCCCCCAAAAAATATATATCACATATATTCACAGTGTACATGGCAGCAGTTGTGCCTTTTTCCAAGCAGGACTAGCCTTAGTAGTGGACAGCCTTCAGCCACAACTGAACCAAGAACTGGGACAGAGAAAGACGCAGACAGATGGAAAGTTAAGAGAGATTTTGTTAGGGATGCACCAATATTTGAGTAACCACTGACACACATACCATTACACATATGCATACTTAATACCTTTACAGCTCTTTACATTTTTGAAAGTTTGTTTCATTTTCATTCAGTGCTCATCATCTCCCTCTTTGTTAATGTGGTGGTGTAAAGTTTGTAGTCTGCTCTGATTTTGTCTTTTTCATTAAAGTTAAAATATCATCAAATTGCCTTAGGGGTTGTTCCAATTCCGATACCAGAATCGGAAATATATCCAATACTGCTTAAAGTGGTCAAGTTCAAGTTCATGCACTGATCCAATACCGTTTTAACCTGACACGCCAGGTGGATTTGTTTCACACATCCATCTAGGAAAGCTTCAATAGGAAACGTTTGAGAAAAGGCAGAGATTTAAAAAAAAACTCGGAGTGTGATTGGATAAACGTTCTGTCTGTCACATCTCTACGGGCCAATCAGAGCAACAAAACACGTGACGTAGCCACTATTGAGCTGCGCATGCACAGCTACTGAGAATAACGTGAAACATGGAGACTATAGATATGTCAGTACTCGACTTTTGTCGTTTTGAAAAGAAAACAACTCACTGCTGTTCTTTGTTCTTCTTTTAACAAAGAAATGTTGTCAAGTTCTGATAAAACTGGCGCTTTAGCAGCATCCCGCTAATCTCTTCCTCCGTAACTGCACCAGCTCTTGCTGCTGCTTGTTTACGTCACGACTCTGCTGCACCTGAAAGTACTGCCCCTCGTCGCTGATTGGTCCTGTCACTTTCTAACCGGGCCCAAACGGTTCAGATGAGAATTTTGCAAGATTGATTCACCAGTGAAAAACAAGGAAAGGGGCATATCCATCTACTTTGCAAGGTTAATACCATTTGGTTTAGCTTTATATTTTGCTTTGCTTAGCCATGCTAACTGTTAGCCCTATAAACCGGAAATCAATTCTTCTTCGCTGCCGGAAAGCACTGCATGCACGAGCTACCATTTTTAGAGCAGCGAAGAAGAACCAAAGGACCCACTGCAGCAGCAGAGAATGGTGGCACAAAAGCTACGTTTCCATCACAGTTTGTCGCAAAACAAGTTATTTTTCTTAAAATTCGAGTAAGTACAATTGTGCTTTGAATGTGTTTCTATTGAAGGGAGTTTTGGGCATGAGCCTTGCAAATCTCATTAAAATCTCATTTCGTGAGACTCCGCAGCAAGGAATATAGAAGCTCAAAGCCTGTTGTGTTGGTTGGGTTATGATTACATATTCAGCAGTTGCCTTCATAATTTTTAACAATAGATGAAGGCAATGGATAAAAGTTCAGAGGCAAAGTCCATATGTATGGCAAAAGCCATGTTTAAGGGTATGAGTATGATGTCGTGAAAAGTCTCGTCTCCTCTTCTGTCTACACGTACCGGGCCATGTTGTCTCAGAGTGAACTGGTCATGTTACACCGTACGTCACATCCACATGTAAATGTGGATAAAGTGTTTCCATTGCACTATAGTGATATATTTCTGTTTCGAAACGTCTGTAAAACCTCCTCATGAGTGAGTAAAACATTTTAGAGATATTTGAGAGGTTTTTAGAAATTTAGGTGTTTCCATTACCAGTTTTTAATTGCGCTATTTAAATTTGGCGCATTTCTAAGGGTAATGGAAATCCAGCGAGGGATGCTGTATTAACAATTCAATTTGTTGAGCCATGTTCTGAGTCAAATATAGGTCTGAAATAATTTGCTAGTCTGCACAGTCAGTCCAGACGCTTCACACTGGTATTGGATCAGCACTCGGTATCAACTGATACCGAGTGCTGTAGATACCGATACCAAGGTGTTGGGTATCGACTGTTAACCAACACTTTGGTACCAGAATTTTATTGGGAAGGAAAAAATGTTATTGGAACATCCCTAAATTGCAGACATGGCTCCAACTCTGTGACCCGTAACCACATCAGAGGATCAAATCCCAAATCTTGTGCATGTTTACTCCCTCTCTTCAACTGTTTTGTCAAATAAAGGCTAAGAAGCCCCTCAAGTATCAATGAAAATAACACTGTTGAGTGAAGAGTCTGCAGTGAGTACAAATAAAAGCACTTTTACTTGGTATTGTCACTATCGGCATCTAGTATTTGTTATATTGTTGGACATGAAGCTACTATTTTAAGATGCATATACATAACTTAACTCTTCATTACAATGTTGACCTAAAAATCAGAATAAAAAAAAAAGAAATACTCATAATTTTGTAAAGCAGCTGTGTCTCTGGGTCACTTGTGAACATTTCCCCAGCTTTTAAAGGAAACAGAAACAGAAGAGGCATTTCCTGATGTAATGACACATTTTGAAGCCAGATCCCCTCCTGCCAGGCAAAACGCCTGAAACCATTTAAACCAAAGGGAAGATAAACGATGTAAAGTGAGCAAATTTAAATTGAATGTGAACAAGACAGAGAGTTAGAGCAGAGGAGCTGAGGATGGAGAGTTTAATGATGAAATGAGTAGCCAGCTGTTAAATCAACAGTTATGGATCACAGGAGGAGAAGCAGCTCTACAGGAGATTTTCACCTCCTTCTCCCCCTTTTATTCTTTCATCTCCTCATCATGTGAGGCGCGTCCCCGCTCAAAGGCGAGGCTCATTATTCATGCGCGCACCACGCTGCTTCTAATTCACACAATCATGACACGCGCCGGGCAGCTGCCGCCATATGCCATCCTCTGTGTGTGTGAGTGTAGGGGGAGGGAAAGGGGGGCTTTTCCGGCAAGTGGCTCTTCTGTCATTGACTGCCTCTCTGAATGGCAGAATGTGTCCGCCCTCTGCTCTCTCCCTCCCTCTCTCCCTCTCTCTGTCTGACACACAAACACATAAACACACTGTCCCACCTTCCTCACCCTTGCCCCGTGTTGAATATGCATCAATGCTGCATCTCTTCCAAACTGGACAGATGAGCAGCAGGCCAATGGCCACCTGCTGGCCTGCCGCTCAGGATCTCCCCAGGATTTTAGGGTGGGGGTTGGGGCTGCTGGGAGGGGGGAGCCGGGTACAGACAGCCTGTGGTCTACCTCTCTACATCAACAATCCCTCCAGAAACCCCCTGTGGGATGGGCCGACAGAGAGGCTAAAGGCTGGGGGCAGCAGGCAATTAGAGAGGAGTGTTACACAAGAGGGAAAATGCAAAGAGGACACAGAACGACCTCATCAGTGAAGTCCCTCTCCCTTTTTGTACGCCTGTGTTTTCTTTTCTTCTTGTTGGTTTTAGGTTGGTCTCATTGTGTGTAAGAGTAGGGCTGTTGAAGCTTTGATTGGCACTGCTTCACCTGCCTCCCAACAACCTATGAACTAGTGTGCAGGCATGAAGACAGTGGTGACGACAGCACAAGGTCTTAGTCGGGATCACAGTTGTAATTGTGCAAGTCCTTTGGCTAAAACAGGACTTTAGTTTCATTGTTAATCTAATGTGGCACCATCATAAAAGGATTCAGCCACTCTGCTTTTTGTTATTTGACATTAAGGCATTAGTGTTAACTGTACTGAAAGGTTGTAATTAAGGCACTTGGGCAGCAGACTGATTGGTGTCCAAGTGAGCTTAGGGGCAGGCCTTAGTAAAAGGTCAATTGTGCAAAAAACATTGGTTACATATCTTCATACTGAGGTCAATTTTTTATACTCTAAAGTACCTTGTTTTTTAAAACAATACATCTCTATTGTTTTGTTTTTGCCAAAATCACCACAATGTAATGATATCTTTTAGAAAAGAAATTATAAGAAACAGATGTTTAAGTTGCTAAAATATGTTGACAACTTGAGAAAAGGTAGTGGGACTAGCAAGACATAGAAGACTCTTGTTCATCATTTCCACCCCTTTGTCCAAATGTTGCCAACATCTTTGTGCAATTCAGACAGTATGCTGGGGTTTGTCTGCAAATTTGATTTAGGTAGGGGTGTTAGAAAACCTTGTTCCATTAATTATTCAAAGGTCAGTACATGATAGGACAAAATACGAACCCATTTCAAAATAATTTGGGCCACTGTGTGAAAATTAAAACAAAATGCAAATCTGATAAACCCTAATTCCATTCAGTAGAACATAATGTAGCAGATGTTGAGACATTTTTGAATTCGATGATAACAGCAAATCACAAAAAGTAGGGACAAGGCAACAAAAGGCCGATATGTGGTGCTGATGAAAAACAAATAAGTATGTTAATTGGCAACAGGATAGTGATATAACGAGGTACCAAAGGAGCATTTTAGAGAGGTAGAGTCTCAGAGGTAAAGATGGCTGGAGGTTCAACAATCTGCAAAAAAAAAACTGCTTCTAAAAGTTTTGAAAAATTTTCAGAAAAATGTTACTGTAAAACCTTTAGATATCCCATCATCTACAGTTCCTAATGTCATCAACAGATTCAGAGAATCTGGAGAAATCTCTATGAGCAAGGGACAAGGCCAAAGACCAATATCAGATGCTGGTGATCTACAGGCCCTCAGGCAGCACTGCATCAAAAACAGGTATGATTCTGTCCTGAAATTAATGCATGGGCTCAAGAACACTTCTAGAAAGCACTGTCAGTCAACACAGTTCACCTTGCCATCTACAAATGCAAGTTAAAGCTGTGTAACGGTTAAATAAAATAAATAATTGATCCAGAAACATCACCATCTTCTATGGGCCAAAGTGCATCTAAAACAAACTGAGGCAAAATGAAAAACTGTTCTGTGGTCAGATTAATCAATATTTGAAATAATTTTTGGAAAGCACAGACAGTGTCATGTGGACAGAAATGCAGTTCAAAAGCCTGCCTTTCTGATGGAATGGGTTTGCATTAGTGCCTATGGTGTGAGCATATTACACATCTGGAAGGACTCTATTAATGCTGAAGTGTACAGGGATTTTAGAGAAACATATGCTGGCATCCATGTAACGTCTCTTTCAGGAAAGGCCTTTCATATTTTAACAGGTCAATGCCAAATCATACATACCATTTGGAGCATCATAAAATGAAAAGTACAGCAAAGATGACCCAGAACTGTTGAGCAGCTAGAACCCTACATCAGGCAAGAATGGGACATTTCTCTCCCAAAACTCCAGCATCTAGTTTCCTTACTTCCCAGACATTCACAGATTTTTGGTAAAAGAAAAGGGGATGCATGGCCCTGTCCCTACTTTTTGAGATTCGATGCTGTCATCAAACTGGCACAGCTCCCAAACATTTCTGGAAGTGGGGTTGTACTTGGCAGACAAAAACTCATGGATAAGGCAAAAGGCAAAAAAATCATATCTGAGGGTCAAAACACAAGAGAATGTGAAGTTTGAAGGACCAGAGCTGGTACCATGAGGGAGGACATACTGGGGTTGAAAACAAAGACAGTCAGGAGATAATGAGACACAGGTGTGGGTAATAAGGGGCGGAGCAGACACAGAAGGTGGGAAATGTGGAGAAGACAAACAAAGGTGAGTGAGTTCAAAATAAAACAGGAAATCAACATGAAAAAGTAAACGAAAAACAACAACCCGTTGATGATCTTTTACTAAACATTTGTGTAGTTTCTATTCAACAAAGTCATATACTGTATTGATAAAAAAAAATACTGTTTCACCCTAAATCTTGTTTTCAAATATACCAATATGTCTTAAAAGTGCGACATATTGCCCAGCCATACAGTGTCTTTGTCTTTTGTAGTCCTCTCCTTCCTTCTTTCCTTTTTTGTCATCCCCTTAACCTCTGTGCTCCCTCTCTTCTCTGTCTCTCTCTTTCTCACATACAGCAGCAGTAATCCACCAGTCTCTGTGTACCCCTCAACCTCCACACACACACATGCACACACACACTTTCGCCAACTGTTCCCATGGAAACCCACACAGACAGAAAGCACGCGGGGCCCTGCCTAGAGGCTCGAGGCAGTGAGGAGGCTTCCTGCAAGGAGTCAGCCGGTTATCGATCCCTCAGCACACAGAGGCCAGCCGACTGGCCCAAAACACACAAACGCAGAAACGCACATACATGCTCGAGGCACAAAAACAAATCCACTGTAACAGGTCCCAATAAACGCTAAATAGGTGCACTGTACTCGTTCAAAAGCATCACAGCAACAGTAAACGTGTCATTCCTAATAAATATTAACAACACAACAGCAACAGATGTGCCACTGTATTTCTAAGCTGTAATTGTAGTTCAAGCATGATATGTCAGCTTTTACAGCTAAAATATGAATGACAAAAACGAGCGTTCAAAGCCTTAAGTGGGGGGATGTCTGCAGTTTTGGAAGTGTAAGAGCAGAGTGGTGAGATCTAACGTGAAAACAAACATTAAAAGGTTTTTCCCACAGTGGAGCGTTGAAATGATTAATTCCCTGAGGGCTTGTGGAAATCCAATTCACAGCATTCCAGATATCGTGTGTGTGACATACAGGAAATTGTATAAATGTTGTAGCGCTCTCCCAAGCTGAGCAGTTTTTAAAATGCAGATGAAATCCCGCTCCCCGCCTTCTCTGATTTAATGTGATGCAGGGTTATAACATACCGCACACTGGCACTTCTATTTAAACTGATTTTCATTCGGTCTGCTGGTCAACAAGACTCACAATTTTCATCAGATTAAGCACCATGGAACTTTGCAGCAGTGTTATTCAAAACCCTCTGATTTGCTCCATTTACCATGTAATAGTTTCCATCGGGAGCTTTGACTTCAGATTCACTCAGCAGGATGGAGAAGTTAGCAAAACATCTGGGCATTTTAAGCCTGTTAAACAGTCCACACATGCAGCAGCATTTTCTTGTTTAAAGAACAATATTAGATATTCCCTATATGTGTGCATAAACTCTGCTATTAATGGATTTTAGAGCAGAAGGCAGCATGGATCAGCAGCAGGATCCAGCTGTTCCTGACCCACATTACCTCAGCTAAACTGGGAATAAGATTTTCTCATTTGAATTAGGTCTTCTCATTTCTGAGTTTATGGCAAGCAGTATTAGAGGCTTTCCCAGGCTTCACTCTAAATCATAGAATGAATTGTCCTTCATTTTCAGGTACTGCCAATACAAAGTAAACATCCTGATATAAGCTGGCATTCTATTTTCATTTTTCACATTTCTAAACAAAGTGCTTTTTAATCTGCGGTCTCTTTAAAAGACAAATAAGACTAATTGGAGCTCAGAATTAAGAAACACCATATTTTACTTTTCATTTTAACACTGTTTGAGTCTTTAAAGCAGGTCCCTAATCTGTAAAAAATAACTATGAGGACAGCATACCCCCAACTCAATAACTAGGGATGTCCCTATGCAGGCCCTAACCCTAACCCTAACCCCCCCAAGGACACGTCAACATCTGACTACAGAAGACTGCATCAGGGTTGAACTCCCTACTGAACCACAGACATACCACTGGCTAGCAGGCCTGAATTGGTTGGTCAAGAATATATCAATTGCGTTATCCAACTAGTACTTCTGGTGACAACTAGCCAGGGCACCAGTTTTAGTCCTCAAGCAGCCTTATCAAGCACATCCTTAAATGGTAGCTCAAGTTTAGCTTGTGCAGTGCTTTTCTAGCCATCTGACTACTCAAAAGGCTTTTACACAGCAGGTTACACCTACCCATTCATATCCTTCCGAAGGTTTGCGAAGGTTGCTTCGGAGACATTGGCCATTAGTAGTAGCTAATCCATTATACACACTAACATGCCACTGATGAAGTAGCCGTGCAAAGCAGATGGATTTGCCTGTTTCTGTGTTTCTCACTGGTGAATCCATCTTGCAAAGCTCCCATTTGAACAGACTGGACTCTGTACCAATCAGACCAATCAGGAGTAAGAGGCAGTACTTTCAGGTGCAGCGGAGGTATGACGTAAGCAGGCAGCGACAAGAGGCTACTGTATTTTTTTCCATCACAATCAGGTTAGGTTTCCAAACTCTTGTTATTTTATTTTTCCTCTATGTTATCTGTTTTGCACCAAACACCAAGTCAAATTTCTTGTGTATGAAAATGTACTAAGGGATAAACCTTGATTCTGATTCTGATACTACGTATTTGATACATTACATTTTTTCAATGTCACGTTTTAAAGAGTGCAATGTTACTTATATGATTAGTAGTTGTCAAAAGCACTGTAACTTAAAAACAAAAATATCATTAGACAGTTGTGTAGAAGGGACATTTATCCATTTTTCTTATTCTTCTTTATTTTTATGTGGTACTGAAACAAGTAGTTGAATTTTTATTTGTATCTTAGCAATGATTAAAACTCGGATATTATGACAGTCCTTGCAGGTATAGTTTACATTGATGAAAGAAAATGTTTTAATGAAGTGAAAGCTTATCTGAATATCATACACATCATAATTTTCAGAAAAAGCTTGTAGGGCACATGGTAAAGCTTACATGCAATGAAGTATAAAGTATAGAATACACATATACTTTCAATTTCAGCTCACTATGCCTCAGTGGAAGTTATTTAGCTGACACATCCATGTAGAAACAACAAGAAATTTCATATAAACAACCAGCCGTGCACTGCCTTGCACTGAATACTTTGTTATGTTTATGAAAAACAGTTGAAGGCTTTCTATATTTTTGAATTTGTGAAAGCTGGATTTATTCCTGAAAGTGTGTTTCTCTGTTTTTCAAGGACTGGCCCACATTGCCTCATCCCTCGTCCTTCTGACTTTATGAGGTTAGCAGGGCTGTGAAATAGGTGTTAACCTTCAGCGCTGTGCTCACATATCAAGGCTCTGTTATATTAAGTCTGGTCTATGTATACACCTGTTAGGACTTCATTCCGCAAATGGGATTATGATAGCTTGAAATTCAATAATTAAAGTGCCTAATGTGATTGCATAGACATGAATGGGATGGTTTATGTGTTACTTAGGGTTCAGCTGTTGTCCATAAGTGTTTGTTATTAAAGCATTTGTTTCGGACACTTGCAGTCAGCCTTCATGCCTCCTCTGTCATACTAATTTCGCTCGCTCTTCCCAAGCTCTCTTCACATCTGTGTCAATAAATCATCTTTTAACTGGTCTGTTTTTGTAAGCTATCATCTCTAGTCTCCTTATGGATGGAGCTCCAAATATGTATAACAGCAACAATCATATACCTTTTGAACCAGGCTTATTTCTGCTGTATAAATAGACATTTTGATGCAGGACTTCCTGATGTTTCCTTACTTCCTGAAGCCTGTCTCAAGTGCACACTTCAAGAAAAGTGTTTTGCACTTCTCTTTTTCAACCCTTGAGGTTGCCTCTTGATTCATACACACAGACATAACCAGACTTAACACACCACAGTGATGTAAGCATGCACACAATGTGCTCGTTTTACTGAATTAGGTGCCAGAGCGTACACAGTCGAGACAAAACTGTCCTCCTACACTGAGCCAACTACAAAATTGTAAAACAATCACAGATTCTTAAAAGTTTCAAGCAGAAAGAAGTTTTATTTTCCTTTTAATAACTCATATTAAACAGTCTCTGAATGTCCTTGAAGCTGCACAGTAGCATGCAATTTCCCAGGTTTAAAGCTGAGTTTTGTCACTGTTTCTAAAACATTGAAATTAATGCTGATGCCTCAGCTTGACCTACAAATGCAAATAAGAGTATCAGTAGCAAGACTGATTATTTCCATAAAGTTATTTTAAAATGCTGACACTGAAGAAGTTTTACCTAAGTAGCAGTTTCTCAAACCAAAACAACCACACTGCCTTCTGGGTCAATGACCATTTAAGCTGAACTAATGCTGTCTTTGTCCTTCTGCAATAAAAGAACAGTGCAAAAGTCTGACAAGATAATACCATATAATTCTAATAAGCTAAATATTTAACGGGTTTAGCCGGACCAGCAGATTAAAACAAAAATGAATAGAGAAAGATGTCAAAACATTTTGGGGTGAGACTGCAACCTGCTTAAGAACTATTAACAGATAATTGATATGAGCACGCTCGACGCAGGGAAAGAGAACCACAGTCGGGCATAGCTGAACACAGTTGTGCACTTTCAAGAATAGTCATGTGCAGACTTACATTTAGTATAAAAATCGCAAGAATGTTGATTGTAAGGATTTTTAAAATCTTATCTTTGATTCAAGCATAAATATCACCAGTGGCCATGTTTTTATTTTAAATTGAACTAATTTATGAATGTGTTTTTATTTAAAAAAAAAATCTTTGTATCACATTGACTGCTGTCTCATACGGTCTGTCCTCAACTCAGCTGTTCTCTAAGTTATCTGTCTCTGGGTCAGATAAGCTAACCTCATACACATTGTATGCTTGTAGTTTTAACAGCTCATGTAATATTCTTCAGTATTTCCCCAGATAGTTTGAGTAAAGTTCAACCATTTTCAAGTTAATGGTCTTCATTGTTTTTGCTGCTCTGGTTGCACTGTTGTCTACCTTGCACAACACTGCCCCCAAAATTACCAATGGTACTGTAACATTTGGTCTATGTCCATAAGGCTTGTGAAAATGTTAAGAAATATGGATGAAATTAACACGAAGGATGGACCGTAAGCATGCATTTTGAACACAGAGCATAAATAAGCCTTTAAATGTATTGATTTATTTTAATGGAGCCTACAGGTCACTGATGTTGAACGTTTGTAACATGCCAACTTTGTTTTAAACTACTCCGAATAAATCTCTATGCTTTTTTTCTGTCTTCATTTCTCTTTTGTGTGAACAGGACCTGACGTTCTGGAAAAGGTGACCCATCTATGTCTCCCATCAGGACCCTGTGACATTTCCAGTAGTGTTAGCTATACCACTTCAGGCCTAAGTAAGCAAAAGGTTATGACTTTTTCCCCCTAATGCATTAAACAAATATAGAGAGCAAACAATCACCCAAGAGCATGAGAGAAAGTGTTTGCTCACAGGCTTTTCTCAGAGTCATGTGTTCAGTCATATAAGGAGTGTTTATTTTAACTCAAACCAGCTCATATAATGTTTTAAGATTGAGCTTTATTTCTTTATTTCCTGTTTTTCATAAAGCACTTTGTCATTCGAAATGCAGTTTGATGTATCAATGAACTCTACCTATGTCACATTCTTGAATTTCAACATCAAGCTTCAAGTTATGTGTGAAAAAATCCTTTACTGCTGCCATACATTTTTCCAATTGCCTATTTTACAGTGGCTTAACTTTCTAGGCCTTCCTCCTTTCTATCTTTCCCCCTTTCCTTACCCCCTGTCTCTCCCCTCCCTCCTCCTCTTCCTCCATAATTTTCCCCCCTCTTCCCCTGTCTCTCTAACACTCCTCCCATCATGCCCCATCTTTCTCTCTCCCTCTGAAGTCAGAGCCCCACAGGGTGCTGTAGTAACTGCCTGTCAGTCACTATCGTTTAGTGTTTATAGTCCATCCATTCTCTCTGATCCATTATAAACAGCTCTAAGTGGCACAGTAGTCCCTCCTCGCCGTCACTCAACACTCCATTTATTAGACTTGTACTCAACCTAATTAATCAGACCAGTTGCTCAGCATAAAGATGAGGCAAGGCATGAAACGGTTACATCCCTGAGTGTAAATACATGTCAGTATGTTGTAAAATTTTTTAAAAAGTAAGATTAATCAATGTGTTTATCCAAGTAGAAATTTCTCAATGATTTTTTGACTGAATTAAAGCATCAAACACAAGCGTGGATCGACCACAGTTGTTTTAAATGAGATTTGAGGCTCGTGTAGGTTTTTTTGGCTGGTTATCTAACTTCATATATCTGACAAAAAGCAAAACAAGACCGTAAGAAAGGAGATTAGCTTTTTAGTTTATCAAAAAATCTTGTGATGATGTTACATAAGGCAATTTACTGAATAAAGACCAGACAAAAAGTCAAGTTGACTTATATGAGTTGCAGTAGAAAGAAAATAAAAGCAGAGGCTCTGCTTGTCAAAGGGTAATGCAGCAATTGATTTGAGCCCAAGGCCAATAGGGGCCCTGAGGCTGACAACTTTAAAACACAGCAGAGGTTCAAATTGTGTAGAGTTTGCAGTGACAGTAGGAAACCTCTCTAACAGCGAGCCTTAACAGCATGTTTCCTATCATAGTGTCCTAACTGTCTGTGAGCAGAAAGCACAAAGCACTGCAACATTTTATCCTGTTGGCCTGATTTAATTTCAGTGGAGATTGACAAAGCACTGAGAGCATCCTACAGGAATATATCTGACCAGTCAGTGTTAATTTCATTTACTAGACTGAAAATGTTAGTCGACTACCTTTGAAAAAGACCAGACTGAAGCCCAAAACACACCAGCACCAGCATCATACATTTTTTAAAACATTTTCAACAGATTACCTCTGTGTGAAGTCTTAACCAATTAAATCAGACAATTTTACACTCCCCAGACTTGGGTGTTGGTGCCAGTCAGTATGGTTATGACAAATACTAAAACTAAGGATTTTTGTCTCTAGTTTTATTTTATTTGGTTAGTTTTGTAAGCACACTTTGCAGTTGTAGTTAGTTTTCTTTTTTTGGTTTAGCTTAGTTTTTATTTAGTTTCAGTTAACTAAAATGATTTTTGAATTTTAGTTATTTAGTTAGTATTAGTTAACTGTGATATCCTTGCTACACATACAGGATGGGAGGATCAAGTGTCTGAAGGGACCTCCGGGGTTTACGGGAACCAGTAAAGTTCCGTACAGTAGCTGAGACCTGGGACTACAGATGTAGCCTAACCATGCACTCAACTCCCGATGTAAGCCAAATTCACCATACCATTATAACTTTTTTCCTCATTCTATTATTTTTTGTTTTTTTTTTAAAGATATGAGATTTACGCCAGTTTATAAAATCAGCATGTACAGAAGCAGATCGTGCTCACTGTGAGTTATAAAGTAGCACTGTAGTACATATTTTTGTAAAACTTTTTTAAATTATCTGTATTTGCATCAGTGGTTGACTCTGTCCCTATTTGTAAATTGGGCCTAAAATGCTCTTTTCTTGTCATCTGACTTCTTAAGGTGTTTTTTACACTGCAGGCTACATTTAATAACTTACACTCATTCACACCTGAGTCACACACTGATGGTGGAGGCTGAAATGTGAAGAGTAGTATTAGCTTATCCCATGCACTCACATCCATACACATGTTCATGCCACTGATGCAGCTATGGGAGTAAATCGGCTCAGAGACACTCAACTTGTGTCTGAGCTGGGGATCGAACCTCTGGCCTTCCTGTTGGGAGACGTCCGGCCCCATCACTGAGTCACAGCTGCCCTTTGGGTATTGTTACATCCTTACTTGACAAGCAGACCTTTTTAATATTCAAGTGTTTTCAAGGATGCACTGTGGATCCTTCAAGGTCTCAAGGCCTGTGGTGTAATTTGCAACTAGTACGCCCATTAGAATAAATATATGGGGCACTGCAGGCACTCAAGGTTGTAACTTTAATTTGTAGCTGGGTGTGTAGAACATGTTTGTGTCCGCTGGAAGAACAGAGGCCTTAAATGTGTGTGTAGCCATGCATTTTGTTTTCCCTCCCTTTTTTGTGTGATTGCATGCAAATTTCTGTTGTTTTGCAATGTTGCTTTACTGCAATATTGAGTGTCTCTGAGAGCTTGAAAAACAACCAAAATTAACTAATTTATGTGGCAAAACTTAGTAAAAATAAAATGTATGCAATACTATGCATGCATACCATCTTAAAGTTTCAGTGTTTTGATATTCTGTTGTACTTTTTTATTTCAGCCTTAGTAAACATAAATATTTTACAGAATGTCCCTACAATGTTACTCAGCTCAGTCAGGCTCTGTCAGCCCTCACCATTTCAGTGCTTCGATCACACAGGTTTATAGTGGGAGTCAATTTATTCCTCGACAAATTACTAAAAGAACAAAGAGCTTCTTCACGTTTTCCCATTTTCACATTATTAGAGTTTCCATTCATTGTAATTAACCACAGTTTTTCCTAAAAGGAACCACAATTACTTCATAGTAGAATTTCCCCCTGGTGGATTCAATACTGTCTGGATATAAGTCGCACTGATAGACACGGTTATTAATAGCTCCAAGACCTTCAAGGGCACCCAAGGATTACAGTAGTCTTTATATCCCTTAATGTGGATTGGGAATATTTTGGTTTTGAAATATGCTGTGTAATCCCCTCCGCCTGTCGCCGGTTCAGGTCTTTGTTTGTTCTATACTGTAAAGTATTTGGCATTGGAGAGGTAAGCTATTGTTTAGTTTACATTACTTCTACATGCAATTCTTTGTCAAGTTCATCCTCTTTTACCATAAGACGTGACAAATTCTCAGTTGTTTTCCCTCAGTAGAACAAGATATTTACAAACCCTATTTCCAAAAAGGTTGGGACATTGTGTAAAATACAAACTAAAAATAAACCCAGAACATTGTGATTTTCAAATCTTTTTCTACCTGTATTTAATTGGGAACAGCAGAACAACAAGATATTCAGTATTCAAACTCATAAATCACTGATCATCAACTGGGAATCATTAAATTCAGAAAAGAAGATTTTTTGGTTTAAGAGTATCCTTAAGCTTCAAATGTCTGCAGCAGTTAAATCCATTCCACAAACAATTAATATTGAAATAGTTTGAGAATGGCTTAACATTTGATCTGTTTTTGTAGAACTTTGCTGTCATTTTTATTAGATATTGAAAAAAGGGTTAAGGTTGGCAGAAGTGCTGCAAAAATGGCCTCTTGATTGTGGTTTCTAAACCAAACCATGCCTCTTATTTTGACAAACTGTCACCATAGAAAAAGTTAGTGAACCTGCCGTTTGTTATTGAATCTCAGATGTTACTGAGACTGTAGCTTCCTTTAAAACCTCACATGCTTTGTCGATTCATTCACGAGTGATTCTTTTTCTTTTAAGTTTCAACAACTTATAAAAGAGTTAGAACTGCTGCTGAGTTTTTGTTTCTGCCGGTTTTCTTGCAGCATTAAAAACAACATGTTGCTGCCACTTTTATGCCTTTATTTGAACACGATGATGCTTTTAATACTGATGTATCCTCTCATTGACTGAATGTGCACTGTACACCATTGTGGTTTATAAAGTTTAAAGCCATATCTTATCCTGCATGCTCAGATTTTCTGACCTGTTTAAATGATTGCATCTTAGCACACAGCATGTCCTTAGTTATAAGATTAAATTTTATCTGCTTCCCTAATAGCTGAGTAGTTTTATTCATTGAAAAGTGCTGGAGGGAGAGTCTTCACTCTGTGGATCAGTCTTCAGACCAACCCCTGTTGTCCATCCTGGTATGTGGATCTTTAAATGGAAAAATAAGTCTCAGGGACTCTGCTCCTGCAGCAGGAGTGAGATCTGGAGCAGCTGGTATCTTCAGATCATTTTAAAAGTAGATTAAAATGATTAGAAGGAGGTTGTAGATGCTTCGACTGATGGGTTTCTGCTCTCTGACTCAGGATTGGTTGATCTGGGTTTGTAGCCATTTCGTGTTGTTTGTCTTTAACTTACTGCTCTTTACTATACAGCTTTAGAAAACAAGACCCTTATCTCAATGAGACTTTACTGATGAAATAAAATACAACTAAAATTAAGATGACAGGGACTTGTTGTTGACCTGTTTCCTACAAGTTCTTTCCTTTAGAAACCATTGTCATGTTGTTGATTTTTAGGAAGTATTTCACTTTTCAGACTTACAAGACAGAGATAACTTTTAAGAGATTTGATGCTTTGTCTGATGCATAAAAGACATATTCATGGTCTGAATGAAACAAACTTTTCAAATAAATTCCCTTTTATTGTTTTTATTTGTATATCAACACTTTCAGTAATGATCAAATCATATTCAAATATCAGATTAAAAACCAAACTGGCTGATGAAAATAAACAGCAACAGAAACAGTAATATCAATTTGACTTGAATTTTTATTTACAATAAATTGAAATCATTTAACAGAAAAAATCTCAGTCCTTTGTCTTGGACCGGCAGCAGCAGAGGAATAAGTTTCCAAACCACCTCAATAGGCGCTGGAAAACGGAGTCTGAGACCTTCCCCTGCACTGAAGCAGGGGGAGGTCTGCAGATCTGAACCTCTGCTGGGTTGGTGATCTATCAGGTTTCCGGTTGCATCGCATCAGTTGAGTCTACTTCTTGGCCTTGCAGGCCAACACCACAGGGTTCTTTCTTTTGATCCACCAAAAGAGATGAGGTCACGGCAGCGAGGTCAGTTGAAGGCTCGTTGGGACATCCTGACAGGAGCCAGGATGGTAATCAGGAACAGCTGATGGAGAACATAGAGATGGAACCATGTTCACTTCTGGTTCTTGGATGTGGTGCTCCTCCACAACCCCACCCCCTAGTGCTGAACCAGTGAGTACAGATTCAGCTGCGAGGGTATCAGGTTATGGTGACAGCGTCAGAGCAGGAGAGTTGGCTGGTTTGCCTATTGCAGGCTCTATTTGATGTTTCTGACTGGAGCCAGGATGTTCTTCAGAAACACCTTGTGGAAGTGCTCGAGATGGAACCATGTTTGGTTCTGGTGCTTGGTTGTGCTGCTGCTTCACAATCCCATCCCCAAGGACTGAACAAGTGAGTACAGGTTCAGCTGGAAGGCTATCAGGTTGTGCTGATGGCGTCACAGCAGCGGAGTTGGCTGGTTTGCCTGTTGAAGGCTCTTCGGTCACATCCTGACTGGAGCCAGGACGTTAATCAGAAACGGCTGATTGAGGCCATGGAGAGGGAGCCACATTCACCTCTGGTTGTTGGTTGTGCTGCTCCTCCACAACCCCACCCCCCAGGACTGAACCAGTAAGTACAGGTTCAGCTGGGAGGGTATCAGCGGGTTGTGGTGACAGCATCACAGCAGCGGAGTCTGGAACTTCTGGGCTTTGGTTTGTCTGCTTGACCACAACCTCACCCCCCAGGACTGAATCCATGACATGGAATTCAGCTGGTGGGGCATCTTGAGGTCGTGGGGACAGCATCCAAGCAGTGGAGTCTGTTGGTTTGCCTGACTGCTCTACCACAACCTCACCCCCCCAGGACTGAGCCCATGGATAGAGGTACAGCTGGTGTGGCGTTTTGAGGTTGTGGGGACTGCGTCTGAGCAGCAGGTTGGTCAGTTAGTTCACCTGATAAATCCTCTTCTTCCACATCCTTATCGGAGCCAGGATGTCCTGGGAAGGGAACCAAGTCTGGATCTGGGGTTTTGATATGTTGCTCATCCACAACCCCAACCCCCAAGATTGAACCAGTGGGTGGAAGTTCATTACGGTGAAGTCCGGTTCCTCCGGTTTTTGGGTTGCCTGCTTTGCCACATCCACACCCCCCAGGACTGAACCAGTGGGCAGAGGTTCAGCTGGGAGGGTATCAGCAGGTTGTGGTGACAGCGTCAGAGCGGTGGAGTCTTGTTCTTCAGGTCTGGATTTGGTTTCCAGACCTGCCTGCTCGTCCACAACCTCGCCCCACAGGACTGAAAACATGTCATGACTTTCAGCTGGCGAGGCATTCTGAGGTTGTGGGGACTGCATCCGTGCAGCAGGATCTGGTTGCTGGGCTGGAGGTTGTACAGTGGGCGTGTGTGACTTAAACAGACCACACACGTGATCAACTGTAACATAAAAGATGATTTGAAGCACCTCAGCATCGAAGGTATCAAGTTTCTTCCTGAGAGTGTCAGCTGGGTAGTGCTGGCGGACCTTCTTCTCAATAGAGCGGGCCATGGCATCTCTGTCAGGCCGGGAGAAGGTGGCCCGATAGAGCGTGGTGGATAGTGTTGACGAGACTTCATCCAGTATGGCCTTGGTGACACTAACAGCCATCACAGAAAGCTTCTGGGAGGGCATGTCATTGAAGTTGGTGGTTTCAGGCACCCAAAGTGCCTGTAGCACTTTGGGCACCACTTCCAGGACTACCTCCCATGGGCTTAGCTGTTTGATGACTGTGGCCTCCTGCTGCTCCACCAGGACTTTGGCAAGTTTGTGAGCCTGGATGAGGATCTTCTTGCATGTGTAGGAGGCAGGGATGTTTTGTGGAGAGTCCAGGAGTTTTCTGGCTTGGAACTCCACATCCCTGCTCTGCATGCTGTTATTCACCTGGCAGACCACTTTGAGAAGAGGTTTTACGTCCTCGTCAAAGTCCTCCATCTCGAACTCCCACAGCTGGACTCTCAGGGACTTCTTGCTCTCCTCCAAAAGCAGATCGGTCATTGACTCCACACCGAGTTCAGGAGGAAGCTGGCCCTTCTGCTGCAGTCTTAAAAACTCGGCCACCACAGTGACCTTTGTTTTAAAGGATTGCTGGTGCCAGCAGATCTGCATGGCACGCTCGTAGGTCGTTGTGTTGAACAGCGTCCTGATGGGTCTGTAGAGTCCTTGACTCCCCTTGACAAACTTCATGTTGAATCAGTTTCTGGCTCTCAAGATGCAGAAAAAGATCACACACAAGTACAAAAACAACGCAATCCAACAATTCGCAAAAACAACGCAATCCAACAATTCGCAAAACCAATGCGATAGCCAAACAATTTGCAAAACTGAACTCGACAGACTGGAAAGTAGACTGATGGGTCTGAAGCTCCTAAACCAGGGACTTTCCAAACCAGAACCATGGCCCTGTGATGTCACTGTTCTAAACCTCAAAGTTTAGAACTCATGGTTTACAACTTTTGTCACCATGGCAACATAACATGAAAGATCAACAGTAGTTACACCTGGCTTTAAACCCTCACTTTTTTGACCCTTATAATGATAATATCTGCCAGTGCAGAGCCACACACAATATTAGAGCATTTTTGTGCAGCCAGATAAAGTGGTGAAAAGGGGTCAGAGAGTACCACAAATGGGTGATGATGGGAAAATGGGTTGTGGAGTAGCAGAAAGGGACAAAAACTGGCAGAAAAAAAGTTGTGAGAAGAACAGAGGTCAACATGTGGCATCAGTTGGTAAAAGAATAAAAAAACGGGGCAGAAGGTGTCAAAAATTTGTTACAAATGACAAAAAATCGTGCAAAAAAAGTGATAAAAATGGGTTAAAAGTGGCAAAAATAGAAGAAAAGTGGCAAAAAGTGGCACAAAGGGGATAAAACATGCAGGAAACGTGTTTAAAAAAAGGTTAAAGAATGACAAAATTTAGTTTAAAGAGGCCAAAAGTATCAAAAATGGGTTAAAAGTGGCAAAAATTGGTTTTAAAGGGCAATAATTGTTACAAAAAAATGCAATGAAAAGTTGTTAAAAACTGGCAAAAATAGAAGAAAAGTGGCAAAAATGGATAAGAATGGCACAAAGGGGAAATATGTTACAAAAGTGATTCAAAAGGGGTTAAAATCTTGCAAAAATTGGTTTAAAGAGGCAAAAAGGGTAGAAAAGTGTCAAAAATGAGATAACACTGGTTCTAAATCACAATTGGGAAGGGCTCATTCTCTGGGATTTTCAGGGCTCCTGCCATCTCTGTTGTCAGGTCTGTCTCACTGTGGCCTGCTGCATTATAGATAATAGGGATAGAGCTCACTGGTAATGCCTAAAAATGTCCTGCATTTTGAAAGATAATACAAGTACCACAATAATATTTCAATCAGACCAAAATATTTATTTAATTTCTGTCTATTGGAAAGTCTGACCCCCAGAGTTTCTGTCAAGACTAAATCTGGCCCTTGTGCAAATGCACGTTATGACCCCTGTCATAAATTGTATTGCATTTTTATTTTTTGTTTTTAGAAATATACACACATACTGAAACTGATGGCTGCAACATGTTCCAAAAAATTTGGGACAATAGCATTTTTTTTTTTTTTTCTACCGTTTTAGATCCCCTTTTCTTCTAACAGCACTCTGTAAGCTAAAATACTGTTTTCTGAACTATAAAAGGGGAATTCCTTGCTGGGTCTCAAGTTGCTCTGTTGTATTGGTACCTGCTCAGATGTGCAAGTTACCTTTACCATGGGCACCAATACACCATCACAGATACTGACTTTTGTAATTTGCCCCGATACCATTCTGGATGGTCTATTTTTCTCCTCCTTTTCCCCTCGCCTGGATGACTCTATGGCCGTTATTTTCAAAAATCTTTGAATGATATTCAGCACTTCTGAATATCATTTAGATATGGCATTGCTTTGCATGGTTGAGTCTGAACTTGTATTTGTAGAAGCAGCGTTGTGTGAACTGACAATGGTTTATTGTGGTGTTCCCAAGCTCATGTTATTTCACCACAAAATGATGCCAGTTTTTAATGCAGTGCTGTCTAAAGGATCAAAGGCTAAGGGCATTAAATGTTGGTTTGCAAACTTGCCTTTCATGTGCACTTTTCTCCAGATTCTATGAATCGTCTGATGCTTTTTTTTAGACTGTAAACTGTGAAATCTCTAAATTCCTCCTGGTTGCATGTTGAGGAACATTGTTGACAAGATGCCCATACTGTCTTACACAAAGTGGAGAGCATTGCACCAAAGTTTTCTGTAAACAACTGAGCCAATCATGGTACGATCACCTGGTACCAGGTAACCTACAAAGCTGAGGGAAGTTCCAGGTGATTTAAGAGTTCCTTTTATGGTCTTTTTTTGCCCTGATCCAGCTTTTTTGGAACATGTTGCTAGTAAGTATCAAGTTCATAAATGTGTATGGGTCAGGCATGGCATGCATACTTTGGGATTTGTTCTATAAAGCCAACTGTGTTTGAATACATTTTCACTGCATGTGAATAATATAATTAATTGTTGCATGTTTTTTTTTTTTTTCAGATTTCAGACAATGTCCAAATTTTCTAAGATTTTTTTGTGTCATCAGTGCTCTTGTAATGTTCATTCATTTAAGTCAGAGTGGTCTAAATATCCTGTGGCTTTGCTTAACTGAACTCACATTCACAGAAGACGATAATAATGAAATTCAATTACTGTTAATTGCTAGAATCAGAGAAATTGAAGCAGTAATGTGAAAGTCTAGCTGTTTTAATTGCCCAATGTGGTGCAGTCTATCAATGTTCTGTTTCAATTTCACTTCCACAGATTTTGGGTGCAGAGCAGCATGAAGAAAGACCTCCATCCAGCCGAGGGAACTCACACTCTATTATCCAGCGAAGAGCCCTTGTTTCACTCATTAAATCCATTACACCCCCAGGGGTCACTTTGACCACTGACCTCTCTTTGATGGGTGGCAACGAAAAAGAAATCTCCCTCTACTTGTCTGAAAAGTCCTATTATTACATCAGAACTATCATTCCTGAATGGGTAGTATAGTTAACTGTAATTCTACCACAGTCTCTCACATACTGCCTAGTCACAACCTGTCTAGACGTCCTCATGCTCACCCGACACGCACCCGTTCCAAATCCTGTTAACGCAGCCAGGCTGCGCCACAATAACCTACATTTCACAGTAATCACACTGACTGACTGAGTGACTGAGGCGTGTCAGGGCGTCTGAATGATAGAGATATGTCAAAAACTCCCAGTGATTCTGCACAGACCTGGAGGGAGGATGCTGGCAACCATAGAGGGATGGGAGAGAAAGGAGGAGAGTGGGAGGGTGAGGTAAGGTGGAGGGTAGGGTTTTTTCTTGTTCTTTCCATTTAAATCTTATTTGGAAAGGGAGGATATGCATTTTGGAGCACCAGATTTCAATGGCTGTGCTCCAAGCTCCACCAGCTCTGAGAATAAAGAAGCAGAGGCAGGGATCCAAATAGACTGGGAGACACAATCACACACACAAACACACTTTCATGCCATTGTATTGTATGAAATGTCACACGCATGTCTTGCATGATACTATTAAATTGTTTAATAATTGTTTAACATTTATATCATATGGAATTATTTTTAGAGATTTTTTACAGCATAAACTGTGCCTCACTAAATCTAGTGCAAGCATTTTCTCATTTACTAGTTGTAAATGACCAGTGTCATTGCACACTGTCCTTTTATGATTGAATAAACTAAAATAAACTCCAGGAAGACAGGCTGATTTAAGGTTGTGGCTGGAAGACCTGTCTCCCCTTAGAATCTGGACACTGGTGGTGGAGGTGGTTCAGACTAATGAGATGATGTTTTTGACACATAAGTACGTGCAAGTTCCAGGAAGTGATGATGGTGATGATACCGACCATGGCCCTTCACGAGCCCCCCCACCCAAATAATGTAAACCTGAGGGGTAGAAAGAGCCAGGCATCACTGGGCTAGTCAAGTAGTAATCTCCCTACATAACATAGGCATGTCATTCAATCAGCAGAGTTGGATTTAACATGGTACAAAGTAATTTGTTACGGCTGCTAATTTAGTAGTCACATGACCGTTACTGTAAAATAATAATATCATTACTGTGTTACAGTAAATCCTCCTACCTATAGAACAGGAGCACATAGTAAATAAATGGAGTGTCCCCTTTCAATGTGCACTCATGCAACACTCATTGATTCAGTTGACAGACACATGAGCTCATGTCCATGGAGGAGGGAGAGGACATCTTTAGATGTGAGGAGATACATGTTGCTTTGGATTTGTTGCACAAACGGACATGAATGTGACACAGAAAGAGACTAGTAAAGTAATGTGTAATGGATTACTTTTTTTGAGTAACTACGCCAACCCTGCTGATTAGTACCACAGCACCTCAGGTAGACTGGACAGTAAGATCCGGACCTATCCCCCCAAAGGAGTCCAGACACTGGTGATGGGGGCACTGGCTGAAGATGTCATCTGTAGATGATGGGATGAAGAGGTTTATTAAGCTGTGAAGGCTGAGGTTGATTGATTGATGACTGATCGGATTAAGAGGTGATGAAGCTGCAAAGACTCGGAGGTCATGGTGGGGTTGGGAATACTACGGAATCAATGAACTGGTGGAAGCAAAGGCTATATAACAAGACAGCAGCAATGTGATAGGTCAGCAAATGGAGCAGTGCAGTAGTGCTAATGTATAGATGTGACTAGGTGTTGTGAACATGTGATGATTTAAAAAAAAATAAGTGAGCCTGCATTGAAGAGTGCATGCAGCACAGTATGCATAGGCAGAAATGTAGGCAGTAGTCATGAGTTTTATTGCTATTCATTTAAGGAAACGAGCAAATACTGCTGGTTCTTGTTTGGGTATGCCCCATATTTCTGGTGGCTCTGTTAACTGAAAAGAGATGCTTCACAGTATTTTTCTTAACTAACTTTGCCGTAAGCAAAATGTATAAGGGCCTCACATTGCTCTTTGCCCAGAGCCTTGAAATCACAAATATCACCCAGAATGTGAATGATCAACAAAACCAGCACAAAATCAGTCTTCTTGGCTGATCTCTTGCATTTGTTATTATTATTATGCAGCCCTGCCCATAGAATTGGCTGAGCCCTGAAAACTCAGAGAATGGGTCCTCCTAGTTGTAATTCTTGATGATGTCAACATTGGTGTTGACATTTGTCCTGGCTAATACTTTCCTCATTTTGGAACTGAAAAGTTTGCTTAAGGCTATTATTTTGTTCTTGAGCAGAAATTATTTATTCATGCTACTTTTAAGCATCTTTACTACTTTTCCACCTGTTTTTGCCACTTTTTTTTAACTCTTAACCAACTTTTGCTCCATTTTGACCTTGTAAGCACCTCTGACCCATTTTTTCTTTTTTTCAGCCATTATTAACTGACAACCTTTTTGCTGTTTTAGCCCTGTTTAGTCACATTGTGACCATTTTTGCCACTTTGCCACCAAATTCTGGCATTTTTTCTCCAGAATTTTTGTCATTTTGGATTATTTTGACACTGACCATTTTTTTCACCAATATTTGCTGTTTTTTTAGCAACTTCTTGCCCTTTTTGAGACTTTTTTGTCAATTTAGCCCATTTTGCCTGCTTTTTGACCAATTTGCACCATTTAAAACATTTTGTGTCTTTTCAACCATTTTTATCAATTTTTCACTATTAACAGATATTTTGCCACATTTGTTGGACATTTGATATGATTTTTGCCATTCTTTTCTCCCATTTTCACTCATTGTTGCCACTTTTTGGTAACCTCGAACTTAGTTTTTACCCATTTTTACCCATTTCTGACACATTTATTGACATTTTCAACCCATTTTTTGTGTTTTTTGCCAATTTTCCACTTTTTAGCCTACATGAAATGATTTTTCCCTATCTTTCCTGATTTTGCCAATGTTTGCCAAGTATTGTTACCCATTTTTGGTTCTTTCCCTGCCTTACACACTTCTGCTGTTTTGGCCCAGTTTTGCCACTTGTCATCTATTTTTGCCACTTTTAACCCCTTTTGCTGCTTCTGGGCTTTTTTGCCACTCTTACCCATTTTTGTCTCTATTTGTGCAAATATTCAGGTCTTTTAGATGAGAGTTGTCACAGTTTCTTGTATCAGCGGGATCCTGACGTTTGTGCACATTATAACTGAGCTCTGAAGTCTGACATTACTTTCCTAATAGTTTAGTTCAGTGTTCCATCCAGACTTTTAACATTACCATTAAAAATGTCAGTCTGTTTTAAGTAAAGAGGGTTCCACTTGTAAAAAGGCAGTATTGAACTACAGCAATAGAATTGTTTGATGTTGCTCTGACAAGAGTGGTTATTACTCAGGTTAAAGATAAAATGTTTTTTTACAGCTTAAATACACTATGGACCATGATTTTACTTTTTTCTTAGTTTATTTGTTTTAACAAGAAAGTTAGATTTGGTATTAAATGGCTGAATGAGAGAATCCTCCTCAGCTGCTTCTTTTATCAGCATGATCAAATTTGAGTGTTCAGCAACTGACGGTAAAACAAATGTAGCTTTGAGCAAACATTTCTGATCAACACAGAATGTAGAATCATCATTACCTGCATTAAAGTGTACCATCATGCCATGAGAGCTGATAAATCTTTCTTGTGACAGATGTGTAAGACAACATGGCTGTCAAAAATATTCTTTTTTGGTAACTCAGTAACCCTTTGATTAAGTGATGCATGAATATGAGAACCATCCCCAGCAATCATTTTGATGCCATTTTTATCCTTGACACCTGGCCTCGCAGTCATCCGTCTGACTCCTCTTTGAATTTGCTGTAAACCTGATCCCATTTTGTGGTCTGGGATTTTTCAGCCTGAGAAAAAAAAAACAGAATCCCCTCCACACACAGAGCCACACACATGCACACAGGATGTAGAGGGAACCCGTAATTCAGAGGTAATATTACGCGCGCTTGTGTGCACGCGCAGGCTCGGTCACGCAACACAGAGGCCCAGATTTGGCTGCTCCAGTCCTCAGCCTGTCTGGGCGCTGATGCACGGAGTCCCCGACTGGCACGCCTTGTGTATCTCCTCCCATAAGCCACGGGAAGAAATCATATTCAATTCCCTCCGTGTTATTAGAAAAGCCACACAGCCGCCTTTAAAAACTGGGATTGAATAGAGAGATGGTGAGTGTATGGAGGGAATATATACCCAATATATTTACATTATAGTTTTTTTTTTCAGCGAGAATCAGGAGATGGATCTGTCCATTTAGCCACGCGTAAATTAGTGTTAAATTGGGATGATGGCTGGATTGCGCACTTGTGCTTGTAACTCTGGGATGACGTAAACCAAGTCTATAGCACTGCAGCGAATAAATGAATCCCTGTGGCGCTATTATGGCCTATAAAACATGTGGCCCGTTCTTCAGTATAGCATTATTCACAATAAAGTCAGAGAGGTGACATTTCTATGAAATGTTTGTGAGTGAGTGAGTGGGAGTGCGCGCGTGTATGTGGAGAGAGGGGGGTATTACTCATGGGTGATACGGGAGATGACGTCACTTCTACTGGAGGTAACCTGACTATCAGAGCTTACATCACTGGATAATATCATCCAGCTTTATAGGGGTGACATTAAAACGTTGTCTGAGGTTTTAAGTGGCACACTGGGTTCCAAAAGGAGTGCGTAATGAGGGGATGGGGGGTTAATCTCAGGATACGTATAGAAAGTATTTTATCACAGTAGATCTTAGGACAGTCTTGATGTTGAGTCACATTTTTTTAAGTTGATGGGAATTAATTATCCTAAATTCGAGAAAAATCTCATTTTTTGCTCAATTTCTTTTGATTTTTAATAAGATGAAATGTCATTAGAAGGCGTAATTTCTTGAAACCTGTACTATCTCTTTGTTTTTTTATGTAATATCATGTAAAGGTTAACCTGCAGGGCATTTTAAGGATGATAATTCTTCAGATGAAACGGTGATGACGGTATGATTGTGTAAGATACAGGCTATTCCCCCTCCTATTCCAGTTGTGGATATGGCTGCCGCCGCGGGTGCTGTGTAACAGCCCTGCGCACCGGAGCCGACCATTAGAGGAATGAAGAGAGAGAGAGAGAGAGAGAGAGCAATAGGGGGAGGGGTGGAAAGAGGAGAGAGGAGGAGAGAGTGTGACTGTGTGAGGATGGATGGAGAGTCTACCGGGCTGTGCCGGCACTGCTAGAGGAGCGCGCGCACACAAACATACACTCAGAGGGTAGTGTGTGAGCCAGCCCAGCCAGTCAGTCAGTGTGAGTGTGTGAGCCATGTTGGATGTGAATGAACGTGAGGAGAGATGCTGCTGCCGCGCTGCTCCTAACGCTCAGACCTCCAGCTCCACGGACCACAGCGGGTAGATGCCAACTCTCCAGGCCGACGGAGAGACGGGGGAGCCTGGGGGAAGGTGTCGGGCGGTGCCGGCGGTCCCGGAATTGGCCACCTAGCCGGAACGAGGGACAGAGGGAAGTAACTGAGAGGGGGAAGACGCACACGAGAGAGAAAAGAGGGAGAAAAGGCAGAGGTGGAAGAGGGAGAAAGGAGGGGAGAAGACAGAGAAAGGAAGAGACTAAATGGCTGCACCGCTACCGGGCTTCACCCCGCTCCTGCTCTCCTCTCTGGCACTCCACCTGCTTCTCCTCGGCCCTTTGTTCGCCCTCACCCCGGGGACGGGGAATACAGGAGGGGCTTCCCACCGGTGGACCCCGGGCCTCTGCTATCGAGACGCCGGTAAACTGAGCCAGCAGCTTCAGCAGCACCAGTGTGAGAGAGCAGGGGAGTCGCCGAGGGGCAGCTGGAATCTACGCCCAAGCAGGTGCGCCGTAGAGCGGATACAGTGTGGAGGATGCTCTGGAGTGCAGCGTGCAGGGGGAGGATATCACCGGGATGGGACACGGAGGGAGAGACTTAAAGAAGAAGGGACGTTATGGAGGAGTGGAAACGGCCTCCCGGCTCCACAAACACCTCCTCCTCCTCCTCCTCCTCCTCCTCTCCATCCAGGTATAAGGAGCAAGTCGAGCTCTGATGGCGTCGGCGCAGGAGAGGGAGTGGAAAGAGTGAGGATGAGGAGGAAGGGCGTTGTTTCGCCTCCCGCCTCACCTGCTTTCACCTCCTCGCCGGTTCAAAACGGGAAAAAACGGGCAGTACAAAGGACTAGAGTGTGCGCGCAACGGTGGCCGGCGTCGAGGCCACACCTCGCCAAACGTGGCGCCGCTAAAGCCTTTGTGCACGCCTGTGGCCTGTGCCGGGCACCCGGAAGTGGTAAAAGGAGAGTGGAGAGGGCTCGTGAGGTGAGGATGCTCTCAGCTACATGGTGCTCCTTAACAGCAGGGCGTCTTTACGGGTCAATTCACGAAAAACAAACCAGGAACATCACTCTTGGCACATTTCCAACCTATCTCTCTTGTTGCTTTCACCCTCGTTATGGATACAGTTCACTTCACTGTCAGGCTTCAAACTACACCTTCAAATCCAGCAACAAACCAGGCTGCATCAAGACATCAGATTTGGATCTTCATTTATCAGGCTGTTATTCCTCTCAGACTGACTTCACAGATAAAATTCACAGGAACAGCAAAGCTCGGGATGCTGATGAGGGCTCATCCAGCTTGGACAGGAGGGCTGGTAATTGTTCTCATTTAGGCAGGCACAATGTTATCGATCTGAGCAGCATTAGAGAGGGGGGTGATGATAGCAGTTTGACTGGGTGCATGAGGGGGAGAAGAGGGGGTGAGGAGGAGGAAGAGAGGGAGGGGTGGAGAAGTAGTGCACGGGCAGTGATTAACCCCAACATCAGGACACACCTAGATTACTGTGGACTCCTTGACTTGGCTTCAACAGCAACATGTAACAGTTCCAGGCTTGTAGATGAGAAAAGGGAGGGAAAAGAGGGAGGGATGAACCAGAGCAGCAAATACATTAATTTATCCAATTATCCGGATAATGATTTGGCTTTTCCGATTCTGACTTTTTCTTGTAGGGCTGATAATGAGCTTCAGCAGGGGAAATTAGTACCAGCAACCAGAGGGCAGGGCAGTCCAACACGGGGAGAAAGTAGGGAGGTTCCCGGTGGTTGCTTTGCTTGTTTGGAGAAGGGGGATGGTTATGCTGCGTTTATGGCCCCGGAGGGAGGCATAGCTCAGAGGAATGTCCTCATCCAATTTACCCCCAGCATAACAGAGAAGCATGGCCAACATTTTCTGTCTTGGAAAAGCGCAATTCCTGAAATCAAGTCAAAATATCCTGCCTCGGGAGCCAGCGCGCCTCGTCTTTACGCAGAAAGTGTGAAACTCTCCAAAGCGCCTCGTCTCTCTGCTGAAAAAGTAACTTCAGGAACAGAGTCTGCTGGTGACTCAGTGCTTTTCTCGCCTGCTAAGTTTCCTGGTGATGTGTCAGCCTCGTCTCACTCAGCAGCAGCAATTAAAACACTTCTTTTCACTCGTGATCACACCGTAATAAAACACTCGGATGTTAACCTGACCACATGGCAAAGTGGCTCCACGCACTCCTCCCCTCAAGACAAGATTTCAGCACCACGGACAGCTTCCTTTAACTCTCAGCGTGTCTATTTGTGGAGCAAATTTAACACAAATAGTAATAATAATAAAAACGAGGCTAGTAAAGAGATAAAAGGACAAAGTCATGAGTCTGGATTAGAGCAGTCGCAGTGGCATGGTCAAAAAGAACAGCAGGACCTATGGGAGAGCGCGTTGCAAGAGATGGCACACGCAGGGTGCGCTGACAGCATCTCCACAGACTGTTCAGCTACAGAACAGGGGGACCACGCACATATGCAATTAAAATCCGGTAAGCAAGTGCCATTAGAGCTAGAAGGTGTCAGACACTCAGATAGGCAGCAGATGGGGGATGAGGGAGAGAGGGAGGGAGAAGGCATGGAGGGGTCCGCCGCTGTTGCTGCTGCTGCTGCTGCTGTTGGGGGAGGGAAATTACAGGTGGGGGTGGGAGAGAGAGAGGCGCGGCTCATGGCAGGGAGAGGACCAAGGGGAGAGGAGCAAAAGGAGGAGGAGGTGTGGGAGAGGGAGAGGGGAATAACAAAGGCAAGCCGAGCTGAGGAGGGAGAGGCAGAGGGAGGGAAGGGTCAGGACAGGGGCAGTAGCATCAGCACCATCACAAAAACACATAGCGAAAGAGGGAGAAAAGAGAGCCAGGGAGATGAAAGCCACGAGGTAGGAGAGGGGGAGGAGAGGGGGGAAGAGGAGGAAGAGGAGAGGCACAGTTCAAGGGGAGAGAGGAGTCTGGAGCGGCTGATAATAGTAGCAGATGATGAAACCTCACATGGAGATCGAGGGAGGAAGATTCTGATGCCATGGCCTCGCTTTAGACGTGCAGCCAACAGACACCCCCATTTCTCCCAGTATAACTTCCAAGTCCAAGTAGCTGAAAACCAGCCACCAGGCACCTCAGTCATTGTCATGTCAGCCTCAGATCCAGATGCAGGCGATGCCGGAAGGGTTAGCTACTCTATGGCCCCACTCATGAACAGCAGATCATCTGACTACTTCCACATCCACCCTGACACAGGCCTCATCACAACCACTCAGATTCTAGACAGAGAACACATGGACTTGCACTACTTCCGGGTCACAGCGACAGACTTTGGCGCCTCTCGCCTCTCTGGCACCACTATGGTGGCCATTACTGTCTCAGACCGGAATGATCACTCTCCTATTTTTGAGCAGGCAGAGTACAGGGAGACGATCAGGGAGAACGTGGAGGAGGGGTATCCCATCTTACAGCTCAGAGCGACTGATATGGACTCCCCATCCAATGCCAATATCCGCTACCGCTTTGTGGGGGACTCAGCTGTCATTGCAAGAGCAGCCTTCGAGATTGACCCTCGCTCTGGCCTTATTACCACCCGTGGAGCAGTGGACCGGGAAACAAATGAGCACTATACACTCCAAGTGGAGGCCAGCGACCAGGGGAAGGAGCCAGGGCCTCGCTCTGCTACTGTCAAAGTTTTCATCACTGTTCTAGATGAAAATGATAATGTGCCACAGTTCAGTGAAAAGCGCTATGTAGTAGCAGTGAAAGAGGATGTTCGACCTCACTCTGAGATTCTTCGAGTAAGTGCCACAGATCGAGACAAGGACAGCAATGCTGCTGTTCACTATAACATCATCAGCGGTAACAGCCGTGGACAGTTTTCCATCGATAGTGTCACAGGGGAGATTCATGTTGTGGCACCTTTGGACTATGAAGCAGAGCGAGAGTACACGCTCCGTGTTCGTGCACAGGACAATGGACGACCACCTCTTTCTAACAACACTGGTATTGTCAGTGTTCAAGTGACAGATGTCAATGATAACCCACCAATCTTTGTCTCCACACCATTCCAGGCGTCTGTGCTTGAGAGCGCCCCAGTTGGTAGTTCCATCCTCCACATTCAGGCCATTGATACTGACTCTGGTGATAACGCCCGCCTGGAGTACAGGTTAACTGGCACCAGCTCTGACACGCCATTCATCATTAACTCTGCAACAGGCTGGGTCACCGTGAAGTCTATTCTGGACCGAGAATCTGTGGAGCACTACTTCTTCGGTGTAGAGGCCAGGGATTATGGCATGCCCCCACTTTCTGCTACAGCAAGTGTCACAATAACAGTGATGGATGTTAATGACAACCGCCCAGAGTTCCTTCAAAAGGAGTACTATGCTCGCCTGAATGAGGATGCGGCAGTTGGCACTAGTGTAGTGACTGTAACAGCTGTAGATCGTGATGTGAACAGTGCTGTGACTTATCAGATAACAGGAGGAAACACCAGAAATCGCTTCGCCATCAGCACAGCAGGAGGGGCTGGGCTTCTGTCCTTAGCCCTCCCACTGGACTACAAACAAGAGCGGAGATATGTTCTGACAGTCACAGCTTCAGATCGCACTCTGCATGACACTTGTCAGGTGCACATCAACATCACTGATGCTAACACTCACCGCCCTGTATTCCAGAGTGCACACTACTCTGTCAGTGTGAATGAAGACCGACCACCAGGAAGCACTGTAGTTGTGATCAGTGCAACAGATGATGATGTTGGTGAAAACGCTCGGATCACATACTTCCTGGAGGACAACATCCCACAGTTCCGCATTGACAGCGCCACAGGGGCTATAACCCTCCAGGCGGAGCTCGACTATGAGGACCAGATGACCTACACATTGGCTATAACAGCTAAAGACAATGGCATACCACAGAAATCAGACACAACTTATGTTGAAGTGAATGTGAATGATGTGAACGATAATGCACCTCAGTTCCTCAGCCCTAGATATCAGGGAACAGTGAGTGAAGACGCCCCTCCTTTCACAAGTGTCCTCCAAATCTCAGCCACCGACCGCGATGCTCACGCCAACGGTCGTGTTCAGTACACCTTCCAAAATGGTGAGGATGGAGACGGGGACTTTACTATTGAACCTACATCTGGAATTGTAAGAACAGTTCGGCGCTTGGATCGTGAGAGCGTTCCATTCTATGAGCTCACAGCCTACGCTGTGGATCGTGGTGTGCCCCCTCAGAGAACCCCTGTCCACATCCAAGTGACAGTCCTAGATGTGAATGATAATGCCCCAGTCTTCCCTGCTGATGACTTTGAGGTTTTAGTGAAGGAAAATAGTGCTGTTGGCTCCGTAGTTGCCCAGATCACAGCCACCGACCCTGACGAGGGTGCCAATGCTCAGATCATGTACCAAATCGTGGAAGGAAACATCCCTGAGATCTTCCAGATGGACATTTTTTCTGGGGAGCTCACTTCTCTCATTGATCTGGACTATGAAACCCGTAATGAGTATGTCATCGTAGTCCAGGCCACCTCAGCGCCCCTTGTCAGCCGAGCTACTGTTCGTATCCGACTGGTCGACCAGAATGACAACAAGCCTACTCTTCAGGACTTCCAAATCATCTTCAACAACTTTGTGTCCAACCGCTCCAACAGTTTCCCCAGCGGAGTAATTGGGAAAGTACCCGCCCACGATCCCGATGTGTCAGACAGGCTGTACTACACCATCGACAGAGGGAATGAGCTTCACCTGCTGCTCCTGAATCACACCAGTGGGGAGATCCGACTGAGCCGAAAACTGGATAACAACAGGCCGCTGGTGGCTCCCATGCTGATCACCGTCACAGGTAAGAGACCGTGAAGGGAAGGAATGAGGGGGGGAAAAGATGGGAGGGAGTGTTTGTCTGTGTATGTGTGTGGAGCAGTCGGTTCAGTCTCCCCTCTAGCTTTATTCACTGTAACAAATACTGTGGAGATAAGGAGTCTGACTCTACAGGTTTGAGTGAGTGTGGGGTGTGATAAGACGAGATGACATTTGTCTAAGCTTTGGGAATTAGGTTTATTTTTTCTCCTGCTGTTTCCTCATGTGTGGGGATGCATGATAAACTGGGATTCTGGAAAAATTAGAGGATAGGCCAAGCTCTATTAGCTCTGTCTCACATCCATGTGCCCCTTAAAGAGGCATGTAGTTAAGACATCCTTGTAAGCCCCTCAGAGAGAAAGCTCTTGGGAGAAATTAAATGTACTTTGCCTGAGAATTCAGACTGACAGAGCTTATTATAAATTCTATAGAGTACGAGAGAGTAAGAGCTTTAAGGTTGTTGCTGAACAGCTTATAAGAGGTGAGGTTATGAATGAGAAAAGATGACTCTACAAAAATATGATCCTGTAATTTCTGGTACGGATTTTGTGCAAGGAAAAACATGATTTTACATACCATAGAGAGTTAAAATGCAAATTAATAGATAGAGATTTAATGAGATTTGCAAGAGATTTGAATCAATGTGAAATCTGACCATAATTAGCCCTATTAGTAGTTTTCCATATCAAATTTTCATACCCATCAGCATGTTCCTGCTGCAAGAAATTGATTTCTATTGTGGGTTGGCATTGCAGAAATTGCAGGTGGAAGAGGAGTAGTGATTGATTTCTCAATATCATACACCTTTTTTGATTGGCATGTGATCTTGGCTGAGTGTAGTCCATGTTGCTATAGTGATTTTGTACTCAAAGACTCCCATCTGTGGAGAGGAAACAGGAAAGCATGTCATTCTGACTACCAGAGCCAATTACTGTCACTTGCAGCCCAGTAAAGATTGTCAATTTTTCCTTTAAGTGAGGTACTTCCTGTTGAAATCATCAGTGAGGATTCCCTCTTATGGGTATCTGAGTAAATGTTTTAAGTGTGCCTTAGTCTGATTGTTTTAGGTTACATGATCATATAAGACTATAATCATTCATAGTGTTTGCAACATTTATTCTCTTAAAGTGTTTTGACTTTTTGAAATAAGGCGATTTTAATGGAATTCGTATTCAGATGTCTCATTTTTTTTGTTGTATTTTGTTTGTATTTCAGGCTTTTGCTTTAAGCCAGAGGCTTCCGAAAAGCACTACAGCCTTCTTTGCTTGCAATGATCAAAGCCCTAGAAACTGAAAAAGAAGCAAAAAATGAGAGCAGCACTGTTTTTTTGAAGGCTGGGTTAGTGATGTGTTTGTATTCTGTCAGATTTAATGGAGGAGTGCTGGCTTGGGACTGTGTGTGACCCGCTACCCTATTTACACTGCTTTTAAAGCAGCCTAGTTGGTGACAGTGGAGCCTTATACATATTTATTTTGGTGTTATTTTGGATAATTGACTGAGTGAGTTTGGGTGGTGAAGACTGGGAAAGTGAGTTAGAGACCTTGTGAGTGTGCCAAAAAAGAAAGAAGTGTGAGAATGATTGAGAGATTTGGTGCTGGAGGGACAGAATCAGTGTCAACAATAACAACAAAGGATTTTATGTCTAAATAAGTGCAAGACAGTCGTATTGTCTTTGAAACTAATAAGTATCATAAGCAAAAAAACAACAGGAGATTTTGGGTTTTGGGTTCAATAACAGTGTAATATTTGACACATAAAAGTGAAATTTAAACTCAATTGAATTGTGCTGGAGTTATGTGCTCCAAGTTTCCTTGTTATCCTTTTTCCTCCAAAGTGATTCTACGGCTTGTTCAGCACCAGTACTTAGCCAAGCACCAGTTCTTTGGTCTTCCACAGCCAAAGAACTGGCTCTGGGCCAGAAAAACTGGTTCCAGCATGGAACCAACTCCTTCCTGGACTAGAGGGAGTAACATGTTTATATCTGGATCTGGGTGCTTACATTGGGGGTTGGTATTTGAATGTACAATAACAAGTAAGAGTGCTGTTTTGGAAGAGTCAAGCTTGGCTTTGTAGACTGCATAACTATGTTGTAAATGCACATAAAAACAAAGCAGGTGTGGTCCAAGAGCATGACGAGCCACGCTTGAAAGCACATTATGATTTGATTGATGCTGTGCTCAGGGACCAGATGTTTTGTTAGACAACAGGAGCCTTAAATTCAGCTACACCTATTGAGAGATGATGGTGGCGGATTCAACACTGTTGCAAACTTAAAATGAACAGCAGGATATTCAGCCTTATTCTCCTTGGTTATGATCGCTGTTTAAAGCAGTCACGACAAGCAACAAAAATATGTTGGACCAGTGTAGTTTGGACTCTAGGGAAAGTTTAAAAAAAAGCCAACTGCAACACCCGTAGAGTAACAGGATCTGTAGTTAGTGTTGCTAGGAAAACAAAGATGCACGGTGACATTTACAGTGACAAAGCTGTCAGGGCCAGCTCCAGACTGTGGAAAAGGAAATGGCTCTTTGTGGGCTCTTAAAATGAACTCCAAGAACCAGCACTAGATGTGGCTTGGTGGAACTGTGGAAAAGGGGCAACAGTATGCTTTTGAAGCAGAACATTGTCACAAGTAGTGCTGTGCATTTTCACTGGTTTCAGGATTTGATCTGACTACAGTCATACTGGAAATGATTCAGTACATCATACTGCGTCACACAGGTTACATTCTTAAACGTCTGTATTCCTGCACATGGAAACTTTTATACTAATGAAGAACAGCAGACAGATAAATATACACTCCCTTTTAGAAAGTGCTTTAGAGATCAATATCATTATAAATGTCTCTCCACCATTAAAGCAAACAGACAGATTATATAGATCTAGCTGCAGCAAGAGGATCTACCAGCAGAATTGGTGTGCATTCATCAAATCTGTTCTGTCACTGCATCCATGCAATACTGTCTATGTGTGCATCTCAATGCACCAAAGCAACAACTGCTTTAAACCTCCCTTTTCACTACTGCCATACCTTTATGCCATTGTACATATCTTTTTAAGGCGCTACAGGATATCTTCACATCACAATGACAAAAATATGCTACACAGAGTGAGAGTAAGAATGGTTATCTGTGTTTTGAATGAGTGGATTAGTAAGTTAGTTAGTGAGGAGCAGAGGAGTGAGTGAGTGAGTGACCAAGCAGAAAGAGAGGGAGTTAGTGAATGACTCTGTGGGCAATCAACAAGCAAACAATGAGCAAGTCAGAGCGTGAGTGATTAACAAGAGTTAAGGGGATGGGTAAGCAAGCAAGTAGGATACGGGAGTGAGTAAATGAGTGAGTGAGTGAAGCAGTGTTAATTTCATTGATGAAAACAATGACTAGAAATGTTCATCTACTAACTTTTATTCACAAGAAAGGCAAGGCTAAGACAAGCCAAAAATAGATTTTGGGGATAAAAAAATCTCGGACAAAAGGAACGCTTAGTTTTTTGTCAGACAGTAAATTGGACATTGAAAATCCATGATATTTCTCCTCTTTAGATGTAGGGTATGTCAGTATTTTCTTAAGTGTATTTTAAAGCAATTAAAGTGTTTATTACTGAGTAAAGAAATTAGTGAAAAACTGACTAAGTAAATGAATCAGAAGTTTAGATTGTTTATTCGTGAGTTTAAGGGTGAGAGGGTGAAATGTCCTGTGATTAATTTCATGTGTGATTAAATAAAGAGAAGAAATGAGTGAGTAAAAATGGAGAAATGGATCATACATAAGTGAGTTAACAGATAAGGCAGGGAGGCAGCCAGAAATGAGCAAATAAACAGGAGTAAACTGGAGCGTTATGATGGAGAATAGTATTCATGAAGACAGCAATCAGACACACCTAACATATGTGTGATAGTCATAAAATGATGCATCCATGTGCCGACCTTTGTCTGCATCTGCCTCCTTTAATGTGCTTTCAGCTCGCTTGAACCAGACGTGTGGATTCATTTCCAATTTTCTAGCTTTTTCTCACACTGTAAAAGTATTCCTCTCTCTCTCGCCCTCTCTCTCTCTCTGTTACTGCAGGATTTGACAGTTATGAGATTATAATGAAACAACAGTGAGCTGGAGTCAAGCTCGGAGCAAATCTGTCACTTCCATTGTGCACTGTGTGTTATCTGTGACTACCCGTCCCTCCTCCACCCATCACTTTCTTCCTCTCCTTTTTTCCACCCGTCCTTGAATGGACGGGTGAATACTTGAATCATTTTTGATACTTTGCACTTTTCTGTCTTCTTTTTCATCATCCTTCTTTCCATTTATTCCTTCTTTGGTCATTGTTTCTGAATCTATTTGTCTCTTCTCCTCTTCCATCCGTCCTCTCTCCATCCACCAGCTTATTATTTCCCATCTTTCTCTCCCTCCATGCTGAACTTCCCTCTAATCCTCTCATAACTCTCATGGGCCGTTACTCCTCCATGCCATATTCTTTTCAACTCTGCTCCTCCTTCCTCCTCTCTGGTTTCTTCTTGTCTTCTTTCTGCTCCTTGTGTGAGTCTTAATGTGTATTGAAGTGCCTGAATTCATTGTAGGCATGATATTTTTGTGTACGTGCCACTTTGAGCAGTGTTGTGTTGTGGTGGAGAGATTTTCTGTGTGCTTGTGGAAGATTTGTGTTTGCAGATAGTAGGCTTGTGTGTATTTGTGCGTGTTTGTGCTTGTGTGTACTCTCAGGTGGCTCAAAGCTTTGCACTTGAGAGTGTATTTATGTCTTTTCAATGAATAATATCTGTGCATGCCAGAGTGTGCTGGGAATACTCTCCTCTCTTTTTCTGCTTGTCTTGCTTTCTTACTTCCTCCATCTCTCACACTTTCTTCTTCTCCCTTTGTTCCCCTTTCTCCTCCTCCCTTCTCTCAATCTCTTCTTTTTCTTCCATTCTCCACACTTATGTTAGCTCCAAACAATCTATTCTTGGGATAATTCCCACATTTATGCTGAAAATAGATTAAACCATGCCTGTGTTGCCAGCAGTTAAACTGCCACTATTACACACAAACGCACAATCACTCACATGACACTGGCTTTAGAGCCATGCAGTTAGGGCAAATAATGAAAAAATAATGCTTGGCATCCCAAACAGCATCAGCTCAAGGTGCCCTTTAATAGTGAACCCCCAACTGCTCCTGTGGCCAGCAGCAGACTGTGGTTGTACTGGCGAGCTCCCAGTTGTGGATGTGTAGAAGGGCTGAAAGAAAGCATGTGCCTAACTGGGCTTCCCTGGGTAGATGAAGGTGAAACAATGACTTAATGCCTGCCATCTGTCTTTTTAACTGCAGACATTTTGGCATGGGGCTTGAGGAAAAGTGTAAGAGTGAGCATAAAAGAAAACCAAATTATAAAATCAATGATAGCTTTGCTTTCAGAGTCCCGCTAATGAGCAGTAAGGATTGCTCTCATGAGCATTTAAGGCACCTGGTAAGATCAGAGCCACTTTACATGTTACAAGAAATCATGTGCTTTTCTTACTAAACCAAATTTAAACGTCTGCTGTAAAAAGAAGCTTTAATAGTGGTGTAAGTAGTTAAAACATGTATTTGATGCCAGTTTGGTGTTTGAAACTCCTTGAAAGACATTTTCTCTGGTGCTCAATATACTGCAAAAAGAAATCTAATCATGTGTAGCTTCCAGATCATCTCAAACATCTCATTTCCAGATATAATCACAAAAACAAGATGAACAAAAAGGGAATGTGTCAGAAACTGTATACTTACACAGTATTTATACTAAATGTGATATCACATTGATTATGTAGTGCAATCTGAATTCATAGTATGCAGCTTTGTGTGTACAGGAAACCCCTGGATGTGTATTGAACTTTTAAAGTACGAAACAAGAGCAAACAGGTTGCACTTATCTGCCCCACAATGCTTTGCAGCCTGTGGCAAATTAATGCACAGAATAGCCAAGGCTGCAGTATAGGCTTCCCACGAGTGCAAGGGCCCCTGGACTGGCCAGACAATCTGTAATTTGAAGTTAAATTCAAGGGAAAAAAAATAGTGTTGCATAGTGATGCCGGCAGTTAAAAAATTAAGTTTATATATTAAAGTAACAGGCAGAATATTTAAAAATTGGTTTAATGTCTCTCATTTTCATTAAAAAGGCCTGAAATCCTGGTCAAACGCCCTTGTCCTCCATTAGTTTATGGCTAGTGGCCTTCCTAGACATAAATGTGAGAAGCTTAGCAGTTAGCATGTAGTGGGAACGGCAGAATAGAATATTTTTAAAATGCAGAATGGAAATTGAGTTGTATGTAGGCCATTGAGTGGTTATACTCATGTATAACTACTCAACCAACGAATGATAGCCAAGCTAGCTGCTAAGGTTAGCCATGCTCTACACAGCATACAGGCTCACATCAAACCTGCTGACACATCGACCCTGTGATGAATTTGACTGTGTTCTTGGCATTTTCTCCACTTTAGACTGGTTGATTAAATGCCATTTAAACAGGTTTATAGGAAAATAGATGCCTGGGAACATTCTTAGTATTGACCTTAGCACCTGATTGACCAGAATACAATGGAATAAAACTGAATATTTAGCCTTTGCCATTAAGCAGCTGGCCTCCTAAAGTTTGTAAAGTCAGTTTTGCTTTGGTAAAACATCATCACTTTTACCCCGCCAAGATGCCAAAATGGAAAAATGAACACCTTAAACCTGTTGCCAGCTTGCAGATGCATTTTGAATGCCTTTTCCATGTAGCATTGCTGCATATACTAATTAAACAGCTATAATAAATCCGTAGTGTCTGTCAGTGTGACCTAAGTGTGTGCTGCCATTTCATAAACCTGGCATGTTTTTATGCACAAGTTTCCTTTTCTTTGTGGAGCATGATGAGTAAAATTGGCCCAACACAAAGATTAGTCCAGGGCCCTATGACTAACATGACAGTGGAGCTCACGGCAAGCCAACAAACAGCACAAAAATAACAGTACTCAAACACATTTTAACTTTTACATTCAAATAACTATTTAGTTAAAAATGCACATCTGTTTGTTGTTGCTGAGCTTTACTGATGATCAGATAGTTGTGCTGTCTTGTTGCTAGCTGAGTAAAAAATGCAGACTGGAAACAAGTAAAAGTTTTTTAGAATTAGAATGTATTTAATGTGCTGTCTTGTTTCCCATTGAAAAGGCTTAATTTATCTGAGTAAACAACCATCTATTATACAAATCAGAAAAGAGTAAGAAATGTGCCGTGTCTTTGGTAATCAGACTCCATTTTGATGTCTTCAAGAATATAAAATGGTAGTGGCTGACAGGATGAGAAGCACCATTTATGGAGTCTAGACATTGGTGGTGTTGAGGAAAGATTTAAGATGTGATGAGGGATGAATATCTGCAGAGCTGGACCTGAACACTCATAAGTTGGATTTGAAGATACTTGGGAAGAGAAAGGTCTCACTCTGAAATGACAAACTGACAGTAGCAGAGAGTAGCACAAATTAAGGGTGACGGTCAAGGACTCTTGACCCAAAGTCTAGCCCCATTTGATCAGTGTGACAAGTGTACCGTAGTCGGGTACTGTGCCTGAATTTGCTTGTGCACTCAGGCATGATTCATATAGACTCGGGCATAGTATGGGTAGATCTGAACAAAACCTTGCCCAAATGCAGGGTCATCCTCAGCCAGCAGAGTTTTAAAGGCAATTCTAAATGTCTCCTGTCTTCTAAAAACTGTTGTATCCATGAAGCAAGGACATGTGGAAGTAGGAGACGGGTTGTTGCTGGCATCTCAGAAATAATAAAGCATCCAATGCAGGATCTCACTTCTAGTGTCAAGTGCCCGGCCCAGCCTGGGCATGACCAGCTCCTGGGACAGTGGCGGGGGTGGGGGTATCTGTCAAACTGTAATGCAGGTCTCCTAAGACAAGCTAAGGGAGGACAGAAGCCTCACCCAGAGCAGAAAGGCAAAAGGTCACTTGATGTTGATTTTCATTATGAATACAGACCGTGAAAGCACGGCCCCACGACCCTTCAGACTTTTTGGGTTTAAAGCAGGAGGTGTCAGAAAAGTTTCCACAGGGATAACTGGCTTGTGGCAGCCAAGTGTTTATAGTGATGTCGCTTTTTGATCCTCCGATATCAGCTCTTCCTATCATTGTGAAGCAGAATTTACCAGCTGTTGGATTTTTCATTCAGTCATAGGGAGTGTGAGCTGACTTTGGACCATTGTGAGACTGGTTAGTTTTACTCTACTGATGATGGGTTGTTGCAATAGCAATCCTGCTCAGTTTAAGAGGAACCCCACTTTCAAACATATGGAGCTAATGGAGCAAAGCTACCAGCTGTGGATGTGGCGAGATGATGGTCACCCCTTCCCTATCTTGCACTGCATGTTTGTGGTGAACCTAGATGACGGACTCCAATGTTCTTCTTTCCTCTTCTTGGCAGATTTGTAACCCAACTAAGGTAATGCTTCCAACAACTGTCTTGGACAGAGCACAAACAAAAGCGTGCACAGATACAGAACAATTTTATTAATGTGAAAGCAGACCAGCAGGGGGGAGAAAGGAGAAATCAAGCTTGGTTATAGCAAGAAATAACCATCCCTCAGGTAAAAACTTTCTTAGAGTTTGGCAGGAGCAGGATGGCTGGCTGATAGTGTATGTGACCAGCTCTGGCTGGTTTGGTAAGTGTATGATTCTGCAAGCCTTATCTCTTTGAGCTTCTCATGCTATTTCAAAGTTTAGGGCCCCTGATGGAAATATTCCTAATTTCCTTTTGATTTTACTCAACTTTGGAACAACCAGAAGGCCCCAAACCCAAAGATCTAAGTCTGTATGTTCACTCACGGGGGGGTCAGCATTTCAGAAATATAACTTGGGTCAAGGCCTAAACAATCTTTAGAAGTGATCAATAAAATCTCTAAATCAATTCTAAAAGTGACAGGGAGGCAGTGTAGAAGGCAAAGATAGGAGTGATATGATGATGTCTAAAAGCCTAGCTGCTTTATTCTGGAGGAGTCTGAGGCAGGAGAGTTATTCTTTTATTTAATGTATAGAAAATCGGCAGCACTTGTAGAAAGGAGAAATTGTGCAGTGGTAAAATAGAGTCTAATCTTTTAGCTGGTATGATAAAGACAAATGCAGCAGAGCTCTCAGACTTTAAGTTTTAAATTACACTACAGCTTCATAAAACTACCAGGTATTTTACTTTTTATTGTACACACATTCATATAGAATCCAAGGCAATCATATATCAAACAATCCAAGTCTAAATTTGGCAAACTTCACACAGAGGCAGTCACTTTCTCCATAGTGACTAGAGTTTAATGGCTCCTGTGTGTATGATGCTGACACAGGTCAGTGCACCATGAATACAGCTAGAGTAGCTTCATATAGGTCATTGCACTGATGTTGAATAGAGCTTTTCCTGTGTATTATGGATGAGTAAGCTAATGCTGCACGTATATGACAGCTAGAGTACTGTATGTGTGCTGCACTCCTGTTTTTAGAAGCTGTGGTTCGACATAATAACTTCTGTATTTGACACATATATTTTACACTTTATTTGATTCCATGCATGTTGGGTTTACAGTGAAGACTGATGAATATACAATTCAGATAAAGGCGTATAAAAGAGCAGAGTGAGTAAATGCCATGAACTAGTTTCTAAGGTCATGTTGTCATAAAAAGGTTTGACCCTCTGACCCCCTGGAGGCCTCACAGGCTTATATTCATCACCAAATAAATTGGTTTTATATAAAAGCCCTTTGAAAAGCTGTGTAGGTTTGTGTTTGTGTGCACCCGCTACTGTTTTGACTAGTCAGGGATAAGAGGGCATGCCACAAATTGTACACAGAGATAGAGATCACTTTAACCTGTGGTAACATTGCAAATTAATTTGCATGGATATTTTACAGGCCAGTACACTAAAGAGCTCTCTAGGCTAGTTTTTGCTGTAATGGATTATTAAAGAGCACAAATTTCCCTAATGAGGAACAAGAATGTCAACTTTTCCTCTAAGGTGGTTTTAATGAAACATTACATCGTAGTTTAGCTCATATTTGTCACCATGATCCGATCAGCTACTGCATCAGCTACTGATAGATAGTGGACTCTGTCTTTATTCATTCACCACTCAGCTGTTTCTTCCACTTTACACTTGTAGATGAATGAACGTCTTCCAAAAATATATCAAAGTGTAATTTCTATGTACTTTGTCTATTAGAGCAAGCCCAGCCACAGGGATGGCTGGACCCCTCAAAGGCACAGCGAATGGCCCCTCCCGAGATTTCATCCAGTAATGTTGATACTTGCATGTTGGATCAGTAGTGATAATAAATAACTTTCACTTCCTTTACACCAAGCTTCAATCAGCTTGATAGGCTGACTGAAAAAAGTTTGTCACAGGTCCCGGCATGGCTATATACAGTCTGACATTTCAGGCATATTAAACCTCTGTTTTTTTTTTTAACCAATTTGTCCTCTACTTTACCATACAAAAGTCTGCTGTGCTTCCTTCAGGGACACTGTAGATTCATAGGCATTTTCCTGCAAGCGTCAGACTCACTAGAATTTAATATTCTAGCTGTTATTGTTTTATTAAAAACAAAAATGTTCATGTCATTTTAAGAGGAGAAGGTTTACAGTTTCAAACAGGCAGCAATAAGTAAGTGTGTGTTTATGCTGCTTTGATAAATAATGCTTTGGGCACTGGTTTGGTTTAGTTGGCAGTGCAGGTGCTCCATGTTCAGGGGCTACAGTCCCATTGGCACCAGTTGCAAGTTTGACACCCTGTCCTAATGCTTTTTAGTGCATGTAATTCCCCACTCTCATATTTATTTGGGGGAGAGATGGTTGCCTTAATCTTACTGGACAATGGAAATGAAGGAAAGAGAGTGGGGACTGACTTACAGATAAGGGGGATGCAACTTGGACCTGAATCTGGGCCATCAGCTTTGAGCACTCACTCTGTACATGGGGCATGACCTAAGGCCATTAGTGCCCACTCCATCCTCCACTGTCTTCCACACATACTGTCTATATTATGCTCTCCTATCTGAAAGGCAAAAAAGCTTTAAAAATGTATCCTAAAAGTAGTGATGTGGTCTGAGGTTTTAAGCTAAATTCTGGTTTTCTTTGCTTCAATTAAGGATGGACTTTGCTTCGCCAACTCCAGGGTCCGTTCCATGTATCAGGGCCCCTCAAAGTTTTCCTTTTCCCACCTATTTGACAAATTTGGCAAGGGAGAAAATATTATCTGAAAAACTAAAATCTGCCAGTTGGATTTCAGTGTCTTATCATTGTTTTTATAACAATAAACTGTCAGACTGAATTGCCAAATTTGCTTTATAACAATAACACTTCAGCTCAGTACTTTGGATTCCACTCACGTATATGGGGCACAATCTGGCCTTCTGTGGCCCAGGATTTAGTCATGCAACATAACAAAAGTCAACACCATATCTTACTATAACTTAGTATCCACCCTGCCAGTCTGACTATCAAATGACTTTCAGAATCCCACATTTTTTCCTTTGTTGGTATCTTACATCCTTTTTGCTTGTATTCTCTTTGGTCTTCCTAAAGACCCACTTTCCCTGTTTGGATGCCTCAGACTTAGTTTATAGATATTTACTCAGTTTTCGGTGCATTCCACTGCAGAGCAGCTGCTGTTTGGAGTTTCTGTTGTTTGCTAGCAGATGGGAGCAACAAGCAGGAACCATTTGCACAATGCAAAATCTAAAGCGAGTCATTAATTGCTTTCCATCAACACTGTGGGCTGTCATAATGAGATAGTTTTTTCTTATATAATGCATTTCCTAAGGACTTTCTCCCTCTTCTTCCTGTGTGCTTTGGCCAGTGTTTGCTACAAGCTTTCACAGTAAAGACGCCACATGTTTACATAAAAAGTGTAGAAAATGTACTCACACAAAGCATTCTATACTCACATAGCAACAATCACGACCTAGATATACAGAAAATACTTGACCAACCTTACTGCAGCTGCAACACTATAGAGGAACTTTTAGCTGCCCATTAACTTCCATTAGAGGTACTCTCCACATCTTCAGCCTGTCAGGAGGAAGATGCATCTACCTACCATCAGAAGCTAAATGGTTCATATCAAACAGAGAGGGTCATATGGACTTGACTCACGGTTAGATGGCAGGTTACTCCTGCTAGATATTAAGTGTCCGATAACCATGACATAAGTGCTAAGATCAAACCCAAGACCTCAAATGGGTATCAGGTTAAAAGCCATTATCCTGTGCTTCATAACTGCATATTTGTGAGCATGTGTTAACAGTAGGCTGCTTAGTCATATCAGATACTGAGTTACAAGAGGTTTGTGTTAGATTTTAATATTTTATATATTGTGAGAAACTTCTGTCCATCACTCCGTTCATCCATCCATCCACCTACCCAGCCACCGGCCAACCCATTTTCTAGATGGATAGATGGATGAATGCTGGTTAAAAGCCTTTTGTATAGGGACGTAAATCTAATATTCTGTAGTGGGTATGAGCTTACACTGAAGGCTTGAAAACTGTGGTTGGGCAGGAGACCAGTGCCTACAAAAGTACCCCCCCCCCCAGAAATCAGATTTCTACTTCGCTGCAATCACAGCACTGAGTCTGTGTGGATAGGTATTAATCAGACTGGAATTTTACTCAGTTCTTCTTTGTCCAGCCACAAATTCTCTTTTAGATTGAGGTCTGGATTTTAACGCACCCACTCTAGAACATTCACCTTGCTGCCTTTAAACCATTTCTGTGTAGTTTTTCTCTGTATGCTATGGGTCATTATCTTACTGGAAAATGATTCTTCTACTAAGCCAGAATTCTCTGGCAGACTGAATAAGATTGTCCTCCAGAATTGTCCTATATTTTGTTTACTTCACTTTAAAATCTATCTTCACAAGCTTTCCATGGCCGCTGTCTAGAAGCATCCCCACAGCATGATGCTGTCACCACCGTGCTTGGTGATGTGCAATATTTGGTGTCTGCCAAAAATAGCATCTCATCTGATGGCCATAATGCACCATTTAGGTCTCATCAGAGTGAAGAACTTTTTTTTTTATTGACCAGGGAGTCTCCCACATAACTTTTGGTGAACTCTAGTTGAGATTTGAGGATGGCAGATGGATTTGATTTAACTGAACTCCTAGGGATTTTCAGTACTTGGAATATTTTTAGTATCCATTCCCTGACTTGTATTTTTCAATTACCTTTTCTCTGAGTTGCTTGGAATGTTCCTTTGTCCTCATGGTGTAATGGTAGCCAGGAATCCTGATTAGCCAGTTACTGGACCTCCCAGACACAGGTGTTCATATACTACAATCACTTGAGACTAAGACTGAGACTAAAATTAAAAATAGATGTCAAAATTAACACCATGTGAGACTGCTATCACCAGTTGAATTAGATCAGTCAGTTTGGTGGATGAATATTTATGCAGTCACTTATTTACCTTGCATACTTTTGTTTAATTGACATTACTTTGTAGAAATCTTTTTTCACTTAGATATTTAAGAGAGGGTTTTTTTTTTGTTGTTTTTTTTGTTTTTTTTGGTCAATATAGCCAAATTATATTGACCATGTGCTTTTTATGGGCACTATACGTATAACACTTTTTAACTAAGAACTTTGATGTTTGATAATTTAAAGCATATGTTCAAAGGAAAGTAAATGGATCGGTGTTTTCCACCTTAAAGTATCACATCCTCACATGGGATCTGCCCTGAATGAATACAATCCATTTGACATTTCTCTTTCTCTGGGTTAACTCTGGTGTTTGAGTGACAGGAAGAGTGCTGGGAAAAAATGATGAATTAAACAACATTATGCACAGGGGAACACCATGACAGTGAAAAATCAGCCATGGTGGGCTGCCATGAGTGAATTTTGACAGAAGTTTTCACCAGGATTGAGCATAGCTGTGACGCAAATGCCTGTTCCCTGCTGAGAGGTTTGCTGGTTGTCTGGGAAGCTTCTGCAGCTGAAATCTGCTTTTCACATTTCTTTCCTCTCTAAAAATGTGGCCACCACCCTATTAGACTGGAGACAGATAATATCAGATATGTGACTGTCTGGAGAAAAAGTTCATTAATGTGGGGCTGTTTTTGATTAACCTTTGTAAAAACTGATGGTTTTTCCCTTCTATAATTATTTTTAGATTTGCAGTTAAACCTTCGGACTTTTCAGTCTTCAAAAGTGACCCATCATTTGATTAATAATCAAACACAACACAACTAAAACTTCCACACACTCTCCTGCAGCCTGCAGAGAAAGTCATAAAACTCTCTGTACATATCAATTAGCTGGATTATGCATGCAGAATACAGTATCTGCTCTAATAACATATTCAGTCAGCATAACGAATTAAACTCAGAGAAGTTTCAAATTAAACTTTTAGCAGCAGAACGAGTTTCATTAAAACTAAATCCAGTGTTTGTTACTATATAATAATGAATTTTTGGGATAAATGTCACAAAAATAGATTAAATTTGTATGCCTTTTCCTCTTTATACGCCTTTCTAACGCTTCAGCTACTTGAATGATGTTTTTCTCTTGTTGTGTGTTGACTTATTCAGCAAGGATGACATTTACTGTTACATTTGGTTTGCCGTCTTCGGTCAGAAACTCTCGGCTGGATGAGTTTCAAAATCAAATAAAGGATTAGATTTGTCTGAGACACTGAAACTACTGAAAAACAGCTTCTTTACTCTGCAAAAACTCAACTCTTGGCAAATGTGTCGTCTGATTTTAAATCAGAATGGCTTATTAAACTAATTATGGGTCATACTCATTAGCAAGTCCAGATAAGCATCTTATTTCTAGATATAAATAGCAAAATATAAAGCCTTAACAGTGAAATTCCTGTAAAAAGTATGAAATATTAGCCAATGGGGCGAGCAAAATGTACTATTTATGTGTCTTGGAATTAGATCTGCTACCTTAATTAGTCAGTGCAGCTTATTTAAAAAGAAATATTCAAGTAAAATCAGCTTTTTTCATGCCAGCTGAGGCCAAAGGTTGTCAGTATGTGCGTCTGTTAAGGCCACTCTTGTGGGTGCAATGTCTCAGGAACGCTTTGAGGTATTTTCTTTAAACTTCACACAAATGTCTACTAAAATAGACGGATTAACTGATTAGATTTTGGAGGACAGAGATAAAGGTCATGGAGCTCATGCAACTCCCTTGCTTGTAGTCGCAAAATCTCAAGAATACTTTCGGGGATTTCCTCCAAACTTTGCATAAATCACTCTGATTCAAATGTGGACTTAATCAATCAATCAATCAATCTTTGTATAATGTCAATTTATAATCAAAGTTATCTCAAGACACTTTACAAAGAGGGTCCAGACCGTACTCTCTGCTTTGGCCTATTATAATAGAGCAATTCAATCATTATTATAATAAAGACTATTCTCTATTATAATCAAGACTAGCATTCGTCATTTGTATCGTAATAAAAACTAAACCATATTATGATAAATACCAGTTTTAATCATCATAGTAGTATTAAAATATTATTAGTATTAAAATAGTAGTATTTTAGCCCCATTAAAGTGGCAACAAAAACCTTCCCTGTTATAGAGCAGGACTGTCCAGCAGACCAGACTCATGTTAACAGCTCTCTGCCTGGGCTTAGATTGGAAACGGCTAGATGGAGGGGTAGGGGTGGAGAAAGGCAGGAAAATGAGGGGGACAAGAGAAACAACAAAACACCAAATGAAAGAAATTTATAGCAATTTTGACTATAAACTTATCTCCCATTTTGAAGGGAACTGCAACAACTTTATTGACAATGATGGCAATATGTGAAAAATGAGCAGGAACAGCTATGGTTGATACACACCACAACAATGCAGTATCATATTAGCAGCTAGGATGGTAATAAAATAGAGAGAACTGTTATTAATAAATATAGTAGTAAAGCAGAGCTGCTCCTAGATCCAACTTATCTGGTCTTGTAATGATTATAGAAGTGGGAATAATGTTAATAGATGAAGCAATGATAACTGTAATACTAGCATTAGCAAATATAATTATTGTATTAATTTATATTATCAAATTTTAACTTCCAGGACAACCTCAATGAGATAAAGAATCTTATTTACAAGAGCGTCCTGATAATAATGGTGGTAAAGGGAAATATGTATACAATCTATAAAGGTGATAATAGCAATGCAAGTTAAACAGAATAAGAATAAATGTAGTTGGAGTCAGGTGGGTCCACAACGGCAGGTTTACCTGTAGCAGAGTTTCAGATGGATCTATGCAGACCTGATGATATTTTAGAGGTAAAATTTGAATGTCATTAGGCCTCATGATAAGCTCTTTCTTTAAACAAGCACCAAAGAACACCCCACCCTATTCCTCTTGACCCACCATCATACTTTCACTCTCCATCATTGGCAAACTTCACTGGCATGTAACGGCACAGTGGTAGTTCTAGATACTTATTATAAGAAATGCAGGACTTGTGTTTATTTGTTTTTTATACCTTGAAATAAGATTTTTATCTCAACATTTCAGGTCAAAGTGGCTTAGATTAAGTCTAATTTTAAATGCTTGACAAGAAATAAACTTGCTTTCTTTTTATGTTTTGCAGTGTAGTAGTCTGATAGACATGAGCTTTATAGATGTTGTGTAAGGTATGATTTAAGTCACTGAGAACACTGGAGAAAGCCTTCTTTAACACATAATGCAATAAGATTTCAAGACAGCAGGGCATTATTCAAATTTGATCTAACAAGGATTTGTGTCTCTGAAAATATCTTCAATAATCATAACATCCTTGGGCTTAGGAGTATTAGTTGAAGTCAAAAAAATACTTATCTGCAAGCAAAGCTTATATCAGCATCCTGGGAATACTTATTTTCAGTCAATTAAAGAAAAATAACAGAAAGAAATCACTGATATCTAAAATGTATTACAGTTGTAAAAAGCGTTGTTACCTATAGGCCAAGGCTAATACACTCTTAGACAACAAAATAATAAACAAAATCTAATGATTTGTTTAAGCTGCTCTGAAGCAATTATATAAAGTACAGTCAAAGTCAAACACATCAAACATCACAGAATGAGATGCTCAGTGAGGACAGAACGAGGAAAGATCTTCAGTAGACTGGATTTCCATGCTATGTTTACCTTCATAACATCAATAAAACATAAGCACATTAGTAATACAACATTACCATGATTACTGTAAACAAACAACATCACTGCGGAAAGAAACTGGACTGTCTGAGCTCAGTAAGGAGACACTCGGCTGAGTTTGATGTGTTTATTGAAGTCTGTAATGAATGAAAACTTGAAGGCCTCAGGTAAATCCAAGTTTATTTACACCTTAAAATCCATGCCTGTACCCTTTTTATTCTGCATGTCTGAATACACACTAATAACCTTCAAAATGTTTCTAATTCACAACAGCCCATAAAATGAACAAGAGAAATGCATTATATAAAAACATCTGCAGTCACTTCAGCACCCACAATGCCCTAAAAAATATATACAACTCAGAATTAAATATGCAACTGGAGTTTTAAAGGTTGTTATAAAGTATCTGAAATAATAATGCACATATTTGCCCTAAATCTAGACTCACAATCATCTCTAATCACGTGGAGCATCATAATCACAGCAGCAGCTTTTTTAATGAGCTTGTGAAGTGTGAAGTGCACAAATAATTACCTGCTTTTGTATTCTTTTCCACTGCTGCTGCTGTTAATTGCAAGTTAAGTAATGCTCTCTCTCTCTCTCTCACTCTCTCTCTCTCTCTCTTTCTCAACCAGCATTTTGAGTCAGATATAATTGCCCTCTTTTTGGATCAGGTCTGGCTGCCCTTGGTTACTTTCAGGCTTTCTTTTTTCTCAACAGTCAAAATTTCAATAACCTCTGAAAACAAAGGTGTACTGAGGTTTTACTTTGATATCATCTAATGACATCAATGCACATTATCATCAGTGTCTGCTTTCACATTGTTTCTGCTGCAGTATTTTCATAGCAGTGGATGGAAAACTGCAAAAAAGCCATTTTCATCTGTTAGTTTTAAGAGTAAAATCCACGCATGAAAATGTTTATTAAGCCTACAGAGGAGTCATACATATATAATAGAAACATTAAAAATTAATGTACCCCGAGTCGATCTGACTGTGTGGTCTAACTGAGAACATTTCTACTTTTTTTGTTCAATTTTTCATGTTTCTGTATTTGTTTTTATTGAAATTATTATGGGCTTGTGTTGTCATGTTGGTTGCCACTTGTTTTTGATAAAACAGCTCACCATGGTGCTGAGGGTTGGGGAGTTGATCCCAACTCTGTAGTTCTGTAACATCTAAACTCAAATTACTCTCAGTGCTGTATCAGCGGTGTGTGAATGTGAATGGATGGGATTAGACAGATGTGGATGGTTATGCAAAAGTACCGATGTTCAGTTGGGTAAATGTGACTGATGTGTAAATGCTATTTAGCCAGGAAATTAGAAAGGTGTTTACAAGTCCAAGTCCATTAAAAAACTGCATTAAAAGCCAGAACTTTAAACTTTACACAGGACATGGTTTTAGACCTTTTGTATGTACTTCTGCTGGGGATAAGTGGGACAGGCTGGATCAACGATTAAAAGCCCAAACCCTTAGGAGTTCAGCACTAGGCATTTTAGTTGGTTAACCTTAAAGCCAGATGGGTTTTACCACCCTTTTTTGTCTGAGTAGAGTTGAGCGAAATAAAGGGAAAATCTTCAGCCAATATGTAATATTAGAACACATTAGCTGCACAGTTAAAGTTCCTCCTTGTTGTTATCATGTTCACCAGATGTATGCATATAAACAAAGATACAAATCCAGTTTTCTTTGTCCTCTTTCAGCTCTAACACTGTGTGTTCCTTTAATTGCTTGTCTGAGTGTAAACAATGGCCACAGTGATCCTTATTTAAATATCCTGTTATCAGATTGTCCACTGACTACGCCAGAACCACCCCCTCATCCTTAAATAAAAGCCAAATCCCGTAGACACGTGATTGTAATCAGACAGTAACAGAAGGGTTTGGAGGCTGTAACACACTGGAAATCTTAGGAGTTGTTTATACCTTGCATTAACATTTTGAGCATTTGGATACCAAGTGGAGATCCTGGGAGCTTGGTGTGGACACACCTCAATGTTTACTGGGCAGGTCGGATATCGAATTTTTCAGACTGCATATGATGGTGGTCTGGGATGCTTTTTTTATTGGTTTGGTGGTGTAGGCGCCAAGGCTGGTAAGCATTAATGTCCTATTACAATGCTGGTGCTGGTTTAGCTCAGTTGGTAGAGCAGTCACCCATATACAGAGGCTGTAGTTCTCAGCCAGTAGCGGGTCTCGTCTCTGGGCTGTTTAGAGCATGTCTTCCAACTCACTCTCCCCATATTTTCTGTCTCTTTCCAGCTGTACTATCTGAATAAAGACAGAAAGCCCCAGAAATAATCTTTCAAAAAGACAGATTGTAATCTAACCTTTAGTAAGCAAAATTATGGTTCAGCCCCACAGCTATATGGGAATTCTGACTCTCCTTAGAGATTGAGAGGATTCTGGCTGCAGTCCATGTTGGCCCCTCTCTCAGACCGTTCGTTTGAGACGCTGTCTGTGTTAGAATGGAAATACATGCGGAAACTCAAAATAAAATCGAATTAAACTTCTGTTGAGGGTTATGGTATGGGTTAAGGAAAGGGTTAGGATACCAAAAGTTAAAAGTGAAAATCCTGACATGCAAAACCAAATTCTGAAACATTTACTGAAGTTAAGTCACCAGTCTGCTTACAGGAAAAAAGACTTGTCCTCCATGAAAACATTGTAGCGCAGAAAACATAGCTTACGTAGCTCCTTTACCTGCAAAAGCTACATAGATTATGTAGCTACATAGCTAAACTAGCTGTCACCTACATAAGTTTTAACTACACTTGCTAAAGTTAACTTTGCTACAATGGCTCATGTAGTTATGCTAATTAGCTGGCATAGCTATGTTAACTTTAGCCAATGCTAAGAAAGCAAAAGCGAGCCACCGTTAATGTACCTACTTCTAAAATAGGTTGATACGACAGCTGTCAGAAGATTACAAATTTGAATCGTAATTATTTGTGATTGATCACACTCCTTTTCAGCACTTTAAAATGTCACTATTTTACATTTTAAACAGTTTTAGTGTCATTTTTTTAATTTTTCAACTGTCTAAGACTAACGGTATTTTACTTCCTGTATCGAGACAAGCCTTTTATTGGTAGATCGAAGATTTTAACATAAATTTAACCACTGATACAAAGAAACTTTTTATGAATTGAGAATTAAATGAGAAACCGTTAAAAGCTTCAGATGACTCTGACTTGTCTACTTAGCAGTCTGTACATCTTTTAAAGTAAAATGAGACACTAAGGAGCATTGCTGGGCTTATTTTACATAACTGTGGCTGCAGGGAGACTCTGAAGTGGCCTAACCAACTTGTATTGCAATGAAAAAGTATATCCAATTTATCATGATTTAAAAATATAGTGCACTAATAGTGGATCTTGATTAATTGCAATGATATGATTAATCTTGACTGCCCTAGTTGATACATAATTTAATCCTGGATTAGACCCTTTCCTCTGTGTCATTGATGAAATGTTTCTTAGTCTTTAATGTTCGCAGTGTAGTTATTTCATTAATGTAACTGCCAGACAAACTTCATGAATTAAGTTTTACTAAAAAAGAAAAAAAAAAAGGGAAAAAAAAGGAAATTTATTGTACTGGAAAATTACAGCATGTCTGTGTCAAAGTGTCAAAACTAAAGAACTATGAGAATGGCTGAAATGTAAGATCTGAAGCTGTAGAGATCTGGCTTATTTGAGCTCAGCCCACTAATAAGAGCAAGCCTTTTGGCCTCCAAGAGACCCTTCATTTGGTACCATTTTGGCTTTTTTCTACTGTAAACAACAACAAAAACATTTTGCAAAAAGGATACTGGCTCTCAAACAGTAGCCAGCTATTGTTATTCTCATTAAAGAGCTCTTAGAGGTAGCTTGATTAAAAAGATGTTTCTGACAACTTGAGGGACAAAATCTGTGGAAGAGGCATTTGTAGGCTCTTAGCTTGCGTCTTATTTAGTTCCATTCACACAGTTTACATTACATATCCAGCAGCTTTACTGCACACAGCAAGCGGTGACACCCTATGTGAGGTAAGCCCAAAGATGTACTGGGTATTGCAAGTTCTGATTTCAGGTTGTCACTGAGGATGTACTGTAAATGCATGGCATGGATGCACATGCCTAAATTCACTTACTAGGTATCTCAATGCCAAAAACATATAAACATATTCTTAGATACCCTGCAGACAACAGGCTGTTTATGATAATTGTCTCAATCTAACGCCAAAGAAGCATCATTCACACTTTACAGTAAAGTCTCAATGCTAATCATGTGTTGTTCTGTGTAGTTGTTATTTTCTTCACTGTCTATGCTTTTGTTTTTATATTGTTTGTGCAGACTCCCCTATAAAGCCATGAATATAAAGTTTTTGTTATTTTTATTTCTTCAGGTTGTAAATCTTGACACATCTCTGTGCAGTGCAGGTGTGTTTGAGTGTTATACACAAGTAGCCATCAAAGAGTCCTTTATGCTGGACATGCTGTGCTGAGCTGTCCATTACTGCTGCACTGTTACTCTGTCCCACAGGAGCAATTGTTTGGAAGAAAAATTTAATTTGTGATATTTTCAGGCAACAGAAGGTCCTGGCAGTTGTAAGAGTGATGAAAGCTGCTACAGACAAGCTCTGCCTCAGGTGCTGGACTTCGTGCTATGATTTCAAGAGAGGAAGAGTGTACAGCCTCCAATTTTATGCCCCAAAATACCACATATTTAATTAAAAAACAACAATGTTTGGCTGCAGATGAGGTCGAGCCATGTTTGAAGCACCTGTGGACAAAAATGTTTGTTTTTTTGCATGAAGACTGAGCAGAGACGAGACATCTCGGCGGTGTGCGTTCAAGCAGCAGAGTGCAAACAGAAGACAGATGCAGAGTGAAGGATGACGGCTGCTGCTACAAACAGCTGCTAACAGATATCACGTCTCCGTGTCACAGAGGTCACAGTGTGGATTTGTGTTACACTGTGGATTTGTTTAGAACTACAATCGACATGAGGATGTGTGCTAATGTGATACGGGCTAAAAGTGATGGTCTTACATGCAAGGGGGCTTTTTGTGTCCAGCGTTTGTGGAAGTTAAGTGTCCCTGGTTTAATGTAAAGGATTAGTGCTGTGAGTATAAAAGGGTGGTTTAAACCATTATAGTGCTGTGGCTGCTGTGTGTGTGTGTGCATGAGTGTGTTGTGTTGTATTTTTACTCTGTTCTAGTTTTTTTATAAGTATAATGAGTGCCCAGACCTCAGGGGTAAAAAGGCTTTAAAAACAAACAGAGCGCAGAATCTGCTGTCAAGCCAGTGCCTGGGCTCTGTGGGTTTCTGTGTGAATGTGTGTATTTTGTAGTTACATGCTCACAAAAATGTTAACGCTTGTGTTATTTTACAGACATTAGTGTATGTCCTGCCCTTCTGCTGCTAATTTATACTCTAATTTGTTATTGTTTGTATGTAAGAGACACTTAAAGTGTTCAAACCTGCCCTTTACCCTTTCTGGGAGACCAAGCATTACTTTCTGTAAGAAGGCATCAGAGTGAATTACATCTTGCTACTTTTAAGCTGAATGGTGAAACAAAATGTTTATCTTTTTTGGTCAATTTGAGTTAAAGTAAACACAAGATACTTGTGCCCTATATAAAAGGATAAGCACCCTATGAAGAATCTCTAAGCTGATTATTTCCTTCCTTTACTACCTTCCATTCTAAAAGCAGTATGGGAGGTAGGTCCTACAATAATCAGGCCCCTCTCTTATGGAGACCTGTCAGGGTTCGAGAGGCACTTTCTCTACTTTTCAAGGGGACATATTATGCAAAAATCACTTTTCAGGCTTTTCTAACAAAAATATATGCCCCTGGCCTGTCCAGACATCCTTCTCCACATTTATCTCCACAGACATTCTTCATATAGCTACCTCATGGCTATCACAACCCAAATAGTGTCACTACTTTCGCCTGAGACCTCCAGACCCAGGCTTTCCACATACAAGCTCCAGGTAGTGACCATGTTGACATAGCAGAGGACTCATAATATCCACCACAAAAGACAGCGATTGCTGGTGCAGACATTACACATGAAGAAGAAATGCAAAGAGAACACAAGGGGAAATAGAGAGACAGAGAAAAGTTTGAAGAGAGCTTAGCAAGAGGACAGGGGAAGCAGGGTGAGATGCCCCAGTCTGGGCTAGCACTCACCTCTGTCTGACTGGGCAGATGCTCTGCCTCCCCTTGCTCCTTTATTGTTATGGGAGAAGGGAGAAAAGCAAAGAGAAGAGCAGTGGAGTTGAGTGGTTTTGTAATCAACATTTATTTTGTGAATAATGGATGGTTTCCTGGTTTCAATCGATAAAGACCAGTTTGCTACCATGCAACAAAAACAGAAGTTCTAGACACATACACAATATTGGGTAATTTCATGCTTTGAATGATGAGAAATTGCTCCGACACATTGTTGAAATGCAAGGAATTAAGGCAGGATAGTGACTGGACTGTGATTTCTATTTGTATTTTTGCACTGATGCCTTAAGAATCTCTTCAGATTTTGCTGAAATTATCTAGTAAAATGTGAAATGTTTATGATGTTGAATAATGGGCATAAGTATGAACTACTTTCATACATGTGCATCGCTGGTTGATGCTGCAGTGGGAGAAATTTGGGCATTTTCTTGCCCAGAGACGGCATGCAGGAGCTGGTGATCAAACTTCAGACCTTCTGACTGAGAGATCATCGAATGTATTCTGATAGACTGTCAACCCAAAGCTTTAGCATGGATGAGGAGACCAACATCTTACTTTGAGGGATAATAAAGCCAATCTTGAATCTTCAAATTGTGTTAAAACATTGCCAACATGTCCATATATTCAGGGTTGTGAAAATGGTCTTTGCTCTTAAAAACTTGAGTTGTGTTTCAAAATGATAAAAATCTCTATCATTATGAGTATTAGTGGTATCAAAAAGCACAGAAACTTAACAATTTAGTTGTATTTTAAGACAAAAAGAGAGAACACTGTCTAGGCTGCATAAATAAGTTGGCAACATTTAGAAAAGTAGGTAGAACTGGTCAGCAGCAAGTGTTTCTCTCACTCCTTACCAGTTTCACCCTCTCTTCTAGATGTTACCAATATATTTATGCAATTTGGACTGCAATTTTTGATGACTAAAAATAATACTTAACCCCACTGGGTGTCAAGGACTTTCATTTCACACTGGTATCAATATCATTTCATTTTCACAACTGATATAAAATTTTGCTTAAATAGAATAAAATATTGCTTTTATTTTGAAAAAATCTGTAATGGAAACCCAGCTAGTGTCTTACTCTATTTTGCTTATACATATCAAAATATCTCCAGAACTCCATATATGTTTCTCATCCCTACATCAGATGGTCATTTGTTTGCTCTGTGAACAACTTCAAACATTTAATCTGTTTTAAAATAGACAGCATTTGTTCAGCAGCTGACTTACCTATTTATTCCTCTTTCAGTTTCCTAATGCAGCTTTAAACCTGACACTTTTCTCACGTGGCGTTTTGAAGCTTAACCTGCTCATGTTTTTTGAGGACTTTTCAGGGACAGTGAGCACAGAGGAGGGACAGGAAAAGGCCAAACAAACGGGACGTGACAACAAAGTGTGAAATGGGATTTAAACCCATGTGATCATGGATACATGGCCTGTGAGCTAATAGGCTAAAGGCACCATGACTGAGTATCGTGTGTTCCACAGCACCAACACAAGGCTTTTTGTTCAGTTTCAAATCCAATTTTACTGTGTTTGCATGCTACTTGTACTATATCTCCCCTTTTGGGCTTTTTTTCCCCTTTTTTTCTGGCTCCTTTTAGCACCAAGAGAGCAGGCGGTTTAAGTCAGATCACAACCATGGCTGTGTTTAAATGCCAAGTGTGAATGACTGATCCATGTAGGGATTTGATCCGTAGCCCTGCCAGTGTAAGCCTTTACACATTTATCTACAGAGTTACAATAAGTAACACAAGAGAACAGATATCATCTAAGAATATGAAACTGGTGATCAATATTCAAAGCACTGAAAAGTGAAAATGCCTTTTGGTAAAATATGAACTTTAATCATTTCCTGCAAAACTTACTTTGTTGAGAGTCAAGGTTTCCTCCCACAGTATCAGTGTATCAGTGAACTGAATAGAGGAAACATTTCAATGTGGGTTGCTTTTACTTTTAGAGACAGCTGCATCTCCTACGATGCCTCCAGTCTGAAGTGTGGATAAATGTGACATAACTTTTTAGAGGTACAGTAATTATTTTTTAGGTGTAAACTCCAATTTTTCAAAGCAGGATCCTGACCATATTGGGCAGAGCCTCAGTGAAATCAGCCATTTGTTAATCAAGGGGGCTGTTGATTCCAATCTGCATTGTTTTCCAAATTGAAGCAGTTGTCTCAACTTGACTTTCAGTCAGCCTAGAACAGAAAATAGGCAGAGCTTAGGTGGGTCTTCAGCCTTCCAAAATAACTACAACATGTTTGCTTATAGCCCAGTAACCCCCAACTAATCATAACTTGACAAACTGTAAAATCATTCTTTATGCAGATGATGCCATTTTCTACTCCACTGCACCCTCCATCAGTCAAACCCTCTCACAGCTGCAGACTGATTGCAACTTTTTCTTGCAAGCTCATTTTCATCTTAAATTGATGTTGACACCCAAAATATAAAATATACCACTTTCTCTAGACAGAGCAATGAGCCCATTAATGTTGTGTAGACCACGTTAGATGATGTTAACATTGACCGTGTCCAACTGTTTAAACATGTAGGTATCTGGTTAGATCAGGGTCTGTCTTTGAGGTCTCACATTCCAAATTAAGCTACGAAAATAAGGCCTCAGCCTGGTTTTCTTTACAGGAGTAAGTCCTGTCTAGCTCTGAGAAACAGAAAAAAAGATTGTGCAAGCAACTATCTCAACTATTTTGGACTATGGAGATACTCTTTATACACATGCTACTGCTTCTGTCTTGGAGCCTTTTTGTTTCATCACTGGTGATAGATTTTGTTCTCATCATGGTATCTTGTATCACTGGGTTGGCTGGCCTTCTTTGGGTCATCAGTGCAGCACAGCGTTTTGATGTTATACAGAGCACTCATTGGTTAGCTCCCTCCTCACCTGAATTCTCTCTCTATCTATAAACATCTAAAGCCACACAACCAGATCTCAAAACTTAGCCAAAGTTAAGGGCTGAATGGGGTAAGACTGCTTTTAGTATTGCTTCACCTATTATGTGGAACAATTTTCAAATGACAGTAAAGCTGGCTGCTCTATTATCTTATGGTGTTTTTAAAAAGCTAATGTCTGAACCGTGGGAAATCCTGAGAAGGAAATTACAACTGTGTTAATATTTGAAACTTTGAATGAGACATTGGTTTGTTATTATTTATTATGATTGTGAATATGTATCTAACCTATTCTGATTTCTATAAAGGATAAATATATAAATAAGTGAGTAAACAACCAGTGTTAAGGCCTGTCCAGAACTGCTTCAAGCATGAACCAAGAAGTGCCTTTTTAAGTCAGTTTCTCCCTCATTTTGAGAAATGTATGGATGAAAAAAACTTTTGTTTAGTTCATACACCTTGTAAGGTGGTGTTTTTATTGAACAAGAAGCAATATTGTGAAGGAGGATGCGGAGGTGAGCAGCCCTGAGCAGTGCCGGTCTTAACTCACTGGAAATGCCGAGTGTGGGGGGTTTCTTGTTACAAAGATGAGCTTGGGTGTTTGAACTTGCAGCCTATGGTAGCCTCAATGGAATGACATGTCCCATTGCAATTAAAAAATTAAAAATTTCTCTGTCGGAATTTTTCGGGGGGAATTGTTTGAGATTCTGTAAAACCTTAATTTAAATATATATATATATAATGGTCCCTTTTTAAATTAATTTGGGTATTTAAGTGCTTATATTCTACATATCTTTAAATAAGAGATTTTTCCTGGGCAGAAGTTTTGTTAAAATCTTTGCATCTCTAATAAAAAGAATATATTTTAATATGCAAAAATAAAACATAAGGCCTGAATTTCTTGTTGCTCCTTTTTTTTTTCTTCTTCTTCTTTTTGGGATGCATGTTACATGTTACCCTTTGATGTCAGGATATAATGGCCCTTTAGCGAGTTGTTCTATCCCTGGTTCACCATTAATGGTAGTAAGAGATGCATAATGTGGGGACTAATAGTGTCAATGTAAAAAAGATGGAGCAGGCAGGATGGAAAATATCAGTGCATGTGTGCTTGCACATTTGTGTAACCCTCTCAACATTCTTGCACGCTGCACCTCTTAAACTTTTGCAGCTCCACATAAACAATTAACAGGGACACTACTGTAACACCATTGCTATGTCCAAATGTACAATGGCTTTGTGATGCCACTGAGAGCTCTGTTCAGTGCTTTAAACCTAACCACGAAACTGTGAGGCATTTTTTATTGCAGCTGTCCTTTAACTTTAAGGCATCAGTGAGTTTTTTGAGTGACAAGATAATAAAGTTTTTTGGCCTTGAGGGAGCTTTTTCTCTCATGACTTTGAAATGACAGTTTTCTTCCCAAATCATTTGGGCAGTATCTCCTATCATTGCTTACTTCACTCTTTTAACTGTCCCGTCGTCTCCCTCAGAGGAAAATGCCAGGTCTGTGCATTGTGACCCTTCCTCTAGCCTTGTATTACAGCTTTTAAAGTGTTTCTGGGCCTGTTTTCTTCTCCAGCTGTGGGCTTCTATTGTACTGTACTTTGCAGACTATTTCTGTCTGGATTTCCAGGAAGCGAGCTCGGGATGCTCTGACATTCAAGACGCTGTGAGTGTGTTATTAGTCAGGCTACCTGGCGCGGAGAGATAGCACTGAACTCCCTCAACCCTTTGAAACGCCGGGGACTGTAAACCCGCAAAGCATCTTAGGCTGGCCTCCGATCAGTGCTGCGGCTCTCTCTCCCTCTCTCGTGCTGTATTGATGCCTGTGCTCGCTGATGATTCCAGATCAGTGTGTTCATTTTTAGAGGCTTTACACATGCCAGCCCAAAGCTCTCCTCCCTCTTTGAAGTGTGGACACACGAAGGGCAAAATGTTGGCTAAGAGCCCAAAGAATCTCTGAAAGCTCACAGAATCGTCTCGGAGTTGTTATTTACGAAATGCTTTGTTTTCCCGTGGTGATAAAGATGCCAAAATAACCTTCCATTTGCACGGATTTGAGCTCAGATCTTATTAATGTTTTATTGTTTGCATGCACGCTAAAGCAGAGGAGAAAGGGAGATGCATTAGTCATGACTTCCTTCCTTATTGTGGAGTGATGGACAAGAGCACCTTTACTCAACTCAAAACAAGTCTTTAAGTAATTCTATAAGCTCCTACATGTCTTTATAACCCACTGAGATAGAAGCAGGTTAGTTCAGGATGTGAAGGGCTTCCAACTAAAATGAAACATCAGCTGTCTCACAGAAATAATAAAGTACCTGACAAAATGATTGACAACTCAGAGCCCCAAGCAGAGATAAAAATGAAATGAGGTGTATTATGTCCTTCAAAATACAAGATTTCACCAGTAAGCAAAGTGGTTTAAATGGTGTTGTAATGTGTGATATGACCAAATCTCTTCAATATTTAACATTTTGTTGAAATGCATTTAGATTGGAATTCGAACCTACAGGGTCCTATCATATGCCCAGTGCAAAGCGTTTTGGTGTGCAGCACAGGTGTCTTTCCTATTTCCTACCTGACACAGTTTCCATTTTTACACACTGCACTCAAGCCGTGTAAATAGCAAATTTACCTGTGCTACCATTTACACCCATGGTGTGTTTGCTTTAAAGCGAGGAGAGGTCATCTACTGATGCTTCAGCAAAAATAACATAAAACCATACAGCAGCATTTTTCATACTGTCTCCTCTGTGGTCTGTGTTTTTGTTGGAAAAATGAAAAGAGAGAAGTTAAGATCTCCAATGAAAATAGCTGTACATCAGCCAACATGCATAACTGTTTCTTAAAGGGATAAAAGATGATGCACTGATTGGTTAATTCATGTCAACTGGATAAAAGGATCTGTTTGGTATGAAATACTTAATTTGCAAATGGCAGAACTCATTCAGATCATCTGCTTAAACCTACTCAGAAAGTCAAATACGCTACATGGACAAAAGTATTCACTGACAGGGACTATAGTGACATTGTATTCAAATACATGTATTTTAATATGGCTTTTGGAAGAGTAGTTTGTCACTCCACAGAACACGTTTCCACTGCTCCACAGATCAGTGTCGGTGTGCTTGGCGTTGGAAACTCATTCCATGAAGCCCTTGCCAGTTTTTGTGCTTACATTAATGCCACAGGAAGTTCAGAACTCTTCAGCTATGAAATCAGCAAAGCGTTGGCAACCCTGCTCCATGATTTTATGTTGTCTTCTGCTTCGTGGCAGAGGTGCTGTTGTTCCTAAATGTTTCCACTTTCAAATAAGATCACTTACCGTTGACTGTGTAATACCCAGCGGGGACAAAAATTTCACAAACTGTCTTATTACCACTGCCGAGGAGGTTATGTGATCGGGTGGGTTTGTTTGTTTGTCATGGACGGATTTTCATGAAATTTTCAGGAAATGTCAGAAATAGCATAAGGAAGAAGTGATTCGATTTTGGGACTGATCCGGATCACCGTCTGATCCAGGAGTTTTTTAAAGGATTCTTAGGGCTAATGGCGGAGGTCTGCGCTCTCTAAGTGCTTTTCTAGTTACAAATGTGGCATCCATCACAGGAAGGCACCGAGACTGCATGGCTAAGTGCTTGATTTCCTACTTTGTCACTGCTTAAAATCATTTCCAGTTACATGTCACAAGCATACTGTGCTACCTTGCTTGTGCATCTGCAAGAGCAATTGTATTATGCAAAAACCCACAGCTTCCATTCATGCTGGGGCCAGGGAAGTGTGCTGTACTGGAGTGTGGCACAGAGCACTCATGATGGTCAAACACACTGGACTTTGGTGCTAAAGTCTACCTGGACATAGTAAGGATAGACTTGTATAGTTGCATGCCATGGGTGCATCTTAATGTGACACTAAGAGCTTAGCACTGGTGTTTGATAATTTAAGGAAAGGTCGACTTGAAAATAAATTGCTGGTGTAGGGCAACGATAAAATCACCTGTCCAATGCTCAGAGGATATAGCCCTCAAATTAGCAGTCCTCGGCTTACATCCCAACCTCAGACATTACTGCCTGTCATATCCCAGTCTCCCATCCCTGTTTACACCTCTATCCACTTTTCTGTCATTTTAAGAAAGGCAAAAACTTGGAAAAAAAACCCCATAAAAATCCTGTTGGCACTGATGTCGCCGAGTCAGTAGAGCAGTGTCTCCATTTATAGCGGCTATGCTCCTCAAAGGACAGATCGCTGGTTTGACTCTTGACCTGTGACCATTTAATGCATGTAATTTCCCACTCTCTCTCCTCCACAATATCTGTCTCTCTTCAGCTTTCATGTAAGATCCAAAGCCCCTGAAATCTTTCAGGAAAGAAAAGGGTATTTCTTATATACCAGCACAAAACTTGTTTTAACATGTGCCTTCATGTTAAATCTGCAGTACCTGCAAATCAATGGATCCCTAAATACAGTTCCTAACACCTTTAAACACCCTTAATTGTTCAGCTTTACTGAAAATATCTGCTGTATTACTCAGTGAAATCAGGCTTACTGCTCAAACCAGATGCTTCATCATTTTGACTTTCAGAGCTTGGAGCCATTTAAAATGTGTTCCTGACCTCAGAGAAAGAGTTGTGAGCATTAGTCACTAACTGGAAGAGGCAGAAAGTGGACATATTTTTTGGTATTACTAATTGCCCAAATGGTCGTTATGTTTGATTTGTTTTTCTTTCCTGTGTCAAGCCCCTAAATAGCTTGATATGTGGATGAGTGAAGTCCAAATTAGCTCGACTGTAGCCACAAAGGGAAGCCAAATGAAGATACTGTGCTGTGCATTTTTATATGCAACAGCTTCACTGTCAGATCTTAATGGCTGCTTGAGGCAAAATTGCCTCTGAAGGCTGATGAAATACAAGTCACTTCACAATCTGCCACGACAAACAGACACTGATATTTTAGGGAACTGTTTTTCTTGTTTGTCTGTTATATTTTTTGTTGGGTTGTCAAATTCCTTGTTTGAATTTTGCTGCTGTTCCCTGTGGGCCAATAAAGAGGATTCCTGAAAGCCTGAGACTCAAAAGGAGGACTCTCAGTGTGTCTGGAATTGAACATTTTTGTAATCTTTTTTATTATTAGAAACAATCACGCATTCGGTAGAGGGCTAACATAGCAGCAAGGCACAAAAACATGCTGTCAACAAAAATATACAACCTTTGTGCTCATGGATGTTTGGAGGGAGGAAGGGAAATACAGCACAATCTTAGAGCAGCTGGAATGAAGAGAGGAGGAAATGGCCTGTCATCCTTTAAAAAATGTCTCTAGAGTACAAACTGTCTATCCGATTTTTTTTTATCTATACAAATTCGATGCAACAGCCAAAGAGCCCATCAGAGAGGCAAAAATCTTCCTCAGATTAAGTTTTCTTTTATAAAAGTCATATGTTTTCAGGATCCTATATCAAGTCATTTGTACTCCTGACATGTCACTAAGGGCTTCATGTGTCCTCTTTTAGTGCCTGTGTTGAGAAGTAAGCTCACAAATACATTCTGTCAAGAGTACCCAAGTGCTAACATACATAAAGTATGCTCGGTGCATATACGTTTTATGCCGTTGGGCTAGTATCATTACGGAGAACTGACATTTATGCTGCTGCCCAGCAAGTCTTTGGTAATGAGAGCCCTCACTTTTTTAATGACTGATAACATTATGGGACATAATGTTTCTTCAGCGCCTTACTCCACTAAAGAAGCCCAGCATTAGTTCATGCAGGTGACGGTAGTCATACTGTATGCCCAGCTGTGATCAGCTGACGGCAAGCTGATCCTAATTATCACCTCCCAGCTCCCATAGCCAATCACAGCTCTTTCTCTCAACACAGTGATGTATGTAAATGTGACGTACTTCTCACTAATCCCTGCTTGCATTAATGCTGATGCACCAAGCTGCTGCTGGCAAAGCTTAGCCTCACTCCACCCCAGCCTCCTCCTTTATAGCACAAAGCTTGTTCTCATATTCAGAGTCATGCTACTATGGATTTATTGATATTGAACTAATTTTATTGAATTCAATATGCATTGTCATAAATGTACTTCCCTATGTGTGTGTGTGTGTGTGTGGCGGGGGGGGGGTTCTTGCCATGTGCTTCCTGCAAAGTCAGAGCATGCTGCTTGACTAACCCAGGGAACATCATTTGAGCAGCGCCTTCTCTGCCAAGTAAAGCTGTGTTTCCATTTTGCAATAAAATTGTTAAATGTATGATAAGAGTGTTCCGACTGAATTGTGATTTTTGCACAGGCACTGCCTTTTTTTAAACATACAAAACCAATGTAGTAGCTTTCCTAAGCAGATAAATTTGCCAGATTCCATGTCTGTCATTAGGCTGATTGATCTCACAAAGCTTCAAACTGAAATGCTTGTTTCAGTCAGATAATGACCGGGCCAATCAGAATTATTCAAAGCAAACAAGATGCTAGCTACAGGTGTGATTTAGTTGTACTGCAAGCCTGTAAACAATGGTGGACATATGGCTGTATCAGAAGTGGTCAATAATTCTTTGTTAGAACAACCATACAAAAGCTTTTCATGAACTTATTCTCATTTTAATGTTGCTTTGGACAAAATAGTCTGCTAAATGAAACTGGAGATTTATGTCATTTTAAGTATTTAGTATAGATCAAATGATTCAGTATATCAGCTTTGACTGTTTAGGTAGAGTTGGCCATCTCTCAACCAGAAGGTCAGGATCTTTCCAGAACTTCTGCAGCCACATATTGATGTGTCCCTGGGCAAGACACTTAGCCCCATATTGCTCCTGCTGCATCAGCGACATTTTAATGTGTGTGGGATTAGTTAATACAAGGGCTGGGCGATAGGTGTAATCAATAAATCAGGTTTTTGGAAATTGAGCAACAAGATTTTGTCTTAAACTACGTTGCAATAAAATCTAAAGTAAAGGAACTGTTAGAACAACTAATTATGTTTTGGCAACGCTGAAAAGACAATGATACACGTTTTACCTGAATGCTGCTCCTTTGCAAGAGGTGTTCTCAAACTTTAGAAAACATCCTGCTCAGCTTTTATTATCAATCATATCTCTCTCTCTGAATTCTGTTTGTAAAAATCAAACTTAATATAGTCTGTGATGCAAAATTTTCATCATTTTAAGTCCAGTCAATGTTTGTTTATATAACACATTGAAAAAACCTCAGTTGACCAATGTGCTCCACGGGCTTAAAACAATATATTAAAAGATATAATAAAACAAACAATAAAAGCGTAATGAATGACACAATGAAATAGGAGCATTTAAAAAGAATATATATAGAAATGTCAAGCTCAACTTGTATTAAAAGCCAGTGCAATTACAGTAGGGGGGTCATCAGCAAGGACACATCTGGTGTGTTGATCACAGTGCTCTGCTTTTCCTCTTCTTCTGTCTTTGTTCTCAATAAAGGAATCCAACATTTTGATTAAAATTTAAAAGTAAGGTTTGTAGTGATTATCTCATCTAGCTCTTCAAAAAAATTGCTTAAGTCCCAAGTGTATGTGCAAAAATGCACTGCTTACAAGAATGGTTATTCAGAGTTTTGATTTTATTGGGTTTGAGATGTCAGGAGTTGCATCAGACCGTTAATGGTCCTCACTGGAATCCTTTTGATTTCTGTAAAGAAGGGAAGTGAGTATGACAATTTGTGATGGACATGGATGTCTGTGTGTTGGTAGTGTATGTATGAGATCGAGGCGCTCTCTGCCAGATTATCCCGGATCTTTTCATAGAGCCCGGTTTCATTACAATGACAATGGGAGATCAGCGTCAATTACAGCGTCTTTGCGTCGTAATCCAGGCGGCTGATAAAAAAGCTGGCTTTTAGACCCAGAACATGAGGTGACATTTGATTGCTTCAACTACTACTGCATGTTATTTAGAAATCCGTCTATTAAAGTATCTATCCAGTTGCTAGCCATGTAGCTGTCTGTCTCTTCAGTTTTCCCTCTGATTACAATTTTCCCTGATGATTTCGGTGGGAGTTTTTCTCCTCCTCTTCTCCTTCCTCTGGCTGTTCATTTATGATGAGGAGGGCTTTGGATTTTATGTGTATGTGCCTGTATGTGTGTATGTGTGTGCATGTGTGTTAGAGGTCAGTGGGGAGTGAGGCTCCTCATAATCCGGTAATCAAACCAGCTGCCACCCGACCCAACCCCCACTCCTCCACCCATCTCCTTTTCCTTTCCTCTCCATCTCTTTTTACTGGGGCTCTGTTTTTCCTCTTTGTGTTTATTTTTCTCTCTTTTGAGCTTTTTTCTTTATGTCTGTTTGTCGTTAGGAGATTGGAAACAGATTTGAAACATCCCCTATCAGTCTTGAACAGTAAATTATTATTGATCTGTTGTTTATGAAATACTCTATTTACAGTGCTTTTATTCTCTCTTTTCATTAATCACTGGTTAATATCCCTCTGGCCTCAATTTCATTTCTCTATCTTGTCTTTTTCCAGCTCCTCTGTGCTTTTCCCAGTTTTTAATAAACCTCCTTCACCCTCTGTTGCCTCGCCGTTCTTCCCTGTGTCAACATCCTCCCGCTGTCTCCTCCACCCCTCTCCCACCACCCATTGCTCCTTCTTTCCTTCTCTGCTTTTCTCTCTTTAATTCTTTATTTCCACCACTTGCTGTGCCCTTTTTACACAGAAACCCCTCGTGCTTTGTATCCTGACTCTTTCATTCTCTCTGTCTCATTGTTCACCCTGTTTCACCTCCTCTACATCTTTGTACGTCTGCAGAAAATTGCCTCCTCATGCTAGTGTGGTCATGTGCATTTGTATTCTTTTATAGCTTATTAGCCAGCTTGTCGCACCAAATAGCTTTACAATAACCATTGTAACCAGGCAGTGGGTTGTGTCTGTAGCCAGAGAAGATGAAACGTGTCTGGTGTCTGCTGTTGAGACGTATTGTTGTGTTGGTGCGGGCTGGGACCTGCTGCGTTTCATATGAACTCATTTTGTAGCAACAGGGTTGAAAGACAAGAATCACTGTGAGGAATTTGTAACCAAAGCTGAATGTGAGGAGACAGGGGAGATGAGAATGTTTTTTTTCTCCATGAGAGTGCTCAATGATACCTCTTCATCTCGCTCCTCTCTCTCTCTCTCTCTGTCTACTTGTTCAATCACATGAAAAGAAAAGCTCCTGGCACACCAACATATGTAGATGTAGAGGAAACCTTTCATCTCTCTGAAAACTGCAGATTTTGGATATTTTCCATGTAACTTTCATAACTGCCATTGGATATCTATTGAAAATCTGTCTGTATGCAGATGATCAGCAAACAGAAATTGCTTGCTGTATAACAAAAAATACTTAAATATGTTTTTATACTAGGATTCAATCAGGAATCAGGATAGAGGGACAGAAGAGAAGACAAATTGGCATCTTTTACGAACTGTTTTAATGCAAAAACTGTTTTTTTTTTTTTTACTGTTCTACTTGAGCTTTTCTAGTGTTAAAGGCTGTACATGTGAGAGTCTGAATTCATATAACTGAAAAAGTCTACTGATTCTACACTGAAGTACAAAACAAGCATAGGGGTTCTCCAGCTTGTGACATATACAGCTAAAAAGGGAAGAAATGTAAGAAAAATAAGGAGGCACTTAATAGACAGTAGGTATAAAATGATTGCATGTGTTGAATCTTTTTGACTGCATTTGACTTCCACTGCTGCAAACACAGTTAACATTAGATAAAGCTGATGTTGCACCAAAGTAACACTTCTTTGGACCAAAGCAAAGCTTTTCTCCAGCCGTCTCTCCACAAACCCCCAGCTCACCCCTACCTTCCCCACCCCTCCCTCGGTGTTTGCTTAGTGAAGCTGTTTGCAGGTCTGATCTCCACTCAGATATGCAACCTGAAGTTAATTTGGCTCTTATTTCTGCAAAGTGAGAGACCTAATGGTTGAACAAGGACAGCATAGAAAAAAAAATCTATTTAACCTCTTTGAACCTTTGGATAGAATAGAAGCAAACTGCAGGAAGAACCCTTCTGTTTGTGTGAACACAGAGCTGAGAACAACAAACCTGAAGGGAATTTGACTGCACTGTTTTTGAACTTTTATTGTTGCTATAGTAAGTAATGGTATATTTTATATCAACTATGTTTAAAATGCCACATGTTACACCTATAAGAAGTATTTTAGTTAAACCACAAATAGTATTACCTTGAAAAGCTGAAGGATAGGTCAGATTCTCAGTCTGCTATCAGGTGGATCCATCTTGCAAAATTTTCAAGCTAAAGTGCTTTTTCTTGAGCAGAGAAACCCATTAGTGTCATTTTGAGGAAAGCGGTGGTAACTATAGATGCAATTTAGTTGTACAAGCCTGTAAACAACGGTGGCTGGTGGAGAGATTAGCATGAATGCAGCTAAAGCAGTGGAGTTGTCATTCAAACAATCAATCTTTATTTGTATAGCACTTTTCATACAAAACTAGAAAAGCACTCGGAGAGCGCAGACCTCCGCCATTAGTCCTATCTCCCAATAGTACAGAATCCTTTAAAATATTCCTGAAACCGGACGGTGATCCGGATCAGTCCCAAAATCTAATCAGTTCTTCCGTATGCCATTTCTGACATTTCCTGAAAATTTCATCAAAATCTGTCCACAACTGTTTGAGTTATGTTGCTAATGAACTAACAAACTAACAAACCCTCCCGATCACATAACCTCCTTGGGGGAGGAAACAGTGTATTGGCAAATATGTCAGGACATATTTGAGGTTAGGTAAAAGTGTGAAAACAAAATAACAAAAGATGAAATAAAAATAAAATGAAATAAAACAAGATAAAAAAAGATGCTAAAATAGGATTAATAACACTAAAAGATAGCACAGTAAAATTTGATAAATAAGTAAAAACACATAAAAAGACACTGGTTAATTGTGATAATATATGGAGATAAACTACTAAAAGACAATCCTGAAATCTAAGCAGAGTAAAATAAAACCTAGCATACAAAAACAGATCACTACAAAAAAAATTAGTGAAAAAGTCAGACTAAACTGGAAATTCAAGATTTCTGTAGCATTTCCTTATATGTTCTGTTGCTCTGATTGGCTTGCCCCTATTGTGACCCACATGCATTGTAAAAACTACTGAACAAATGATAAAAATATCAAAGACATTTACATGCATCCTGATTAAAAAGGTTAAATTAGCAGAAAGGGATGTTTGACTGTGCTCATATATGATGGGAATGTGATAGGACCACAGCAAGTGTAAGTGTAGAACACAGAACCATAGACCAGTTCATAGTGTCAGGTACATTAACCAGAATCTATTATCAGTTTTAATACAGTGCTCAGGATTTACCAGTAATGAGTAAAGTTTTCAATGATAACAGCCATGAGACCATCACCTATATGCACATGAGGTACAGCATGAAAATATGTATCATTATTTTGCCAAATCTCTGAAATTTTTAATTATTTGTGAAAATAGTAAGTATTGTGTACGTTTTCAGAGTAATTTATTTGTTATTTTCAATTCCCAGCCATGAAGCGTTGTAGCTAAATGTTTTAATTGTGGGGCATTGTCTGCTTCTAGTGTTTGAAATGCTTTTCATTGCACCAATGAGTGCACCATACAGCTCACTATACAGAGGGAATGCTAAATATAAATGCTTGTGTGAATTTTGACTCAGCCTATTGTATACAGAGCACTGTCAGGCCAGAGTAAATTTACTTCTCATGACCATTTTAGAGCAAACACTAGAACGGTCACTTACCTAATGCAGCTGTCTCTTAGCCTCAGTTTGAAGATCACTGAAATGGCAAATTTGCTTTGACTGCTGTTGCTACAATCTTGATTGAAAAAGGCCCTCATGTTTGTGTTTGTCCCTGCTCCCACAGGATGGCTTTTTAGCAGTGTTTTACTTTTGTTTTTTCACCGCGGGTGATTTTTTTGTCTTTATAGTCGAAAGGCTTTTTGTAAAATGTCATACTCTCCTTTTAAACACTAAACAGCATTGATAGCAATCGTCGTCTTTCCTTCAGTTTCCCTTGTATTTGTACCTGTGCATGAATGTGTTTGTGATAAGATACTGTATTGCGAGAAAGTGTCCTGCATGTACAGTGATCTTTGCTGCATATCTCATGACATTGTTGTGACCTCCTCACCTCGTCTCCTCCTCTCTGGCTCCCATTCATTTATCTCTGTCTCTTTACCTCCTCTCTCTTTCCTGTTTATCCCTGTTGTCCCTGACTCTTCTCCCTTGTGCCACCCCCTTAATCTATCTACCTTCTCTTACTCATTCACCTGTTCCCACCTACCTATCATTCTGTGTCCTCTTCCAGCCCTCTCTACATTTTCTCATCTCCTGCTCCTCTAGCTCCACTGTCCGCCCTCTATCGACCCTGTGATTGAACACAATATTCACTCACCTAGCCTTTATTCTCCTACTCTCTCTTTTTTACTCTTCAGATGGCGTCTACAGCATTTCAGCCCAATGTGTTTTGCGTGTCCTCATCATCACAGAGGACATGCTGGGCAGCAGTGTCACCGTCCGCCTCCAGAACATGTCTCAGGAACATTTTCTATCACCACTGCTGGGCAACTTCCTGGAGGGCGTGTCAGCGGTGCTCTCTGTGCCCGTGGAGGATGTTTTTATCTTCAACATCCAGCCAGACCTGGATGCCGCACCAGGAGGGATCCTGAATGTCAGCTTCTCTGCAGCACTGCCAGGCGGACTCTTCTTTCCGTCTGAGGCCCTGGAGGAGCAGCTGTACCTGAACAGGCCCAGGCTGACGTCACTGACGCAGATGGAGGTCAGTTACAACAATAGTGAATATGTTAAAATCACATGCTAAGGTGCTAGCTTTTTGTGGATGTTTCTTCTCAGGGAAAGAAGCTCAAAGAAAGCACAAAGAGAAATGAGTTGCATGTGAAAAAATGCATACAAATAAATCATGTTAAGAGGCCCAGCCAAGTTGTTTCAAATACAGTTTGACTGTATTCACTTTAACGAGCAAGGGTATGTAGTGCAGGTGACAAATACAGTCTACAGAAGTAATTCACAAATTTAGGGACAGGATTTTCGCTCTTCTGAAAGAGAAGTGTCTCTAACGATAGGACTAACTGGGGGATGTTTCTCTCACAGTGCCTAAGTTAGATTATAAAACTGAGATGAAGTGAATGGTAATCACAATAATCTTTGCTGAACAAACAATGTAGACTTTTTTTGAGATTTATTTTTTGGGGGCTTTTTTGCCTTAAAAACAGAGAGGAGGCACAGGCTAGACTCAAACCAGGCCATCCCAATACAAGGGGAAAAACCTAAGCACTAGGCCATCTTTGCCCCTAATGCAAATTTTTTTGGTTGAATAAATCAGATCTTTAAATCCATAACTAGATCATGAACTTTTATCAAGGGAATAAAATTCGTTTAACTGCTGAGTGAGTGACAAAAATGATAACGTTGTGCTTTAATTTTTGGTATGGGGTTCTCCTTTTACATTTAGACCAGTAGTTCTCAACTGGTCAGGCATCAGGACCCACCACCATCTCCACATGAGAAACTGTGACCCAAATTCAAAGAAAACACTTAAACCATTCAACTTGATTTCATGAAAAATGTTGCAATTTGGACCTGAAATGGAACAAAACATGACTAAACAAAGACACGGGACAAATGTTTGAAAAGCAAGACTGCCCAAAATGGGGAATAAAGGGGAAAGCTTTCTGGGGTCCATTGTAAAGTTAATCTGATAAATATATCTTAAATTTAACCTGAATAATAGCCACTCCTTTTAAAGCAACAAAAAATGAATTATATTTATTGGTGCGGTAGAACAGTATATCCTTTTCAAAATGTGAACCCATTTTCTTAAAACAGAATTACCTTCTTATTTGTAATGTTAACAATGTGGATAGGCACATTGCACTACCAGAAAGAAACGTCAGACTCCATAGCAAAGCCATGCTGTGTGCAAACATCAGGATACCAGCCAATAAAGTAGAAGGAACTGTAATAGCTTTAAGGGAAAATTTATAAAATAATTACAAAACAAAGACAAAATTTGGGGAAAAAATGGTTAAAAGTAGCAAATGTTGGCAGAAATAAGTCGTGAAAAGTGGTTAAAGAGTGGCAAAAAAAGGTAAAAAGTTGCAAAAATAAGTTAAAAGAGGCGACATAAAAGTGAGTTAAAGAAGAAAATATGGGTTAAGAAAGGAAAACGTGGCAAAAATGGGCTGTAAAAATGATGAAAAGTTGTTTAAAAATGGCAAGAAGTGGCTAAAGGTGGCAAAAATTGGGTTATCTCAGGGATATTTCATGCAGGACACGTCATACGACCAGCTGTGATTAGCTTAAAGCCAGCTGAGCGGAATTATCACCTCCCTGCTCCCACAGCCAATCACAGCTTTCACTTAACACAGCGGTGTATCTTAATATGATGTAATCTCTAATTACATTAATGCTGACGCATCACGCTGCTGCTGCTGGCAAAGCTCAACCTCCCCTCCACCACCCCAGCCTCCTCCTTTAAAGCATAAAGCTTGTTGCACCCTTGTATTGAGATTTGCACTATATGGATTCATTATTTTTGAACTAATGTGATCATATTCAGAGCACATTGTCATAAATATATCTATCTAAATGGAGTTTCTTTGCAATGGGCTTTGTTGCTTGACTAACCCAGAGAACATCTTTTGAGCAGAGCCTTCTTTGCCGTGTACAACTGTTCATTCATTGCTATAAAATGGTGAAATGTTTGACAAGAGTGTTCCTGACTGAACTGTGGCAAACAGGTGGAAACAGTGATGAAAAGGGGTTAAAAAGTGGCACCGATAAATAATGTTAACATCAGAACCCAACAACAGCTTGACACACCTTTCAGTTTAAAAATAAAATAACTGTTAGCGGGGACATAAGCACCAATGCTACTGATCCAACCCACATGCATTGATATCATTAATAAATCACAACTGGGTAGGGCCCATTTATTGGTTTTTCAGGGGCCCAGTCAACTCTTTGAGTAGGCCTACAGGAAGGCATTCGTGTTTACATTTTATTTTATTTCCCTTTTCACAAGATAGCATGGAAATTCTGGTAGTTTCTCAAGGAGTTACCTTGTTATCATGGGAAAACTTGGAAACCAATGATTTAGGATTTGCCCTTAATTTTGATGGGTGACTGTAGATAAGAAGATGTCCTTTTTTTAATGCACAGTAAATAAAATTTTGCCACCAGCGAACTCTCAGCCAAAACAATAACACAAATGACAAATAAAGACCAGTGCTGCTCAGCTTCACCCATCTCTGCTGTTTACTTCTTGCACAGAAAACAAACGATTTGTTTTGTTTCATATTTAGTTCCAATAAATACACATTGACAAATTACTAGAGACATTTTTAGAAAACCTTTCTATGAAAACAAATCACTGCCATGCCTGCACAGTCATGCACATTTAAACAGCAGCTGGAAATCTCCAACATGACATACTGTATATGAAAAACACATCATATTACAACACACTGTGCAAGAACATGCATCAGCTCAGCCATCTGAGCTTATTGCATGTGAACTGATAATAATGCAATACAGATGCCTTGTCAGAGCTACCATATGGCTATAGGCAGCAACACACTGATATGACCACTATATGTTTTTATGCATGAACTCACACACACCTGGACCCAGCATGTTCATCATTAGTTCCAAACAGGCTTGCTTCCTCTCTGCATAGACATGCATGAGAGAAAGAGATGTTTTGATAAAAGAACAGGTGAAACCCAGAGGACAAAAGATAAACAAAGGGTCCAAAGAGAGCAGAGTGGTGTCAGGAGATACTTAAGCTCATGCGTATGAACTTACTGAACAGGAAGTGTCATGCAAACATACATTAACACATGCAACCTGAGTATAACTTCTACTACTGTATATGATGACACAATGTCATGAATATAAATCATATCAGGAGGCAGCAAAAAGCTATCTCTGGAGGGTTAGTGGTTTTACAAAGTAAAATAGATAGAGGGGGAAAATGAAACTATATATATAATAAACTCTGTTGATCCCCACTGGCAAAATCCATCACTTACAGCAGCTCAGAAATATAAATAAATAAATAAACAGACCAGAGAGATGGAAAAGTCTACTCCCCACCTGAAAAAAAGGACTGGATCTGAATACTAAAATGCTGCAACATTATCTGTTAAAGCAAGTTCTTTTTAAGTATCTAAGTCGATGTCATACTGATCAGGGATATTGTAAAAAATATTGTTCAGTCTTTGTAAGGTCTCTCTTGGAAAAAAAAATCTAAATGTCAAGGGTTTTGCAGGTTAGCCTGTAGAACGGCTGGACGTATTAATGTTCTGACCTGGCATTAAGTGAAAGGCTTGTGGTACAAATGTTTCATGGAGAGTGTGGCACATAATTTTAAACTTTATTATTATTAGTTGTACCTTTGTATCTTTTGTTTCCTGTTCAACTTGGATCATCATAGGCTATTATATTTAAACTAATTTTGGTGAATTCAATAATGGCATGAAACGTGCTTGCGTGTTTAAAGCCTGTGAGTCGTGAGTGAGGGAAAAATACGTCATTTATATCATTGTACGTTATTGCTTGGGCCTTTCATCACTGAGAGCTGCGGTAATATTAAAGTAAATCATTAGTACTTTACCACATCGCGTAGGCTTACGTCTGGATGCTGGCTGCTTCGTGTTTGTAAGAGAGCGACAGTTTAAAGTTTTGACAGGTAAACGGAATATCCCGTCTAGTGATCAAAAACGGTAAGTTTTTAAGGTAACCTTAATTGTGGCCTACTGCTAGCATTACATGAATCAACCATCAACGTCCGTTTCGTTAGAACCGAAAAATATTTAGCCATACGACATTGCTAGCTAGATAACGCTAGCATGCTAAAATGTTTAAAGCAGTTCTACACGCTAGCTTTTATTAAGGTTACAGCCTGATTATATCTTTATTTTGTTAAATAGACGTAGGAAAAGCTGAAATTAAGTATTCATATCATATCCATTAAAGTTTGGCCGACTAAAAATATATATATCCTCTTATTTTCCGAGTTCAACGTCTAAATATTTTGTGAGAGTGATTAGCCCACAGTATTCTAGTATTCTCTTTAGTAAAAAGAAAATCTGAACTATTTAGTTTGATTCCGTTTTGTCTGGACATAACAAAGTTTATCAACAAAATATTGACTTCTGTACATATTTTATTTAAAAAGATAACGTTATAATTATAACTAAATCCTATCCAGACCATCCCTTAGCATTAGTGCTACATGTGTACAGTCATTGTAACAGGAAGGCACAGGTGAAATCAATTAGCTTAATTAAGACTGCAGTTAATTAGGTGCTCCAATTTAAGGGACATGGATGTGGTTATTATTTACATCAACTTACATAATGACATATTTTAGACAAACTCAAGGCACTTGCACTCTATTGAGTGTTTCCTTTCTTAAAATTTTACTTCACCACAGTTGGTAAGTAAGTGAATGACAAACAATTTAGTCTGCTACTTTTATCTGACAGCTGTGGTTCTTATGACATAATGGAGAAAGTTGTTTATTTAATATATCATTTATATGGTTTATCGTGTGGCAAAACTTTTAATTTGTAATTTTTTGATAATGTTGGATTATGTACTCCAACCTACTGCATAACTCACTCATTCCCAAAGGCTGGGTTGAGACCCATAGTTGGCTCATAGCTTTTTTGGGTTACCAAATGAGTTTTTTTTTTGTTTTTTTTTAGAATTTGTGTCCTACATGTGGGGAACCACACTACAGCACTAACCCTCTGCACCATAATAAAACACAAAAATGGCTCTACCAGCCACTGAATGGCAAAGGAGCTAAATTCACAGTTATTGATGCTTGGCTGATAAAAAGAAAAGCTTTGCATTGTTCCAGACCAGACAGCAACTGAAAGCCCAAGGGGTCGAAAGCAAAGAAAGCGTATGACAGAGGTGAAGTGGTCTCTTCCAGGCTTTTAAAACAGAAAGCGTCATGTCAGGACCAGACTGAGTCTGGATTAACATTATCCAAGGTAACGCCAGCCATAAGCTCAACCAACCAGCTGAGGATGGCACAGAAATAAGACTCGAAAGCAATAATGTACAGAAAACAAAGGTGTTGGGGTGCTGTGGCTTGTACCTTGTAAATGGGTCACCAGAAAAAAAAAGTTCAGGAAACACTGGTATAAGCCATGGATGTACTAGTAGTCTCAGTGGCCTTCATTGGTCTCTAATGAGGCATTAAAACCTAAACAATAGAAATTACAATAATGAAAATTGTATATTATGTAACTTGTCTGTATGTCAACTTAGCAATTCCTCTCATTATACAACTCTAACTTGGCAATATTATAATTAAAACAGATGAGTTATAAATAATAAATCCCCATGTTGTGTGTACCAATACAAAAATGAGTTATTGATACCAGATTATGTTTATTCAAGGCTGTGAACATGCTTATCCAAATAATTTTAAAAAAATCAACATTTTAACGTGGGATATGATGGTGATTGCTTGGCTTTTTCAGCCAGCTTTACCTGTAGTATGGAGGAGATGTATTTAGCACTATCATCTTAAATTGAACTGAGGTAAAGTTGCAACTGCAGGAATTTACATTACATTTAAGCGTGTCTGGATCATGTTTACACTGTTTAATTGGCACTTTGCATTAGAAAGTAGAGTAACACAAGCTCATCTGAAATGGCACAGTGTTTAGAATGTGTACGAGAGTATTTTTAGCTGAGCAAAATAAAAATTTTCAAGGTGACTATCAACATCTGTTTCTCTTCTCCAATCCTTCCAGGTTCTACCATTTGACGACAATGTGTGTTTGCGTGAGCCATGCCAGAACTACATGAAGTGCATTTCGGTGCTGCGCTTCAACAGCTCCGCTCCCTTCATTTCCTCACCCTCCATCTTGTTCCGACCAATCCATCCAATCGCAGGCCTTCGCTGCCGCTGCCCTGTTGGATTCACGGGTGATTACTGTGAGACAGAGATCAACCTGTGTTACTCCAACCCCTGCCTGAATGGAGGAGTCTGTGCCCGCAGAGAGGGAGGGTACACTTGTATCTGTCGGGAAGACTTCAGTGGTGAGTAGGAATGACAGTAGGCGTTGTTTTTGCTTCCTTGGCAATGCTGAGGGTTTTAAAATCACAATATCATCTGATTTGTAATCACCTAATTGCTGTCTTATTCTTCCTTAGTCTGATACAGGATTGTGACAGTTGCACTATCATGGACAAAATGAAAATGTTTAGTTTCATTCTCATTTGCACAAATCCAAAAATGGAAACCATCAAATCTCAGAGAGAATGTTGTGATTTTACATCTTGATGTGAAGGATTGGCAGAGGTTTGTTAAAATGTTTAATTTTTTGCCTGGGGTTAGTGAGCATCTGAACAGCCATACATGAAAAAATAGATATCAAAGAAGCATTTGAAAGGAAAGGATGAGGTACAGTGTGTGCATTCATGTGTTTGTATTTGGCACAGTCTTTAACTCTGCCCTGGTAAACTTCAGCTGACTGACGTTGCCTCTTTGTTTGTGGCCCACCATGAATTGCTTTTTGATCTGCTCGGTTTTCACTCTTTTGTCATGTTGGGTTAAACAACAAGAAAACAATCTCTCTGCCTCCTGGGAGTGCTTCTCCTCCTCAGCTCTCTACCTGTTATTTAGTCTTTTACAACACACAGACACACAAACACCCCACTACTGCTGCCACCATGAACTCCTCACTCAGTTATACTGTCACCAAACTAATTTGTTCCCTCTTGAACACACATTTCATTCTATTCTATCTTTTCCCAATACTCCAGACTTATTTTCTCTCCCTCTTTCTGTTCCTCTCTCTTTCTGCCCCCTCATGCTGCTGCATTGCTTCACTTTTCAAGCCACTGAGAGGATGTAGGAGAGGATAGATGCTAGGAATGACAGTGTGTGTCTGGGGGATATTTCACGTAGCCTTTTATTTGGAATCAAAGTGAGCTGGAGGAGAGAAGAAGCACTTTTCTTTCATGAGCAAGAAAGAGTGTTTTCCGAACTCCCATGGAGATGGGCAAAATGAGAGATAAAGAGAGGGAGGAAATTAGTGAGGTAGAAAGACAGAGCAAGTGTAAGGTAAAAAAAGAGTCGAGGAATAAAAAAAATACAGTGAAAAAAAAAGTCTGGAGATCCTGACAGAAGGAAAAGAAGAGAAGATGACATTTGGAGTATAGGGATAGGTGATGGGGAAAAATATTATTTTTGACTTGTGATAGAATTTATGCAAATAAACTTTGAACATTTTTATACGATAGGAGGAATTGAATAGCTTAACACACATCAAAAATAGCCATTCCTCAGCCAGTTAGTCTGCAGTTTTGTGCGAGCACATGAAGGACAGGCAGTAGTTTCCACCCACTTCAGTGCATTGTTTAAGCTGCCACTGAAGGAGGAGAATGTCTGCTGCAGGAGAAAAAAAGTAATAAATGGAGCTGGGGAGCACCAAACAATGGCTGTGAAAGTGAGCTCTGCTATCCTCCAGCGATGAGGAAACTGAGGACAAAAAAAAAATGTTAACAAGATGTCAGTTATGACATTACAGTAGTGCAGCACGCAGCCCATCTCAATGGCCTGCATCTATGATAAGCATTTGTTTTTACTGATCTTAATTACCTGGCTCCTTCAGTTTAAGCTGAGACCTATCAGATGCATCCATTTATAACTTTGCAGACAATGATCTCTGAAGCCACCCAGCCCATATGACGTAAGCCACAGTCTCCCTTCCCTTAGACCTAATCTGTGCTGGACAGCCACATTTTATGGGAAACAATTTTTTTCACTGTGTTTTCCCATTTAGATTATTCTTAATTACAAAAACAGATATATCCATGAAATGAGCATAAATTAATGGAAACTATTTTCTAAAGTTTACTGGATGGACTGTAAAGTTCTTTTGACCTCCAAAAACAACTGCTTCAGTTCTCACTCATTCATTTATGCAGTGCATTTACGCAGTGCTTGTATGGGGCCATTGTCACCTTGGAACATTGAAATGTAGAGCTATGGATCATCTGCATAGTTATGGAAATTTATTTGTTGTTCTCTATGATCTGAGTAAGGATGGAGCCTCAGGTGACCCTGCATGTAACATTTGTCTGCTCTGATTTAGAGCTGCCTGTTGATACAAAGTAGTGCCAGTCCTTTAACATAGAATGCAAACCAATGTAGTCCTTTGCCAGAAAGTCCCACCCAGTTTTCCCGTCGATAGAGTAATATATTGTGATAGTAACACTAAAACTAAATTCCTGGCTGTGATTGTTCATTAAAGTCTTTTCTAGACATCTTTTTCTGGGTCAGTTGTTTTCAGGGTCTGTGGGAAGACACCTAAGATAACAGACATGTCTATATCAATAAACACCAAATTAACATCAGTCAATCAGAGTAAATAGTCCCCCACTAGAGGTGGGCAGTAAACCGGTATTAATACCGTCACCGGTAAAAATTTTGCTACAGAATGGATTTCTGCAACACTGTCATCACCGGTTTAAATGCCTACGTTGTGCTGTGATGCACAGGTGGAGCACATCTGCTCCCACAGCTGGTGGAGTAAGTGATTTGTGTTGGACAGCTCAGGCTGAGTCCAGTCAATAGCACGTTTAGCTCTAGTGTTACATGTAGCAAGGTAACTAACCAAATGTCACCCACTCTTGCCATCGAAACTAAGCATGGTTAGCAGGCAAAAATGTGGTCTTTCCTGTCAAAGTTTAATGGCTGTACCACAACAAAGTCATTGTGCCGTCTTTGTCAGCCTGCCTGGGGCTTTAACACGAGCTAAGTGCTGCTTTGGCTGGTCTTAGTTTGTTGAGAGCCCAGCGCTGCAGGTCTTCATCTTACAACGGCTTAAACAACCATTTAAAGGTCTATTTTAACTTTTTAACTTTCTTTTCTAAGTCCTAAGTGAGTCAAAGATCCAGGCTGCAATGTTAAATGAGGTCAGAAAAGCTGCTCTAAACTAGCTGCAATAACTCTCTGGTACGGCTACCTAAGCTAAGCTAACTCGATGCTAAAAACACCACTTCCATCAGGCCCTTCACAATAAAAGTCTGCGGCTGTTATTTTTCCTGAAATGCCTTTATTGCGAATGCCTGCACCAGGAAACATGTTCAAGTCATTAGCAGCTTAAAACACCTCATCAGGACAGAGATGAAATGTGAAACTTGGAGTGAATATATCGCCCAAGCCTATCCCCACAACACACTGTAAGCTTCCCTTTCTAGGTGGGGGAAAAAAAAAAAAAACCCTGAATGTGCCAGAATGGCTGAGGCTCGGATGACAAATGATGTGTCTCTGCTAGGATTTATTTCTGTCTGTATCTAACTGTTCTGATTCACCAACTTTCATTGCTCACTTGGCTACAGCTCAAGATGGGTACCAGCCAGTCAAAGATTTTATTAGATCGATCTTGCACAGTTTGACACACAGTTAACCTGCGGGATCGCTGTGCAGAGAGTGAAAAAGGAGGACAGAGACAGAGAAGACAGAAGATTAAAGAGTAAATAATTGATCTTTAGAGTTAATATAAAAGGGGTGACAATTTAGTGTGGGAGAAAAAAGCTGGACAGAAAAAAAAATAGAAATGGTGAAAGATGTCACAGAGGAAGGAAAGAGTGCCAACGGAGAGATGAGGGCAATGTGAAGAGTAGACGGTTATGACAGCAATATGAGATATGAAGGAGACAGATGAATTCAGAGAGACTAACATGGAAGCGGGACTTCAGGGGCGAAATAGGGCGAGAGACGTCTAAGAGCAATGAAAGAGAGAGAGGTGGAGGACATGAGGTTAGGGGTTGAGCGAGGGAAATCAGATGGATTCGGGGTAGCTGGTGTTGTGCTTTTCCTTTCTGTGTAGGCGTCGGGTGGTGTGGTGTCTTGTCAAGGCCTGGGGCTAGTGAGAGTAAAATGGGGAGGAGGAGTAGAACGAATAAACAGGGACGAATTGATTCTGCAACACACAGAAATCTCCAGACATCTTCCAACCAAGTTTGCTCTCTCTCTCTTTTTTCATTTTTTCATCCAGACTCTTTCATCCATCCCCTCATACTGTCTTTGTGGCTTTGAATTGCTTTTCCCCGAAACTCTATGGATTGCTTTCACAGCAGCCAAGCCTGGGGTTTGATGGAGACTGGAAATGTTGTTTTCCATTGAGTGATTAATATTTTTTAGCCTCGAACACGAGCTTCCAGCAAACCTGAGTAAACTGTGGTTTACAAACAATTGTTTGGGGTTTTCTTTGGGCAATACAAGTCACATCTTTGAAGTAAAAATAACTACCTGAAATCATAAAGAGGAGAGTACACAGTGTCAGTGTGTGTGTATCAGTGGCATCAAATGCGTTTTTGTTTAGAGGAATTTCATGTGGAAGGAAGCGCTTTATCAAAATGTATAAGTGACAGAACTGTCTGCTTACTAAACTACTGATACAATAATCATTGTATTTTTCAACATGAGAAACTATTAACAGACTCCTTCAACTCAACCTGATTAAAAATAAAATAAAGTGAAACAACAGCATCAGCTGAAAAAGTCTCTTAAAACCAGAACAGACTATTAAAAATGTAATCCAAAAGAGCTTTCAAGATAATACTGACTCAGCCTTTCCTGTATTACACGACTGTACTTGTGACTGGAAGTGGTAAATGTATTATCTCTTCAAGGGTTTCACTGTGTCTTTTCACCCCCTCCACACATAAGACAAAGGATTTCATACTACCCCTAACCTCAGGCTAACCCTTTTCTGAAACTCACTTTTAAACCCAGGATAACTAAGCTTTGATTCTGATAACGAGGGTTAAAAACTGTTTTACACATGAGGCAGAAAACCCTGCTGTGTAGAAGGTTAACCTACCTGCATGGTGCCAACCACAAGGATGTAGAAACAGTATGAGACTCTTCTTCTGAGGGGGTCATGCATGGTTCAGCTGAGCACTAAATACCCAGCCTTAGCACAAGGCTTGAAAGGAATGGGTGATGTACTGTATGGTTCCTCCAGTAGTTTGAATTGTGTCTTCCTTCTGTGCGGCTTCTTTTTTTTGGTGTTTTTGAAAGTGGGGCTATTGTTTTTTTGATGATGTTGCACCAATGAACCTAAGTTTCTGCACAAATAGGAATTTTAAAAAATCCTCATCATATTGGAAAGGTTTAATTTTACTGAAAGGTCAATATGAGACTGTACCACCCCAGCAGACAACATTTTATTGAAGCATTAGAAGACTGTTTTAACATTGATATTGCTTGCCAATAATAGAAATCAAATGCTTGTGAAATTAATTGTATACTTTCCTAGAGGTATTCCATATTTCAAGACAATGCATGCAGATGTATCAGTGTTAGTAATATTTGTCTCTAATCAAGGTTTAATTTTGGGTTGTTGTAGTTTATTTATATACCTGGAGTTTTGTGTTTCAGTTTTATGCTGTTTCTTTCCCACCGTTATTTTGATTTCTAGACATCTGCCCTCTCAGTAACTTTAGTTAAAGGATTTCAAGATTAGGGAGTTGCTGTATTTATACCAGGTTGGAGTAGTTCGTATGGCCTATGTAAACTTATTAGACTTGAAATGGTTCCCCATCTTTTTTTTTGTATCAAACACTGTATTTTAAGAGCAAATCACAAAAGTAGCTTTGATAGTTATAATGGATTTTTTTTGGGTTTAGTTATTTTTACCTTCATGGAGACTTTAATTCATCTATTTTAGGGTCCCTTTAAAGTCAAGAATTTGTACTTTCATCTCCCACGTCTTCACACTAAAGTCAGCTGAAGCTCAACTGTCTGCATCAGCACTTCTGTGAGCATTTAAATTTTTCTGACCTGTATCTCTTTGGAAATCTGCTTTAAAGACAAAACTTTCATCAACGCTGAAACCAACAAGCGTAGATGAGCGACAAAAAAGAAGCTCCCTGTGAAACAGCAGACAGAAAGAGAAGATATCTGATTTTTTCACAAGCTGAGAGAATACTGACTCAGTTATGATAAAGAGAAATGCACATTATGTAGATAGTAGTATGGTAAAATACCAGAAATATGCCCTAAGAACTGAAATAGAAGATGGGAGACTCAGAAAGAGAGCTATAAATGCAGGCTAAATTAGTCTGAGAGAAGATACAATGGGGAGCCAAGAAAAGAGAAGACAGGTGAAATGAAATTGATTGGTCTGATGTATTGATATGTACTTCACACAGGGAAAGCTCAGAAACAGAGAAAGAGAGTGGGAGATGGAGACAGAGAAGAAATGCGGTAGGCAGAGGTGAGATTAGTTTTAGATCTGATAAAGCAGATATGCATGTTACACCGAGAAATTTAATCCAGCTGATAAGAAAAGGAAACAGATCACACATAAAGAGTAAATGAGCTGAAGGTAGCTAAGACTGTGTGAGGTATAACATAGAGTCTAAATAAAATTTAGCCTTATGAAGAGGGTGTGAGTGGTTTGAATGATTGAGGAGAGGTGAGAGGGAAAGAAAAGAGAATGATGGGAGAAATTTCCTAAGTTGAGAAGGAATTGAAGGTTTGGCTGTGAGACTAAAGTAGTTTTGTTTAGGTAAAGACAGAATACTAATGAGGAAACAGGGAGCATAATGTTAGGATGAATTAGGCTACTTTGGGGAATGGGGGGAGTGAGTGAAGAAGGCAATGAATTCAGAGGAAGATAAAACTTCATTATATTTGGCAAGATACATTGGAGGACATATGGAGAGGACATATAATTTATTTAGAGCCAACACATGGTACTTAAAGTCTTATTAGATTTTTGCTAAAGTAAACACAAAACGTTAAAAAATACTACTGCCAGAAGGGATAAGGCACAAGTAAATTACAAAGTGCCTTGAGCTGTAGACGTTGTAGACAACTATATAGGACAACTATAACATCAAATAACACCATTTTAACAGGAAGGAAGTTTACTCTTTGCCTCCACGAATCGGTGGAGGCCCGAACAAGGCTGCAAATAAAAAAAGAATGGCATACATGTGGTCACGAGTTACAGTGTATGAAAAAACATACTGCTAGTCCAAAAGTATTGGTAACTTGGAGCTTAGAAGATTTTCCCAAAATAATATCAGTTAAGCAAGCAAAAAAAAAAACAACCTCTCAAAATCCTCCCAGTAGTGGTGTGCAGTATACCAGTATCAATACGACCACTGATACAAAATGGATTTTTGCAACATCATCATCACTGTCATTGTTTTGTGTTGCTGTGCATACACAAGGCCTAAAAGACGTGGCTGTTTGCAGAGGAAAGAGTTATGTGACGGACGGCATGGCAAATAAACATTGGCATGTAAAGCACTTTTCTTGTTATCTGACTACTCAAAAAGGGCTGTTACACCACAGGTCACGCTGACCAATTCCATTAAGCCATTGATGATTCAGAGAAGTGGGATGTGGCATTAAACAAGGTTGGAGAAGAACCTGTAAACATGGTTGCTCAGTACACTCACCAGTACTGCTACTAAACCTAAGTTAGATATATAATAGGCTATTTGACAATGTCCTCACAATCATAGTCTAGTTGTTACTTTGCTTTGAGGGCTTTACAGTAACAGTTGTGTATTTTAAAGTATATTTAACACGGTGAGATTACTTTAAATATACTTTAAATATACTGTAATTACTGTAAATATACTTTAAAATGCACAACTGTTACTAGATTCTTAATACAAAATCCAATGACCCATACCTAGAAAATATTAAAAAAGCACTCAAAGGAATCTCAGCAGTTTGCAAAAAGACCTTCAAAATGGCTCGTTTTGGCATCCATAACATGTCAGTTGTTTAGCATTTTATTGAATTCATATCAAAGCACCAAAGGGAATGATCTTTAAACTGAAACCTGCTAGTTCTTTACTTTTAAAACCATTTTGTATGTGAAGCTGATCAGTTAAAGCAAAGTAATCCAGCTGGCATGAGTGCAGGGGGATTGCACCAAGGACAGCTTCAGGGTCTGCACCCTGGACAGCAGCCGAAATTTAGTACTACAGAATTTTGCTGTTTTCTTTGAGTATCACAAACACACCATAGATTATAGAAAAATCTCTGGTTAATGCAATAAGAAGGTATAAAAGATCAAAAAGTTAAACAGGAAGTATCAAAGCTGTTTTAATGTAGTTGTACTTAAGTACACAAATTACTGTATTATGACAGAGCTTGAATTTAGCCTGATGCACTTTGACAGAGCAATGAAACAGCAGTAAATTATTAAGCTAGCACAATGTTGCTTAGCAGCTTAAAAATTCTAAATGAAGCATCATCTTGTTTTCTGTTTAACTGGAGCAATGAGATTTTTAGGTTGGCATATTTATTTGAATCATATTCTGTATACCCTTTTTAGATACAAATGTAATTAACCAGCATCAACACATGGAATATTAAACTCAGGTCATTTAAGAAATGAGAACTAAATAATGAAATAAATTAATTCTCTGCTACTGATAACTTGTATCATTTAGTTAAGCACTTAAGAGGAATTACATTGCCAATTATTGTAAAACTAATCACAGCAAAGCAGCAAAATAACATGACCATAACAATGAACTGCAGAGAGTGAAGCAATTTAAAGTTATCACACTCAGAGAGAAAAAATGGAGACAAACGAAAGCTCAATTAATTGGGAATGATAAGACATAATGTGAGAATGGAGGAGTTCAGAGGGAACTTGTGTCAGACACATGCTCATGGGTGATAAGACAAGGACAACTTTTGAAGGGAAATGATGTGTGAGGTCCTGAAAAGGCAGTTATATCACTCTTTATAAGTACTGATTAAGTAAAGGAGTATAGAATGTAAGTATAGATGCTACCAGATAGAAGAAAAGACACATGGTAGGATGAATGAGAGAGGAGTGAAAGTTGAAACAGCCAAGGACAGGGTAAAATAATGAGGTGAGAGATGAAGCCTCAGTTTTGTGAATAGATTAAACTGGTTGGAAGAGGTAAAGAGAGATTTTACTACGAGACCTGATCTACGTTTCAGTGACATTAATGCTAGAGGTTGTTGAAAGAGAGAGTGAATGTGTTAGCGGCTTGTGTGAGTAAAAACTGGCACAAATTAGAGGTGCATGCCCGTCTCCGTGTTTGTGTGAGCATAAATGAAGTTGTCTGGACTACTTTGGGAAATTAAAAACAGTGTGATGGCAGTGTTTGTGTGTTTGAGTGTAAGGTGTGTGAGAAGGAGAGCAGAGCCCACATGGACAGATAAAGAGAATACATTACCTTCTGGAGAGTGGAAAACACAGTAAGTGGAGCAAATAGCCAGAGCAATGAGACCCTTTAGTTTTTAGGATGAGGTTTGGAACGAGGACAGATAGTGTAGGTGGGTAAAAAATCGAGGAAATGGAGACATCCAAATTTATTATAGACAAGATTTGGAAATGTGCATGTTCCATGAAAAAATTCACTGCAGGGGACACAATTTGCTGAGCTGTGTGGGAGAACTGCATTAAACATTGTGAGAGGAAGGAGAGAGGAGACTAAATTAGTTTTGGAGAGATAAGTTGGAATAACAGACTTGAGGGGAAGTAAGGAAAGCAGAAAATATAAAATACAATGACCTCAGGTGGTAAATATGCACAACATGTTAAAAACTAAAGTTAATGTTGTGCCTGTAATAACAATGTATGAGAAGGTCTTCAGCGATCGAGGTAACTGCAAATATACACCTCCTGTGTCTCCCGGGAGTTTTCTCTTCCTCTAATCAGTGATAATGTTTAATTAGTAGTCATTTCTGGCAACCTTTAATTGTTGTGACTCAGGATAAGAGTCGGGTTTTGACCATTAAAGGCTTTTTTTTTTTTTTTTGCTAACAGACCTTTTGCATCTAACATCGGTGTCTGTCCCACCCAAGCAGCAACCTTTAGTGTTGACAAATAAATCCAGTGCAGATATGCAACAAACTGCAGTTCCTTTCTCAAGTGTCCACTTGAGGCTGGCTGCAGAAGCACTGGGAGTCACATACCATGTTAAAAGCAGATTTAAAAAAACAAAAACAAATTTACTGACTGCTTAAAAAACACAGAATACTTCATGTCTAAGGGAAACACACTGTCTAGGCTATACATATTTTTTATAACACAACCATCTTGGCTTAGATAAGGCCATTGATTTATGGGACACAGCTGATATAACTGCAGGCCAGCACGATGTAGCTTTTTAAGGAGACTTAAGTACCATGTTAGCCAAAAGGCTACTCCAAAAATGTCCACAGTCTGTGGTCCTGCCCCAGCCTGGACAGCAGAGTGACATGTAAGTTGTGTAAGGGTTAATGCCCGACGAGGTGTCCAATTATCAGGGATTAATGGACGACGCGGAGGTTGTCCATTAATCCCTGATAATTGATAATGAACTCAAATAAGCTCAGTTCCACTTACAGGTGGTGAGTCAATAGTCATAATAACAAATGAATTCAATAAATGAATTTGAAATATTACAGTTTGGCTTAGAAATGGTAACTTGATTAGGCTATATTAGTCACTACGAAAACTGAACTCGAATGAATTCAGAACATCCCAACTCCACTTTAAAGTGGTGTAAACAGTTTAACTTGAACGGGGCCATAACATATGAATCATACAGATTCAAAACAACAATCCCCATTCAAATCTAGCAGCTTAATTTGAGAAATGAACCAAAACATCAACATACCCACAAAACTGGCGAGCATGAAATACTGCACACTTTGACAAGGAGGTGGAGGACTCAATCCAGTGTGCAGTGAGGCTCAGCAGTGACATGGGGCAAACATCAGAGCTCCAAATGTCTGTGGTGAAGCTAACGGCAGGGCAGTTGCTTTCTAAATTCTCTAGTATGCTGTCACGTACTTTGTTGTACAGCTCCGGTAAGGAAGTGTCACTAATGTAATGTCGAGATGGCACGGCATAGTGTGGTTCCAAAAGCTCAAGAAGACGACAAACACTCAAATTCTCCACCATAGAGATGGGCTGGTTATCCAAAGCGATGAATTGGACCACTTTTTAAAATCTTTTCTGCCTTATCGCTGTCTTGAGGGTACTTGTCTTTCCTCTTAAAGTCCAGAGTGTGTTGCTTAGGTGTAGCTGCCTTCGCTGTTGCTATAGTGAAGTCTCTGTATTCCGCTACATGTTTAGTTCAGCGATGACAGATCAAATTTGTAGTTAGAAACAGCTCTGCTGTTACCACCTCATGAAACGGTCATGTTGCTGCAAGTGGCCACTGGACTGTTTTCATTGTCATGTTTGAAGTTTTTCCACACCAGCTATATCGACTCTGATCCAATACATACGATCAGGATCGGTGCACCCCTGTTAGAAAGCTTGGAATGTCAGTACTAAGATCATACTAATGAATTATAAAGCAGAATATTCCATATGTTTCTCATTTGTAACAGAAGCATTGAACTGATTAATGTTAGCCAATGTCATTTTTAAATGAAGAGGTATTTGCGTGAACAGCAGCGAAGGCATCAATGCCTTTCTATGAGTTAGGGTCACTGCTTGTGAATGAAAAACGCCTTTTTCAGCTGGCCTATGGAAGTTTTTCCTCTTTTGAGTACCCTCGAGGTGACTCATTTCATTTGACAGTCACAGGCATTAGTTTCTTTTAGGGCTCTGAAATTCACCTCAAATGTAATTATCAATACAAATGCATTGTAGCTTGTTTTAATGGCTGTACTTCTGCCATCCATTTTGGTGATATGCATCATAGTAATCATGGGTCTGCAAGGGATCAATAGCCAGAACTGAGATTCAACAGACAGAGGAGGCTAATAGACAGTTACACTGTCTTTGATCAGAGAAACTGACTTGGTTCACTGGAATTGCATAATCATTGTGTGACTATCTTTTGTCTTTTTGATGCATTATAGTTAAATGTAATAATGTAAATTAAAATGAAAATGAATGGCTTACACCGGGAAAAGGGATTGCTTTTGTGTCATCAAAAGTCAATATATGTAGTATATTAATAGTTCTAACTTAATGATAGTTAATTTATAGGATTTAAAACTTTTTTAAGATTTAAATTTAAGTGATTTTCTGTTAAAGTTCGACTTCTACATTTAAAAGAGTTTGAAAATCTAATGTTGCTACATTTTAAAAGAGGTATACAGAATGATAGAGGAGAAATGATGAGGGAAATAAAAAAAATATATGGGCAAAAGTGGAAGCATAAGAGACTGTCTAAAATATTCATGGATTAAACTTTTAGTTGATGGATAGTGACATCAAGAATATAGACTAGAAAAACAAACAAATCAAATGTAAAGGTACTTCCAGAAAAGAAATAATAGAAATGAAGAAGTACAGAAAGTTGCATGTAAGTGGGGAAACTGGAGTAAAAGTGGAGTATAATACCCAGTGGCATCATCAAGCACAGAGAGCAGAGAAAAAACAATGATGCCTGGAGGAAAAAGGTAGAAGATGTTAAGTCAGTGAAGGAAGGAGAGAGAGACTATGTGCCAGGGATATGAGGTATGTGAGAAGTTCAACAAAAAGTTAACAAGTGAAGAGCTAAATAAATCTACTGCAGCATAGTGAGATTGTCCCATATTTGAGTGTCTTCAGCTCAGAATCTCTTAATCTAGTTTGGATGTAAAGTTTTAGTTTAGGACATTGTTTGGTCTGGTCATGATATTATTTGTATCGTAACTAATATTGGAGCTTAAGATGTGTAGCAGAGACATAAACTGTCAAAAATCTAACTTGTTGTATGGCTCAGACTTTCAAAAATAGTACAGCTGAAGCACTGATGGCCAGCTCTCAGGTCTTGCTACACGTCCTCCTAGTGGGCACCCCAGGTTCTAGTCAACCCATGGCTCTTTCATGGCTCATTTCCTGCATATAATTCCCCACTCTCTCCCTGATGTCCTACTATGTCTACTGTCCTGTCCAGCACAGGCATAAGAGAATCTTAAAAATAAAGATACAATGCTATCACTCATTGTAGAAATCATTCCTTAGAAAATCAATTTAAAATGAAACTAACTGACAAATTTAAAAAGATGACCAAGTTTTATCAGTAGTGTAATGCATTTGGTGATGTAGACACCATGTGTGTATTAGTATAGTCAATAATAATAATAATAATAATAATAATAATAATAATAACTTAATTTGTATAGCACTTTTAAAAACATGGGTTTACAAAGTGCTTTGACATGTGCAGAAGCAAGCAGAAAAACGAAGTAACAACCCAAAGAAAAGATAAGAAGACAGAACGTGACATGCAGACAGCATCAGCAGAATCCAAACACTTAAAGAAACTAACCAAAAATATGGATGAGATAATAATTCATCAAGATCAATATACATCAAAACCTAGGCGTCATGCGTTGCCATGCAAACTAAGACATCACAGATATCAATCAGAGTGCAGAAATGAAATCATTCTACACAACTAAGACATCATGAACATCATCAGGATGCAGGCAAGAGACAGACATCGAGTGCCATAAAACCACAGGAATAGTTTACAGCAACAGTTAAAACAAAATAGGAATGAAAAGGAATGGATGTAATCATTTCAATTTTAATGCATTCTGAAGTCTAGCATTTGAATTATTAACATATTTTGATGAGAGGTTGGATTTTGAGAGGAATTACAGGTTAGCAAACATTAAGTTATCAAAGCCTAAGCCCTAGGCTACCTTAAAACAGTGGTTTATGACAGTTTTTCCCAAAGGATGAGATTCTTTTTTTGGTGACAGCAGATGGCAGTTAATGATTTTTTAGCCTGAAAAGCTGAAAGGGCTTGGGGAATGCAGCAAACTTCTATTTAATTTGAGTTCAATTGATTGTCATTGAGTTGGGCAATAAAATTATCCTTAAAGTGAAGAAGCCTGCAGAGATGGGTTGATTTGGCAGATAGACCAGAATTTTTTAAGACTAATCACCTCCTAACATCAGATTTTTTATTTTTTTATTTTTTGAAAACTTAGAGAAAAGTATCATCAGTTATTTGGAATAACACATGGTACAGTTCTCACTTTAATCGTGTAACATTAGGTAATAGAAATGAAATACTGGAATTTGTAACAACTATGAATATAACGACTTCTTACAACAATTCTGGCTAATTACACTCAGCTAAGGATTTGTTCTGGTGCTCGAGGGGTTATATGAGGAAAGAAAGAGCACAAAAAGGAGTGAGGGTGAGACCTACACAGGGAAAGACAAGAGGAAGGAGAATCGGGAAGCAACTGGGAGTGTATTGGCCTCGAGGGATGTACCATGTGTTCAGTTGAAGGAGGGGGGCGATGGGGTGGGAGGTAGGGCGGAGCAAACTAAGATGCCGAGGGGCGGCTGAATAATACTGGCTTTGATGAATAAAACATCTGCGTGAATGAAGGGGTGGTGTGCATGCATTAAGCCAAGCGTAGAAGAATAAGAGAGGAAGCATAAAAAACAGTAATGACAAGGTATAGAGAGACATGGAGGAAGGAAGGAGAGAGGAACTGTAAAGCAATAAGCTTATATTTAGATATGTAGCATGGACGTAAGATAGACAAGGAGGAAAGAAAAAGGGGGCCACAAAAATGAAGACCCAAGGAAGAGAGGAGACTACAATGAAAGAGCTAAATGAAAATAGTTTACAGCAACAGTTAAAACAAAATTTGAACAAAGACAAGACACTAGTTTTTTTAAGTGAGGATATTACATGTATGTTATAAAACATGTTTTTCTGTGATTTTCTTGATGCTGACATTTTATGCCCAAAAACAAATCAAACATTGTAAGGTAAAAAAATAAAAATATAACCTGCAAAGATATTCTGTCATCAGCATTTTGATGACCCTGTTTGTTCCAGTGGAGGTAATTTGATCAAAGATTGTTAAGTATAAAGTTGTATGACTTTGATTCTTTGTTAAATTACCTGAAAGAAAATACTGACTTTCTTAACCAATTCTGATGTTGATATATTTAACCAAAAAAATCTAATTGTTTGTTGTTTCAAAGTTTTGAATTTTTTTTTGTTTAATAGCACTTAACCCTACATTGGTAAATGTATCTCTGATGTGAAGAAATACAATCCTGCAAAAAAAATGTGAGTCCTAAAAGAGAATGAAGAATTACATTTTTTCCCTTTTAAAAAAAGAAATGTAAAAAGTTGTTAGAAAATTAAATTTAACCTTTAAGTTAGTAAAAATGGGACATCCTTGATTTGAGGATGAGCTCAAGTACACTTCAGTGTTAATTTCGTCGAATACAACTATGACTAAATCTTTTCGTGGACAGCCTTTTTTCCATGACAAAAACTAGACTAAAACTAACAAAAAATAGATCTGTGATGACCAAAACAGACAAAAACTAAGTTTAGTTTTTGTCAAGATGACTAAAACTAGACTAAATGTAATTTAGTTTTTGTCAGACATTCAAAATCCATGATGTTTCTCCACTGTGGGTAATCTGTCTAAAAATAATGCAGCTGTATCTGTTCTGCCTCTCAGCTGTGGGAAGCAGGGACCCCAGGTTTAGCAGGGTTCAGAGAACACGCTACCATCATTTGGTACCAGATTTGGGCAAGAAAATACATGCTTGGACTGGAGTTTTCGTCAAGTAAAACTAGACTAAAACTAAAAAGGATAGAAATGACTAAAATGTGACTAAAACTAAAATGCATTTCATTTAAAGACTAAAACTAAGATTAAAATTAAAAATAGCTGCCAAAATGAACACTGGTACACTTCTTTGTTTGTACCAGTTCATTAAGCAGCATCTCCTGTGACTGTATGTGCTGTTGCTTCTTGTATGTTCATGAAAACCCCTTGGTTCCATTTTTAGAATGCATGCTCGTATTGAGTGTTTAGTGTTATAATGAGGAATGATGCACTTTTATATCTCTATACTGATTGACTTTCTATCCTTTTTTATGTGTGTTTGTGTGTGCATGTGTGTTTGCCTATCACTGATGATCAGTGTAAGTGCCTCAGTGAAGTGGGCGCCTCCACACCGTCTGGACAGAGCTGAAAAAAAGACTATCGTTGAGTCAGACTGACATCACGTCTGGTCTGCTTTACTTTAGCTAGTGTGTGTGTCTGTGTCAGCTTTGTGTGAGTGTTTTTCCTAGTCTGCAGTTGTTACTTTAGACTGAATGCAGAGGTGTATTTTTTGTTTTTCTGCCTTTGTTCCATCGCCAATTTATCTCTACCAGTCTATCAACCTATGAGCAAATGGGCGTGCATAATGACCCAGCATGTGTACTGATAGGCCTTGTTGTGTAGTTGTGTGCATGTTTATGTCTCCACACACGCATAATTCATGAGTATTAATGTCTATTTATTTATTTTAATATTAATGAGTGGGTCTGTATGGTTGAATGGGCACTACAGACAAAGGCAGTGAAATTGTGATGTTAGAGAGCTGATGTGTGGGTGAAGGAGCCTTCGTGTGTCTGCATGTTTCCACATTTAATTGGTTCCCTGTTGTGTGCACTTACTTAGAAGTATATGTTTAATGTGAGAGGGGGGAGAGGATGAGAGAAAGCTAAACAGGGACAGACAGATGTGATAATCTGAATGTCCTTAGGCTATTGTTATCTGAGCTGGGTGTGTGACCGGGTGTCTGGCTGTGTCTCCTCAGGGTGATTTGCTGGTGTGGGAGACTGTGTTTGTCAGCCAGTAAGTGGCTGTTTTTAGCTGCCTGTGGCATGAGGAGAGAGGTGGTGCTGGGAAATTGAGTGAGGAAAATAAATATGGACAAATGAATAAACAGTGATAAAGTGAGTGAGTGATGGATGGAGGAATTAGATTTGATGGAAAGTAGACAGCAAAGGAGTAGATTGCTGTGTAGTTAAAGGGAGGGTGCTGGATAGAAGGAGATGTTGGTATATAAAATAAATCACTTAGGTGTCAGTTGAAGGAAAGCAGGTTTGTGAAGGTAAAACAATGTCAGGGTTGGTAAAAAAAAAAAAAAGATTGATCAAGTGCAAATAATGAAAGCACCAAGCAATCAGCAAGTAAAGATTTCAGAGTGTGCAGGGACACGCTTTAGAGTGTAGTAAGATCAGAATCATGAATGCAATAAAAGCTTCATTTTGTTCAGTGGGAGTTCAAATCACTTGCACAGATGATGGGAAAATAAAGTAGAAATAGTAAAGGAGAATCGCTTAAGCAGTTTGTACCTGCAGTTCCCGTGTTATACTAGTAAACCACCTCTTAAATCCTACCATGGACTGATCAGTTTGTGTTGTATGTGTCACAGATTGTCGAGACCAAGGCATCGAAAATGATGTGTGTGTTTTTATATTGCTTTTTACGTTTTGTGTATGTGTAAGTACCATGACCACACATATGAAATGCAAATAAAATTTTGTATTACCCTAAGGTCTGTCTTTAGGTCTTTGCATATTGATTTAGGAATAGGTAGTAATTCAGTAATGCCATATCCCAAGTAGTGAACACAAACATGTTTTTTCAGCTGTACACTGAAGTATCTGACTGAACTATGATAAAACACATCAATGCTTGTGTTTTTTATGAAATTTGCACCAAACTCATAAAAATCTGTATTTTACAACTTTTGATTAGTGCAAAAAGACATCTGCTTTGAAAAATATTTTCTGAAAAGGTGTGGCTTATATGATGTAGAATCCTACGTCAAACTCTATATAAAAGGTTAAATGTTACCGCCTCTAACTGACTTTACCATTCAGAGACCACTTCCATCCTCTCCTGCCTGCACCTGCACTGCTTCTGCTCCGAGGGCTCTGGCTTTAGTAATGCCGGTGCCAAAGCAAACAGCCCAAACAGGTAGTGCTCAGGACCACCACGGTCAACCACTAAACCATAGCCTGCTTCAGGGGACTCTGGAGGGGAAAAATCCTCCACCCCAAAAGATCACTCTGAGGCAGCAGTGCTGTGTCACTTTCTAACAAGGGAACATCATTGTCACTCCTGCTTCAACTGGAAAACCCCGTCCTCTAAAAAGAAAAAAGAAAAAGTCCTTTCTCCCTCGCTCTCTCAGTACCAAACTGCTCACTTTCTGTGCATTTTCTGAAATCCTGAGGTGGGCGGAGTTAGCTTTGAGCTGGGGGTTCACTTACACTTAAATTGTGCAGCATTACTCATTACCCAGCTCTGCCAGTCATACAGGATGTTTGGGTTATTTACACAAGCTTGTACTTCACAGCAAAAGCACTACAGAGTCTGTTGGATAAATTAAGTGCATCTTTCAGTTCATTGTTTTTGTTTCATGTGGTTGTGTGTACATATTTGGCCATAATCAATTATGCTCCGAGGTTAAAATCTACAGAATTTGCATAACAGGGTGCAAAAACTAATTAAAATCAATTTTCTCTTTAAATAACTTCAGATTAAAATTTTGCAGTCAGTTTGCAAACATAAGTGACAGATCACTGGGTTGTATTTCATTTTAAGCATGCTGCAATTTTGGATTTTAAAAAAATGACTTCGTGTGCAGAGGTCAGGCCTTGTGTGTGACTTTTTATTGGCTGCATTTGTCTTGTGTTGTCAGATCATATTTATGTCAAACTGATCACGATGGTTTAGTTTTACTTTGAGCAGCAATACGTCATCGTTGTGGGTGTTTGTGTAGCTGTAAAAGGACTCTGCCAGTGGGTACTTTAGTATCTAAAAGCAGCTTAAAACAGTGCGCCAACAGAAACAGCTATTTGATAAAAACCTGACAGCCTGGAGGGCAGGGGCAATGATCCTTTTGTCTGTGAGTGTGTTTATATGTGTGTGCATGGGATTGTGTGTGCATTTTTGTGTTTTAATGAAAGATAGAGAAAGAAGAGGAGTATGATAGACATACTGCTGAGGAAGAAAGAAATGTGTATTTTATTCATAATTAATTTTTATGCATTTTGGTGGTTTATTTGCTATCCTGCCAGCATGGTGTATGCGTGTGTGTGTCTGTGAGTGTGTATTAGTGAATTTGCGTGTGTCTTTGCGTGTGTTTGGAGCCGTTAGCGGGTTTTAAAGCGGGTCCTTAAGGAGCGATCTGTCTTTAGGCTAGTTTCAACCCTGTCTGCTCTGTGGATATGAAGGGCATTGGCTGTTTTTGTCTGCAACTGCTAAATGTCAGACAATGTGTGTGTCCAAATATGCTCAAGGAGGTGAAAACCAAAAAAGAAGTGTGTCTCCTACATACCTCTTTATGTGTGTGATACGGTGAATGAGCATCTATGTATGTGTGTGTGTGTGTGTTGCGTATGTGTTGCGTGGGTGTTTCTGCCTCCAGAGGAACTCACAGACCAGCACTTGTTTTACTGGCAGCCAATCTTGTGTTTATTCTCGTCTGCGGATCTGTTTGTGATGGTTTTTGTTTCCACACACTTCTGAAGCAACAGATTCCCAGTCTGCAGCAGTCCCCCTCCTCGCTTTTTTTCCTGCAGACATGCACTTTCAAATTTTGGAACACTCAGATTTTGTATAACTGTCCACTCTGTTTTTCATATGGAGTGTGAGACCAATATTAAGTATAAGGACGGTAAAGGTTAGCCTGCTGTAACAGTTGCTTTTACTCCTGCTCCTCAGGAATCAGCACCCCACTGCTTGCACCATCTAATCAAGTACTAATTTACATCTAAAGTGGTGAATGCAGTTCACCGCCTGATAGGAGAGAGTCAACAGCTTTCTGTTAAGTGGTTGACTTGGAGAAAAAACTACAGCTTTATAGACTGGGGCAATTTCAAGACCCTCAGGTTAAATCAGCCTTATACCACATCCACAGAAGGATCTCAGGTGAAATAAAATAACCTTTTTGAGTAAAATGAAGGTCCTCAATCTGCCTTGGCTGTGATTTGCTGATTGCATATCTGAATCCACAACATGGATTTCAACCAACTGTTATGCTGCTTGTAGAGCTTGAAAAAAATCAGACATGCTTTATTAAAGGTGGATTTTTCAAAAGTTATTAAAGTAAATGCCATCGACAAATAAGTCATTTTACTAAACAATGACTCACAGTATTTAAACAGACTTGAAAGTTGCTTGTTTGGTGAATTTGTGACTTTAAATTGCCCATTGATGTGATTGTATTGCATGCCTTGTTATCTCCATATGTAAACTCTGTGATTGACTGCCAAAAAGGTTAGGGTGTACCAAGTGATGCATGATAAGTATTTTTCTGAACTGATACTGATAACCGATAATTTTCTACTCCTGATGACTGATAACAGATAAGAACCGATAATTTTTTTTCAATTGTTGATTTAACAAAAGAAGTTTATTTGATGTGGCTAAACTTCTGTTCCTAATGTTGAATGAGACTGAATTAAACCACATCAAACAGAGCAGGAAAGTAGCGGTGGATCAGGAGACCGTCAGATTTTGTTATTATAACTTTGCGCCTTTTGGCTATAGCAAACTTTCTGCAGTTTCTAAAGCCTGCTGAATCAGCACTCTACCTGGTATTAGCCTTTGGCTTGGTCCTAATGCCCGTGGCTGAGGCTAGCGGCTACTGCCACCTCATTTTAATGTCGTTAGGATGGTGACATTTAAGTGGCTTATGAGATCTGTTGAGGACTTCTTTCCACTCTTCAGGATGTTTGCAGGACAAATTCTACGTGCACACTGCTGTGTTATCCTCCCTGTAAATACTGGATAACTCCACCATGTTGTTAGCCTCTTAACACTGAGGCTGCTTCCTCTTCTTCTCTGGTGCTTAACAGCAGGCCTCGTACTGCGGCGCCACCTACTGATTCGGGATGTTTAGTCTAGTGAGAAAGAAAACAAATGCCTTATCGATGGATTTTATCGGTTAATATTTTATTATCAGGATAATAAGTAAGAGTTAATGCCTGCAGCGTCGGACGGTTCACACCTCCGCAAGGTCCATTAATCCCTGATAATCGGACTCCTCAGAGGGCATTAACCCGCTTATACCATGGTCACTTGCCAACAGAAATAATTAATACAACTACTAATTTATAATTTTATATGTTTTGTGATCAAAGTTTTACCAAAACAAGCAGAGCTTTTTGCTTCAGTATTAAGAAAACATTTTTGGTCCATATTTGTGGCTCCTTAATGAATATTCATGATCCAATACTTCTTATGCATCATTTAACTTAAAGCTTGTCATGCATACAACCTAATGAGTAAAATATTAAGATCAAAACAACATTTTGTCTTAAGTTTAATTTAGATTCAGCTTGTAAACCGCTGGGTTTTACTCGAATCTAAAGGGAAGTTGTGTGTGTTTAAATATGCACAGCATGTGTTTGTTCTGATGGACTTAGATAGGTCAGGGCTTATAAAAATTAATAGCCTGAAGTCTCTGTGGGACAAGCACCAAAATGATAAACTCCCTTTAATTATTAAAATAAGGCTGCACAGTGCATGCATGTATGAACAACAGGGTTGGACATGAACTTTTTTGCCTTCCTACCACATCAGGAGTAACATTAGGACTGTATCAGACCAATATTAAGTGTAAAGTTCACCTCTGCTGTCTGAAAGGCCTTCCCACATACAAATGAGTCTGACATCTGAAAGATTTAACAAATATATAACCAAATTGTTATTTAAGAAACAGTTTATTGTAACATATAACATATTTACAATAGGTATGATTATGTATCTTGGTAAATGTGCTTTTTAATGAAATCTGTTTGTCCTCCACTGACTTTATCTACTAACTTTCTCTCTCTTCACTATTTCTGTCCACACACATGCATGTCTCAGTTTTCTGTTGAATCTATGCCTGTGTGATCTTTTGTCAGTACTCCTATAAATATCGCCAATAGCATCAGGCGCTATGAGAAACATGCATGTGAGGAATAAAAAGACAAAAAGGATTTTTCACCAGTTTATTAATCCCAGATGAATAAATTGAAAAATGATAAAATGATTGACAGGTGACCCGCAGATTGGCCGCTCAGTCATGTATAGGAGCCAAGCTGATCCCCACACACCTGTGAGGAACCATGTGTATTTCTGTTTGCTGTGGTGAGAAGATCAAGAGAAAATGGTGTGGACATGAGCCCAACAGTCACTAATTTTAACCACGTTTCCCACCTGTTTGTCAGTTTGCAGCGTGATATACAGTGGATTGCAGTGTCAGTCTTGTCGCAAGAATTCAATAAAGTAAGGACAATTGCTGCAATCTCGCTCCGGATTCAGCGGTTGTTTCACTATCTTGGACGTAAAACATTCAGGACATCGGTTCATACACAAATATAGAGGATAAACTAGTTGCATTAAAGAGCTCTCTCATAATACTGAGTAATAGCATCCTAGCACACATGTGACTGCCGCTCTGACACGGGGAGGAAGAGGCCCTGCTCTCTGCTCAGTGAGCTTTCTCAGCTCTGGTTATAAAGTCAGATGGAATGAGCAGAAAACCGGGACTCAGAAATAACATGCATTCGCGTAAACTAGGTAGGGCTATTTAGTTTGTTTAATAAAGGGACTAGGTAGAGTCCTGCTCTGTAGGCTTCTGTTGTGATTGGGCGCTATGTACAAAATACTATTAAATAAAATTGACTCGACCTTCAAGGGGGCGGGGGAAGCCGTTGGGGGGGCAGGGCATCCCCCTAATACAATGGAAGGGGAAACACTGCTGCATCTTTTTGCTTATGGGTATTTTATGTGATTTGTAGGAAACTATGTCGTTTTAATCCATACTTGTGATTTCTTTTAAACACAAAAACTGTTTATATGGTGAAAACTCAAAAAGTTGTTCCGTTTCAGTGAATTTTCGAATTTGTTGTATTTCCATGTAACTGCAATAATGAATTTTTCCTTTTCATTTTAAACCCTCAGGTGACAGATGTGAGTTTGATCGGCGGCAGGGCAGGTGTGTGCCAGGGGTGTGTCGCAATGGAGGGACATGTCGGGAGCTTTCTGGTGGGGGTTTCCGCTGTGAGTGTCCTGCAGGAGGCTATGAGCGTCCATACTGCACAGTCACTGCTCGATCTTTCCCACCCAAGTCCTTCGTCATGTTCAGGGGCCTCAGACAGAGATTTCATCTCTCCATCTCTCTAACGTAAGTGCAGTTTAGCTTTAATATTATATCCTTTGGGTTGTTCTTTCTAAAGCTACTCTTTATATCTGTATTTCACAGTTTTTAGTTGCCTTTTTGGTCTTTGTTTCTTTGGTCCAGACTTCTTTCTTTCAGCCTTCCTTCTATGGTTATATAGTTAAGCCAGTACAGACATCCATAAGCACTCATCTCTGATTCTTAGGTCTCTTCTGCCTGTGGAGTCTCTCCTGTCTTTGCTTTAATCTATTTATTTCATCTCTGCCTCTGAAGGATCGATCCCATTATTCATGGTTTCCCTCTCTTCTTACTCCACATCTCTCACCAGCCAGGAGAGTGGTTTCTCCTCTTTCATCCACCAATTTACTGGTTTCAGTTACAGCTCATTTCCCTCTCTATTTCCAGTCTTCCTTCTTATCTTACATCTTATCAACCTATATTCTCCTGTCTCAGTAATGCCTGTTTCAGCAAATACTCTAAAGACACATACTAAGGGGTCAGAACTGTAATTTCATCAAAATCATCATTACCTTTCATTAGGTTCTTTGTCTTTCTCAAACACCATTGTTTCTGTGCTTGTTGCTCCTCTGCCTATTGACATGCTGAGTGGTCATCCAGGCGAAATCTTAAGTGGTCTTCTAGATTGGTCAGGCAGGGTTATAGGATGGTTGCTATGGGTGTTGTCATTTAATCATAGTTGCTAAGGTGACACTAACCTATGGTTGTTGCTAGGCTGATGCTGAGGTTATTATTTTTTCCTAATGAGCGTCTATGATATTTTGAAACAATGGTGTAGGCCTGTAGTCGAACAAAGAAAAACATGCTCAACAGAAATTACACCTAGGCACCAACCAATCGATTGGTAGTTCAGGTATACAAAAATTAAAAATCACCTAGTTGGGGACTAGTTTAATCCATGACCGGTTCCTTACTGCACCTGTTAAGTAGTCTAAATGATCCTAAAATGAACATAAAAAGCCTTTTGAAGCATTAATACATTTTTTAGGCTCATCACGTTGTACTAAAAAAAAAAAAAAAAAAAGAAGAAGAAAAATGGTTGGGAGTCACTGGTCTAATGTCTTGAAATACTCATAGGGGGAAAAGTTACTCTGTTTTGAATCCTTAACCTTTTCGGATTGTATACTTTGGTTAAAACCAACAAACAAAAAAGCATAAAAAAAGGTTTTATATGTGTTCCTCTGCTCCTCTTGTCATTCGTCATGTTTGAGAGCAGCAACCGGGATGCATGATGGTAAATATTGCTGGGCTAGTGACCAACGGTTGTTCACTACTTTTCACAATGCATTGTGGGATAAAATGAGTGCATTACATAGTGAATAACAATGCTCATTCAGACACCACTACAACATGGTGTATGAATGTAGTGCACTATATAGTAAATTTGGAGGGATTCCGGACACAACCTTTGTCTTTTTTTAACACCATGATCATTGGCTGTCTCTGTGCGTTAAAGATGTTTCAGGGCTCTTACTTGGGGGGTCACATCAGCAGCTGATGAATGAGATGTGCTGACTTCTTTTGTCAGCTATTCAAATAAAGAGAGAACTGTGATAAAGTTTTCAAACTGAATGCTGTGCAGTTAAAGTTGTTGGGAGATTGTAGTCTGCAGCATAAGTGGGGAGTGTTTGTTTTTGTTACAAGAGACTTTGCATCATGTTAAACGTACTTTTCCACTGGGTGGACAGGTACTGCTGCAGTCTTTTGGCTTCATTCCCGACTGCACCTGCACAACCTGCAGGCACGAGTAGGCAAGGTGAGAATGTAAAAAGTGTGTTATTTTTTGGCCATTTGCAACCACATTCAAGAAGGCTACAAATTCAGCTGAGCTGGACAGCCAGCTGTAGGGTATGCATAACAAAAACTTGTCAGACATCTGCCTGTCATTGATTTTGTCATATTTTAGTATTTCTCTCACAACAGCATGCACTTCAGAATTGTCTGTTTTCCACATTTGAAATACATTGGCAGTTGTCATGGGTGCATGTAACTTTTTTTTTGCCAATGGGCTGAAGACCAGTAACAGGACGACCATCGGCTGATGCTGATGCTCCACTGATTCATTGGTGCGTCACTACTTTAAAAGTGCATCTGATAGGTCAACCAAATCATTATTTTGTGTTAGTGCATAAAGCAAGAAGTTCTCTTTCTTCTTTCTTTCCCACTGAGAAGTTTGATGAACCTTGAAGTTTTAGGTATTAGTTGAGCAGCTGTGTTCTGAGAAACATAATCCTACTTTTCCTACAGTTTACTGGCACAATTCCATGGTGATATGAAACACTGCCTTCATAATGTCTTTACCAGGAAGGAATCAATTTCATTACACTGCATAACAGACACATGGGAAAATGATAATGCTAATGTAACTGTATTTTTAGCAGGCACTGTTGAGCTGCTTTAGTTTTGTGTATCTTGCAGTGCAGCACATCTCAGAACTCAGCTGTTTACTTCTGTCTGAGCTGCCGGAATAATTTATTCAGCAACTCCTTCAACTTGACACTGACTAAGACAAACTTTACAGCAAGACTTGAATGGCCTTTACAGTAATGAGAGGAAATCACTGTTATGTGTGACAGCCTAACATGTTGACGTTTTACCTGTGGATGAAACAACTCTTAAGTCACAGTTACAGCAATGGTAGTTCTGTTCAAACCAAAATAAATTAAATGATCCTTGTTTGGGCAAATTCATTCCTAATCATAAATTGCCAGCCACAGAAAAAAATACATTTACAAACTTTAGAGAGCACACTGTGTGCTGCTCAACATGCTCCAGACTCTTCACTCAGTTGCCATTTGTACATCTTAGTGTCACCTTCAGAACTCAGGACTAATTGTTATTTACATCGCTATCTCTAAGAAACCACAGTTACATGATTTAACTGTCAGAACAGTAAAACTTTTAATATTATTCCTGTTGTTTTGTTACTTTAATGTTATCTGTTGATGACTGTAAATACACATACTGTAAATCTGAGTGACTGTCAGACTTCCTCCCTTGATGTGTTTTATTTAGCATCCAGTCTGCTGCCAACAGCATTCCTTGGCCTGATTTTCACATCAGGACCAAACAGAACTGAATCAATATCCATGTCACTAACTCTCTCCCAGAGCATTTTATTTCTCCACTGCAAAATATTTTCTCCTTCACAAGTTTTTTGTGGTTGTAACTGCCTGAGAAAGTATGATTTATAATGTCTGTGTTCTACTGAGCTGTGACAGTATAGATATACCCATAATTCAAATATTAAATGTGTTGAAGCCATCAGGTGGGACAGCATGTGGCAGACAGCAGATAGGAGTGCAACAGCTACACTAAAGTTGTCAATATCTGCATTTTTTAGTCAACAAACCCTTAGCACACTTAAAACTGACAGGTTAAGAATAAAACATTCTTTTTTATTTTGTTTAAATCTTTAAATTTGATTCCCAAGACTCAACTAAAAGTCTACATTATTGACAGTGTCAATATCCAATATCAGTAACAAGGGTATTAGACACAGACAGCTCCTAGAGATTGCATTTGTAAACTGTAAGATAGGATGACACTGTGCTGTTTGAACCACAGCAGAGCTGTGAAAACCATACATGCTCAGCCTGTTAAATAGTGCTTGGCTTATTTTTAGATGCAAGCAACAGTCTCAGATTACAGGAGTATATTATAGTTGTTGTGATAGAAATAGTAATGTAGTTTTTTCATATTGCATTTTCTTGATACTCCTGTATTACAATACTGTTTCCACTGTCACGGCTGTATTTATTTCTGAAGGTACTAAAGCCAGCAGTGGGAAATGCAAATACTTGGAAAGAACAGTGAGTTTTAACTGTTAATAAATCTAAGATTAATTCTGATATTTTTTTTGACCAACAATAGCAAACCAGATCATGGGGATATATTTGGCCATTTCTTTTTTCAATGTTTGTCACAGCTGTTTGCCTTTGGTTATTTTCCCTGGGAAAGTCTCACAGTGAGTCCTGCATTAGACCCTACAGTTGCCATGTTTAAAGGATTTTGAACTTTTTGAGTGCAATCACTGTGAAACAGTTAGAAACAACCTCTCTTAATTACTCACTATTGTGCTTTCTCTCTCTGGTTGTCTGAACCTCTGGGTCAGAATTAAGATGGTATATCTACTTTTTGAGACACTTGTTGCTATGCAATTAAATTAAAAAACTGGATATAATATTATTTAAAGCAGACTGTATTGTAGAAGTATCAAAGTGTTGAAAATGTTGACAACCTCATTAGACTGTACATTAGGCTCACTGTAAATTAGACAGTTAAAAGAAAGAAGGCAGGATTTTATTTTAATGAGAGAATAATATTTATGCATGTATGGGTCAACATCTCTTTGCTACAAGGGTCCACAAGTGGAAGCCAAAGCAACAAGAAAGACACTAAGTTAAAAGCATTTTTAAGTGGACATCTTTTGCAGTGGGAATCTTCCTACATTTTGTTGCCAGGAATGAAAACTTGTCATCTGTGCTGTAGTTTCAAAAATATTAAACAGTTCTTTTGATCAGACTGTGTTAACATGGCAGCCTTGGCCTGAGCATGTCCCCCTGGCCTTGCTTTGGAAAACAGACAATTGCATGACTCTCAGCAGCTGGAGGCTTTTGCCTTATGCTTTATTAAATGTTCTTCAGTTTTGTTCTTTCTTACAAAGCTTCCAAAGGAGCTCAGTATTCATTTCTGTTTAATCTATAAATTTAGCATTTGTGTAATATGCTGTGTTAACATAACCAGAGCTCACACTCTCCTTGAAGAAGGTTCCTGCAGATAATTGTAAAGTCTTAAAAAAAATCTTTAATTGGACATTTGAAATTTTAGGTCTTGAAAAAACTTATTTTTTCTTGTCAGGGGTCTTAAATCGTAAAATGCACCTTGACCTAGACATGTCTTTATGTAGTCTTTGTTTCCTTGCCAACTGTATTCAAAAATTTTTTTAAATTCTTTTTGCTTATTTACTTGGCCAAGTTACGATATGTAAAATCAGTTAAGTCTTTACAGCCTGTACATAGGCTTTTTGTCTGTCAGCTCCACAGTCTTTATAATAATAGTAATATTCTCAGTCTTTAAAGGACTTTTAAAAAGTCTTAAATTTGACTTACAAATGTGCAGGAACCCTGCCCCAATGTCTTTAGGTGCTGAGCAACCCAAAATTCTGATTTTTACATTGTCCCTGTTGACTTGGATTTAGAATTAGGAGTGAGGGGTATTTACAAGGTGCTGAGTGCTGGGTGTTAAAGGGGAGACAATGGTGTATCAGTAATGTCCATAACTGTGAGTCACATGTTGATTCCCCACAAAAATGAAGGCAAAGTTATCAGTTCACATCATCAAAGGCATTTCTGTAAAAAGCATCACACTTCTGTTTGTCTACCATCAAAATAAAAATGCTAGCTGTCATATTTTTAATAAGGGGAGACTGAAATTCACAGGGCAGAGGATTCAGTATTTATTGGATTTAAGTGCGATGCCTTAGAGTGTTGAAATTTGCATGCTGTTAGGAAGCAATTTTACCCTGACGGGCAGCGGATGTTTTGATATTGATGATTAAACTCAGACCCCTTACACTAGAGAACAGTAGTTTGAAACTTTTTTGACACTTTAAAATCAGATTTACATGTTGACAGGAGCTGGAACATTCTATGTCATTGATTACAGTCTGAAACTGCTTTCTTTTGACACAAAAGCTAATTGTTTTATTAAAAGCTTAATATTATTAAAGGGTAACAAAGCAAAGTATGATCCTTTATGTCTTGTTCATAGTCTTTTTTTTAACTACATAGTGGTGGCAATCATGCAGTTGAATATTCACAAAAAATACTTGAGAATATAAAGCTGAAAAGCTAAAAGTGGTAAAGCTGAGTTCAGACCAAAGATTAATGAGTTGCAACTTGTAAATTCTTGCGGTTCTTTGATGTTTTAAAAGCCTCCCATTTCACATCGCTGCAACTGAAGGAGACAGCATATCATTTTCATTGTAGCAAATAAAATCCTTTTATTAAAGCTTTTATTCCATCCATCCATCCATCCATTTTCTATACCACCTGTCCCGTTTGGGGTTGCTGGGGGGGGTGGAGCCTATCCCAGCTGTCATTGGGTGAGAGGTAGGGTACACCCTGGACTGATTGCTAATCAATTGCAGGGCAGACATATGGAGACAGACAACCAGGCATGCTCACACTTACATCTAATTTAGAGTCACCAGTAGGCTTGGGCAGTATCCATCTTTTAACACCGTCATACCCTCCCCAAATTTTACCGGGGTATAGGGTATTACCGCCACACACACACACACACACACACACACACACACACACACACACACACACACACACACACACACATGACAGCGCGCACCTCTACAGTGCTTTATTTATTCTTTTATCAAAATGCTACAGTTAAAAAAAGATTATAGGGAGCCGTTTGCAGGAGCTCATGAAGTGATTAACAGGTGAGCATGTTTATCATAGAAGTTAACATTTACTTTACTTATTTACCACAAATGACATTTCTCTCTTTTCCTCTCCACACAGACGTGCACTTATTCCTCTGTCTTACCTCCGCTCCTTCCAGAGCCATTATGAGACACAATAACCTATTATCATACAGGACATGGGAATATTTAGTAATGCCCAGCGTGCTTTTAAACAGATAGAAGATTGGCCTTTAATATTATTTATCCTCGTAGTGCAACAATGCCGAGCCCCGTCTTCCATCCAGCACGTGCACAGTGCTGATGGCATTCCATGGTGCACAGTTTCTATACGTCGGTATGTATGTGCACGTTCGTCGTTTGCCAAATTGGGCTGACATCATTAACAGAAATTCTTTCATCACCTCTGAAGCATCTTCACACAGACACAGTGGTGCTACAGTTTGAATGGACACAGACTCTCAAGGCATTTTTTTCCTTATAAACGTGCGCTTTTTTAAGCAGTACTGTCTTCATGACATTGACTAAAGCAATAACATGGGTATTTATTAATACCCCCGCATATGATATCACTCATTTCTAGCTGGAAGTGACTTTAAGTTGACAGCCTTTGTTTTCACACCTTACAGGTAAGAAGAGATAAGGCAGAATGAACTCATCCTTTGTCTCCTTTTTCCTCTCTCTCTCTCCCTCCCTCGCTCTCTTTCTCGCCGTGTCTCTGTGTGTAATACCTTAAATATATGACAGCTTTACCCTATTGTACGAGGAAATTAAAATAAAAATCCTCAACTGTTATAATACAGCATCTATGAGTGTGAAGCAATGTCCCGTGTGCTTCTAAACAGATAAAGATCTGCCTTAATTATTTATATCCGTGTTGTGCAGCGCAGGAAAACTCTGTTGCCACAAGTTTAAAAACTCCAGTATAGCTCTGAGCGCCTTCATCGTTTGCCAAATTGAAATGAAATCATAAGCAGGATTTCATTTATCATGTTAAAGCATCTTCACACACTGGCAGTGGTGCTGCTGGTGGAGAGAGACACATGTTTTCAAGGCATTTGTTTAAAAACCTGCACTTGTCACATGGCCCTGTCTCAATGACGGTAATTGAGGCAATACCATGGCTATTTTTTAATACCCCAGTATATGGTATTACCGTATGACCGCCCATTCCTAGTCACCAGTTAACCTAATGAGGTTAGTTGCTGAAGCTTTTATTGTTGTGATTTGATAATTGATATATGTAAAAAAAAAATAGTACTTATTTTGATGAGCAGTTGTAAACATGTCTACACACCACAAGAATCAACCATTGTGAATAAATGTGTAAAAAGAGCAAGGCTATTCAATCAAAAACTCATGCCAGTCATATGCATATGGTTTATTCACGGTCCTGTTTTTTCTGTGTGTGTTTTTTAAGTTTTGCCACCTTGGAGAACAGTGGACTTCTCTTCTATAATGGCCGCTTCAATGAGAAACATGACTTCATTGCATTGGAGATCCAAGATGGACAAGTGGTGCTCAAATATTCCACAGGTAAAGACATGTTTTAATTTTTTTTTGTTATGAATAGGATTTTACAGACGTGTCGATATTTAAGAACTTCCTACCCTCCCTACTCTTTTTCCCATTTAACATGTGTTAAGTACACATGTTAAATGGGTTGAAGTATTGTAGCCTATAACAGCATGTGCGCATACTCACACCCGGTCTGATATAAGAGCAATTTTTTCTTGATGGGATCAAGAGATGTGATTTATTTTTACATGTTGTGTAACATGTATACATGGGTATTTTTTATGAAGATTAATAAATAAGAGCAGGCTATGTTATCAAAATGTGATTATTCATGTAAATTCGAGAGTGTTGCCAACAGTTTTGAAGGTTTTAGGAATCTGTTCAAACAAGCTGATCATCAAGGAAAATAAAGAGTATTTGTGGATCTGAATGTAGTCAGTCAAGGTACTAGCAAACAAAGTAATCGGCCCAGAAATTATGTTGTTTTTACATGTGATATACAAATATATATGTTGCATGCCCATGGGAGGCTGGAAATGGGAGCACAGGAAATAATCATGAGTATTATCATGAAGTCAATAAAAGCTGATGCATACAGTTCTAATGTTACCAAATAAAAAGTAACTGAAGCAGCAGTTAATTAATTTCTTTGGCTATTGATGAGTCGTTACTTAAACTTGCTTTTTTTAATACAAGTTTCATCTGTCTGCAGGTGAATCATCCACTCAGGTGAATCCCTTCCTGCCAGGTGGTGTGAGTGATGGAAACTGGCATACTGTTCATATCCACTACTACAACAAGGTTGCTTTACTTTTTTGATTCTCAGTGTTGCTTTTGATCTTACATTTTGTGATTGTGATGGCTGTTTGAGGAATAATCCTTTGAAGTTCTATCATTTACTTGTGATTATTCGTACTGTACTTCTGATGCGTCGGCAGAACAGTTTCTCAGCCTTCATAACAACAAAGCACGTTGAATTATGCTAGAGTGTTTCTACTGTTTTGGGGGCGTTAGCTTGTCACCATTTCATTCATGCATTTTCTCCACACATCACCTTTAATTTTCTTCATGTTCTTTGATTTTCCTCAGCCAGCTACACGCTATGTGAGTATGAGTTTGTGTCAGGGTGCACATACACGTCCATATTTCTTTGTCTCATCCTTTTTCCTGATTGTTCTCCTTTCCTTGCCCCTCCACCCTAGTTTTCTTCTGTTTCTTTTTATTACACCAGCAGACAATAAGTGAAGAGTGAATGTTTTTTGTTTGACTTTAATCCATAAATTTCTTGCTTGTATGCAAGGTTGCTTGGTTGTAAATTTCCTCCTCTTCCCACATTCTCTCCCCTTTCTGAAATTCTCCCCAGTTTCTCTCTAACATAATGTGCAGTAGATGTGTAGCTCCTAGTATATTCTTTGTGTTTGAAGTTTTTAAGTTGTAAGTTACCTGGAGAGGTGTGTTAATGCAGAGTGTAATCTCTGGAAAAAGTAAGTCAAGTTGTAGTTTTTTGCATGCCTTCTGATATGTTTTTTCCTTTTTTAAAATTTTCGCACCCCTCTTCAGTCTTGCTTGTTCCTATGTGTTAATGTTTATATTTGTGTGTTTTTCAGCCCAAACGAAGTATGACTGGAGAGGCCCAGGGTCCATCAGATGAGAAGATTGCTGTAGTGAGCATTGACGACTGTGATACAGCATTGTCACTACGCTTTGGTACACAGCTGGGAAATTACAGCTGTGCTGCACAAGGCAAACAGACCAGCAGCAAAAAGTGAGTTCATCTGTCTTTCAGTTCCCCTTGGTTGAATGCTTTCTTTAAAGCTGTGGCTGCTCTTACCTCTTAACATTAGAACTTCTCAGTCTATAGATAATTTTAAATCTTTGCTAAAAACTCACTGATTTGCACTGACTTTTAATGCAAGTGTAGCTTGACATTTTGATATGCCTTCTCTTTGATATTGCTGGATCATTATGTTTTTTTGTGAGTCATTTATTGTACTTTTACTGTTTTGTCAAAGCCTGTAAAGCACTTTGGTCAACTAAGGTTGTTTTTATAATGTGCTATATAAATAAATATTGACTTGACTTAAATCTGGTGTCTTGAAGGCACCACACAACAGAAAAAAATGATAAGCAATAAAGACATCTATGTATGTCTGTATATGTATGTATGGGCAGTAAAAAGCTGCTGTGTGCTGTTGAAGAAAGCTTTTTGATGTCATATTTTTGTGTGAATATTATGTTGCTACTTTGTGCATGGTGTTAATGGTATTATTGATACTGCAGAAACCAAACTATCAAACACAGGGACAAAACTAGCATCACAGTCTTGTGTTTTTGAGAGGCATAGGTTTCACACAGAGCTAACCATGACTTAACTTTGTATTTTAATTTTGTGCTTTTGTAAGTCAGTCAAATTAAAAGAATTTAAAGAGTGAGAGCAGTAATGAGACACTAAAGGTGTTCAGTTTTCATCAGTTAAGTTAATTTGTGCAATAGACCTCTTTTTAGTTTTATTTGCTACACTTGAAAGGTAATGAATTACAGTTGACCCTGAGCTTTAATGGATTTTAAACAGAGCTTAGTAGTTAATTTACAAAAAACAACTTTCATTTAAGATCATCTGTGACTGATGGGTGACTTAATAGAACACTTTAAACTGGGCTGAACAATTTTTAAGTTAAAAAATCAATATGAACTGTCAGTGAATGACCATTTTTGGCATTCGCATTTTGATTTAGAGGAATTAGAAAAATGAGGAAATCAGGATTTTTTGTAAACTATTATAAAAAAAATTACACTTGAATGGTTCATGATCTGCAAACATAACATCTCTGCTCTAATTTTTATATAACTGTTATATAAAAAAAACATTTAAGGTTAAAGAAATATTGCACCATATGTGATTTAGAAATTGCAGAAGGCCAAATTGCTATCTAATCTAAATTTTGATTAACTGTCCAGGATTAATTTACCCATAAACTGGGTTAAGAACTTGAGCTTGCACTATGGTGGAATTTTTCATGGATGTGAGGTCAGCCTGATGAGGTGCCTTTGAATGAAATGTGTGAATACCTGAGGCTTTTATGAGGCATGTTTGCCTTTTTGGTGCTCCTTCATGTCTTTCCCTACCCCTGTTATCTATTGTGACTCCTCTTCGTATTCTTCTTGACATTTATTGCCATTTTCTTTTCATTCCTCTCTGATGTTTCTCTCATGGAGTCTGTATGTATGTGCTTCTTCTTTGCATTCTCTTAAATACAACCAGCACATTCAAATTGACGTTAAGTTCTTGATGTTGCTTGTCTGTTTTGTTCAACCTTGTCAAAGTTTTGAACTCTTTCAGCTTGTGCTGTTTGCCTCCTAAAGTAGATGTCTACATCTATGCTAAGAAGTGCTTAACACACATACATATACACACAAATTTACGCTAAAAGCAGCCTGTCATACTGTTGATGTCTGGCCTCGTCTCTGTAAGCTGTAATCACGTTGGCTGTGTTCAGCGCTCTGTCAGACTGAGAGAAAGGAAGACAGATCAAAGAGGAAGGCCAAAGACTAACATTTCAACACGCTCTTCCTTTGTTCCTTCTTCATTTCTCCATTACCGTCTCATCCTCCTCTAACTCCAGCTTCACATCCTCCATTAATGATGCTCTGTATTGATGTTTGTTGTAACTTACACTTAATCTCTTGTTTGTTTGACTCTGGCACCTTTTGTCTCTCTGGCTTCCATCCACAGGCGTTTATTTGACATGCGTCAACCGAACAAGTTTAGAGAAAAAGGGAAAATAAAATAATGCTTTCAAAATGACAGCATGTGTTTTTGTTTCTCAGTCCCTTGACTGTTATTTGCTGTCCCTTACATCGTTCTCTCAATTCTGCAGTTTTTCCCCTCTACCCATCTTCCATCTGTCTCGTCATCTGTCTTTTCATTCACTCTCTCTTGGTATTTGTTGTAACTAACACTTAATCTCTTGTTTGTTCATCTGCTCCAACATCTTTTGTGTTGCTGCTGTTTTTGCCTCCTGTTTATGTCTGTGACATTCCTGTTTGTTCATATCTTCTGAAATCTCCATGCTTTAATTTCTGTCTCCTGTCACCTTTCTGCCCCGATTTGTCTTTCAACTTTCCTCTTTGCTCCTGATGCTTTGACTCAGATAATCTTGTTTCTTCATTTACTTTCTGTATACTTGTCTCTTTGCACTTTTCCTGCTATTCCTCATGTCCCTCAACATCATCATGCCATTTCTCTGTAATATATCCACACTCACTATCTGATTCATGTTCTTCTGACATTCACCTCTGATGTGAAATATAATCCTTGGGTTCATGTAGTCCCTTTGCATCATTCCTACCCTTTAATGATTTTCCTATTCTTACTTTACTTTAAACTATCCCCCTTCACACCCCATCATCCTTGAGTGTTAATCCTCCTGGCCCTCTACACATTTTTTACACTTTTTAATCTTCTCTTTCAGATCATTGGACCTAACTGGTCCGTTGTTTCTGGGCGGAGTCCCCAATGTACCAGACAACTTTCCGTTTGGCACTAGAGAGTTTATCGGCTGTATGAAGGAGCTGCACATTGATAACAAGCCGCTGGACTTGGCTGGATTCATCGCTAATAATGGGACAATTCCTGGTCAGCCCTGATAACATTACTTCACCTCACTTGACTAATGAACACATTTACAGCATCCACATCATTAATCATTTATATTTTTTTGTTAATTTTTAGTAAAAGAAATCACTGTAATGAACTGAAATATCTATTTCTTTTTGTATTAGAATATAAGTTTAAACGTTAATTCATTATATGTAACTGAAATAGTAGGCCCTATTTTTTTTTTTTTTAATTTAACATGCTCTTAGCTTTAAGAGTACTTTGAATGTGTTGTTTAATTGTTAATTGGAAATAGTAATGGGCCGTAATTGGAAAAAAAAAATGTATCCCGAGGTATTGAAAAATAGCCACAATTACTTTCATTGCCGTCATGAAGATGGTGCTGTGTAATGAGCTGCTGGCTGGCATGGCGGTATGATCTTCTCTTGCCAAACTGTTAAAGCTAAACTGTAAAACTTACACCAGTGCCTGTAATGTGTTCAAAGACAACACAACTTTAAAACACTTTCATTCTTCATTCTGCCTGTAGATCAGTGACAAGAAATTATAGTTTACAAGTAATCCTATGTGCATAAATAATCTTGCAGTAGCAACACCAAACAAATTGAAGGTTTGAAAAAATGTTTAAACTTATCTTTATCCCTTCTTATGTGTGATGTCGATAAAGTATGTTGTTGCTTGGTGGTTGTTTTAGGTGCTGACGTAGTCTGGCTAAAGTGTGGCTGTAGAGAAGTCACCAATGAAGCACAACATGGAAATAAATAACAATCAAAGCCTGTCTTCATCTGTTTAAAAGCACATGGAACATTGCTTCACATTCCCAGATCCTAAAAGATAATAGTTGATTATCATTTCTCATATTAAATCAGGGAGGAGGGGAGGGAGGAGAGCAGAAAACGTGTATGCCATAGACGGAGAGGAAAAACAGGAGGAATGTCTGTCTGCAGCTCAGTTTACTTCTTAAATTTAAGAAAATTATTCAACTTTAAATTACTTCCATTGCTCTTTTAAACCTCGCCTTATGAATAGCGTTATTTTTAGACTCGGGGTGGAGGCTCATGCTTGCTCTGCTTGCTGGGCTTGCGCATGCATACCAACAAGTGCCTACATAGTGTGGTTTTTGAACACCTGGCAGTAATACCATGTACCCTGGTAAAGTTTGGAAAGGGTATGACAGTATTAAAAAATAAACACCGCCCAATCCTAGAAATTATATCTTCATAAAATAACTCCTGTGTTGTGGGGGGTCCAGTGGTAAAGACAAAGTTCAACTCAAATATAACTCCAAATATTCATATTACTAATAACTGTTTTGATACCTTTTTACAGATTTTGCAACAAACATGCAAATATGTTTTCATGGGACCATATTGTTGTATCGGAAGTTCTGTAATTCATTTTTTAGCCTGCAGAAGATCCATGTGTGTTTCAGCAAATTCAAAGAAAGCAGTCTAAATCCTTCTAAATGCAATCCCAGAACCAACTGGCAGTATTTGATTATTAATTAAAAAACTACTTAAGTAGTTGTCCACAAATAGACATGCAAATCAAACTAACCATCCACTTTTTGATGATATTTTCAACACTGACTTTGTTCTTAGTTCTTAAGGTTCTAGTTAGACAGTAACAATGGCAAGATGCATAAAAAGGAAGTCTTAAGTAAACACTTTAAGTTCTGAAAAACAAGACGTGACGTTTTGAAATAAGTGATAAAATGAGGTTAAAAACTCGTGTGAATCTGCTTAAGATATAGTTGTGTTTCATTTTATTGATTTATTGAAACATTAGTTGTTGGTGATATATTTTTAGAAACTAAAGCTTATCTTACTGTCTGTGCTTTCTTCAGGCTGCAGTGCCAAGCTCCCCTTCTGTAAGTCCAACCCCTGCCAGAACGGAGGAACCTGCAGGGTGAGCTGGGAGACTTTTTCCTGTGACTGCCCCTTGGGATACGGAGGGAAGGACTGCAGTCATGGTGAGAAGATACATTAAATTACTTTTATCCTTTGGTCCTGCCTTTAACAATGTTGCAGTGTTGTACGCTTTGATATTTATTATCACTAATGAGGGAGACAATGGCTGAGATAATTGGCTGATGAATCTGTCTAATGCCAGTAAAGATTTGAGTGGTTGATTTTAAAATCCAGAAGAGTAACTGTTCATTAGTGGCCTTTTTTGTCTGCAGTAATTTTGCTAACACCTCATTAATTATAGAATAACTTTGCATAATTAAAAATCTTGCAATGACACCTTTCAGGTTGTATAAGTCTTCGTTTATTCCACTTTGGTTAACTTAAAAAAAAAAATCGATCCAGTGGGCTGACTCACACTTCAGTAGTTCAGATTCAGAAGTGCTATGTCATTCATTCATTCCAGTTAATGCCTCAGTCTGCGCTTCAGCATTTTTCACTGTTAAACCGCTTCTTCCCCACTTTGTGCTGAGCCATCACAGCTGGAGGCTCTCCATGTGTGAGAAAAACAGAGTTTGAGTGGAACGGTCAAAGAGTCATGGATGGATGTGTGGATTGATTGCTGTGTGAGTGTTGACCTTTGTAAAGATACTGCTTCAAAATAAGGAAAAGGATGATTCCCTTCACTAAAAACCAGGATAAAAACGGGAGCTCATAATACCCATAGTAAAAAATAATGATGTAGTGAAGCACTGAATTTTTGCCTTTTTTGCCTCTAGTAATTTAACTTTTAAGTTTGGAGAGGTTCCCCTCACAAAAGTGATCCTCTATAGCCCAGGTGGAACCAGGATTTACTCATCTGTGTTTTACTGACATTGTCTTATTATGGGTATGGATTAAGGGTGTAAAGGTACATGTATTGGTACCGTACCGATTTGGTACGGGCCTCTCGGTACGGTACAGACGTGTACTGAACAGATAGATGTTGAACGAAGCTCATACAGAGACAGAAAACCAGAGCGCAACTCACTGTGGCACTGTCCTGGCAACCACACAACCACAGCAAACGACAGCAACAGCCTGAATATTCCCAGATAAAAGTGTCCTGTTTAGGAACACTTTGTTTCCAAGTGAAACACAACAGTGGACAAAGACAACAACAGTAGTGCTGACATTATTCAGCAGGTGTGTCACTGACAGTACGTCGTCCAGTGGACTAATCAAAGCATTTGAAAAAGCACCACTCAAACAAGAATGTCAATGTACCAAGGAGGTCCAACAACAAGTCTCACCAGCCGGTTATGAATTTCCCATGATTTAAGATCTTTTTATTATAAAAATGGTGCTCTAGATTTGTGAATCAAGTTAATTCTACCTTCAACCGTCAGCCTCAGAGGAGGGGAAGAGAGGACTCCATCATGTCTGCAACTGTGCCATGGGTAAAGTTATCCTCAGATTTCACACGGCTCTAACCTCTTTATCTGCCAAGAACAGCTGTGAAAAGTTCCCCCAAACTTTGTAGTAGGTCCCATTGGTTAAAAATGTAATCCAGTGCTGAAGTCTGTGTTGAAATTGGCAGGATAGACGCTAATTAGCATGCTTACCAAGCTAACTTAGGTCGTATGATGATGATGTGTTCAAGTTGGCTGGGAAATTTTTGTGTTTCTTGAATGAGCGTAAATGTAACTTAAAACAAATATTAATTTATGAATATTTTCATTCATTAAAGACCTGTTGGAGAGAGGTTGCAGCATTATTAATAATTTAAATATAATTTATTTAGCCTACTTATTTAAATATCATTTAATTACAAAAAAAGTTATCTATTCACTTTAATTACCGTACCAAAAACATGCTGAACCATGACTTCAAAACCAAGGTATGTACCGAACTGAAATAGCTTGCTCTTGGAAGTGAAAGTTGTGCCTGTTGAATAAATTGTATTTTTGTTGTTGTTGGGTTGTTGTTTATTTAATCCTAAGGGAATTTTTCTGAAGTTGATAAACTTATGTGGTTTTCAAAGAAAATGTAACAGTTTTATATGAAACCAAAGTCCAGGCACAAATGTGTTTAGTGGCAGTGTATCAATTGAATTTCCCTCTCTATGTACCTCTCCAACTCCTGACCAGTGCTACGGGTCTGCTTTGTGGCTTATTCTTTATGGATGCAGATGCTTAAACAGTTACCAGTGTCACTTGTAATTGTGACAAATATCTTGAGCAATGAATGACACCAGGTCTTTTGAGTTTTGCTTGCTTGTTCTGAACGTCTGTCAACCTTTGTTTGTTCAAACAAAGCAAACTTTGCTTCCAGCAGACTTCCCTTAGAAGCACAAATTTTATACACTAGACAACCTGCTGGCCCTTCTCATTTTGATGTTGTCTACATTTTCGCTGAAAAACTGCAATTGGTCCCAGACTTTGGATTATGTGGTCATTTTGTATATTACGCATTTGTTTTTATTAATGATCTTTCTCTGATCCTCAGTGATGCCACATCCTCATCGCTTCCTGGGTAACAGTGCCCTGTGGTGGGACCTGAAGAATGATGTGACAATCTCCACGCCCTGGTATCTTGGTCTAGTGTTCAGGACCAGAGCGAGAGAGGGAACCTTACTGCAGGCTCAGGCTGGCCAATATACCAGCCTGCTCTTCCAAGTAATTACCACATTCATCATAAATGTGACATGATAATGCATGCTTTTTCAATCAATCAATCAATCAATCAATCAGTCAATCAATCAATCAATCAATCAATCAATGTTTATATAGTGCCAATTCATAACCAAAGTTACAAAGAGGGCAGGTCTCTCTGGCCCATAATAGACCAGCATTAGTCATTAATATTGTTATAAAGACTATACCCTTTTATAATGGAGACCAGCGTTAATCACCATGAGCACAGCACTAGCAGTATTTGGCCATTTTTTAAGATGGAGCCAAAAGTAGTGTCTGTTCTTTAAGCCTCTCTGCATTACCTAAAGACATGAAAACATAAGTTGCATTTAGATTAACACATAAATAGCAACATTTTTTTCTCTTTTGTACTTTAAATGTACTAATGGTATGCTTTGATTTGATGCTGCACATTTTAAGCTAAATCTCACCAGGTGGCACATAATGTAAAACACAGCGTGGGCAGCAATATCTGTTGGCAGCAGTCATGTTGATTATGATAAGTACACTGATGTATCATGGTCAACGTGGTTCTACTGAGTGTTATACTAATTTCATTTTCTATACAAGAAATAAGTCAAAATGCCTTCTTTATGCTGCAATTATTTGGAGTTTACATTTGGAGAATGATATCCAAAGACAAGATTGATTTAGCACCATCTTGGCAGGAGTGCAGCCAAGATGTTGGATTTCACACTCCCACACTCAAACACAGGAGTTTATATTCACCTCTCGGTCTCCACAGTTGAACCAAGCAGGCGTTTCATTCCGTTGCTGTTTTAACTGACTCATGTTCCTCACACTTCCTTTTACCCGCTCTCTTTTTTGATGTTTGCCTGTGCTTGTTTCCTCCTTTCCTTTCAGGTGATAAATGGTCAGCTTGTCTTCTCTGTGGCCCGCGGCTCAACCAGACCAGTACGTTTGCGTTTGGATCAGGTTCAGGTGGCAGACGGCCGCTGGCATGACCTCCAGCTGGAGCTGCGAGATGTTCGCAGTGGACGTGAGACTCGCTACGTTGCCACCCTACGGCTTGACTTTGGACTATATCAGGTAATGGATGCCCTACAAATCAAACAGAAGCTCTGTAGACACTTATGCTTTAAGAGGCATAAAGAAAATTAAATTTGGATTCACATTATCTCTTCAAGGGTCATTTTATACTGCATGGTTGTGTAATTTTTTAGTCTCAGATTGTCCTTTTTGGTACCAAGACTTTAACCATGTCACCCACTACACAAATAGATTTTTTTATAGCCCTGATCAGTACAGGTTGCTCTAAAATGTAGGCCGGCGGTCCTAGTTTCCATAATCTGAAGAGGATTAAAAATGAAAATGGCACTAGATGACATCAGTTTGATGTTTATTTTCATGTGAGGCGCTTATCTTACAGTGTTGCAAACACACTTTCCATTTCTGTTCAAGTGTCTTCTATGTTTCTAAATATTATCTTGTTTTATGCTGATTCAGTTCTTAAATTATCTGTCAGCTATTTTTTCATTCATTTTTCTATAAGAATGTATCAGGCTGTTCTTCAAAGTGCATCAACATTATCAGAGTTAATGTTGTAAAACATTTTAAATATGAAATTATTAACCCCCCCCCCCCCCCCCCCAATTAAACAATTGTTACCTTTGCAATTATTAACCATATTTGTAGCTTTTATCTGACTGAACTATTTAAGCATTCTCACTGCTGCTGAAACATTGATAAATGCAGCTCATTGATTTTCTCTTGTGGTTGTTACAAGCTGAATTGTCTGTCAACACTACTTTACAGCGCTGTCATTGTTATCAATTGAGCGTTGACCTTCTACACAATGATTGCATGTTACTGTTTTCTTTTATTTAATAAAGTCAATCATCCATCCTGCTGCTACAAAACAATTTACCCTCATTTTCACACCCACCTCTTACACCTTTGAATGACATTAGCTGTCATTATAAATGACTGCTCACTCACTGTGAGATACAGGCAAATGAAAACATAAAAAAAAAATCATGACTTCCAGTTTGTAATGTGAAAAAGAAAGAAATCAACAATTAGTTATACAAACCATTTTTATGTTCTTATCATTCTTATCTTACCCAATGAAAATTGCATAAATTACAAATCTCTTATTGATTTTTTTTTATTTTTCAATTGTACCTTTACTGAAGATCTGTGACTTATTTTATCATCCCATATACCTGTTGACAACCTTGATATTTTCATGTTATATAAAGAATTCCTCTGCCTCGTCAGATGATGGTTATAAATGAGCTCCATGTGTGTCTTTGTTCAGGTATTCAGATTGCATACACCTATTAATAATGATAATCTTTGCCCTTCCTGTCTCCATCTGTCCCCTCACCTCTTCCTCTCTTCCTCTCCCCCATTAGGGAACAGTGATAGTGGGAAATGAGATTCATGGTTTGAAGGTGAAACATCTGCATGTGGGAGGAGTGCTTGGCTCTGGAGAGGTTCAAAACGGGATAAGAGGATGCATACAGGTGATGATGGATGAATTGATTGTTTAATGCTTACTGATTGATGGGAAGCTGAAAATATTGGCATCGAAGAGATGACGTTGAGATAAAAAGATTTATAAAACTTGAATGTAGCTGCTTTATCACAGAGAGATCTCACTTTCACCACAGGGTGTTCGATTGGGTGTCAGGCCAGATGCACCTCCGCTTCCCCGCCCAAGCAGAGCTGTCAAAGTAGAGACTGGCTGCAATGTTGGCAACCCTTGCGTCTCATCTTCTTGCCCTATCCACAGCCACTGTTCAGATCAATGGGAGCGCCACACCTGTATCTGTGAACCAGGTGAGTGAACAGAAAGATGTTGCTGGAAGTTTGAACATTTTTTAAATGACAACATCTTTGCTTACTCTCATGGAATCATATGGAAATTTTGACTCATTGAACAATTCAGAGAGAGTCTGAAACCACCCTCAAATACTGAATATGGGATTGTGTATGTTATACATACAACTGCACAGCATAATAGTTAACAGAAGGAGGCAAGTGTTTGATTAAATGCTTAATGAAGAACTTGTTGAGTGCTGTTTTTAGTCTAGAAATCATGCCAACTCCTGCAGGTCATGATTGACATACAGGCCAAAGTACTGATTTTGTGCTTTCCGTCACTTTGTGGAAGTCAATTTAGCTGTGTCAGTTCTTATCTCACTAAACCCATTTGTGGCAGCTGTGTGAATGACTGTGCGAGCTTTGTTGTAGTGTATTTAAATAGTAAGTGTTTATATATTTCCAGATGAACTGAAACAAATTTTTAAAAAAAAGGTGGTTAAATAGGCAGGAAAAGGAAAAGGCTGATTGGATTGAATGGCTGGTAAGTTGTTTTTGCTTGGCAAAATTACAACACAATTCTACATTTTGGCATTCAAAAAGTCTCACTCTTATGAAGTGTTTCAGCTGTGAATAAATGTTCAATCTCTATTTACAAATGCTTAACAAATATGTGAAGCAGCAACAGATTCACAGGAACTCTGATCATCTTTGATCATGCAAAATCAGCTCAATCTAAATTGTGAGGATTTATTTATTTTCTTTGTTTATTAATTTCACATTTAAGTTTTCAGTGGTTTCAATCTGAAGATTTTAGATGAGCATTTCTTCGAATTTTCGGCCTTAAGGGAGAACAATAGGTTATTTTAAAAAATTAAGATTATCTGTACATACCGTGAAACAACAGCTGTTGCACTTACAGCACTGTCTTTAAGCTGAAGTCAAATCTTCTGCATTTGTCTCTCAAATACTGAGGATGCATTTACCCAGTGAGACAGTTTAAGATTTTTACACCTGTCTTGCAATTAAATCTAAATAAATAACCTCTGTGTGGGGAATGAGTTGAATATTTTGAGAGGGTGAAAGAAGCCATCTGACTTAGAGAGAGGGAATAATTATAATATGGCTATATCTGTGTGGGTGTGTGCCAGTACTCTAACTGGGTTAAATAGATATTTGGGATCGCATAATGAGCTCTCATCTACCGAGAGAAAGAGACTGTCTGCAGGCTAACTTCCAAAATCTCCTTAGTCAGGTGAATATAATGAGGCAGAATTAATGTGAAGAAGAAAAACCTGATTAGAGGAGAAGGAGAAGAGTGGAACAGTAAAGGAAGAAAGAAGAGATAAAACAAACTGCATATAAAAAAGTAAAAGAAAGAGAAGACAAAGAGAGCTAAGGGAAAGAAAGAGAAGAGGGAAGAAGGAGACTGAAAATGTAAATGATTAATGAAGAGAAAGGCGGATGACAGAAATAGTATAAACACTGAAAGTTTTGAGGTGAGATGAGGAAAAAGAAGAAAGAGGGCATGAGAAAGTCAAATCAAACAGCCTGAAAATGCTGGTAACATTTTTGGGAATAGATCCAAGGACTATTGGCATATCCACGTAGAGATACCCAAATCATAGAAGTGAGAGAAAATTATCATGACAGACTTGCATGAATACAGAGGATAAGATTTAGCTTCTCTGCAACCACAGTAGTTTGAGGTCCATGTTTATTGATTTAACAGACTATACCAACCAGGCAGAGATGGTTAAAGAAAAATACCTGTACTAATGATTAAAGGGGCTGAAAGAGGCTTTAACAGCAGATAAATGAAAGATTGATAGACTGTATGATAGACAGAAAGTGAGATAGAGACTTGCCAGAGAGAGAATATGCCAGATCTCTTTATTGTTTTACCCGACTAGGATATTGTTACTTTCATCCATCACCTTCCTACGCTGCATCTCAGGTTCTTCTCGTCTTAAAGCAATGGCATATTTTTTACTGACCCCTTTGCAGATGCATCATTACTATGATGTCACCCACTGGAAGCACTTTTCTTGACATGGAGCTAATATGCATTTTAGTTGATAATTAAATTGGAAGTGTCTTTGGGAGCTGTATTGGGAAAAAAAACCATGATAGAATTAGCCCAGTCAACACAATTGTCAATGAGTCTTTCAAATGAGGTGAGTCACCAGCGGTGCTCAAGTTATGGAGCTAATCAGCTAATACTTCTGTACTAATCAGAGCATTCAACGTGTGAAAACCAGACTAAAAGAGGCGTTTATCCATACAGAGTAAGTTATCTAATAGCATAAAAAGCCTTGATGCGTACTTCAAATGGATAGCTCAGTGGGTTACATGAATTTGAATTTAATGTAATCTGATACACCAGATGACTCTTTTACATATCAATGACTGCATTTACATGGACTTGAGTATTCTGTCAGGTTTTTTGAGTATCCTGTTTTCTCTTTGTACATTACATGTATACGCCTGCAGAAACCGGGATAGTGCAGTATCCTGGTTTTGAGAAACCCGGTTTTGCAACCTGGAGAACTCCAAAAGAAAACAGGATACTGTGCCATCTATACGCAGTATCCCATTTTCTGGCTGCTGTAGACTATGTGCACCAGTGGAACTTTGATTGAATTTAATTTAACTTCAGATACTTGTAAATACTGCATCTGTGTGGCGGAGGATCCACTGATCTGCTCTGCACAGGGGGGTGACAGCTGAGTGGCTGTCTGCAGGGGATCAGTCTGTGATCTGATGGCAGTCAAAATGTGTTCATATTTAGATAAAACAAGAACTGAACAGTTTAAATGTTTTAGCCATTAATGAAACGTGAGCGGAGTTTACAGAGAATGACCGCTTACGCCATGAGTTAGAGCTCTGTGAGCTGAAGATGGAAAGACGGCACTCGGTAAGCGACCGTGCACAGCCCGTTAACTCCTCCCTTTCCTGACATTTAGAAATAATTACTTTTTCAATGTGTTTTTCAAAATAAAAGTGTATCGTTTTTAAGACTCACTTTGAGCTACTCCCGTTTTCACAAACTTTTATTTTTAAGTCGTTTCCGGGAAAGTTATTTAGTGAAATCAGTGAACTGCAAGATGCTTCGCTATTTCTCTGCCAAACTTTCGTAGTGTTTAATAATAATAATTGCCTAATAGTGATAAAAATTTGAAATATCAAGTTATAATAAGCTTATTCATTTGAGATCTCCCTTTCAATCCTAATGCTGGCATTTAACTGTTTTAAACTCAAAATAGCAGTGATCAGAAACCGGGATACTAGTTTCTCTCATGTATACAGGGATATGAATAACCGGGTTTCTCTGTGCACATGTAAACACAGTATCCTGAATATGATAAAAACTGGGATATGACTCATAACCAGGATACTCAAGTCCATGTAAACGCAGTCAGTGACACATCCATTTGGGCAACAGCCCATACAAGAGGATCATGAAGGGCAGGATAACTGGACAAACATTCTGGCTGTCACATTACTTAAAGGTACAGTGTGTAAAAATGGGACGATCAACATCTAACAGTCAATTTTGGAGTGTGGTGCTCATTTCTCTGGTGATAACTGTGGGAACCAGTGAAGTTTAAAAATCAATACTTGCTTAACTGTTATTTGGTTCCTTCTATGGTGCCATAGAAACAGGCAAAATGCAAAAATCCAAGATGGCAGCGTCCTTGGAGGGGACCCTCCCTATGTATGAATAAAAGGCTTATTCTGAGTTAATTTAAAACATAAATTTAAAAAATGTGTTATCAGATGTCAACACTAATTTAGATCAATCTACTTATAAATGTTATGTTTCATTTTAACCAAGGTTGTTTTGCTAAATGGTAATAGGCTAAATATTACACACTGCACCTTTAAGAGCCAAATAGACCAAGAAAACATACAATGTTTTAGGTATGCACAGTCTCAGGAGGGTAAACTACATAACAAGAGCTCAGCAGACAGACTTTATCATTGTTCAGTGTCAGTGATGCTAGTTGGTAAATTCAAATGTTGGTGAACACAGTCAGGAAAAGTGAAAAAAAATGTCAAGAAAAGTTTCTAGTGCAGTTCTTTGCTCTTCTTTTATAAAAGAAATGCTGTCCAGTTCAGACCAAACTGCCACTGCAGCTACTTCTGAGCTAATCTTAATACTTGTCTCTGTTTTATTGAATAGAGGTAAAACTAAACCTCAACCTATTCTACAATCTTGTTCTGCAGAACAAACATTTCAGCTTGATGCTTTGCAAGATGGATGTGCCTGATGATGACACAGTAATAACCCAGATATTTTTAATTTTAGTATGAAGGACAAAAGTTCTTTAGTTTGACTGAAGTTGACTGAATTTTAGTCTCATTTTAGTCAATGAAAAACTTTTTAGTCAAGTTTTGGTGAATAAAATGTGATTTTATTTCAGTCAATAATTTAAATTGAAACATTTATTCTCTTGACCTGAAGCTGGTGCCAATTCATACTTATGTTTGTCCATTCTCCAAACCTGGATTCCTTGCTTTCTACAGCTGAAAGACAGAAAAACTACAGTTATGCTGTGTTTATGCTGTGAATTTACCCACGGTGGAAAGGTCAAGCATTTTTGAATATCCAATGAAAAATAAACTACATTTTAGTCTTGTTTTTGTCTTCTTGACAAAAACAAAACCTATCTGAATTTTAGTCTTCATGGATCTATTCTATTTCACCATCTGTTGATGCTATTTAAAAGTTGTCTTACCGTAATTTGTTGTTGCAGAAGACATTGGTAATATAGCTTGGGAGGAAGGGTTAAGGGACACAAAGGAAGAAGGCTGTGATTTTATTTATATAGATTCAGTCTTGTGTCTTATAGCCTTAACTACACAGAAAACAGGAACCAATCACCAACTTTACCTTGATTTTGAAATAATGAGACATCATTGTGTTCAAGTGTAGGATTTTATTTTACTGTTGCCACAAAACTCAGGAAAATGAAATAGTTGAAGGTCACTTTGAAAGTTATTGCAGGAGAGTTTGTGAGGCAGAGCTGAGAGCCAATGTGTTTTATTCAAATGTGAGTCAGTGACAGTGACTGTAAGTGCGTTTCAGCTGCATATGCCTGCATGTAAAGTAGTAATACTGCTGCACTGAAGTTGACTCGGTCACACCTCTGTGTATGAACAAGCAAGAGGATCCTGCGGAAGAGAATTCAAAGGAAAGTTTTCGAAGAAAGAAAAGTTTGGAAAGGAGAGCATGAGATTAAAGCGGAGGTGGAGGACTGAGGAAGGAAATAGAGAGTGTGTGTGTTACAAGGAGGATGTAGTTTGTGAAAGTGAAGAGCCTCGGGCCTGACAGCATGGAGGAGGAAGCACAGAGGCACTGCTATCCCTGTAGCATCCTGCACCAGCCCGCAAGCTAATGCTAACACCCTGACTTATTAACATGGAGAATCACACACACATCCATGAAGCATTTGGAGACACTTCACATGCATGCGCTTATTTACTGTAAACACACACTCACTCACATAAGCAGTTGTCATCATTATATTTCATCAGCTCAATGGGCATTAAAAATGGAGACTGTGTTAGAATGAATGTTGCTTAGAGAAAAATCAGATCAATGTTTAATAGAACTATAGAGAGATAATGAAAAGAGAGGTGCACTCATAAGAATTCCCTTTCATGTGTGTATTTGTGTGTATTTTAACCTGATGCTGGAATTCTCCCAATGATTCTCGCAAGGAAGGGACAGAAGGTCTGAGTTGTGCACAGCCTCCTAGATAACACACGCAATATTTAGACACGCTCACTAAGATGAGGTTCTGCATGACAAAGCACAGAGACATCTGCTCTCTCATCAGTATACTGTACTGTACAGTGTGGAAGCCTGGGTGTGTCTGCATGGCTGTGACAGCTGCTGCCAGTTGCTACAGGCTAATTTACTGCAGTGAAAATTTTAATTCAATATGATAAATTACAGCTATATTGATTTATGTCTGCTTCAGTTCTCTGGGTTGTTTAAAAACTGACTCAGCTACTTAGAGAAAGCATATGTTTCAGGTTTTAGAGCAGCAAACCTCATAAATACTGTAACTACAGTAATGAGCCGTTTATCAGTGTTTAGGGCGACATTAAAATGGTAACTGCACAAGGCAAGTGGGGAATAAATGTTTTGTTTTTACAGAGGGGTTGGTCAGAAATGTGTATTTTATGGGTTTTGTGTTTGTGATGCAGAGCTTCAGTATATTTAGCTCAGTTCCTTTGGGAGAAATAGGGCGCGATTTATGAGTTTCCTGCTGCTTTTTTTCCATGTGTTCTGACTTTCAGTATGAACTAGATCCTAGAGGTGCTGAATCAGGTAAAGCTGTTCCCTGTGACAAATTGCTCCTCACCTAGAGTTGTCATTTATTGAACAGGTTTGATAACAAAAGTAAAAATGTACTGATTATTTTTTTTACTGTTGTACATTTATAACAATAGAATGCCGCTATCATAAGGTTTTGACATGGCAGTCTAAATTTTAGGTTAGAAATGTTTATTTTCACTTATTTGTCCAGGCTAGATAATGTATAGATTACTTTTCTTAGTAAGAAACTTCTAGTGCTTTAGAAGACCAATCATGATCAATTAGAGAGGTGTTTTGTTTTCTATGTTTTTTTCTTGAGCAAGGGCAGAATCATATTTTTAGACTACATTGCTGTACAAGTGGGGTTTTTTTTTTTTTGTAAATCAAAGAAAATTCTAAGATATCTTAAAGTTAATCTGTTTGTCCTAATCTCAGTATGTGAAAGGTTGTTTGAGTCTCCATTAACTACTACTGATTTCTTATTTACACCCTAACATTTACAGGTGAGTCAAATATGTCATGATTACAGGTGGGAAAATCTTTTTTTTTTTTCATTGTAACACTTCATCAGTCACACTCAGTTGTCTTTTTTCTACACCCACAATAAATTCAACTCTTCAGGAATGGTACAAAGAGGTAAATGTGAAATGTTAAAATAACAGTTAAGGACACTTTGTTGCTTTAATCTCTAGGGTTGCCATATTGCTACAGTATTAAACTTCAATATGATACAGTTAATAATCAAATGATCGATATCTGTTTTACTGAGATGGCCACTAAAAAGGAAGTTCTAGGCACCCAATACAATACAATACAAGAACTTTATTTATCCCCGAAGGGAAATTCAATCTGGGAGTCTCATCTGTTTACTTTAGAATTATACAGTCTAATTGCTGATGGTATGGAAGATTTTCTAAATCTTTCTGTCCTGCAGCTCAGGGATAGGAGCCGTCCACCACCGTTGTTTGCTCATTGAGCAGTATTGGATGTATTAATATTTTCAGTAATCAAGAATCCACTCATGCAACCCATCTAACTAGCACCTTTACACTTACCAGCCACTTATTAGGTATGCCTGGTCAACTGCTCATTAACGCTAATATATAATCAGCCAATGACATGGCAGAAACTCTTGCATAAAGGCATGTATTTACAGTAGATGCATGTTAGGTGATTTGCTTAAGTATTAAACTACACCCAGAAAAGGGAAAAGAGGTGGTTTAAGACTAAGCTTTCATGTTGTTTACACCAAATTTTAATCCCATCGTTTGAATGTCGCTGTACATACATTACAGCAGGCAATGTTATTTCAATCTTCTACTGTCCAACTTTGGCAAGCTTGTACAAGTTGTACCCACTGTTTCCTGTTCTCAGCTGACAGGAAATGCACCCTGTGTTGTCTTCTGCGTCTGTAGCCATCTGCTTCAAGGTTTGATGCTCTTCTGCAAACCTGGGTTGTAACAAGTGGTTCTTTGAGTTACTGTTTTCTTTCTATCATCTGGAATAGTCCAGCCATTCTCCCTGACCTCTGACATCAATGATGCATTTCTGCCCAGAGAATTGCTGCTTGCAGGATATTTTCTCATTTTGGAGCTTTATGCTGTAAATCTTAGAGATGGTTGTCTGTAAAAACCCCAGTAGATCTGCAGTTTGTGAAATACTAATACTACAGCTATTGCATTTTAACAGTTATTTAAAATCACATTTCTTCCTCATTCTGATGCTCTGTTTGAACCTCAGCAAATCATCTTGACCGTGTCTATATTCATGAGTTGTATTTGATTGACTGATAAGGTATTTGCATTAATGAGCAGTTGAGTTATACCAGTTACACCTAGACCAATTGTGCTGAAAATGTATTCATGCAATTTAGACAGTGTCTGGGACTTGGCTTCTTGAAATCAATGATGAATTTAATCCTTTCAACTGTCCTTTGCAGCAGATGTAGATTTTTTAGCTTCATTTTTTTCAACACTATTGGTTTCTTTTAAAACAAAGATTTATTTTTTTTTAATAAAAGATAGTATTTAAAGTATCAAAGAATCAAAAATTTTGACAACCTTACTCCAGGTTGTTATAAAATGGTAGAAAGTTGCTCTATAAGTGAGACAAGTTACATTTTTATTTGAGCTGTTAATTTGATAATGAAGTCTTATCAGAGAGTCTTTGGTGCGCTAACTCTATAGTGGGAATTTTTAATTGGAGGGTGTCGGCTCTGAGCAGCAGCACATAAATCCCCCCACAGAGCAGACACTGATGTTAAAGGTGATGGCTGAATGTTTCTGTTAGGCTGATAAAAGGTATAAGCTGATAAAACTGTAAAGACTTTGGGGTGGTCAGGAGGTGGATGTACATGTATTCAGCGGCATTAATAAAACTGGTGACAAAGGGAGAATCATAAGTGACAAAACAGCTCACAGAGCCGAGTGTGTTTTGTGTATTTATGAAAGGTGTGACCAGCTGATGGAAACAGCTGATATTTTGATTGGCAGTCCACCACAATGACTACAGGAAATCATGAGTCACCATGCTTTAAAATAGTGAATCTAATATATTATAGCAGAAAGTTGTGCTAGACTTGAAAACACTGCATTCAATTTATTGTACTAAATATTAAAACACAAAATACTATTTTATCAATAGTAATGGAAAAAGTAATATAATGAACTTAATTTAGACTTACTAAGCAACATTTACTAAGTCAGACCTCTCACTACAGAGCAATAACCAGCAGCTCTCATCTCATCAACATTTTTTTTCTGCATGAGGTTGTCACTCTTTTTGGTATATTGAATAAAAAAGGAACATTATTTCCAAGAAATAGCAGTGGAATGTGTGCCGATCATTCTTTGCAGTGCCTTCACACAGATATGCACATAATAATTCCTACTCACTTTCTTTGACATTTCTACAGTTTGTACAGCGTACTCACTGTTTAATTCTCTGCACAAAGTTTGAAGCATGCCAACAACAGCAGCTGTATCTCTCAAGCACTCAGATACCTCCAGCAGCCTCTCTGTGCACGTGTCAAAGTTAGTGATTGGCTTCCTTGATGGGCTATGTGTGCAAAGTAGAAAAGTCTGCGTCTGTTTGTGAGTTTGCTGGCACAGGGCCATCCTTAGTCCTTCAAAATGATGACAAATGATTGACAACCTTACAATCTATTTTTTTTATCATCCTTTAAAAAAATCTGTCAGTGAAGGCGAATCTTGGTTAATGCCACCTCTGATTAAGGGAAACAAATCACAGGCTTAGCATGCAAAGATATAGTCCTCTTTAGCTTAATCTGTCATCCACTAATAAAAGTAAGATTAAAGTCCCCACAATCTATTGAGAAAAATTTCAAACTACTTTTCATCAAGGTGTGTCCTGTAAAGGCAAAATATAGTGCATATCTGAGAGCCTTTCTGCTAAATTAGCTCATACTGCTACAAACAGTAAAAACACTTGTCCAGGATATTCCATAAGGGTGCCGTTGAACCTACAGACAGGACGTTCGTCTAATCAATGCCCAAGATACTTTTGAAAGGTTCAGCCTTTCCCAAACACCAGATGGATGTGCAGTATATCCTATGCCATGTTTATGCTAATATTAAAATACTAACTGTTAATTGACTGTTTAATAGGGGGAAAAAACTACAGTAGATTAAGAGAACATATGGAATTTTCATTCTGAAAAATCTCCACCAGAGAATGTTGAGCATCAAACTTCTCTCCCCTCTATTTGCCTTTAAGCTTTATGGTGGAAATGTCTTTATACGTATCTAAAATGTATTAAATTATCTGTTGAAATAATAGATGACTTAGCTTACATTTGGTGCATGAAGCTCACATTTGGAAAACCTTGAACAACTGTACTGTCTGTTGTTTAATATTAGAAGCAGAAAAAAAAAATCAATATTTAGTTGAATTCTCTTTGACTCCCAAGTGATCAGTTACAGACTTTAATCCTTCTGCCTCTGTTTCTCACTGCCCCAGTGAACTTATTTAAAGTTTTAGAGTTTCTATCATCTTTTATATCAGTTAATTATCGATATACAGCAAATCGATAATTATACCCTGAATATACAAACGTTTCAAAGGTTTAAATAACATTTAAATTAGGCGCGCATTTGTGGAGGTTTTATCATTTAGGTCGCCCTCAACAACAAATAGTATATAGGGAGTATTAATCAGACAATGTTTAGACACACAGCACACCCTGGCTCACAGGAGCGAGAGAAACACACAGCTGGAGTGCACACACACACAAATGGCACTGATGTGCTGATCCTCCATGGACAGAGGAGAAGGAGAAAGTTTATTATGAGCTCAGAGAGATCCGCAGCATAATGGCTGTAGATGGGAACGTTTTATCTGTGTAGTTTAACAAGTTTTACTGAAAAGTAGGTCAAGAAAATATGTTGGCTCGCCTGTATGCTGTGTGGAAAACCTACAAAGCACTCCATTGCTTCCAAAAAAAACCCTTCCTGTTAGGGACTAATTTACGATGCAGCCTTTGCCGTTTTGTCTCCTTCTGCCACGTACTGATCCTCTGATCAGCCTGATCAGCCTCTGGACAGCCCTGCACCTTTAAATGCCTTATTTCACTTTGAAACCTCACAGACAGCTCATTGGACAAGTCAAAGTAACCTGCAATTCGTGATACTAGATATTTTATCTTTTAACAGTTATTTTCACTCATTTTCATTTCAAGCCTTATTCAAAGTGCATACAAGTGCAAGACATCTGCATCAGAAAACACTGATTTTGACTAAGTGGTTACACTTTTGCTATGGGGATATGATTTTATAAATGTGAACTAATCTGAATATTCATTGTTGTGGGCAATGTGTTGTGAGGGAAGTAAGAATTTTAGCAAACAGCTACAAAAATCACTTGCCTGCTAGTCACATCAGCCATGCCCCTAATAATGCAAAACTTTGTATTAAAGTATATAATACTGGGAATATAAGGCCCTGTGTCCGTAGCTGGATTTTTTAGCACTGACAGCTCTTATTTTCAAACCAAAACCAATGTAGTCCAGCGTTCTGAGGCGCCCTCAGTGGAGAAAGCGCTCTCAACTGTTCAACTTTTAGAATAGCACTGCACTCGTTAATGTCACTTCTCCCTTAATTCTACGAACGTTTTACAGTGCATGTTAACGTGCAAGTAAAAAAATGTCCGCGATGCAGGAGATGAGCTTCTATTTCCACTACAGTGAACCACAGTTCATCACTACATCGACACCACGTTGTCTTTAGAAGTAGATAAACAAAGAAATTTTTTACCCTTTACTTGGATAAAAAGGACTTTTTATAAAAAACAAATCTATTTCAGCTGATGTGTGTTTTGATTTCAAATGTTTAAATAATCAGAAATTGTGAATCTGTGGAACATGTTGGGTCAGGTGAATACTTTGTAAACTACAGAGAATGTGTTATCCACTGCAAATTTATATTGCGTGTTCTTAAAGCCGATGTATTTAGTTTTTGGGGTTAAACAAGGGGTTAAACCAGTGCTGTTAATTAAAAGAATCAGCTATTGATATTTAAACCCAGAGGTTGCACTGGACCTTTTTTGTTGTCCATCATTTTGATGGTAATGATCGTAAAAATTCTGTCATACTATTTTTACAATCCATCATTATGATTTTCTCTTTAATAAGTGTAATATAATATAATTCAATATGACTTTATTAGTAGTGTTTAATTAATGAAGCACCCTTTGCCAACTTTAATTTAAAGAACAATCTTGAGGTTGTGCATTTTTAATGGCGTTGAGAGAAAGATGAACACAACAGTGCAGCGTTTACTCCTTGGCATTTTTAAGCAGTGATGGTGGAGCAACAACCCCTGTTATCAAGCAAGCAACAATGAACTGCACCATTTAAGATATTACGTACAGTTTAGGGACATTTTTAATGCCAAGGTGTTGTAGTTTGATGGTCATAGCTGATAAGAAGTTGTTAAAAGGCTGCACTGTGGAGCCATGCACCTTTTTGTCTGCTCCACAGGAGTTGTAATCCGAAAAAACATCACGCACTTGGATCTTGCACACTGAGTTAGGTGCCTTTGTTTTTGCCTGACTGTGAAAATTTGTAGAATGTGGCAAATTGTTTTGTACTGCGAGCCTGTGTCTCTGTCACTTCTTTAAAATCCCACTGGATCCATCCTGACAGAGAGCTTCATACAGCACACGGCCATGCGTCATAGCACTGAGACAAGTTGGAGAGATGGAGAACAACATTTTTTAATTCTGTCTCTATTCTGACCTGTGAGTAGGCTACAAACGTGCCATTATCTGTTATATTTCCATGGTTGGTATCCACGTAATACATGGGCAAACTACGGTGTTTTAAGTGAGGTTTCAGTGCGAAAAAGGGGGAGAGATGGGGAGGGATTGGGCAGGGTTGAGAGAACAAGAGAGAATAAAGCAGCAGGTGCTGATGTGAACCATCAATCACCCATCTCCCTGTTATATTTCCATGGTTGATATCCACATAATAGATGAGCAAACTTTGGTGTTTAAAGTGAGGTTTTAGTACGAGAGAGAGAGAGAGAGAGGGGAGGGGAGGGTGGGGGTGAGCAAGTGGGTGGAAGCAGCAGGAACTGTTTTGAATCGTCAATCACCCATTTACATGACTTGGACTGATATGAAATTTGGCACAAAATCAAACCTATTCCGAAAAAAACAGAACAAAAAAAAATGACAATTTCTACACAAGTGTGCAGACATGACTAGAGCATCATGAAATGGACTCATTCAAAATTCTCTGTCATCCTTCAAAAAAATCCGTCAATGACAGAGAATATTCGGTTAACACAACCTCTGGTTTAACCTGTTGCACTTCGATCTAAAATGCATTATCTAACTGTACTACTTCTACTACTAATGACAATAATAATGATCATTATTGTCATTTTCTGTAGTTGTTTTTTTTTGTGGTAGTAGTAGGGCTTGTAGCCATGTGTGTATAGTGAAGAAATTGATCAAAAAATAAATCAGATCCAATCTGAAACGTAGAATTTGTGCACGAAGAACAAAGTCATAATTGCAATAAGCTAAATGTAGCTTAGTAGTGGGACTATATTTTTTCTGCATGTCCACTATGACCACTATGAGAGAAATCTGTCCAATAAATATTGAACTTTATGTTCACTATCTATCTGGCGGGGGGGGGGGGGTCCAATCTACTTTCTCTGACACCCAAAATCTTTGCACTGTCAGAAAGATGCTAATTGGATACACAAAGTGTAAATGGATGATTCAGTGAACACATGACTCATCTTTCTTTTCCTGATTGGCGTCTGGAGAAATCAAGTTGATGTTGTGTGGCAATTAAAGTCCAGAGCCAGACATGAGGATGTGAGTCACTCTGGATGAGTGTACGGTTCAAGAGCCAAATCTTCTCAGAGAAGCTCCTGGATCTGACTGTCACATATAAAATACATACAAGAGTTGCATACACACATCCCAACTTACAGCTCTTTGTTCTCTCAGGCTCAAGAATCTGTCTCTCTGTTTTCTGTATTGTTGTGACAAGGCCAGTGTCATTATAAGAGTCTGAAAACAGCCAAGGCTGCTGTCGGCTCTCTTTGTCAGTTGCCATGGTGAAAGTCTGAAGATGTATGTGGCGGATAAGAGGTATGTGTGTATGTGTGCACATGTGTGTGTGATTACTTGTAATCATACCTGTGTTTGCTTGTTGGTGAAAAGAAATTGTATAACAAATATTCATAAATGGAAAGCTAGCTGTGATTTATTGTGCTCCTTTGTCTGTATAATTCCTGAAATATTTTCCAGCAAGAGAGAAAGAAAGAGTAAAGCAGATGAATGAAAAATGAAGGTTGGAGCAAGGGAATATGTCAAGGCCAGTCTGTGTATTTTTTTCACAAATTATACATGTGGGCCTTCTGTTTCACAATGAACATGGCAGTGAGAGAGGGAGGAACACATTAAAAGAATGGGAGTCATAGAAAACCCTGTTTTGTGTCTAAAGCGGCAGTCAAGGCCACTTGGTTGAAAGGCAGAGTGGTTTCTGTCTGTTTTGTGGATGAATGCCTGAAAGCAGACCTCACACATGCTTTTTTTAACTGCTACAGAGGGAAGAATGCAGACCTCAACAAGCTGCACACTCTCCTCAGTCACTCTTCATTCTATAGAAACCTCTTCTTTTTATTCCTGTGAAATGGAAAGGCAGCCTGAAAGCAGGCTCGTTTGCTGAAAGAGAAGAGGAGGTTGTACGTGAGGCCCAGACTTTTGTTGGAGAGACGGTCTCAGCCATCAGTGTGACACTCTAGGCAAAATGTAATATCCTGTTTGAAAGATTACAAGGCTTTATGTTTCTACTTGATAAGTTATTTTTCATTTGAATTTTAACATGAGTTTATTGTCCCAGAGCAGTGGCTAATAGACAAGACTTCTGGTGTGACTGTAAGCGTTAATGAAAATGATCATATTGTTGAGTGTCTGAAGATAATGTGTTGAATGAAAACTGTTTTTATGTATGGATATTGCAAGGTTTTTAAAGACAAATAAAAATTCAGTATAGGTGTAACTGAGAAAGCAACTGGAAAGCATTAAAAATTGAACACAAATTGTGTTGCAGGTCTGAACACAGAGGCTGCTTGTCAGTGATGTTCGATTGGTTTGCAGAGTGTGGTTAATGTTTGTAGTCTTAGCACCACATTTCATCAGTTGTCCTTGCAAGTTAATGTCCATAGCTCAACTAAACCTGGTTACACGTCACTCAAATTTATATGTCAGTCTAAACACAACCTGTATAACACTTCATCTTCATTTTCTAGATTAAAAATTCTGCCAAACCACCTGGTGCTACAATAGCTATCCATTCCCTGTGCTTGTTTATATCAGGACAGTAGAAAGAGGAGAGAAGAGTAAAAACCAAGGCTCCAGACAGTCTATGGCTTCAGTCCTGGTCGTTTGCAGACAACCCTGCATCATGCAACAGTTGGTCTGCTCCATCTCAGAAAGTCAAAGTACCATTGAGCCAAGAGTGGCCTTAATTTTGTTCATATCCCTCTACAAGAACAGTGCTTCAACTGGTTGGTAGGATAGGGAGGAGTTTAATTTTGTGAACTGTGTTAAATTCATGCAGTTGATAAGAAAGTTTCCCAGATAATGTTTGCTTCAACCAATGTACCAATGCAATAAATATACCAATAAAAATTGCTGAGACATGCATTGTCATGACTGCATATGTGCATGCAGCTGCCACTTTTACACACTGCATGACACCTGATTGCAAATTTGCCCTATTCCAAGCAGCTGCTTCACTTCTCAAGATGTGCTGGAACACATAATAATATAGACCAAACCAGCAGGGTTGGGCACCACTTATCTCGATTGTTATGTATGGTATAGAGCAGTGGTTCTCAACGTTTTTTCACTGATGTACCCCCTGTGAAGTACTTTTTCAGCCAAGTACCCCCTAAAGAGTGCAAAGCTTTTTTGGCCAAAAAGAAAAACATTAAACAGTGATGTTTTTCCTCTTTTCATATATGTCTGTATCAGTGCCTGTGGTTTTTGCCTTATGTTGCCTGGTAGAGAGGGAGACAGGCAGCAGGTAGCCCGATATTTGAATATTAAAGCACTACTTGCACAGCTGGAGTGGTTTCCAAACTAGCGGGACTTTAGTCCAGTTAAATATTACACAACACAGTCTCCTCTAACCTCAGGCACAAGACTTATTGATGCTCTGAATCAATCAGCTCACTGAAATTACTCCTCTCTCCAGTCTGTAACACAAACAGGTGAGCCAATCAGTTACTGTGGGTAAGTTTAATCCTCTCCCAGTGAACCTCATCTGTGCACTTATTATTATTATTGATCATATTTAACACAAAATGAATGAAAAGTGGGTCCATCATCTTAGCAAACTTGGCTGGCACAGTGAATGAAACAGTGAAACAAAACGGCTCTAAGGGTAAAAGTGCCATTATGCATGGAGCAGAGGAGAGAGCTAGAGAAACCTCCTTTTATCTTTCGCTCCAATATACATCACTGTTTATCAGAGGACAGGAGAAAACACACCGCAGACTTTTGCAGTGTGAATGTTTTTTCAGGATGTACATAATGTATTCACAAAATCATCTCTCCTGATGTGCACAGAAACATGTGACAGAATTCGCTTCAAATTATTTGCATTTTCGTGCTGTTTATTTGTGTCGCCCTTAATGTATAAAGGCCTGTAGACTTGTATTTGATTGAAACTTTTTTTAGTTATTTTAAAGTTTTTGTATGGATACAATTTTTAAATTGCCTACATGTATTTCAAAATCTCACCCGCCCCCCCATGTCACTGCTGAGTCTCTGAGAAATAAAAGTGAGGGGGGAAAAGTGGTGTAGCAGCTCCAGGTGCACTTTAGAAATTGCACTGAAATAACAAGAGTGCCTTGTATTAAATATTTGGGCTTTATTCCAGTTAACATTTTGGTTCATGTCTCAGATTAAGCTGCTACATTTTAATAAAGATTGTCGTTTCGAATCTGTATGATTCATATGTTTTTGATCCTATTCAAGTTAAACTGTTTACACCACTTTAAAGTGGAGTTAAGATGTTTTTAATTCATTTTTGAGTTCAGTTTTTGTTGTGACTAATAGAGTCAAGTTAACGTCTAAGTGAAATTATAATATTTAAAATTCATTTATTAAATTCATATGTTACTCTGACTATTGACGCTGTTACACCACCTCTAAGTGAATCTGAGGATATTTGAGTTCACTTTTTTGACTGCTCAGGTCAATCAGCTGACCACTTTAAGAGGATTTTGATTGTCTGATTGAATACTGAGCACTTCACTAAGTGAATATGTAAATTTATTTTTTGACAGATAATTAAAGTGAAACAGAGCTATTACACCATTCTGAGCAGAAATTTGATTTTATGTTTTTTACAACAATATTGGCTTAACTGAGTTAAATGGAATCAGTTTGAGATATCTAATAGTAACACTTGAAACTGTAATCTAGGTAATTATGAGTATCGGATCGGGACTCTGTATCATTCAGTATTAAAAAATCGGATCAGGATCGGAGGCCAAAAATGCTGATCGGGACAACCCTAGCAAAAAGGAATGCTTAATTTAATAGCTATAATATTATATTTACTTGTTTTCATGGCAGATTTTATAAAATGTACTTCATATTCACAATTCCTTGGTATTTCAAATTGACTTGCAGGCCCAGTGGGTGGGGAGGAGGGCCACATGTGGCTCCCGGTCCAATGTGCTAACCTGACATGCCAGATGGACTATTTCTCACATGCATGGCATAAAATCTGACCAGTCTTTTGGCTTTGCAAGGTTAGTGGAGTGCTGGTTTGACTAAAAGCAATCTTGATAAGCAGAGGAGAGCAGTGAGATGTGAGTCTCACACGATCACTGCAGCATGAGACCTTACCATAGCTGGTAGATGCACAAACTGCATGTAGGGAAGAAGCTACTAAAGGGGAACAGAGCTTTACAGAATCTGTGTGTTGTGAACTTAAAGACACAAAAAATTGACTGCCACCAATATGATAGGGTGGCTGATGTTGTGGATTTAATGGTAATAGCCGACTGTATTTGTATTGATAAATGGAACTTTGAATATTAATTTTAGAACATCCAGAGATATATAGGAACATACATCACTGATAAACAGAAAATGAAGCTGTGTTATTTTAGTAAAGGCAGAACTTGTGATTTTTAAAACAGACATCTCTTCGTTGTTTGTCTTTTTTATGTCAAACCTTTAGTTTAGGATTAGGAACATGTCTATTCTTTTTTCGGATTATAGCCTTTGGAAATGAAGGCTCTTTCAAAGTCTGAGCTGCCTTAATGATGCAGACAATTGTGGACAAATGATGTGTTTTCTGACATGTTTTCCCAAATTAATCCAACAAATACTATTAATGTCTCGTCAGTTTGGCCATTGGGCTCCAGTATTATTGTTTAAATTGGTCCAAAGGTGTTGTCTTTTATCTGGGCCAGCTTTATTTTAGGATTTTTTTTTTCTGTCCCACCATGAAAGTGGGCATATACATGAAAGACTGAATAAAACAATTATGTTCTGTTTAAAAGAAAAGCATGTCTGGTTGAAAGGCCTTCTTTATTTGTGCTAAATACATCCCAAAGTGTGAGTGAAGCACTCTGCTTTTGTCATTAGATTAAAGAGGGGTTTTATGTGCTGCCCTGTATTACCATACAAGAGGCTGCTGTGTTTATGTGGAGTGTCTGGGGATTGCATTGAAGTGTCTGATGGCTTCGTTTACCTCGCTGCAACAGCACAAACTGAAGTGCATGATGGGAACCATGGTGTGTCATTGACTTGTTAAAGTGTGCTGTCTTAGCTTTTTACTGAGGCAAATTTGTGTGCTATTACAGTTGAGAGGTGTTAAGTCTTTTCCTCAAATGGCTTTTTATTTTTCAATCAGTTTTCCTTTGGCTGATGTTTTTTCATCTTTGCAAAAGTGTAAAAAATGCTTCTTCTCAGCTATAGTGGTACACATATTTGGGCCTTCTTCAAGGAAATACTTGCATCTAAATCACTCAGAAATGTAATATTTGTTTTTTTGTGGCTGATTTGAAATTAACATTTGAAACTCTCTTTCTAGAGCACATGACGTGTTTCATTTAAGGAAGTTTTGCTTTCTATTTCAGTGGATAACAGCATTGTAATGCACAGTTGTGTCTTGTTTTCCAGCGTTTGGCCCAGCAGGAGTAAGCCTGGAAAATGACGTTTGCTTTTGATGTTTATTTTTGAGGTGACAGGTTGTTATTTTAGGCACACGTATTGGAAATAGAGTGCTGTTGTCTTTTGTACTCTAATTTCATGGTAGTAATGAAATTGTAGGGAAGCTCTTAACAGACATTTTGAATACCTGCTTCCATTATTTTTGTCAAAGTTTCTGTCTGATTATTATTAATTTTTAAAATTAATCACATCAATCCAAGCAATGAAAGATTAGCATGTCAAACAGAAGTACCACTTCAGTTTTTCCCTCATGTAGATGGTCTTAAGTAAGGCCACCTATGTATTTTAAATGTCCATCGAAGTATTACGGCTGAACTTGAGTGATGATGACATGATGGGCAGTGTGTGCGAGAGAGAAGTCAACTGGTCTGTCTCTCCAATAAATTCACCATTTAGGTTGTGATGTCTTATGTTAAAACTAGGCCTGTAGTCAAGCAAAGAAAAACTTGGTCACCTAAACAACACCAACACGCTGACTGATCAATTAATTGTTCACGTAAAAAACAAACAAAAAAAAAAACACTTCACTTCACATCTCAAAACCAGCCCAATCAACTTTGTCTCACATTTGATATGTTTTTTCCAATTATTTTACAGTGTAACCACCCTGATACAATCAGAATATAACATGTTTTGTGTCACTTTGTGTGCCTCTCTGCCTGTATTGCCCAGCACTGAATTGCTCCTCTTTGTCTCTTGCTGCGCTACTCTCAATCAGTCAGCTGTGCGCTTCTGCCTCTTTGTTCTCACATGCACACAAACTTTTGCACAACCAACCCACAAACAGGATCTTGGTCAGACAAGAACATATCAGCCAACTCACCAACCAACCAGCTCGAAGGTGTCAGCCAAAACTAAAGCTGCTCATGCCTTCATGAAAATAATTTTATTCAGTTGTTTGCTGCAGGTGCTGTCCTGCTTTTGTCGTTAAGGATGATTGTTGTGATTTATGCATCATAAACAAGCATTTGCATACCTGCATCATGTGATGTGATAACAGAATATTGAATATTGTTTGACTTTGTCTTTAAAGTTCCTCTGATACATAATGTCAAAAGAGTGAAAATAATGTGGCAGGGTGTGACAAGATGCTGTGAGAAGAGAGGTGTGGGTTTGTGAAGATAGGAGGATGAAGGGAAGTCAGACATTCAAATTAATAGTTGTTCGTGAAACAAAAACAAATAACTTTGAAAATAAAGCACTAGAGAAAAAGGAGAAGTACTTTTCTAATCCAAAAACGATTTTTTTTTTTTTAAATCTCAGCCTTTGAAACATGCTGCTCAGACATAAGCAGCAATACAAGTTCTCGTGTCAGTCCTGACATTTTCATGACCAACCATGCACCCTGACCCTTTTGACTGTGTATAGAGCTCAATAGAGTGGTTCCGGAAATAAAAGTCCCGTTCATTTTCTCCAATTACAATTAGATTATAGCCATATTTTAGAAATATTTGAGGTTGACACACCATGAACAACCTGAGTGTTAGATGATGGTTTATTTTCCTGGAAAAGACAGAAATTTGCAAGATATCAACCTCTTTTGAGAAAAACATATTTTGATCACAGTCCCTGACAAAAATACCACAGTGCCAACAATCCTAGAGTGTCACAGCAACGTCTGATTGGTGAAGTCTGGAGTATCTATGAAAATGTCTACCATGCCTGTGAACAAAGGCTGGTGATGACAAGCATTCATGGACTGAAGCAATATTTGCACAAACTGTTACACTATTATCTTTAAAAATGTAAATGCTACAACAAAGATAAGTGTGGCAGAAAAAGGGTATATGCATGGTTTCAAAGCTCAAAAAGATATCTTTGTAGCAAATAAAAGTTATTATGGAATACCCAGTTCCTTCATCCCTGTAAGGAATACAGCAGGTACACAGTCTTATACTTTCTTTTTCCATTTTTGTACCCCATTTTTCCACAGATTCAAATGTTTTAGAGAAATGAGTATTCAGGGGGCTGGTTAGTTTGGTTCATGCTCTAAAAGTGTTGATAGAAGGATTTTATAAAGTGTCTAGGGGGGATTTGAATGCCATATTTTACTTCTGGAACCAGAGCCACCAAGGAAGAGGGTGGATACCGTTGAGCTCTACTGCAGTGAACTTGATCTATGCCAAGAAAGGTGTGAATATGGAAGGCAATGAATCTTTCTGTTAAAGTAGAATAGAAAAGCATATTTTCTTGGCAGTGTTTGCAGGTGAACACAAAATCCTTTACAAAGTACCTGATATATCTTTTCTCTCTCTTTCTAACAGGTTACTACGGGAGAGGCTGCACCGATGCATGCCATCTGAACCCATGTGAAAACGAGGCCCAGTGCCACAGGAAGTCCACCTCTTCCCATGGATACATCTGTGACTGTGGAGACAACCACTATGGACAGTACTGCCAGCACAGGTACAGCTAAGCACACACAGAAACACACTAGGAACACAACATTGATGTAACTGTGTACCTGTGAGGAGCCAACAATGTCTAAAGCTCCTTTGATGCTGTTTGTTGCCCAGTTAAGCTGCGTTCAGGCGCACTCATGCAAGTGTGTTCATGATGTGTGTTGGTAGCTTTAGTTCTGCCTTGTTGTCCCACATCTCCAGCCTTGCATGTAATCCACAATGGGATGAGTGTAGACTTAACGTAATAACACACAAACACACACAGAGGTTATCTGTGTGTGTTAAAGTGTAAGGAGAGAGCATGACCCTGACCTAACCCCTTCCTGCTCTCCTCTCCGCCTGTGAGATCCACACAGCTTTAAATTACTATTATCAGGATCTTTTCTGTGTGAGTGTCAGTGTGTAACTGTGTGTGGGTGTCTTCTTTCATTTAGTTACAGTGATGCTTTCACAAAGACACACATTGTCAGCTGCTGATAAAATACACGTCTTAAAGTCTTTGTCTTCCTTGATTTTCCCTGATATGTTTCTCCTGCCTCTCCTTTTCTGTAATTTAACCTCAGTCATCTTAAATGAAACATCAAATGTGAACATTTTGCTCATTAATCAGCTTTCAACACATCTGTGTTTATGATAAATTATTCCACATTTTACAGTCAAAGTATTAACTTTTAGATTTCCAATGAGATGAGCTGAAACCTTGCAGAGCAGATGGATTGGCCATAGTCCATGTTTGGCATCAGGCAGATCCCACAAGTTGAAATGCTCGCTGACAGGATGAACAGTATCATTTGAGGAGAACAAACTTTGAGTTGTACTGCAGTCCTGTAAACAATGACCAGTGACCAGATTAGCATGGGTGCAGCTATAGCAGCAGTCTCACAAAAAACTAGATATTGTTTTAATCAAATAAGAGCAGAAAACGGCATTGAACGTTTTTCTTTTTGGAAAATGAGGATTTACTGTTCTCGTGCCTGGTTTTGGCAAGAGTTTGATATACTAACTGGCTGCACTGATAGCTGACAAAGATAGCCACTGCTTGTGGAGTGTGTGATATGTAATTTAGTTCTCAGCACACTCCTGCGTCATATGTTATGTTGCTCTGATTGGCCCATACTAAATGTATTTAATGTGACAGAGCTCTGGCTCTTGCCAAGCATTATTGGGGCTGTCTTGGTGGAAAAGGGGTAAGACGGAATGTTTGTCCAGTCATCCACTAAAATATTTTTAAAAGTTTCTGCCCCACCCAGACACTGTCTATGGAGCATTGTCCAGATGGATGTGAAATATTTTCCGTGCCATGGATATGTAAAGCTTGTCAGATCAGATGAATGGCTGATTTATGTAAACCTTCAGAAAGGTATTTGTTACCTGCAGTACAAGTCAAAGTTGCATGTTCCTTATATAGCTCAGTCTTAAATAGTAATGTTGTGGCAAGACTTAATGTTTGAAAAAAACAAGTCAGAACGAGCTGATTGCAGCCTGGGTGATATTTATTTGAAAGCAGAACAAGACAAATGAGTGAGACACAGACATCTTCTCAGTGTCCCCTTTTACAGCTTTGTCCGTGTATGTAAAAACATATCAGTGCGTCATCAGGAAGCTGATAACACTTCATACGTCAGGTCCTTCTGACCCAGGCCTCTTCGCTAGGAAACATCTGTGGTAAACAGTTTCTCTGTTTACCACAGTCGTCCCATGCCAGGAGCTAGAGGCTATGTGAGGACTGCCATGTGAAGTCTAACTCATTACATAAAAATATTATACACTTACAGTACGTATATCCTGCCATTTCTCCAAGGCCTTTAAGGTTCCTCATACTATAACACAAATTTTTCTTCTGTCCTGTCCTTTAGTAGCAGATAATATACAGCATGCTGTACAGAGAGATGCTCCATTAAAGTCAATTCTGTCATGAGATGTAATAAAAAGTCTCTGGAGTTGATCCTAATATTCTGTAAAGATCACTGATATCTGATTTCTGTCGGCTAAACTTCCCGTAAGAGCAATAAAGAGACGCACAGAAGAATGCATTAGCTCATCTGAGCAGTCATCCCCTCTGTGATCCATTACACAAGACAACAGGGGGATAGCATATTAATTGAAAACAGTATAAAAAAGCAACGTGACGTGTTCTGTAAACTTGACTGATAAAATTGTAGGCAAAAAGATAAATTCAGCTGCTAGAAAACATTTAAAATCCCTCTATTAGAGAATGTAGGGCTAATTTAAAGGAACAAGGAGCTCCTACTCTAGTTACTTTTTTGGATCATTAAAGGTTTGCTAAAGTAGATTTTCTTTAAGGTCATTTATTTCCTGAGATCTCAACTCCTCACACTTTTTCTCTGGTCTCTCCCAGCATCAATGTTTTGTCTGAGTTTGATCCTACTTTTGGATTCATGAATATTTTTTTTAACACTTACTCTTTTTCTTCTCTTTTGTATATTTGTTCTTAATCATTTTAAAATTGGAGTGAAACATGAGACATTTTAAAAACATGGTCAAGTTTTGGCTTGCTATATTGTCTGCTTTTCTTTCTCCAAGTTCAGCTACGTTTTTGTGTTTCTGAGTAGAATTGATCACCAGTGCCCCAGGGGCTGGTGGGGATCTCCGACCTGCGGGCCGTGCCACTGTGACACCAATAAAGGCTTCGACCCCAACTGTAACAAGACCAATGGACACTGTCACTGCAAAGTAACTATGAAACACACAAACAAACATAATGCAGTTCACCTTTTTTCCAATTAACCGTTTTACACCTTGGTCTACAGAAATTAATGTCCATTTTTAACCTAGCTTGATAACTGTTATTTTCTCTTTATTGAGCTCTACCATCTATTGACATGTTACCCACCAGCTGGTATGAAGATTTTTACATTATCACTTTGAATGCTTCTAATGTTAGAAGGATTAGAAGGAATTTGGCGGTGTTACTCTACAGATCTGTTTGGCTTTGGTTAAACCCAGACACATAGTAATCATCTCACAATGTGATGGTCTGATGTACAAAGACAGACATTTTTTTAATCTTAATCTTTAATCTCTTATATCGCCTTTGAACAATGCACTTAACCACATGTTATCCTTTGCCCTTTGGCCTTTTGTTATTAATTTCTTGGGGGAAAAAATCAGTCAGAATAAAAGATTTGAACATAATGAACTTTTTCTGGTCAAGGACAGGCCATAGATAATAAAAATAAACTTAAATGTTCTGTGCTCTGCTGATTTGATTGAAGATAAAACTCATTCATGCTCTTCTACATAAAAAAGACGCACACAACACTCCCGTGTAACAAAGTGCACGCGCATAGATTCACTTCTGACCGTAGTGATATAATGATCAATTGCCATCCTTGGCCAGCTTAGTACTTAAACTGTTGTTGAGAATCTTAATGGACAAGGCACAATTTAGTGTTTATAGCAGATCAGCCAGCTCAGAGGGACCATAAATCTTGACAGAGTGCTACGACTCAGCAGCTCTTTAATAGTACTCTGTGTGTATTTCTGAAGAAGCATTATTTCTGTGAGGATTTTACAAAATCTACAGCTAATGGTAATGCTCTTCCATGACTCCATCCACTCACACTGAGTCAAGAATTGTTTTTTAATAATTTTTTTAATAAGTAGAGTTACATTAGTCTTTGAATTCATTTAATTATTAGACCTAAAAGTCAGAAAACCCACACCTTACAGCTAAAAGAAGAGCAGCCTCTTCTCATGTGCCAATAAGAAAACAGCAAATTACTTATGTAAAAAAAATCAGTAGATTTGATTTTTTTTTTTTTTTCAAAGACAGTTTTCTTCAGTTTGGTAATTACAAACACACCTTAAAAATCCATAATATAGAAATATCCACATAACAGTCCATCAATCAATCAGTCAATCTGTGTTTTTATAGTGCCAGTTCATAGCCGAGGTTTTCTCAAGACACTTTACAAAAAGGTCAGGTCTAGGCTGTACTAATAAAGTTGTGCCTTCTGACTCATACTTTTTATGTCTGTCTCTATGTGTTAGGAGTTTCATTATCATCTGCGAGGCTCTGACACCTGTCTGCCATGTGACTGCTACCCTGTGGGTTCCTTCTCGCGGTCATGTGACCCAGAAACAGGCCAGTGCCAATGTAGGCCAGGTGTGATTGGTCGCCAGTGCAACTCATGTGACAACCCCTTTGCTGAGGTCACAAATTCAGGCTGCGAGGGTGAGAATAATTATTTGCTTTGTTGAGATGTTTGAGTCAAACTTTACTTAAGATTAAGTATCTCTTTTTTTTTTTATTTAAGATTCACTCTTGTTTACCCAATAAGGGACTTGATATGTTATTTAGTAATTCATCTTCACATCTGACAGACTGCAGACTGATCATCTTTGTGTTCATTCTTGTTTTTTACACATAGCAGTGTTTATTCCAATAATAACAGTGACTTGATTTTTGGGAAGTAGAGACATTATGGGTCAAACTGCTGCTTTATTGTATTGTTTTAAAAGCATCACTGTCTTACACCAGTGTAATTCATTTTTAGAAATGTGTCTGGTTATTTGTGGTCAATATCAAAGCTTTCTGCTTGCTCTTCTCCAACAAAAAGAAAAATCAATCTTTTCTTACACCATTTGATTGTTTAGTTTTTCCAAAACTTTCTGTGTCTGGTGAAAATTAAAGGCAATATATAGTCTCAAGTAGAATTTGAAAGCAGTGTTCAGACTGTGAATTATGCACTGAGACAAACTGGCATGAATGAAAAAAAGGTTAGTCAATGCTAAGCTTTCACCATTTATAATCATCACTGGGTAATAATAGGATTTCACTTTCTTCATTTATCTTTTCTTTCAGACAGTCATGTTCATCCAACTTGTGAAAATAACAAAGATATGGTTAATTATAATCTTGTGTTTAACATCTTCTCATCACCTTTGTTTTCTCCTCTGTTCAGATTTATCTCTATCCAGGTTCCCAATTGTAATTATTCATTTTAATTTGTAGCTGGTCTCTCACACATTTTCATTGTAAGTTGAGGGAAAAGCATATCTCCACACTAGATGCGACTTCTTTTTAAGTTAAATAAAAATTAAAAAGTATGATTTTATTTTATTTTTTACTCTGCAGTCATTTATGATGGGTGTCCAAAGACCATCACTCAGGGGATCTGGTGGCCTCGGACCAAGTTTAACCTGCCTGCCGCAGTGCCCTGTCCCAAAGGATCTGTCGGTTCGTACAGTACATTCAAACATATAGATATGGAAATACTGGTGTACAAGCTGTGCCGGCTTCAAACCTTAGTTCATTCTAATGTGGCATGTCCTTTCTCTTTAAGGTGCAGCCATCAGACACTGTGATGTGGAGAGAGGATGGCTGGAGCCAGACCTTTACAACTGTACCTCACCTCCTTTTGTGGAGCTCAATGCTGCGGTATGTAGAAACATTCTACTTGCACCATTAAATACATGGTCTGATCACATTTAAATATAAAACCTGAACAAGGGCTAAATGCTGCTTACAAGGAAGATTCACTAAAAAGAACTGTCCATTAAAAATGGTTTCGCTCCCTTTTTTTTGATTAATGTTGTCAGTTGGTTTGAGCCCTTGCATCTTTTAGCTTACAAAGATCAAAATCATGTTTGAAAGCATCCAAAAGATGACTTAGTTTTGTGTATGAATGAATCTTTCTCTGTTGTATTCTCTGTTTGTCCAGCTTGATTCTCTGGAGCGCAATGAAACAGAACTGAACACCATCATGGAGAAGAAACTGGCTCACCAGCTACGTGATGTCACTGAAGCAACCTCTCGTCTTTATGGCAATGACTTGCAGATCGCTGAACGGCTGCTGTCCCGCCTCCTCACCTTTGAGACCCAACAGAGTGGCTTTGGACTCACTGCCACTCAGGATGCACATTTCAATGAGGTAAAGGAGGAACACAGCATTTTCTCTTTTCTGTCCTTTACTGTTTTGGCAAACTCATACTTTGTGTATTATATTCTCACAATGATACATTTCAGTGAAAGAGAGGGCAGGGTGTGGAGTGAGGTCAGGTATACAGTCATATGACATATGGAGATGTATTTGCTTTTAGCATTGTTGCTTGTGAGATACTGGGAATCACAAGCTGACTGAATACATAAAGGCCCTTTTGTCGAGTATACAGCCTCATTGTGCAACAGGAGGCAGAATTTCATTTTAAAATTAGGTTTTATTTACAACTTGTGCAACAAAGAGGACAAAAGTATAAAAATGAGGCTAGAGCATGTTTCAGTAGTTGCATTGATTGATTGGTCTTTAAAAATTTTCAGCATTTCACATTGAAACCAAAAACACTCATAAGTAAATTGAAAAGATGTTTTAGAGACATGAAAATTAAGATGTGACATGGTGTCTAGAAGACGAGCTGTATAGTGTTATATGAAGCCTATAATTATTTTGTAATGTTGATTTTAATGTCAGAACTTAAAACGGTCACTGTGTTGCCTTTTTTCAACATACTTGAATGGAAATTGTCAAAGAGGAAAACTGTGAATAAGAAACATACTACCATAGATTCTCCAATCAAAAGAAAGTGCCAGAGTCTGTATTTAAAATTCTGCCATAAGAAAGATATTTGCATCCATGGCTATGGAAATATTAGGGAAGAAAACGACTTCCACACTATTTACAGTTTGGAAGAACAAAAACACAAGAATCCAACTGAAAACTCAAAGTGCTTCTTATTTAGGGCAGTAGATGTGATTGATATACTATGCATTTATAGGCTACAGGCCCAGTTAATAGTTGTACCAACACAAATGGGAGGTGCTGTTGCCATGGCAATGCAGTGGTGATAGCTCGTGAAATATTGCTGCATGTCATCTTCTCATATTAACTGACAGAGCATCATTTTTTCTGATACAGCTGCATCAGCTGAGGATGTAGGAGCTGACAGAGTAGTATAAAACCTGGGATCATTTTAGCATGTTGCTGTTCTGACATAAGGAGCCTTCTTCCTATTTTATTCTTTTACTCTTTACTCCTAATGTTTAGCTGACAAGAAATTTCTCATCCATACATATAGTAAGTTATGTTTTAGTAAGTTAAGTTTTTTATGTTTATTTCATTCAGTAATACAAAACAATTCATATCCAATGTAAAATTGTTCATCCCACTTTGAATGAAAAGGAGCAGAATGAATAATAATCTTATGATATCTGCCCCGTTTTCACAAAACATTAATCAACAAATCATATACATGCAAAATAAGTAGTAAGAGTCTGATGCTGTAATGTAACCCCCTTACTTTTTGGACTTTACTTTCAATTTGCTGGCTAAAGTGTTAGTAAATAAAACATTGCAGTCAGCTTTTTTTAGATACAGTCAGAGGTGGAAAAAGTGCAAACCTGTTGTAAAGTTACTCTGACTAAATTTACTAAAGTAAAAGTATTGGTATATAAATCTACTCAAGTAAAAGTAAAAGTAAAAAATACATGATTTTAAGTTTATTTTAAGTATTAGTACTGAGTAGCTGCCGATGATTTATACAGTACAATATGATCTTGGCAAGAAGACAAGAAAATAGATATCCGACGTGGATGTTCAGCTGAAGTCTCACCTTCTGTAAGTATAATAGGCTGCACAACAAAATTCACACTATTAATTTAACTCATTTAGAGTTAAATCTTACACTTTAAAGTGTGTTTGTTGGCCCACTCTTCATACAGTAAAACTACACTTTTGAAATTGTTACATATTTTCTGATAGAATCTAGATCATTATCAGAAATCTGTGCTAAGGTGGGTCTCCATTGGGAAGGATAAAGCAGAGTCAACCTCATAACAAGGCCATGCATACTGATGAAGAATACACACTATTCATCCTTTAAGAACACCTGAATTCACAGAAAGGACCTCTAACTCAATGGATAACTTCACTCATGATGCAAACGTGTCAAAAAAAAAAACAACAACCCACCAGAAACATGACCAAGAGAGCTCCAGCAGGGATCACTGTACAACAGGCAACAAAAAAAAAACACAACTAAACACATCTAAAACATATCTAAACACTCAGACTAAGCACATGGTGGGAAACTTTGTCACAAATCACCCTGGAGACAAAATCATAATGAGCGGGAGACCAGTTAACTCTACAGAGTTAAACTAGCACTGGTGGATTAACACTGTCAAATAACCTAAACACTGAAGACCATTTCATCACTCAGAATGGAGCAGAAATTACACTTAGGGAGCTAAAATCAACCCTGAAATGATTAACACTGAGATAATAATACTTCTATTTTTGCTGTTTTGGGATTTGATATGGAATCATTCTCTCTATATGTGCTAATGTGTGGTCAACAGAGGTGGAAAGAGTATGAAAGTATTGTACTCAGGCAAAGGTATAAAACGTACTTAAGTAGGAATAAAACTACTGATTTCAAAATGTACTAAAAATACTACAAGTACCAAAAAAAATATCATAACATAAGGACTTGCTCTGGTTAGAAACATAACAGTTGTCACATTGTATCTTGTAGCGTATTCAGATGATAAAAACTATGGATTTCTGAGGTGGTGATAACTTTAAATAACATTAAACAAACTGATGTTTGATTGATTTAATACACACTTGTTGCACAAGCTGAGTTTCCAATAAAACAGTGTGGCTTGAGTTATGACACTACACAGACAAGGATGTCACTGTAATACTGAGTGTGGTTTAATTTAATTCACAGACAGCCTCTATCCAGAGCGGACTCATTTAATTAAATCAAATTTATTACCTGTGTTAAATAAGTCCTGATGATGACTCCTGTATATAAGCTCATAAACAATCTAACATAAACATGGACATTTTGAGTAGCCAACCATTCAAAATGAACAAAGACACCAAATACAGTTCACTACTTTATGACATAGATACATCATCATTTTCTAATAAGGACAGTTGCCATAGCAACTCAGCAGTAGCATTGATGACATCCTCCAGTGAGTAAAATGAAGACCTTCTCCTGTCTGACATTTCACCGAATTACTTCCCCTGATAGCAAATAAGAAATATGACCATTAGGGTGTGACAGGTGGTTGGCTGGTTTACTGTCATGTTACACAATAATGGAGTATTTTTGTCACCTGCTGCTTTCTAAAACAAAAAATGCCACTTACCCTGGATGGGACTTCCACCTCGAACTCTAATACAGTCATGCAGTCCACATCTCATCATCTCCAGTCAGTGATCCAGCTTGAGCCCTTTTTCAAGTGACAAAAAAATAATACATCTGATAATACTTGACACCTGGCTTCAAACAGCCACCATTAGGCCAGGCAAACAGGTAATGTAGAGCACAGTTACTATAGTAACGAAGCAGCATTATAGAGCCCCGTGGCTGCAGGAGAAACAAAGAAGGCAGGGAGGAAAACGTTTTCAAATCAGGGTTTTATTGATGAAAAGAGAGAGATGAAACCTTCTCATGTTAAAGCTGTGATTCAATCTATGTGGCTATGACTGTAACCGCCAGACTCCTGTCTGTTTAAATACAGGACACAAATGTGGTGTATGTTTTTAAAATAAGAAAGATCAAATGCTTTTCTCTCTGCTTAAGGTCTGCCTTTCATTACAGCACAATATTCTGCACAGCAGTTTGCTAATATAATGGTTTCTCAGACTGGAGTTTGACAGCATAACTGAAGGGGCTAACAATAGAGTTGAATACAACATAAAAACATACATTTATGTGATTTTTTTCCCTTTAGTTTGGGTGCAACAACATGCTGCTTTTCTACTGTCATTTATATAAATTCATTTGTTGAACATATTGCCAATTGTTTAGTTCCAACTTGTCATCTGTGCTATCCTCATTCAGTCTTTGTTTGCCTCCCTCTCTTTCTGTATTGTTGTCTTATGGCTTTTTGAAAACTCCTCACATTTTTCCCTTTGTTAGTCTGCTGTGTTTCACCTTTTTTCTGTTCTTTGGATAAACAAAGGTTGTGTGAGTGCCTATGGTGTACAAGCTGCTCTGGTATGCAGCCAAAAATTCACTTTCACATTTATCATTGTGAAATACTCACTCATAAATATAAGGTACCATTTGCTTAGTGCTTTTACCTATGGAGCTCTGATAATAGTGAATTACCCTCTGACGTCAGTGTTTGGTGCAATGCATTTGCACAGGATAAGCAAAGTCTGTAATGTGCTCAAATTTACAAACTTTTCTAAAGGAAAATATGAAGGTGCAGCATTGATGAATCAGCGAAAATTCACAGTGATTTTTTTTTTCTAAAATTCATACAAAAACTACAATGCAGTGCACGTCACGTTCTGCAGGCGTTTCCTTCATGTGTCTTATGCATACTGTTAACCAGTTTCAAACAGACTGTATGCGCATTAGTGTTTTGTTCCATCTATTAATATAGATCTTAACATTTTTTAGATCTGTAGCAAGATGTCCATGCTTAATAAACTCATGAAATATCTCCTCTAACCCCACCATTACTCATCAAGGTCCCGTAAATATCTGCAGCTGATCAGACAGAGAAGGAGAGAGGAAGTCAAGCAACCCTCTTGTTAATGTATGAGAAAGGCAGATCTTTCATGTTAAATATGAACCTCTTAACAGTTTTAATGAAGTTGATGTTATTTTGCACTCTATAAATTTGGGATCACTATGCATCCACAACAACCCTCCTGGTGTAGATCAGCTGTTGCAGCCAAACCACTGAATGTTGAGCAACACATTTCAAATCATTGATTGTGCAATGCATGAAATGTACGGCTAAATAATAATGATGTGAGATCAGGTACTTGCAAAGAGAAACTGTAGGAAACAGAACAGAAGAGCTGTGGGTAAGAATGGAGAGGCGGTGCGTGCACACACATTTGGACAACAGATTTTGAAAGAACAAGTTCAGTAAAATAAAGCCATTTTTACACATAAGCTCAAATTTACTGAAAGAGAAGCACTGTTCATAACCTATATTTGTCAAAATATTGTTAACAATCTCTTATAGCGCCTCTATTATTTTCTAGTCAGAAAAGGCGCTCAAAAAGCCACATGGACCATTAAAAAACAAAATTAGCTCCCTAAATTACAGAGATGCTGATTCACACGGGGCTAGTATTCCATGTGGACCTCTGTGTGAGCTGGAATATTGTAGGTAACTTGCCCTGGAATTTAATCCACAAATTATTGGCATGGTCAATTTGCACAGGATTACACACACACATGTCCTGCGTGATTGTTACAAATTACCAGAGGTCCCTAGGTAATGAGCTCTTTGACTCAAGGCAAAAAGTCAAACTCAAGTTTACTTTTGCTATCTGTGGCCAAAGTCCGTCTCTGCTCCTGCATCCTGAAATCTGCTACAAGAGACCTTATGTCTTGAGGATCTGGTGTCTTTAAATCTTTTTAAATGTAGATTGAGGGCATTGGAGAAAGATGCATTGGGTTGTAGATGTTTCAACTGATCACTTTTTGCTTTGTGACTCTGAATTTGGTTAATCTGTGATTTTAACTGCAACTTTTTATGTCTTTGCCTTTATTCATTGTGCTGCTGCCAGACTTGGCCAGGACACTCTTGTAAATGAGATTCTTAATGTCATTGAGGTTTTCATAGTTAAATCAATTTAGATAAAGTGATGAAAATAAGTATTCATCTCGTGTGACTAGGGCATTAGAAAGGTATTCCCCAAACATAACCACAAGGTCTGGAAACTGAATTTGTGCTAGATTGGCATTTGAGGAAAACATGAAACACGATTTAATGTTTAAGAAAAAAAGTTTATTAGGGCATTTTTTTTACTTTCATCAGTCTGTAACTTCTTACTATACTGTGTCTTTGCTCCAACATATCAACAGGTGACCCCACCTGTACATCACTACCTATGATCAATCACCCAAAAGAAAGCCATGTCAAAAATTTTAAAAATTGATGTTGATAGATGTTAATAGATACACTACTTTTAATTAAGAATTAACTTAATATTGACATTAAAAGACAAAAGAGGCAACAAATATGTGCAAAATGCGTGGACTGGAGTCTGTAACTATTTTGTCCTCAGCTCAGCTGTAATCTCTTTTCAGCTCACCTTCACCATCTTATCACAATGATCTGTATTTCTCTTCTTCTAGCTTTCTTGTTGTTACCTTTCATCTGTTACCTGTATATCTGAGCTCAAGAATAAGCTTCTCTCTAAGCTTATTTTCTCCCTCATTCTTTTTTTTTCTCCCCTGACAACTTACTTATCCACAATTCCTGTTTCCGCTTCTCTCTTTCTATCCCTGTACAACTCAGTACATTCTTTCTATACTGCACTGTACGTCTCTTTCTTGTTTTCCGAGGAATTCTTGTTTATTTTTTTCTCCCCAGAGCATCATGAGATATTGCAGAGGTTTATTGGTTTTGGTGCAGTCAGACTGCAAGAGGAACACCTTTACTCTCTCTCCTTCCTCTTTGCTTTCTCCCCCTCTCTCTGATATTCAGATATTTTCCCCTTTTTGCAAGGCAGTTCAGTCTTGACTGTATAAATCTGACATCTATTCAGAATCAAAAGAGTTCAATGCAAAGCGTAAATGAGGGCACTGGTCACATCGCAGCAGTTAAACTTTCAATAATTGGGGTCAAGACGTGTTTGGATGTTTTTATCAGGTCAAAATAGCTTGACAAAGGGCTTTATAATGAGGCTAACATTAGATTCCATCTGTCCTTGACCTAAAGCCTTAAAAATCCCAACTCTTTACTTTCTGTTACAACCAATTTTATGCCTCTATTTCTACATCTTTTTTTTTTTTTTTTTTTTTTTTAAATTTTACAGGGCTGCAGTGCTTCATCAGAGATCCAAACACAAGCTCTAGTTCTGTATTTCTGATTACATGCTATTTAATGCTGTTTGCTTTTGTTGCCTTGTTAAGGCTTAACTGAGTCTAAGAAAGGAGATTCTAATTATTTTTTTGAGCATGACAAATTGTCAAAACCTAATGACTAATTTATTAATCCTTGTTAAACATTATTATTTTACTATGGCTAAGTCTGATTTATCTTCCTCAATCATAATATTAATAAAACTTTGACCGATGGCTATCTTAGCTTTTCAGCATTCAGGATCCAGCCTCCTGCTGGCTTTTGTTCATACAACAATCATACTCTACCAGGTGTGGATTTGCCTTGCCAAGATGCTAACCAGCAGGTTTTCTATTATAAAGTGTTGGAATGTGAACCCTGTAGTGGTAGATTATACTTAGAGCAACCATCAGTATTTGGTTTGAATTCTTTGTTAAGAATATTTTGTTACTTTTCTTCTTACTATGAAAATACCACATTCTCACTTTGTCACAGCTTCATCAGTTTTTCTGCTATTAAAGTATATCTCTTTTAGGTCTTGATCCATAGTAGGGCTCATGTCTCCTTAATATAAATATGCAAGCACATTAATTTACTGACTTGCTCCTGATAAACATCTGTGATTTTCTTAATATTTTATACTTATTTGCATTCTCTAATTTATTTCTTCCTTCTTCTTCCAGAATATTGTACGGGGCTGCAGTGTACTGTTGGGTCCTAGCACCACTGGACTTTGGCGGGCTCTTGCTCAGAGTCAGAACCACATTCCAGGTGGTGGTCCGGGTGAGCTGACGGAGCTTCTGGATCAATACGCCCAGAATCTAGCCCAGAACATGAAGCTCACCTACCTCAACCCTGTGGCACTGGTTGCTCCAAACATTGGTAGGCTCAGAATGATGATACATCGACACAGTCACAGACAGTCAGACATGATACAAAAGCCTATCCCTGTCAGACACAGTAACAGGGAATAAGACAGTAATAAAATCTTAATCTTTACACACGATTTGCAGCGCTTTTCTCATAATGCTGTAAATCACTGCTGTGAAATCAACAAGAATGACTCATTGTAAAGCAGGAGATGAACTGCACTAATGCAAATGATGATGGCACAGCCAGAGAGCTGGCAGAGGCATTTAGAATTTCACACTCCCACACAGACATATACACTCAGATAATACTGCCAGCACACGCACAAAAACCCTTGAGCTTTGCAGCACTAGCCAACATACATCATTTAGACCTACAGATGCCAAACACAATCAAGATCACACACAGACTCTCACATGATGAAAACGCACACACATGCTCTGAAGTCCCACTGGTATGTTATAGGAGTGTGCAGGACTACCCAGCTAAACGGGGAAATCTGGATCAGTATTTGGCGGCACCATAATTAACATTTTATTATCAGTTCAGGCCCACAATCCCAGTCAGACGCTTCTTGTTAACTGTAACCCCATGTCACGGAGGCTCTTTAATCTGATATAAACATTTACTAACTCCTTTAACATGCATGGACTCTCCCAGGAAAAGCACAGTTTAGCTCTATTTTGATCTAGAAAATGGGGATAAAGTGTCCATAGGCTGTGTCAAGTTATACTCACATAACCAAAGTTCTGAATGACAGTATCCTGCTCAGGAATGTGGATGTTAATCTACAAAGAGAATCGAAGGCCAGCAGTGCTATCAATTTTAAACATCAGCCATATTCTGCAAACCAAATTCATATAGTTACGGTGGGACATTGTTGGGCTGTTTTAGTGCAGATTTGTTTTACAGAATGTACTTAATTGACTTAAGAGGAGTCAGCTAAACTTCTGTCTTTTTTGGGAGCCTCACAGAGAAAAGATTAAAACTGTCAGCCTGTGTGATGATTTCAGTTGCATTCAGCAAAGTCCCAATGTGCATTTTCTGAGCAGCTGTGTAGCTCTTTAGTACCATGTTTTCTCATCACGTACAGGATGCACTACTACTACTAGTAAAAAGTCACTGACAAGTCCTGAATTGTTTTCGATATCTGAGAAATAAATGTTTATTTAGATTTTTCAGGTGAATGAGGTCTAAAATATGTGTTAAGAGGTATTTCTGACTAGAAATGAGATGGGCTGGTTTTTGCAGGCATCTCACATGTGAGGAACTAGGAAGCATAATAATCAGTGGCCTATCAGCAGCTGTTTTACGTCAAATTACAACATTTATTAATCAGGGACAGTTCAACTGAAAATGGCATTATATGCCCTGCCTGAGCCAGTCCAAGTTCAACGCCATGAATAAAGAAGAAGCTATTTGTTGTCTTAGCAAGGGCTTCTCCTAATATCACATTAATGACGTTGAAGAATAGATATCATCGTGTTGGTCTCCACCAGTCTTGATGGAAAATTCTGAGTCTGGCCAGTCCAAGACTGAGACATGGCCAAGTAAAACTACCCCAGATTCCAAGACAAGATTGAGACATTCAAAATATGGTCTTGAGAGCGGTCTTGAGACCAAGACCATTCTTGAGCACTACAACAATAGCTACCAGTATGGGCTCCCAGTCTACAGTGATAGTTGCAAAGTACAGACCCCCAGACTTAAAATCATGCTGCCCGGTGAGCAGGTGGCCTATTGGTTAAAGGCGTTCCCCATCTACGCGGGCGGCCTGGGTTTGAAACCGGCCTGAGGCCCTTTACTGCATGTCTCTCCACTCTTGACCCTGTTTCCAACTCTATCCACTGTCCTCCCTTATCTAATAAAGGCACAAAAAATGCCCCCCCTCCAAAAAAATAATGCTGCCCACTTCAACTAGTAGTTGAATGTCATGTAGTAGTTCATGTCTTTTGTATACCAGCATGTCTTTAACTGTAAGCAACAAGTTTGCAATGAACAGTTAATGGGTTCAAATCTGAAATCAAATATGATTCAGTGCAATATGTAATAAAGGTGGGAGAAAAAATTGATTCTTTGACGCATCAGTATTTGGAGGTTAAAGATTCTGAATCAATTCTGGATGTCCCATAATCGATTATTTGAATATTGAATACTATGGAATAGCCAGTATGAAAAGGTAGAACTCGAACATGCAGCCCATAACAGCAAGGTTTACATGACCAGTTGATCATCTGTGAAAAGCACATTTTTATGTTTGTCATTTCGGATATGTTACAAGGAAAGGATACTGCTACCTTTGGTTCAGTGCAATTGTAACTTTCCAGTTGACACACATCACCCATTAGAGGATAGTGGACATTAAATTGATCTTTTTTCTAAACACAAATGCAATATTTTTATTATGTTGGACACAGTGAGATCAACAGAAATTAAAAAAAAGCATCAATAATAGATTGAGAATTGAATCGCAGCCCTATAAATCATAATTGAATCGAAACATGAGGTTCCTAAAGAATCCCCACCCCTAATGGTGGCACTCATTATTTTATACAGGTATACTGATCACATCTGTGTATAGGACATAGCAAACTTCTTAGATGAAAAACTGTGTATCAGAAGTGTGCATCATGTTATGCTACATCAATAGGTGTTAGGGTTTATTGAGCCACTGTTTTCTCAAAAACGTGAATATGTATGAGTTTAAATAAAGTGTGAGGAAAATAACTGTGGCTCTCTCACACACAAATAAACATTCATGCACTGCTCACACAGATTTCTTAGAATGAATGCATAGGCATGTTTGGCACTTTACCCTACCATCTACTTCCTGGCATTCTTAGTCTCAAATATTTTGAAATAGCTGCAGCTGTTGCAGGTATGAAGGTTGACTCTGAATTTCTCACTCAGATAAGGCTCTTAGCTACATACAGATTCAATTCCTAAGAAATGCTACACAACCAAACACAAAAATCATAAAGTAACCAGTGATTGATTCTTGCCTCATTAGCTTCTCACCCTGCTGTGTTCAGACAAAGACTTAAAATATAGTCTTGCTTGCTAGACATAACTCACTTTCCTACAGTGATTACAGCTTATTTAGTTTACTGTATATGCTTCTTTTCTGGCATTCACCCAAAAGCCTGTGAAATAACCTCAAACCTCAGACTGATGTAGATTTCCAGATGGCTAACTTTCAATTAGGAGCAGCAGCAAAAGCAATAGGAATAAGAAATATAGCCATTGCTGAATTTCACACTCCTACACGTTAAAAGAGAAAGCCGGGGTACTGTCAATAAACAGGAAAAGAATATAGATGGACTTGACACACACCCATCTGTTAGCTTCCACTAAATGAGTTTCTTTAAGACTGTGATGGTCATTTGAACGTCAAATCTTCAGTTTTCATATACTAATGAACCATTTATTTTTCCGTCGTATTCGCCATTAGAGACTTCGAACATATTTGTTTTCTTACACAACAACAGGTGAACACACATTAATATACACAGGTTACATGTCTGCAACAGTTTTAGTGAGGAATTTCTCTCCTCTCTCTGTAATGAGTCGGGTTCACTTCTGTTTGCTGGATCAAGTGTTCACTTACTTATTGGACACTCCACTGTGTACTTCCCGTTCATCACCTCATTTCCCATAAAACAACTCCTCTGCTTCTGCTCATGTGTGTATGTGTCTATTGATTCTGTATTGATTCCCAAATCCAGAGAGGCTAAATTGGCTTATTGAAAGAGCCAGCTCAGGTGTGACCTTACATGGTTGTGTTAAGGAGAAAGAGCTGAGTTTAATGAGTTTAAATCAAAAGGAACAACCCTAAACCTAATGGACAGTTTTCAAGTATGATTGTCATATTGGAAAGTTTTATAATATTATGGAGATGTTAAGTTTAAGGCTGTACTTTTGTTGGGTAAGATATTTGTGTTAAATTTGTTTTTCTGTGCCTCCTCTTTGTTCATCAGTCATGAATCTTGATCGTGTGGAAAACCATACTCATGTTCGTCGGCGTTTCCCACGGTACCACACCACCCTGTTTCGTGGCCAGGCTCTATGGGATCCCTACACTCATGTGATACTACCCCCCGCTGCTCTGGTGCCACAACGCCAGCAACAACACAGCTGGAAGGAGAAGGAGCGAACAGAGAAAGAACGTAAGAACCCAGTGTATATTTTAAGAGTGTAACTGCCTGAAACTAAGAAAAGATACTCACACAGACTTCTCTATTTCAGCTGCAGCCCCACAGAACACTGCCTCCGCCCCTGTCAGTATCTCAGCCAATCAGACAGGAGAGCACACTGCAGCGAGGCGCGCTGTTTCGATGCCTGAGCAGCCCATCACCATTGTCATCTTGCTGATCTATCGCAGTCTGGGTGCTGCCCTCCCTCCCAAGTACCACACAGACAGACGAGGAGTGAGGTAGGAATCGACCACTCTCTGAACAAAAGAAATCAGATTCACAGCAGTTCTGTAAGATGACACGAAAGCACAAAAACATGAGATTTATACAAACAATGCTATGAAACAATAAAGCAGCACATTCTCTCATTTGACAATATCAAACTTAAATTTTTGGATATTTTGCTTGATAAATGTCTTTTGAATATATCTGTTCAAATTTTCTTTTGGTTAATTGAGGTTTTTAAAACTTATCAGCAACTTAGAATGTGTTTTTCTTCTCTCATTTTCTGTCTTATTTATGATAAATAACTTAAACCTGCACTGTTTTCCCCAGACTTCCCAGGCATCCAGTAATGAACTCCCCCGTGGTCAGTATCTCTGTCTTCAACAACCAGACGTTTGTGGCTGGTCATTTAGACCAGCCCATCCTGCTTGAGTTCAAGCTTCTGGAGACAGCAAATCGCAGCAAACCATTGTGTGTGCAGTGGAACCACAGCAGCCAGTGAGTTCACATTACACCTAATCACTTGGTAAAATAATCCTATATGCACTATTTGGGTTTTTAATTCAAAATCTAAGTTGTGTGAATACATATCACTTGATTTACACCTTGGATTTTGTGCTTAATGATCTGCTTTTGAATCCTCAAATTTAACAACACGCCAGTGCCACATTCATGCAGTAGAACATAAGTGTATGAAAATGAAGGATGCATGAATTTAGACCAAGATTTAAGCAACAGCTGTGACTTGGTGGTAGAGTTGTCTCTCAGCCATCCTCAACCTTTTTCACCCAGAATGCCTCTTGTGTTTGACGCTATTTTGCAGTGCGTTCTTCAGCTACTGGTTATGTGTTCTTCTACTCAGCTCATCCGAACATGCTTTGGGATCTGTGTGCTTCGTCAGAGGAAACAAGAAGTAACTATGCTTAAACAACAACAAAATGAGAGATATTGAATCAAGTGATGAAGACATGCCGTTTACCTCGCATACAGGGGGATAATTTTATGAGAGGAGCTTCTACAGATAGAGACTCCATGCAAAGAAATAGGGGGAGAGAAACTTTAGTGAAGACTGGTTAGCTTACCGGCTGGAATAGATGTGAATGCCCACAAGAGCAACTGTTGTCATGAGTGGGACCTCACAACCCTTCAAGACATTTCTAAACAAGAATAGCGGCTCAAGGATGCTCCTGGTCTGCATCACTCACCATCCAGATTTTCCTGCCTTTCTGAATGCCATTGTTTTGCTGACCTTCAACTTTCTGAGGTTAAATTAGAGAAACTGTCCCAATCATGAACAGCTGAATAAAATATTTTTAGCCAAGTACATTAATGGCTGTTGCTTCATTCTTCTGATGGCTGATGATTTGAGAAGCTACAGTCAGCAAGATATTTTTAACTTCTGAAAACATTGATCAGCTGTTGAAGTGGAAAATTGAGCTGAAATAAATAGTTTGGGCTTAATTTGGCATTGTTTCTGACAAAGCTTGCAGACGTAAACAGCTGCTCAGCTACGCTGAGGTGGAAGAACATGTAGCTGAAGCACAGATTGCAAAATAGTGTCGAACACAGAGGCTTTCTGGGTGAAAAATAAAATGCTTCAAAAATCTTGGATCTAGCACACCACTGAGTCAGCATTGTTATTTGGCCCATTTTACCTAAAACTCACTAAACGATGCAGAGTAGTTATACCTGTCTGTGGCTCTATATAGCCTGGCTTCCCAAAACTACTGTTACCAAGTACCTCATACAACTCAGCTTAAAAAATACAAAAATATTCCTTTAACATAGCAGCCTCGATCATCAGTGTGTGAATGAGAGTGTTTGGTGTGTCCTTTGGTTTTGAAGTGCTTTCAGTTGTAAGATGACTGCTATTCAAGCTTAGATCTATTTACTATACATAAACTAACGCAAACACATTTGCTTACACACAATAGACCATTTTTTGCAGTCCAGTAAATAAACTAAAATATTACAAGCAATGTCTTAATAGGGATACAACATTTTATAATTATTTCTAAGTCCAACTCTGTGTCTCTGTGCCTTTTTGTATCTCTCCTTTTTTGTCTGTTGTTTTGCTCTGTAGGTATGAGATAGGTGGTTGCTGGACAGTCAGGGACTGTATGGTGGTGTACAGGAACACGTCTCATGTCCGCTGTCAGTGCCAGAGATTGGGCACATTTGGCGTACTGATGGACAGTTCACACCGAGAGGTTAGTGATGTGTCAGGGGAAAATAACTTTATTATAGTCATTTAGCTTGCTTTCACTGACATTGCAGGGAAAAAAAATATTTCATACCAGCGTGTCATTTTCCTTTTTTTCTTCGAACATCTCATCTAGTAGTTGCTGGATTTACTATGTGTAAAAGTTTAAAATCCCAAGAATTAAATCCTGCCTTACACTTTAAAGGCTAAAGGAAGCCTTGTTCCAGCTGTAAGAGATTTTCACGGTTTAAAACAAACCTCATGCCCAGCACACACCAGCATACTAAGAGATTCTGTGTTAGATCTTCCTTCTTTTCTTCCACTTTTAGTCTCTCTATAAACATGTCAGTTCAAATGTAGAGGTCCTCTACCTCTCCTGTTTCTGTCTGAACTTTATATATTTACTGCAGTCTGTGCAGTTGTCCTATTTCATGATTTAAAGGGTTTTCACCCCTTTTTAAAATGTCTTCAATAATCTATCAGGTGTTGCAGCATTACTGTCTTTATTTTTTTTTCTTTTCTTTTCAAATGATTTGACAGTTTTGCTGTAAATATTGTCAGTTCTCACTCAGTGAAGCAAAACATAGAAGTGCAAGAAGCATCCCAAACTGAAATACCTTCATTTCAATATTTAATCTTTGCCTAATTTCACCGTGTGATTTTCATCTTTTGCTCAGACTCAGTCCTTCCTTACCAGTGTTTTCTCCACTATTACTCCCCTTCCTCTCCTCAGCCTTTTCTTTTCATCTACACCCACTGATATGATACAAATCCAGTAATAACCCCTCTCTGTGTGAAGGTTTCCTATGTGTATGAACTTTTATTTTATATTCCTATTGTAAGTGAAATTGTTTGTATGGTACTGCTGGCTGTGAAGCAAATTGCCCCTCGGGGATAATAAAGATATCCTTGATCCTTGATCCTGTCACCTCTCCACACTTCTATGAGCAGCAGCTGGAGGGAGATCTTGAGACGCTGGCCTTGGTTACCTACTCCTCTCTCTGCGTCTCCATGCTGGCCCTCCTTCTCACTGTCATGGTGCTCTCCTGCCTCAGAGGCCTCAAGTCCAACACCAGGAGCATCCATTCAAACACAGCAGCGGCCATGTTTCTATCTGAACTGGTGTTTCTACTTGGAGTCAATCAGACTGAACAACAGGTAGGTACTGGTGGGATGATCTTTGTTTGACTTCCTAAAGGTTTGTTGGTTTGTGATGTATTTCACCTGTTTCCATTCCTGTTTCTTTTACCCCATGGCATCAACATGGCATCTGGGAACTATTTCACTTTCTCACTGATGTTCTGATGATTTGACTATGCACAGTTGCGGTAAAAACATCCTTGGCTTCATCTGATAATCATTTTCTGTGCGTACTTTCAGTACTAAAGGTCATAGAAAGACATTTTATAAAACAGGATTTTGTTTTTCACTTTTTAAAGACAGCTATACTCTGTCTCTATCAAGCAGTCGTCTTCTATCTAGCCCTGTTTCTCCTAACTAGTGATTCTCTATATCACAAGCATGCATTTTTCCTCATCACCCTCAGTGCTGTATGTTTTTTTCTGTTTCTTTTCCCCTTAGTTTATGTTTCTCTCCTGACCCTTTTCAGCCTCTTCTTTGTTATATCATGTGTATGTTTAATGAGCAGTGAGTCCTACTGAAAATATGTGCCCACTCAGCATGAAATCCAATTAATTAAGCTGTAACCCCCACAAAGTGAACTCTACTGCTCTTACAGTGTGACTGGTTACTTCTAGATGAACAATATGTTCTCTAATTCTTGTACATCATGCTTGGGAGAGCATGTTAGTGCTCACAGCAGTGGTGTGGGTTTGTGTGAACATCTTTTTTTTATATTTTTGTGCATATTTCCGTTTTTCTGTCTTTTGTGTGTAACTCTTAGTGTTTGTATTAATGTGTGTGGGTGTGTGAAATTCATCGTCTGGCCTTCTTCCTGCCAAGGCTGCTGCTATTTCTGTGTTGTCTCTGGACACATCGTTAGGAGACTATAGTGAGCTTCTTTTAACCTTAGGAAATTAGAATCTAAAAGACTATTTAACTTAATCAAATGTAAATAGTGCTCACTTGCAGTTTGTCTTGAGTGAAATAAATCTGTGAAAGTGTGTGAAGGATGAGAAAGAGGTGCATGTGCACTCAAAGTGTTTAATGTTGTCTACATGCAATTAAAAAAAAGTCTGACTGAAGACAGGATACAGTTGTGTATTTTTTTTTAAGCAAAACTTTATCAAAAACTTTAATTCACAAGAATATTTTCCATTAGTCAGTGTTTTTTTTTTTTTTTTTTTTTTAGACTTTTTGGTAGATGGGTATTGTCCAATTAAGACTGATTTCAGTCCTTGCAACTTGTTCAGATATCTTAAACATTTGAGCCTTTAAAGCAGCAGTCTACTTTGTGTTATTCTGTTGTGTCTTCCTACTTTATTTTAGTATTCAAATGATAGCTTGAATGATGAATCCCAGTTTCCAGAAACCATGTATTTATACTCACAAAGCAGTGCATTCAAAGCTTTTTGCTATGTTTGTTCTTATCTTTTATGAACACCAAAAAGTTCTTGGAAGATAATGACTTACTTCACCTTTAGATGTGCAGGGGCTGTTTTTTTCTGTGCCGCTTGAGTTTGGCATCTCATCAGCCTCGGCAAACCGACTAAAGAGTTCAAATAACACACTTCAGACATCCATGAGTGCAGCCCAAGGATGATTTCTCCAAAAGCTTAAATGCTAATGTTCTGCATTATTCATGGAGAGGTTCAACATTACTGTCAATCCAAACAACAACCCCTAACAGACATAAGTGATTTGGAACTTAATCTTTTGCCTTGGATTAAATATGATGATTTGCAGTCTAAACCACTGCACTGTTTGGCCGAAGGCATAATTCTACACTCTTAGCACTGACTGAGACATCGATTTACATCACTGTTGGTTTATAGATATTCCTAAAGATAAAAGAAGTAAGACCTGGACTTGTTGAAATCTGTTCAAAATGTTGTTTGTAGCTGCTGCCTCACAAGCTTAAAATATATAGATAAAAAAACATTAAGAAATATGGATTTAAAAGGTCTTATTTAAACTGTTGCATTTTTTTAATTTATATGTAATTACAACAGTTGATGATCCCTCTGTAGCCAGAGGACATTTTAGCCATATCTCAAAATGCTTGCTGTTGTTTTATTTTGTTTTTTGTTTTTTTGTTTTGTTTTGTTTTGTTTATCGTGAACACATAAAATGCATGAATACTTTTTAGCACAAAAAGTACCAAGGAGAAATTACCCACCTGCTAGGTATTTTTTTTTAATTGTGTGTAGTTTTTCTCATCATGTTGCTACGGATATACCCCTTGAAAGCAGTTAGGAGAGTGCTCTGGGGTGTTATTACTATAATTCAGCATATTAACAACATTCATATTCACTCACATCAGTTATTCTCTGCATTTCCTGGAGGTGTATAGTATCACACGGTCACAAATCCTGTTCAGTTGTTGCTGGGCTGATTAAATTATGAATGCCCTTTGTTTAATGTATGACACCTGAAGTGTTGCAATAAAGACTTGTTGACTGCTTGTCAAGATGTCTGCTCTGCAGCTGTCATAAAATCAATAGTAAGGATTATATTTTTATTTACTGTTCTTTACATTTTCTCCTTTCTTTGTTGCTTTTTTTCTTTTCTTTGTTGTCTCACAATTTCCCAGTACTTTTATTTTGTCTCTGTTCTTTTCTTTCTTTTCCATCCTCCTGCTTTCTTTGACTTTTCTCCTTTCCAAGAGCAATTGTAGACCCTTTCTGAGAGTGCTGGAGCACCCCTAAATTTCATCTTAGCACCCCCTAAATAATTATAAACAGAGCCAGTGTGACAGTAGATTTTGTTTTTACATATAATTTATTTTTCTGACAGAACACAGAATAACACTGTTGCAGACAGGTTCAAAAAGGAGAAAAAGAAAATACAGTTACATGCCAAGCCATACATATCTATATAGCTTACAGACACAAAATGCACAAGGTTTTTTTGTCATAACAGTACTAACATTAACACAGGGGGAATACAAGTGGAGAGTTTTGGGTCCATATTTACTAAGTAGAAGGACAAACGGGTAAATTAAGAGTCATAACACAGATATGTGAATGGTCTGCCATACAATGACCACATATTATCTACAACATTTGAACTGGGCACTAGATTGTTTAGATTTTTGTTTTGGTGTTAAAAAATCTGATAAGGTTCTCCCATGAAAAATTCCTCCATGATTGTGAGGATGTGGTAGTGATTTGTGTGTTGATTATATTTGTTCAGCCACCCCACTTCCTTTTCCTGTTTTCACACTAGATTTTCAAATTTCACAAATTGCAATGTCAATTTTACCTTTAATTCTTTCACTGAAATCCTCTCCATATTAAATAGCAGAAAAATTCAGGGGTCAGTGATGCAAAAGTTAAGTTATTTGGTGAGATATTATTTATTTTATAGTATACCATTTGATTCACAAGTTCTTTGCTCAATATTTTGTTGTTACAAAGGGGTTTACAATGGCTTATCAAAAATTAGACTTATGATAAGGTTGTAGGATAAACAGGGTCATTCTCACAAAATCTTGCTTTAAGAAATGGCAAACATGAAAATTATAAAAGTATGTACTGTGCTTAACAAATTTATTAAACCACCCTAACCCTAACCAAAGTAAGGTTTATGCCACAGCTGCCCTAAAATAATAGCATTTGAAGTTACCAAATTCATTTTTTATGTTTCTGCAATGGTTAATACATCAATTAGTAGAAGCTCTTTAACCCAAATGATATTTTTAATGCTAAAATATAATTAATATTGTTATCCATGATTTTTCAAAATTATTGATTTACAAAAAAACTGAAAAATAGTAAAGCACATTAATAATTTTTGATTAATATGTCAAATTATAGTTATTTTCTTGCATTCCTGAAGAGAAAAATGAGTTTTAGTGGTTGAATGTTATGCTTGATTCATTTCTGACTTCTCAGAGAAGCCCAGTGAGCCAGCTCAAATTTGTGTGTATTCAGTTTGAAATCCCTCATTCCTGTTCAAAATGGTAAAACGTGGAGAGCTCACTGAAAATGAAAGAGTCCGAATTAAAGCACTTCATGATGCTGGATGGTCTCTGAGACAAATATGACAGGTGGTCTAATAAATTTGTTAAGCACTATAACTAAGAAAAAAAATAGGAGTATAAAGTACAAGGTCTTTGGTTACAGGAATAATAATTTCAAAACACACACTGGCAATTTATCACATTTTTATCCACATTTCACCAAACTAGTCCATGCATATTCTCATTACCACAACAATCCTAAAACACACAATTATGGAAAAATTATAAAAACATTTTTTATTCTGAAAATGAATAATGACCAGGCTCAAAGTCAAGACATTGTTGTAAATATATTTTTTCGCCTAAATACTTCTTTTTTCATTTACTGATTTTTCTCATTACCACAACCTCACTGAATTGCACACTTGCAAGGAACTCTGCATGTCACAATTTGATGGGAAGCTAAGCACCCCTAAAAGTCTGTCCCTAAAATTACGCCTTCTTCTTTCTTTACTCTAATTTTTCTCATTCTGTCTTCCCCCAGTTCCTGTGCACAGTTGTTGCTATCTTGCTGCATTACTTCTTCATGTCCACATTTGCCTGGATGTTTGTGGAGGGCCTTCATATCTACCGCATGCAGACTGAGCAACGTAACATCAACTTTGGTGCTATGAGGTTCTACTATGCCATCGGCTGGGGCGTTCCTGCTATTATCACAGGTAATATATTACTATTATAATAAACTTTATTTACATTGCACTTTTTTAAAACACGCAGTTACAAAGTGCTTCACAAATCCAAACACTTTTTAAAAGAAACTACAAACTTTGGCAGACGATGTTATTGGGATGATTGTTTCAAAGTTTAGGAGCTGCCACTGCAAATGCACGTTCACCTCTAAGGACTGTAAGAAGGCCCTGATCAGATGATCAGAGATGGCGACTGCTAGAATAACGGCTCAGTAATTCACTTATATATGTAGGAGCTAGGCCATGCAGGGTTTTGTATGTAATTGATAAAACAAGAGTGATATGGGAATGATGACTAGTATGTGTTAACCTAGCTGCTACAGACTGAAGATGTGAAATGGAGGAAGAGTTACAGTTATCTAACCAGGGAAAAATTAGGGTGTGGAAATTTCAGTATGTTTTGCTGTTAGTATGGGTTTGACTTTTGTAATGTTTCTAAGATAAAAGAAGAACGATTGAGCCACTTTTGTAATCTTAGAGTCAAAGTTTAAGTGTTTGTCAAATACAACACCAAGATTCTTGGCAGAGCACTATATATTGAGGGCCAGGGGTCCCATGTAGTGGCTGACCTCCTTATGAAAATTCTTGGGGCCGATTACAAGAATGTTAGTTTTATACACGTTGAGACTCAGGAAATTTTGAGACATCCAGCTAGAAACAGAAGAAAGGCAGTCATGAAGGACAGGTTGATCAATAAAGTGATTAGGTCAAAATGAAAAATACAGCTGAGTATCATCAGTGTAACAGTGGTAAGAGGCATTACCGGTGGACTAGTGCAAGTCACCCAGAGGTAACCTATAAAGTGAAAATAGTATTGGACCCAGAATTGACCCTTGTTGGTATCCACATTGCAAGAGGGCTAAAGAGGATTTAAATAATTAATGCACACATTGAAATATCTGTCAGACAGGTAGGAGGGGAACCATTTCCGTGCTGTACCTGAGATGCCCACACACTTTGCTAATCAGTCAATCAATTAGAATTACATGATGAATAGTTTCAAAGGCTGCTGAAAGGTCTAATACAACCACCTTTGTCTAATACAGTGGTTCCCAAACTTTTTCTGCCGGGCCCCCCTTTGGCAGATGAAAATTGTTTCAGCCCCCTGACCATACACATCAACATGTAAATGTAAATATGTAAATGTATGACAAACACACCGTCAGTCACAAACTGCTATTGTTTTTAGAATTAACCTCAATGAAACTTCAAACTTTTGTAGAAATAACGATAGCCATAGCTTTTAACCGATTTTTAAAATTCAAAATGTCTGAGGATGAACAATTTCCTGAAAATGAAAACTTAGGTAACAGCTTTAATATGTATTCTTCCAGCCCTGCGATAAGTCAGTGGCTACAGTGGGCTTGTTTCGTGCTGCAGATCTTCCCCAGTCCTGGGTGCAGCTGTGAGACTGCCACTCTCAGTTCATTTTCAATGTCCAGTTTTGATCTGTACTTTGTCTTGATGGAGGTGACTACAGAAAATCCTATCTCAGACAGGTAGGATGTGGCAAAAGGGAGGAGTGTAGTCAAGGCTCTCCTGCCCAGCAGTGGTTACTCCCTCTCCACTCCAATCTTGAACTCCAGTCGCATCCTTAAATCTGAGGTGACATCATTGAATTGCTCTTCCTCTGCTGTGTTGAAGTCATCAGCTGGTGTTGCACTGAAGGGGTCTCTGATCCAGTCATATTTTGCTGAATCTTGCACTGGAAAATACTTTAGGAAATGTGTTTTAATGGCAACGATTGAACGATTTCAAGCTTTTAAATGAGTCTATATTACTCCCTGTAATTCGCTGCTGCCACATCTCCAGTTTTCTTGTGAATGATGTGGTTTTATCTGCCAGCTGTGGGAGGTCTTGGTGCCCTGCATCTGCACATTAAGTTCATTGAGTTTTTGAAACATGTCACTCAGGTATGCAAGCTTCATGAGGATGTTGTTATCTTTAAACTTGTAAATCCTCCTCCTCCAAGACGATTTTGATCTCATCCCGCAATTCAAACACCCTGGACAAAACCTTCCTACGTGACAGCTACCGGGACTTGCTGTGGAACAATACAGCTGTGTGGTCAGAGCCCATCTCCTCACACACAGTGCAGAGAAAATCCGGGCTTTGGCAGGTTGCGTTTTGATGAAGTTTACTGTGGCAGTAACATCAGTCATAACATCATTCAGCTCAGGACTCAGCTGTTTGGAAGCAAGTCCCTCTTGGTGTATCATGCAGTGCGTCCACTGCACGTCCAGGGAGACGCACTTGATGAATGCCTGAAGCCTTCCTGTCTCCCAGCCATTGCTTGAGCCCCATCTGTGCAGATTCCCACACAGTCCTCCCATTTTAAATCAGCATCTTTCAAGTAAGTGTCAATGATGTTGAACAACTCATCCACAGTGGCCCTGTTTTTTACAGGTTTACAGAAAAGCAAATCCTCCCTCAAAGCATCAGTTTTGATGAATCTGACATGTTATTAATAAACAGTCCTTGTTGCTATCAGTGGCTTCGTTCACCTGCAGAGCAAAAAAGTTGTCTGGTATGTTGTCATTGAGCTGCTTCTCGATGTTTTTTGACATGTCATAAATGCGCCTTGCAATGGTATTGTTTGATAGAGGGATAGTCTTAAGTTTGTAGGCAGTTGCTTCATCAATCATAGTTGAAACCATATCAATAGCTGCAGGCAATATTAATTCCTCAGGGATGGTGTGTGGTTTTTACATTTTGCAACTCTGTAGGCTACTTTATAAGAGGCAAGTTGAGCATTTGATGTAGAAACAGCTGTATTTGTAAACGTATTTGGTTGTGCACAACAGCTGAGAAGTTTTTTTCCTGAAGAACTCCACAGGCTTGTGTGTGTGTGTGCAGGATGTAACGTCTCGTTACATCCTGCACACACAAAAGTGGCGTGTGTGCAGGATGTAAAGTGGATGTAAAGTAAAGTGGCGTTTTAGCTTGTTCAGCTTCATGCTGTCAGAAGCTAGCACTTTCAGGCACAGCACACACTGTGTTCTCTCTTCGTTACCCACCGTTGTACAGGTGAAGCTGAGAGCGAGATATGTATCATCATATTTTCTTAACTTTGCTTTAGTATTGTCTGTTGTAGTGTCATTGTCGCCCTTGTGTTTTCCTGGAGGTCCATTGACGCCAAGGCCCACTTTAGGAACCACTGGTGTAATAGAAACGCCCGCATTAAAATGTCGTTAGAACTTTTCAGCAGTGCTGTTTCAGTGCTATATTCTTGACAGAAACAGAATTGAAATTTATCAAAGACAATGTGACCTTCTACAACTTGAAGAGAATGCTTAGCAAAAACTTCCTCAAGGATTTTGGAGATAAATGGAAGATTAGACATTGGTCAATAGTTAGAAAGCCTGAGGAATCGGAAGAGGGGCTTCTTAATGCAGCCTGAAGAGAAAGACTGGTTAATGATGGTGAGAAGACAGGGTAAAAGTGTAGAAAGGACATCTTTAAGCAATTTAGTGGGATTATATCACTGGGGGCAGAAGATGGGCGCGTGAGAGTAACACACATATTCACACACTTTTCAGGCATACAAGATTTGTGTGATGTTTGTCAGAAATTAGTCAATGCATCTATGTTCAAAGAGACAGACAAACCCACATTAATGCATATTGTCACATTAGTGCAGACACTCATTTACAATAAGTCTGGCTGTGCAGATAAGGAGTCCTATTGACACTTGTATGAAACAGGTCTCAGTGACATTTTAATATACAGATAGTAAGCCTCATACACATTTGCACACATAGACATACACACTCACAGGCAAAAGCAATTTATTTCTTGACACTCACTGTGAGCAAGTAATATCTGATTACTTCTCTCACTCCTCCTTTGACACACACTTAACAAACACACACACACTTGCAGTTTCCAGCCAAACTCATACATGCGTCAAATCTTCTCTATCTTTGGCTGTTATCCCTCCACAAATACAGACAAAACTCACTTCACTTTCCCAGAGGAAGAGAAATATCTCCCATCAGATACACACACACAGGTTGTAATGTCTCACCTGTGCCCCTAAGGTCTTTATCCCTCTTGTCTGTCTTATGTAGGTTTTTCCTGGCCCTGTTACTTTTGCTTCTCAATTTAGGAAATCTTAGCATTCACAGTTGTCAAAGTCTTTATAACAGGAGCAGCGACTTTACTGTTCTTACATTTGTCTAAAGCTTTCCAGTGGCAACTAATGGCAATTTTATGGATGTCTGGTTTGGTTTGGTCATGGAGAAGTTGCTGTGCACTGATAATGACTGAACAACCTGTTGTTATTTAACAGTGGTAACAGTTGTAAATGGTTGTATATAAAAAAATCAGCTTTTCTGTGTTTCCAATTAATCACTTTAAAGGGGACATATTTTACCCTTTTAAGACAAGTGTATATTGGTCTCAGAGGTCCCCAAAACATGCCTGTGATGTCTGTTGCTGAAAAGCACTCCAGTTTTGGATTTATGTATGTTTAAAAAAAAAAAAAACACCTCTGTTTCAGCCCTGCTCAGAGTGAGCTGTTTCTGTGGCTGTAAATGTTACTGAGCTGTCTGACTCTGCCCCTGACCACACCCCTCCCAGGAAATGGATGTGGCCAGCTGAGAGGAGGAGTGGAGGGCGGGGCTTTCTTCCAAGCTGGGAGGGCCAACTGAACCTGGGGGCGGGACTAATTCCCCAGATGACATCATGAGGGGAAAATTGGAGAACTGTTTATTTCAGCACACATTTTTCTGAAGGTTGCGGGGGGGTGTTCTGGTATTTGAGGGGATTGTGGACAGGCCAGGGCACATACTGTATTTTTGTTAGAAATGCATGTCCCCTTTAACTTTGGCAGCTAGCCATAGTTTAATCTGTCCTGCCAGAGATTTCATTGCCCTGCTAACGTAGATTTTTACAAGGTACTGAAAATATTTTACACTACTCATAATGTGAAGATCTTTTGCTTCGTGTTGCCACTTCTCCAGTACCCCTTGTTAGACAGTCTGTTCTGCGACCCCACACCTCTTTATCCTCCCCATAAACTTGCCTGTGTATTCACACACTTGCATGAACTGAATTTACTAGGACTAACACGGGTCGAATGACCTAGATTTTTAAATTATTGATAGAGCACTAATTTGTGTTTGTTCTGATATGTTATTAACCTTTCTTGCCAGTGTCTTTCAATGTCTTAGTTTCTCATACTATGCTCCCTCCCTCTGTGCCTCTCTCTGTGACTGACAGCAGAGGAGATCTTAGAGTTGATCTTTCCGTCTGATCAGACTGTCTATGTCTTCCTTGCAGGCTTGGCAGTTGGTTTAGACCCAGAGGGTTACGGGAACCCGGACTTCTGTTGGATTTCTATTTATGACAAACTCATCTGGAGCTTTGCTGGTCCTATAGCCATCGTCATTCTGGTAACTGTCTCCCTCTCACTTTTTGTGTGCTCAGAGTATTGTGTAGACAAATGAATACAAATATGATGCAAACAGTGATGTGGTAAGACTGCTAAAGTGATTCTGGCTATACCTTTTTAGAAATAATGAATCAAAACATCCACGGATGAGCTTACCTCTGCATGTCTTTAGTTATATCGACAAAGGGGAAACTCTTCTGTAAATACAAATGTGTGAAATCTCCATTTATACTCCTTCTCCTCTTAATAAAAAATTACCAGTTATTTAATCATTTAATCATAAGTTGCAGTTGAACCTTAAAAAGAAGAACTATTTGGACTCAGCGTAACCACCGTTTTAAATTCTCCCCATGTGTACAGTTCGACTTCACATATTTTTCAAGCCTCATCTTTGACACAAAATTATACAAGATTTGTACTGCTTTTAAGTAAATGCAGGCCATAGCTGTCAGAAATCAGTATTTTGTAATGTTGGTTCCATCAGTGTGAACTGTTTTTCTCTTCTTTTTGAAGCAAATTTGACATGGCATTTTTTTATCCAAAGTAACCTTTTTTGATATGATCTTTTTATCCACATTGATTATGTTTCATCTTTTAAAGTCATCGCTGAGGTTGCTCGTGGCAGTATTGGATTTGATGAAATATTTACAAATGTTGCCTTACCGTTTCTATCGATTTATTTAATCCAGATGAATGGCGGGATTTTCATGATTGTAGCAAAGATGTCCTGCAATCCCTCTCAGAAGGAGACCAAGAAGCTCCCAGTCATGTGAGTATTTTTGAACATCACGGAAGCCTGCACTTCTTTATTATTTCAGTTGTCAGATGGTAAATAAATTAAGACAGTAAAGCCTTTTAATAAAATTGATTTAGCTTTTTAGAGCCTTTCGATTTAATAAAAGAAGAATCAGTTCATGCAATAGTCTGTGTACTATTTAAAAGAATGGAAGCATCATCATCTGCGTTGTACAGTCTAAACTGTTCTCTAAAATGCATGTAATGGCTTCAACTCTATGGTAATTGTGCTGGTCTGAACTATGTAGTACTGACACAAATTAGTGCAGTACTTTTTTTTATAATTTGTTGGTTTTCAATTTAGCCTACTATAGAAATAACATGATGATACTTGAATAGGGAGTGATAAATAAATCCTTGAACCATGGAGGTCGTTGTTTTGAAAAATGGTTAGAGACTGTTTACAGAGGAGAATCTTATGCCTCTCTTGTGTCCCTCAGATTTTGAATCACCAATGATTATGTCAGGCATTGGTATTAATCAAATAATTTAAAACCCACGGAAACCACTGAAGATAGTGGTATCTTTCACACCTATTTCAACATTAAACCAAGGATTTTTGTACATTTTTTTCTTTTATATTCTCTGCTCTGCTTGCACAGTTCCTCATCTTCATGTTTTTCCCTTCCTTTCTGCCACTGAAATCTCACCATTCCACTGACTGTGAAGTAAAGTATAGGGTGTTTGAAAACAACCTAAACATGAATGAAACCCTCAGTGGTATGGGATTATAAAATCTTAGAATAAAGTATTGCAAGATTTTTTTTTTAATCCTTTTTTTTTATTTGCTGGTTTTAATGCAGGCTGTATGAGGAGGGTGTTTTTTATTTTTTATCAAATTCTTCTTGGTGAATCTAAATTTAACCTTTGTTTCTCACACTTCCTCCTGTGTTTCTTTCTTCAGTGCTACAATTCGCAATGCCTTTATGCTTCTGCTAGTAGCCACCTCCACCTGGCTGTGTGGTCTAATGGCTGTGAACAACAGCATCCTTGCTTTCTACTACATTTTCAATGTCCTCTGCTTGGTGCAGGTATGACAAAAGTTTGTCTTTTTAAGCCAGTGACTTTTTTGCAAGACTTATAAGGACAACTCACTTAAAACTTAGATGCTTGCTTGCTGTTTATGATCTCTCACTATGTGTCTTCCTGTGTCTCTCTACCAGGGTCTGTCTGTGATGCTGGTCTTCACTGTGTTCAACTCAGAGGTTCAGGAGGCCTGGAGTGTTGCCTGTTTAGGAAAAAAGAGCCCAGGAGAAGACCCACCAAGACCACCTCAGAACACTGTGAGTTACACAGCCTTCAGTTTGGTCCTAATACTACTGCAGCTCATCTCCTCTAACTTTCTAAAGGTGCTATCGACTGCGAGAACTTTCCCCAGGAACTTGGTACCCTTTGAGGAACTCTGTACTTTTCAACTGCAGAACCCAGGGTCTAGATTTACTTTTGGGGTTGAAAATGTACCCTTTGATGATTCTTTGGGTCATACTGTCCAAAGGCTCTTTGACTACAGGGCATGGGGCTGCAGTGCTGAATGTTTCTGATTGGTAATTAGGTCAACAACTCTGGCTTTTATCAAGCTTTGGATTACCTGGATGACGATCAACACAAACTAAAAGATGAAAATTGTATATAATGATGGAAGGGACTGTGTCTTTTCCCCTACACAGACCCTTCATTACAGTTCATCCAAATATGAATAATGAAAGATGTAATTCACAAAAAATAACTATAATAATTAAAACCACAAATACACTTCTGCTGAGGATTACAAAACTGACAATTACATTTGGCCTCTTAAACATTAGGTCCTATGCATCTAAATCTATAGTAGTAAGAGATACAGTAGTACATAATAATATAGATTAACTTTGTCTTCCTTAAATCTGACTGTATTGGGATGTCTGATTTGCACAGTCCTTCCTGGTGGTTAGACTCTGGTGGAAACAGACAATAGTGGCCACAGGAACCATTAATTCTTTGAGGAGAAGTCCACTAGACTTAAAATTCTTGATACTTTCGTTGAAAAAGCACCTTAAGATTGACTGCACTAGTTTAGATATCAACTGACGTCACTGTAATTTTATACAAAGCACACAGCAAGCAGGCAAAAGTAAATTCCAAAATGTGATCAGCGAAAATTTACATGTGCATGAATAGTAATGTGCTATTCATCATACTATCACAACTTGCATGTGAAGCTGTAAATCATCTCACTACATGATCCCAGAGCTATTTACTATTTCTAGAGGCCCATTCATATAGTGTCCATTACTGGACAAGCACAAAAGCCCCCTTCCCCTTCCATTCCTTCTTCCCTCTATCTATCCATCCATCCGTCTTTCCTGTCCTCCTTCTTTCCCCTCCTTCTGCCTCTGGGATTGTCACTGACCCAGTTAAAACAATATACTGACCAGGGGAGCCCTGCTCACTCTTTAGCCCACTTCTTCAAAGCACTGTCCAGGACAGTGTGTGTGTTTGTGCATTTGAGTTTCAGTTCAACAGTAGACCACAGGATTGTATCACATTCACCAGCAGGGTTTTACCATTCCCCATAGGGAAGGTTTTAGGGATCCTTCCTTTGTCATGCTTCAGGTCATGTTGAAATGCTGTCTTAAGCCTTCTGGTGATTTGTTTTTTACTAAATGTGTAGGTTTAGCTGTGTTTATTTGTGCAGCCTCCGCTATTACCCAGTGTTCTCAACATTTAGTCTGGATTTGTGTGCTTATGAAATTATTTATGTTACATATATACATGCAGTAAATGTGCTTGTATACCCCATTTTCACCAAAGATCCTTCAGTTCTTCCTTGTGCCATCTCAGGCAAAACAGCTCTTCGGTTCACACAGTCAGCATGCTGTTTTTACCTCTGATGAACCATATGTATAAATTATCACCTGTGTCCTTTCTTCCCCTTTTCTAAGCCAGACTACAGGATGAGTTATTTATGACCACAGTGACCTCATTACAGTATAGAAAGCTACGGTTTTGTCTCGTTTCCAGGCTAGCTACTTCAGCAAGATTTTTTATTTTTGCAACCAATCAGCATTCAGCTGTTGTAATAGCCATCCAGACTCTCTGGAAACTGTAGTGACCATAATAGGGTTGTCGTTTTTTTTTTTTTTTTTTTTTTTTTTTTCTTTTTTTTGTGTGTGTGTTTTTCAAAATAAGAGTTCTTAACAGCCAATTATATTCCAAAATACTCCTTTTCTAATGATATGAAAAGAGAGAGAATTTAAGAGAGAATCTCTTGTTGAGCAAAAAAGCTAAGAGAGTAAGCCCATAATGAGGGGTGGCCATAATATTAGAATGTTCTGTATTTTATGTGAATATAGCTGGACCTATATTTTTGAGTAGATCAACTTTTGAAAAACAGAGTCACAGAGAATGTATAATTATATTTAAAGAAAAATCAAAGGGCTACCATGGTAACTGTCCTATGTTGTTCAAAAATGTTTCCAGTGACAGTAATTGCTACTTTCTCATCCTTCTTATATGTTCATGCATGTGTGTTCAGGCTCAGAACCCCTATCACAACGCATCCCTGTTGGAGCAGAGCGGGCTGCACCGTATCACACTGGGAACCTCCACCATCTCCTCTGTCAGCTCTGCCAGGTATATAAACACACAGACACAGATTTATCACAGCTTGACCTTAAAGTTAGAGTTTGTTTAGACATAAACCTTCCAAAAGTTAAAGACAAACAACAAAAACAGTTTCCATACAACTAGAAATCTGTCAGCTGTGACTGATTGTCTGTGACTCTGATTTGGGATAAAATTGCTTCAGGGAGGAATTTCCCTCTCTAATAAAAAGCATGTCGTGTATTTTATGGGTCAGTGGGGTGAGGATAAGGAAGATTGGTTGGAACAATGTCATGTACTGTATGTAGAGCAACACTAATGCACTCTCAGAGTGGCTGTTTGTGTCTTTATCGCTCAGTGATTTTCTGTCTTGTGTGTCTTTGCATGCATGTGTATACAGTACATACTGTGTGTGCGTTATTGCTCTCTTTTTTAATCTGCATTGCCCTTTGGGGGCTATTATACAGTGTACTAAATGTGAGCGTCAGTATGCCCTTAATCCAATCCTTTTTTCACATTAGGGAGAATCTTTTGGCTCGTCAGACTCTGGAGCAAAACATCGTCCACACTGGAGCCACAGACCTGGATGTGGCCATGTTCCACAGAGATGGAGGTACACACAACAGACACAGTTACAGGAAGTACACATACATAAACACACTAAACAAGCAGTGATTTCAGCATCTACTTTCCTTCACACCTATTTAGTTATCTTGTCCATTCCTGTCCTTCACTCTTTCTTTGTGAATATTAGTGGATAAAAAGTTCATATGCCCATACGGTAGAATAAAAACTAGTTTCTCTTCTCTCTTTCTCCTGGCTGCCTCCTTTTTTCTACTGCTCTCTTTATTTTTTTTTTCTCTTGATCTTCTCCCAGGTGAGGATTCAGACTCAGACTCAGACCTCTCCATGGAGGAGGAGCGCAGTCTCTCCATTCCCTCCTCTGAGAGCGACGACAACGTCAGACTACGTGGGCGGATCCAGCGGCGATTCAAACGCTCCAATCACAGTGAGCGTCTGCTCACTGAGACAACTCACAATGGCACCAAAGGTTGATGATTTATAAACTTCACTATGATCCATCTCCACATTCTTGCCTATTTGGCTGTGAAGAAGTCACATATTATGTAACCGTCTGCAGTTATTTTAAGTCTAGCTTCAGGACAATTAAACAGATGTTATAATGATAATGATTTGATCTGAAGCAAAATAGATATGAGATGGTAAAAATGCGTAGTTAAATGGAGTTTACAGGTTCAGGAAGGATTACATCAACAGAAAGTGTTTAGATTATGCCTGTCTATGTTTAATCTCTATTATAAGGTTCAAGGTGTCATCATCTGTGAGGTTGAACAAGGGTTTTATATTGACTCATAAAAGGGCTCATTTCTTACTGTTAGTATTCAGAATATAATATCTGAAGATGTTTGTTAAGCACAGAAATAAAGAATGTTCACAAGGTAGGAGTTTTTAATTCAAATGTATCTCTCATCCTTCCATTATCTGTCCCTGGATCCCTTCTGAGTCCTGGGGCCTGGTTTGTATTCCTGGAAAGGTCACTTCTTAAAAGAGATGTCATGCAGATATTAATTCATAGCAGTCAAGACTGACATGCATCTCTTTGGTGGAACAAAACTCTCACATGTTGTGTGAACACACAAAGACCTAACGCCACCCAGCTGAGCCATACAATTTATTTCATTGACAGAAGGCCACTCTTTTATCTAGGATATAAAGAAACATGCAACACATGTAGGCGCAGCACCACACACACATTCAACAAGAGAAAATGTCAGCACTAGTAGACATAAATCAATACCTACTTTCTTCTGTAACACACAAAAAGATGTTATGCATAAAACATGAGTTTATACACTTCAATCCATGTGCTATAAATGTCATACATACATGGTTCTCTGTGAAAGGTTTCACAGTGAGGAAAGGCCAGACCTGTGCAAATCTATAAATCTGGTCATCAATTCTTATCTTAATAAGCCATCTGGATCACATGAACTCTATTCAGGGTAAAACATGGAGCAGAGCTGTCAGTTGAACAGAGGAGGACAGATTCCAGATGGCCAGTACAGCACAATCAATTCATCAATGCAGACTCACTAAAGGGCCAGAGCAATGCTGAGGGGCGTGGCTGTTTTGCAGAAAGGTTATAGTGTTGAGATGGTCGGCTATTCGTTGTGACAAAGGGTTCAAAAGTACTCAGCGCAGCTCTGCTGAATTAATGAGGTTTTTGAAGACTGCCCTGGAAATGTGCAATACTGAGTATTAACTGACAGATAAAAAAGAACAGGGACGAACAGTCAATGGTTTTAGGCTTCTGTTGTAGCATTTGACAGCATGTAAGAGAGGGTTAAGCACTAGCAGAAACCTAAGAATCAAAAGAACTTTCTGTCAAGTAAGCTCTATAATTACTTTAAGTGACCACTGCATTGTTTCCACTATCCCTACATGGTCAAATGCACTTTTAATATTGCCTCACTATCACTATTTGATTAGCCTTTTTAGTTTGTCATAGTCACTACTTGATAAAGACCTGACTCATTGTAAAAACATGTAGGTGGATAACGGTTTCACCTCAAAAACTGTCACATAAACTTGCTTAAACTCAAATATAAACCAGAAATTTTCTTTTTCCTTCACAGATCTGGATGGCAATGACCTTCTGTCCTATTGGCCGGCTTTGGAGGAGTGTGAGACGCACACGCTGCAGAAGTGGGGCTCAGAACGACCTCTGGGAGGAGATTACAGCAAAGATGCTGCCAACAACAACCAGCCTGATGCAGCGCTGACCAGTGGGGATGAGAGCGGCCTCACCCAGCCACACAGGCACCGCAAGGGTGAGAAACACTCATGTATACAAATACACTCAACCTACAGACTCACTGACATACCTGGAATTGGTTTGTGGCTGCACATTTCTGGACACATCCCCTGGCACGAATACTATAGATGTACCATCTTCCTAATGTTAGTGTTTTACTTAAACCTCCTGACATCTTGTCTGACTGATGCAGCACCAGTCATCAGAGAGAAAGTCAGGCAGTCTGCCAACAGGAAGATGGAAGAGATGTCAGCTGAGTGAGCTGAGTCAGCAAAGCATCATTTAAAGCACCGCTCAATAACTGAGACAGTCATACAATTTTTTCAGTACATCCTCATAGCGGTGTGATTAATGTGACCCAGCAGTGCCCTGTCTTGCATAGAAGTTCAAAAATATAACAGCCTTTAATTGAATCTTATTTGTCTGACTGATGACTGATACATTCTGTGATTTTTGTTGTTTCTTAAAAATGTCTAGGCTTTTAAGTTGGACTCTGTCAATAGTCACGAAAACCTTGTATGAAACATGCACACATGTGTAGAGGAAGGAGCAACACTGGTGAGAAATAGTGCACCTTTTCCCTCCATGGAGTGACACATTTCTACGCAAACTTTACAAATAAAATTGAGAATAACAATAAGAATAGTTTTGTCCTTTAGCCAAAGTCTAAATCTGGTACTAAAAGCATATGAACATCCTATAGTGTGTATTCTCTGAACAGATACCTATAAATAGGTCACACATTTTCTCAGAGGTATGGCATACAAGAGAAGAATGAGAAAGAGACAGAGTCAGTAGGAGATGCAGGCAAAGTTCACTCATGTTGCCTGAAAGCATGGGTGACATTTTAGGGAGTGTATTAATCCACAGACATATAAAACACAGGCAAGTGCCAACATTCATGCACACACTCAGACACATAATGGTGGCTGGAAGCAAGAAACCAAACTTTTCAAAGTGTATAGAGCGTATTTTACTAAAGCAACTCATTTCAAAGTCTCCTTCAGGTTTTCAAGGTTAGTCAGACTGTTATTTGGTTAACAAATGTTAATAGTGAGGAAAAAGGGCATAAAAATGTCATGTCGATGTCTGAGACACTTCTTCTTCTCTTACCAAATATTATTCACCCTTTGACTTCACCTTTTCTCAGCCTTATGTCACTCACCCTGGAGTTTCTGGTCACTTCTCTGATGGACTTTATCTCTCTACAACATTCCAGGGCTCATGCCATCCCTTCTCCTTGACACATTTTTATTCTCTCCTCTTAGGTATCCTGAAGAATCGTCTTGGCTGTCCCCCAGCCCTTCAGGGTCTTGCCACCATGGGTCGGGTCCCCAGTGAGCTCAACTGGTACCGGACCTCTACTTTAGGACACCGAGGTGTTCCTGCAGCATCATATGGTCGTATGTACTCTGCCACAGCAGGCGCCAGTGGAGGTTCTGGTTCTCTATCTCAACCTGCTTCCCGCTACTCCTCCCGGGAGCATCTGGACTCTCTGTCTCGAAGGCAGCTGTCCAGAGATCCACTAGGAAGGCAGACGGTCGGGGGATCGAGGGATCGCCTAGACTCCCGTGGTTCTAGAGACAACCTGGATCTTTTACCTAGGAGAAGAGAGCTGGGGCTGGGGCCAGGAGCAGGACTAGGGGGCCTGAGTCTGGATCATCAGCGAGTGTCTTCATCCAGGGAGAACTTGACAGGATCCAGGGACAGGCTGGACAACCACCACACAGGCAGCATCCACGCCTCCAGAGAGGACCTGAGTGGAAACGGAGCAGGGGGAGCAGGGATGGAGGGATACCTTAGTGGATCCAGGTCACATTTGAACTCACTAACTAGGCGGCAGGCCTCATCCAGGGAGCACCTTGGGGGAGCACTGATGAGCAGTAGGTCCAGAGAGCAGCTGGAGACAAACGGAGTCGGAGCTCAGGCTCAGCCGTGTCGGGAGTGGCTTCGCACTCTGCCTCCTCGACAGCCCTCTCATCCTGACCAGCCTCTGTCCTCTTCCCCTCCACCCCCCATTTCCGAGGAGCCCCAAGAGCCACCCCCTGCTCCGCCTCACATCAGAGGACGACTGGACTCAGCACCTCCATGTAGGTACCCTGGTCAGGTTCCTCAGGCTGCAGGTCCAAATCCAAACCCTCTGGGTCGGCAGCCATCCAGTGAACATCTGGATATTTTGTCCTCCATCCTGGCATCCTTCAGTTCCACTGTCCTAACTCCTCCTCCCCCTGGCTCTAACCCTGGGCCTAATGGCTCTGCCCATGGACCCTCCCTTTCTCCATCTCAGTCTGCCACCTCCCACAGTGTTTCTGAAGTCTCTCCTGACTCTGAGTAAGTCCCTTTGTATAGAAATACCTCCCTTGACTTGTCCTCTTCTCTTAAGGACGTTCTTGCAATACGAGGTTTAAAGCTTTTATGGGATACTAAGAAAAATTAAGCAGTATCAGTAGCTTTTTTTCTTAACATTTGATTTTAGTAGACAGACAAGATCAAAACAACACAGAACAAACAAGTAGCCATCCTTATATTCTGTAAAACGATACTGATGGAAATGCATGCCAGATAGTTCAATGATCACCTTTCGAAGTTTCAAACAAACTTTAGTCCTTCAAAAATACTTTATAGTTTAAAAAATGAGGTCAAATACAGACAAAGACCTCAACTGATATAGGTCTGTTGTTTTAGCCTAAAACTCCAATAATTTATTAGTATATACGAAGAAAATTTACAGTTGATATATGCTGAAATACACAGGCAAAATAACGGATGTATATATGATAATGTGATATAAATGCCAATACCGGTATTTGCCTTGTTAAGCTAATATCTGCCGATACCAATACCAGATCATTAATATAGTGCATCCCTAGTGACAACAGTGATGTGTTACTTCATGCCACATTACACTCAACACTGATTATTACTTAATGTTGGTACTTTGTATCTATCTTTTTATCATGAATTGGCACAATACAAACTGATTTATTTAATGTGTCCTGTGTACTAAAACTGTTATATAATTAGTTTGATTTGACTTGACTATAAAATAACAGACTGTACTGATAAAACATCAAAAGGCCAGAGAATTAAAAACATTAACAGCCATGTCTCTTATTCCTTTTCTGTTTTATTTTTAATACTCTGACATTTTATTTGTCTTTGTCCTTCTAAACACACTTTTTAAAGTTCTGCTTTCTTGAATCTTTTCTTTTTGATTTAGCTGAGTGTTTAGCTGAGTTTTCTGTTTCCTTAGCTGCTCAAATCGCAGCCTTGCTTCAAGTCACTTTCTTATCTTTCTAATGGTTCCTTTTCTATCTTCTACATCTTTTAATCTCAATATTACTTAGCTCTCATGATTCTACCTTTAAGATTTTTTTTTGTTTTCTCCTCCCTTGTGTCTTTGTTTCACTTTGTTTTATGGTTCTCTCGTCATCTCTTCATCCTTCTGTCTCTAATATCTTTTTTATTTTGCATTTTGGTTTTATGACTGTGTGTTGGTGAACTCACTATCATCAGAGAAATGTCCATGATTAATCTTCTTCTCCTCTACCTCAGAGCCAACAGAAGTGAAGGACAGTCTTGATGACAGCCTCCGTGTCCCTTTATTCATTGTGACAGTACTTGGAACACAAGGGACGAAAGCAAAGGTCATGGATGGCCTCAAACCACTGGGACACTCTGGGCCATCAGAGGACTACAAACAAACTTGGACAGAGGAGACGCTGTGTTGGAAAGAAAGTAAGACTGAGGAAGTGTCCAGAAGCTTGTGGGCCATTTGTACTCTATAAAGTTTTAAAGTCCCACTGCCTTCGATGATGACAAGGTTACTTCAGATGATGAGTGTCCAACCTCTACTACCTACAACAATTTAAGGAAAAACAAGAACTCCTCAAAACTCAAAGACAAAGGTCAGCTCGATCCAGACAGGTAGAAAAAAATTAAAAGACTGTAAATAACATTTTTTATACATTTTGTATCTTTTTCATTGGAGATGAAGAAGAAATCTCTTGTGATGTTTCTTTTTTTAATGATTGTGTCTGTGTGAGGTTGTGAGTGAGGTTGATGCGAGTGCAGTCTTGTTTGTTGCTGAGGGAGAGATTTCCCCCACATAGAGAAAAAAAGTCCCACAAATCCCTCCCAGTGTTCCTCAGAAATTTTCCCTCACACCCATCAACTTTGTGTATAGTGACAGGGATCCGGCAATAGTATCTGATGAGATTATTGAAACCACAAGACACGTTGAAGGGAAAATATCAAAGACGGATGAAATGATTGTAAATAGAGGAAGAAAATATTTTAAGAAAAGAGATTTGATGAAACAAGATGATTGTGCAGAAAAGAGGGCCAACGTTAAGCTAAAACACCACATGAAGGTTCAGAGCTCAGCTATAAAAATCTCTGTGTCAAAGTATCAGCTCCGTCTGGAGATTGTGCTGTTTTTGTGATCTGCTGTATATGAATGTGACCTTGTCATCTGTCTGTGTATCTCTGTGCCTCTGATTCAGACCATATCAGTGGGTTGATATTTCAAAACCACCTTTAAAGTTCAGGTGGCTGAAATCCGTCTGCTTTTTTCGAATGAAGCTGGTTCATGTTGCAACCATTTAAAGCCCCTCAAGCTATTGAGCACTTTGATGCATCGAGACTCAGCCTGCCTCTAAAGATGCCACAGGAACAGATGCCGGCAGCATCCAGCAGACTCATTTATAAAAGATTCTAATGCAATTTTTCTTTAAATTCAAGCCAAAGGGACGGCTGTCTAAATCAGGGCAAATACTCCTATACCTTCCTGTGATGATAATGAATTGTACAGGGGGAAAATTCTGAAGATATACTTGACTGGTTTGATAATTCCTGCTTTATTTCATAAAATGCACCATGGACACAAGTCTGAAAGGCAGAATTTGTTTGTCACTGAAGCCCTAGATCTGTGGTTTGTATTTGATTTTGATTTGGAATGAAGGGGAGTTGATCATCAAGTGTCCCGTCTCTAGGTGCTTTTCAATCACATGAACTTTCCTGAGGAACTAGGTACCTTTTGAAGAACTGCATGTTGGCAGCAACCAGGGTCTAAATTGAGTTCTGCTGTAGATATTCTACCCCTCAAAGAGTCCTTGCTTAAACTATGAGGGTTGGGGCTGCAATGCTGAACATTTCTGCTTGGTTACTAGCACAGTGACTCTGCCAGTGACTTCACCCCCATATTCCACATACTCTGTCTGCCAAGCAATCTGCACTGCCAAAATGAATCAATCTATGTAGAGTAGATTGATACGGACAGGAGGAGGAATGTGCGAAGTATCCAGTCAATTTTAAAACAGAACACAACGCACAGACTCCCCTGTATCTCATCACTGGATCAACATTACGTCCTATCCAATCAGATGGTCACAGAAGTAGCACAATGGTATGGATAAAGAAAAGTTAACTTTTGAGGTGGAAAACCACAGGATATTTTACAAAACTACTCCTTCTTTATAGAAACTATAAACCTTATTACGTCCTCATGTACTCACCCATGGTAGAACAAAAAAAAATCACAGAATGATGTCAAGGTGAACTGCAGATCAGCATCATTAAGGCAAAGTAATCAATTGCTTATGCACCATTCCTGTGCAATCTTGTAGTTTTCCTGTGATCATGTGATCTCATCTCTAGCAGCTTGAGGCTGAGCTCTGCGGCGCACCGCTCCAGTAACTCATCCAGTGGGCAAGGTGCGCATCATCATTGGAGCTAATGCACGCCCAGAACAAAGTGCAGGCAGAGTATGCAGAATTTGAGGGTTAGATGACCACACAGATCATTAGCATTGTAACAGTCAACATAAGGTCAGATTTAGAGCCAAAGAGGTATTTCACAGAAGAGAAGAAACATCTTCAAGAACCTTAAACAAGTCCAGTTGCCCTCTTTGGATCAAGCTTTAGATAACCTGGATGCCAGACCTTTAATGAGATGGTTTCCATATGGTTTATTGTAGATATTGTGTCTGTCCTTTGACCCAGACCCTTCTTTACAGTACATCCAAATATAGACAAAGAAAAATGAAAATCACAAATGATAGAATTAGAATTAAAACTACAAATAGAGTTTCTGGTTAAAAATATCTGACAATTACATTAGGTCTGTTAAATATTTGATCCTAGGCATTTAAATTTGTAAATGATCTGATAGTACATAATATCAGACTTTACTGTCTTCCTGAAACCTGGCTGTGTCAGGATGCCTGATTTGCCTGATCTTCCCAGGACTTAAGACCCTGGTGGAAACACGGGCAACACTGGGCCAAAGGAACCATGTAGCTCCTTGTGCAGTAGATCCTGGACCTTCTTCGTTCTGGGTGGTTTCATAGGTTGTTTCCACCGGGCAGTCTGGTTCCATTTGGTATGGTACACATTTGCATTTCCATCATCAAAAGTTGGATATCACTCTCCTTTTTTGGCACCCTTCCATAGGGGTACCAAGCTTATCTATCTGTCCCTGAACGGTGGAGCTACCCACACAATAGGCACTCTGCAGTTTGCTGATTGGTCAAAAGAATCATCACTTCCCACAAGACAGCTGTAATACACACAACAATGTGTTTAAATATCACATGGATTTTGAAAAGAATATAATCAGGACACATTTTTTTAATCAACAATATCTGCACATAAAACAACCCCATGGACAACCTCGGCATTTCTTGGCAATTGTCAGTGACAAGGAGGTGCAGAGGGAATTTGACGGAGCTGTGAGGCAAAAGAAAGTGTTCCAGCTGGTGGTGTAGCCTTGCCATCTAGCTTATAACACCACCCACCAAGTGAGGCTACAGGTGTCTGTGGAAACAAAACTATTTCAGGGTTTACCATACCAAACTGTACTCAATCAACCAGACCACCTGGTGGAAACACATCTTTGGTTGAAAAGTTCCTATAGAGACCCTTTTTAACATACCAAGTTTAAATTTTACCCCAATGTTTCTGCTCATGTTTGTATCACGAATCCCATGCCAGCAGTCTTTACCTGCTTGCCTGAGCATGGTTGCTTGACAATTCAATATATCCTTCTTCAATACAAAATTTCAAAGGAAGCAGGCACATGAGTCTTGACGTTTCTCTCCAGCTGTCATTGATGAGGTGGTTGACACCAGAGCACATCAAGGTAGCTTTGTTGTTTGTACAACGATGAGGTTTCTTGAAAGATACAGTGCTGCTTCTGCTGCGACAGTTAGCCTGAGTAGATGTCAGGATGTCAGTTGTGTCAGCGCTAAAAGCCTCTAAGTGGTTTTGAGATGCAGGTCTTTCCATCAGCAGCTGCTCCTTTTGCACAGCTGTTGTAGCGAGCACCGAGTTCAGGCAGTAAGGTAACAACATGCATGCATTAGTAAGCGACAGAGGCAGGAATACTATCTACATCTGACTCTAAAGGGAATAAGGATGTCAAACAAAAGTGTTTTTTTGAAAGGACAGAACAGAAGTGGATCTGAAAAATGATAGCTGTGCTTTTTGGGAGGTTTGGGAAAAGTGTTGTCTGAGATTCCTTGAGCAGTGATACTTGTGACAGTCCAAAAATATATCAGCAACAAGGGAAGAAGGCAGCAAAGAAAAAGACAGAAAAACATCTCAACAAGCACAAGAATAAATCCTGAGGTACAAAAATGAAAAATGTTGGAAGGAGAACGAATTGGGTCAGAAACTATGACTGTGAGCTGATCGTATCTGCAGGGAGGACAGCGTGGACACTACTCATCACAGAGAAAGAAAAAACAAAACACATCCACAAATACACACATCCCACACACCTAGCCAACGCATATCTCCCATCTCTGACCACTGCTCTGACACCCTGGGATTTAATGTGACAAGTGAACCTTTTCATGACAGTAGTATTGCCAAAAAAGGCTCCTGCAGGGAACGTAATCCAGTAGTCCTTTAAAGAGACAGCACACCTTAGAATAATCTGACTTTGATTCCTTCTTTTCATCCAGCTGCTCCATATATTTATTTTTCTTCACAGATTTGTTTATCTTCAACTGACAGTACCTTTAACTTGTACAGACATGAGATTTATTTTACTTATTGATTATTTATTGACATCGTGTTGATTATTTACATCACCATTTTGTATGAGAGGTTGTTGTAAAGATGTGTGTGGGTTTATTGTCCAAATGTTCCATTTTTCACATGTAATGTATCTCTAAATGCACAGAAGGATGACATAAAAGAAGGGATGTGAAGATGAAGAAGTTTGTTTACACCTAGTATAGCAGTATGATCATATCACGTGGCTTTTGAGCATTTTGGTATGTTTTGTTTATCCAACAATGACAGTAAAATCTTGGGTAGTTAATCAAAAACAGAAATTTAAGGTCTTTATCAGTAATCTCCAAACAAAGTTACACTAAAAGGGCAAAAGTATTTGGCTTTCTGACCCTTACACAAGCATGGACTGTAATGGCATTGTTATGTACTTTAATATGGAGTTGCCCCCCCACCATTTTGCAACAGCTTCCACTCTTCTTCGAAGACTTTCTTCAAGATTTTTGCATGTGTCTGTGGGATTTTGTGCCCATTTGTTCTGTAGAGCATTTACGAGGTCAGGCACTGGTGCTGGACAAGAAGGCCTGGCTTGCAGTCTCCATTCCAGTTCATCCTAAAGGTGCTTGATGGGGTTGAGGTCAGGGCTCTGTGAACACATCATCAAACAATGTCTTAATAGTCCTTGCTTTGTGTACTGGGGACAGTCATGTTGGAACAGAAAAGGGCCTTCTCCAAACTGTTGCCACAAAGTTAGAATCATAGCCTTCTCCAAAATGTCTTGGTATGCTGAAGCATAAAGACTGCCTTTCCCTAGAGATCAGGGGCCTAGCCCAAACCCTGAAAAACAGTCCCATACCATTGTCCCTCCTCCACCAAACTTTACAGTTGGCACAATGCAGCCAGTAAGGTAACGTTCTCCTGTCATCAGCCAACCCAGTGTGCTTCACACCACTTAATCAGATGCTTGGCATTGGACTTGGTGATGTGAGGCTTACATGCAACTGCTCGGCCATGAAATCATTCTATAAGATTCTAGCTGCTCAGTTTTTGTGCTTATATTAATGCCAGTGGAAGTTCGGAACAATCTTGAATCACCAGAGCGTTGGCGACTTTCACGCCAGAGTCGATGACCCCACTCTGTGATTTTACATGGTCTTCAGTTTTGTGGCTGAGTTGCTGTTGTTCCTAAACGCTTCCATTTTATAATAATATCACTTACCATTGACTGTGGAATATCCAGCAGAGATGAAATTTCACTAACCTCTTGCTTCTAAAGTGGCATCCATCACACTACCATGCTTGGTCACTGAGCCTTTCAGAAAGGTTCATTTTGTATCACAAATGTTTGCAAATGGAGACTGCATGGCTGGGTGTTTTTACACCTGTAGCAACGGTTCTGATTGAAACACATTTATTCAATAATCAACAGGTGTGCCCAAGTACTTCTGTCCATATAGTGTATCTAACATATCAGAATTGAAAGTTGATTACTGATCATAAATGTGCAGAAATTTTGCATGTAAAACCCTTTTCCTCTCTCACTGTAGTAACAGGGAAAACTCCAGCGTCAGGTTAATCTTGTTCCAGTGAAAAAGGGAGTGTCACTAATGAGAACAGTCCAAAGACTTCAGAGACTCGAACGCTCTGATGGCCTCGGACCAGAAAAACAGGAAAAATAAAGAATAAAGGGCAAAAACTGACAGAAGAAAGGAAACAGGGAGAGAGATAGAGAAGGAGGAGGAGGGATGGGAGTTGTCTTTGTTAGATTTGTGTTCATTATGGGATGCCTTCTATCCGGCTGTCTGCAAGGGACAATGGCATGGAAACAGCTGTTCCTCTGTTACCACGGAAACAAGAGAAATGTTGGACATTAAAAAAATGACTTATTCCTACATGGCTGTGCTTGTATTTATTCCATGTGTGTGTTTTTGTGTGAGGGAGAGAGAAAGAGAGTGAGACAGAACGAGGTTTGCTGTTTCATATTCATGAGCACAGGCATTTCCAGGTGCGAAAAACGGAATAGAGGAAACAATCTGACAGGGGGACGTGTTTTTCTGAAAAGCTTTCTCTCACTTGTGAATCTCAAAGAATTCTGTCACTTTGAGAGAAGTCAGAGATGTTCCTCTGCCACCTTGATTCCCAGCAAGAAAACTCTGTTCCCCTCACAGAAGATCCCCGAGGCTCGGTAACAAGACCTCAGAAAGAGCTGGATCTGAACCAGCTGATCAAGGACCAACATCACTTTTTTACTTTGTAACTTAGTTGCAAACTCTAAAGATATGTTTGGGAGACACGTTAAAGGGCTTTTTTGTCCATTTATTTTTTTGCAGAGTATGTTTCCTTTTCTAATTTTGCCCCTAAGTAAATGGACTTGAGCTTAAATAGTGCTTTAAAGTTCTCTGACTACCCAGAGCACTTTTTACACCCCAGGTCACACTCATTCACTCCACATACACAGTGAAGGAAAAAGCTGATCTGTAAAGTGTCCATCAGTATTCACTAAATCTATTCATACACATTTACCCCACTGATGCAGCAGTGGGAGCATATGGGGTAACGTGTTTTGCCAAAGGAAACATTGACATGGTTGCAGAAGATGGGGATCAAACGCCCAATTGAAGCTCAGGTTGAGAGCTGTCGCCCTTTCACCCCTCAGAACAGAGATGCAAGGGGTAGGACGACCTTTCAGTCCTCATATTATGTAACGGGTTGTTTCTCTTATGTGGGCTGTTGGCATCCTTTCAGTCACAAATTAAGAATAACGATGCCCCATTAATATTCTACAAGTGACTTTTAAATGCTTCTTTGAAATTAAAGGCCCATAATGCATTGTACTAATATAACATTAAGATATGATGGTGGTTATGAATTTTTAAACATATTGATTATGAAACAACTTGTAAATGTCTTTCAGCCCCTATCTTGCCAAAGTTTCACAAGGCTTATGGGAAATTTTCCAAAGCACTCCTCCTAGATTGTGCATCTGGAAAATCTCTGAAAGCCATGCGCCCCTAACTTTTTACTCTACTCCTCCATTCCAACAAGAATCTGGACACCCAAACATTATACTAGAAAGTGGTAAATGTAGTGGTAGGGCTAAGTCAAAGGGTGTGTTGGGACTGAGCCATAGAGATGAGATGTTTGTAAAGCAAAAGTCGTTATCTTATATTTGTATCGCTTAGCACATGGGTGAACAGCTGGCATGGCTCCATCTAAAGGTAAACGATACATCTTTCAGTGAAGTACAATAAGATGTTAAAAATGAGTGTATTGGCTTACCACACATCACTTACAGTTTAATACTGTAAAGGTTTTGCATTAATTCTAGAAATCTATTTTGTTTACTGTAATGCAGATTTAATTAATAAACTGCCACAGCCCCTTTAGCAAAACCACCTTCAAAAGACCCAGGCTCCATACATGTAGGCCCCAGGTACTGATCATGTCGATGCTATCTCCAAGCCAACAATGTAGACTGATGGGCAGCAAGAGTCAGCACATCACTGAGGTTATTAAGTGGGAATGTTGCTTCCCTCAATAGATTCTGCAGCACGAACACACCCCTGTAATCCACCATTGTTGTTCTGGTTCGATTTGCGCATGTGGGGTAAGTGGCCTACGCTACGTGTGATGTAATCGTTTCAAGAAAGATGCGGTGGGCTGTCCACACTGAGACGAAACGGCAAGCGTTTTCAGATTTGCTCACCTTGGCACCTTGTTTCAAAAAGTAGCGTTTACAGCCTCCCAAAACGCAGTTTCTGTGTGGATGAAACGCCGATACGAAAAAAAACCTTTTGTGTACACTCCTGAATTCGTCTCCATGTGGATGGGGCTATGGACACATCCTTTATCTCAGCGGTTCCCAACCATTTTTACCCCCCTCCCCCCAAGACCCTAACAAAAAAGTTTTTTCATCATAATGTTGCCAAAAATAAACATCCATTTAATTGTTTCATTGATAAAACCCTAAGGAAGTGTCTCTTCTCAGATTTTTCTAACCAAAAGACCGTTTTATAAACCATTTATTAAGTGCCTTATCATGATTTAACTTAATATTTGCAAATCTAATTTTGACAACCTTAGAGCAGACTAAGCCTTGCGCCCAGCCCCCACCCGAGATCTTTGGCGCCCCTTGGGGGTCCTGGACCCCAGGTTGGGAACCACTGCTTTATCTCATTTACTCCACCAAACACAACTGCAGCCCAAACACCACTGTAGTCTTCAACAGACCAAGGCTCTGTATGTACAAGCTCCACGTAGTGAGTGACCTACCCTTGTCTATGGCCCCCAGGGGTGTAGCTAGGGATTTTTGGCTCCCAGAAAGAATATTATACAGGGCCCGCCTTAACCTGCCAGCCAAGCAACAAAAGTTGCGTAAGTTTTACAAATATCTAAGCATTTTAATATATTTCTGAACCATAATTTCCCCATTTATGAGCAATTCTTTTGCTATGGTTAAACTGAATTTACTTCCATTAATTCAAAGCGCTGGACTACACCATTTGGACATTATTAAGGGAGGAGCAGAGGCCCCCCAGTATTGTATTTTACTCTATTTCATACAAAGTTCAGTCTGTGGACTGATTCTTTCAGTTGCTTTTGTTTCAATATTGACACTAGTTACTAGGAAAAAATAAATAAAAACACACTTTTCATTGCAGGCTTCTTAAGGCCCCCCTCTGATGTAGGCCTGGGTAATCAGTACCCTTTTTTCCCCACTGTGCTACACCCATGATGGTTCCTAAATGCCCCCTCAAACAGAACCTCTTGTTCTGGTGCTAATATTACATATGAAACATTTTAATGTAATTACCTGTGATTATAATGCTCAGGTGTTGACTGAGTCAAGCATATAGCATTAGTTTAGGCAGGCCATATAATGCCATCAGCTGATTTCACACAAGCCATCATCAGCTGACGGCCAGCTGATTTGCTTGAAGCATGTTATTGGCTAATTGCACTCATGCTGCCATACTTAGACTGCTCTAGCCTGGCTATACTTTGTTGCTCCCTCTGCAGGCTGCTTTCAGCAACCCTCCTCCACCCCAGCTTCTCCTCTATGCTGTATCTGACCTAATGTCATTTCTGTTATCAGTGATGCCTTCTCTGGGTTTATTGCTGCTTCCCTCCCTGTTAGCCGCACCACCAAATATAAATAACAGTATTGAACAATATTGTAGTGCTGAAAGCAAAATTAATAACTGCTAATAGAGGGGAACTTTATAACCCCAAATCATGTCAATGTCTTGATCAAGTGGTTCTGACTGAACTATACTTTTTTCCGTGTCATCTTTTATGATGTGCATGTAGACAACTCAAACTTTGTATAAAATGCATATATATTTACAATGCCAAAAATCATATTGAAGCAAAAATCATCATGGTAAGAAGTACAACAAAAGCTTTGTTTGTTGAAGTATGTTAAAGATTGTCTTGTTCTACAAGTGTAGTGATTATATTTAATCTCAGTACATTCTTCAAACAAAGGTCCACCAAGAATGGGCTTTGACCTTCACAGGAAGTAAAACACACCTATATATATCTATATATATACTGTACATCATATTCACAGGAATACTGAAGCCACATGATAAAAGTTACTGATAAAACTGAATCATTGCAATCTAAACTATTTATACAACATTCATTCTGGAGAAATTCTGAGTACCTTGATATTGTAAGTGTGTTGTGTTTATTTTTGGGAAAAAAAAGCAGCTAAACAGGAAAGATGGTCACTATGTTGTAAGATTGGACAGCAGCTCTAGGGATGAAACTGTGATATTTTTGTGCTTAAGTGCTCCAACTGTTGCTTTAAAGGTCCTGCAAGGAGCTATAGGTTTGTTTTGATTTTGGTGCCCCTGCAGACAAAGCAGCACCTCTTTACAAATATTGTCCTTTTTGTGTGGTAGTAGTGTTTCTGTCTAAATACCTCCTCCTGTGTCACTGAAACAGTCTTAAGATATTCATTTTTGTTGAAACTGTAAAAAAGGCTGTTTCTTCAGTGCTGTAATCTCAAATTTTTGAAACCTACCCCCTGGTAGTGATGATAGGCATTAAAGTAACTTTACAGAAATGGTCCATTTTTTGCTCATGATCTCTTTTTTGCACAAAAAGTAATCAGTTTGATTTTTGTCCGTTTCAGAGCCAGCTAAAAAGTCACAGGGGCTTTAAAGTAGCACTACTTGTGACTACGTAGCATGTTTCTTGATTTTCATAATTTTTAAAGGCATGTAGACTGATAAGTGATTTTCCCCTCTAGTGTAGGGGCAGCTGATGCAAATATACAGCAAACTCCTCATTTGCATTAAAATACAATGTATAAAAATAGTGACAGTGTTATGGCATGTAGACAAAAGAATCCAACATTTAAACAGGCATTAATAAAAACAAGTATAAAACAGTTCATCCTGTTGGATGTGACGTTTTCTCCTCTTCATCACTGCTGCTTGAGGAAGATGGTGGCACGTCCTGGCCCATCCTCCTCAGCTTAGCTTTGTAGTAAGCCTTCTTCATCCTGAAGGCCTTCTCCTTCTGCCGGGCTGCTCTCCTCTTCTCCCTCACCAAATCCTGCTCCCACGCCAGCACCTTCATCCTGTTCTCCCACTCCAAGATCTTCATCTGCTGCTGCTGCTCCAGAGCGTCTGACCTCTGCTGGAACTCCAGTCTGGAGAGGTCGATGGAGTCCTGCTGAGACGGGACGTGGCCTGATTCCTCTGTCTCACTGACTGACGGATGGAGGCGCTGGCTGATATGCCTGGATGTGCCTGTGAGGTTGGAGTTTAAAAAGTCAGTGGGATGAATGTAGTGTCTTTTAAAGATATTTCTCCAAAATACATTATAAGATGAGTTTTCTCCTTTTTCACAGTATTCCTGCATACTTTCCATTTTAGGTAATAACCTCCTGATCTTTCTGCAATGAAGAGCGTAATGTATTATTTCACCAAATATAATCTCATAAATTTTAGGAGGGAGCAGCACATCTTTGCTACTGCAGTGTCATCTTTTACTGTAAAGAGTTTACAGTATCATGTCCTGGCATATTATTTAAACTAGCTAAACTTAGAGATCCTAAGATCTGAAAATAACCGAAGGGTGACACGTCAGTCCAAAAGTGTTTTTCTTGCTTTCTTTTTTTTGCACAGATGGGTATTAAGCCAGTGACCGCATATCACATTTTTTCTTTCTTATGATTTTGGAGGAGAGCTCTTGCATGCTACTCGAAGTTTCTCAAAGGATTTTAACCAGTGTAAAACCCTGAAGCTAGTACAGCAAGTTCTTAAAAATATTTCATTTTTTTGATCCAGACAGACAATATAGTACTCCTGTTGCCAGGGGGGCTCTCAATCAAAACAATAACAAAAGATGAGATGACAAGTAGAAATGCACTTCTCTGCTCTATAAAAATCTGCACTTCTTAGGATGTATTTTCAAGTAACAACATTTGCATTTCACAGATAAATTTCTCATAATGAGGGAGAAAATGGCCTTCTGAGCACTGGTTTAGCTCGGTTGGTAGAACCGGCGCCCATACACAGAGGCTGTAGTCCTCAACGCACCAGTAGCAGGATCGTATGCTGGTCTCTGTGCAGTTTGGTGCATGCCCCCCTCCTCCCCTCTCTCTCTCCACCTATTTCCTGTCTTTCTTTCACTGTCCTATCAAAACAAAGGCAAAAAGTTGAAAAATAATCTTTTAAATTGGCTTGGGCAGGTTAACTTTTTTAAGAGATCTCAGGTTAACTAGCAGTGATAGCCAGAAAAGACACTTTTAGCAGCTTTTCTCCCTCAATATGTAAAATTCATCGACAAACAAAAGCAGTGTTTTACTGTTTAGTAAATACACCTTATGGAGAGCAGTTTAATAAATAGAGTTCTCAATTCAGAATAAACAGTAAGTAAGAAAGTTGGGCAGATATGAGCATAGTGCCTGGTTCCTATTAGACATAAAATGTCTAGTGGAGCGACAACTTCATGGGAGGTTGGGGGTTTGAAGTTTGATGTTATAGGGTGCATTAGGGCTATTGAACCTGCAGCTGATGGCAGAGAATCATCATGGTCCATCAAAGTAAGCAGCACAAAGCATGAATGAGAAGTGGCAGCAAAAAGGCAGCTTTTAGTAACTCCTTACATTTAACAGCCAGCGTTTCCACAGCAGTGATTGATGTATTGAGACTGTATTGGCAGCCACCATGACAAGACACATCCCATTACAACCATAATATTTTAAGATTTCTCTGAAAACTGTTGGACATATATGAGTTAATTTAAAAACTCAACTAAAAAAACTGACACATAGGAGTGTTCATTTTCTAATTACTGTAGACTTTTCAGTGCAAAAACAATTCAACATACCGTGGCTTCAAGTTTTTTTATAGCAAGCCATTGCTTTTAAATACGCCATTTATTGTATAAAATATTACAGAGATTAGCTTAGTTCTTTGTTTCCCTCAACAACAAATATTCTTAGCAAGTGTCCCCCAAGCCAAAGGCCATACAGCATCACAACCACAGATGGTGTTGCATCACTTTCATATATGCACATCTTTCGAATGACATAACACCGTAATCATTACAGTAGTTCACACTGCAGGAGCCATTTCCAAGGTACAAAGACAAAAGCCAGTGGGATAATTCACAAACTTCAAATCACTGGGTGTTACTATGCCTAAATATTAAGACAAGAGGCCGACATCTCTAAAAACATTTATTATGTTATTTTATTTTTTTAAAGCTATGTAGAAGCTCCCAGATGTCTTCCTGCTCTTTCACTTCAGCCACAAATGTACTTAAATTGATAAAAAAAATAGAAATTTCCATCGAATCAGATCTTTAAAAACATTCTTAAAAAGCAGTGTTGTTCTTTTGTGCCTTTATTTGACAGAGCATTGGATAATATAGGAAATCTGGGAGAGAAAGGGGGACCACATGTGGGAAAGAAGCTGCATATCAGATTTGGATTAGCCCACCTGTTTGGAGGACTACAGCCTGCATGCATGGGACACAACCTAGCCACTAAACCATCTGCTCCACAATCACTGGCATTTTAAATACAAGTTTACATTTCATTTACTTAGCACAGAGTATAAAATCACCTCCCTAACCTTGTGTGCTGTTTTCTTTGGCTTTATTTCAATTAAGAGTACTTTTTCAATGAGGTTAATATCTGTAAACATCAGAGTTCTTATTCGTTTAAAGGTCCGCACTGATATTTGCCAACATAAAGTTCCTGGATCAATTTATAATACTGCCGCAGCCAGCAAGGCTGACTCATCGGTACCTGGTGCTGTGAAATAGGCAGCAGGAAATGCCACATCTTGTAGCTCTGCATTGTGGGCGGTGGAATTTGTAGTAGGGCTGTGGTGCAGATCAGACCAGTCACTGCTTGTTAATCTTTCCAAGGATTCCCGTTGAACACAGACATTCATTTGCTCTTTGTTGTCCTCAGCCTGAGACAGAGAGAGCAAAGTTTGGTAAAGTGGTAACTGTACTATTGTCTGTTCACATGAGCGGATGCAGGTTCAGATTAACATTGTTGGTTTCATTTCTGCTCATTTTACCCCTTAAATAAGAGTAAACAATGAGAATTGAGTGTGTAAATTTACCTGGTTCACTGTGCCGTTAGTCTGTCCAGCAGCATTTATCATCATCAGACTGCCTGTTCACAAGACAAAAAGGACATGGAGACAGATGGAGGGACAGCAGGTTAATGTGGGGCAGGAAAATAGGCAGACAGCGCCTCCCTCTGGTGGAAGCAGGAACAAAACTAGACGAGATCCATACATCAATTAAATTCTGACCTATAATAACTATATTAACGCCTATATAAACATTCTAGGCATTATTGGTAATGAAGTATGACGAAAAATTGATACAAAGGGAACAATTAAACATTTTAGTTATTTACTGTCACTAGATAGGAGTATAGATGGTGGTTGAATAAGATAAAACAATTATAATAGTAAAAAGTAAATTTGACAATTTAATCAAGTGTAACTGTTTTGATAAAGTAAATGGATTTTTTTTAAGTTACTAAAAGAAACTTTTAAACCAGATTATTTCTATTCCAGTTGTCATGACAGCAGCTATTCGCCCCAGTTTAGAGTCCTTGTATTAATAAAAAAAAAAAAAAGAAAAAAAAAAAAAGAAAAATCCCTGCTTTTGTGTTTTGATCTCATCACTTTTAAGAGTAAACTACAGTTACACTGCAGTAAAAAAGCCATTTAATAGTCATGCTGTGGTGGCAGGGGGTCCCAATTTATTTTCCATTAAATGAATATTAACTTTGTACACAATCTTTGGGCTTTTTTCTCTTTTATTCACTCATCTACACTCCCATAAACACCTGCACCGCTCAAGCTTTAACTGAAAAGCAGCATGTAATATAACGATGCTCATTTTAAGTTACATAATGGTCAATATAATTTTACTTTTTTGGCCAAAAAATTACAAACAAAACTCCTTAATGTCAAAGTATAAACAAATTTCCACATGAATGTAAATAAAATATATGAGGTAAAACAAGTGACCGCATAAATATTCAACCCCCTTTAACATGACTGACAGAATTCATCAGAGATTCAGCCAACTGGTGCCAGTAGTCTTAAACTTTGGGAAATGGGAATCACCTGAGTGCACTTAAGTGATTTTAGAATAAAGACACTGTGTCTGGAAGGTCAACTTTTTAATCAGTATTCCCAACTACCAATACACCATGAAGACAAAAGAACATTCCAAGCAACTAAGAGAAAAGTTAATTGAAAAGTATAAGTCAGAGGATGGGTACAAAAAATTTTAAGGCACTGAACATTCCCAGAGTTCAGTTAAATCCATCATCAAGAAATAGAACTAATATGGCATATTTGTAAATCCGCCTAGATCAGACTGACAGTGACTGTGCAAGAAGAAGACTAGAGACGCAGGCCACCAAGACACCTGTGACTACTCTGAAGGAGTTACAAGCTTAGGCAGCTGTGATGGGACAGACTCTGCATGCAACTGTTGTTGCACAGGTTCTTCACCAGTCAAAGCTTTATGGGAGAGTGGCAAAGAGAAAACCACTGTTGAAGAAAACTCTCATTAAATGTGGACTAGAGTTCACCAAAAGGTATGTGGGAGACTTCATGGTCAAGGGGGAGAAAGTTCTTTGGTCTGATGAGACCAATATGGTGCATTTTGGCCATCAGACAAGATGCTATGTTTGGTGCCAAACACCAAATAATGCACATCACTACACCACTGTTAAGCACAAAATGATCAACTGGGACTGTAAATAAAGACCAAATTTTAAAAAATAGTCAATCAAGATGCTGTCAAAGACTCTGCAGTCCCTATAGGAGACAGTCTGACGCTGGTAAATACCCAGCAACATCATGAGGAGGAGGAGGGGACAGAGCAGCAGGTGAGCCTGTAGAGTATCATAATATAAGCTAAAAATCATCATTAGACTGTGGGTCCCCTTTATTTATGAAGAAAAAAATGGTTTGACATCAAATATGTAGCTCTTCTATGATCTGAAGAATGAAAACATGGTTAAATCCTCTTACTACACCTAAAAAGTTCTCCACTAACTTTGTGTGTTCATGAGTTTTGAAAAGCAGCTTCAAATTTTTGTTTATTGACATCATTCCAGTAAATCTACTGAACTGAGGACAGTCATTTCTAATTGTCAGCATTTATTTTACATCTGGACATTCTTTGATTTGAAAATAAAAAGATGATAAATAATAGCAGACATTTTTAAGTAATTACTTGCTTGTTTTCATGAGTAGGGCAGATGTGTCCACCTTACTCACCTCTGACCACATCAGAACAGTGAAACTCCATCAGATGTGTCTGTGCCTTACTGCTGAGCTCTCAGCGGAGACTTGGCTTCTCTCAGTGATCTGTAGTGTAATTCTCTAACTGTGTTTAGTCTCTCTTTTGTATCATAATGTTTTGAGTCCTCTTGGTGTAAAGGGATGTTTCCATGAGCCTTTATTTCTCCCATGTTAGGTTGAAATTCTCTGCTTTAAGTGTGAAGGATCAGGAATGATCTTTGAGTGATTTAAACTTAATTGACCATGCTCTTTATGTATGTGTGTGATGATGAGATCTGTTGTTCTGTGCTAAGCTGCTGAGGACAGACAAGCAACTTCTGGAAGTCTAAAGTTGGACTCTACATTGTGGTATTAGTCAGTAATGTTACATTAAGGTCAGTCATCTGTTGTCCTTGTTGGGCTTGAGTTTACCAGGTTATGCTCTTAGCATGTTTTTGGAGCATTCTTTGAGCTTAGTCTAGATAATTTTTTGGACTTTATCTGTTGTTGTTGTTGACATGAACAAACATTTGCATAAAGAAAGCATTTTTGTCCACTTGTGTTGATAAGGGTTTTTAAATTTTGAGAAATAGGCCTGTATGGTACATTTAGAACGGATAAAAAAGTGTGATTAATTTTCCATTAATCTTGAGTTAACTATGAAATTTGTGAGATTAACCATGATTAAATATTTTAATCTCTTGACAGCCCTATAGTTCATTTTCCAGTAAGACAACCAGCCAAAGCATTCAGCGAAATCTACACAGAAATGGTTTAAAGACAAACAAGGTGAATGTGTTGAGTGGCTAAGTCAAGGTCCTCAATCCAGGAGAAAATTTACGGCATGTTTAAAAGGCAGTTCACATCTGATCCCTGTGCAGCCTGTCAGAGAGCTTGATCCTTTTTGCAATGAAGCATGGAGTAAAATTGCAGTGTCCTGATTGAGACCTATCCACAGACTCAGCGCTGTGATTGCAGCCAAAGGTGCATCATCTAAATACTGACTAGAAGAGGGTGAATATGTGTGCAATCATGTAATTTACATTCCATGTTTTTGTTCAATTACTTCGTAGAAATCTGTTTTCACTTTGACATTAAAGAGAGTTTTTTGTATTTTCTTTTTGTCAAATAGCCAAGTTATATTGACCATGATTGATTTATAAAACCAATAATAGGGTAAAACATCCAAGGGGATAAGTAGTTTTTACAGGCACTGTAAATCAAGACATATAATTTAAGCCTACTTACTCGGATAGAGTAAATTTTGACTGTTTTTAGAGATCTCAGCAATGTTGATTTTACTATGATTATGTATTAATTTCTTGAGGCCTCCAAAAATGGTGTTATCACAGCACAGGAGTAAAATAAAATGCATGCATGTCCTTCCAAGATCTCTGTAATGATGGGCTTTTAAAACATGTTTGATTTGTCCAATCTCTTTGTCAACGAAGTTTTATTCCATCTAAGGTCCCAAGTGCCACACTTTTCATTAAATACATTGAAGTGGTTGAAAAGTTTCGGAATTTTGGTCGTATTTCTCAGGAGGGGATGGTCCTGGAGCCAGACCAGAGCAGAACTACAAATTCAAAGCATGCACAGACACATGATGAGTGGGAACAGTACGTGATCTGGCACAGATGCAATAACGTTAACACGCTTTGGCTGCTGAAGCCAAAAAACACACGCCCACCAACTACAGACAAGCTCACAGTCATTACAAATCATTACTGACAACAATTAGTCACCTAACAAGGTTCATAGACTACACCCTTCGTGTTATACTAATTTACAAGACTATGGAGCATGCCTTTTACATGTGTTAGGTGGACGTAAATAAAGGCTAGGCTACCTTCTACTAGCTTGCGCACCGCTGCTTTGTGGCCAGCTCCCCCTGCATGGCTGGTGAGCGCAGCCTCGCCCATGGTCTGAAGTTTAATTGATTTACAACACGCCTTACAACGGGCAAAATGTATATCCTGGGTGTCCTTCACCAGCCAGTCCTTGTAAATTGCCTTTGATAGCCAGGAGTCTTGGAATTTACATTTCCCAGGCATTGTTAGCTGTAAAGTTAGCTGGACCGCTACCTAACGGCGAGACGAGACCTCATACCTTTTACTGCCGTTTGTTACATTCACGGACCGTAAGAAATATCACAATCAAAGTTTGAAGACTTTTCATATAGCTCGAAAAAGACTATTCGTCATTTGTGTTCTCATAACGTTATATTGTATATGTATATATCGATCATGTTGTCCTGTTATCATAATAGGACTAAAAATTACTTCAAATAACTTATAGATTCACAGAGCATTGGGAATTTAACGCAGACCGGCTATGTAACCTGTCCTAAAACAAGAAAATTCGTAATTTTGATTGTCAAAGAAAGTTTCTAAATGAATAAAAATCATGAAATGATTGGGTTAGCAATATTCTCTACTATGAATGTTGATTACTGCTGTCAATGACAATATTTTACCCTGATACGCGAAGGCAACACAACTCGACGACAAAGGGTCACATGGTTGACTTTAACCAATTAAAGGGGCAGAATGCTTTTCCTAACCAATTGCCATTAAGAAAGCCCAAACTATGCTGTGATTGGTTACTGTCCACACGGAAGACAGAACAGAAACACATGGTGACTACATTTCGGTTTAAAGATGTAAATAAAGGCATTTTTTGGACTTTTTAAATACATTTATGTTTTCTGCTTGGTCTATTTGGGTTCAGAGTTTGTGGTTGCATTCATGTTTATCCTGAGACGCTATTTTCTCAGTTTTAACAGGCATAACCTGCTTTTAGCTTATTTTGCTAACTGAAACGCTATGTCTGCTTTCCGTATAGACTTTATCAGCATACTTCTGCTTAAAAAGCCAGCCTACAAAATTCATTTGCTATCTTTTCTGACCCATTGTTTTAACATGTGAGTTTAATTACAGTTATGGATTATGTGTTTCAGGCACCATTCATTATGTTGTTTTGAATGAAACTGTCAATCCTTAAGAGGGATGGAGACGACAGTCCTGGTAGCGCCAGTCACAGCTCTGGAGTTTCTTCAGGATGCATTTCTTCTGACAGGTAATCAGTCTTTTTTTAGATAAATATATGAGGTAGTGGTGTTTTAACGATGGCAGAATTTTTCAGTCACATTGGCCAAGCCATAGTCTTTTCAAATGCAAGGGAAGAACAAGATTTGATTGAAATCGGGTGTTGTCTTAAATTTTTTGGATGGAGAAAGGTCTACTTTGCTTTTTCATATTGTGTTAGCGTGAATACTGTAAAGTAAATAACACACCTTAACTTAATATTGAACCATTATGTCCTGGCAGGTGAGGGTCCAGTCTTGAAAGTGTACAGTCTCCAACCACAGCCTAAAGCCTGTACCTCCCTAAGTGTGCTCCAACACTGCAGAATCCATGGGATAAGACTTAAAGATCCATTAGCTGTCCCAGTGCCGAGCCCAGCCACTGAAACTTACGAGGTGAAGAATGATGGTCAGTACATGTCAATGTCCTCTTTGAGTCAGGATATATATATAAAAAAAACTATTTACCTGCCAAAAGAAGTGCTATGAGGTCAAGGTCAAACATCAGATATATTTTTCTTTTTCCACTTATTTGTGGTATGTAAGCATTGACTAATCAATCATTTTGAAAGCAGTTAAGATTAACAAGTGATTCTTGATTTGATTTTTTTTCTTTTGAAGAACTGTCCTGTGTTTGCTAATATAGTAGGTTCTTTCATCATGGCAGTTCTCTGTTAAAATCATTTTGAGTTGTCAGAAGACTACCAAACCACCAAGCTCAAGTCCATTTACCCATCATCATTTATTGCCTAACACTTCTCTTCTCCTTTCATTTTTCTTTCTGCAGGGGCAAGCTTCTATAACCTAGCAGTGTTTGGAGGCAAGGCTGTTAGACTGGTTAGGCTCCATGTGAGTTTTGGGGATGAGAAACATCTGCGATTGGAGATTTTGGGTCCCCTCATGGAGCTGCAGGACTGGGTCCTTGATGCCCGCTGGCTCTCAGGAGACAACCCCTCCCTGCTCTGTGTGGCTGTAGCCCATAATAGTGCTCTACTTCTGGATGTCGTTTCAGGACATGTCCTTGAACAGCACTCTTGTCTGGAGGGATGCCTGCTGTACTCTGCCCTCCTGCTGGTACATGAATCCTGGGAAGACACCGTCATAGTTGGAGGGACAGTTTTCAACCAGCTGGTTCTCTGGAAGCCTGGAGGAGGAGACAGATGTAGCAATTCTGAGCAAAAAGCTCCAGTCGAGAGACGCCTGCTTGGCCACACTGGGGTCATATTTAGCATCTGTTATCTCCAGGAGAAAGGATGGTTGGCTTCAGCCTCTGATGACCGCAGTGTGAGGGTGTGGGGTGTTGGTTTGTTAGGAGGGCCGGGAGGGATGTGTGGAGACTTGAACCCAGCTTGTTTAAGAGTCCTTTATGGACATCAGGCGAGGGTCTTCTCTGTGCATCTCTCCCCTGCAAAAGTGTTCAGTGCTGGAGAAGACGGGGCTTGTTTAGTTTGGGACTGGGCTGGTGGGGGCAAAGTGGTCCGGACATTGAAAGGACACAAAGCAGGGGGAGTTCGTGCACTTGCAGTGAGTGTGGGAACAGGAAACAAAGACAGATGGGTGGCTACAGGTGGGGCAGATGGAGGTGTGAGATTATGGCGGGTGGAGGGAGGTCAGTTGAAAGAGACAATGGAAGAAGCAGTGACTGACAAGTTAACTGATCTTAAATTTCCCGGCCAAGGCTTGCCTAAAGAGGTTTGTTTAGCAGGGAAAGAAGATGAAAATGCAAGTTGGAGTCAGAGTAAATTTGTGGTTTGCACTGACAAGGGAGTAGTTCACCAGTATAGGGATGGGCAGTGGGAGATAGTGTGGCAAGGGTCTACTGAGTTTCAATCTTATTGTGTGATGGAATCAGTCACTGTCAGAATGAAAGACTCAACAGCAAAAGTTAGTTTGTGTGCTGTGGGAAACCTCACTGGGTCCATACAGGTCTTTCCCATTTCTCATCCTCAGTGTGGGATTCTCCTGACAGGTGCATCAGGGAAAATCCACAGTCTTATCTGGCAAGAGGCAAAACAAGGCTCATATTTGCTAGCATCAGGAGCAGATGGACTTGTCTATCGTTGGTGCATAAATGTAGAAAAAGATGAAAATAGTTCCATGACTCTTGATGTAAATCCCCTTCCTCCTCTCCTTCTTCCCTCCTGTGCCAAGCGCTGGCTGACTGCGGCAATGCTCCTCCATTTCCTGTCATGGGGGCAGCTATGGGTCTGTGGGGACAGAAGAGGATCTCTACTTTTGTTTCAGGAAGAAGAAAAACTTGAGAAAACCATGTGTGAGGGTATGATGAATGACAGGAGCCCTGGACTAAAAATTATGGATGAGAAAGAAAGCGTGGCTGACCTGGCACTTAAGCCACTGAGCTGCTTGTTTGGAGTGCATGGAAAACAGGGTGTTACGTCAGTGTGTGAACACCAGGGACTGCTTTACAGCACTGGCAGGGATGGATGTGTGAGGGTCTTCAGAGTGCATCAAACACCAGATATACCTGAAGAAAAGGGTCATGGAAGGAATGTAGAGAACAGTGGAGGACTTCAGCTGGAGGTACTCAGAGTTCAACGGGCCTGTAAAGGAATGGAGTGGCTGGAGAGGGTTCTGTTCCTTGAACCTGACATTTTAGTTGAAGACAAAGAGCTCAAAGGGGAATGTGAGAACCATCATATGACGAAACATTTAAATTTGACTGAAAATCTCAAGGAAAAAGAAGACGATACAACAGAAAGCAAGGGAAGGGAAGCCAGATTTGTCATCGTGGGCTTCCATGCTGTCCAGTTTGTTGTCTGGGATCCAGTGAGGCAGGAGAAGCTGTTATCTGTGCCTTGTGGTGGCGGGCATCGCTCTTGGAGTCTCTGGCCATCTGACAAAGGGGTTTGGCCTGGTTATGGAGCTCTGGTTTTCATCAAACAAGGGGCTGTCCTGGCTTCACAACCCCCAGGAGAGGAACCAAACCAGGCTGGGAAGGCAGGAAGCACTGGAGGACTGGGGCTGAGGGAGGGTGTCCATGGGAGGGGGATTGGGTGTGTATGCAGGCTGGGGAGGATAAAAGAAACTAACATTCAAGCAAAGAGGAAGGAAAATGAGACAAGCATTGAGGGAAGAAATGGAACGAGAGAGGGTTTTTGGGAGATAGTGGTGACGGGTGGAGAGGACACCAGCTTAACAGTCCTCGCAATGCATCCAAACTCTGGCAGCATCAAAGTTCTCTCTGTCATTACTGACCACATCTCAAGTGTTCGGACACTCACAGGGATAACACATCCAGAAGAAGGAAGTGAAAACCCTACTCAGTCCCTCTCTGCCCTGCTTGTGTCAGCTGGTGGGCGAGCTCAGATGCAGTGTTATCGGCTGTTGATCTGCTGGGATGCACAAAGACTGGCTCCATCCTGTCAGGTGATCCAAGTGGCAAGTCACCGATTGGACGAGCAGTGGGAGAGACGAAGGAACCGACACAAAACGGTGAAAATGGACCCAGAAACCAGGTAGGACAAACAAACAGAAATTATTATCTCAATTATCTAAGACAGGGGTGTCCAAACTTTTTCCACAGAGGGCCACATACAGAAATATATTAGGATGGTGGGGCCACTTTCAAATCGCTATGAGGATTTTAAAGTTAGTAAGACTAATCCAGTGTGAGTTAATACATGCTTAGCGACTGAGTATGCCTAAATGGCTAGTTAATGGGCAAATAGAAAGTCATTTTCAGGGTTTGGGGAGCCAATCAGATTTGGCTCTGCCCCTGAAAAGTTATTGATGCTGCTATTTGCTGTGATAATCCATCAGGTTGTCATTAATCAAGATATCTTCTTGACAAAATGTGTGTTTACAGATTTAACATGGTAGCACTGCTTTGTGCTGAAAACAAGAATTTCAATACAGTTAAGCACAAGCTTCATGTTTTAAGGTGGGCCATATTTAATTTTATCTCTAGAATTTGCTGCAGGCCAATCAAAAATGGGCTGCGGGCCGCATTTGGCCCCCGGGCCATAGTTTGGACACCCCTAATCTAAGGCATTCTTGTACTATATTACAGCTGAAGCAGAATTTACACATACGTACACTAATATAAATCTACTTTTGATCCTGCTTTACCGGTTTTGTGTTTATATTTTCAGATACATGTCTGTTGTTGTGGTGGATGAGAGGGCTGATTGTGTCCTTTTGGCTGTAGCCTGCAGTGATGGAGCTGTAAGGTTGGTAAAAACGCTGGAAAATTAGGGCCTGAAGACAAGTGTAACAGAAGTAGTGTCCTGTTACTGGTTTCCATGTATTTTCACTTCCATTCTCGTCTTTTCCAGATTTTTCTCTGTCAGCGAAGTTAAACATCAGATTGAGTTGTTGTGGGAAACATTTTACCACCAGCGCTGCGTGCTCAGTGTTGCCACCTGTCACCTGGAGGATAAACAGGGCAACAGGTAATCCAACATTTATTTTAGTTTTTCTAAAATTAGATCAAATCGCAATATGACCTGCTGCAATTTTCAAATTGCAGAAGGTGCAATACTTCTGAAACCTGAAATTTGTGTCAAAATGCCAGTTTAAAACTTTTTGCAGCAGCAGCAGCAGAGATGTTATGCATTACATTTCATGCAACCATTCAAGTGAAATTTTTTTTTAGAAAAGTCTACAAAAAATCTTACCTTCTTCATTTTTGCACTTTTTCCTCCTAAAATATAAGAATGACAAAAAAAAAAAATCATTTCCTTCAACAGAACAATTCATATCCACACGAGTAAAAATAGCTTTTTTTTTCAAATGTTTAATTTAATATTGTGTTGGTTACAATATAGAATAACTTATTTCTTGTGTGTTTGTTGGAAAATACATTAGATGAGGATCATACAGAATAATCGCACATCAAATCAAAATAGCGGGGGGGGGGGGGGTCGGTCGAAATTATACAAATTTTGTTCATTTCAATTCTGTTTCTTCTTAACACTCTCAGCAGTGAACTTTGGTAATTTCCCCTTCATTTCTGATAAATTAAACATTACTTTCATAAGGCCAGGTCAACAAAAGTAATGAAAATAAAGCTATTTAATTAAGTGAGTAATGGAGAATGTATGTAAAAATATATATGAGCATATTTTCGTATATTTAGTTAATTAGTTACCTGTTTCTTATATACTATGATGTCTCACATAGTGTCAATGGCCTGAAATTATAGAAATTACTTTGAATTAACAGATAGTAGTAATGCATTTTGCATACCTAAATCATTATGATTACAAGAAAAAGAAAAAGTGGTCAATACCATAAATCTGGTCACACACAGTGACATCCTTTCTCTCTGTTCATTCATCACTAAATGAAACAGATTTTCTGCACTACATGGTTTCATGGTAAGAACTCAGTGGACTTTGAAGGGTGCTTTCTAAACTTGAGCTGAGGAATATTCTGGGCATAAAAATCTGTAGTTGTTTACATAATTTACATTATTCTTATTGTTGCAAATGTGAGCTCCTGTGTATTTTTTATCTGTGACTAGTTGTTGCTATAGCTGTTGTGTGGCAAGAGAGTTTTTTTTTAATGAGAGACTGCAACACATCAAATACAGTGCATATTAAAAATTCTCAAATTCAAGCCGTGTTTAAATAAATACTTCCCCAGGGATTTCTGTAAGCGCCAGCTATCAGCCAAACACTACTCTCTTAATCACAGCCAGCTATCTTTTTTCTTTTGTTGACTTAAAAATGGTTTGACTGACAAATTGCCAAGCACTTTTTCTTTACATTTAAGATCAATTTCAACTGTGTGTCAGCATAAAATAAAGTAATTTTAGATTAAAAATTGTTTGTTTCTATTTAAACCTAAAACTAATCTTGTAACTTTGGGTAAATCACCAATTATAAGTATCTTCAGTGAGTGGCTGTTATTTAAGGCTTTTGACTTTGGTTTTAATCTCTGAAAATCTTCGTAGAACGGGAAACACAATTCTCTCATGAGCTTGTCTTTTATATTATTAGAATTTGAAAAATAATAGAATCTTGCAAAAGTGTAAGCTTCATGCATAAAGTAGCTGAATTTAGTTGATAGCCATGTTTCCTGGCTTCATCATATTGACGTGCCCACTTCTTGCACGCATTATCATTTATAGTTGCACATTCTTGCTGTAGCAAAATCTTTACTTAGAGTCGCTCAGCCAAACTTTTAATTGCTTACTGCAGTCCATCATAATCTTTTTCTCACAACTTTGCTGAGGTACTGCATCATAGTGGTGTAATGTTTAATCAGCACAGCAGATACGATCAGATAAATACAAAATAGATGGATTGCAACCTTTTACTGAGGATTAACCTTGAAAGATTCATGCTGCTGCTAAGAACTGAAAATTGAAACTGTAATTCAGGGCCTTCTTGAATCTATCAATGTCAGAAATTTAGAAGTGGTTTTCGGGTTGGCACTTGATTCTTGATGCTCTTTCCTTGAAATGGGTAAATGTTGCATCTTATTTGTAGTCTTGTAGTAAAGGAACCCATTAGAATTTTTTTCAATTAATTGTAAATATTTGAGGGAAAGTTTTTGAGTAGAGTTGTGGCAGATTCTTTTACATTTGTCTCTTTGTTTGGGGCATGTTTGAAAAAGCAATGTCACATCTACACATTTGTATTACTCTTTGTTTTTCTCAGGTATAATTTGCTGTTTACTGCTGCAACAGATGGCAAAATTGCAGTGTGGGATTTCACTGATGTTTCTGTCTTACTGACAGACACCTTGAGCAATACCCCAACTCCAACAGCCCCCTGCCTCGTCATTCCCGCCCATCAGAGCGGCGTCAACTCATTGGCTGTCTGGAAAGAGAAATTAGAGCTACAAGAAGGTTGTTGCCTGGTAACTGTTGCTAGCGGAGGGGATGATGGGCAGCTGACAGTGTCCACAATTAGGGTGCAGTACCCAGAAGAAGGAAAGACTGGGGGCAGCAGAGGGTTTAATCAGATTTCTGAGCCTGTGGTTTCCCAACAAATCAAGTTCACAACACCAGAGCAGCTTAATCTTGACCTTCACTTGCAGTCCCACATCCTGCTGGCTCATGCGGCCCCTCTGACTGACCTGAAGCTCCTCAGACCGGGCCTGCTGGTCTCCACTTCCTCAGATCAGAGGGTTTGCCTGTGGAGGGCCAGCAGTACTATTATCAGCCACAGTGGGGCAGTGTGCTCTCATGTTGCAGACGCTGCTGGACTCTCTGTGTGGGAAGGGGAGATTACAGAGGAGGAGGAGGAAGATAAAACCAGGAAAACAAGGTCTGAGTCTGAGGAGGAGATTGCCATTTCGAGACAGAGAGAGCAGAAGACGGGATTAAAAATGATGTGTGAAACAGGTGGGAGATTCAATAAGGATAAGGAAACAGCTGATGAAGCCAAGAGAGGAGAACTTGTTGAAGACATGAGAGAGACTGGTGACCCAGTTTGTATGACCAGTGAGAAAAGGGGAGAGAAGACAGCTGGTGAATATGGAAATCAGATGGGAAGTGGCATTATGGGTAAGACGCAGAGTGAGGTGAACAGTGAGACAGGTGTCATCAAGAAAAAGACAGAAAAGATGGGATGGGTGCTGGTCTGTGGACAAGGATTTCAGCTCCTAAGAGTTAGACGAAATAAGATGAACGCAGACATGGGGAATACTGAAAGAGAAAAGTGGGTGGATCACAAAGTTAAAGTGACTTTGAAAAGAAAGCCAACATGAGTGGAATCAAAAGACAGCAGAACTCCAAACAATGACAGAAATGTTTATGGATTCCTGTTAAAATCCTTGCCTTTACTTTCCAGATCAATTCATGGATGCTTCTTTGCAGTTGGTTTGATATCAATCACAGCCATCTTGTTTTAAAAATACCTCGATTTTTCTTGAACCTCAATATAAAAGATTAAAAAAATGACTGGCCTGACCCATATGAGGCCAGTTAAAAATCTGCGGCACCTGTGGCACCAACTATGCTCAAATTCTGTTTAAAGTTATGTTTTATAAGTCTAAACTTAACCTCATTGACACAGTAGACTGCAGAAAAATATTTGACCAAGCCTGAGTGATAGAAGCCATTTGGTATGGTGGCTTCCATGTTGAAAATACTGTCTTCAACTAACATTCAATCAACCTAGTAGAAAGACAGAGGTGGGTCTTCATCCTCCGCTAAAACAGCTGCATTGTGCCTGCTTGCAGTCGAGTCAGCCAAGCCCCTATTAATTCATTATTCAGTATCCTTATTTTAAATAAGCAGAGTAATAAAACAGGCTTCCTTCACACATTTTGTGCCCATTTAAGACATAAACCAATCCAACCAATATGTTTTGAACCAGGCTGGAAAAATGTTTATTTCTGGTGTAATAATTGGCATATTAAAGGTGCAGTGTATAATATTTAGCCTGGTAGCATTTTGCTGTACAAACTTTGTAGAAATGAAACAGAATATTCATGAGAAGGCCAGTCTAAATTAATGTTTAATTACCTGAATATATAACATATATTTTTTGATTAACTTAGGACAAGCCGTTATACATACACAGAGAACGTCCCCTCCATGGTCTCCACCATCTTGGATTTTGCATCTTGTTGGTTTCTACAGCACTATAGAAGGGACCAAAAACAGATTTGTATATTACTGTTACTACCAGAGAGTGAGCATCTCAATCTAGAATCTGATGGTTGGATGTTGCTAATAATCCCAATTTTACTCATTAAACCTTTAACAGAAGTGTGGATGTGACTTCTGGTGCTTCTGCAGCCAACCTTGAGCCAACACTTAACCGTATATGACTGTTTCATATATCCATTGCATGGATATATTTCAACTTCATCTTTAATACCTTCAAATATAGAGCATTTGGAAAGGGCACGACTTTTCAGAAAATTCTCAGAAGGTGATTGTGTGGACATACTGTCAGAACCACAAGTAGTTTATAAACAGTGGAGCTTGTTGATGGATAAAACTCATGCCATGGCCGGTCGTGAGAAGTGCAAACCATCTAGTGTTGCTATTTGACCTTGTTTAAATAGAAAATGTGGCCTAGTTCTGATTAAACTACTGCTATACTATAGCTATATCCAAGCTCATTTCTACATCGTCAGCAGCCATTATTATTATACAGTACAACTAACCCCTGACCATAACTTTTGCAAACTTATGCTAAAGCAGGTCAGGAGAAAAGCAAAAACATATTTTCTGTGAGGAAAGCCTTTCAGTGCTGTTCTTTTCTCTTTATTTTCTAAAAAAAATGTGGTAAAGTTGTGTTAAAACTGCCACTATACTACAGTTACACCCAGACTAATTGGTAATTGCTATCAACTTTCAATCCACCTAAACTCTGTCTGTAACTACCAACTCATTCTCCTCAAATGACACTGATTGGTCAGGTCTGTTTTCAGACCTGGCACAATCATTTTAGATGTAAACTTTTAAAGATGGATTTGCCTTATGACAGACATGGAAACCGGCCAATCCATCTGCTTTGCAAGGTAAGACACTCAATAAACTGCAGTTTTTCACTGCTATAGTTATTCCATTTGTAAATCCCAGAGGTCACTGCTTGGTTGAAACCATTTTAGTTGAAACTTAAGCTGTGTGATTGTTTGTACCACAGAGACATTCAGGTCATCTGAACCAGTAAAGTGTAACGTCTTAACTGAACAAAATATTACAACATAAATGATGGTTTCACTTCTTTTGACCAATCAGTGAAAAGCATTTACTAATGCAGTTCTTATAACAGTGTTGCCCTTTCTGTCAGATTTACTCCGAATACTAAGAGCTGAAAATAACTTTTGACTGACATTGATCAACATACAGCAACGAAAGTATCTTTCAAAGCATTGTGATTAGCATGTATGATAAGCACAGCCTACAGCCACTGTAAATTAACAACAGTTACACTGAGTGGTGAACTCATAAATAACAATAGCTAAAATTATATCTACTCTAAGTCCCAAGAAAGTGATAAAACACCCCTGAAGGATATAATCTATCATGGAGAATGCACTGCTGGCACAAAAGGCAGCTAAAAGATTCCCCGTCATCCTCCAAATTAGCTCACATTTCCAATGATACACCATGAAAACTTTATTTATGTAAGACGTCACACCTTCAGATAAGAAAGTTTGAACTTAAGCTAATATTTGAACTGTCTCAGCTGGTGCAACACCCTTAATGTTAGAATGTAAACTTTGTTTTCACATTCAAAACTGGCTATTTTTTAATTTGGGCATAGTTGGTGCAACACTCATCTAAGCTTAAAGTTTGGTTCGCTTTCCAGGCTGTGTGATTTTTTTTGATTGTAACTTTATGTAAAATAATGTGATAAATTTTACTTTTGTGATATTAAGAGAATGTTTTAATAAAGTTTATATCCTCCAGATTCCTTGATTTTAATTCATTTATTACAGTTATGTAAGACATTAATTTCAAAGCAGACCAATGGGGATTTGATAGCATAAAAAACTTGTAATTATAACCCCAAAAAACACACAAAAGCACCATTAATTATCTTAAGGGACAAATTTCTCTGACTACTTTTTAAGTTACAGCTTAACTCTAAATGTGAAAACTCATTTTCATTTGAAATTGCCTGATCTAGATATCAAAGAGGGTCTGGACTCAAGCTGCATATTCTGTCTGTGAAGCATGAAAGCATTTGAAGTACATCAAGGAAAATTGTGCATATTTTTGTGCATATTTCAAGGGAACATTAAAACCATTTCTGATGTGTTGGTGCCATCTGTGGCCTCAAGCAAAATGCACCACACTGAACAAAGATGGCTTCAGCAACTAGAGATATTTTTTAATAGAATGCATTCAGTTTCAACCAGTAAAGCTTGTTTTCTCAAAGAGAGCTCTGAGATTCAATTATCAGCCAGAGCTTTGCTTTACAAATATCCTTGTCAATAATCCATGACTATTTGAGAGACTTTTGTTAATACCTTAATAAAATAAGGATCTACTCCTCTAAAATCCCCTCCAGGGGTGTAAGAAAGGCACAGATCCAGGTTATCATTTTTCCTAAATTAGGAATGATCACAAAAGTATTATTCAAATAGAGAAAAGAAAAAGACACTAATAATGCTCAATGCAACATGTCAATCACTGCATGAGCTGGTAAGAGATGAATAAACTCTGCAGAGGAACGATTGCTCATCTTGTCCTGTTGAGCCCAACCCTTAGAGCCAAAAACTATGGAGGTGTTGCAAGAATATCAGAGTGAATAACAAATCTCAGAGAGTCAAATCAAGAGATTCAATCAAATTATTGTTTTTTCCCTTTAGTTGTCTTTTTTTTTTAACTCACAAATTAAAATAAACAGTTGATGAGATAATTGATTATTGGCTCTTTATTCGCCTCTCCAAAGGAAGGTGTTTTCTTGAGTTTGCTCTTGTACCTGCAAGAACCATGTTGGATTTTTGTCCTCAACATTTCATCTGTATTTATTTTTTTGCAGGAACTTTTTGACTTTTTGGTCTTTATTGACAGAGGAGGAAAGTGGATAGAGTTGGAAGCCAGGATGAGAGAGTGGGGGAGAGACATGGGGGAAAGGAGCTACAGGCTGGACGTGAACCCAAGTCGCCCAGGTACATGGGAACATCCTAACCACTAGGCCTTTTATAGCCAGGAAAGTTTCACTTTTTATTAGGCTAATGTTTCAGTTTGCTCTAGATTTAATGAAACCAAATATTGGGTATTTTGATGTTGAAATCAATTTCAGTTGCAGGATGAATGTTTGTAAAAATATTTGTGCATAGTTAAAGTCTTATGTCAAAATGGACTTCCGCTTATATAATGTTTTTCTAATCATCAAACCTCTCAAAGCCGTTTTTATGCCATAGGTCAACCTTCTCATTGGCAGAGGCTCCTTTGTAAAGTGGCCATCAATACATACTTTTCCTACTTATTCATAACTTAGCTCATTCATTTGCACACCACAGATGCAGCAGTGGGAGAAATCTAAGGTTAAGTACATAGAAAGCTTGAATGACATTAACCCAGGGCTCCAGACTATTTTTTTTTTTTTTAACCACCAACCCTGAACTGTGACAAACATTATTTGGCAGCCATGATATCAGATTTGCAGTTATTTGTATAAGTCTTAGGCATGTCGGGCATAGCTGGGCTTAATTGACACATGCTGCCAGTGTCCATCTCCAGTCTCCTCCTTCATGGCACAGGCTGCCAACTTCAACACAACCTTGGCTTTGAGGGAGGCCTAAAGAACTAGAGGCATCTCAAGTGTCGAGTCCATAACTGGCAGTCACAAGGTTACATCTTCTTCATTGGAAATGTAATTGTCCACGCAAACTCGTCTAAGGCTGCAAGGTGGCTCAGGGGTTAGGTTCCTGTCAGGGCCTTTCTGTGCGGAGTTTGCATGTTCTCCACGTGCATTCGTGGGTTCTCTATGGGTACTCCGGCTTCCTCCTACCACCAAAAACATGCCCGTTAGGTTAATTGGTGACTCTAAAATTGGCTGTGAATGTGAGCATGCCTGGTTGTCTGTCTCTATATGTCAGCCCTGCGACTGACAGGCGACCAGTCCAGGGTGTACCCCGCCTCTCACCCAATGACAGCTGGGATAGGCTCCAGCCCCCCCTCGACTCCACGAACGGGATAATCGGTATAGAAAATGGATGGTGGAAGCTCATCTGGTCCTGCCAAGCTCTCAGTCCAACACCCTCCTGGAGATCCAAGATTCCAGCCTCAGACTCTACTCTCCCCAGTGGAGGTCCAGGATTCCACATTCAGGTCTTACTATCCCTCCTGGAGGCCAACCAGCTTTTGTGCCCAACTCTCCCTCCTAAAGGTTAGAAATTCCCACTTATCACCCAGTTCTTCCCTCTGAAGGTCCAGGATTTCAGCTTCAAGCCCAACTCTCCCTCAAGGATTCAGGTCCAGCTGTGTGTCCTGGAGGTCGAGGATTCCAGGGAAAAGGAGTACTCTCCCTACTCATGGTCCAGGATTCCAGCTTCATCCCCCTCTCTCCCTCCTGGAGGCTCAGGAGTCCAGATTAAAAGCTGGACTGTCCCAACTAGGGGTCCAGGATTCCATCTTCCATCAGGCTGCCTGCTTAAAGTCCCACACTTCATCCTGGAGGCCCAGGCTGCCAGAATCAGCTGGTAAATATTCTCCTAGAGGGCCATGACGTCCGCTGATTCCATACTTCATGTCTGGACAGGCGGACAGACAGATGACACTGTGACTGTGTGTTTGTGCCTGTGTAGTGTTTTTTGTCCTAAAGCACGCTGAGAATCAGTTGATGTATGTTCTCAGGGCTAGATAGGGGTCATCGCCCATGAAGAGACCAACTGCAGGTATCATGAATATTTTAATATTTTTGCCTCATCTCAGATTGCGTTTTGTCAACCACCCATCTCAGTAACTGCCACTCAGAGTAGAAAAAAAGGAAGGACAAAGAGAGGGGAAGAAGGAAGCATAATGTCACTCTTAAGATGAATTATGTTTGATAAGAAAGGAGAAAAGAGGAAGGGGGGGCTGAACAAAGCTCCTATGCTCATTACCCCTGCCACTCATTAGAAGACCTTTCTCATGTTGGTTTCAAGGGAGAGAAACACAAAGCACCTGTGTAACCAACACGATCACTTACAATGGTGGAGGAAGAGGGAGAGAAAAGAGAGAGGGGAGCGTGAAAGCACCCGTGCTGACAGAGGAAGGGTAAGGCCCACAAGGGGGGTATTTGTAAGAGACACCTGCTGCACTGAGGAGAAAAGAGCAGGATAAAGACAGACAAGCAGAGAGGAAAAGGGAAACTACCGGAGCCCTGAGGCAGAAACATGAATGAAAGACAGATTGATGAATACGTGCAAGATGAGAAACGGAGGAACACCAGAATGTGTGTCTTGGATTAATTTATTTTTTGGCATAAGAATGTGTTTTGATGTTTTTGATCTGAAATAGTAATCAGCATGGGTGCAGAGAAGAAGTGACTTGTATTATAACTGGAGCTGCAATTAACACCTAAAGAGGTAAAAACACTACATTCCTTTTGTTTGGGCTGCATACTTTTAATTGAAGGAGTAAAATACTCAGCTTACATGTGCTGTCCATACATTTTGATTTATTCTTTTGAACTTAAACTATCAAAACATTAGTTTATTCCTGTACTGTACACATGCAGGAATATATTTTTTTCACTTGTCAAAGACTGTTACCTCTATTGTGATAGTAAGCCACTGTATTTCAAACGTTTATTACAGAAGAACTAGACTATTTTGTTAGCACCATTTGCAACAGTCAGTAATAGTCTAAATAAGTTTGAACCTTGACAGTCTGTTGTTGCAGGACCCTCGCTAGGTGATGTCACGTGAACGGTTGCCTCTTATTGGTTCATCTGGAAGTAAAACAACTGGTAATCCACTCATCACCAACTCACCTTTTCCTTTTATTTTAATTAAACACAAGATATTGGTACCTTAGGACAGGATCAGTGCTCAGTGAGGAAACCTCTCCCGTTGGTTCCCTCCTCCAATTACTGGTACCTTACTGCCAAGTTACATAACATGACTGCTGGTGGCCAAGAACACCCAAACAGCATTGCCACCTTGGACAAACAAGCTCCAGGTAGTGACAGCACTGATACTGTCTGGCCTGCATGGATAAAGTGAAGTAAGCTGAAAGATTTAAAAAAGCAACACATCTATGGAAATTTAAGAACGGATGAGAAACAAAGTTAGAGACATCTATCAGCCTGGAAAGGGTTACAAAGACATTTCTATGGCTTTGGGACTCAAGAGAACCATGGTGAAAGCCATTATCCACAAATGGAGAAAACTTGGAACAGTGGTGAACCTTCACAGGAGGGCTAGCCTACCAAAATCAATCCAAAGGTGCATCAATGACTCATCCAGGAGGTCACAAAAGAACCCAGAACAACCTGCAGGCTTTACTTGACTTAGCTAAGGTCAGTGTTCATGACCATGGGCATAGCTAGAAATTTTGGGCCTCCAGAAAGAATATTATCCAGGGCCCCCCTCAACTGGCAAATGTTGCATCATTTTTACAAAAACTATGCATTTTAATGTATTTTTAACCATAATTTCCCTATTTATGAGAAATATTTTTTACTATGGTTAAATTAAATGTACTGGCATTATTTCACTGTACTGGACTACACCATTTGACCATTTTTAAGGGAAGAGCAGGGCTCCCCCAGTATTTAATTTTATTTCATCTTATACAAATTTCAGTCTTTTGACCAATTCATTTAGTTACTTTTGATTTAATTATGACGCCATTAAGAAAAATAAATAAATGGAAACACACTTTTCATTGCAGGCTTCTCAAGGGCCCCTCCTACTGTGGATCCAGGTAATCAGTACCCTTTTTCCTCCCTGTGCTACGCCCATGTTCATGACTCAGCAATAAGAGAGAGACAGGGCAAAAATGTCAAACATGGTAGAGTTCCCAGTGCAAAACTGCTGCTGACCAAAAAGAACACAAAGGCTCATCTCACATTTGCCAAAAAACTTCTTGGTGATCCCCAAGACTTTTGGAGAACTATTTTGGGAACTGAAAATAAAAGTTTAACTTTCTGGAAGGTGTGTGTCCCCTTAAATCAGGTGTAAAACTAACGCAGCATTTCATAAATAGAACATCATGCCAACAGTCAAACATGGTGGTGGTAGTGTGATGGTCTGGGGCTGCCCTGTTGCTTCAGGACCTGGACCACCTGCTGTAATTGATGGAATCATGAATTATGTTCTCTAGACAATACTGAAGGAGAATATCCAGCCATCAGTTTGTGACCTCAAGCTCAAGTGTGCTTGGGTTATGCAGCAGGGCAACAATCTGAAACACATCTGTGAGTCCATGTCTGAATGGCTCAAAAAAACCAAAAGTTTGGGAAAGGCCTTGGCAAAGTCTGGACTCAAATCTGATTGAGATGCTGTGGCATGACCTTAAATAAGCCGTTCATGCTCAAAAACCCTCCAATGTGGCTGAAATAAAACCATTCTGCAAAGAAAAGAGGCCCAAATTTCCTCCACAGCGATGTGAAAAACTCACTGCTGACAAGGGTGGCAAAACCAGTCATTAGGTTTAGGGGGCAATTACTTTTTCATATAGGGCCAGGAAGGTTTGGATGTCTTTTTTCCATTAAGAAATTTAATCATCATTTAAAAACAGCATTTTCTATTTACTTTGGTTATCAATGTCTAGTATTAAAATTAATTTGACAATCTGAAACATTTTAGAGTGAAAAATGTAAAAAAAAAAATGAAATCAAGGAGGGGGCAAATACTTTTTACAGCACTATATGGCAGTTAAAGACAGCCGGGTGGCATTTTTCTTAAGAAAGTACTACAGTATACTTACACATGAACATGAAAAAGTTAAGCAAGATGAAATACTGCTATGTCAACAGGTGTGTGGATGGGGGAATGCCAAAACTGACACAACCTGAAAGTTCATAAAGAAACTTTAAGCATCTCTAAATATAACAGCCATAAAGCATATTTTATGTTCCTCTATGTTATTTGAAAGAATAATTACTTTTAGAAATGTAGAAATATAAAACATAAAGAAATTCCCTTTGCTATTTGATCAGATTTTTAAGCGTACCACTTCATGACAAAAGTTATCCCAGAGCTCTTTACATAAAAAACTGTTCCACACTCAGTTCTTTGATATGTAAATCCAACTTAAGCAAACACTATTAAACAGTGCAAATATGTATTTTCATGTTAAAACACTTAAGTTAAAAAGATTATTTTCCACCTCATTATTTTTTCCTCTTATCCCTCTTGTTTTACCACAGCCAAGCCTCCCCTCTCCTCCCCAGCCCTCCAACGCCCCCTTCAGTCTAACAGCCGAAAACGCAGCCAACAGCAAACATCAACCTCCTCTTCTCACCCTCACCCTGGGCCTGCCTCCATCCTCCACTCAGACACCACCATGACTCCATGGGGTGGACTGGCTTTGTCAGAATCTTCCTTTACATCGATCCCCCCACCTCCCCCTCCACGGCCTCCTCCTCCACCTCCTCCTCCCCCACCCCCACCTGCCCCTCAGCCAACACCCTCCAGCCCGTACCAACGTAGACAGAACGGAGAGATTTCAAGTTCTAGCTTCAACTCTGAGGTTCCATCTCCACCTATCATGGTCCCTCAGGATCATACAGGTATGAACATGACCATATCGACAAAAAATAAAAACCAGTATGTTCTAATGGAGAAAAAGTTACAAGGACATGCATTTACACAAAAGATTCTGTCACATAATTTATTTGCTCTGCAATGATACAAACCATACACCTTGTTCAACAGTATATGATCTGCATATAAGCAATTAAAACCTGGCAAACTGCTGTTTATGGCTTCTTTAGCTAAATAATCTAAAGTAGGTAACAGAAAACAACTAATGTTACAAAAATATGTTTTCATTTGGGGTTGGAATGTAAACTTGAAAATCCATTTGAAAGGCCATCATGAAGCATGTTTTTGAACTTCCATAGCTGCATAGTTAGCCGACCAGCATCTCATCTTACAGGATTATCTCACCAAGGACTTTTTCATTCAGACCGATTTTAGCCAAAATTCTTGAATCTTTTCTGAGTGACAAACTTATTTTTTTTTTTATTGACAGACAATATTTTATCTGATTATCAGTCAGTTGATGTAAAAATATGTGTGCAGTGAGAGCCGGCTGAAGGCTTCTGTTCTAAATATTGAAGTTAAAAGTTAAAAATGGATTGCCTCAGGGCTCAGTCTTGGATCCACTACTATTTAGACCAACACTATCAATCTATTGTACTCCTAATGTACACAGAGGGTGCAAAAATCAATGCAATTAACATTTTTCTAACAGGACTTTTTAATCAGAAACATCCCCCCCCATGTCCTTCTCTCTCAGGTGGAGGTAGAGGGTTCCGGCCAAAGCGAAGGGTTCTGCCCCAGCGTCGGGTACCACGTCCTCCCCGTCTCCCACCTTTGCGTCCCGTCACCAACCTCAGCTTTTCCCGGAGCTTCACCTTCTCTTTCTTTGAGCTGCCACTGCACCAGTCACCACGCCATCGTGCTGAACGAATCAAAAACCTCATGATGCTTTTGAAACAAATACACTACTAAAACATGAGTTCTGTAAGAAGTGGTTTCCAAGGAAGATGTATTTTCCCCAAAAGCATAGTCAGTTTCTTTTGATTGGGGTGGCTCAATAATGACAGTGACTTATGCAGGGGTGGACTGGAGTTGGCCTACATACAAGATAATGTTTATTTACCCACACTAACTTTACTGAATATAGCTTGACTAAACAACTAACATGAAGGAACCCAAAATATATTTGATTTCTTTGTAAATAAAACTTTTAAAAGTAGAAGCACAATAGCGAGACAACATACAGGCTACTATAAGTCCTCTCTGGTGAATTTAAAAGATGATGCTACAGTTAACAACTTTAAGTACTAACAAAAGCAAATATGCAATGCAAAGTTTGTTTGTTTTTTTAACCTAGATCCCCATTAGTACCAGGTGTTCTTCCTTGGGTATACTCATTTCCATGTGACAACATAAAATATAGAAATAAATAAAAATAAAAACCATACAAACATACACAAACCCCCAAACAACCAAACATACACATATCTACATGTATTTACCAGTTAATCTGTACATGCAGAAGAATATACAACACCACAAAAACAATAAAAGCTCCTTTATTGAATCTACCAACATCTATTGAATATTTTCCCAACAAAGAGCAATGAAATTTGACTACTTTTATGATTTTTAGGGAAAATGTTTAAAATTCTTTCTAAAACGTGATAATTTCTGTTGTAAGATGTAGTTTGGGATTGAGTTCCACTCCTTCATTGCTCTGTACATCACTATTTGTTGTCCGGCTGTTTGAAATTTAGGTGAAGTGAAACAACCTCCAACTGCACTGTGTCACATAATAACTCTGCGCTAATGACAGTTCTTCATGGCAAATTAAAGGCTTCTTTGTTGTGATATGTTTCTCATAAAACCATCAACAGGTACCCCAGTCTATTTCTCATGTCCAGCCGCTCAACTCCTTCATGCATTTTGAAGACATTTGTCCAGCTTGAAAAAGATTGATTGAACAGTCTCACCACTGACAAAGCATAACAAATTGAAATTCAATTTTAGGGTGGTCAATCAGATTTCTAGGCTGGCCACCCCTTGATACTTACTTGGTTTCCTCCAAAACAAAGTGGTAGAGCAGTCGAGCGCTCTGCCACAGTTCAAAACCAGTCCTATGAACGCCTATTTGCACAGGCTGATTCCCAAATCACGTGTTTACCTGCCAGGTAACAGGTGAATCTCCAAGAAATAGCACAACCGACTACTTGAGTTAGCCAGTGCCAGCGCAGTCTGATAATTGACCGTACTTACCACCTCTATGTACGGCTGTCGTGCAGACACGTCAGGCCCAGTCCGTCCGGCGGGGCTGGAGTGTGTCCACGTGGAAGCGGGTCCACGTGGAAGCGGGTCATCACATCAGCACTGGAGGGGACACAGGAAAGCAGATGGCAGGTAGTATGTGTGGTTGAAGGGGCTTGAGTGCTTAAAGACTTTTTAAAAAACGTATAAACGTGAAATTTAAGAAGTTACACGTAATTTCGAGCATCCATAAAACATGAATTATCCCTTATTCGAGTGTGTTAGCCCCTGCCCCGCTAGCATCCAGCTCTGTGTTGACAGCGCGAGTTAAGAGCTGAAGGGTCATCAGAGGATGGGGTAGAACCAGAGAGGAAGGGTGCAGCTACTGAATTCAAAGTAATGATTTTAAATCAGGATACTAAGGAAATTTTGTCCCTTTAAAATATGACATTAAGTTCCACCTGACTAGGTATTACTAGGCCTACAAGCCTACTACTAAGAAACATTTTTATAAATCAGAGTTATTACTAAAAACAGCTTGGAGGTAGTTTGCTTGCCAGCTTTACTGTAGTCAGGCTTATCTTTTTGTAGAATAAATAATGGTTTACCTTAGTATTTTTCAAGTAGCTTGCCCAACACGGTCAATATGAAACACCAACATGCAATTTTCATGTTTCCATCAAATGTCAAGCGATGTATCCAACTTTCTTAACAAATGTAAATAAAGGAACCTGCTTAGGACATCTAAATATAAGCGCAGGGCAGCAGTGTACATGTTTAAACTTGAAATCTCTACAAAAGTTTCTTAGTTTTGTGAAACTTGCTTTCTCATCAGACGTTCATTTCCCCATTGTTTTATGACTTGCCTCTCCATTACCTTAATGTGGTGAAATCAAATGAACAATAAACCCTCAATTTAGAAACAAAGCACACATTTTCCTCTCTTTTCATTTTGTTTTGTGTCCTGGCAAAATTTGCAAGGCACTCCTCATTTCCCTAATGCAAGTCTTTTAATTAATTTCCCATTCATTTGTAATGATATTTGAAATGAACTTTTGTATAAATTCACTACATTAAAATTGATCTAAACAGGAAAGTGATTCACTTCCTCATTGACTTTCTCTCTCGCTCTCTTTCTGCCCCCCCTTTTTTACACACATGCTCACGCAAGCATGCGCACACAGACAGTGAGTCTCTAGAAAGCTTGGCTGTGATAATAGAGGCATTCAGACGTACTGAATGGATGGGGGGGGGGTGAAGGGGAGGAGAAAAGGGGCACTAAACTCTCTGTAATGTGCAGAGTTCAAGGCTGTTCTCTACCTTCCTCGACTCACGTGTGAGAGTTAGTTGAGCCGTGCCTGTGTGCGTTATCCTCTTACATGCACGCTGGCCCACATGTGAACTCTTTGTTCTCATGCGGCTTCGTGCTGATACCGAGGCAGTCAGCACCTCTCTCTCACTGCTTTGGTTTGTTTTGGTTATCTTCATGGTCAAAATGTAGTCTTCTTTGTCAAGTAACTTTATACAGACACATGGAGAAAAATTCCACGAGGCACATTAAACCCACACACCCAGCACTAACACAAAACAAAGTGAAACTTCACTGCTCTGCCAGTAATCTCAGACATTGATTTCAGATGGACAGCACTGAGCAAAATAGCCTTCCTCCCAACAGGCAGCCTTATTTTGCTGTTGGCCTGGACGAAAAGCAGCTGGACGTCCTTGGGGAGCGGGTAGAGAAGAAGTCCCTGTCACTTTTGGAAAGAGTGAAGGCACAGTGTTGGTGAGTCTAAGAATAGATCTACCTCTTGGCTTGCTTAGTGTCAGTTTAGGCCGTCAGCCAGCTGTGAGGGCTAACAAAGCCTTAGTTATCTTAAGCCTTATGGTCATTGTGTTTGTGTGTGCATTCCTCCAGGTGCTCTGGTCCAAGATTGAAGAGCTTACTGCTTGGCTATTTTCCCATCCTGTCATGGCTTCCTGGCTACTCCATCAGAGAAAATGCCGTTGGAGATCTGGTGTCTGGAATCAGTGTTGGGGTCATGCATCTTCCACAGGGTGAGGATGCAAAAACACAGATATAATCACATTAAAGCTATAGTGGGCAACTTTAGAAAAAAATGTCACTCCCACTCCCTGAAACACATAAACTTGCTTGCAGGAATAGTCCAAAAATATTGGTGAGAAGAGTAATGTATAGGTGCTATTCTCAGCTGTAGTAGTTTCAAATTCTCACCAGTACTATCAACACAACCTTCATTTCTTCCAGTTGTTCAAATGAACAATTGCAATGAGTTACAGAGCAAGGAGAAACCCAAGGATCTGTGGGCCCCATGAGAGGATATCACTTTGGGCCCCACTGCAACAGCTCAAACTGACCATACGCAACTACAGCATCTACACCTTAATCAGGCAAAAATCCATTTTATACTTGCGTAACTATAAATGCATGTTACATCTAAATGTTGAGATAAATTGGCACATGAAAGAGTAGGATTTATTCTCTGCAATCTTTGCAGTCATTTAAATTTCACACATTAACATATAATATGAACAAGAAGGTAAGAAGCACTTGCACAATAGAATAAAAGTGCTTGATATCTCGATTTTATCCTCCAAGTGTTGGACGGTGTTCCGATACCTTTGATCTACAGCGCTGATGGACACTTGTGGCACACACTCCCATTAACTAGCAGTAAAAAAAGACAGCTGGGCTCCATCCTGCACAGAAAAATGGTTCTAAACAAAAACAGAAAGTCTTAGCAACTAATATGAGGACAACATGTTGATTTAGATGACATAATGTTAGCAGATGTGTTTTATGACTGAAAGTGCAATAGCTAAAGGTTCTGGGTGTGGGTTTTGGCAGGCAGCTTACTTTCAAATTCCCTTTCATTGTAATTCTTTGGCATCTAGCTTGCTAGTTGTAGCACATGGAAGACAGATTGTATAAGAAGTGGGCATCTCATACCCTCTGGTTTCAAAAGCAAACCCAGTGCAAAGGGCACTGAACTTGAATTATTTGTAATGGCCAGCAGGGGGCAATTACCATCCATCCATCTTCTCCTGCTTATCTGGGTTCGAGTTGCGGTGGCAGCAGGTGAAGCAAGTCAACCCAGGCGTCCCTCTCCCAATGTTTTCCAGTTCCTTCTGAGGGATTCTGAGGCGCTCCAGATGGGATATATTATCCCTCCAGTGAGTTCTGGGTTTGCCTCAGGGTCTCCTCCCAGTTGGATGTGCCCAGAATACCTCCACAGGAAGGCACCCAGGAGGCATCCTAATCAAATGTCCATGAAGGAACAGCAGTTTTACCTTGAGATCCTTTCGGATGTCCAAGCTCCTCACCCTATCTCTAAGGCTGAGCCCAGCCACCCTCCTGAGGAATCTCATTTCGACTGCTTGAACCCGCGATCTCATTCTTTCGGGCATTACCCAGAGTTCATGACCATAGGTGAGGGTTGGGACATAGGTAGACTAGTAAATCGAAAGTGTTGCCTCTCAGCTCAGCGCCCTCTTCACCATGATGATACGGTACAGCACCTGCAGAATTGCTGATGCTGCACCAATCAGCCTGTCAATCTCAGCGCCCATTCTACCCTCGATTGTGAACAAGACCCCGAGATACTTGAACTCTTCCACTTGGGGCAAAGATTCACTTGCCACCTGGAGGGAGCAATTCACCATTCTCTAGCAGAGGACCATGGCCTCAGACTTGGAGGTGCTTATTCTCATACCAGCTGCTTCACACTCAGTTGCAAACTGTCCCACTGCTTGCTGGAGGTCCCCAGCTGAGAAATCCAACAGGACCACATCATCTGCAAACAACACAGATGAACTTATGAGCTCCCCAAACTGAAAACCCTTCTCCCCCTGACTGTGCCTTGAAATCCTATCCATGAAAATCACAAACAAAACTGGAGAAAAGGGGCGAATACACTTGGTGCAAAATGCCATCCATGTTTAAGTAATTGGGAACAAAAACTTGTAACAGTAATCGCGATGAAAAATTGCAATTTTTTTGTCCTTTCTCAACAGAGCTGACATCATCCAATACTGATTTTAAACCGATGCATCGGTGCATCCTGAACCGAAACCCCCCAGAAACCTGTCTATTAATACCAGGATACCACTTTGAAATTTATTTGGTTTTCAGTAAAAGGTTAAGTTTTTAGTGGATTTTGTTTGTAGAAATACTCTCAAACTATATTTTTATCTCTACCTCTCTACTTCTTTTTCCAGGTATGGCCAATGCCATGCTTGTGGGAGTTCCTCCAGTGTTTGGTCTCTACACCTCCCTCTATCCCCTGATCATCTACTTCATCTTTGGCACTTCCCGACATCTCTCCATGGGTGACTGTTCCAACTTTTTTTCTTGCTCTCATCTGTAACTTTTCTGACAAAGACTTATAAATTTCCAGTGCCATTCCTAATGAGCTCTGTATACGTTTTTGGGCATCTTTTTACAGGTAGTTTTGCTTTACTTGCCATTATGATTGGGTCTGTGACAGCCAACGTGGAGTTGCATAGCAATGATGATGAAGACAGAAGGACTGATGTGGAAGCAACCAAAATCAACATGGCTGTACAACTCACCTTCATCTGTGGCCTCATACAAGTATACACACCCACATACATGTTCACAAAAGTACACAAATACACATCAGGCTAAACTTGGACAAACACAAAACACAATCAACATGGTGGACATCCTGCCCTGATGTCATGCTCAGGGTGGAAGCTCTGCTAAACTAATATTTTACAGCTGCATTTCAAACTCAAAATCTGAATCATTGTATATTATGACCTATAGATTGATAGACTTTAAAGGCACTTAAGAATGGAAATTTAGAGGGAAATCAGGCTGCATTTCAAGGCCAAACAATTTTTGACAATTCATTTGATTTTCCTGCTAGGTCAGCGGCAGCCCTGAATAGCATTTATGAATTTCAGCAAGCTACTATTACAGTTAGCCAAGAATTAATAAATCTGCTTTTTGAAATAATTGATTCTGAATGGATAAGTACACATAACCCTTGTTTCCATCGAGGGGTCCGGTTTGATTCAGTACGGTTTGGTATGGTTTGGTACGCTAAACTCCAAAATAGTTTGCATTTCCACAGACACTCATGCCCTCACTTGGTGGGCGGGCTGTAAAAACTATGCATGTGAAGCCACAGACAGCACGAGTCTGCTGGTTCAGCCTCAGAGTTGTAGGAAAGGATGAGTGACAGAAATCAGTAGGGAATATGCATTAAACAGCTTTATTTCAGGTGAAAGTGCTTTTAAAAATTACTAAATAATAATTATGTTAACCACTGTCAGTACTGATCCTCAGCTGATGGAATAAGTATACAGAAATGTTTAAAATCGTAACGGTACGTTAATGTGTGAAAATATTCAGTCTAGAACTGTTTATACGACAAAATATGAAAGTTTAGAACTGTAATGTGAGAATACGCCACATTAAAAATAAAGTAAAAATCCAGCTGGTGTAAAAATCAAACTAGATTTAGTCAGAAATCCTGGGTGTGCTGATCTCGTTTCAAAATAGGCTACAGCCCGAAGTTTTACAAACACGTTCAACAACCACAGAGTGATGTTTTCAAAAACTGCCTAAAGTAAGAAGTAGATGAATAACTAGTTACAGTACACAGAATGAACTGATCTAAGGCTTCATATTCACAAAACTTCAGCATTGATTTCGTTTCACATCCATCGCAGATAGACCAGGCTAATGTGAGCCTTCAGGCTCTGCTTTTCGTTCTTAAAATCAGGTCGAGATAAATGTCAGGAAACTTGATTTGTGGCCAGATATCTATATCCACAGACTAGGAAACAGTGTGGATCTCTGTCGAGTCCAAATATCCCAGATTAACGCAGCCCAGAGGCAAGCAGCTGTGTCCCACGCTGACGTGATGTCAGTACAACCCCCTATTGTTGTATGTGTAGCTACACCTTTTTGGGACAGGTAGGTAAGATTGGTACCCTTATGGAAGGGGGCCAAAAAGTGGGACGGGTCAGTTTTTTGGGACCCTTTCCAACTTTTGCTCCATGAAAACACAAAAAAAATGCATGCCGTTCCACACCAAACTGAGCCGGACCGCTTGGTGGAAACAACCTAATAGTAACAGTCTGCTTTCCCTTCATGGCAGAATGATGCACAGACTCTGGGGGAATAACTGTAATCATATCAGTCTGCGGAAAGAGGTCTAGTTAATTTGATGGTCTGTTTACCATGGAAGAAGGGGAAAGGGAATACTGCATCAACAGTGGAGAAAAGACAAAAACGGTGCAACTGCCTTTACGTGCAAACTGAAGATTGCACATAAAGGCAGGGGTGAAAACAGTACAATAATATAGTACTAAGGTAAAAGTGCAGGTACTTTGATTTAAATTTACTTATGTAAAAGTACAGTTACTGATCAATAAATCTTCAGTAAAAGTAAAAAGTAATGAATGGAAAGTTTACATAAAGTGTTGAATAGTAAGTTTTGAAAGTAAAATATGATTTTTCTTTCATTTCCAGTGCAGAAAAAGAGTTTGGATCTCCATCAATAAAGTGTAATGCAGCCATGAATTTTGCTTTAAATGTGGAGTAGTTTCCTTGCTAATTTGCTGCTGACTGTAATGAGCAAAGCAACTGGCCAGTTTCACACGGCTGAAAGAGCATGAATCTCCTTTTTCCCTTATTATTTAGTTTTACTCAGTGGCAATTTTAACTGATGCTATAGGCTGATATACAACTGATACAGTTTATCGGCTGTAAATATCAGCAAAAATGTTCATATCTGCAGATATGAATGGAAATTGTAACAATAATATCTACTGAAACCAATATTATGCAGATAACTGTGCATCTGTTTATGCCAGTGCAAATTTTCTGAGAGGTGGGAAAACTTGGGGGGGGGGTTGGAGCTGAGGTTCAGGCCAATTCTTGTCAACATTTTACAGGAATTTGCAAATAAAAAGCAACTGTTGCCTATTGCAATACTTGAACAGAATCTGTTTATGTTGAAACATATTATTTAATTCCAGGTTGTCTGTATATATCCTGCAATACATCTTACTTAGCCTAACCTTTTGTGTGGTGTTCTTCAAAACTTCTACCTACTGTCTTGCAGTTGGTGATCAGTCTGAAAGCAGTGATAGGTAGTTTGATAGTTAGGCCTTCATGTCAGACTACTGGTTCCATTTGCAGACCTTCAAAACAATGTTACAACATTATAACAGTGTTTAATATGGGATTATGTTTCAAAAGGCTGCAATAAGAGCAATAAGAGAATCACCCTTGACATCCACTGAAGCATCACATACGTTTTAATAGTTTCTTCCACTATTATTCACTCACAGCCTGCTATACTCTGAAGCTTGTTTTCCTTCACCTCAGGTCAACTTGAAATGTCTGCCTCCAGCTTTACATCAGTTAAAAGAGAAAAAAGCATGCGAAGAATGTGGTGTTGTTTGACATACTTTCCTCTGACATTGATCTCTGCCTGCTCAGTGCAGGTTTTCATAGCTGACCTATAAGCCTAACCAGTGGACTGACGATGAAAGACACCTCAGTGGATTTCCACTGCACAGAATTTAAATGCTCTCTGGGGAGTTGGGCAAGAATTTTTCTCTGGTTCTACACCAGCGCTTCAAATTGATCCAGATGTTTTCAACTGTTAAAGAAAAGCTTCATGGCTGCCCATTTTTCAGTGATGTAAAACATGCATTTCAAGTTTTAAGATGAAAGAGGCAGCTTTTGCGAAGATATCCAAGGAAGCACAAGGGAAAAAGAAGAGATAAAAAGAATAAGCTGTGTGTATGTTTTTTATCCCTTTAGCTCCTGCTGTACCTGCTGCGTGGAGGCGGTGTGTGTCGCTGGTTGTCTGATTCTGTAATCAGAGGATACACCACAGCAGCAGCTCTGCACGTGATCGTCCTGCAGCTGCCGCTGATGACTGGAATAGCTGCCCAGAGATACACTGGACTGCTGGCTTCAGCCTGGGTCAGTTAAGGATCTGTAATAGTACCACGCACACTTGTTCACTCTTCTGTGGAGAGACTTTGAAGCAATGCACACTCCTGCTTTACTGCTGTGAAGCACTCTCTTTGATCTTATTGTTTATGGAAATAGATTTATTTCCTCATATGGTTACCAATCATCCATTCTTAAGTAAGCTGAAAGATGATCCTGGAGATTTCTTTCATTATGTTTTTTAAGCCAACATTTGAGAAGTGCTGGATATGAAAGCTGACCCTGATTTGTAAGGAGAGGAAACACATTTCCATTTATATAACTGTCAATTCAGTACTGAATCATAATAAGTTTCTTGAATTTTAGATAACAGGGTGATAAAAGCAGATGAAGGCCTTGTGGATCAAAGCAAGGGACTTTATAAACCCAAATATCTGATTTTAGAGGAGAAAGGGGTAGAAATTGACTGATGTAAGTAGAGGATTTTATACATTATGGTACAATTAAAATCTATGCAAATTAAGGACAATTTAGACAGATAACAATAATCACGTTATGATACCACTAGACCACCAAAAACATATTTATTGAAACATGGATAGGGAAGTGGATTTAAGGTGCCCCTTGCCAAATGAGTGCAAAAGAGGTCACTGGGCCTCAAGTTCTCCCCATTGTAGATTTTGGCAGCTATTCAAAGTTTTGTCTTTGTCCTTAGATTAAAGTACCCTTCAGTTCAAAGGGGACATATTATGCAAAAATCACTTTTTTTTGCAAAAAAATCGCTTTTTTTTAACAAAAATATGTGCTTCCGGTCTGTCCACAATCCCCCCAAGTACCAGAAAAAGCCATTCCTTCCCTCCTCTCTTTCTCCCCCTTTCAGAAAATGTGTGCCAAAACAAGCTGTTCTCATAATTTTCCCCTCATGATGTCATGTGGAGAGTTAGCCCCGCTCCCAGGTTTGGTTGGCCTTCCCTGCCTGGAAGAAAGTTCTGCCCCCTCTCCTGATCAGGGGAGCCACATCCCTTAAGCCAGATCCATTTCCTGAGAGGGGCAGAGTCAGAAAACTCAGTAATATTTAAGGGGATACTTTTGACAAATTCGCCCATTGCAATAATTCCTATAGTCTTAGTAATAGGCTTGTTTCCTTTAGTTGTCAGTGAAAGCTGTTTCTAGATCTGGGGGGACTGATATACCAGCTGCACAGCTAACGCTATGGAAGCAGACAGTATTTTTGCTTTCCCTCATCAAACTCATCAAATACACAATCCAACAACTCCAAAACGCTCTCGTGGACAAGTTGTGACCACGCTATGAAATAATCATGGAACATTACGAGACGGAGATGTTTTAAAGTTAAATGCAAAGCCGGAACTACACTCCAGACATGGCTGCTGCACTGTGTCACTCCGCCCAGTGGTTTACTAAAGAAATAGTTCAGAGTATTTGCTTCATGTGTCGTAATGGTACACAATTATACGTTATTATTTCATAGCGTGGTGAATGTGCAGGTCACAACTTGTCCACGAGAGCGTTTTGGAGTTGTGGGCCTCATTTTGGAGATACCAGAAGGTATAGAAATGAACACACTTTTCAGAAGCCTGACATTTCTGTTTAAAACATCCTTTTTAAAATTGATCTTATGTAATATTCTAACTTTTTGAGACACTGAATTTTGGGTTTTCTTATCTGTAAGCTACAGTCACCAATATTTCAAGAAATGAAGGCTTGAAATATTTCACTATATGTATAGCAAGTCTATATAATATATGGGTTTCACTTTCAGAAAAGAGTGACAAAAAATATTGAACTTTTTCATGATATTCTAATTTTTGTACCTGTACCTATAGTGCCTCCAGCTAAGGCTGTCACTGGTGAGAAGGAATACTAACTAAAACCTGATCATTTTCATTTTATTAATGGTAAGAAAATTTAAAATGAAGGATCATATTACTTACAAGCTAAAAGATCATTTTAACTTTATTTATGAGCTTCAGACCCCGACAGGTTAGAAGATGACAATAATGTTGACTCTTTGATCTTTCATCTGAATGGAAATCACATCTCATCTCTTGGTTCAGCGCTGGACCTGAGCTGTGTCCCTGAACCTCTTCAAGGATCTCTTTTACCATTCATCTGTCCTTTATCTGCTTATCCTGTTTGGGGTTGGGGGACACTGGAGCTAATCCCAGTTGTTAATTTGCAAGGTTTGGAGTACACTCCAGACTAGTTGCCAGTCAATCACAGGAGCTCTCTTACCTGAATAATTCTGAATAATTATTATTTTGTCCTGCAGTTTATTTATCTGTGACTGCAGTGGTCTACTATGAATTAGTGATAGCTTTGTTTTTATTCTTGGCACTCAAAAGACAAAATTTTAGCTTTTCTTCAAACTTGTCCAAGGATTAAGCTTGTCACCTCTGCATGGAAAATTTCTAGGTGCAGTCTGGGTTCACAAAGTGTCAAAGTTGTTTATCAGCTGTCTGCAGGTGGTGAATTTCTTCCACCATGACTAGGTTGAACTCCTGCAACGCACTGGAGCAGTTCACATATGAAAATCACTCCTGAGCCAGGTCTAACGGTCCACAGGTCTTCTCAACAAATAAAAAACAAAACTTCTTTTTTATCTTCATAGTTAACTTTTATTTTAAAATGCCTCAGACTCTGTTTATATATTCTCTCCCCCAGACACTGAAGGATGTTCTCCTTGGAGTGACCACTGCTGTACCTGGAATCCTGTCAGTCTCTGTGGTTTCCATGGTGATACTCTTCGGAGGCAAGATGCTGAACGAGCGTTTTAAGAACAAGATGCCTGTCGCCGTACCATGGGAACTTATACTGGTTAGAATAAACACACAGAGACGCACAAACTCACACTCCAGCACACAGAACACTCATGTTCATAAGATGCACCCAGATGGACAGATGCTGCTGTGACAAACTGTTTAGTGATTCATACTTACGTAAAAATCTGTTTATATCTCCAAATCCAAGAATCTTTACATATGGTAAATATCTGCACCTGCCCAGTGAATAGCTATCATGTCCTCTGTTGGTGTTTATTATCACTCGTTTAATACTTTTTCAGTCTGTTTCAGTTTATATGGTCATTTATAACTGTGAAGATGTCCCCTCATGAGTTTTTCTACAGAACTTGCTCATTTAACTACAGACAATATTATCTTTTGTTGGCAGTGTTATGGCATGGTTGAAAGTTTTTAGGAAGATAAGTGAGAGAAGTAGAGAGGTACGATCGCGCACTTACTCAGTGCCACAAAAAAAGTTAATCATGTCACATTTGGACCGGAAATCTTCAGGTGATAACTTTAAAACAAAACAACGAAATGCTGAAAGTTACAAAGGTATATTAGGGCCACTAAAAAAATAAAAATAAAATATAAAATGGATACGTTAATTTTTACATAAAAATACTAAAAATATTTGAATTTATGAACTGTAAATCTATGAGAAACCAAACTCAATCATTTTGAGTTTAAAAAGTCCAGAATTGTGGGGGAAAATGTGAAATTTTCATGATAGAAAAGAAGCAAATTTTGACTCTATAAATTCAAAAATTCAAGTTTATAAAACCAGAAATTTACATAATCATAAAGTCTTAAATGTATGAGAAACTTAACTAAAAAAAAGAACTAGTTGGATAGAGCTGTCTCCAGAAAGCTGTCATAGAGTTGTTTTCCTCTGAAAAGCCCTAGTTTACAGCAGTGTGTACCTTCAAAGTCTGGATATTAATGATAATGTGAGGATATGATGACTCTGTTGTTCAGTCCCAGTTATAAACGGATTACTGTAAGACTTGTTGAAGGCATCAGCTTCAACTGGTTTAATTATCTATCATTCAATTAGCTACATCTTTGAGTTTTTGAAACTTAAATATTAAGATTTTTCTCTTAAATTAATGACTAAATAAACTAAAGAAATCTGAGTTTGGTTTCATGTAAATTTACATTTTATTATCTCAAACATGTTTAATTTTTTTCTCAAAAATAAACAGATCTTCTTATGCCCGTTTCAGACTGGGAGTGTGACGCACATGTCTCGACCGCGACACACGTGGATTTTCAGTTTGATTACATGTTAACAAGTCAGGGCTTTCAGACTGCCTGCATGTGTGCCGCATCTCGTGTGGCTGGTATGCCCGGCTCAGGCGCGGAGGGTTGAGAGATTCGAAGTCTCGCCTATTTTTTCCACGCTCCGCGTGTGGCCATGGACCATATTAGACCGGAAAATGATAAATGGAGAGCCATATTTACATTGTTCTGGCAAATATTCACATAGAATATGTTTACAATGTGTTCTTGATAACCCTGAGGAAGGCCACAAGCTTAAATATGCCTGTTTTATAAAGTTGTTCTCTAAAGAGCAACTATTAGTGAAGCTTTATGTCCCCACACTGGTTGAATATGTCACAGGAAAGATAAACACCTATGAATGCTTTTCTGGTTTGTGCTTTTCAAATTAAAAGCTTGGTTCTGTAGAGAAACTCCATTCACTTGTGCAGAATGCTTTTGTTTTGAATAGTTCCCGAAAAACTTCCTCAATATGCTGAATCAATAAGCTTGTAGGGGGGTTTATTCAGGTAAAACTCGTGAAGAAGGATATGGCTTTGAGAGCAGGAAAATGCGGCTGACACACAGCAAACCCTGTGTGAAAGCCGCACCGGCAGGAGCCGGAGCTGACATGTGCGACACACACAAGAAGCAAAACACGCTCCCAGTCTGAAACAGGCTTTACTCTTTCAGATTTTAAGAGTGGTCTTAGTACTCTGCATTGGAAGCCAATTCAAACAACGCTTTCAGGCACTTTTGCTGCTTTTACAGGAAATGTCCCAGTACAGACGCACTATTTTAACACCAGTTTGCACACAATAATATCATACAGGAGCAGAATTTGTGCACACTTTACACAACATTCTTTTTCCCTCTCTGCCAGCAGGCTGTATGTAAACAATCAAACACAAACCCTGTTGTAAGCTATCAACATGCAAATATAGTTTTCAAACTAAACACTGGGCAAGTATTTATCTCATACACAACCTAAAATTGGCACATCTTGGAAGCTATCAACGGCTATGAGCACTCACATACTATCAATTCAGGTATCTTAAGCTTCGAGGAAACCCCACTCTCACTGATAGGTCTTCTTTGACCTTTGTCTATGCCAGGTTAAATCGTTTTTAATGAAAAGGTTGTCCTTATCAGAAGACTGACAGACTTGAATCAAAGTGTTTGTTTGTGTTCTTCCATGTGCATGAACAGACTGATCGATCTGACATTTCGATGTAGAAATCATTATATTTTTGTTTTCCAAACTGTTCATTCTGAGCAGAAGATATCTTGTCCATTGTATTCTCCCACAGATTGTCCTGGGCACCATCCTGTCCGTGCAGATGGATCTGGTTGGACAGCACAGAGTCCAGGTGGTGGGACACATACCCAGTGGGTCAGTAGAACTGTATCACTTCTGTGTTGCCTTTTGATTGTGCAAGCTCATGTTTTAAAAGAATTTTCAACAAAAGTGTCATTTTCACTTTGTTGAAGGATTGAAGCGATGACAAGTATTTCATTGCGTTTAGATGTTTACACAACCATTTCAGCCAAAAACAGTAACCTTTTGTTGCATTTTGGCTGTTTATTTACACAGCAATTGTGTTGTGGGTTCCTGAAAATTTTGAGTTTTGAAAATGGGTTCCAAAGTACAAACAATCGAAAAACATCACTGTCTCCATCACTGTGTAATATGACAATATGCAGTTCCTCTAAAAAACAAAGTCTAATCACACATGTTCATTTCAGTTTCATGCAACAGCCATGACTGCGTAGGTGAACTACATCAGACTCCTGAGTTTTGTGTATGCTGCTCTTTTCCAGTCAACATTTAGTTGAAGATTACTCCCTTTTGTCTTTTTAATTAGCCACTAAGTCCTTTTGAGCAAGCACAAAATTGATTGTGTTAGCCATTTCTGTATCTTTTTCATCTCTGGATTGTTTTCGTGTGAACATGGCCTCAGTGTAGCACCATATTAGTTAGTCAAATTAATGTTTTTGTATCTTATTACGTTTAAATTTGTATTATGAATTTACACACAGTGTTATTTTATTGTCAATACATATATTTGTCATAAACCTCCATCATATCACCCAAAGCCTTTCAGTCTTTAGCCATTTTAACCTCCCTCTTACTCCCATTCTGCACACCTCTGCTCTAACCATGGAAAATATGGGAGCTGTTTATATTGTGTTATCCTTGAAAGCTAAAGAAAATCCACTTGATGAGTAATTCAGGTGGTGACTCAGCTCAAACCTGAGGTCAGAGTTGACTTACATTGCTGTATATGATATTTTTCTTCTTTGAATATCCACTTAGTCATCATGTTGATCGAGCTTTTTTCTTTTTCCACTCCTTTCATCTCTTCCTCTCCTCCAGCCTGACTCCTCCAGTTCTTCCGTCTCTCTCTCAGGTCAGAGAGCTGTTTATTCCAGCTCTGTGTGTGGCTTTGGTCGGCTTCAGTTTCCTCTCAACGATGGGTTCAGTGTTCGCCTGCAAACATGACTACCGTGTGGACCCCAGTCAGGTTTTATCACAAGATATTTAAAGGAAATACATTGGAAATTTAAGGGCTAATCTTAAAGCTCTGTTAGTAGAGTAGACCTCCATGTAAAGGGGCTGCAGTCTTTACACACCTGTCACAGGTTTTGAATCCCAATTCTGGTGCTATTGGTGCATGTCTCCCCCTACCCTCTAAACCCATATTTCTTGTCTTTCTTTAGCTGTCTCATTTGTTAAAGGCAAAAGCCCCCCCAAAAAATAAAACTAAAAACAGAGAACTTTAAAAAGGAGGGATATAGTTAGATTTTGGAGTCACGATGGTTTAAGATATTCCTGTGAAAAGGAAAGCAAAGCTTATGACAAACCTCTTTCACAAAAGAGAAAAAAATTCTGCTCTTTTGTAATGTTATTTCAGCTCTCAAGGTTCAGTTAATGGTTAAAAAATATATTAACACAATATTTGTTCTGAAATTCTTGTTCCTTAAACACTGCCATTAAATTTTCTTGGTGTTGCTTGGTGACTTATGTCTTGTTAAACTGTTACTTTATTGTTTAAAGTTACTTTTGTGTCTCAGGGTAACAAAAAGGTAAGATAGCTCAGAGATCTGAAACTCTTGTTGTTGTCAACATACGTTAAATGATTCAAAACCCTTCTAACATTTAACAGTTGAGGTGCAAATCTTCAAAATTCCCTTTTGCTCACAGTGAAAACAGCTGCTCTGTCAGTCAGAATCAGAAAATCTGAATGGATGAACACACTCCAGCTAAGCACAAATTGTTCAGGTCTGTTGACGTGCACATTCAATGAAAGGAGAACTTTAAAGAACTCATATGAGAGAAGATTTGCAATTCTTGTTTGCTTAAAATGTTTGTCAGCATATGAGTAATGAACTTAAAGTTCTGACTTCTTCTCTTGAAGCTAACTGGCTAAATCTTGGATGCTTCAAACACCTCTTTGATTTAATACCAGGGCCATTAGCATATCAACTAAAAAACCCAATCCATAAACACAGCTGGTCAGCCCTCTCAGACTTTTGAAAAATAACATGTGCTAGATTGCAATCTTTCTGTTAACAATGTTAGGTGCTGGACAGGACATGATGTGTGATGAACCAGAATACCTGAGACAACTCAGCAACATCCATGGGATAAGTCATACAGGGCTGTGAAAAAAAAAATAGCCTCCTCCCTGATTTCTTATTTCTTGCATATGTCACATTAAATGTTTCAGATCATCAAACAATTTTTCATGTTACCTAAAGACAACCCACGTAAATACAAAATGCAGTTTTTAAGAAATTATTTCATTTATTAAGAGAAAAAACATCCAAACCTAAGTGACCCTATGTGAAACAAAAAGTCTTGGAGTCATCAAGGTGTTTTGTTCTTTTTTTTTTTTCTCATTTTGCAAATGTGAGACAAGACACAGTCTCTTTCTTATTGAATCATGAACACCAACCTTAACAGAGGCCTGCAGGTCTTTAGATGTTGCTCTGGGATCTTTTGTGATCTCCTGGACTGATCTTCTGTCCCCACAGCCATCAGGTTGTATGATTCCCTGGTCAAGAGCAGTGGCTCTTAACTGGTCTGTTGGCTGCCACTCCCACTGACGTACTCTTTAAATGTAGACTGTATTGTGTATTTTATTGTATATTCTTATTCTGTGTTTCATTGTATTTTATATACTTATTTATTATGCGAGCTATTGGATACCCAAATTTCCCCGAGGGGATAAATAAAGTATCTATCTATCTATCTATCTATGAGTCATACATGTACTCTTGGAGTAAAGTTGTCAGGCTGGCTGCTCCTGGGAAGGTTCACCACTGTTCCAAGTTTTCCCCATTTGTGGATAATGGCTTTCACCAAGGTTCACTGGAGTCCCAAAACCATAGAAAGGTCTCTGTACCTTTTCCAGACTCATAGATGTCAATGAATTTGTTTCTCATCTGTTCTTAAATTTCTCTAATGATGTGTTGCTTTTTGAACTTCTTTAGTTGTTGTTTCTCGACTCAGTAGGTTTGTTAGCAATCAAGCCTGGGTGTGGCAAGTTTCCAAAAAATGTTGTTAGTCACAGTAAATTCATGATTTAACAGGAGGGGCAATTCATTTCTCACACAAAGTCTGGCAGGTTAGGATGATTTTTTTTCTCTTAATAAATGAAATCATCTTTTAAAAACTGCATTTTGTATTTACTCAAGTTATCTTTGTCCTATATTATACATTTTTTTGATGATCTGAAAAATGTAATGTGACGAATATGCAAAAAAAAAAGAGAGAAAAGAAATCAGGAGGGGCAAATACTTTCTCACAGCACTGTAGCTGTAGTAGGTGTATTAATGCTATAACCTGTCTCTACTTTAGGACCTGCTGGCTCTGGGTCTGTGTAACACCTTAGGAGCTATGTTCCAGTGCTTTGCTGTTAGCTGCTCCTTCTCTCGCAGCATGGTCCAGGATAGTATTGGTGTCAAATCACAGGTAGATATGGAGACCCAAACTCACTCATGCACAATATTATACAGGATCCCTAAAGGAACTATGGACTGAAAAAACAAAAACACAAGTTAGTGATGTGCATCAGAAACTAACCAATGCTCATGAGAAATTTCTCATAAGGTTTTCTGTGCTTACAAGAAGGCATTATCTGCTCACCTGAAGGACTGTGTTCATTGGAAATAAAGTTTTTCATAGACACAATAAAGTATTACGTGTGCATGTAAAACTCTGAGATATCTCCAGCTAGCAGAGATGGCATGAAGATCATCCCATGAGACAGAATGGCACATAGGATTCTTTCAAACGATTACAAGAAGCTTTATTGTGAGTATCTGAAACCATTTTAATGTGCACACCGTACACTCCTCTCTCTCTTGAGAAATAGTTTCCTGTGCACATATACAACTTGATTTTTTCTGCCCGTATTCCCGTAGGGGTTCAACTATAATATCCTCTGCACTGATGCAAAAATCAAGACACATCAAATGTTTTAATGGAGCTCATTGTCTGCTTTCATTTAGCTTGTTTTCTCGTATTGTTTTGGTCTGATTTGTTCTCAGATGGCAGGTTTGATATCAGCTTTGGTGATTTTAACCATTTTGCTGAAGATTGGTCAACTGTTTGAGCAGCTGCCAAAGGTAAAATACTTTTGATGATGTAAACCAAATTAATTTTCCAGTTAATTTTTGTATAGGATATGCGGAAAATTATAAAGAATGTTTGTAATGTAATCAGGTGGCAAGGCTACACATGTAAACATACATACAACGCTTATGCAGAAGCATGCAAAAAGGACATTTTTATTTGTGACTGTTAAGTTTTCTTGTCTCTTTTGTCATGCAGCTGAAAAGTTCCTGTGTTATTGTGCTCCTTTTTCAAAAAAAGTACACTTAATCTCCACTCAAGTTGAAGTACAGACACTTGTACAAAAAAACACATGCTGTAAAAGTAACTGTTCTGATTGAATTTGTTTACTGAAACAAACCTAAAAATTTCAGCTTCCAAAATATTTAGTGTGGAGGTCACAGAAGCCTGCTGAAGGCTCTGAGTGCTTAGTAAACCTTGGGACATTTTTGGTGGACTAAAAAACTTACTTCACTCAAACTTTAAAAAGGCATAAACTTTATAATTAAAAAAACATGACAACACATTAATAATTTTACTTTATTAATGTCTCTCCTGACTGATTGAATGTGTTAGAGTACTGCTCATTTATGACAACAGCAGTCTTGATCTTTGTAAGATGACTGGCATTGGTGTCAAATAACACCAATAGGCAATAAATCTAGAGTAACATGTGCTTGTTTTCATTTTATTAAGATAATTAAAAGGCCTTGTTAATTTGTGTGCAGCCTGTGCACAGGGGCTGAGGTCCTCAAACGGGGCAATGAGAATCTGACATGTGGCATGAAAAGTAGTCAAAAAGCAAATTGAAAAAGAAAAACATTTTTCCAAAATGTGGGGGTAAAAAGTAAGATTAACTACTAAAGAAAAGTACTTAAGCTTAAATCTCCACCAAAGTAAATTTACAAAGTATTTGCACTTTCAATGTCTGTGACTGCATCTGTAAGCCAGCCATCAGCATCAATGCTCGTAGAAGCTAAAGTAGAACAATGCACAGAGAGAAAATAATCAACAGAAAGCATAAAACTGAGCTAATTCTGCTTTAAAAACAGGAGAAAATTAAAAAAAAGAGTTAGCAATGGCAGTTGTCCAGCTAGTTTTCATCTTTATAAACATTAATATGAAAAAAGCATTTCAGTGAAGATGTTTTAAGAAATGGTAAGTCATTCTCCATCTGTAGGAGCTGCACTGTCAGGATGATTCACGTGTCTCAGCTCTCGTTCAGTAGATTCTGGCTGTTTGTTCCAGGCAGTGTTGGCAGTGATCATCACAGTGAACCTGCAGGGGATGCTGGCTCAGTTCAGAGATGTGTGTGTGCTCTGGAAGGCTGACAGGATAGACTTGGTGGGATATACACACACGTAGACTTTAACACTCTAATAAGAATGAAGTCTGTCTTGAAAATATTGTTGTACAGAAGTAGATAATACAGCATCTGACTCTGGTCTACTGTCCTCCTGCAGCTGGTTTGGACGGCTTCACTGATCTTCACCCTGGTCTTTAACCTGGACCTGGGTCTGGCTGTTGCTGTTGTCTTCTCTCTGCTCACACTCATCTACAGGACTCAAAAGTCAGTAAATCTAACTTTGAAGGCAATACAGTGGGATTTTTACATCAATTTATCATTACTTCATGATCAGTATTACCACAAATGTCAAATAAGACAGCTGGTTGTCCGCAGTTGCATTTACCATCTTGTGTTTCTTGCCTTAACTGGGATTGACTCCACAGGTAGCGTAATGGAGGGAGTTCAGATGAACCAAAACCCATATTTGACCTTAAACAAATTTTATCTGATGACAGCTTTTAAATAAGAGATCTATGCCAGTCCTTAGTAAGTAAGTCTTTTTTAAACTACAGGAAAAGCTGATTGGTTCTACTGACTGCCAAAAATACCAAAACAGAGAAATGTTAGTGGAAAATCAGCTATTGTTTACAGTTTGGTGCATTTAGTTTTAAAGTTTAAGTGCAGAAATAAAGCTACATTATTTTTTTAGCACTTTTTATTAGGTGTTCTATTAATATTCTAGTTTTTCAGAGTTTTTAAACACATCCTGAAAGTTTTATGTTTCCCCCCTGCCTCGTCTCTCAGACTCACTCTCACATTAATATTCCTCTCCATGTCTCTCCACTCTTTCATCTCTTTCTCGTCTTTCAGCTCCTCCACTGTCGTTCTGGGCCATATTCCTGGTACAGACTGTTACAGAGATGTCGAACTTTACACCCAGGTAAACTCAGTCTATCTAGTAACAATTAGTTTTTTAAAACTTAAACTGACTTGATGTATTGAATGCATATGGAGCTTTGACTCCACAGTACTTTATGGCACCTGCTAAATAAGGAGTAGAAGTCCCAAAATGTACTTTGCATCTTAAATTGTATATAAAACAAACTAGAAGGATTTTCTCTGTAGTTTCCACAAAACATATACTGTATAGATTTAGCATTGTGATGCAAAAATGTAGAGACCGTGAGGAAAAACTTTTGATTCAGGCGCTTTACATTGTACATACTAAAACACACTTGTAGAAAAGGATGTTATTTTTGAAGAGTGAGAAATGATGAGCAGTGAAGCCCTGAGGGTTGTAGCATAATTATCTGATGCCCCAGAAAAAAAATAATATTATGAAACAAAAATATTTTTTCATCTTGTTAAGAAAATACAGCCAGCTTCACTTGATGCAAAGTTTAAAGAAATACAAAACCAACAATTTCTAAGTTTTCAAAAATAGCATCTCTTTTTAAATCTGTGCTAAAAAATGACATGTTGATTCTTAACTGGCAACCTTGAGCTGATGAAAGAGCCAGAAATCCTCATATCTGAGGCATGAAGAAGTTACATCACTTCACTTGTAAGTTCAATATTTCAATTCATCCACTGGTCAAGAATCTGAATTAACATCTTAACTGGTGAGAGTTAGAGGAGCTGGTGGTGGATTTTCTGCACTGTGCAGAAGCAAGACAGTCATTTCCCACAGTTCCTCTCCCTTTTTTCCCAGCTGAGCTTCATATCTATTTTTCAAATATGGGAGAGCATTCAGAAATCGAGACTAGAAAAATCTCTTTTCTGAATTATGTCCATGATGATGTTGTTCTTCAAGTAGAACTTTGAATTCATACCTTGTTGAAGCTTTAAGCTTACTCACAAACCAAAAACATCCAAAAAATTCAAATAAAAACACAGAAGGCTTGGCTTTTTACACCTCACTGTTAAAACTACCTGTTTCCCTTTTCCCCTCCTTTCATTTTGTTTTCTGCAGCTGAGTAACATAGCATTCTGTTTCTTCCTCGAATCTACAAAGATTTTCAAACCCTGATTCCAAAAAAGATAGGACAGAGTAAAATGTGAAAAACAGAATGCAGTGATTTGCAAATCCTCTCAGCCTAAATATCTCATGTGCAAAGTGATTAGCTTTTTTTGGAAATCTGTTCACATTCTGGATTTGATGCAACAAGTTCTAAAAAGTTGGGATGGGGCAAGAAAAGAGTGTGAGGGCAAATAGTCTATCAGTTTCTGAAGTGCATTCTTAACTGTGCACTTACAAGAAATCTTGGGCTTTTACGGCAGTCAAGAGATTCAGAAAAAATGGAGAAATTTCTGCTCTTTATGGGTCAAGTCCAAAAGCAGCATTAAATGCCTGTCACGTTTGATTCCTAAGGCAGCACTGCATTAAAACCAGCATCATTCTGTCTTCACAGAACCATTGTCAGTTAGCTCAGGATGTTGTTGCATTTACTAATGCAAGTTAACAACCATGCAAAGTGAAAGACATCAATAAAACATCAGGAAGCGCTGCCAACCTCTCTGGGCTTGAGCTCATCTGAGATCAACAGGCATGAAGTGAAAAGGTGTGCTGTGGTCTGACGCGTCCACATTTTAAACTTCTTTTGAAGTTATCATCTTTGAATCCTCCAGTAATGAGGAGAAGGGCCATTCAGTTTGGTTTTTAAGCAAAGTTCAAAAGCCAACATCTGTGGTGGTGTGGGTGGGTATTAGTGTACATGGCATGGGTGACTTGCACAACATTTAGGGCACTATTACTTAGTGTTAATTTCATTGACTAAAACTATGACTAAAAATGTTCATCGACAGCCTTTTTCCATGGCAAAAACTAGACTAAAACTAACAAAAATCGATCTTTGATGACTAAAACTGACAAAAACTAAGTTTGCATTTAGTCAAGATGACTAAAACTAGACTAAAATGTAATGTAGTTCTCGTTGGACATTCGGAATCTGTGATATTTCTCCACTGTGGGTAAATCTGTCAAAAAATAATGCAGCTGTAGCTACTCTGCCTCTCAGCTGTAGAAAGCAGGGACCCCAGGCTTAGCAGGGTGCATAAAACACACTAACATGATTTGGTACCAGATTTAGGCAAGAATATAAATGCTTTAGACAAAAAGTAAAGACTAAAATATGAGGAGTTTTTGAGGGCTAAAACTAGACTAAAACTAAAAAGGAAGAAAAAGACTAAAATGTGACTAAAACTAAAATGCATTTCATTTAAAGACTAAAACTAAGACTGAAATTTGAAATAACTGTCAAAATTAACACTGCTATTAATACTGAAAGGTACATGCAGGTATTAAAACAACTGCTTCCATGCTTTGGACATCTTCTTCAGTGAATTCCCTGCTTATTTCAATACAGCAATGAGTGCAGATGCTAGACTGGCATGCATGTAGTTCAGACCTATCTCCAGTTGAAAATGTATGATGCATTATGAATTGTAAAACTAGAAACCACGAGCTGTTGAGCAACATAAGATAAACATCAAGCAAGAATGGAAAAGAGTTCCACTTTCATTACTCTGACAGTGTTTCAGTCCACGGATGCTTATGGAGTGTGGTTAGAGGAAAAGATGTAACACAGTGGTAAAACTGTCTCTGTCCCAACTTTTTTAAAATGTGATGCAGGTGTCCAATTCAGAATATGTGCATTGTAAAAAAAATACAATACCTTGAAGTTTAACAGTTTGAACTTTAAATGTCTTTATGCTTTTTTCAATTGAATATAGGTTGAGAATGATTAGCAAATAACTCTGCTCTATTTTATTCACATTTTGCACACCTTGTTGTCTTTTTTTTATTGGGGTTTCTATATTTCAGCAGTACAATCGAGTTTTCACATACCACTGTATCATCATACTAATGCACTGTAATTCAAGAGTAAAAGATAGCAAAGCAAAGATAATATCCCATTATTCGTCCACATTATGCCTTGACCTGACCCTGCTGATGTCTTGAGATTGTCAGTGATGAATTACTTTAACCCTACATGATCCCTGATTATCTAGGCTGACTGCAGACTGTGGACTCGCATATCTTAATGGCCATCATTGCAGGAAACCTTAAGATACAGAATTCTCCACAGCATGCTTTGTGCATGTCTGCACTTGTGTTGCAATCAGATTTTGACTGGAATTGGATCACACATTCTGAGATGCAAATAGAATTTCATGCAAGCACTTTTTGGTTCAAATGTGCAGGATTAAAGAACGCTGGTCCTGATTAGGGTTTTGAAGGGTTTTAAATTGATTAATAACCATTTGTGGATTTTAACATTTGACATAAACAAAGCTGTCCTCAAGTGAAACTACAGAGAAATATAACATAAGATCAGTCTTCTATGAAATTGATAAACCACTCTTTGTATTAAAATTGTCCCCAAGCCAAAACACACTAAAAATAAATTCCTGATCCAATACCACCATCTGTCACACATCAAAACACCAAAGACCGTCTGTGTTGGCTCAGAGTATCAATGAATTTATCTCAACTTCTCACTCTTTGTTCCCTCCTTTTGAGTCTCTGTTCAGGCTTTTTCAATGCTGGAGAATAATGCCCATCTGTGTACTTCTTCAAGTATGCATTTGGGATTGTGCAGAAGCAATTTATTCTGTATTTACTGTTATTTTATTTTAGATAACCTTACAGGGCAACAACATCGAAAATAGGCTGAGCAACAATTGTTCTTTCTGTAATTTTATAAACAACTTTCTGAACTATACTGATCTATTTCAAAAGCATTTACTGTTTGTCTCTATGTTTTAACAGACACAGAAAGTTCCTGGCGTGACCATACTCTCCTGTTCCAGTCCACTTTACTTTGCCAACTCTGAACTGGTCTTCACAGAGATCAGAGAGGTACCAGCACAGATACTTACAGCATGAAAAGAAATGATTGGGAGGACAGAGAGAGAAAGGAAGGGAGCATTCATTAGCATCAGTAAAAAGAGAAAGGATTTGAATTGAAACAAAACAAGATGAGATTATGCTGTAATTGTTATCAGGAAAATTAAAGGTCCCAGATGAGCATCAGACCCACAGTTCATTCCTCCACATAGAGGATGCATTCCTTTCACATGAAGACCTTCCATATGTGAAGCATATTTCTAGACAATCAGGGACAGATCCTGTGCTAGCCAGTGTTTAAGGTGTGCATATGTGGCTGTTCTTGTGCTTAATCCTTCTGGTTGAAAGAGAAAATTTTCACAAGGATGTTCAAAAAGTTTGTCCATTCACCTTATATGATACAGCAACTTAAAAAAAATCACACATCTTTCTTCTCCACATGCAGGCAGTGAGTTGTGGTCGGGAGGAGAACCCAGCTGCAGCCCTCACTGCTAGTTTGTCCTCGTCTTCAATTTCACCACAAACATGGACATACACTCATTATTTGGTGCTCGACCTCAGCTCTGTCAGTTTCATGGACTCTGCAGCCATGAAATCACTTTTTAAGGTGAGAAACAAGAAATGACTGAAATACAAGGATTGCAGCCAGGTGAATGATAAATATGAAATAATCTCACAGATGAGTGATTACAAATTTACACCATTTTTGACCAGGGCTGGGCAATTAATGGCAAATTAGATTAAATCGCAATATGGCCTGCTGCAATTTTCAAATCACAGAAGTTGCAATATTTCTTTAACCTGAAATTTGAGTCAAAATACCGGTTTAAACCTTTTTTTGCAGCAGAGATGTTATGCATTATATATTATGCAATCATTCAAGACCCATTTTTTAGAATAATCTACAAGAAATCCTACTTTGTTCATTTTTTGTCCATTTTTTCTGATTAAATATCAGGATGACTTTAAAATGATCATTCCCTTCAAAACAATAATTCATATCCAATTGGCAATACGAGTCAAATCATCACAATTGGATATTTTTTCAAAATTGTTCAGCCCTATTGTGTTGGTTATAATATAGAATGATGTATTGCTTGTGTTTGTTGGAAAATACATAAGATGAAGAACTTAAGGAATAATCACATATCAAATAGCAATCACATTGTTGGGGAAAAAAATTGAAATTACATAATTTTCCCAAATCGTTCAGCCCTATTTTTGACATTGATCACTTTTGCTCAATTGCCCCAATCACCTGTTTTTTTTTAAATATAATGGCCATTGTTACCTGGCATTTCATGTTTATTTGTTTTGAGTGGTTATTGTGAGAGTCAGCTGTATTGTTCTTTGCTCACCATGCTTTTAATCTGCACTGAGCTGTTTAAAATAACTTAATACTGTGCTGTTTAAATTATTTTAAGTAATGGTTAAAGTGCCAGATTTGAGATATTTTGGAGCACATTTAATTTGGGTTTAACCAGCTAATCTAAAAAATGCTTAGAAATCTCTCAAATTCATCACAGCGTCCTTGTGTCAGTGGGTATATGATACAAAGCTAGAATGCTCAGTAGAGTGTGGCTAAAGTTAACAGCTAGCTCCACCATCTTTAATTCCTCTTTTTCGGTCAATATTGTGCTAAATGTTGTTACACAGTGGTTATGTGTGTATTACCTTCAACAGCCTACATACAACTTTTTTCCATTTTCTAACTCTAAATACTGCCATGCAGCCCTGCTCCTATGACATGCAAACTGCTTCTCATGTTTACCTCCATCGAAGAGCTGGGGGAAAGCTCTAGCAGGAAGGAACCGGTCATTAACTGAAGTTAAAGCTACTATAAATGTCTGGAGGCTTAACTACCTACCACATCTCAAGAAAATAGTCCAGTCATGCTTCATCCAAATCAGATCCATATCCAAAATTAAATCCATACTGCCCCCTGCTGACCTCAAAAAAGTTATCCATTCATTTATCTTCTCTCGCCTGGACTACTGCAACTCACTCCTTTCTGGTATCACAAATAAATCATTCTCCCGCCTCCAACTAGTCCAGAACACAGCAGCTAGGCTTTTAACTGTTTTTAACAGATGACATCACATCACCCCTACCCTCGCTTCCCTCCACTGGCTCTCTGTTACTTTTAAAATTGATTCGAAGATTTTACTGATCACTTTTAAAGCTCGTATGGGTCTAGCACCAGGTTACATTTGTGAAATGCTGACCCCTTATTAGCCAGCACGCAGCCTTAGATCCTCAGACAGGGCCTTCCTGGTCGTTCCAAAGGTGAGGCTGAAATCTAAAGGAGACTCTGGGACGACCTGCCCGAGGAGATAAGGCTGGCAGATTTGGTGACATCTTTTAAATTACTCCTTAAAACTCACTTTTACAGACTTGCTTTTTTGTACTGAAGAGTATTGGGGCCACTGAAAAAAAAAATTTGGAGACGAAATTTTTTTTTTCACTTGTGAGAAAAAAGTCAGAATTCTGAGATTAAAGTCAGAATTCTGAGAAAAAAGTCAGAATTCTGACTTTATTCTTCAAATGAAAAAAAAAGTCTCAAATTTTTTTTTCAGACTTCTGAGATTAAACTCAGAATTCTGACTTTTTTCTCAGAATTCTGACTTTAATCTCAGAATTCTGACTTTAATCTCAGAATTCTGAGTTTAAACTCAGAATTCTGACTTTAATCTCAGAATTCTGACTTTTTGCTCACAAGTGAAAAAAAATTCGTCTCAATTTTTTTTTTTTTTTCAGTGGCCCTAATACTCTTCCGTATTTTTGTGATACCCCTTCTATTTATCTATTTTATTTCCTCTCTTTTATTTACACGGCTACTCTTATTGTTTTTATAATTTTATACCCTTCTTTATTATCTCATGTTCATTTACTTTATTATGTCATGTTTACTTACATAAATTTTATCTATCTGTCCTTGTTTCTATTACATTTCTGTTTTGAATCTTATCTTTTTTTTATCCCCACTGATGTGATCTCGTCATCTTCATGTATTTGTTTGGTTGTTTGTTTGAATATATGTGTTTAACTCTCTCCTTCTCCCACATCTTATGATATCTTTTGGAATATTATCATAGGAATCATATTGTTTTTTACTGATTTAACTATATTTTAGATTTTATAATCTTCTACTGTAACTGTCATTCAAGATCTACCTGCATCATTTTCATTTCTTTCATTTTTGCTTTTTTTCCTCTGTGTCCACATGATGTTCTTCCCTTCTTGTTTACATTTACAGAGCTTCTATTCTGCTCTGATTGTTGATGTTTATTTTTCCCTGAGTTCTTGCTCTTGCTGTCTGTAAAGAACTTTGTAAACAACTGTTTTTAAAGGTGCTATATAAATAAAATAATTACTATTATTATATACGCCCCTTTACGATAGTACACATAATTATTATTATTGTATATGCCGCTTTACTATAGTACACACCTGTGAGTGTTTGATTAATAGATGAGTTACCAGCTAAACTGATATGACTTGGTTATCTCTTTCTCTTCTTTGACCTTTGTCATAAAAGTAGAAAAGTCATTCTGTAGCCTCACAGTCAACACGTGAATGAGGTATGGTGCTTAGGAGGGAATGTTTTCCAAAAGCTATACTGTATAAATGTTAGATTTCAAGAAGAGCTTTAACAAGGAATTAGGAATGTGTAGCTGACTTTTGTGAATTTTAAAAAATATCTAAAATAAAAAGAATAATGACAAAAAAGAATAGAGGTAAATGTTTAAATAATTAAAAGAAAAACATCCACAATGAACTCAACAGTCAGCACGGAACAAAAGCTTTTAACACTCAAGCTGTTTCTCAAAGTCCAGGATCCTTCCTCTGTAGGATGGATCCTCCTTAGTCAGTCCATCAGAGGTGAGGCAAGAGTCCTACCTGGCAACTCCTGGACACAGATTTGGAACAGGTTAGCATGTGTGCAGGATTTTGTCATAGGAATGGTTGCGCCCGTATGCGGCAGCGGCAGAAATCAAAGGGGTACTAACAACAACTTGTATAACTTCTTCCCAGCCCATCTAATGTGCTGTCATACCATCATATAATCATAATATAGATAATAATATGATTGTCTAGTAATTTTCACCATATGATATAATCATATAATAATAATCATCATATTCTATGGTACTACTTCTACCCGTCCAGCTTTCCTTTGATGCCATAAAATAATGATGATAACATATTTATAGTGGAAACTGGACATGAAAAAGTGCTTGAGAACCCAATTTTTGTATTATTTATTTATTTATCTACTTTTTTCTTTTTTTAAGATTTAATTTTGGGTATTTTTTTGCCTTTATTTGATAGATGAGGACAGTGGATAGAGTAGGAAGCAGGGACAAGAGCGGGGGAGAGAAATGCGGCAAAGGGCCTCAGGCCGGATTCGAACCCGGGCCGTCTGCATACATGGGGTGCGCCTTTAACCACTAGGCCACCTGCGCCCCTATTTATTTATGTTTGAAGGGAAGGAAAACGGTGCGCATTGGATTGTGGGTAATTCCTGCAAACGGAGGACACATATGTGCATCCTTTGAAATTCTCTGTTTGAAGGATTTAGTCCTTTGAAGAAATTTGAGGATACTCTACCTTTGAATAGCCCTCTGATGGCAGTTGATGGCATAGTGTCCTTCAAAAATGGTCCATTTGAGGATCCTTCCTTGGCTTTGAGAAACAGCATATGTTGAAAACAGGTAGCAGCAATTTGCATGATTGCATCTTATTCTTTTTTCTTTTTGTTGGATTTGTAAACCGACTACATGCATACGCCACCCAGCTGTATTAGACTGCACATATGCAAATGTGCACATGTACAGATGCCACTAACGTGAAAGCAGACCGGCTGCAGAGAGGAGTGCTCAGGCACAGTATAAAACTAAATGTGAAAATGCCCAAAAACACTAATCCTGCTTTGTCTTTGCTTTGAAATACTGAAAACTTTCATTTTGTTTTGTTATGATTACTGTGAACCTAGTAAATAAATGATCATTTTCCATGTAGAAGCAGGATAGTTAAATAAGCACAGAGCTCCAGCCTTCATCTTTCTATTGGTATGTTTTTGTTTCCGTTTAATTCAATCCTGTGACATGTATGTATGTGTCTGTGTGTGTTATTTTAAAGCTGATTGAAGACTTGGAGGTCCAGGGTGTCAGTGTGTTTCTGGCAGCATGTCCAGGTCAGCTTCATGTTTTAAACATACTTATTTCATGCAACTTACTCACCATCTCTGAACTTCCGTAGCTTTTCTTTTTTTGATGCTCAATGACAGATTAAATGTGCCCTATTATTTTTTCTTCTTTTTTAATGTTATCAATAAAGCAAACATGAACTTTGCTTCCTTAAAGCTTTATTTTATACCAACCAACAGATAAAGTTTCATCTCAGCTCCAGTCTCAGGGTTGTATACCAGATGTCCTGCCTGGCTCTCGTATCTTCCCATCAGTCCATCACGCTGTCCAACGCTGCCACAGTATCCTGCCCACACATTTAGAGGTAATGAACTTAACTGTATTTAAGTTAATGATTAGTGAACTTGTAATCACTAAATTGTATTTCAGGTGTTATTTTTGCTTTTACCTGTTAAATTGTTAATAGAGGATCAGATTCAAAATGCCTTTCATTTTTTTATTGAACTGCTAGACAATGAGATAAGGAGCTTTTCCTTAGCAGTGCTGGTACAATATCAAATTAATAATATTATTCCACTAATGAAAACAAATAGAAAAGTGAAGAATCAATATATTTTAAGTGAATTGAAAAAGATATGAATCATAAATACAGGACAGACAATCTGCACTCACGTGAACCAGTATTAAACAATTTTAGTATTTATAATAATGTCAAAGAGTCATAAAACATTGGAGAATAGCCACTGTGTACATTAACATCACCATCTTGCTATTAATGCAATGATTATCATGTAAAAAAAGAAACAAAAAAGATCTTACCTGCATCATTGGAAACGCATGTCATACATTATCAGAGAAACATTTTGTAGGATAATAGTCTTTCAGATTCTACCTTCATTTCAATCCTTTCCATTTCCATTAGGAGTCAGATATCAGTGGAGAGTTCTTGCATAAAAATGACGGTTTGTTTAAAGGATATTTCTGTGTTTGATTTGTGTTTTTTTTGTTTGTTTTGTTTGTTTGTTTGTTTTTTACAGGAAATCAACATAGATACGAGTCAGTGTTGAAGCTACATCTTGGATGGTGCCTTAGGATGTGATTCACAGGAGAGCTAAGGGATTCTGTTGTCAGAAAAGAGGAATAAAAACAAACCAGAGTGTGAGTGTGAGGGTTTTGGGACAGTATGAAAATGCACTTCTGACTTATTTTATTGTATTTAGAAAAAAAAAAACATTTATTAGAACTTTTAACATTTTGTACAGTGTGCTGTCACTTTTCAATAAATATGATTTTTACCAACTAATCTTATTGATCCTTCTGAAGTTTATGAGTTTTAATTAAGACTGCACTTTAGTGAGGAAAAGACGGTAACGTGGGATGGTATTGATCTGCCCCAGTGCAATTTTTGCTTTGATTGCACTTTATTGATCCAGTTATCAGGTATCACCAGTGTCAGATTAAGTTGAATAAAGCCTAAACAAACTGTAATGGCTTGGATAGCGCTGAGTACATTTTTCAGCCCAAATGGACTCAGAACAAAATCCCCAGTTAGCCTGTGTCTTCTCTGCTGAGCATTTAAGACTTCACTTAGAAGCTACTGCAGCACCAGTGTTTAAAAAAATCTGTTGTGCAACATGTACATATAACAGATTAACAGGGGATGAGGTAAGTCTGAAGAGTGAGGCCTCCCTGTTGAAAACAAGAGAAACAAAAAGTAATCTACCTCACTGTAGCTGCATTCTTAAGATGGGAGTTGCGTTGTTTTCATGGGTGTAATAGACCCTGTTTGGCCTGTTCTGAGAGGACAATGCGCTGTTAATTTTAGGTGACTAATAACTAGAGTATGTAGCTGCTTTTCAGTAGGATTTTTCTTTACTATTTGGCGTTGCTTTTATGTAGGCAAATGCAAATTGTAATCACTGATTTAAGGTGTAAATACATCTTATGTATTTGTTCATAATCAAACACAACAAGAGTAGTTTTCATGTCTTATTTGAAATTTGATTTATCAGGAATAACCCCTTGAGATGTGTCATCTTGTTTATAAACATAAGACAGTAATAAACAGAGGATTATCTGTTTCTTTTTCCCTTTTCACACTTTTTTTTTGTGCCAGGATTGGAAATTGATCACACAACCAGTGCATTGACTCCAGCCTGTACATATGTATGCCCATCTGTCCTACCAACAGAGCTAAGCTACAATTGCTTTATCTACCAACATCATCCTTACTTTTGTTGTTACCAAAACAATTACTCCACTTAAACTGCTACAATTGTCAATAACAGTTCTCTCCATTTCATTATCATCCTAGCTGCTAATGCTAATTTAGCAGTGTTCTGTGCTCTACTTTTGTCACTTTCATTTATGTTAAAACTGCAGAAATTGCTCCAACTTTGCCTTCCTGCTCATGAAGGGCTAAAATAATGCTGTAAAATATCTCTTTCTCCTCCAAATTCACCATGAAAACTTGTTGGCTGCATGTTATTTGAAAGAAATTAAAAGTCCTCCATGACTTCCATCTCTGTGGTAAGCGTCCATGCTTTCTGCTGTAAACTTCTGTGAAGCTACTGTGAGTCACTCGAGAGCAGCTCAGCGTTACTTCTGGCATGACTTCAAAATTAAACACTGTAGTTTCAAAAAAAAAAAGAAATTGCAATGTTGCAGTATAGTAACAAATGAAACGAAAAATAGAAAACTAAATACTTTTGCCACATTTTCTTAATTTTCTCAACAGAATACGCAGTAAAACTGCAACCTTTACACTGTATATGCAGTATTTGATAAGTACGAGTACTCAGGAATGGTATTGCCATGACCTATGTTTACATGGACCACTTGCAATCAGAATAAATGTCTGATCTGAATAAAAATACTTCATATAAATGCTTCATTTAGAATAAAATTGTATGATATGGCTTATTCAGGAAGAAATTTCCTTCCAATTAAGAGGGGTGGTTTATGCTGATAGTTATTCAGATCAGCATCCATAAAAACACTTGATCTGATCTGATCCCTGTTTGGGGTGACTTATGTTTTACTGCCCATGTCTGCCCCACAGATGGAATGGACAGAGACATGATGGGAGCAAAACTAAATTGATTTGTTGCTGAGACAACTTATTACTCCAAATTTTGTAGTACTGCACGTGCAGTCTGATTTGCATTTGTGTCTTTAGTTTGTGTTTTGTTTTGTTGTTTTTTTCTTACTTGTCAATTCTTTATTTATAAGTACCATATGCAGCTTAGCTTTTTATTTGCCACACCATGCTGCTGTTGAAGTGAGTTTTGGTCCTTCACTATTAGAAATAAACCCATTCACATGGATTTCAAGTCCAGTCTCACCCTACTCTCTCATCTCCTGTCACATACTTTCTTTGTTTCTCCTCCCATTCTCCGTCTCGCCACTAGATGCCCTCAGACTTTCCCTCCTTTAACATACTAACACCTGTTCCTCCTTTCCATCAGCCCTCCTCTCTGCCCACCAGCTCACTTATCGCTCCTTCTTTTACCAGCCTCTGTCTCTGAGTACTGAACCTTTACCTTTGATCTACTACCAGGTGTTCTTGCTGTCATGTACTTTGTTGCTGTCTTGCTCAGTGTTTTGAGGAGGTTTAGCTTACCTGTGCTCAAACTGTGTTCTTTCTACTCATTTAATTTACAGTGCTATTGAGGCTAGTGAGGCGTATGGTGGTGTGGAAAAGAACTGTTCTGATAAAAAAGGATTTGAAAGCATGGTGAAGAGAACATGTAATGAGTGACTTAATTGTTGAATCACAATACCATGGATAATAGGTAATTAAGCTGAGATCGAAGTCATATGGACTGTAATCAAGCTAATGGCTGATTCCTTTCAGCATTGTTGAAATCTTATTCCAAAATGAAGGAGAGCTTTTGGCTTAATAACTCAAGTAGGAGCATCATTTCAGAGAGTACTGAGAAATCAAGTGTGACTGAAAGTCTCTATAAAGTCCATTAGCTAAACTTGGAGTAATGGACCAACAATACTAATTATTAAGACATTTCACTCCCACAGACCATTTTATTCATCAAATGTAGTTCAAACTGCAAAACCTTTGTGTATCACTGTGTCAGATTCATGACCATGAGTTTTACAGACTACATGGTTTTGGAATCACCTGACTGTGTTTTATTAAGACTGTACCTAAAACTTTGTCCATCCAAGAAGAGAAGAATAATGAAAACATCTTTCCTTGTGATTTACCAGTAACACACCCACAACATCAACAAATATCAGCAGGAGTTGTCTTTCTGAAACTGTCAATAAACACTCACAGATTACAAGCTTGTTTAAAGAAGAATAGATGAGATTAGTTACCCTTTAATGTAACTGTAAGTATATCTGATTTAACTTTGTCCTGTAGTTAGAAAAAGGATAAATCCTACATAAAGAAAGATGATATAAAACATATTACAATGAATTACGTAACTTTACATAACGCCCACAGTAGCTGAAAGGAGGCTTATTGCCACCTACTGTGGAGAAGCTGGACATGCGCCCATCAATAAACTGATCCTCCTGCTTTGCAATTATACTGGGGCAAGTATAGTAGTCCAGTTTTATATCTGATATTACTGTAACTGTAGCTCAACTTAACAGCTAGCAGAGGAAGTAAAGTGCCCATCAGTATTAGCTGTTAACACACTGCTGACATGGCAGTGGGAGCAATTTGGGGTTTATTGTGTTGCCCAAGGACACTTTGCAACCAAACCCCAGGCCTTTTGGTTGAGAGACTTTAACACTAAGCCCACGCACTCCCACACACACATTAGCACTTTGTGACAGCAGCGACATATTGACTTATTGAAAATCCTACATTAACTGTGATTGAGAATATAAATGGACATAGTCCCCAAGACTTCTCCCATAGGTTAAACGCTGAAAACTGGGGGTCGAATCAGACATTATCTGGTGCACCTGCCAGAGGAAAGACTGCTGAAATACAGTTTGTAGAGACTTGGCAGATCCATTTACACTGGAGTGATATGTGTGGTCAAACATACAGAGTCTGGTAAATTTGTCAACTAAAAAACATTCTCTTTATGAAAAAAGCCCAAAGATATGCTTCTTCAAGGATTTAAAAGATCTTGCACCTCAATTCAATTAAAATAAATTGAAAAGACATGATTATGCTGTGAGAAATTCAATCCGATTTAATGAATCAATTAAACACAGTTACTTTAAGAAAGCATTTGTTTTTCCTGCTTAGTTATCCAGTTTGTGTTCAGCCAATAATTAAGCATGCCTCTCTTTCACTCTCCTCTCATGAACAACAAGCATAACCCTGACTGGGCTGAAATGACTTCCTAATCTAATCACACACTCAGACAAGATAAGACACATCTAAAACTTTGTCTTGTATGAAGTAAATCAATAACTCTACAGCTCTCTGTCTATAATTAACTTTTAATTCAGTTTCCTGTCTTTGATTAGCATGCTCTTAAGTCTAACTTTAAGTCTGACTTATATTCAAATTTCAGTTTATTTAAGGTAAGGAGGTCTTCAATGCTTAAAAATGTCTTTAGAATAACAGAAAATGTGTGAACAAACTGGCTCTGTAAATCATAAAACAAGCATGTGCTACTTTGTACACAACAATGTCCAATTTCTTATCTGCATTTTCCTTCAAGGTCTGAAGGAGAAGCAGTGGAGCTACAACTCAGAGAGGGACTATCTCATCATCACACAGAGAGGAGAAACAGAAAAGAGAGGAAGGACACATTTAAAGGGAGAAATTTCATGTCTTTTTTTGTACTAAATGATGAGTTTCTTTAGATGATCTGAATTTGTTGGCTGTCAAAAAACTAACAGCACCTTATCATTTGGAAACACCTGGATCTGATGGAAATCTCTGCAGAAGATTCAAACTGAAGACCAGGGACCACTGAAGAAAGAAGGAAGGTTTAACTGGTCATAGATATGGATGTGCCATCGTAAGAGTGCTGAAACAGTCTTTACCACCGTCATCAGAGACACAACTGTAGTTGGATCTACTTTCTCTGACTTGAAGGAAATCACCTGTCAAAAAAGAAGAGAAAGTACATTACACTCCGCGTCATCTAGAGTTGGCAGGTTCATCTCAAGGCTTCAGCAGGCGCTGCACCCTTGTTAATCAGCTACAGTTGGACAAAACAAGGTAACTATTTAAGGGACAAACAGCTGCTTCTGTAATGACAGACAAACAGTTTAGGCACAAAGGAAACATGACAAGCCTTAAAGGTAAATAAGCATGCAAAACTATGTAAAATGTTGTACATGTTAATGTATTCAAACAGTATTTCAAATATGGAAAATACTTCTTAAAATTAATGTTAAAATATAACCATATAGAGAGATATTTTTTGGCTCTTCTCTGTACATTAGAGACAATTACAACACTGGCATTATTGAATTGACAAAATGAGTAACCCCTCATCATACAGTTCCCTAATGGTGACTAATGTAAAATCTGTTTAAATGAAAACTGTATTTACCTTGGTTTACAAGAGTTAAAAAGAAAAAACTCGGAAAACAGAACAGGACACTTTTTTTATTAAACATGGGATCACAGTGACTGCCGGTAAATGATGTAAAACTGGTTTGCTGTTTGTTGCTGGTATGAAGAGGTTAGCATCTACATGCATGTAAAGACAGCTGTAGGTATACAGCACTTAAAGACAATTTCCCCAAGGAGACAATAAAGTGTATCATATCATATCACATTGCATTATATCATGTAGTATCTTACTGTTGTGGTTCCCAATCTGAGGCATGGGCACCCCTGGGTGGTGCCAAAGATCACAGCGAGGGCACAGGACCACATCTGCTCTGATGTTGTCAAAACTAGACATCATGTACAGTGCTTAACAAATTTATTAGACCACCACTCAAAGTAAGGTTTATGCCACAGCTGCATCATAAAGTGCTTTAATGCGGACTCTTTCATTTTCAGTGAGCTTTCCACGTTTTACCATTTTGAACAGGAATGAGGAATTTCAAACTGAATTCACTTTTTTATACCCAAATTTAAGCCATCTCACTGGGCTTCTCTTAGTAGTCAGAAGTGAATCAAGCATAAAATTCAACCACTAAAACTAATTTTTCTGTTCAGGAATGCAAGTAAATAACTCTAATTTGACATATTAATCAAGAAATATTAAGGTGCTTTACTATTTTTCAGGTTTTTTGTAAATCAGTAAATTTGTAAATTCATGGATAACAACAATAATTATGTTTTAGCCTTAAAAATATCATCAATATCAATACCATTGCAGAAACATAAAACATGATTTAGGTAATTACCAATGCTGTTAATTTAGGGCAGCTGTGGCATAAACCTTACTTTGGGTGGTGGTCTAATAAATTTGTTAAGCACTGTATATTAAACAATAAAAAGAATCTGTTTTTTTTTTTTTTTTTTTCAAGATTTGTTTTTGGCCTTTTTGCCTTTATTGGATAGGACAGTGGATAGAGAGAGGGTTACATTTTTTGAGATGATAAAGTCATTTAAAATAGACAAACTCAGAATTTCGGAATTTAAAAAGCTGGAAATTACCAAGAAAAAACTTAAATTCCTGAATACATAAATTCTTAGATTTTGACAAAAGGAAACTCAAAAATCTCAAGTTTAAAATTTGTAAGTTTACAAAAGTGTAAAGTCAAAATTTCAAGAAACCAAACTAAAAACAGTGGTTGGATTTTAGACTTTGTAATCTCAAAATTCTTCATTTCGTTTATTGTACATTTACAACTTTTAGATTCAAATTTGTTTTTCGAAAAATGAATAGATCCTCTTCATTTTTTTTCTAGAAGCCGTAATACACTATTGAAATAACGGTTAATTTGTACTTGTTAAGAACAAGTGTGTGTAGGCCTTTTAGGATGGGATTTTGTCACTGAAAGCACTTAACACTGTTGTGTACTTTTTCCAAGTTGGTCCTGAGTGGCCTAGCTTTTCTTAGATAGAAGTAGAGGGGCCCTAAGGAAAAAAGGTTGGGAACCACTATCCTATTGTACCTTATCTTACCGTATCCTATTGTAACCTTTGTGTCTTATGATATTGCATTGTACTGTACTGTATCATATTGTACCACACATTCCTATACAGAATGTGGTCACACAATGCCTTGGTAGAGTGGTCTTACGTGGGTATAATCCAAAGTTTTTTGCCCATGTTATACCTAAGATCAAGCCAAAATCTCAAGGCACACCATACTAATATCTGTGCAAAACAGCCTCTTCAGCACACAATACAGCATCTTTAGTTGTTGTAGCTCAAAAGTGCCTGCCCACTTTTTCAGCAGCTCTAGTTCCAGACAAGCGGCAACCTCCAGTCCTGAAAAATGAAGCCAATGCAGAAGTGCAAAAAAATGCAATACCGCGAGTTTCCAGATTGTGCACATCCCACTAGTCACCCACTAGTTTATGCAGTAATTATTTCGTATTTGTTGTGCATTACGAGGTAATACCGCTGGTATTTGTAGGGGTTCATTAGATATCACTAGATTTAAAAAAAAAGATATATAAATTACAGAACAAATTAAACTGCACATAATAAAACTTGACTGATTTAAATCATACCAGTTTTATTTACTCATTGCTATACAGTTAGCAGGTAAGCACTTGGAAATGAATGGACTGTAAAAGGAAAGGGGACCTATTTGTAAATTAAAGGAGCTATTTTGTGTTTGTGTTGCAGCTTGTTGTAGCCATGGCAGAGAGGAGGCGACCGGGCTACAACGTGCACAGGGAGGTGCTGGATGAAGGAGCAGTGGAGGAGCTGGCTAAGAAGTCTGAAGTAACAACATCTCTGTCGGAGAAGGTCAAAAAGTCACTGAGGTAGAGTTTCCCACAACCAGTCTACTCTGCATCCAGAGCAGTCCTACTGTACATATTGATATATTTTCTGTCCTGTGTGTACTATTGGTACCAAAGGTTTCCTCTAAGGGCTAAAGACCAGTTTACAGTGGATATTACCAAGTCATAAAGAAAGTCTAACATGGGTAATGTGCTTCACCTCTGTATTATTGTTTGTTATTGTTGTTTTAAGAGAACACCTTCAGTTAGTACACAGTATTAATTGATGAAGAGATTGTGTAATAAATCCTCCTTTATCTACTTCTTATCAACTTCTTTCCCAAGTCATATGAGTAATAAACATATCAGGAGGGTATCTGAAGAAAACATTATGCAAGTGAATAACAATAGACATTTAAAGCCCCTGAGACAATCACAAACATGCGCATGTGACGTTTTCTCACGTGTTCCTGCCAAAAGTAAAATGTGTTTTTCATTCAACTGTTTACAACATTAGCACACAACATATTTGCCCACATTATGTCACATAATAAATTAGAAAATCCCTTGTACAGTGTCAACTAATACGAAGTATATCCAGAGATTAAAAGCAACAAGTTCTACTGTCTAAATGTGAGAATTTTGTTAATAATTAAATGAGGATGCTGGCGACGAAATTTCCTACTTCCTCATGTAACTGGTTTAATGGTTTGATGGGCTGAAGCAAAAATAAACAAGCAGTTGCCAGGCAAGGAGAAACAATCACTGATTAACTGTTCTGATTTCTGGAAAACAAGTGAAGTCAGTGTTGAAATTGGCCAACACTGTCAGATACAAGAGCATTAATACATACCAAACCACTCATATTAAAGTGTTTTTATGGATAAATAACTGAATAATTAAAAAGTGTCCTTTGTGTCTCTTCTTTCCCCCTGTTGCTGTGATACACATTTTTCAGGTGCTCTGGTCCTAAGGTGAAGAGCTGCCTGCTGGGTACTGTTCCTGTACTGTCATGGCTGCCTCGGTACTCCTTCAAAGAAAATGCTCTGGGTGACCTGATCTCTGGGATCAGCGTGGGCATCATGCAGCTGCCACAGGGTGAGGATGGCGGGGCAAGACGTAGAGATACAGGGAGGGGCCAGCAAGGAAAAGAAGCATGTTTTAAGTGGAGATTTGCTTGATTGTTATGAAATTTTAGTGCACCCTCACACTCAATATTTTACTTGCAGCTGTTTCAAAGATTTTTCTCTGCTGTTCCTACAGGCATGGCCTACGCTCTGCTCGCATCAGTCCCTCCAGTCTTTGGCCTTTATTCCTCCTTCTACCCAGTCCTGATCTATTTCATCTTCGGCACATCTAAGCATATCTCCATTGGTTAGTACTTTACAAACATGACATTTGCAAATTCTGCACATCATGCAAGGCTGCACAAAGGAGTAGTGGTTAGCACTTTCACCTCACAGCAAGAAGGTTCCTGGTTTGACTCCTGGTTGGACAGAACCTGTCTACATAAATTATGACACCTGGGAATAACACCAGCTGCCTGTGTCCCAGAACAGCTTAAGGGGTATAGACAATGGATGGATGTATAGATGGACATCAAGTCATTACAATATCCACTGTCAGAGAGCACTGAGGCTATGTAATTCATAAAAATTTATATTTTTCTTCAGGTTAATGAACACCTTAAAGAAGTCTTTCTCAAACTTCAGTACGCTGCAGCCAAATCTAAGACCTGAAAATCTTCTGGGGCCCACCAAAACCCTTGTACAACCATAACAAGAGACTCAAATATTTGCCTTCCTGTTTTTTTTTTTTTTTTTTCTTAAGCAGTAAATTTCCATGTAAACACTTGGTTTTCAGATAAATTTATATTACTTAATAAGTGTTTGTGGCATCACAAAGTCCAATTAATGAGCCACTGCCAAGTCACATCAATTTTCATTTCTCTTATTCATCTCTGTAAATGTCATTGTGGCCAGGAAAACTCTGTCCTAGTTGTATTTTTGTCTCCAAACACACTTAAAAATGATTGAAATTGACAAGCCAGCAACATAATACAATGATTAATAGAGTAATACCAGTTAATCCAGCCCGAGTCAAACCGTGACACCTGTTCCACTGATTTAATTAAAACCGGTGACACCAGTTGAAACATCTGGCTGTGCTTTGCACTTCTGAGACTTGCAAGTTGCATGTAATTAATTATTTTCTGATTATCTAAAACAGGGCTAAAATACATAATTAACACAATTAATTGATGAAATTGTTAAATATGATTCATTTGTTTTTTAGTTATTATAAAAGACTTCTTACAGCCCAGCTGCACTACCTCTGGGGCCCTGCCCCACACTTTGGGAAGCACTGTCTTACAGCATTTAGTATGTATTTGCCATTTTCTAGTACTAAAATGCAAATGACAAATCATTCATTATTAGAAGAGGGAAAAATGTCTACACCCAAAGGCTCAGTCCCAATTCAGCCCTTTCTCCCACCACTTATCCCTACTTCTACATTTGTGTGTTCATGTTGAGGGTAAGGCTGTCTTAATTTTTGTTGGAGTGGAGGGGTGGGGTGAGGTGCTGGGGTACATACATAGCCCTTCAAATGAACACTTTCCAGAGGCACACTCTAAACCAAGTATGGGAACTCTCCTAGAATGCCTTGTGAATCATCATGCTTAAAAGAAAGTACAAATGAGAACAAAGCAGTTACTTCATGCATAAGACAGAACATGACTAACAGCCTGCCTTAAATATGTGTTGTTTTTGTACATTATGGTACTTTTTGTTTTGATAAAGTGTTTAAAAAGTATTGCTTGCAGTAAAAATGTCCGTTAACATTATTTGTTTTAACTACCATCAACGACTACTGATGAAATATCAGGAACATCAAAGGTCGTTCTGTTTTGTAGGGGAAGATTTCACCACACTATTCTGTAAATCTGTTTTGAGGGGCAAGTGGTCACTTAAAAAATGAGGGCAGAATTAAAATTACAGAAATGGCCCTGAGCCAAAGACAACCCAGTTTGAGCTGGTTTTTGAAGTATGATTGATTTCATTCTTAGCTATATCATCCTGTAGAAAATATTTAAAGAACAAACCTGATGACTTCTGTCAAACCAAATTTCATCCTGGTGGTGTTTTCCCATTCTTTACTAACATATCCATATATTTGATATATACATTTGATGCATTTTAGAGCTGGGGTTATCTTCCCCAATGATTAAATATTTTATAAGAATTTTTAGAATATGGAAATATTGAAAAAGCTTTAACTATGAATCATATTCAGTCATCTATGACACAATGAACACAGTCGTTACAAGTATATCAAGAATTACTAAATATATCTCATCCAACATGGAACTATTTTGTTATTTATCATTTCTCATTCATTTTAACAAAAACATGTCACATTATGGGATCTAATCAGTTGTTACAATAAGCTAAGGTAAGCACACACTTTTACATTTCAAGACAGGCTGAAGGAAATTTTCCTAAATTATATCTAAGGTGTTGTTTTCTGGTGTTTGTCTTCCTTTCCCAGGGACATATGCAGTGTTGAGTGTGATGATAGGAGGGGTCATAGAGCGAGTAGCTCCAGACTCTAAGTTTATGGTGTGGGACGATGTGACCAACTCCAGTATAGTGAATGAAACAGCCCGGGACGCAGAGAGGGTCCACGTGGCTGCAACTGTCACCCTATTATCTGGATTGTTTCAGGTAAACCTTTGGGAAATGGGCCTCGATTACCAACATGTTCCAAATCATGTTCTTTTTCCGTTTTTATTTTTGGGCTTTTCATGCCTTTAATCAATAGGGAAGGACAGTGGATAGAATCGGAAATGGGAGAGAGAGTGGGAAGAGACGTGTGGCAAAGGGACACAGGCCGGATTTAAACCAGGGCCGCCCGCGTACATGGGTAGCGCCTTAGACCGCTAAGCCATCTGCGTGCTGCCAAATCATGTTCTTAAGAAAGTTCCCAAGAGAAACTTACATCTGATTCATGATGTGTTCATTAAGTCCTGAATTGTTCTCACTTGTGTTCTTAAATTAATGACTGCCTTATGCTTGTAAGATGGACTTTGTTTACATTTTTCCTTATGAGCATAGAAAATGCTAAAAGGTCACGAGACTGCAGAGCTTGTGCAAAAACAGAACTGAGAGGAGTGAAAGCAAGATTTCATGTCATGTGATGTCAAGATCAAAATAAAACATAGAAGCAATTGCACTTTGGACTCCAAGTAAAAGAAATACTCAGGTGTAGATAGTTTAAAATGGATTTAGTGCTGCTCAAAATTAAACCAATGAATGTAATTTTATTTTGAGCTCAGGTGATGGATGTTACATAAATGCTTTATACACATAAACCAGATATCTTTAAGATAACCCAGACAGTTAACTCATAGCAATAAAAAAAAAAAGCAAGCATTGTACTGTTGTTAAAAGGATGCATTTTAGATGAAGTGAAAAATAGCTGAATAGCCATTCTTTTCAAAATCACAACAATTTGATGGAAACCTGCATTTTTTCTTAAAGTTACCATTGTTGAATCATTAAAACACTACAGGGATAGATTAAAGGTTGGCTATATTTAAAACAGTTTTTTTGTGACTATTACAGAGTGAATGGGGCTAAATGCACAGACTTTGTGTTAAGAACAATCTTGTCTTTGGGCTTAGATGTTTCTGGGGTAGAAGTTGAATCCTCAGGGTGTAGATGGCCTAGCAGGAGCTGGTGATTAACTCTCTGACCCTCTGGTTGAGAGCCAACAAACTTTACCACCATCACAGCCAAGGTGTTTTTTATATGGCTGGATGGACATATTGTCCATCATCACATTCAAAAAGCACCTGGTACTGGCTGGAAATGTTAATGATTAAATCAAAATTGTCCACAACTACTAAAAGAGCATATAAACCTTACCTGCACATGTCAAACTTTATCTTATTGGCAATCTTGCCACTTACCATTAAAAGTGAAAGACAGCTTCCCATTTTCAGGATTTTTTTTAATCTTTATGTACATGTTTTCTGTAAAACAAACAAGAATCACATAAGTTTCTCCAGTTTGCAAAGCAAAAGTTGCTACCAAAAAATAACAGACACAGGTAAGGCTATCCTGAATGACATTTCTGCATCACCTGCCGCACCCCCGACAGTGCCAGCTGCAGGGTCTTCAGCTGGGAGCCACTCTTCAGTCGTGTTCCTGGTTCATTTATCCAAGAATATCTCTAGCTGGTGAGCAACAGCTCCCTTCCACCCTCTGCAGCTGGCCCTTTCTGCTGAGCCAGAGCCAGAGGCTCCCCTTTTCTGCCTACTCTGCCAGGCATTTGGCCTTCTTCAGCTCAGAGCCTTGGATCCTGAGAGACATTAGGAGCTGCTGGGGGGAACAGTGTAGCCCCTGCAGCAGACCTTCACTGGATAGGTGAAAGCCCTCCACCAAGCTTACGAGAACACAGCTCTGCATACTTCTCGATCTTTCTCTCAAAGGCTGCCATCGTTCTGTAGGTCTATTGGATTGCCAGCTCTATGATGTCAGAAATTAAAGAGAGAGACCTTTGGGGATAAGGCGCTTTAGAAAAAAGGAAGCAGGAAGAAATGAATGTATTAAATGAATTGAACTGAAGGGAATTTTTCTGTTTTTGATTGTTAAAGCAGATTTTCTTGAAATTTTGAGTGAATGTTTAATTCCTGTTCAATGTGAATTTCCCTCTGGTTTTCACGCTGTTTGTTTTGACTATAGATCCTGCTGGGCCTGGTGCAGTTTGGTTTTGTTGTAACCTACCTATCAGAGCCGCTGGTTCGAGGTTACACTACAGGAGCTGCCGTCCATGTCATTGTGTCACAGCTGAAGTACACATTTGGTATCAGCCCACCGAGATACAACGGGCCAATGTCACTGATATATGTAAGAAAAATCACAGCCCTTTCTCAGAGTAGGACTGACACTAATCATTATTTGCAATATACAGACTTTGGATTAGTCAGGCAGTTTTATGGTGGTTCCATTTTTAAAACTTCAAGTGTCAGGTGCTTATGATGAAAAAAACTGTTTTTTCTTTTGGTTGTAATCAGACACTTATTTATTCTAAAGATTTAATCTACACAACATGAAATCATTGCAACAGTTGATACCATTGTTGACATATTATCCTGTAGAAATGTTGGTTTATTTTACCTTTAATTCCCCAAGGCTTCCTTTACCGACACCCTAACAGCAGTTGTATAATGTTTCCTTCTTTTCAGACTGTGTTGGAGGTGTGTTACCTCCTTCCAGAGACAAACATCGGTACTCTTGTGGTCAGTATCGTCGCTATAACTGGCCTCATCCTGCTTAAGGAGCTAAATGCATACTTGAGTAAAAAACTGCCTATTCCTATTCCAGTGGAGTTGCTTGGTGTAAGTAGACGGTTGTTTAAGAGGATGCACATGTACCAACTTTAACACATTTGCCTTTTACAGATCTGTTATGATCTTTCCTCTAGGTTGTTCTTGCAACAATAATCTCCTGGCAAGTGGACCTGAATGGGAAATATGAAGTGGATGTTGTGGGACTGATTCCCTCTGGGTGAGAGACAAGCACAGCACTCTGACAAGAATATGCTTTTGAAGACTTTAATGGCTAATGTTTGATACTTTGTCCATCAATTAGTCTCCAGCCACCTGCAGCCCCCATGGCCTCTTTGTTTGGTCAGGTGATTGGAGATGCCTTTGCTCTGGCTGTGGTTGGTTATGGCATTGCCATCTCACTGGGACGAATCTTTGCCCTCAAATATGGATACAAAGTGGACAGTAACCAGGTAGGGAAGTGGTAGATGAACTAATATGTTTAATATATAGATATACACATGGTTAAATGTTTTTTTCCTCTGGTTTAGGAACTAATCGCCCTGGGTTTGAGTAACTCTATTGGAGGGTTTTTCCAGTGTATTCCCATCAGCTGCTCTATGTCTCGCTCCATGGTTCAGGAGAGCACTGGGGGGAAGACTCAGGTTGGTATGGGCCTTTATTTAGAAGTGCTCTTAATACTTTTATCCTTTATACTTTTATCCTTTGAAGAAAGTATAGTAAAGACACCCATGTGGACACTACTGGATATGAATTTAGAAGTCTTTTGCTACAATTCTGCAGCCATACTGTGGCATTACTTTTCTTTCTGCTGCACCAGTAAAAAGTTAAATATCTATATCTAGAACTACTTTTTTTAAAATTTAGTTTGCCATGCATACAGATTTGTGGCTCTTCTTATGTTTGTTCCACACAACTCTGAAGTCTTTTGGCTTTTATAGCTGACACAGTTAAATTGGACGTGGACATATGAGGAGAATTTTCAGAGCAGTATTTTCATCCCAACACTACTTCGCCCACAGCTACTTACCCGAGCTATCTTAAAGGTGAAACTGATTGAAAAGTAGGTCACAATCAATGTTAGTGTGACAAGTAGCATCATTAAATAACTCTTAGAGAATTGATTTTTGCTCCCATCATTAAAGTCCACCTACACAAACAGATTTGCTGAAAGGCTAAAACGATTATTCTTGAAAACACCATTAATCAGCTGAAGCCCATTTCAGATGAGAGAGGAGAGGAGAGGAGAGGAGAGGACGCTTTAACTGATGATGCTCTGACTCCTCTTATAATCATGAACCAATTCACTCTAAGAAGCACTGCATCATCCATCTTTTCAGGAGTTTTCTCTTTAACTCTCTTCCTCTAATCTCTCTCCATTCATCATGCCTCTCTCCCCTCTTCACTGCAGGTTGCTGGGGCTCTATCAGCGGTAGTTATTCTTGTCATCACGCTCTGGATCGGGAAACTGTTTGAAGAGCTGCCCAAGGTACTGTGAGGGTGTTTGCCTGTGTTCACATCTGTGCACAAGAAAAGCACATGTTTGTGTCCAAGTCTGAGAGTAAATATATGAGCAAAATTATAAAGCTCTTAAAAAAGAGTAAACATGACAACAGCTGAGGCCGAGCTGTGTCAGTGCTGTGTTTGAGTAAAGCTGCAGGCTACTTAAAAATACCTGAAAGTTTGTTTTGTTACATTGTTAAAGCAATTTATACCCAAGTAGAGATTAGATTTAATGGCTGTAAAGTTTTGTATCAAGATCAAATCAAACAAATCAAAAAGAAAACAGATGGTGCAGGGATGTTGTATTTTTGTAGGCCCACCATTGCACAGGTTCTATCAACAAAAAGCCTATAGGGTGGTTTTTTTTCTTCTTTTTTTTTTTGTATTATTGCTGATAATGACCACTGTGGTGAACAAAAAACATGTTTGTGACCCCTGCATATTTTGTTTATCAAGATAATCTTCACAAATATAGAAAAAAATGCAAAAATCACTTAAGCTTGTGTTTATTAGATCTTAGTTAAGGCATCTAACCCAAAATCCCTTCAAAAAACCCTCCCCAGACTTCAAGACAATGTAACTTGAAATACTGAAATGCCAACATATCTCAGGGTTTAGCAGTCACTACAGCAGCTATTTTTTAAGAAAAACTTTGCCTACTTACTCACCTTCAGGTTCTGTGTCTTAAATTTGGAGCTCTCCATAAATAATTATATTTGACTCACTTTGCAGGCAATGCTGGCTGCCATCATCTACGTCAACCTCCATGGCATGATGAAGCAGTTCTTGGACATCCCAGTTCTGTGGAGGAGCAACAAAATAGACATGGTGAGTGTGCTTAAATTAGATAGGAAAGTGGTTAATATTTTAGGATGTGCTGCTGAAATTTGCATGTCTTAAGACTTTTTTCCCATTTTGTTTGCCCATTAAATCTTTGTGCATCTTAAGAATAAGTCTACAGACCTTTTGCAGCAATGTGACAACAATGATGTCACTCACTAAAGTGGTCAACAGAAGTACCGGTGTTATCATTATGCTACAGTTCCTATAAAAGTATTCATCCCCTTGGATGTTTTTTCCCTTCATAATTTTATAAATCAATCATGGTCAATATGATTTGGCTTTCTGATAACAAAAAAAACTCTTCTGTGTCAAAGTGAAGACAGATTTCAACAAAGTAATGTCAATTAAACAGCACATGAAAGGTAAAATAAGTGATTGCATTCTGTAAATTTTCACTTCCTTTAAAATGACTGACCTAATTCAACAACGGTTCAACAAATTGGTGCTTGTAGTCAAACAACTTGTGAATGGGCATTACCTAAGTGCAGTGACTGTAGTATTAAGACACCTGTGTCTGGAAGGTCCAGTCACTGGGCAATCAGGACTCCTGGCTACCGTTACACCATAAGGACAAAAGAACACTCCAAGCAACTCAGAGAAAAGTTTATTGAAAGTATGTCAGGGGATGAATACAAAAACATCCAAGGCACTGAACATCCCCAGAGTTTAAGCCATCATCAAGAAATCGAAGGAATATGGCAAATATGTAAATCTGCCTGGATCAGGCCGTCCTCACAAACTGAGTGAGCGTGCAAGAAGGAGATGAGTGAGAGAGGCCACCAAGACATCTATGACTACTCTGAAGGAGTTCCAGTCTTCAGCAGCTGATGTGGAAGAGACTCTGCATACAACAACTGTTGCCTGGGTTCTTCACCAGTCAAAGCTTTATGGGAGAGTGACAGAAAAAATGTCAATTTTGAAGCAAACTCAGTTTAAATCTCAACTAGACTTCACTAAAGGCATGTGGGAATCTCCATGGTCAAGTGGAAGAAAGTTATTTGGTCTGCTCAGACCAAAATGGTGCTTTTTGGTCTCATCAGGCAAAATGCTTTGGCAGACACCAAACATTGCACATCACCACCAACACACCATCTCCACTGTGGAGCACAGTAGTGGCAGCATCATGCTGTATGGATGCTTCTTGGCTGCTGGCTCTGGCAGGCTTGTAAAGGTAGACGGTAAAATGACTGCAGCAAAAGATAGTAAATCCTGAAGGGGATGTATATTTATGCAGTCACTTATTATACATGACTTTTTAAAAAAATTTAATTAACATTACTTTGTAGAAATCGGTTTTCACTTTGACATTAAAGATGTTTTTTTTTGTATAAATAGCCAAATTATATTGACCATGATTGATTTATGAAATCAGTTAAAGGCTAAAGTATTCAGGGGGGTAAACACTTTTTACTGGCACTATATGCATTTTAGTTGATTATTGCACTCAAGGTGTATTTTGGAGCAAAAAAAAATGATAGAAAGTAACAAAATTGAATTGGCCTACTTTATTGAAATGTTAGTGACTCTGTTTAGTTGGTTATTATATATTTGAGATACAAGCTTTGCTGTCACCATAGGTAACCACTCATCTTTCACATTACCTGTGGTGCACCACAAGGTTCAGTTTTAGGCCCACTTTTTTTTCTATTCATATTTTACTTCTTGGAAATGTCATATAGCATTATAACCTTTCTATTAATTTCAATGCTGATGAAACACATGTATACCTCCCGCCAAGACCTGATGACCAAAAAAGCCTGGGTGCCTCCCTTTGGAGGTCTTCCTCCAAAGGGAGGTGCCCAGCAGGCATCCTGACTAGATGCCCAAATCCCCTCAACTGTCTCCTTTCAATGCAAAGGAGCAGCAGCTCTGCACTTTGTTGTTGATGTCTGAACTCCCCACAATACCTTTAAGGCTGAGCCCAGCCACTCTCTGGACAAAACTAGTTTTGGCCTCTTTAATCTGCAACCTTATTTTTTGGTCATTGCCAAGAGATCATGATCATTGGTGAGAGTTTGGAGGCAGATTGACCAGGAAATTAAAAGCTTTGTCTTTTGGCTTTTGAAAGAGAGCGAGAGAACATCAAGAGAAAGTGAGGAAAAAGGGGGGAAAGAAAAAGCACAAGCTGTCAGTTGGTAATCACTGGCCAACAAAAATATAAATATAAATCTATAGTAATAATCTGAAATTAGTCATCTACACTTTTCACTCCTGTGTCTAGTGAGTACATTAAAGGTTAGTGGAAAAGTTGTCTCATGTTTAGCTATTGCTATCATTCTTACTTATTTGTTGTCCATCTCCAGGTGGTCTGGATAGTTACCTTCATCCTCACTGTACTGCTCAACCCTGACCTGGGTCTGGCTGCTTCCATTGGTTTCTCCATGCTCACTGTCATATTCAGAACACAGCTGTAAGAATGCACACCCAGAATGATGCATAAACAAACACAACCGCATTTCAGACTCGCACACTCTTGATCAGTTGAAGAATTTGACAAGTTGAATGCAAATCACTCAACACAAACTAATACAATTTGTTTTGTTTGGTGTATTTCCAGGCCTAAATACTCTCTGCTAGGACAGGTCCCAGAGACAGACATTTACAGGCCACTGGAGGACTACAATCAGGTATGACACAGTTTATTTTGGTAAAATACAAGCAGGTAGGAGCATGAGGACTGGTCAGAGGGTAACAGTGTAATCAGAGCTCATTGTAATGCAACAGGCTGAGGTCAGCAGCCAAAACACAGTCTGCAGGCTCTTTGAGGTGAACTGTTTATAAAGAACACCTGTCCCAGTCGCTTCTGTTCCTGTCATAGTCATAAGGCTAAAGTAATGTGAGTAATGCAGCTTTCAATGTCTTATCATAACACACTCTAAACAATGCTCCACTTAGCAATGCCTTCCTTTTTTCTTACTTTGTTTTGAGTTCAAACCTTTCAAGTGTCCTTTTCACCATTTTTAAGAGTCATTTGTGCCAGTTCTTTAAAATGTTTTTTTTTCTTAAGTATAGTAGAACTGTCCCTTCAGTTTGGCTAATATTGTTTGCTATGTAGTTTACAATCACTGTACAGCACACCCAGAATGATGTGTTTGTCTGAAATGTTTATAATTATTACAGTGAAATATGATATTTCAATAGGCGTTTAACAGTATATGGTACTTCTTAGGGTTTAGGCCTTGAGTATCATGTCTCTTGTGATAGCAATAACATGGCAGTTGATGGTCAATATTTAGTAGATTTATTGAGATGAAATTAGGTGCAGATATGCATGGTTCCTTATGATTTTGATAGTCCACTGATGCTTTCTCTGACTCTGTCATGAGGTTGAAATTTGTGGAGTGATGCCACACATGCAACTGGATGCATCCCTATGGCATTTTCACACACATTTATGCCACTTAATATCTTGACTTACATAGGGGTGGCATGAAGTATACATGTGTGTGCCATAGGTGATTTGAGATTTTTTTTAGAAATGCAGGAGCCCCCCTTAATTCAATCTCAGCACCCCTAAAATGATATAATAGGAGCAAAGCCCCAACAGATTTTTTTTAGAGAAATCTTGCAAAAATATCTTACTTTAGCCAGCAAAATGTGAAACTCTGAATATTACCATGCCAGCATATAGGGAGAAATCATCACAGTTTTAAGAAATGACAGGAAAAACAAACAAACAAACAAAAAAACCCAGAAGTTAATAAAACCAAAAGACTAGTATAGTTTTAATAGGGAAAATAGTATTCAGTGAAGAAGTATGACTGGAATTCTATGTGTTGCAATTTCTTAAGGAAGCTAAGCACTGCTAAAGTCTGATCTTAAAATTGTTCTTGATGTGTGAATATGCGACTTTGTTTCCCCTATCTATCTCCATTTGATAACTGATAATATTAGAGTAACTACAGATTTTTACATTTTAAAGTATCACAAAAGAATGGCAACATGTTAATCTCTGTAGCTTTAAGTTTGCTGATGACTCTGTGATCATGTCCCTTCTCAGGATGGATGATCCTGATTCTGGCCCAGTTGTGCTAGGTTTGCTGACTGGTGCAGGTCTTCCTTCCTTGAATTTAATATGTCAAAAGCAAAAGAGTTGAAGGATTAGATTTTAGGAAAAAATCCTGAAGTTATCTCTCTCGTTGTCATCAATAACCAGGCTGCTCAGGCTGTGTAGCACTATAAATATCTGAGTACTCTCACTGTTGCCAGACTTACCTTTGAGTTTCAGGTAGATGCTGTTTGTTAAACAGAACATCAGAAAAGTTAGGAATTTTAACTTTGATAATACTGTTGGGGAAATGTTTTATTTTTTGTTTTATTGAATCTAGTGCTGCACAACTGGTAAGTTTGAAGTTTTTATTTTATCATTGTGTCGTACATAAAATCATATGTCCAGCCGACATGGGCTTACATAACACCAAGAATTAAAGCAAACCAGGATCAGAGTGCATAGTGGTCCTCTCACCATTATAGAACAGAAAAGGAAGACGGAAACAAACTAAGAATTAGTTAAATAAACTATCTTGTCTTCTTTTCCAGGCTTTTGAGAAAAAAAATAGCAAGTTTAAACACATCAAACTTAAACAGCCGTCCCAGTTTTGGCTCATCAGACAACTGCAGGATTTTAGATTTTTGACAAGTCATTTCATGAAGCAATACCTTAAGTCTTATGTCATCATATTTGGTACAATGCAAAACAAAATTAGACTCACTTTCTATTTCTGCTGAATCACACAACTCACAGAGTCTGTTTTCTCTGGGGATACTTTTGGATCGACCGATCTCAATAACAATGAAAGAGTACCTGACCTTAACTGTGCTAACAAGGATCTTTGGCTTTGAGGTGATTGAGATGTAAAGTCCAGTTCAGGCGTAAGTGTGTTTTTAATCAGCACATATGTGCTTAGTTTTGGTTTGGACAGAACATTTTCATGACATGTTTCTTCAAACTTAATCAGCTTACCTCTCAGTGAGTTAACATTGAAGCATAAATTATTCCTGTAGATATAAAACACATATACCTCTATAAATATGGAATAAATCTCATTAGCACATGGAGAATTATTTACTTTACTCCAAAGGATTACTCTTTCATTGATTCTGTCCTCTGGCATCATGATCAATCTATTCCACAATCGAATCATGTCACATTTACGTTGAATTATACCTGGTACCCGACCAGCGTCGCCTTGAATAGCTGGGATTGGAGGAAATCTGTGAACCCAGAGAAAACATCGTACAGCTCTGTTATGTATAGCATTTTTATTTTCATAGTCTAGGTAATATTGTGAGATTATACTGGTCAATATTGCAGTTACATTATAATGCATGAATATCATCATGAGTCTACTCACTTGGCTATTATGGAAACGGTAGAGAATAATGAGAATTTTAAAGTGTCTATTTCTCGACTCAAAACATACAAATATTATTTAACCTAAAAAATTTAAAATCTTTAAGTTTTTACAGTATTGCTTGAAGTAAGTTAATACATTTTTTTCCATTTTAAAATAAAAGTACATCAACAGAATTAAATTGTTGCACATTGTTGTAAACTTAAAAGCATTTTCTGCTGGCCTTTTATGTGACAATGTTGTTTCACAGCCTGATGTCACCACTAGGTTTAGATGAGTTGTGCAGCACTAATTAAATCTGTTTTGACATTTTCTTTAATCTCTTGGTAAGAGTCCCTCAGTGTCAGACATCATCCAGGCCACTGCCCCTGCTTGGGTGATTCATAAATGTGCAGCAAAATCATGAAAGTCTTTTTTTTTTTGTGTGCTAAAAAGTGATTTATTTATTAATGATATAAGAGACGTTGTGATTTGTTTCCATGTTAAATATGTTCAGTCACTGACTCACCGCTTTATTTTAGGTGAAGGAGGTGCCTGGGATTCTAATCTTCCGTTCCTCTGCCACTCTCTACTTTGCCAATGCTGAGATGTATCAGGAAGCTCTTGGTAGGAAGGTAAAGACACAAACATGCAGACTCTTCACAATACCTATAATAATAATAATAAATACATATGGCACATAATAAAAACACCTTTAATAAAGTGATTATACAACCCATATCCTTTTTAATTTTAGATAGAAATAAACAATAACAAAGCATGCAATATAATAAAAGCAAAATCAATTCCACTGGCCAGGTCAGTCTTAAAAGCATCAATCATTGGTCTTTTTCTCATGAAAAAACATTCAGAGGGAACATACTGTTCTGAGATCTAAGAGAAGGGTGTCTGAAGATTTATTACCATAAGAACAGACAGCAGACTCTCTAGATTTCATGTGGTACACTTCAGAGACTTCTGAAAGATGCAGCTGAAGATCTGAGAGTTTGTCTGTGGACATAAAAGAAAAGGACCTCATTGATATATGTTGGTGCTAGATTTTGCTGGGCTTTGTTGAACTTTCAGACTTGCTCTAAATGATATAAGTTGTCTGGTTGGTGATGCTAGCAGAGGAGAAATTTGATCTCTTGTTTCTGTTTTTTTCAACTGGCTGTAATCATCTACATAAGCTGCCATTTTGATGTTTTAGGGAGACAGCTGTCATTATGAAATAGTTGCCACAATATTAAGCAGTCTGTAGTTAAAGTATCTGTCAGCATTTCAGTAAATCTCAGAGTTCAGAAGAGTCTTGATTTGGCAATGGGCTGAAAAAGTTAAAATAAGTTAATTCCAATCTTATTAAAATCGCCCTAAAAGAAAAGAAAATTAGCCGAGGGACTTATCTTTCTGTCAGTAATGTGGTCTCTTTTGCTAACTCTGCTCTCTGCCTGTGTTTATGGACTTTTGAGGACTGAAAAGTCTGTTTCTGCACATTTCTATCATTTTAGAGAAATTGTCCAGAGATAAATAACAGTGAGCTAGAGCACTTGAAGAACTTGGATTGTATAACTGGAGTAGCATTGTGTATCATCAAAATAAATTTATACTTGACAGTTTGGTAAATGATTCTTTTTCATATTTATATCACTACATGGTTTCTTGAGAGAAAGCATGTTGTGAAATGATAATTGCCATGAGTTGCTCAGAGACTGAGTTTACCTGCTGATATGCAGTGCTTAACAAATTTATTAGACCACCTGTCATATTTGTCTCAGAGACCATCCTGCATCAAGAAGTGCTTTAATGCGTACTCTTTCATTTTCAGTGAGCTCTCCACGTTTTACCATTTTGAACAGGAATGAGGGATTTCAAACTGAATTCACCCAAATTTGAGCCAGCTCACTGGGCTTCTCTGAGAAGTCAGAAATGAATCAAGCATAACATTCAACCACTATAACTATTTTTTCTTTTCAGGAATGCAAGTAAATAACTCTAATTTGACATATTAATCAAATATTAATGTGCTTTACTATTTTTGCAGTTTTTTTGTAAATCAGTACATTTGAAAAGTCATGGATAACAATAATAGGCATTAAAAATATCCTTTGGGTTAAAGAGCTTCTACATATTGGTGTATTAACCATTGCAGAAACATAAAAAATGATTTTGGTAATTACTAATGCTGTTAATTTAGGGCAGCTGTGGCATAAACCTTACTTTGGTTAGGGTTAGGGTGGTCTAATAAATTTGTTGAGCACTGTAGGTGTGGAAACTTTGAGTCCACAATAGCTGCTGTCATCAGGAGTGGGACTTCACAACTCTTCAGGACATTTCTGATTCTTGATAGTGGCTCATAGACACCTGCAGTCTGCATTACTCTGCATCCAGAGTTTCCTGCTTTACTGAAGGCTGATGTTTTATGGACCTTCCAAACTTTTTGAAGATAAATAGAGACCAGACCAGAGGAGCTGAATGGAAATTTGTCATCCAAGTTGGTTTATGGCTGCTGCTTTGTTCTTCTACTGGCTGAGACAAGCTGCAGTTGGTGCTATATGCATGATATGCCAATATGCCAAACACAGAGGCTGTTTGGTAATAAGAAAAAACACTCCAGAATGTTTTGATATAGCGCACAATTGAACCAGCATTGCGCCCATTTTTACCTTATACCTGCTAGATCCCATCTGCTACTCTGTAGAGCCTTCCTTTCCCCAAGCATGTCCTGTTTGAAGGGGCAACACACACTGAAATCTCTGGAGGCTAATGGCACGACTATTACCAAGTACTCCCTAACTTCAGCAATACCAAAATATCCCTTAAATGCTTTCCTAAGGGGTAAATTTTACACACATGAAAGTTTTAGGTGTTAAAGGCCATTTTTGAATTAAAAAAGGAAAAAAGGAAAAGAAAGAAAATTAAAAATATCTTATTTGCACAACAAACTTTTAGGAACAGTCAAAGATGGGCGGACTCTAAAACTTTAGCACTACAAAGTAACACCCAAGTGATGAAATTTTATCAAAGGGTGGTTCTACGGATAAACCAAAACAAATACAAAGTGAGTTGTCACTTAATAGTAAATTTTATTAGGGTGTTTCATATTATACATCTAAAGTTGACTTCCCTCACATATTGTTTGCAGACATCCTAGCAAGATAATCAGGCCATGAAATTAAGAATCTAACAACACCAACACCTATAAGCAATCAGTACTAACAAGACGTTTTTGAAATGTGCATTTGACCCCTGGGCAGTCTCACATTAAACCAAGCAAAATCAATCATCTCTTGTAGCCTAATATTGCTAATCATACTGAGTTGTCATCGTTGCCCTTAACAGAGATGACCTCACTTCTGTATTTGTCAACTCTACCTGCACTACCTCCAAGGCTTCAGGCTCAGTCCCTATAAGCAGTAATGTTGCCACCACTATCTCTCTAAAATTCTGTCAATGTCAGTGATACATCCCAATCAGAGCCCCTTAAACTGCTTTTAGACAGGAAATTCCACACTAAAATTGGCCTCTGGTCCTCCTCAGCCCACCACAGCAGCAGCCATCTCAATGATTGAAACCATGCCTTGTCCCTAACCCTCAAACAGCTCTCTAGAGAAGTCAGAACTGGTTAAATATTTTCTACAACGGTTATAAGGCTAAAGGTTTAAAAGTGACACCTGCCCTCCTGACTACATTGCATGCAACATAACGCAAACAATAGGAACATGGATTAATGTGTCAGTGTGGACATCCCAAGAAAACAAATAGACAAAATTGATTACAAAACACACACAGGCATAGACACCGAATAAAGGAAAAAACAACTTTGGCAGCCATGCCCTTTTTCACAATTTCCGTACAATTAACTCCTCTCTTACAAATGCTCATTCCTGACACACTAATAACTGACCCGACATTTCACCGATTCACACATCAAGATCCTGACAATCATTGTTCAAAATGTCATCCAACCATTTTCTCCTCTCCTTTTCTTTCTGTTAAACTTTTTTGTTCCAATTCCCCCCCCCCTTCTTTCCTTCCTCTCTTTTGTCACATCCCTTTGGGGCGACTAGGAAGACAGATTGAGGGAAGGTAGAGAAGATGACAAAGGACTGAGGGAGGGTGAGAAGCAGAGATTGAATAAGGAAGGGAGATAATTGAACGTCTCATTCATTAATATGTCAACATGTCACAGCCAGGGGGTTGCTCTTCTCCATCTTATCTTTGACAGAAAAATACGGCGTTATAGAACTGCTGTTCAATTAGTCTTTAAGGTGAGACTGCAACCAGATGAATCCCATTCATTTCTGATTTACATAATAAGTGTTCTATCAGTCTCTTTGGCATGCAGACAACTGAATTCAGGTTTTCCTTTCTGTTAAGTTGTATCACTCACTGTTAGGAGGGACTGATATGCAGCTTATAAATGGATGCTAAATCATACAGACATGTGTCATACACTTGTGTACACATTGTTTTTTGTCAGTGCTCATAGCTGCCAGTTTTGTTTGGATGAAGCAGGATGGTTTAAATGGCTGTAATCAAATTCTTATCCACTTAACTGTTGCCAGACAGACATTTCAGTTCTAGAAAAAAATCATAAAGACTATGGAAATCCGATTGGCTGTTTGTGACTTATGGTGTACAGCATTTTTCCTAGCATAAACATCCCTCCCTCCTATTTGCTTTTAGTCCACACTCATTGAAAATGGTGCATATAGCATAGTGTGTGATAGTCATAGGTTGTTTTATCATAAAGGAAGGTAATTGTCTAGGGCCCCATCATGCTACAAATTTAAATGTATTTTTCATAAATTGAACAAGACGTGTTCTGAATGTAAATAAGGTTTGTGGCAGAAGAATAAATGCTACACTAGTCACATGATTGTTTGTGCTTTTGAGTTACCTGGCAAAGCAGGTGGATTTGACCGACTCCATATCTGTCATCAGGCAAATCCATCTAGCAAAGCTCCAATCTACATCTGTGCCAGACCCAAAAACAGTGTGGACTAATCAGCATCACTTGCAGAGAACAAGGAAGTAGTTATGGGTGGAGTTAAGTTGTTCTGGAAGCTGATAGCAATGGCTGCTACTGGTATAGCAATTAGCTCGGGTGTAGCAGCAATTTTATCAGAACTTTATTGCATATTTTTATTAAATAAAGAATTAAAAAACCACACTGAAATCCTGTCTCAGCAGAGAAGATGTTTTTGCATGTCTCCCTACAGGCTTCAGCTTGAATTTTAGCCACCAATAAGCCGAGCTGTTTATAAACTACAACAGCGCTAGCCTGTGCAGCTCAGGTTAGCACTGGACATGCTCATGTTTACTATCTCATTTTGTGTTGTTGGTCTGATTGGCCCGTCATGAATGTGACAGGCACAACATTTGCCGAATCAGCTTCCAAGAATACTTTGAAACATTTTTACCAAATGCTTTATATGGGAAGTTTAACAGATAAATGTGAAATATATCCATGCAATGGTTGTATGACTCCTTCTATCTGGTGTGTCAGGTTTTTGAGGTTTGATGTTGTCGCCCCATCTCTCTAGGATGCTCTTCCTTTTAGTGAACACTATGTAGTATCAAAGGAAGTTTTTAAAAAGCAACTGAAACACATTTCTTTAAATTGGCTTTTGAACACCAGATGAAATATTGTACACATAGTATTTCTGTTTTATACCAGTTCATTTTATACATTTTTGCTCTAAGAGGTGTGTAGACATTTAGAACTGAGATTTCGGTCTTTGGGTCTGGTAGCTCTCTGGTTCTTTTTTTAATTGAGAAGAGATGCTTTAAAACATGTTGTTCACTGGCTATGACTGCTTTGTGAAAAGTGAGGAAGGGTGTCATATTGATCTTTGCCTGTGGCCTCCAAAGTACTAAAGCCGTAATTTACAGTAGCTTTTAGGTCAAATACCTCACCTAAGCAGAGCTGTTAATGACTTCAGCATGTTTGTCATGTATATTTTAGCAGCACTAAAGCTTGTCAGCTAAAAGATTTAAAGAACGAGGTTTAGTTTGCTCCAGCACTATGCACCCAAAGTGTTGTTTTTATTCACAATGCTACAGTCATTCCCTGCTACAGGGCTGATTAAGTTACAAGGACTGGTGCAAGATCACCAACCTAAGTAGGTACTATTTATAGTATATACAGGTCTGTGCGCATTTTTGGTATGCTTGCAAGAATGCTGTCTAGAAATGTTCAGTGTATAAAATATGCAAGGACATGGGCAGATTTACCTGAGGTAGATAATATGATTTAAGATAGTTGATTAGTGCAATATGAATAAGAAGCTCAGCATTTTACCACAGAGAGCCTTCTTACTGAGATACAGTAAGTCACTGACAGTGCAGTCACATCATGCTGTAATAAATTCTTCTAGTTTTTCTCTCATAAAGGGTTTAAATTTATTTTATTTTTGTTGAAGAAATATACAATCTTCCCTCCATACAAATGTGTCAATACTATTGTGTAGAGCTAATATAAGGATTGAGCTGCCTACCTTGGAGAAGTCTTTGTTGACTATGTGAAGTGCGCTGTCTAAAATGTGTATTGCACAGACTCAGTGAGGTTGAGGGTCACCAATTCTCTTCTACTGCTGAGTCAGCAGCGTACAAATGTGTAACACTAATGGACTCTTTACATAGCAGCTTCCACCGTCAGTCTGGGTGTGAGTGTTGTTGTCAGAGTGTTTGAGTAGTCAGACTAGAAAAGCTTATATAAGCTCAGGTCCATTTGCCTTTAAAAAAGTTAATTCTCTGGCATGAATTAATATGACTAGTTGTTAAATATGTAAATTATAAGGATTTTAATGAAGAAGGTAAAGTTCGCCCATGTCCATCAATTTTGTCTCATTCTTAACGAAGCGAGGCGGGCATGAGTGTCTAGTTTGAGAGTTTTCCTGCCTGGTGTTTTCACTGTATCAGGCGCTTCACCTGGCTCTCCTCCAGGGCGTTGTGGTTGTTATGTCACTAAACTGTGTGGACAGGTAGGACATCATACCTACCACACCTGTTCTATTGCTTCTTTGTTATTTTAATTTTAGGGAGGTAGTTTACCTGCTGGCTGAACTGTCTGGACTGGAAATGAATTTGTGTGGTTCAATGGCTGGTTATGGGCTTTAACTGGAAATAAACTTTAGCTCAGAGTCTTATCAGCTGTAATGGATAGGCATCAACTATAACATCTATGTACAATTAAATTGCAGTCTACATAAACATGCCTTAATACTGTCAATTACCAGCTATAACAGCAGATCAATCATCATGTTTTCCTTTTACAACTTCCTCTTTTTGATTGCAGTATTTTTCATGTAAAACCTGAATATATTTTGATGTGTTGCCTCACTCAGTTGTTCTTTCTGAATTGTAAAATGTTGTGCGACTTTTTACCTTTACTTTGGTGTTAGCTCATGCAGGACAGGGAAGTCTGACGTACAGCTGCAGTCAGATGACTGCCAGCTGATTGAATTATTGTCTCCTATAACTCTCAACCAATCACAGCTATTTCTCTCAACAAGATGGTCCATTTAGAAATGACTTCTTCCCACTGGTTTCTGCTACACCAGATCGATCCTGCTGCTTTGCAGCTGGCAAAGCTTTGCCTCCACCATCCCTGCCTCCTCTTTTCTAGCCTAAAACATTTGTTGCACCCACTGCTTAGGAGTAGAAATTTCATTGTATTGGACTTGCAAAGATACCCTTATCAATATGGGTGTTTCTAGCACTGTGCTTCTTGGAAATTAAAAAAAATGTACACTCGGCTAACCAATGGGAGTATATTCTGAGCAGAGATTTCATCACCAAATAAAAATGCATAATGCAATAAATGGTTAAATCCACTATGAGAGTGTTCCTGACTTAAAGATGTACAGCTGATTGAAGAACTTATAATGCGGTATGTTGTGGTCATCATAACACTGCAGTAAAATAGGAAGGATAACTTTGATCGACCTTTGGACATTTATAGTTAACCTCACTTGAATGTTTTGTTTCTTTCAGTCTGGCATTGACATCACTAAGTTCCTGTCAGCCAAGAAGAAACTAGAGGCTAAAAGGAAGAGACATGAAAAGGAAAATGCCAAAAAAGCAAAGAAAGAGGCCAAGAAGAACACGGTGGACTCGGTAAGGTTGACCAAAGATGAAATATTTACTTTTCAATTCTTCTACCTTCTTTTGTGAATTATTCTTCAGCTTAGCCTAGCTAAAACTCCAAGAAATACATTCTTTATCTATTTCTGTCATTTCTTCAAATGTTTTTATCAGTGCATTGGGTGCAGAACTTTACGAATCACCAGCCACCAATGTGTAACCCTGTATGTGTCATGTCTCCTCCTGTACAGAAGGGGGAGCCAGAGAGTGAGCAGACGAAGGACATTGCTGTTATTGAGATGGATTTTGAGCCTGACCCCTCTCTCCCAAGAGCCATCGTACTCGACCTCAGTCCCGTGAACTTCCTGGACACTGTTGGGGTCAAGACGCTACGCAGTGTAGGGATACACAGATCCCATTTTCACTTTCACACCTACAGAGAGGGGAAGAGGGGGTTCATCTCATTTTACAAGTTTTTTTTTCATTGCTTTATTAACAATTCAACATTTAAGCAGTAAGGAAACAAACAAATATTGAAACAGACGTACAGAGCACTAGGGGTTTGATGAAAGCAAAGTAAGGAGAAGGACAATTGAAATAAATAAATTACAATAATAAAAATAATAATAATTACAACTTAAGGGAGACAAATAAACAAACAGTACCTTTACATGAATTTAAAGAAATATTTCAAATTTGGAGCACAAGGTTACAGTTTTAACAGCTTTTTTGTTACAGGAGTTTGCTAATGTCTGAATATTGAGTTCAGCTCGAGCGTAAAGCTCCCATTTACACTTATAGTTTCTTTCGGCTTTAGCTTCATTCCAATAGATGTTTATCAGTTGTTTAATTCTGAATATCACTGCATCATGGTACAGAACCGAGCTGTTAAGTTTCCAATATGAGTTCCTAGGAAATTTTGCTGTAGGAAGTATAGAAATATGGATTTTTATGGCTTTGTGAACAGTTAAAGGGGTGGGAAGAATTGTAACATCTATATTGTCAAGAAGGGTGCTTGAAACTAGCCAGAAATCTATTCTGGAGTGTCTTGATCTTGAGCTGTTTCACCATGTATAAGTTCTTTGATTTGGGTTTTTGACTCTCCAAACATCTATTAAATCTAACCTCTGCATTAGCAATATTAGAAATGAGCTTACATTACTACAGGTACCTGAAGGCCATCTATCAATAGTATCATCTATAGCAGTGTTAAAGTCACCAGAAGATAAGTGTGGAAATTTAGTCAGCCAGAAGAGGATCCTGCTTTCTATCTCTTTAAATAAGGACTTACTGTCAGATATAGAGTTATGTCCATAAACATTAATACAAATAAAGTGTGAGTTGTACATTTCGAAAACCTGACAAATATAGTGACCACTCTTCCAGTGACCACTCAGAGTTCTGAGAAAAGATGTGATCCTTGTTTCCCCACTGAGATCTCCAAAACTGCATATCATCAACAGTGTGTCTCCTGTGAAAAATATAAATCTGTTTTAAATTGCTTTAAAGAAAAGATATATAGCTTAAAGCTTTAAACTGTTTAAACCCCTGGTGCTAAAAGAAACAATAAAGACATAAACAGTTTGGATTGAAATAACCTTAGTTTGGAAACACTAAACTGAGATGACATGAGAACAGTGTCATCAAAAATCAAACAGTGCAAAGAAATGGCTTATAAACGGCCATCGTATCATCGTAGGATGAATATCCTCAGATTAAAGAGCTCATAGCTTTTCAGGTACCTATCTCAGTGAATGTCTCAGTGAATGACTCACGCTGGAGGAAAAATCTCCTTTTTATCAATGAAGGCATGGCCTCCCACAAGGTAGGCAGCTTCACCTTCCTTGTGGGCTTGATCCACCAGAGGCCAGAGTCTCATTCTGGCCTCCCTGTCCACTTTGCAGAGATCCTCTCTGAAGTGCAGACCTTTCTCTTTCAGAAAAACGGAATTCTTTGCAGCAGCCCAAACTGCTGCTCTGAGAACACGGGATGAGAACTGCAGGATGATGCTTCTGCTCTTATTGTTCGGCTTCTTCACTCCAACCCCGTGCACGGTATCAAAAACAGCAGACAGACGTGCAGCTTCCATCGGAACCAGCTTCTGCCCGATATGAATAACTTCGTTACATACATCTTTATCCTCCACTCCCTCAGATACACCATGTAGTTTCAGATTCCAGGGTCTGGAGTATCTTTCCATCTCTGTGATGCGTGTTTCTAGCATGTTGATCTGCTTCTTGTCTGTCTCAGCAGCACGTTCAAGCTTTGTGACTATAGCTTTCATCTCACATACTTGGCTGCAGACATTCTCCACCTTTTCCTTCAGGTTGGTGATTTGGGTTCTATTGTTCTGGACCAAGTTCTTAAGCTCGTCAAAGCGCATGCTGTTTAGCTCCGAGAGAGTGGCGACATCATCTGCACTGTCCATTACACTTGTACCTTTTTTGAGCGGAGGTTTCTTTGGAGTGATGGCTAACAGAGGGAAACCCTTTTCATTCATTAGAGAAAGTTTTGGAATATCGTTCCAACGATGTAATCAGGGCAGTTATTGATGAGAGCATTGGAAACTTCGGGTGAAGCTAATTCCCCCATTTTTCTTGCTACTAGCTTTCTCTTCGCGCTTGAACTCGGCATAACTCATTAAGCTACATTCAAAGTTCAAAAGCCAGTGGTTACAGTCTATTATTAATTTGAGAATGACTTTTAAGTCAAAAAGAAGGCCATCTTTGCCTATTAATGTCCTCTTTAACGCTGCTCTCGAAAGCAGGCCTGTTCATGGCACCATCTTGGAACCAATCCTTCTCATTTTACAAGTGAAAGTTTTAAACTCATTCTCTCTGGTATGTACATTTATAAATGGATGACTTTTTTCATATTGATATTAGATGTTTTTCAAATTTCATATATCCAATTGACTCTGAGGGAAATTTGAAATTTTACTCTGTTTTTGTAAGGCACATTTCACATACAGGTGTGAAAGAACAAACATGTCCCATAGACATGTATTTATGGAGGGATGTCAGAGTGAGGGGGCTGTTCAGTGGCTGCTGTCTAAAGGGAGACTGGAGTGAGAGATGTTATTGTGAAAGCTACTTAGATAAAGTGAGGCCTGATTAACTCAGGTGTGCACAGGTTACTGCTCAATTCACTTATGCCCTCCCTGAATCTGCCTATTGGCTGCTGAACCAGGAAACTAAGCCAACCAAACCCATGCAGACAGAAAGGACAGGCCATCAAAATGCTTCATTATAAAGCCAAGCATTAAGCAGAGGTGGACAAAGTACCAGACTATTGTACTCAAGCAAAACTACAGTTACTTTGGTTAAAATTTACTCAAGTACAAGTAAAAGTACTGGTCTATAAATCTACTCAAGTAAAGAGTAAGTCATTTAAAGTTTACTCAAAGTACTGAGTATCTACTTTTCATACCCAAGGAGCATGTATACTGGTATATGACCTTTCCTTCATGTGCAGTAACAACAAAAGCATAGGGATCTCCATCCAGGCTGTTTATTATGAGGCTTGACTAAACCTAAAAGTAAAAAGCAACTGCAATTTTTGCATTAAACCTGAAGCCATTCTCTTGCTATGTGCCACTGAGAGTTATATGATGTGAAAATTAAACTTCTGACCATTTTCTTGTTGTGGAAAGAAAGTTTGGACCTCCTAATTTGGGTTTATTTTTCTACTCAGTACTTCATACTTCTTAAATGTAGTAAAGTATGGTACTTCCACCAAATTATACTTAAGTAAAAGTAAAGGTAGTGATTTTAAAAACACTTAAAAAAAAGTACAAGTACACAAAAAAACTGAGTTCACAAAAAGAGGGAAATAGAGGATACCTATTCGGATCCTTTTGTTTTTTGCCGTGCGAATCCCTACCTTTTAATGACCTCTCTTTAAACAACAACCAGAGTTTTTCTCTATTCATCCATTCTTCTCTCATCATCTTGCTCCTCAGGCTTTTAATTAGTGTAAAGTGAATTGTCAGATCAATGAAATAATCCTCAGCCTGACCTCTGCATTTACTGTGTCTGTTTCAGATCCACAAAGACTACGGGCAGATCGGTGTGGAAGTGTTTCTTGCTGGCTGCCAGAGTAAGTCCCTCTACATCTTGAGAAAGTTACCGTAAAGTATGTCAAACAGCCGTGTGGATTTTGGCTTCATGTTTGATAACATTAATAAGCTTGAGTTGGAAAAACCCCTGGAGACCAGGATAACTATGCTACAGCTGTTGCTTCTTGTTTGACTATAGATATATATTTTTTAACCAACATAAATACAAACATGAGTTGTTGTTTAAAAATATGTGGGTTCATTTTCTCTGAATCCATTTTCTGTCCATTATAAAAATCTTTTCTTAACCTATTTACCAGTAGACTTAAGAGATCCCATGACAGTTAGTCAAAAATATTGCCAAATCCTCCTGGGATTTCTTTGTCCCACATTACAACACTCTCAACAATGTTGTTTTAATGTCCAGACCCACCCTGTCACACACAGTTTGAAGTCTTTCAACAACACTGAATGTTATTTTAGCTATTCTCTCCTGTTGTTGTAAGGTTAAGTAAGTTTCTGGTAGGGATCCAAGGTTTTCTACATCTCATATGATATGAAATACTGGATCTTAAGGAGATATCCTGATTCCTGAGCTCAGAAGGAAAGAAAAAGTACTGCAGCCTTGTGGACTGGTTTTGTTTTCACTGCAATAAACCATATTTTCTTCTGTTATCTTTAATATCAAAGTCTAATATGGTCTGACTTGCCTGATGGAAAATGTGGGTCTCCTGGAGGAAAAAAAACACAATGCTGGAAGCTCAGACGATTAGCAGCTGTAAATAGCCTGTAGTGGGTTGATAGCCTGTTGTGAGGTGAATTGTTCCTTGTGAATGATTAGGCATGGAAACAGACTGCAATGAATATTTATATAGCAAGGAACAATAACAAGTTCAATCAATGCCTTGACTAAACCCCTCATCCCCCTCAACCTTTTTATTTTATTCCCCCAACTTTGGCTTCATCAAATGTCCTGCCTTTTCCTTCAGTTTCTTCTCCTGACTTAGTCATCGTCCCGTTTTTTTCACCCATAATCCTTCTCTGCCTTTATATCCATTATTTCCTCTGTCTTTTTTTTTCTCTCTAGCTGGTGTGGTGGACAACCTGCAGACCGGAGGTTTCTTTAATGAAAAAGTGACAAAATCTTGTCTCTTCTCTACCGTCCACGATGCAGTTCTGTACTGTCAGTCCTTCATAAAACAGAGTCAAGATAAAGGGTTGTATAAGGTAAGTTAGATTCTTTAAGGTACAGTATGGGCATCACAATGTAGAAGGAACAAATTGCAGGTTTGCTTTTAGTGATAACCTCAGTGCTGCATGATGTTGGTCTAATAATAGTTATTTCTAGTTATGGTGTTCTGGTTTTAAGTAACTAATTATACCCATGGTAGAGGCAGAGAGGAGGATCTCGTATTAAAAGGCAAAGCAGTGCATTCTAACCCAAAATGGATGCGGTGGGTGTATTAAATACCTGCCAGTAATGATCCAATGCTCCAAAAAACTCACCAATTTCTTTTCTTAAACCTGGATTTATTCATTAAAGTGTTATTAAAGGGACAAATACCTCTTGAAGGTTTCCATAGTTGTGAGTTAAAAAGTAATAGCCTACTGGTTTTAGTGGAACCAACCCACCATGGTTCATTGGCATAGTTGATTTACGGTTTCCCATCCATCTGAGCAACACCTCATACATGGTGTTTGGGAAAGCAGAAACTTTCAAAAAGAAAAAATGGACATTTTGTCCGTCACATTCATCACAAGCCAGTCAGAGCAACAGAGCACATGATGTAATGGTGTTTACCACTACTCGATAGGTAGCTCTTGCCATGTCAGTACAAGATTCTTCACTATCAATGGAGCCAGTAGTTTAATCAGCAAAAGCCCATCAGTGGAGGAACAAAGCTTTCAGTGTTCTTCTTTGCTCTTCTTTTTATAGATAAATGTTGTCCAGTTCTGATAAAACTGCTGCTATTGCTGCATCCGTGCTAATTTCATCACCAGCAACCTTCGTTTTTTATTTATAGATTTCTTTTTGGAATTTTTATGCCTTATATTGTTAAAAGAGGACGGATAGAATTGCAAGCAAAGTAGGGGAGAGACGTGGGAAAGGAGCCACAGGCCGGGCTTGAAGCCATGCCACTTGTGCACATTGGGCGCAACCTCAACACTAATAATAATAATAATAATAATATCTTGAATTTATATAGCGCCTTTCAAGAAACCCAAGGATGCTTTACAGGAACACATAGACATGGACAAACAATGTGAGGGGTAGGATGAGTGTAAGGGGTGGTTTAGTGAAGACTGTAGGCTGTGGTGAACAGGTGGTGCTTGAGACGTTTTTTGAAAATGCCATCTGCACCCCATCGGCAGCCATTGTTAAAAGGCTTCAGTTTCTTCAACTAAGCTGCGCTCATAGCTTCAGGTTCAGAAGATGCTGATCGGTCATGCCATTCTCTGACTGGAAACAGTATGACTACCATAAAACTCACATAAACTGCATAGAGTGAATACTGGGAGCAAAGGGCCTCATTCACATTTATTTTCCAAAAATAATTTTTTTCTTAAGAAAATTTCTAAGAGAAGCATACGAGGAATTCATGACGCAGTCTTAAATTGCTGAATTGTTTGCACTTGTGTTCATTAGTTAATGAATTTCAGGTGCTCGTAAGCTCCTAATTAGCAAAGAGAAACAGCCTTGTTATGCCCATATAAGGACATACTGTATAAGGGCGGTGTGCAGAGACAGAAGGTACACAGGAGAGGAAAAGAAGCAAAATATCAGTAATGCCCAAGCTGAACAAATTATAAAAACAATTAGAATACTTTGATATTTCTAAAGTGGACGTATTCTTACTACAAATTAAACCAACAGTGGAAGAGTTGATTTTATTTTTAGCACCAGTAGTTGATAAAAAAATGTGCTATAGACATCTTTATTGATATTTTTAGTTCAGATTGTATTTGATCAGAAATGGCATGCATCGTGCTGTAGAGAAGTTGTTATCATGCATGCCCATAGAAAACTTATATAAGGGATGTTTTTGACATTTTGGTGGAGCCCTCAGTCTTGGTCCCATAACAGACTTGCAGTGTCTTATAACAGTGCCAGGACTAATGTGTAATCAAACACTCAAAAAAAGAGAAAATGTCAGTGAAGCTTGGTGTTGGTGAGGCAGAAAAGCTTGATTTGTTGTTGTGGATTAATGCCTTTTAAGAAGATTACATAGATAACTCTCGCAATAGACACAGCTCTAACTGTAAATTATAACAGACTACCTGTTTTTAATAATTTAACATCAATATTTGTGTCAATTCATCGATTTCTTAGGTACGTAGCTGTGTTAGAAGCTGGAAAAGTATACTAAGCAGGTTGTGAGCAGGTTGGAACCTCTTAAGGTTTCCATTTTGTGACGACAACCCACTTAGATAAATCATCCCTTATATGAAGATCAGTGTCCACCAGAGATGCTCATAAGTATCAGTGTTTTAGCCAGGCTGTATGTCAGCCATATGCTTTTAAATTCTAGCCTCTTCATTACCAGATGAAAAGAACCCAGAGGAGTCAGGCTTTTGTGCACATGAGGGATCTGTAAATTCTTTCATGAGGTTAAATAAATAAAGAAAACAAATTTCTGATCACCCTTCCCTTTGCTTACCAAATACTGGGATGAAACCTGATTTTTCCTACAGATTAGCCTCTGAACATTACTGTTTGACTTATTTATATGGTTGCTATGCAGTGTGACCTCAGCTGCAGGTTGTCAAGCGGTAGGGAGTTTAGGATGGATAAGAAAGTTTTTAAGGATAATATTTTAAAGTATTTTTGATATTCTTTGATATTTTATTTGCAGGAAAACAAACAAATTGTTTTGATGTACCTTATATGCATTAAACTTCTGCTCATCCAACCACACATCATTAGTCTCTGTTTGGAAGACAAACTAGTCCCGGCCATTTGTGTGTTTATCTCATATATACACCTGAGCTTGCATGCAGCTCTGCATATTTTTCAGCCAGCTCTTTTGTTTTTCTGCCTGCTCTGTTTAAGTATTTAGCTGCTTGCGTGACTTTTTGTTTCTGCTCCCATGGAGAGAATTAACAAAGAACAAAGACATGGCAATGATCCATGAAGCACAGTTTACAGGAGTAGCCACTTTTCATGGGAAACACACAGAAATATACAATGGGATACAGAAATACATAAGATATTAGAGAGATGGTTTCTCAGAGCAGCATGAGGCTAGGAACACACACAGGGCAACACGGAGGCAGCATGAGTGAATAAGAGCCTGTTTATACCTTATATTAAAATCCATCCTGGGTGAGCTGAAAACAGATATCACATTAGTATGAGTGTTTACACTGCATGCCAATTGAGATCTTGAGATCAGAATTTACTTCCCCGCCTCACATGCAAATAAACAACTGCAGGTTTAATAAAAAAGACTGAATAAACAGTTGGGAGGAGGCAGCTTTGCTCTCCCATGAGGGAATAGTCCTCAATACTGTCTGGGATTCTTGGGGTGGCCCTGTTTACACTTTGCATTAATGAAACAAAAGCATGTATGAGGTCAGGCTCTGATGTTGGATGGTTTGCAATCTCCATGCCATTTCATCCCAAAGGTGCTTGATGGGGTTGAGGTCAGGTTCTTTCACAATAAACTTTTTAAACTGTGTCTTTATAGTCCTTGCTTTGTGCTCTAGGACAGTCATTTTGGAATAGAAAGGGCCTTCCCCGAACTGTTGCCACAAAGTTGGAAGCATAGCATTGTCCTAAATGTCTCGATATGCTGAAGCATTTAGATTGCCCTTGACTACAGAGGTCTAGCCCCATACCATTATGCCTGTTCCATCAAACTTCACACAATGCAGTCAGGCAGGTAGCGTTTTCCCAGCATCTGCAAAACCCAGATTCACCCAACTGACTGCCAAACAGAGAAGCGTAGTTCCTCATTCCACAAAACCTGTTTCTACTGCTCTGCAGTCCAGTGTCAGTGTGCTTTACATCACTCCATCCAAAGCTTGGCGCTGGACTTGGTGATGTGAGGCTTGCATGCAGCTGCTCAGCCATGGAAACCCATTCATTGATGGCTAAGTGATGATTCTATACACCTGTGGCAACAGATTTGGATGAAACACCTGAATGCAGTAAATAACAGCTGTGGCCAAAATTAAACTTTGCTAATTTGGATGCAGGTATCCCAGATTACCTCTGTTTCTGGTCTGAACAATCAGATCATAGTCTCTCCTCAATATGCATTGAGGTGCCTCAACACCTGGTATTAATGTCCACTGATATTGCTGCACAGCAGTGCAGGGGTTAGCCAACCTTCTTGCTGCCTCACAGCAAGAAGGTTCCTGGTATAAACCCTGGGCAGGGCCTTTCCGTGTGGAGTTTGCATGTTCTCCGCGTGCATGCCTGGGTTCACATCAGCTACTCCGGCTTCCTTCCACCACCAAAGACATGCTGGTAAGGTAAATTAATGACTCTAAATTGGCCGTAGGTGTGAGTGTGAGCGTGCCTGGTTGTTAGTCTCTCAACCCTGCTATTGACCAGTCCTGGGTGTACCCCGCCTCTCGCCCAATGATGGCTGGGTTTAGCTCCAGCTCCCCCACATCCCTGACAGGGATAAGCAGTGTAGAAATTGATGGATGGGATGATATTCAGTTACCCAGGAAGGGTGATTAACTTGCCAAGGCAAATGTTCTTCAATGGCACATTTACACAAAAAGACAAATTAAAGTGCTTCACACAAGACATCAAATAGTTATTAAAGTTCATTATGTACAGGGGTCAAAATGATTACATACACACACATTTATATATTCAGCACATACTTCATGAATGTATTTTACAGGGAAATCATTTTCTGTGAGCATGGTAAAGGTTTTCATAGTAATATTAGAAGTTCTAAAGCTTGGCCAGGTCCCTTAATTTTATTTTAATTTCATTATATTTCTTCAAGTTTATTCTGTGATCATAAATAAACAGACACAACTGAATAAAAAACTCCAACAAATCAGGAAACAAGATCAGTTTTACATCCCTGAGGCTGATCAGAAAAGCAATATGTCAACTTTACCATAATGCAGGGAATGCAAGAATCCACATATTGCAAAATGAAGATATCAGATGCACAACCATTATTTCTGAATTTGCCTCCTGCTGAGACAATAAATCAAACAGAATGCTGACAGCTCTTTTCTGTTCTGTCTCTTGTCTACTGAGATTTTCATGCTCTTCTAAAGGAAATGGAAAGTCTCGCACATATTTTGTAAATCATGCTGGCGTCCTTCTCTTTCACCCTCGGTCTTTGTTGGTTTGTGTGTCCTTCACCCTCCGGTTCTTCCTCTCTGTTTGATCTCTCCTGTCCTTTTTTTCTTCGTAGGAGATGACAGAGACACATTTCTGAGTCCTGAGGGTAACCAGGGAGGATGTTATGAGGAAGTGCCACACATTGTCTGCAAGGAGATTTATCCTGACAGCTTCGGATTACAGTGACTTCTTCCACCTAGCAAACACAGCAACAAACACTGTATGTAGACAAGAATAACAAATATGTAAATATATGACCACAAAAATATGTATGTAGTCCAACAGCAATATGCAATATTTTGGTGCTAATAAATAAATAACAATGATAACACAAATATCTGCATTCATGAAAATTTATGACAATCTATGTTGATGATCTTAGAAGAAAAATAAACACTTATTTATTCAGATGCTTCACTTTGTTCTTTTTCTCTGCATACGCAGACAGTTTTGAGATAAAGAGAACATCTTGATTTGGTTGCATAACAACGGGAAATCTCCAAATACCTCAGGAAAGATCTGAACTCAGGGAAATGTTGCCTTTGATCCAGATCTATGCTTTTCTTTGTAACATTTTCAATAGAAAAGGCTGCTTTGGCCAAGTTTTTCCTGCCTTTTCAGTGAATTTACTTACTATGCAATGAGCTGTTATGTTACATGGGTGCCACACTCATTTTATACAGGTTGATTAACTACTTTAAGCAGAGGATTTACTTGCAAGTAATCCAAACAGGTCAGGCATAAGTACGCTTTCCATGTATCATATGGTAATTTTTTTAGATTTAAACTTTTTTAGGGCCTAATGATGCTAAATTGCAAGACTGGGGTATTCATTATAAATATACATTCAGCATGACTGTTTATGGCTTTAAAACAGAAACCTGTTGTCCACAATATTTGACTTGACCCTGAGATTATTTCCCTTGACCTGGGATCAGTGCACAGAGTCCAGACAGAGAGAGAGAAGGATCCTGCGGAGATTTATCCCGGACTGCTGCGCTATAGTACTGCTTATAGAGCTACAAACCCTCACCTACTGAGTAAAAACTTGACTTTTAAGCACATCTGAACCCCTACATTCCTCTGCATGTCCGTTCTCTCTGAAACCCCCTGACATCCATGCACGTGTCATGAACTGGGCCATCTCCATGCATAATTTTGAATGCCTTTTAGCGACCAAACATGCCAACCTCTCATTTCATAGGACAGTCTGTGTCTAGATTAGGATTAAATTTCTGGTTATAAAGAATTTGTTTTTACGATTCCCCCTTTAAAAGTAAGACATCAAGGCCACTATTTCACTTCTTGTTGACATAAAATTAAATCGTATGTAAATAAATTTAGGTGATATTAATTTGGCATTACAGATTTTTTATAATGAGGGATTAAATCAGGCTGACACTGAACTGAATCACTCACCAAAGCGAGGCACGATGTCTGCGTTTGTTGCTGACAGACAATTACGCAGGGAAAGTATTTGCTATTCAGAGAGCAGCTGTTTTAATCCCCCTCAGAGGTAGATGTTTTGTTTAATAAGATGAAAACCTCTGACATTCGTTAAGGCCAGACATGCAGGAAAATGGTCAGACGTGTGGACAGGACAGGACTGAACTCTATGAGAAAGCAGAGTGCAGCTGTGCACAGTGGTGAAGTTCTTCATCTTTAAAGAAAAAAAAAAATCAAAATTACACAAAATAAATCCATCTCCTTCAGTTTTAAAAATCATGCAGTCTGTATCAGCCACCCTTTTCTGAACAGCAAGTTTGCAGAGCCGAGGAGATGAAGCAGCTGTGCTGCTGTGCGCTCTGCCATGCGTCTTTTTTATGATGTTCCTCCCTGCTCTAAGGATGGTGTAAGGTACCATATTTAACTCATTTATTGCATCATATTACAATCTTTCCTTGTTTTAATTATAGATAGACCATGATAAATGAGTCAAAGTTTGTATTTCAAAGTTAATAAATGATAGTGAATAATGAAAATTAAAAAAAAAAAAAGATCCATCTTTTCCTTCAAACGCCTCACAGGCCAGACGACACCTTGCTGGCGGGCTGGAAGTGAGTACGTTTGATACCCACATGTTAGAATGTCATATGCAAGTGCAAGAAATGAGATATTTATTGATATAATCTAACTTACTTTAATCAAGACCTTACTTTTTCATTTTAACTTACACATGAATTCAAAATGTCACTTGTTTGTTTCACTTTAAGTCAATGTTTTGTAAGCTTGTGTTCAAGCAGTTAAGTATGTAGGAGTGAATGCTTATAATTGTTCCACTTAGATGTTTCAACCACAACAGTCCTCTGTTAACTACAACCAGGTACAGTGACTCATAGTTCATAGGAACAGGAAGACTCTGAATCATAAATGAAACAAATACATTTCCTGGTAAACACATTTGCAGCAACGAGTTTTATGTTTCTTTGGCACAAAAGCTGAAGCCACTGACAGATTTTCAAAAACAAGACAATCAAATTATTTCCAGAAATGACCCCAGAGAGGAAGCTCTGTTGAAGGTTCAGCCAGTTATAAAACATGTTATAATTCAATGGTCTGTTTATTATTTCTCAGAGGATTCCCTGAAAATGTTGCCTTGTATAGTGGATGGCTAAACAAGCTCTGTGTCCATTACAGTAAACAGCAGACCCTAGTGTCTCCTCTGGAATCAAAACACAGTGTTGCCTTATTGTTTTAACCCTGATGGAGACACTCTCATTACTGTTTGACTGTTTCAGAAAGAAAACTCAACACAGGCACACTTTAGGAAGCTCTACTTACCAAAATGTAAATTTTAGAAAGAAAAAAATAATATTAAAACAGCAGCACTTTGAGGGTCAACAAATGATCAATGATTTATCATCAAACAATCAATCAACCAATCTTTGTTTGTGTGGTGCCAATTCATAGCCAAAGTTATCTCAAGACACTTTACAAAGAGGGTTGGTCTAGGCAATACTCTTTGGTGTATTATTATAATGACTCAAAATGAATCACCATGACCTCAGCACTAGCACAATAAGATTTGGTACGGTGTCAAGGAAAACTTTCACTTCAATGCAGGGCCGCCCCTGGCCAAAGTGAGGCCCTAAGCAGACTCTGATATGAGGGCCCCCCAACACTGCCTGCCCCCCCCCGACCCACGACCACCATCATATCAACATACATAACGATTATAAAATATCTAAAAGAAATATTATTACAATAATGATAAATACAGAGCCTTTGCAATTTAGCCTGAGATGCATATAAAGACACTGTTCTCAGTTGTGTGTTGTCTACCACAGACCTGTGTCTTTCAGCTAAACTAAGTTTTATCTGAAAAAGTCACAAAAATGATCATTGCTTTTAATGATCACATTCCCTGTTGCAATAATGAAAATAATGTTTTAATTTCAATCTGTCTTTTTTAAGGTTATCTTTCATCGTGACATTAATCCCACCTTATTAGCTATCTTTTTTAAAATCAATCTAGCATAAACCCGCTCATCTTGCCCCCCCCCACCCCCCTCATACACACTCCTGCACCCCTCCTTTTCCCTCTGACACAGGAACTCATCTGTTTTGCTTCTTTCTCTTCCTTACTGTCTCTGCTTCAGTGTTATCATCAGTAGCCTTTCTTTTATTAAATCACATTTAAATATACATTGTCTTTATTTATTTTCACCCACGATCCAATTATAAAACAGCTGATCTGATGAGAAAGTTTGACGACGTCAACTAATTCCTGATTAGAACCAGTGTGGGAACTTTACCGAGTTTTATCATAAATTCACAAACTAAACAATGGCAGAAACTGTTTGTAGAGAGAGGTTGCCGAATAATGGATGACAGACACTATGATAGTTTCTGTGCTGCAAATATCAGGTGAGAGCGAGAGCAAGTGGACACTGCACGCACGTAATTGATCATGGATGGCACCGATATTCAAAAATAGATATCGTTAGGGTTGATTTTCTAATGTGACGCCCAGGTAAAGTTTCTGTCTGGTCAGCGTTGTATATGCATTACCTGGATCATATCTATCATGCAAATACCGGACTGATGTGCAGAGAAAGGGAAGGAAAAAAAAAAAAAACGCTAGAAGTGAAGCCCCTCACAGTGATGAGGCCCTACGCGGTATGTGTAGTCTGCGTATAGCAGGGGCAGGCCTGTTTTAATGGGCAGAAACCTGAAGCAGAACCAAACTCATGTTTACAACCATCTGCCATTTGGAATTAAAGATAGCTGCTATCCCACCACCTCAGCCAGTGTCTCATAGAAAAGGAGTATTAATCATAAATGTATGCATGAAAAAAGTCATTGATCCATGCTGAAACATCAGTAGTGTACATGTATTAATGGTTTCTCATGCCTGACTTCATGCATTAGTGAGACCTTTCTTTATTTGTCAGATTGCATTAGTTTTAAGCTTGTAACAGGGATGGGCTTTTGTTTGGAGTTTTATGACCCACGTTAAAGTAGCCAGGAACACAACTTCAGGCAAGTGCTTCTATCAATACGGATCTGCAGGATGTGTAATCAGGCAACTGTTTGCTAAAAAGGTAGCAGAGATATCCTCAGTAAACATTTAGTAAACAGCAACACACTATGTGTTTATTTAAGGTCTAATTTTTTTTTTTTTTTCGGTTAAAAATTCTTTAAACATGTAAAAATATCCTGCACTGTTTACACTCACAGATCACTTAATTAGGTACACCTGTCTAAGTGCTCACTGATGCAAATATCTAATCAGCCAATGCAACTAATGCATGTAGGCATGTAGACATGGTCAAGACAACGTGCTGAAGGTCAAAGTGAGCATCAGAATGGAAAGGAGAGGTGACTTTGAATGTGCCATGATTGTTCTATTCTATTCTCACCCTGAGAAAAAAAATCCAATGAGCAGCAGTTTTCTGGGTCACAATGCTTCATTGACGGCAGAGGTCAGAGGAGAGTGGCCAGACTGGTTCAAGCTGTAAGGCAACAATAACTCTAAAATAACCAACTGTTAAAACCAAAGTATGCAGAAGAGCATTTCTGAATGCACAGCACAACAACTTTGAAGCAGATGGGCTACAGCAGCAGAAGACCACACTGGGTGTCACTGTTCTCAGCTAAAAACAGCAAACTGTGACTATAATCTGCAAAGGCTCAGACAATTAGACAACAGAGAAGTGGAAACATTGCCTGGTGTGATGAGGCTTGGGTTCTACTGCAACATTTAAATGGTAGGGTCAGGATTGATGTAAAAAAACGACATTCTGCCAGACCACCAACAACCATGGCTTGTTAAAAGTCACTCAGGTCACCTTTCTTCTCAAACAGAGAAGGGATGCTTCTGTGTTTGGCAGTCAGATGGGTGAGTCACGGTTTAGAAGATGCCTGTAACCTGTCTGACGGCATTGTGTCACATGTGAAGTTGGTGGAGTAGGTATACAGGTGTCGGGCTGTTTTTCAGGGTTTGGGCTAGGCCGCTTATCTCCAGTGAAGGGCACTCTCAATGCTTTAGCATACAAAGGCATTTTGGACAATGCTATGCTTCCAACTTCGTTGCAACAGTTTGGGGAAGGCCCTTTTCTATTCCAACATGACTGACCCCTTGACAAAGCAAGGACTATAAAGACATGGTTGGATGAGTTTAGAAGAAGTTGACTGGTCTGCACAAGGCTCTGACCTAAACCTTATCAAGCACCTTTGGGATGAACTGGCATGTAGACTGTGAGACAGGCCTTCTCGTCTAACGTCAGTGTCTGACCTCATAAATTCTCTACAGAATGAATGGGCACAGATTCCCACACTCAAAAATCTTGCAGAAGTCTGTCAAAGAAGAGTGGAAGTTGTTGTAGCTGCAAAAGGAGAACAACTCTATATTTAAGTACATGTATTTGAATACAATGTCTTTATGAAGCTGAAAACGTTTGTCTAACAGTCGTATTAATGGTTTTTGGAGTGTATTTTTATAATGAGGACTGCTGTCATGTAATGACTCACAATAAGGACTACATGAGAGAGCATGGCACATAGGAAATCAATGACCTATGGTCCATATTCAGATTTAATTTGACACAATTGTCCTTTCATCAGGTGAAAGCTTTAAGCTGAATCAGGACACAGAGGCTAATCTGCACGTGACTCTATTAATAAAAATCAGTAGGTCTGGTATGTACAAAATGTGAACCATGTGGACTCAACCATGAGGACGTTTTAACTGTGAATGAGGACGAACAGAGGAGAAGCTGTATCTCCGCCTCTGGGGAAAATGTGTGATGTGTATGTGTGTGAGAGAGGGTGTGTGAGAGAGAGAGAGAGAGGGAGAGAGAGAGGGTGTGTGTGAATACTTATTTAGTTTCTCCCCAAACAGCGCTCAGTGCATTCTTCTGTTGGCGGGTGGCAGGAGCACAGCATCGAGAGAGAGAGAGAGAGAGAGGCATCGAGAGAGGAGTTGGACAGGAGAGTACGAGAAGAGGCTGAAACTTCACTGCAGACGCTCGTGCACAGGTCGGTTCCATCTTCATGATATCTTTTACATCTTATTTTGTTTGTGCATGGAAGAGCAAAACCCTGCGCGCGCGGAACCCATTTGGGACGTTTCTTTCGACATGCCCGTATATTTCATCTCCAGCATCAGCACGAAATTGCCAAACCTTCTGGATTGAGACGTTGTGACTTGTTCTTTCACCCTGATGCAGATGCAGCATCTTCTCTGGCATCTTCCATTCATGTTTTTCAGATTAAACTTGCAAGGTCTTGGATCGTAGCGCGTATTCCTCTTGTATGATCACTGGCACTGATGGAAGCAGTCAGGCCAGTTGAATCGATTCTCTCCAGGCTATGTCAGCTCCCGACACATTTGCATTGCAAACGTTTGCATTTCCTGGCAATAATCGTCGCTGTGTAAGAGTGTAACACGTGCAAGAAGACTGAAACGGTTGATTGCAGAAGAGAAGGAAACAGAAAGGTTTTTTCCGCACACATTTCACTGGAGCAATAATGATCCATTCATGTGAAGCTGCAAGTTATGGGAGAACGATATGTGGTGCGCTAATTCATTGAAATTCATGCGTAATGTTATGATCCTGACTCATGATAAGCCATCAGATAGAGCAGGCTGCGAATCAGAAATGTAAAAAGCATGCGCAATTCGATGCTCACAAAGTGATCATACATCAATAAAACATACAAGAAAGCATCATAATGTTTTTGAAGACAGAAAAGGTCGCATTGTGCTCACTAAGAGGAAAACCCCGTAGACTGAACATCCCTTAATTGGCCAATGATTTTCGATTCTATAGTGCTTTAAAGACCGAGTCTGTCAGGACACTAACACCTGAAAGACGACACCTGATCACCTCAGGACACTGCTCCACACCATGCAGGGCTATTTTTACCTCCTACAGTGTGTCAGGCTGCACACATACTTCCCTACCTACTACGTAGTACAGTGTGAATCCAGCTGGACCTGATGCAAGGGAAGCCTCATGGGTAATGGTAGAGAGAGAGAGAGAGAGAGAGAGAGAGAGAGGTTCAGTGTTGCAGAAAAGTAGCTGTACTGTTTCTATGTGCAGTTTTTTTTGTCTTCAGTGGAGATATATTATTGTATTTACAGTATTACATCACGTGTATACATGGTATTAGAATATAGTTTACTAAAAATGTGTTGACAACAAACCAGCACAGGTGTTTTCTGCAATTAATATTTAACTTATAACCAGTTAATAAGCTTCATTCACCAACCATTCTTTGAAAGAAAATTTGCCCTTAAACCCTTGAATGCAATTTTTAAGAAGATTCTGACAATAACCAGTTTTATTTGTGAATTGTTCTTTGCTAATAAAAGATTTAAGAACAGTCCAGAGCACTCTTATGAACATTTGAGAGCTAAAATGCCTGAATAAAAAATATGTCAGCGTATGATTTTCATTTCAGTTTCACTGCATTTGTTAAAATCAATTCAACATCATATAATTTAATGATTTGCACAAATGCATGAATTAAATATGGTCAGGTATTGATTTGAACATGCAAACTGCTGAGCTATGAATATAATTCTTGCACTTGAGTAGGAGTTTTGTTATTAGACACCTATTTAAAGCGATAAAAACCTATCTTCACACATGAGTATTTAATTGAATGACCTTTATGTGCCTTTCATTTAGAGAGGACAGAGAGTGGATTAATTCATTTAGAGTGTATAGAGTCAGAAATAGGGATAAGACAGCGGGGGTGAGACATCCTTGAAAGAGGCTGCAGGCAAGACTTGAACCCAGGTCACCTGGAGACATAGGACATGACAGCTCGGGCTTCTGCACCTCAATGTGTATCTAAATATGTATTCAAATACGTGTGATTATTTTAAAACATCAGATTTCAGAATAAATGCATATTGTGATGAAATCATACATAAAACTCCTCTCCTGCCTGATTCAATTATTTTTCAACTCATCCTGACCTGAATGCGTCTGCATTTTCTTATTACAGATGATGCATGCCTTTTCTGATGAAACCCCTGTCTGATCCAGTGATTTCACCCAGTTAATGTGTTTGTAACATATATTTCATGTCCACTGTGCTTAAAGTAGGTTAAATCTCCCTCCTGTGGTGTCATCCGGAGCAGCACTATATCCACTTGAAAATTTACATGTAATACATTTCCAAGTATGCCGATTGTATTTATGGTTTATCTTGATATGGATGTTACATTTAGCCCCCTCTCCTTTCAATCCTGTGTGCATTCTGTGTTTGCACACTGCCCTGCAGCCTCATGCCCTTATAGCGGCATGAAAGGAGTGTTTCTCTGCCAATTAGGAAAAATGTGCACATGCTTCCAGCTTACAAGCGCCTTGAGCTCATCAATTTAAGAACACTGGGGCCGGCATTGTTCTTAAATCTTATTTGAAATAATTGCTGTGGCAATGACATATGTTTTCCATGCCCATTAAGATCTTTAAATGAAAAACTGAAATTAAAAGTAATGGGAAATAGTTGTCAGCTTTTTGGTCAGGACCCAAAGGTGGGTTGCAGATCTATTTCTACCCCTCCTTTCCAGCCCCAGCACAGCGTCCGCAGAGAGCTACTCAACATGAGTCTGGTCGTCTCTACTGCCCTATAATAGGGAAGATTTATGTCGCCACTGTAACAGGGCTAAATACTGCTAGTGCTGTGCTCATGGGGTTTAACACTGGTCTTTATTATAATGGGGTATAGTCTTTAATATAATAGTAATAATTAACACTGGTCTATTATTATATGCCTGTGTTAAACAGAGAGTACGGTCTAGACCTGCCCTCTTTGTAAAGTTTCTTGAGATAACTTCTGTTATGGATTGGCAATATAATAAACAGATTGAGATTAGTGGTTTGTGTCCCCCCAAAAAAGACTATGGCAAGCATTCTAAGTAATATAGAAGCTCATCATATATTTCATTTTACTTTGTTTTTCTGATAAAATGAACAATTTCAACTTCTATATCTCGTTCTCTTGGGATCGTAAAGATGGTTCTCCAATGAAAATGGGATTTTTTTAGCTTTTGCAATGATGTGTTTTGTTCCATCTATGATCCAAACTGAAACATTTTTCCTCAAATTAATTGAGTGGTTGAAAATTTTGGGAAATTTTGGTCACGATTTCTTAATAAGGAGGTGGTGGTAAGTCATGAGGCTACCAATAGAGAAGATATAAGACACTCAAGGCTGCCAATAAAGGGGGGTAATGGATTTTGTATAGCGAAAAGACTTGAGCCATAAAATTAACTATTTACATGATTTAGGCCTCTTATTTTGCTAAGTCTCAACTTGCAATCCATTTTTTTTTTCATTTGGAAAATAAGTGAAAGCAAAATATTTGATGATTTTGTCTCTCTGCACAGCAAATACAGGACAGTTAGATCTTTGGTTTTGGTGAAATTTTAGCAAGTACAGAGTTAATTTTACTCTGGTTGGAGTCAAATTATTAGAAATGAACTCTCAGTTGAAAGACATCAGGAGATGACCACAAGTGTAAAATTTTACTGTCAGTCATTTAAATCCGTGTCATTTTTGCATCTTTAACTATAAACTATGAACCTAGATGTGACAGTGGGAGTGTTATTTATAATAAATGTTTTTTAATTAAAACATAGCATCTTTATTTTTTCTATATTTGTAATTCTTTTAGTAATAAAATCCATACATATTGACCTTAGGGTGTTAATATGAGGATAACACTTTAATAGTTGATCCACTGAGTAAACTTCTAACACTACAAAGAAGTGTTCAGCCATGTAGAAAAGCTTGAGCTTTAAAGCTACACTATGTATTGTTGTGTTATTCTTTAAAAATTGGGTCACTTTGTTGCAAACGCCAGCATCTGTTTCTGATCACTGGATGGACAAAAGAAGAAAGTCGGCCTGTGCATGTGGCCACAACAATAACGGTCAGTTTCAAAGCTGATCAGCACCTGGCCAGGAAGGTGAATGCCATCTATGAGGCTAGTGATATTGTTATTGATCCATGTGTTGGTATTATTGGATCACATCTGAGAAGGATGCTTTGATTGGGCCAGTAAGCCATTCCTGCGGGTGGGCAAGAAGATATTTATATAACTGTTGTCTATGCAGTCAGTAATAATGGTTAATCAGATAGGTAAGGATAGAAGACCATTAACGGCAAATAAAAGTATAAAAAGCAAATTATTGGTTAATTATCAGTAGATATAAACAATTCTACCAATGTCTGTCAGTATGACTGACTTGCTTAGCCTGCTGCCTCCATGACCTGGACTTTGATTTGCAGAAGAAAATAGATAGATGGAAATTAGCAGAATTACTATAACACTTTGTATTAAAAGGCAGAATGCAGGAATAAACTGCTTTGAATGTACCATAATGCTCTATCCTATGAGCTGAAAGACTTAATTAGTGGATTTTAGAGCGAAATCATGCAGCAAGAGCTGCCCAAAGAATTGACTGGGCCCTCCTTAGTTGTGATTCGTGTGTGTCATCCATGTAATGGATGACACTTTGCCACTTTTTGCCCATCTTTGCCACCGTTTTGTCACTCTTTTTGCCAGTTTAAACCAACTTTTACCAGTTTTTGTCCTCATTTCCCACTAAACCTACGTATATTGCTGCTTTGCCTTTTTTTGGCCACTTAAAAGCCATTTCTACCACTTTGGCCTTTTTTTACGACTTTGCGACCATGTTTGCAAATTTTAGTCCCTGTCTTGCCACTTTTTTGCCCATTTCAACCAGTTTCTACTGGTTTTAACTAATTTTTGCCACTTTTGGTCCATGCTTGCCACTTCATTTTTGCCCGTTTCTTCCCATTTTTCTGCTTTTTGGCCATCTTTTCCATTTTTTTTTAACCAGCTTAGCCAAGGTTTTCTTACTTTTCACAATTGTTAAATTATTTCCCATTAAAGTTGTCGGTTTATTCTGCTTAATTCTCTGACCTCCTGAAGTTCATGCACATCATGGCTTAGCTTTGAAGTCTGACATTTATTTCCAAATGGTTTAGTTCAGTATGCCCAGCCACATTGTTAACAACAACTAAACAAAGGTTATGAAAATGGTTTACATTGCAATAAAGGCTATACTGTAATACAGCATAAATAAATACAATTCATTTTTTGTTGCTTTGATTAAAGTGATAATTAAATATGGTTCAATATAAATCATGGTCGATGATTTTGCTGACCTCCATGGGCCCTCAGTTTGGTAGGGCCCCAGAAAGCTCTCTCCTTTACCCCCATGCAGCTATAAATCAATATTGGTATTGTATTAGCAAAACTAGGTTTGGAAATGTTGGTTTATAAATATCAGCAAAGTTTGTGCATATTGCATACGTCTGTATTTAATTATATATTCTCAATGCCTTGTTTTTATTTTAATTGTTATTTTCCCTGTTTATTACAGAATAGAAATATCTCTCCGTTGCTGAAGGAGAGGCTGAGCAGCATTGTGCGGACTATTTTTAACTTCCATAGATACTCATAATCCCCGGCAACTCCGACAATATGTTACGATTATAATTATGGTGATGGCCATAAAGACAAATTGAAAGGAGAGTGAGAGAGCACGCGGGAACTGTGTAGAGAGAGCTAGCGAGCGAGCGAGAGAGAGAGAGAGAGTGGTTGAGAGACCTTGAGCAGAGCAGAGCATATGGTGCTGTGACGTAACGCCGGTCGCTGCGGACGCTTTGACAACATTGCCGTGTGTGTTTTTGTGTATGTAGGCTATACGTGTTTGCGTATGTGTGTATTCCTCGGGATTAGGTGCAGCGTATAGCATTCAACCCGTGTGCATGGCTGAAACGCGCTCAAGACGAAGTAAAGTAGAGCAACTGCACTGAACAATGAACGCTGTGACCGCCGCCACCTGCCTGCTCGTCGCCGGCTTCAGCTGCTACCTCTACGGCAGCGACCTGCTCTCATCGCTGCTCCGTGTCTCTGTTGCAGACCTCTCCATGCCCGAGCCCGGAGCTGCTCCGCGGCGGAGCCCGCAGGGAGTCCCCTACACCGAGCTGAAGCACATCGTCAACGCCGACGGACTGCACCTGTTCTGCCGCTACTGGGAGCCCGACAGCCCGCCAAGGTGAGTGTGGAGAGCGGAGCGGATAACTAGCTTCAAGTATGAACTATTTCAATGTACCTGTCCTGTTTGTGTTTTCTCTGTGTGTGAAGCAGGCTGTGCCAAAAAGGTGCATTTGAAGAGATGTCTCATTTCACTGGCATCTAATGATGAGGAAATTGATCCTGTTCACATGCTTGTTTTGAGCCTAGGAGTCACATGAGGTCTCTGCAGGTCCCATGTTAATCTTTAGATGCTTGTTATCCTGGCTCTGTACCAACACTAGTATGAATCCATATGCACCTCATTGGCTAGGCCAGGTCACCCACCACTGCCTCTTCCATTAAAAATAGTCACCCAAATTTCTGAAAAGTTTGAAAAATTGATATTTAATGAAAATGTACCAGTTCGGACCATAGATGTATCAAAACAAAAACAGGAAAAAATGCAGGTAGAGTTGATTTGTTACTTTCAATTGTTTTCCAGAAATCTGATGACTGAAAATGAGATTTATTTATTTATACTGTAGCACGCCTTTTACAAAATGTAAACCCCTTTTCTTTAAATAGACATACTGTTTTATTGGTAATGCTAACAATGTGGGTGGCATAAATGGGGAAAAACAGAACCAAAGGGTTAAAGTGTCAACAAAGATGTGGCAAAAATGGGTGAAAAGCTGTTTAAAAGTAGCAAAAAAATAAGTTTGGGAACTGGATGAATAGCAGCATAAATTGGTTACTTAGAGTTACTAAAAGTAGCAAAAACAACAAAAAGCAGCAAAAATTGGTTAAAAGTGTCAAAAAGATGTGGCCAAAATGGGTGAAAGGCAGAGAAATGGTTTGGGAACTGGATGAATAGCAGCAAAAATTGGTTAAAAGTGTCAAAAAGATGTGGCCAAAATGGGTGAAAGGCAGAGAAATGGTTAAACTGCCATGATAAAGTGGTAAATAAGGGTAAAAAGCAGCATGTATTGGTGAAGAATGGCAAAAAAGTAGCAAATATGTGCAAAAATGGCAAAAGAGGTCAAACAAGGGTAAAAGTTGCAAAATGGGTTAAAGGCAGCTAAAGAAGTGGTAAAAATTGGTTTAAAAGTGGTAAAATGGATTGAAAAGCATCATTGATAAATAATTTCAACATCAGAGCTTTACACACTTTTCAGCTCCAAAATGAAGTAACTTTTAGCCAGAATGCTAGCATCGATGCTACCTGACCAACAAACATGCACTGACATCAATAAATCACAGCTTGGGAGGAAACATTTGCTGGGTTTTACAAAGGACCAGTCTACTCTGTGGGCATCCCTGGTTCCCTTCTACTTGTATCTAAGAAAAGCAAATGCCCCCCAAGACCCACACAAATTAAAAAGTGATAGATTGCTGTCAAAAACCCAACATCCATTTTAATGTTTCATAGGCAAAACCCTAAGAAAATAAGTCTACACATGTTTCTCATGCCAAAAGACTGTCAGCTACTATAGTGTCAACTATGTAAGTAAGGTTTTACCATGATCTTAGTGAAAGTATGCCAATCTAATTTTGACAACTTCAGAGCAGACAAAACAGAAACCCACCTGTCTGCTATCATAAGTAAATATGATGAATGGTAACCCTGTACTTATCAGTCCAGTCCTGATTAAATCTGCAGTTTTCTGTGCCAACTTTTCACCTCAGGCTCTTGGAGAGAACGATTTTCTTGCCTTAAAATTGAGAGAAAAAAAATGTTTCCTCTATTTGTTTTTCACCACTCAGGATTGCATATTAGCTTCAAACCAAGTGATGAACAACATGGCAGTCTTCAAAATATATGGCTAAAATATTTCAGTCGACAGACGATAGGAACTGATTTCAGTGTCTGGTCCTTGTACATATGAAGTTGATGACCCCTGGTCTAGGCCTTACTCTTTGACGTATTATTATGAAGACTCAACACTAATCACTATTAGCCCTACAGTAGCATTGTTACAGGGGCGAGGAAACATTCCCTTTAACAGACAGGAACCTCAAGCAGAACCAGACTCATGTTGACAGCCATCTGCTGGAGCTGCACTGGGGTTAGACAGGAGTTAGGGGTAGGGGGTGGGGGAGAAGCAGGAAGAGGGGATGCAGAAAGAGGGACAAGAGAAAAACAAAATGAGAAATTGAAGACAAATTTATGGCCGTCATGGCCATAAACACATCTTCCATTTTGTAGAATATGGATACAACACCAATAACAGTGGTAGCATTATTAGAGGTAAGACTTTTTCTTAAATCTTTGTTGAGATGTGTTACATTTTATTGTGACAAGTGTACTTTTGTAGGTCCTTGAAGTTTTTTGCTTTCTTTTTAAAAAGCTCCTTAAAAATGAAGCTAAGAGGATATCCAGTACATGCTGTCACTCTTTTGTGTTACTTTGAAAAATATAAAACAATGTTGGATACTGTGCAAGTTGTTTAATTAGACAGAATTGTAATCAGATGGGGTGAATAAATGCTTCTAATTCTTGTATGTGTGCACACATACTGCTACCTTAGACCAGGGGTTCCCAAACTTTTCAGTCTGTGACCCCCAAAATAACATTATAAGAGATTAGGGACCTCCACCTTCCCTTGTGCATGAAGTGCAGGACTTTGTACAAAGCATCACATATAAAACTTGCATTTTAGGTAATTTTATAACTTTTACTCACATTTAAGCACAGATATTACTTGATATCCATGTTTTTATTTTAAATTGAACTCTTTTAACCATATTTTTTTAAAATAATATATAAATGTATGATTTTAACTTATATTAAATTTCTCTTTGTCTTTTGGAAAGCATCCTGCAACCCCCTTTTACTGTCTTGTGAACCCCTTAGGGGTCTCAACCCCCACTTTGGAAACCAGTGCCTTAGACCAATCCAAGTGGCAAGCTTTGGTCCTAAAAAATGAAGCCAATGTGGAAGTGCAAAAAATTGCTATACCCCGAGTGTCCACTGGAGGCTGGCTGCAGGAACACTGGAAGTTCTGTCTGCACGCATGTTAAACAGCCGGTTTTGACACACTAAATAAACTGGTTTACAGCCTGGTTCAAAACACCAAACATGTCTCATTAGCTAGTGTCTTATTGCACTCCCACTGTACGGGGGGTGAATTTTTTTGTGCCACGATCATTTGGATTATATTTAGGATGAGAGCTGATTGACGCGTCTCATTTGATTGACAGATAGTTCGGCAGGCAGAGGCTCCGTTTCTGTCAACCAGAATGCTAGCTAGCAGGCTGACAGGAAGTCGCGCTTAGTGGGTGGGCCGTTAGGTTGATCCAAAGTTCGGTTGAGACTGCGATTTCAATATGGAAGCCTCCACGGATTGGCTTCAAGAGCCGTTTGAGTCCACCTATTGTAAGCAGATGACTGACGTCACACGGGTTTGTCCAATTCTTTCTAAAGTCTATGGACCAACCTTAGAATCGTAACTGCTCCAGCTGGGCCACCCCTGTCACGAGTCTGGCTCAACCACTGTCTGCAACACACTTCAGGGTCCAGACCCACCAGCTGAGAACCACAGAGTTTACTGACTGACTATTTTCTCCCACATATGTTTTTTAAAAGCCAACTTAAAGTCATATCAGCTCTGTGAATCATCAAACAACTCCTCAATCAACACTCCTCATCCTCAAAGTAATGCCACAGGGATTATAAACAATTATTTGAATCTTTCTGATCGCTTGCTTACGTTATGAGGAGCAATGGTCTTCTTGCTGGGCTTTAGCATGCTTTGTTGACTCTTACAGATTTTAGAGCTGCAAATCAGTAGTTCAAGAATGATAAGTGCATGCTTGTAAAACTACATCCCCATCAAGTTTGTGAATAGCACTGTAAAGCACCCTGAGTCCTGATTAAAATCAAAGTTTATATTTCAGTTAAATGCAACACAAAAAAGCAGATGTTTTTGAATGAGACAACAAAGTGATAAAAAGTCTTCTTGTGGTTGTAAATCTAGACATTTCAGTCTCAATCTGTGGTCCAAGCTCGTTAAAAACATAATTATGTTAATCTCCCCATTGTTCCACACCAGATGCACCAGACACTCTGACTAGGTCATGACCCCTTTAAACAAAAAGAACGACCCAGTAACAGATTTTTTATTCGTCCCATTAAACAAGTTAAAACAGTGGTAATAAATCTAACAGAACATGAAGTGTAATTTGAGATCCTGTCAAAACCAGCATATGCAGGTCACATCACTGGGCCTGGGAATAAAACAAAATGGATATTTTTAGTTTTCAGTGTATGCAAGATGCATTTATATTGTATCATATCATAACTGGTTATATCATATAGTTTTGTATTGTTGTTATTGTATCATGACTTATTTGTATCAATTGTATTTCATATCATAAAGGCATTCATATCATATGGTATCATCAGGTGTTGTGATGCTTCATGTAGAGATGTGAATCTTTCAGTATTTCACAATTTGATCCAGTTTCTATTCCTGATTGAAAACACATCCCTGTTTCTTAAAAAGAGGTGATGATGTCAGCGTCTCCTCCACCATGTCCACCAAGTGTTGGTTTAAGCAATAAGAAAATAAAAAAGATTATAAATCTTAAGTAGAACTGCCAAGCTATTTAAAAAATAATCTAATTTATTACAATTTTTGTGTTTAATTAATCAAAATTAATCACTTATAGAGACAATATAAGTAAAACTGCATTGCAAGTAGCTTTACTGTGTAATCATGCTTGTTATAGGTTATAAATATACAAATTTATGTTTACATGATACATTGTTGTCCATATTTCAGTCTGGCAGGGCTCGCTGCCAGTTTTAGTCCAGTTAATTTAATGGCACAGCTGACCTAACCGTTTATACAAAGACACATTTTTTATTGTGCAGAGGGTCATCTTTTGGCTGACCTCTGATTTGTTTTCAAGGTCAAAAATGGGAGAAAATGTTGGCACATTGGTAGTCTTGCACCAAAATAAGTGATGAAATAACTTTAACATTGGATAAAATTATATTTTAATGATTTTTATACACTGTATGAGTAATGGTCCTAATTCTCTTAATCTGTTCATCTCTAAATCATAAAGTTTGGTGTCATTTTTCTCATTTTATCCAGCTGTGTAATGTTGCATCATATGTGGTGTAATATCACATGGCTTGGCATGAGATTGTAGGCTATATAATGTCATGTATTGTATCATATGGTTTGGTATTATTCTTTATTTTATTGTATCATACAATTTCATCATTATTCATGTGTAGTATGTTAATGTGAAATACAGAGAAAGGTAAAATATTTTGCAGGTTTCAGCAAAAATTCAGCAACCTAAGTTTGAGTTCTGTGTTTTGAGGCTGCTTCAGATTGTAGCTAAGTTGCATCTTAAGGGTCAGCCCTAATGAGTAGCATCATCTGCAAAAGGCCTGAGACTCTTACTCTCCAGGCATTCTGACGTGAGAGTGTTAATTGAAACATCTCTTTGCTAAAAGGACAAGGATAATTAATGGTGCATAAGAAAATAGTCTTTGTAGTTTAAATGTTTCATTTTCTTCAGTCTGTTGTTTGAGGCCTCCTTGACATGCCCTCCAGTCCCATTTCAGCCTTCAGCACCCACGGCACATGTGCATGAAACGCAACACAGATGTCACACTTACAAACCACATAGTTGCATGCGGTGTTAGAGAGCACAGAAGGAGAGATGTGACAGAAACAGGAGGCCCACAAAACATCTGGGGTCCAGATATAACTGTCACATAACTCACACTCACTCACAGAAATATAGGCTACACACAAGGCTCACACATTTCAGTAGAGCAATGACTCATTTACTGACACCATGTCTGAGCCTGTGCTGTATAATTACTCTATAAACCATTGCTTATGGTTTCTATTGCATGTGTATATCCCCTGATTTAGTCTGCATTTATACAGCAGGTGTTTGTTCACCTGTGCACAGATACTGTATATATGGATGTTGTGCAGGATTAAACCTTTCTGCCTGAAATGCTCTGACGGCTAAAGCGTACGTGATTCTGCACAGGCAGTGGGGGAAACATTTGACCTTATAATTGCCCACAATGCCACTCAGAACTGAGGCTTCACTGCAGTCATATAGAAACCCTTTTCCTTGCCCATGCCCACACTCTCACAGGAACTAGAGCATCTACAGTACTTATGCACCAACCTGCTCATATTTAAAGCTTGTCAACAAATACCAGGGAAACAAATACTCTCCCCAAAAGTACCTTTAAACCTAATAACATGCGATTTTTAAACATACGAGGATTATTTTCCCCTCCTTCAAAACATGGTATGTGGAAGTAAAAAGCTGAATAACTACAGGCTTAAAATAGCTGCAGATCCTTCAGCGTCGTAGCTGTTTTAGAGCCAAGGACTTGGATGGCTTACATAAGAGCTTTCTCACTGGAGGCCAGCCAGTGACCATGATGGAAACGCATTGAGTCATGGTGTAGATACAGAGCCATAGAGGAGTTTATGAAATGTATATTTTGGCCATATCTGCTAGCCAGGGTTTGCCTTAGAAGGCTGGTGCCAACATCTGTGGAGATACTTGTCTGCTGTAAACATATATTTGACTATTTAGGTACAACTTAGAAGAGTATTCAGCAAATCCACAAAGATTGTACACGTATTCCTTGTGAAAAAGCTTAAAAAGCTGCATTTAGACTTTCAAGGGAGAGATTCTGCTCAAAAATCCAGACTAATTGAATTCTATTGCTGAGTTTGCTGCTCCCAAACGTGGTGTGAGGTCTGTTTACTGCAGGTTTACAAGCTGAAAATGGTTAAATCACACCCTTACAACTGCACTGCATCCTCCAAACAGATTTATTGGCCTTTGTATGTAGTACTCAGTGTGTTTCATGTTATAAAGGAATGTTGGTTGGTAGCTCTTATAAAAGAGATCAGCATTTCCTTCAGATGCTGCCATCAACATTACACACACAGCGCATTATTAGAGAGTAAAACTGCTGAGCTAGTATCACAAGTGGCAGAGACACTCCAGGCTGTTGTCTATCGTGCTTCCTACACTTTACTCTGAAAGAAATTCTCTGATACATGCCTCCTGTTTTAACACAAACTGCCTCTGCGCTCTGATGTTTCACAATTAAAGAGCTGTCTATGGCCTGGATGGACGCAGCCTCCTGACTCACAGCATCCCAGTCACTGCTGTGGTCAGATGAGTAACGCGGGGTGTCATAACCAAATGGATGAAGTCTTTGGCTCTGTGAGGGCATCTTTACCTCTAGTTTAAAGTATTATACATTCTAATGTTACAATGCTAAAATGTTGTGGTACTCAACCTCAGATGAAGGTTGCTTTGGACCAAATTATCTGCCAAATGAAACTGTAGCTATTAAAATTTAAAATGTGAAATCTTTCAGTACATTAAAAGGATGCTAAAAACAAGTCTTTTAAGATTTAGAAAGGGTGCAAACTTACTGCAAAGTAAATCTGCAATGCATAACAGTGAATGTCAAAGTAAAGCACTAATCACATGGGATTAGTATTACCTGTGGTAATTTATGAATAACCCCCCGACGTCACTGCTTTCTGCACTGCATTTAGACAGAATAAGTGAAGTCCGTAATGTACTAGAATTTACTGGCATTCCCGATGGAAAATATAGATTTGAACATGGCTGCAGCAATAAAAACAACCAGTGAATTTTTATTTCTAAAATTCATACAAAAAAATGCAACATTGTACACATCCTGTTCTGCAGGTAATGTTGTCTCCATGTGTCCGACACATACTGTTAACCAGTTTCCAAAAGACAACATGTGCTTAAGTATTTTTTTATTTTCATATGTATTTTAAAACATTTTTTAAATCTGTAGCAAACCTTCCATAACCAAAAAGCGAGTGAACAGTTTCCCTTAACTCTTTCATTCTGCACAGAGGTGTCGTCACCTGAGCGTATCTGCAGCTGATCAGACAGAGAAGAGGAGGAGGAAAGTCAAGCATCCCTCCCATTAATGTATGAGAGAGCGAGACATCTTTTATAAAATATGAACCTCTCCTGTCACTTTCAACAGTTTTTATGCAGTCTGTGCTGTTGATACTGTTCTGCACCATTTCAATTTCAGATTGTTACACATGCACAACAGCAATCCTTGTGTAGATCAGCTGTTTTAGGCTAATCACTGAATGTTGAGTGACATATTTTAAAACAGAAATTGTGCTATGCATGAAATAAACAGCTGAATGATGCTGATATAAGAATAGTCACTTGCAAAGAGAAGCTGTGGGAGGATGAGCAGAAGCGCTGTGCTTATGAAAAGAGCAGCAATGTGTCCATGCACATTTGGACAGTAGAAATCAATTAAAATCTGCTAAGAAGGCATTTTAGCAAACCAAGATCTGTGCTGCCACTGATGCATATAAGCTCTTCTCTGCATTTACATCAATCCCTTACCCTCCTCAGTGTCGACTCCTGACACACTTTACTGACAAGGTTCCTACCACCATTAATTAATTCTCTGAGCCTTACCAACTCAGCTTTGTGCTACCAGCTAGTGGTGCCTACCTCAGCTCATTCTCTACACCGAGTGATAGTAAAGTCTCCCGGCTTCTGCTTGACTCAGGCCCACAACCTGTCCACTAGATCCAGTACAGACAAATCTCTTGCAGACCACTGTGCCCACACTTAACCCTGCAGTAGCACACTTTATCAACTTCTGCCGATCAACCAGTGTTTTACCCACTGCATTCAAGCAAGCTTGGGTTGTACCAAACTAAAAATAAGAACTCAGCCCAGCCCAGGTTGAGAATTACAGGCCGGTTTCACTTCTTCCATTCCTGTCAAAATACTGGAGTGTGCAGTCTTCAGCCAGATCTCTGAGAACATGCACAACAATGATCCTGATCTGAATCATTTCCACTTTAGGTGGGGCCACTCTACTGAAACTACACTTCTGTCTGTGACAGAATTGTTGTGTAGCCACCACCCACTGCTGCAGCATGAGACCCTGAACTAAAACCTGAGTAAACTGAAAACCTGGTGTACCAGAACCTCAAAACAAAGTCCACAGAACCAGCAGAATGAACTGTTTGGCACTGGAAGAGAAGATTTGGCAAATTTTTCATTGGCACCACCCACATACTCAGCTCTGCTGCTCATCCCATAAATGCATGTTCCTTACAAATGTGTCACCATTTAAAAGGGAAAACAGTCTTTCCAAAGGTTTAGAAGATTTACTGCCAAGAGCATTGTTACAACAAAGAAATAATCTACCAAACACAAATGTCCTTACTTTCTGTGCTAGGCTTAGTTATAGTTATCAGTAGTTATCACCAGTTCATATTACATATACGCACAGCCTGTATTCTCAGAAATCATCTGAAAACAACAGGTGTACTGTAAGGTAACATGCATTTTTTAACCAATCAATTGTATGATATGTGGGTGTAATTTCAGCCAAAAAGTTTTTATTTTGCACTTGACTGAAATTGCTGTCACGTTAGTGGCCAAAAAGGTATGAAAAGTGCTCCAACACAAATATCAATATTTCAAAAATACTTTGAGCTTTATTGGTGGTTGGATGAATTTCAGGTTATCTGAAATGGCAGGGATACATCACTTTCCTGATAGAAGCAGCTTCCTATCTGCCACAGTAGCAGCTGCTGCAGTGATAAGCCCTCACAATAAACGTTTCTCCAGACAAGACATTTTTAGTTATCACTTTATGCAAACAGCAGCCTGGGAGCATTTGGATACAAATTTATTTCAAATCCTCCAAAAGTGTACTTTACCATCAAACAAGACAAAGATAAGATGCTGGAAATGGAAATATTGGACAAGAATAGCTTAAGCGATGCATCAGTTATCAAAGTTACAGATAATTTAGCAGCATCACACCAGGTGGAGGTGTAATATGTTTCCATGGTGAAAGGCAGCAGTTTGTAAATGCCAGGCCTACAATTGTTGACCAAAGGAAATGTAGCAACTGTAGCGAAGACCGGTTATCTCAGGCAGAAAAAGGGGAAGTAAAGCAAACAGTTAAGCATCAAATCTTGTATTAAATGGATAGGAAAGTGCAAATGCAATAAATGTCCTTTTTTGCGAGTTGAAGTACATTATAGTGGGTATAAATACTAAGCAGAAAAAAAATCAGCACAAATGGAAAGCACATGGCATTGTTGAATTAGATAAAGTTTAAATTGCCAAAACTGTAATTGAAATGTTGCTATCTTTATTTCCAGTCTTGTTGGGGTGATGATAAGATTGGGTCAAAGATCAAATTCCCTTGAAAAGCCCTTTTCATTCAAACCAGGAAGTAGGTGAAAGGTGGAGCGAAGGGGGGAGGAGGGTAGAGGCATTAATAATGATTGACAGATCTTCCAATAGATGTCCAGCAGAGGCTTTGAACCCACATGGGGACCAGTACACCAGCCGTGCTCACCTTTTCTATTGCAAAAGAACAATAGATGAGTACAAACAAAGCTTATGTAAGTGAGTAGTGCTTTAATCGACGTTTCTGCTGATGGTGTCTACATGGAGCTTCCTTCCCTGTTTGTGTGTCTACAGCCAGACTGTTAGATTTCCTGCTGCTGGCTCCACTTGTCAGAAAAGGATTTGTACCTACATAAAAGCTCTATTAAGGTTCTTTTCACATGAGGGTTGGGGGAAAAATTTGGCTTTGTAAAACACTTCAGTATATGGGTCTCTTGTATTCCCATAAAATTCATTAGTAGGTGTTTGCACTTACCAGCGGAGATCATTAAGTATGGGTTAATGTAGAAGGGAGACAGAGTCAGCACTTCAGAATCAATTTTCATTCTGCTGCTGCTCAGATTCACAGTGATTTAATGCTTTTATTTGTTCAGTAACAGTACAATGGTACAGTTACACTGCAAGCATTAGCTGTATTTCTTATTATGTAAGTGTTAGTCTGGATATACTGAGGTCATCTATTAAAATAAGATTGATAAGATAAACAGCAAGTTTACTAGACAAAAAAGACACATCATTGAAGTCTAAAACTCCCTGTGATATTATTGATGCAAATTCAGGTATTCTGAATGTTTGAATACTTTTGATACCAAGTGTTTTAAACGGATGCCATCCCTGTCATTTTAATAATGCATAGCATCAAAAAATATCAAAGCTTTACAAAGCTCAATCTCTTTTATTTTACAGCTGAGTATGAGGAGTGAGTCCCTCAATAATTGCAGGCAAACTTCTGCACATGTCTGAATTGCACACTAGGAACTAAAAGATTGCATATGTGCAACTAGAATAATATGCAGGAGTTTGCCTGCATATTTTGGAAATTAAACACAAGGAATCACCCAATACTGTGTGCCTCAGACTTCTGTTCTTGTTGCTATGGTATCTTAACAGGTATTGATATTAGGGAAGTTCAAGTAACTGCAACCCCCCTTCCCACCACTTTCTTTCTCCCTATGCAAATAAACACTAAGCCTCATTCACCTACATTATCATTTCAAAACTAAAGGATGGTAACAGACAGTGATGCAGCACAGAGAGAAGGAAATCCTCTATTAAATTTAAAAGTAATGATAAAAACAGAATAAAGTATTGGGGGAGACAGACTAAACAATCCATGTTATGAAACATCAGCACCTTGACTGTGCAACGGTTATACAAACCACTGATGAGCCAGGATGCGACTCCTAGTTTGTTAGCTTTATGCTAACATCGACTGGCTAATGAATAGCATTTTGGTCACGCTAATTTTAAAGAAATTAGTGCGACAACAATTAACTTGATCAACAGATAACTGTTTAATTGATAATTTAACTAACAATGGTTGTTAAAAGTGATTGTTTTGTAATCTTAGGGAAGCAAAGTTTTGTTCTTCTTTTGTTAATAAATAGCAGCAAGCAAACAGCATTTGCATGCACTCCTGCCACCCTCTGGTGGTTGTACCACATTACAACCAGGTACAGGTGTAGATAGTGGGGAAAATACAGTTTTAATGATTGCTGAAATTCATGTGAAATCTTTAAATTTTATCAATTAATGGCTATAAAGATATCCTATGATTTTACCTAGCTGATATGATTTGAGTTTCACTTTAATGATACCAAAGTTGACATTCTGATATCATGACAACCTGCAAATATCAAGAAGCAAACAATGTGCATAAAAGAAAAATGCTAAATAATGTATGGAGAGACAGTGAAATGTTGTGAAACATGTAGGGATGGATCATGATTATTTTTATAGTGATAGTTTTAGTTTTAAATATTGAAATGTTTTTGCAACTTATCTTTAAATTATTTTCGCTGCATTACTGCCAGCTCAGCTGTGGACTATCTAAAGGCTTTTTCTAAACCCCTGTTAAATAAAAAAGGAGAAAGAAAGCACTGATGTCAGGTTACCTGACAGTGATGGTACATGCTGGATTAAAACTGCAATATGGCCTGCTACAATTTTCTAATTGCAGAAGGTACAATATTTCTTTAACCTGAAATTTGTGTTAAAATACCAGTTTAATTTTTCTTTTTTTTTCTTTTTGCAACAGAGCTGTCATACATTACATATCATGCAAGCATTCTTTTGGCATATTTTTAAAATAGTGTGCAGAAAAAATAAAATTTTCTTCATTTTCAATGTTTTTTTTTCTTAAATATGAGAGTTACATGAAAATTATCATCATTTTTTTTTTTACAATTGTTTGGCCCTAGTTCAATCTAATTGATATTGTGTTGGCTACAGTATATCATGAATTATTACTTGTTTTTGTTGGAAAACACATGAAATGAGAAACTTAAGAAATAATTTCATATTAAATCGCAATGGCAATATTGGGTTAAAAAAGATTGCAATTAGATTATTTTTTCTGAACCATTCAGCCCTACTAAGAAGTTAGCTTATCTTAAGTTAAAATTACTGCAGTAGACATGCTAAATCGGTTAGTGTGTCTGTGGCAATTTCTTTAGTGTGCTAGCACTGAGCTAACAAACTAGGATGATACACGGCAGTCTTTCAGTGGTGTTTCTTTAAGTCAAGTAATGATCCTCGAACAGCAGTTTTTGAAGGAATATCAGATGCTGACTGTTCCAACGTTGAGGATCCCCAAAATTCTCAAGAGGCTGAATCGTTCAAACAGAGAATTTTCAAGGATACACACATACCCACCTGCAGGAATGACCAAAAATCCAATCTGCACCATTTTCTTTTTCTCAAAAAATAGCGCAATATCAAGAAGAAGCCTGGTCCTCAACTGCTCAATACACTTTTAAATGTATGTATTGTCCTGTTACCACTGTAGATATGTTCAAAATGATGACTTCAAAGTACAGCTGGACAGGTAAATATTGTATGCTGTTGTCATTGCTGTCTTCATTTTAATTTCTGCTGCTGCTGGATGACATGATCACGCACACTTACTAGCCTGGTCCAAATGTGTGTTTAACGTTTGCCAAGGAGGACTCTTAGCTCACCTTCGTAGAACCCGGCTCAACAGGTCCCTCCTACAGAACGAGGATCCTGGACTTTTAGAGGAACCAAGTAAGTCACTGACAGTGATTCAATACTCATTTGAATAATTGCCAGTGGCTTTCAAATAATACATTTGCAGAAAATTCACATCCCTAGAAACAAGAAATGCTGCAAATGAAGGAGCCGAGACTAAAGCCGATAAATGGTAGCAATTCAAAGGTCTTTTTTTCACGTGGTGGGCAGCGTACAAAGGAAGGTCAAACAGATTCTTAAGATAAATTGATCCTAAAGATGTATCTCCTCATATGTGCATAGCCAGTTCGAATCCAGTTTTTGTTAATAAAAGTCAGTGTGCAGCTTTTTACAAAAGATTTGTTAACTGGATTAACACACGGGGTTACTCTCTGATCGGTTTCCTATTGGATGCAAAAAAAATTTAGTGTCCTTTTGCTTTATTTTGTGTTGTGATTACCCTCAGACTACAGGCATGTTATGATTGCTAGAAATAGAAAGTGTTATATTATTTGTACCTACACCAGAACCAAAATGGCCTTGAGCTCCTCTGTATTGACACGTGGACTCTGGTAAAAAGAGAAGAGGACTGATAAATTGTGTCCAAAGCCTTGTATGGATCGGTGGAACATTTTTTAACTAGTGTGTCTTTTTGGTTTATCTTTTTGTTTTAAACTTTCCTGCTGTTTGTCTACCTCTGTTTCTATTCATCACACAACAGTTTACCCTCCCTGTGTTTTATTTCTTTGCATCATCCATTTTCTTCAATAACTCACTTCTCTGTCTCTCTCTCTTCTGTTCTGCTTTGTCACATCCATCTCCCTCTCAGGCTCCCTCTTATTTTCCACCTGTCATGTTATTCTTTTCGTTTAATCACATCAAATCCCTGTGTCAGCTGGAAATTCCCTGTGTCTCACAGAGTCTGAGAGAAGAGCGTTAAAATGTCTTAAAGTTTAAAAAGCGCAGATTAAAACTCTTTGTGTTAGTTTGTTAGCATGTCATCGACAGCACAAAAGAATGGCTCCAATTATTTGTCAGAGTTGTTAATCTGCCAAAAGAGAAGAGGTTTGGTAAAAGTTTTAAGAGCTAACTTTGTTACCTTCCTTTTTCCCCTGTGGGTCTCTGGTCATAAGTTAAGATCTGTCAAGCTGCACAGCTAATTTTCAACAGCATTTATTCAGATTTCTCAGTCATGTGATAAGCGCTGAGGCCTGGAGGGCAAAAAGAGCTTAGGAAGGCAACCATTAAACACTGTGGAGCTGTAGCATAGACTGTTTGATTTTGCATCTCTCCAAAATGGTGTTAACTTCACCTGAAAACTACAGAAAAAAGAGAAAAACAGCAAGTTTAGGCCCTCTAAACAGCAGCACTAGCAGCAGGGTAACTTTCAGCTGTCACTTTTTGCCCTTGTTCTGGCACAGTAACATTAGTTTAAATGCAGTCATATTTTCTGGAGTTAACACATTATTTATGGCAGGTTTAGTCGCAGTCTGTTCTCTTGCTCCCTGAAGGGACAGCAAAGCATCTAACAGCAATGATCCACAATTTCCTCCTGTACGGTCTCTTTGGGATTCTGTTCAAGTACAAACTGTGCTTGTGTTCTCATTGGTGAGTACATCCCACTGAAGAAGTCCTATGTCTGAAAACTAAAAAGTAAAACTGGTAACTAAGAGGCCACTGTAACCGATGACTTTATCATACTAGGGGGGAAAGCCTTTCTAGTACATGGCTCCATAAGAGTGTAACTTCAAAGTCAAAGTCAAAGTGAGCTTTATTGTCAATCAGGTCATGTAAAATAAATTACACAGAGGATCGAAATTTTGTTTCCCCAACTCCAAATGTGCAAATATCACTAAAACACGCAACATGTAACATAATAGAGCACACAGACATCCACAAAATGGCAGTAGACACAACAGACACACAGTAGGTCCTACATTATGCAGGATGGAATAATTTACATTCACACAAAAATTTTGAGGTATGTTGTTGAAGTGCAAATAGTGCAATATCTGCAATAAATGCAATATGGTAAAGTGCAAGTGCAAAGTAGCGGCATGGAGAAAGCATGTAGAGTATTCTGATCAAAAAAACAATTGAGTCAATGTTATTTAAACAGTCGGTTGGTCTTGTGGGTGCAGTGGTTTTCATGTTCATAGAATGTTCTTGTTTGAGTTGAGCAGTCTGATGACTTGTGGGAAAAAGCTATTTTTTAGTCTGGTGGTCTTGCACTGCATGCTTACCAGATGGTAGGAAGGTGAACAGGTTGTGTGCTGGGTGGGTGGGGTCTTTGATGATATTGGTGGCTCTCTTACAGCAGTGGGATGAGTATAAGTCCTGAGTGGATGGTTGGGCTGATCTGGTGATCTTCTCTGCTGTCCTCACCACCCTTTGTAGAGCCTTCTGGTCAGCAATAGAGCAGCTGCTGTACCAGACTGAGAGGCTGCAGGTGAGGATGCTCTCGATAGCACTCATGTAAAAGGTGGTGAGGGTGGAGGTCAGCTCTCCTCATCCTACATCACATCACATCACATCACATGAAAACTAGGAATTTTTCCTAGATATATAAAGAAACAGAAGATGTACTGTTATTGGTTTGTCCTTGTTTTTTCTGTGAGATGGTGCTGCCTGAGTTCAACTTAATTTCAAAGATATTACAGACACAACTGCGTTGTTTCTCCCCCTGCATCAAAAACTCTGCAGCTGGGATGCTTGGACAAACATGATTACAGATTTAGATACATAAAAGTGAAATTTTACAACTTGAAGATGTTGCAGTTGATGATGGTTATGATAATGATTTAAACAAGGTTTTAAAGGGATGCTTTGGTATTTTTTTAAAGTTTGTTTGTATGAGGTACTTGGCAACAGTAAGAAATTTCAGTGCGCCTTTCCCTTTAAACACTTTGGGACGCTAGGCTATACAGTGCAACAGATGGGTACAGTTGCCCTGCACAGTTCAGTGAGTTTAAGGTAGAAATGGGCCATAATGGCCATATCTATATCAAAATCTTTTTAAATGTTTTTTTTTTCCTCTCGGGAAGCCTCCATATTTGGCACTAGTTTGCAATGCAAGCTTTGACTCTGTGTTCCTCTGCCCCTGTGTGTCGCCATCTCCTGATCAGCTGTTTGGATTTGCAGGCTTGGACAAAGACAAAGTTACTTCAACTCAGATTTCCACTTAAGCAGCTGACGTTTTGTTATCATAAAGTAATCATGTCATGCCGGCCGTAGATTGTGTAGTTATCAGCCATTAGAAGAATAAAGCGGCTGTCATAAACTAACTTGGAAGACAAATTTCCTTTCAGCTCTTCTGGTCGGGGTCTTTTCTCCAATTTATCTCTGTAAAGTTGAAGAAGGTCTGTAAAGCCCTAGCACTCACTAAGTCAGTGATCTCTAATCAGAAGTCCCTGAAGAAGTGTTAATGAGTCCAATACAGGACAGCAGTAGTGCTCCATGTTTGTGGGCACACAGTTTGCACACCAATGTGACCAGGTAACTTGGCATCTCTCTAGGCAGCCAGTTTCCATTAACCCTCTGTTTTGAACCTTTGAGTTTACATATGCATACATTGTTCCTTTGTGTACTCCAGATCTTAAAAGTATACCCTTATATTTTTGTTAAACAGCATGTCAACTCAAGTTGAAATTACTCATTTAGTTTTGATTTAGCTTGGTTTGTTGTTCTCTGTTGAAGCCACAGATCCAAACAGCTGATCGAGGGATGGCAATATGCTGAGGTGGAAGAACGCAGAGACCTTCAGGGTAAAAAATTTGTAAAGAATTCCATTTCAGTCAGAACCACTTTTGATATACACTTAACCATTTTAATGCAAAATTAATATACAGTTATACTAAGCGGAGAAGGCTCTGCTCAATAGATACTCCCTGAGTTAGTCAAACAGCATGCTTGAGTTTCCAGGGAGCCCATGATTAGAAGCCCCATATGGATAGATACTTTCATGACAATGAGTATAGCAAACAATAAAATTAGTTCAAAAGCAATTAATCTATAGTAGCATGAATCAGAATATGAGGGTGCAACAGGCTTAATGCTATAGAGCAGGATGCTGGGGTGGAGGAGGTTAAGCTTTGCCAGATTCAGCATCAGGGTACATCAGCATTAAAGGGGACATGTTATGCAAAAATCGCTTTTTCAAGCTTTTCTAACAAAAATATGTGCACCTGGCCTGTCCACAATCCCTTCAAGTACCAGAAAAATCCATTCCCTCCCTCCCTCCCTCCCTCGATCTCTTTCTCCATCTTTCAGAAAATTTGTGCTGGAACAAGGCGTTCTCAGATTTTCCCTTCATGAAGTCATGTGGGGAGTTAGCCCCACCCCCAGGCTCACTTGGCCATCCCAGCTTGGAAGAAAGTTCACAGACACAGAAACAGCTCTGAGCATTCTGAGCAGGGCCGAAACAGAGGGCATTATAGACATGCAAAGATCCAATAACTGGAGTGTTTTTTCAGCTACAGACTTTACAGGCATGTTTTGGGGACCTCGGAGACGAATATAAACTTGTCTTAAAAGGGTAAAATATGTCCCCTTTAATGCAAGCAGGGATTAGTGAGTACATCATATTTAAATACTCAGCTGTGTTGAGAGAAAGAGCTGTGATTGGCTGGGGGAGCTGGGAGGTGCTAATAAGGATCACCTTGCTGTCAGCTGATCATGGCTGGGTGAATGGCTGTGTCCTGCTTGAACTGATGCTCACTTCATATAGCTTACAATTGACCCAACATTGTTTTTTGGCCCATTTTTACCTGAAACTTGTTCAGTTATGCAAATCAGCTGTACCGGTCTGTAGTCCTGGGTAGCCTAGCTTCATGGCCGGTGGTGCACACTGAAACCTCTGTAGGCTAATGCCACTGCTATTGCAAAAATCCTTAAACAACCCAACTTAATAAATATAAAAAATATCCCTTTAAAATGATTTTACAGTAGAATTTAGATATCCTTGCTTGATTCACAGGTTTCTCTTTCACAATGAGGGTAAAGAAGCTCTTATTTCTTTCAGCCAGTGAGCTACATGTGACTGACCCAGAAGTTTAATTTCACAGTTCACCACAATGTCAGTTGGCTCCAAGGCTCGTTCCACTTTTTCAGTGGTTGGAATTCACGAGTCAAAGTTCATCATGGGTCAGATTATGTCAGTAGCATAATTACTATGTCCTAGCAAGGGGATCCTTTTTGCAACAAGTTAACTACAAGTGATCATTTAAACAGCAAAATACTGCCAAAAAAACTTCTTTTAACAATCTTTGTTATTCTTTATTTAGTTTAGAAGTTGGAAGGCTGGTCAGACTCTTTACTTCTGTTTTGTTTTCTCAGAGTTTAGCTTTTTAAATGCTCATTTCCTCTCTCCGTTCTGTCATATATATCTTCTCTGTGTATCTTTGGACCCCTCTTCTTTTCATTTCCTTTAATCTTTACCTCTATTTTCCTGCAGAGCGCAGATGTGGTCGCCCACCCACAAACATACTATATGACATATCCACACTCACACTGCACATCCCATCCTTTGACCAGGATGAAAGCTCACCAATTTGGAGCTATTTTTCTGCAGAGATTAAAGGGACACAGACACACAGAGACCATGATTTTCTTTGCAGTCAAAGTCCATTAATCACATTAGCATGCCATTGTTCACCGTTCTGCCTCGTTCTCTGGCTCTGCTCCAGTCTGGACACATGGACAACCAATTCTCCACTGTTCATTTAACACTGCGGTTTGTTTATTTAAGGCAACAGCACCAAAGCTAATTAAACAAACATTTGTGGGATTAAATTATCAAGAGAAAAGTGACAATCAGCATTTAGAGATGCCAAATAAATGTTACTCAGAAATGCAAATTTATGAACAAACATAATGTGACTCTGAGTCAGATGTTACATTTGGCATTATACAGAGTTATTTGGACATAATCATAGTGTTTATGAACCATTAAATCTGAAATATTAACCACATCAGAAGATGCAGTCTGTTTTCACAGGACTCCCGAAGGGAAAATAGGTTTATACTGTCTCCCTGCACAACAGTTTCCATTTTGCTCTGCAAAGTCAACAATTTTTATTTATTTATGGTTTATTTGTTAGGAACAGATATGATAAACATAGACAAACAGAGCAGCATTCCATGCAAGTATCATTGCTTTTATAGCACATGCTATCCTGAAATGTCCATCCTGGAGGGCATTTATGGGAATAAAAGGTTAAAACAGTAAAAAAAAAACAAAAAGGGCAAGATAAACACACAATGTGGAACAGTAAAAATACATTTAGCAGTATTACATAATAGTGTAATTTAGTAGCTCTTTTGAAAGTGGTGAAGCTTGTAAGAACTTTCAAGTGATCAGACAGAGAGCTTCAGGATTTTACGCCTTTAACAGAAAAAAACTGTTAATGATGTTTTGCAGAACAAAACCCAACAGTTTCTCAGACACCCCCTCTCGCAGACCGTTTCTGTGAGACGCCCTTATCAGTCAGACTGGAGATACATAGGAAACTTTCAAAATAAATCAGATTAAACTTTCAGATTGGTTAGGGTAAAGGTTAGGATACCAAAAGTTTAACGACCTGACCAGCAAAACCTGATTACAAAACATTAAATAAAGCAGTTATCAGTCTGCTTACAGGTAAAAATAACTCCATTAGAGTTAAGCTAAAGCTTAAGCTAATGAAGCTCATGGATATCTATATTCATGAAGCTGCTAAGATAACATTAGCTGCATAAACAACTTAGATAGATTAGCTTAGGCTCACATTGCTAAAGCTAACTTAGCTGGCTTAACTGGCTGTGTTAGCTATAGCTAAAGCTAATGCTAATGAAACTAAGCAAGCCACTGTTCACACGTTTTTCTAAAACAGGTCCTCAAATAATTAACCCCTTAATTAGACCTCTAACTTTTCTCTCTGTTTTATTTATGAAATGTTGCTAGGGTCTGTAATGTTTGTTATGCCTTATTTGGTGAAGCAGGTGCATCTCCAGCTGAGTCAGGCTGTTAAAAGCCTCTTTCACATTGGACTTTTTAAATTGTCTTTATTAAAAGCCAACAGTACAGTGGGCCAGAGACACACTAGCAGAACCTTAGCACTAATGTAATCAATTTGAATGAATTAATGTTTGTTCATGATTTACACCTGTGCTTTCCTTTGTTAGATGCCAAAATGACTTAAAAAGGAGTGATCATACTTCCTACAAAAGCTAACACTGTCAGGAGTTAGTGCTAAATGTGAGTCACCTTGTAAAGTGTTTTTCATAAGACTTTTTGTGGCACTTCCAATGCTGATTGTTGGATTTGTGCTTTAGCAATGCTGCTTGCAAAGCTATTGCATTTGTCAGAAGCACCACTGGTACAGATGAGCACTATTTCTAAAATACTCGTTTTTGATGTGATCATGTCATTGAGTTCAGTTAACTAATGCCTTACACCCTCTAATGTAGAGCCTGACTCACCATAAAACTTGCTATATAGCAGGGTGACTGTTATTGAAATAGAAGGGTCCTTGCTTTGGTCATATGTTCCCTCTTGTGGGTGTGAGCATATATGAACATTAGCCACATACCAAGCATACTTCAGACATTTACCTGTTGTGTAAAAATATTAGCTGAAGGTGCAGAGTGTGGCATTGAGCACAGTCAGAAGGTTTGGGAGCTCCTGTGTAATCTTGGAGAAGCCAGTCAGGATTGTATTAAGGGGATTAGGCTTGAGGCTTTGTTTTGGGCCTTTGCTTGTTTGGAATAGCTGTGAGTAAGGCCAGAGGGAGGACGAAAACTCTCTTTCTCCTCTCTCTGTTTTAATAAGGCTGGTTTTTAAGCCATGTTGTTCCAGCAACTCAAACTGGTGTGGGAGACGAGCTTGTCTCAGGTTCCCAGGAGAGCTGAGAGAGAAGACAGTGAGAGGATGAAAGAGAGAAAGAAACATTAAAAGCCTCTTTTCTTGTTCCTAGAAGATTAAAGTACTTAAGCACATATACGTCTTGGTAAAATAATGCACGTAATAATGCATTACGCAACACTTCAGAGTTAACATTGGCAGATGTATGGCTAGTCCTACTTTCTAGGCAGAAGGAGGTGTTACCATTAGCTCACACTTTCTGCTGAAAAAATGAATGATTGAAAAATGATTGACATGTTTGAAGTGCATTTATTACATGTCTCTGTGTATTAGGAGTACTGTTAAAGCAGATTAATATTACACATAGCTACAGTAATGCTAAAGATGATTCTAACTGTTCAACAGATCAAAATAACTGTATTCTTTATTTCTTATGTCAAAGATTTTGTTCTGGAACAAACAACTAAGTCATTGCCAGGGATATGGGAACGTTTGATAGCGATGTTGTACTCTTTAACTTTTTATATTATTTCTTAAAAAATAACTGGAGACTGGAGATGATAAAAATGGGTTGATATGTATTGTTTCTGGTTAAAAGGTGAGCTGCAGCATTTTGCATGGTTTGAGGCTGCTGGGTTGATTTCTGACATACAGGAAGTTGCAGTCGTTGAGGTGCAGGGAAACTGGACGTTAGCTAATCTGTATTTTTGAGCTGATGGTTTTTGGCTGGGAGCTTCAAATAATTAACTAGTTGTCTTCTCTGTAATGTTTTGAGTTCTTTTTGATGGGGGACTGATTACATTTGCTTAAGTTGCAGAAAGCTGTGCTAGATGCAAACAGGGGTCTGGATCCCCCTGGAACCACCAAAAGTCTCAGTTGGGGTTTAAGATTGTACTGTATGTGGAAATAATGATGCAGTTCAGAAAATATGTAATATCAACATATATGTGTGTCTGCATAGGTGGTTTTTTTAAATGATTGAATTTTTAATTAGAAACTTTGATTTATTATTAGCAATATTTAAATATCATTTATTTTTTTTCTAAATGAATTTCTTGAACTTAAAAACTTTTTAGCTTTAAATCATTTAGCATGTATTGTATTCTAACGTATAATCATATTTAATATTTGTGTTTATTAATAGGAAGTATTTGCCTATTCTGAATTTAACATTATCAACTAGTGCTTCATGATTTGATGATAATGTGCAAACGCAATTATATCAGACAGTATTGCAGTTTACAATTATAATTCTACTGTAATATATAAATAGTATCATCTAGTCTTATTGCTGGTTATCAAGGAAAATTCAGATCTGTATTCATGGGACAACACAAGAAAATGTTGGCATTATGGGAGTCCTGCACCAACGAAGTTATGACAAAAACATCAGTATCAACCTTAATTTTCACATCAGCATGTCTCTGATTGATGGAGGTATTTGACTCAGTTGGTCTGATCTAATGCAGTTGAAATAAAGCAGAAATCATCAATAAACAGAAAATCATTTAGCTCTACAGACTTTATGCCTAATCTGTGTAATATTTTTGAAGGTGTAGGACCCCCCTTGGGGAGGCACCAGGGATTTTGGGGGGTGTGAGGGTCCGTCTGCTCTCAGTTTGTTAAAATTTGGGTCATTCAAACGATCTAAAATCATGATAAAAAACATGAGTGATCCATACAAACGTCTTTTGTCACTTGTGTTTTGGCTATTTTGTTTGGCTTTAATTGATGAAAACAATTCAAATTGATTTGTATTTTTGACAGTCACTTTTTTGTCTTCATGTGGGTCGTGGGGGGGCCACAGCTCCTCTGAGATATGTGAAAGGGGGCGTTCAATGGGTAGGTTGGAACCACTGGTGTAGGAGATGAAGTAACAAAAAGAAAGCATCGTTCACACTTAAGCCATTAACTTTAAAATGTATAAAGAAACCAGTTGACATGAAATATTGACAACTAAATGACTAAATAACAGCTTACAATGACAAGAGTTTAAGTCTCCCTTCTTACATTCCTTGAGGCAAACTGTGGAAGCAGGTTAAAGTCCCAGTAAAGTAACACAGTGTCACAGCCTATGAGGTAACGCTTGTTTCCTCTGATCCTCAGCAGAACACTGTTAGCTCAGTGGAAATAGCTGGCTGACTGCACGGTGAAGCCGACCCACTGATGATGCCTGAATACTGTCACTTGTCTGCAGAGCCTTGCAGCTCCTTGAATGCAGACATAAACATCTGCTCAGATTAAGTTTCTGGGAATCAAGTCCTTCATACTTCCAAAAACTAGTTCTATATCTCCTACTGTCAGCCTTCACAGGACATTTAACTTTTTTCTTTAAGTTTTTGTCTTCTTTTTCTGGCAGCTTGGAGCATGTCAGAGGAAGCAAAGGTGGAGAAAACAGTGAAATAAAGAAGAAGGAGTTATTATCAAGCAGACCACAGAGGTATTTAAAGTAAGAGATGGGGGGAATATCAGAGAAAAGAAGACGACAAATTACAGATGTCATGTTCTGGTTTTCAGTGAAGTATACAGAGTGGACTTGAATGTACAGTGGCCTTCACAATGAACCCAGATTAGCCCCATTAATCCCCTGCTGCCCCTCGGCATGTGTTACAGAACATTGTGCTCACACAAAGGCAGCATTCACATACAGTCATTCTGAGCCAACAAGTGCAGAGGAAGTCTCAGCCTGAGGCGATGGCTCTATGAAGAAGGGAAAGAGCAGTGAGTGAAATCAGAGCGATTTACTAATGAAGTTTGATGAACAGCTCGTCTTATTCTGCTCTTCCTCATACTCTGCTTCGCTCACTCTCGCTCTGCTTCACGTCTCTTCCTTTCCCTCTCTCGCTGAATTCATTTGGGCTAATTGTGTGCTGCTCCTGATTGAAGCTCTCACAGGCTTCTGAGCGCTGCTGCTGCTCAGAGGAAGAACAGTGGAGCGTTTCATTGCTGCTCTGCTGCTTAATATGCACTGATAGAAGTAAATCCTGAATGAAGGGGAAACCGTCTTTATCCTTTTCTCAAAAAAGGAAGTAAAATCCTCATTTTAAAGAACTCACAGCCTTATACAAACCCCACTTTGTCCTTCACTCTGTCTAAAAATAAATTTAATAGGTGAAATTAACATGGGATTTAGCTGTTAGCTTTTATAATGAGTTTATTATGTAAAAGAACATAATGATGACATCTGGCTTAGCTGAGGCTTTAACCTTAGGACATGACTGACAAACTGCTAATAACACTGTGTGTGTGATGGCACTGTTTAGCTACCCCTGAGTGAAGAAGGTAAAGAGTGGCTTGTCATCTATGTCCCAAAACATGGTTATGTTAGGTGGTTCAGGGGTTTGCACTGTTGCCCAGCAGCAAGAAGGGTTCCTGGTTTGAATCCCGGTCAGGCAGGGCCATTCTGTGTGGAGTTTCTCCCTGTGCATATGTGTGCTTTCTCCAGGTGCTCTGCCTTCAGACCAGGATCATGCTCATAAGGTTAACTGGTGCCTCTGAATTGCCCGTAGGTGTGAGCGTGCCTGATTGTTTGTCTCTATATGTCAGCCCTGTGGTTGACTGGTGATCAATGGCAGCTGGGATTGGCTCCACCCCCCACAACCCTGAACAGAGTTAGATATTCTAGTTTGTCAGCATGAAACTGATTCAACACAACAGATAAGCATCTGCTACTGATTGGTCCATAGCTTACTTTTTTGCAAATGGGCTAATGTCTGTCAAAAGGGCAGATAACAACTGAAACCAGTTAACTGATGCATGAGTGCATCCCTAAAAATCCCTGCAGCTGATGCTGGGTTAAAGATAAACTCTGTTAATGTACTGCATTATGCAACTTTTGTCAGTCACACATCACTCTGCTATGCTAACAGCAGCATCAGTTATGTGTGCACTACAACATTGCAGTGCAAGCCTTCAGTTATTGCAAAAGTCCATTCTATGGCAGAAGTTTTACTGGTGATGGTAATAATACCAGTTTACCACCCACAGATACGAAGATGACCTAATGGAATCATGAATGAGCAGTGTTATTTGAATGCCTATAAAATGCTCTCATTCCAACAGAATAGTTTCCATGTTTGGAGAAAAAGAAGCCAGTGTTTATGGTGCAGACTGGTGTTTACATCTCTGTATGTCTGTGTGTATGTGTGAGAAGTGTTAAGCAGATTAAAGTTGTATGCAAATAACATTTATATAATATACAACTAAGGTTTCATATAACCAAATATAATTTAAAAATGTCAGTGATATCATTTGAATATTACCAAAAAGGGAAAGCTTTCTGTGGCCCAGCCACATAGGGGTCACATGAAGGTTGGCAGAAATGGGTCCATCCTAAATGATAATCAATATTTTAACAATTATATACTTACAATTACTTATTAAAGCAATAAAATTACACATTGTTTTCTTAATTCCTTCAAAAACATACAATTTCTGAAGGAAACCCCCTTTCTTAAAACAGACTTCATGCCATGCCAGGACCTGAATAACAGTTAAGATCCTGATTAAAAAAGGACAAGAAAAGGAGACCGTGCATTTGACCCCAGTAAAGCAAATCAGTCAGCTTCCTTGTTGATCTGAGCTGACCTGGCTGATCTGGTCTGAATGTCACTAATTTATACACTTTAGGGATGTACAATATTGAGTTTTTGCCAATATCCGATATGCCGATATTTACAAGTTAATTTTAGCTGAAACGGGTATTCAAACTGATATTTAAATGTTGTTCAGACCTATACGTTTGACCTAAAAACACACTATTTACAGTTTAAGTCTGAACAAATGAACAGAATTCAGTCCTTGAAAAACAATTTCAAGTTGAAGGAATAAGACTGGATGTCTGTTGGTTCTGCCTAAACCTCGTCAGTTATTTGTTTTTACCGCTAATATATGTTGTAAAAAGCAGCAGATATTTTCATATCTTCATATGCCGATAACATGCCCATAATACTGTGTATCCCTAGTGAATCGATATTATTAAATCAGATCCAAAGAGGGCCCTTTAATTCAGTCTGTGAGGGGCCAAGCAATTTCTGTGGGCGGGCCTGAGGAAAAATATAGACCTTATTAAATAAGCATCAAGTTATAACACTACAAACACTGTAAAAAAGGTGTTTTCCATACAAAGACTGCTTCAGTGGGCCACCCTGGCATATTTACAGCCACCCAGGTATTTTTGTAAAAATCATTTCTTTAAAATCATAGATAATCACCATCTGTGCATGTGAGAGACATCCATTAGCCAGTTTTCCTGTAAATGCAAGAATGCATGGACGCTCATATGCCGCTGTCTCATCACTTTCCTTCAGCATTGCATCTATTAGTATCCTGTTTTCCTGCACTGAGAGATGATGTTAGTGATGTGCTACCTCATCAACAGTTAGCCCTCAGACATGCAGCCAACCTGTCATGATTATAGAATATCGAATGAAAGTTTTAAAATTGGAGTGATGTTATTTGAGCATGATTATACAACATACTGCTAAAGAATACTGTCAAAAGAACAGAAACCAGTGAAATGAAACACAGAGTATGAGGCAGGGTGAGATTGTCATCACTACTGCCCATGCAACCTGCTCATGCAACATGAGCAGGTTCTTTGCCTGCTGCTAAATGTCTTTCTAAATCACCCCCCCAAAAAAAGAAAAAAAAAATCATGAAAAACATCAAATTCTGGTGCAGTGTTCTGCATATTTTCATCATCAGGTGAATAGTTCATTCTCATAGCAGTAGGAAAATTTTCTGAAGGGTTTGTTCTACTGCATACTTTTTGAATGAATTGATCAAAAATCCCCTTTTATAAAGCACTTCGATTGAAGCTGAGTCACTGATATGCCGTTCTATAAAAATCTTTGATTTGACATGCAAACATTTTGCTTAAAGAAAATTGAAAATAAAGCATACTTATCACAGTTTCAGACTGAAGTTTCTGAGTCATATTTTGTTTCGCTGGGTTCATGCAGAGTTTGTTTTGAGTCGAGCTCGTTGAGGCAGCTAAGCGGACAGATGGATGATAGCTGTTATCTCAGAAAACATTCTCATCTTCTATTTTTCCACCATCCTGCTCCTTAATCTTTGTCCTGCTCACATGAACACACCCACATAGTCAAAGCAGTGATTGTTCAAATATGCATACACACTTTATAGACAAGATATCTACCCACAATTCTCCTTCCTGAAGTCCTGCCACAGAGGATTTCCTCAGATTATCATTGCATCAGATTGTGCCCATTTTTCCTTTCAGGCTCGCTTTCTGCGTTAATCTTGTCTACATCCCACAACCCTCCTCCTCTCTGAATCTCTATCAATTAAATCTTTCAGCAAGGGAAAGAAGTCTTTAAGATTCACCTCAACTGGAACAGTAAACCAATGCAGGATGCCGCTCCCATGAAGAAAAATGCAAACATTTGCTGTTTGTTTGACTCTGTGTACAGGAGATAACAGATGGACATCATGAGGTCAAGTGAGGTCTCCACTTATGAACACTTGAATTAACTTCATATTTTCTCTTCTTCCCTCAGGGCTCTGGTGTTTATCGCCCACGGAGCCGGGGAGCATTGTGGGCCGTATGATGAGATTGCACAGAGATTAAAGGAGCTGTCACTGCTGGTATTTGCACACGACCATGGTAAGTTTAAGACATACACACCACATCCCATTAAAATATCCATGCATTTACACCAATACTCATGGACTACCCTTGTAATTATCACTAATTAACACAAAAAGCTTGTGCAAACTCATTCTCACCCTAAATTCTTTCAACACATTAGATGATTTTTCAGTTCATTATCAACTTTAAAAACATGGAAGACCAGGCATTATGACAGTTTGAACCTTTTTAAGTTTTATTTTTGAGCTTTCATGCATTTATCAGACAGGACAATCAAGAGAGTCAGATATCAGGAGAGAGAGGGGAATGACATGCAAGAAAAGAGCTGCAGGTTAGACTTGAACCCAGGCTGCCTGCGTGGAGAATTAAAGCCACCATCGATGGGATCCTACCTAGCTGCTAGGCCATCTGCATCTTAATTTAAACAGATTTTTAACAATATAATCCTCTGAATGCACATGCTAAAAGTGGTTTGCAGAGTGTGAAGCACGCCTTCCCAGGGGGACGACGGAGGTCTTCAGGGGATTTGCAGCTAATACAAAGAAAGGTGTTCTAACTTATGCTATGTATTTGGTAAAATCTTTCTTTTTTGGGGGGGGTAAAACTACAGTGAGAGAGAGGATCAGTGAAAAGGGGAAGCATGACCACGATGATTTAAAGTTTAGATTTTCCTGGATCAGTCTTGATTTGCTCCATGACCACAGGCTTTGATTTGCAAACGTGGTGACTAATTATTGCATGAGGCTGTGCAATCTCCACCATCAGGTTCAAGGCTAGAGATTAATGATAACTGTGATAAAATTCCCCCATGGTTAGCATACGGTTCATATTTTAGTTACACTTTATTGCCAAAAGTATTCGCTCACCTGTGTTGACTCGCATATGAATTTAAGTGACATCCCATTGTTAATCCATTGGGTTAAATATGAAGTCAGTCCACCCTTTGCAGCTATAACAGCTTCAACTCTTCTGGGAAGGCTTTCCACAAGGTTTAGGAGTGTGTTTATGGGAATGTTTGACCAGTCTTCCAAAAGCGCATTTGTGATGCGCCTGTTATTTTGAGGGGTAGTAGCATACATTTTGTTCTTTCAGGGGAGGCTCTCTCTTCCAATCTTTGAAATCCCTGCTATAGACAATTTGGCCAGACTGCTTGTCCACACACCTGCTGTTCGTAATAACAACTGAGTGTTTACACGGACAGAGCTCAAAGAAATTTGCGAGTTATAAAAGGACAATTGACAGCTGGCTGTCCTGTTTTTCTGCCAGATAGAAAAAATAAACAAGTAAAAGAAATTGGCTGTAATCCTGGCAGAATAATATAGTTTAACTGTGTCTTTGTGAGCTGTGAAAGTGCCAACATCCGGTTGATGACACTACCTGTTCCTTCAGCTGTTCAGGTGGCTTTAACAATAGTACAGATGATTACAGTGGGTTACTGAAGTAAGAGGTGATGCAACACATGACAGCGTCCCAACTTTTTTCAAAACAAGTCACTGAGACCAAAGTCAAAACAGGAGTAAAATTTTATGAAAACAATGATATTTCTCAATTTCAAAGTTACACGTTGTCTTTGTGCTATTTTTAATTAAATGTTTCAATCTTTTGTAAACCACTGCATTATGTTTTACACATTGTACCTACTTTTTAGGAAACAGGGTTGTCCTTACTCATTTACAATTAATCACAGAATAACTTATTGAACATGAGAAAAATTTTGCCCCTTTACAACACCGACCAGTGTTTGTGACAGTAACTAGGTATTGCTTATTTATTTTTTTCACATCTGTATTTTTTATTTTCTCAACATAAACTCCATTTTATGTTTTACCAAATTTACAATGCTGCAAACAGATACTTGTTCCATACCTTGATGTCATATTTTAGATCTACAGTCCAATTAAGTTGCCTTATTAGGCCATTTTAAACTGATAATGTTTGTGTGTAGTAAAAATAGAAAGCCCACCATCCTCCTCTTTGTTTTATAAAAAGACTTGCTAATTACTGAGTGAGTGAAGGCTCCTAGGGGAAATGAATTAGGCTCAGTACATCTCTCTATTGTTCTGCTGCAGCGTTTCAATGTGTTTAAGTGTGTAGGTGGCACACTCTAAGCACATTGTCAAGAACAATGTCACAGTGTTGGTTTACTCAGTGTGAATGAAGCTCCAGGTTTCAGTGAAACAGCATCATGCTGACCACTCAGTACTGGGAGAACCAGACAGACCAGTGACAGAAAAGAGAAGTACCAAAATCCTTAGTACATCATGCATTTTAAAGCTCAAGTTTGGATAGAGATCAACATTCATGGGCTTAATGCCTTTATTTTGATAGGATGGCTAAAGAGAGACATAAAATACAGGGAGAGAGAGTGGGCGACCAAACATGCTCTGAGACTGAATTGATCCTGTGACCAGTGTGTTGAGGACTCAGTAAATGAGTACCTGCTCTACCAGTTGAGCTAAACAGGGGCCCACTTTTATTGTGATGGCCTAGCAGTTAAGTCACACCCCATGTGCTCTGATGGCCCCGGTTCATGTCTGCCTGTGGCTCCTTTCTCACATGTCCCTCCCCCAGTCTCTTATCCCTGTGTCAACTGTTCTCTCTAAATAAAGATGTTAAAAAGCCCAGACATATACATATCTAAAAAGTGTTAATAACAAATGACACATAGTTTATTATTTTTTTGCATTTGACAGTACAGAAAAGTACCAAAGTTACCATAAAAAAAGGGATAAACAAGTCACAGCTACCAAAAGCTCCATGTTACCTCAAATAGCCAGAAAATTATCATTTTTCAGAAGTGAGATGTTCATGAAATCTTCTATTGAAATACAAAAAACAAAACTTGCTATTAAACCCCCCCCTTTCTGTCTATCACATTGTTTTCAAGTTTTTCTGTGACATTTTTTGATCATGTTGATTAGACAGAGATAAATACAAATATGATACAATTAGCCTTAAAGGGTTAAGCTTATGAGTCGTTTAGCCCACTGCTAATGTACTCCTTACTTGCTTCTGTGTTTCCCTCTGCACTCTGTCAGACAGTGCAGTGTTATGGTGCAAACTAGAGTGAAGAGCAGACCTCCGCCATTAGCCCTATCTCCCAATAGTACAGAATGCTTCCAAAAATTCCTGATCCAGATGGTGATCCGGATCACTCCCAAAATCTAATCAGTTCTTCCTTATGCCATTTCTGACATTTCCTGAAATTTCACCAAAACCTGTCCATGACTTTTTGAGTTATGTTGCTAACAAACAAACTAATAAACAAACTAACAAACCCCGCCGATCACATAAACTCCTTGGCGGAGGCAAAAACTTCTTTGAATATTATATGTAATTTTAATAGAAGTTTTGAGTTGGGTACAAAATAGAAACAGAGCTGGCTGAATAAATATCAAAGTGTTATATTGCACCAAGGCGCTCTGAGGCAAATCAGTTCACTCCTCAGCTGGGCTCACGCTGAGCAGGTCTAAGATATAGCAGGAATGTGTGAACTCATGTGAGTGTGCAGTAAATCCTGGCTGTAAAATAACAGCATGTGTGTTCTGTAAGAGCGAGACAAAGAAATCTCAGCTGCAAGTGTAGAAACATTTACAGAGGTATGTTTTCAGAGCAAGCCCAGATAGTGAAAAGGCCGAGTGAGTGATGAGGATGATGAAGGCTCTTCACACAGGAGCAGTTTGCTCAGTGACAGGCGGGGAAATGTCACACTCAACTGGAACGAGTCCCTGAAGACACCAGTTTCACATTCATCTATCTCTGGGCAGCTTCTGATACAGCAGCAGGATGTGGCTTTCTCCTCACTCTGTGGTAGCTTCTCTTTTAATGTTTTGCCTTCTAATTATAGGACTTTAAGGTCTTTTTCAATCACAGCCGGCACAGACTGGAGGTTTCTTCCATCTGGCACTCTCAGCATCTATTTACCACAGAACATCCTTCAAATTTGTCACACTGCCTGCCTTGACGAACTAATTCAAAGTTTGCAGTAGAAAACAAACTGGCTTTGTTGAATACTGAAGCAGAAGCACTGACATTTTATTATCAGGCACTGGTGAAGTACCTATAATGTATTTTATTGTGAAAGATAGAGATAACAGAGCAGTAGACAGGAACAGCCTGATGTTGTTTGTTTTCCCATTACAGGGAAATAATGGAACTCTGACATTTAATTAGATCAAAGCTCGCAAAGTTGCTGAATTCATCAGCCTATGAAGGGATTGTTTTTCTCCAGCTCTGATGACCTCACTTCATTTTAGACATTAAAAAGCTAACAAATAAGGTTACAGAGATCACATTGCATTCCCCATAAAAACAGCCATTACGCAGACCAAGCACCCATCATCATTAAAAATGCACATCCCCTACCAAAGCCAGCACCATCACGATTTATAATTAACCAGCTGCAGATGAGGATTCAGCTGAGCATGTTTTATACTGAAATAAGTAGTATGTGGGTTCACGATGATTTTAGACTAGTAAAAACCAAACAATAATGATACCTGTTTGATATTACAACAACAAAAATAGAAGTCCTGGGGTGATGTCTTGATTTTAGGTGCAAAAAGGGCAGGCAAACTTTTGCAAACTGTCAAAGTTTTACAAATGTGATATACTAAATATGCTCTAATAAGAGAATGTGGAAATTCAATTGTACACTCTGTGCCTTGCTCAAGGGCATATTGGTAGTATACAGCAAGTGATCTGTTTAGCTACCAGTCCAATTTCCAGACATGATCTGAGCTTGACTTTAATTGGCAACCCCTCAGTCTTTTTTAAAGACTGGACTGCTGCTGCATACAGAAAAAAATGCCAATGTATTTGAGCGATTTTGACAGTTCTCTCTTTACTGATTGAAGCTGTTTTTTGTTAAAAATGACTGAAAAGTACACACACTTGAAAATATATGCCAAAGTTTGAGTTACATTAGCTGTTTGGTTACTGAAGGGCATTTGATGACCTGGCACATTAGATACTGTACCACTTATCCATTGCATGGGATAAGTCTCACATCCATCTACTTATCCAAAGTTTTTGGAAAAGGCAGAACCTGTGAAAAAGAGTCTCAAAAGGTGATTGGACAAATGTTCTTTCTGTCTTGTTTATTACAGGCCAATCAGAGTAATGAAGCATATGACGTGGTATCTCCAAACTTGCTGGAGCAAGATGGTGAATCAAATTTGTGGTGAAGCTGGTCAAGAGAAGAGGAAAAACTTTTTTTTTCACCAAGAAAATCTTTTAGAGCAAGGAATGCAGTCTGGTTCTAATAAAACTGTCACTCTACTATAGCTACATCTGAGCCAGTCACTACACCAGTGGCAGATATTCAGTGTGTCTCAAATTGCATACTTCTGTACTAAATACAAAATATTTTGAGTGCATGAGTGCACACAGCGATTTCCAAATGTACACAAATACAGTACGCTACTGGCATATCAATAACGTCCAACAATGAGTATGGAGTGATGGACACCTGTCAACCACAATAAATGCCATATTGGTGCTGTAGCAGATGTTGTAGTGCTAGCAAGCTAGCTTGCTAGCTAATTTTAGCATGCAACTAGCTAACATGTTATTAGCAACAGTAGCAGATTTCACTCAAGAAAAGGGTATTTAAGTCAAAATAAGTTCATTTTCTCTCAGCGAACAAAGCTAACAGAAAATACAAGTTACCTGCTGGTAGAAAAAGGTAGAAGAAGAAGAAAACAGTGGCAGTTTAACTGTTGTCACTTCCTGCTAGTACAAATGGCAGTGTGCGATTTGAGACAATGCTAACCTGCTGTGATTAAGTGCTCTGTACTGCATTTAAATGTACTATGTTACAGCATACTAAGGGGGGGGGCAAAGTCGAGCTTGACACATGTCTGGGTAGCCAAGGGCAAGCTCGATGGCATCTCTCTTGCCCGGGCCTTTTCACCCCTGGTAAGATGCCCTGAGACCAGCGGCGGTTTTTGGGCCCTTGGGACATCCAAGGGATTCATGGGAGCCCAACTAACCACTAAGATGGTACCCTAGGCTTTGCCAACTGGCCACCTCCACCCCTTAATCTGCCCTAAAGATGTGGACTTTGTTATTTTTCAATAGATTATGTTCCCATTCCCCTGATAATATGCAAGGACATCCAGAGAATGACTGGGTTTGTGCAAATCCTCTTTTTCACCCGGTGGCGCCCTCAGGTGGCTTACTCGCCACATCTGTGTCTTACTCTAGCCTCAGTTTTAGGTTCAAACATGCCTTAAAGTTCTGCACAATACTGGAGGTTACTGTAGCTCATGTGTCAGGGGCTGTCACGTTGGAGAGATGGTGTGCATTTTTACAATTCATTCTTTCTTGTTACATAACTTATGTTGCTAGTGTTGCCCTAAAAAATAATTTTTGCATGAAATCAAATAGAAAACTTGAATAACATTTCAGTGACATTAAACCTCCTGGTAAACAGCAATGTGCCTGCCCTTGAGTCAGACTGGCCTCACCTCTAGTTAGGCATAACTCTTGGCCTTAACATTTTTGGGAGCTCATTCAAAATTCACCCAGTATACATTGTGTGTCAATAAGGACCAAATTTGTTTTTGAAGGCTGTTGTCCTGTTTATTCCTGCTGTAGAATCAGGATTGTTTTCAATACCATAGACTGCCCCTTGGTCTCCTCCCTCTCTGATTTTATTAACATGCAATTTAGACCTTCATGCTTCATATCATTGAGTCAACAGGGTTTTTAAAATTACAACATTGATCTGTCTCCTTTATTTACAATTGCTCTGTAGGCTTTGAATCATAATAAACCCTGAAATCCAATTAAATCATTACCAAGAAAACCAGCATTAGCATTTATCACAGAGCTCTTTCCTCCTGTTGCAGCTCTTCATCCATACAGCAGTGGGTATGTGCTCTGCTGTGTTTGTGTGTCAGTTGTCTGAATGTCAGAGTGAGCTCATGTGTGAATATTTGAGCATGTGTGTGTTTGATGGAGTGAAATAACACTAGATGTGGATTCAGGGGTGTGTGAGCTCATTGATCTGTGACGTGGGAGTAGAAACAAGTGAGCATCGATCTGGAAGTTTGCAATGCACCGTCACTCACTGCTGCTGTTACTGGACATTGATTTCTAGGCTGTTATGATTGCTTCAGTATTGGTGATGGAGAAAATATCGATATCTTCATTTTAAACAGTGCATATATATAAATACAGTATGTATAATTACATGAGCAGACTCTTAAGATTACAGCAAGAGAGTGAGAAGGTGTGAGCTGCACATGTTGTGAGTGTTTAGGAGCTTAGCGCTGTTATTTGTTCAATGGTCGCTATGGCAACCTGCCTCACCTCTCAGCCACTGCTGCAGAAGGCTGGAGGAGACACACACATTATATGAATGCAAACACACATACATATTCATGCACTTTTCCTCCTCTCCATCAATCAGTCACATTTCTTTCTTCTGTTTTTTCTTTCTTCATCCCCTGTCAAAATATCATCTATCATCATTTACACATTTTCCCCATACATTTCACTTTTCCCTTTCTTCTCCTCTTCTTTTTTCCAAGGAATGTCTACATGTCAGATCCCTTAATAGATCCCACTGACTTGACAGATTTATTGTTCTGGTCTGTCATCTTAAAGACAGTTCTGATGCTTTCATATTGCTGTTAGGATGAAGGAATCTTCCCAGAAACACACATAAAGACACACAACTGGACTAACACCCTGCTGTGTGTCACATCAGTGAGATATGCAGGCCTCCAGCTGATTATATGGATTAAATCCAACAGATTTACTTTTATTAAATGCTGTAAAATTTAAAAAACTAGAGAACTAACTAACCAGGTAACATTGTCAATATCTGAGAGCTATACTGACTTTTCATGATCAGCTTTTTAATCCATTAAATTCAATGTAATTTTCACACTTAAATTGCATTTTTTTGTATCATTCCATGGTTTGGAAATCTAAACTTGGCCAATAAAATCATCTTGGTAATATTGGAAAAGCGTACGGCGAAATCTCAGGTAGTCATAAGGCCGTGTTGATGGCCATTTATAACAGGCAGGTCCAGAGGTGGGCTACTGCTATACAGGGCTGAGTGTGAGCTTTTGCCCATAGGTGGATATTTAAGGTCTCCTGTGATGAAGACTGAAAGACTCTTTGTCTCCTTTAAATCCAGTGCATTAGTTTGCTCAATGGCAATAAGCCCTTAGGTTTCCCCCTTCTCTTCCTGCACTAATATTTCTCATTTGCACATCTTCACATTGCACTTTGCATTATTTGGCAGTAATATCCATTTCAGTTTGAGCTCTTATCACATTTTATTGCTAATTTTGTGCATGTTGTTTCTTGAATTTTGAAGGCAGTCTGAAAAGGGCAGTCTGTTGCATTGTTTATCCCGATTTGCACTTTTATTTTTTGATAAACTGATAATCCCTGTTTGTCAGGTAGGAATGTAGTTAGAGGTAGAGCTTTGTGATATGGACCATAAACAACGATAAACGAATAAATGTTGCCACAATATCAGAACTTACTAAAAGTTACTAAAACCAAACCAAAAGTTACTAAAACCAATCTAATGTGGATTAAGATATGCTTGACTATGCCTTAATGGCTACCTAATGGCTGACATGGTAAATAGACAATAATTTTCAGGACCTGTAGGAGGCCAGTCAAATTTCAGCAGGCCCAGTTCAGCCACCACTGGCTCCGCCCCTGAAATCTTACTGGTACTGCTATTTGTTGCTGTAATCTATCAAGAGGATATAAATCAAGATATTGATATTATTTTGGTTTCCATTTTATTTTCACCATTCACAGTGTCATCTCAGTTTAGTCACAAAAAACAAACCAATAACTTCCTCTTGTTAAAATGTTTGTTTAGTAATGTATTCAATCACCACCCCCCCCCCCCCCCGCAGCACTTATATTAACAGCCCAAATGATGTAATTTGTTGTTAATTGTAAACACACAAGCTTAATGTGGTAATGTGGGCCATTTTCAATATTATTTCTTATTTATTTCTTATTTACTGCCAAACAAAAATCAGCCTCAGGCCATAGTTTGAACTCCCCATGATATAAGGTATCAGGTTTAATGGGAAAGTTTCCTTGATTTTCTTTTACTTTCCTCACTCAAAAGAGCTTATCAGCTTGTTAGTGGAGATAGTTTAGGGACAGACGCAGGTGATGTCTGATGCTTGAATGCTTTTAGGACTCAGTGTAAGTTGTGAAAGTGGCAGACGGACTGTAAAAATATATTGAGGTTGTCATTATTTTTTTACCCTTCAATACCATATCTTAAAACAAGATAAAATCTTCATTTTTTTAAATTGTTGCAAGTTTGAAAATCTAAAGAAAAGTAATTATCCTCACTCAAATTTTGACCAAGACAGAAAGAGCACTTTCTAAATTGCACAAATTCATTAGCAACTTTTCGAAAAGATGGGTGGAACTTGCATGGAGGTAGCCCTCACTCCTCATCAGTCCCACCCATTTTCCACATGCAAGAAAATGTGTCAAACCCCAGTCACCTCTCACGTCTCCAAATTCATCTTCACCTTGTTTCTCTCTGTTACTTTCCTATCCTTATTCTGTTGCATTCATGCCTCTGTGCTCTTCACCTTATTTTCTCCTCATCTCTTAATCCATCCACCCCCCTTTAAGCTCCTTCCTGTTTATCACCCACCTCTCCTCAAGATTGATCGATTTTTCGCAAGTCTGGAAGTCAGCACCACTGTCTTTATAGCATACTGAGCTGAAAGAAAGAAGATATAACAGTGTTTTTCTGTAACACAGCCAAATACAAGAATAACACGGTAAAAATATTTGTGAATCCAGCTGAAGCTCAACTCTGGGGAGGCTGTGCTGAGAAATTGGTTTGTCCTTCACTTGTGTACCAAGGTGATAGTTTCATGTTATCCATAATGTTATGAAAACATAAACTTCACACAGAAACTAGTCCTCTAAACGGACAGTCAGGTTTCAAACCAACCTGTGGCTTCTTTCTCATGTCATTTACTTTTATATCAACAGTCCTACCAAAATAACGGCAAAAAAGCCCCAAAACTAAATCATTAAAAAGTGCTTAAAACATTTGAAATTTCACATGTCAGTTATTATGCTGCATAGCTTCTCTTATTCAAACTCCCCAAAAGGTCAAGTGTGAATTTACGTTTGGAAATCCTCAAATAGACTGTCCTCTTTTCTTTTATCCTTTAAACTTGTGTTTTTTTTCAGGGCTTTTCCAGGCATCTTTAGACTGCAGGATTAATTGTCTTGGTTTCCTCTAATCTGTCACTTTTTTCTTCCCTCTTGTTCTCCACAGTCGGCCACGGTCAGAGTGAAGGTGACAGGATGAACATCAAAGACTTCCAGATCTACATCAGAGACTCCCTGCAGCACATCGACCTGATGAAGAGCCGCCACCCTGACCTGCCTGTCTTCATCGTGGGTCACTCCATGGTAAGACTTAGCCCATGTTTTAATTGCCATTTTAAAATGTCGTTTTTTTGTTTTTAGGAGAAGTTGGCTGCTGGATTGGACAGTTTTTGCTAGAAGACATCATTGAGATGACTACCAAATGTTTAAGTTATTCAGACTTCACTGTCATTGGCAACTGGACATGAATATTTATGCTATACTTGCTCAAGTCCGAGTCCATTCACCTGAATGCAGTAGTTCTGATGTCATTTGAAAGTATCAGGGTTATGTGTGTCCTTGCTGAGCTGTATGACTGAAACATCTCACTGAAAAACTTGCCTGCTTTTAAGTCAGTCATTCATCCTTGGTCCATAGCACACTTTATACCCACTACACAGGTCTTTTTTAATCACATGATTTCAAATATTACTACTGAGAATCTAATTTAAAGAAAGATTGCCCTCCATTTGCACCTGCTTAACCTCACACACAATCCAATTCACAAAGCACAGGCACTACTTAAATGCACCTCTGACTACTTAGCAAACCAAATAGCATTGCTGTGCACAAGAGCTGTTTGTGAATATCAGTTGATGCTGTCGTTTGGGGAATAATTAGCCCTTTTTATGCAAATCAGTCACACTGCAAAATATGGCTAGATCACAGACTCCATTTCTAGCTGACAGGTGCATTGAGGGGAAAAAAATCACTGTACACTAAAAGTTGGTGGTAGTGGCACTGTAGTATTAACAAGATATGTCACACAAAAACTTTCCAGTGACAGTGACAGTGGTGAAATTCTAGTGAATGTATGACCTAGAATTAGCCTTTCAATGCTAATTGATTGCCCTGATTCCTGTCATCAGGCCTCAAGCTGGAATGTTCATTCCTGACCAGGGAACAACCTGACCATTCACTTTTGTTAAAGGGGAGAAATGCAGCCGCTACTGTCATGGTTATATTGTACTGCAAACCTGTCATAAGGCAGGCACAGAAAGTTGTAGCTAATCCAATCAGCTTAAACCAATACAAACATTCATTTGTGCCCATGTCCATTAAATTTCTGGACAACAGGTAATGTGAGACGTACAATGGGACTGTGCAATGTACCAGTATGTCACTGCTGCCAATTTTTTTTTTTATGTGTACGTGGAAAGTTTTTAGATGGAATTACTGCTGTTACAGGATGGACTGTTGAGTTTTGCATGATCTCTATTTATGTATTCATTGATTTTGTAACTGTGGGGGCATTAAAGTCTGTTTTATCTTATCTCAAACATGACGCCATGACAACCAGTGAAGAACCTAGTGTGGATTCAGCAATACTTTTGATAATGCACAATATTTCTTTTTTACAAAAACACAAAAATGAACTGAAAGCTTTTCTTGATGGAAAGAGGTTTTGGTCATTTCCCAGCTAACTTTGGCAAGAGTTTTGATTTACGGTCTGGTTCTTCTGACAAGGAACAACAAGTAATTTACTCCCAGGGTCAGTGCATACCTGCTACATGATGTGTTTTATTTTCTGATTGGCCCATCTTAATCCAATCACCTGAGATTTTTTTTTCTTCTCTGAGGTTCTGTCCTCCCTTTACACAGTGTATGAGCAGCTGCCCAGATGGGTCAAATCTGTTGTGTCAGGTTAAAATATAATTTAATTGTCTGTAAATGAGTATTTTAAATACTACTTTGTCATTACCTTAGGTATGTAATCAGGAGTGAATCAGTCCAGGGATATCAGCTCAATGCTTCATCCACATGTGTGGGGACAGTTGTTGGCTGTTATGCATGATGAGGATGAAGTGGTTTTCTTTCTCATTAAGTTGCCATTGCTGATTCTATTCAGGGATGTTTTGTTTTAAATGGTGATAGCACCACTACACAGTAGAAATAGTTTACCCTCCCAGCAGTCATCTTTATGCAGACAAAACTTTATCCTGTCAGCATGAAAGCAAAGCTCTGCATAAAGATGCCTACAGCTTCACTCACATTCAGAGGTCGTAAAAAAGTGAATTGCTATGAGCAGGAAAACATCATGGGCGTGTTATAATAGCGCAAATTAGACCTTGGGATAGAGAAGATAGCAGGATCAAATGGTGGACAGTTTTCAGAGCAGCTGTAGTCCATTCTTAGTTAAGCAGGTCCTGAAACTCCTGCTGTCCTCAGCTCCTTTCATATAGCAAACAGTCAACGTGGTTCTACTAGAATTCATGAAGTTTTTCATACTTGCTTGCTCGTATAAATAGTTTGAAGTCCAAAGAAGCTTAAGTGTGAATGCACCAGGTATTAGAAACTTCATCACATGGAAGTACGTAGGATGATCTCTGTTTTGTATTAAGAGAAGTTTGTCTGCCTCATTCTCTTTTCTGCTCACCATCGTTTCCCAACATTATCTTTATTTTATTAAACACCATTAAGCATGTTTTGGCGACACTAACTCAGAGACAATACTGAACACTCTCTTCTCATGCACATTTTTGTCTCTTATGCTCTTTTAATGGTTATAACCAAATCCTTTTTTATTGCATGGACAATTTACCACCGTGAGGTTCACATGTGAAAGGCACTGTTGGAAATTTTAAGATCTCAATGTCCCAAAATTCTGTTGAAACTGACAGCTTTTCATGTGTGAAAGAGGCTTTTGACATTTGTTCCTGTTGTTTGGTGTAAATTTACATACCATTGTTTCAGAGCTCCTTTTGTACAGTAAGCCTGTCACACTGAGCGGAAAAGCTGCATGAAATTCAAAGTGAAGGGTTTTACTGCAGCACAGTGACACTCAAACCAAAGAAAGGCCCACACTCTTCTTTTAGTATGAAGTGATTTTATGGCCCAAAATAGACAGTTATGAAAAACATGTTTGCATGTTATTGTGCTCAGAGCTGATTGAGATCTTGATTAAAGTACAACAACACTACACTAATCAGTGTCGAGGAGAAACAACAAAATGTGGAAAAATGCTTAGACGCTATGATTTATATGACAATAATGTGGTTTGCCTGATTCTAATATGGTATAACAGTATACATTATGTCTGTATGATGGCTAAATCCTGTTTTATTCTAGGAAGAGTTCATGGTGATTCACTGTAGTGATTCTGCTCAGAAAACTCCTGCTTACCTTTAACACAGTGACACAGATTCTTCACAGCTGCTGGGCATTAAAACACTCCAACAGAGCAGTTTCAGGTTCACTGACCCGTCCTGCTGACTGCGAGAGGTGTACAGTCACTTACAGCCAGACAACTACGTAATGTTGAGAGTAAAGTCTGATGTTCTGTGACTGTGACTGTGTGTTATTTTTCAGTGCTATTCTAAGGATTGCTAAACTTTCAGGCTTTTAAACCAGTCATTCAAGCCTATATGTGCCTTATTTTCAATTCAATAATGTGTTTTGAAGTGGGAAAAAAAGGGTGCACCCAAGAGAAATATTATCATTCATCCAATAAGCCAGACATTTTTGGGTATTGTTGATGTTATTTATTTTTGTTGGATTTTTTTTTTTTTTTTAATTGATTGATGTTGATATCTAATGAGGGACAGGAATGATGGGGAACATAGAGGAGACAACATCAAGCAAAGAGCATTGCCCAGAAATTGACCAAGGCTGCTGCAGTAATGTCCCAGACTGGGTTGTGCAGGCTTTTCCAGGCGAACGCCCCTGAACCTTAACTTTCATTTTATTTATATATGTATTTCCTTCAGCGTTCCTGCAAAGGTCGACTAATCAATGTCTTTTTTTGTAGCTTCAAAGCATTTGGTCAAAGTTATGAATGAAGCACCTGTAGAGGTGCAGGCTCTGCTCGTTGTGATGCATAATCACTAATAAGTGCTTGTTTAATGTGGTTTTTAAACACCTGGAGATAATATTGTACACCCCGGTAAAATCTGGAGAGGCTTTGAAGTATTTAGAAATGAATACTGTCCAGTCCTCCTACTGGATATCAAATTTCAGTATGCACTGAGGTACATCCACATATAACACTAAGGAAGGCCACTCCTTATCCAAACGCCCAAAAAAGATGGTAATCGGTGTTAATGTTAAGTTTAAACGGGATCACAATATTGTTGATTGTCATTGTCTTTGACTAATCAGATTTTGGAGTTTGACAAAATGTGGGGATTATTTGACATCTTCAGTCATTCTGGTTCGCCTTGCTGTATATCAAAATTTAGAAATTTAACAAATTCAAAATTGAGTAAAATTGAGATTAGCAGAGATTTTGGCCAATAATTCTGCCAGTACATCTACATTTATGTTCTTTACTGTTCTATTAGCTATAAATATTTTTAGTTATAATTGTGTTAAATTTAATGATGGAATAGAATTCTTAAATTCTTTATAGTCCCAAATGTATCTTTCTAAATGTGCTGACATGCAGCTGAAATAGGATGTTCATTGAGAAAAATTACGTAAAGGCTGAACAGCTTCAAGGCTGTCCAGGAAACTATTTTTAACTGATCCGTTTATTCAGTTTTTCACAGAGCTGCATTCAATAACACTGCCTCTCACTGTTGTGCTCTGTGACCCACTAACTGTCATCACAGCCAACAGACAACAAACAGTTGTGATTTGTTATATAATACACCATCTCTGCCAATGTTTTGTAGGTCAAATAAATGCTAAGTCCCAAGAACCTGTTTCTATTGGGTGAACAAGCAGCTAGGATCCTGTATTTTTAGAGAAGGCACCCATGGTTTCACATATGCAGCTTTAGCTTTAGTGCAATATCCTGAATTACATAAAGAAGAAGCTTCCCTCGCTGTCAAAAAACTGTGTTTTTGTTCTTTTAGCTCACAGCTGGAAGACTCTTTTCAAGCAGGAACAGGAGTCTATATGCAAATTCATTAAAGAAATGTGCAATGAGAAGCTTTGAGCCTTGTTATCTCACAGTGAGGAATATTTCAGTGGACTGTTGGATTTTTCAGGAAGGCTTTGTGCAAGAACTAGTCTTTGAAAGTATACATAGTTGATAGTTTTAGTCCTTTAAAGCAACAATATGGAACCATTCCAACCAAACATTTAGTTTCAAAGGTGATCTCATAGTGTAATAGCTTGAAACAGGGAGAATGTTGTTCATCCAGTTTTCACAGACTGCCCTTTTGCCTGCAGCACTACTTAACTTCAAATATGTAGGAACAAGATTCTTTCTCAAGAAGTGTGTATTGCTTTACTGTACTAGTTCATACACCAGCCTTCAGCTAAAAAGAAGCCAGTTAGGCAGTCACAGTACTGTGACTACTAATACTGTGGCTGAGGCTGGAGAGAAAACATTTACCTCCAATTTCCACGTCACGATCTGACGGTGAATCATAATAAGGAGCAAATCATGCTCATCAGTCCCTGAAGTGCCTCTCCGATCTGCCTTGTTGATTTGCAGGTCTATTTTCTGCTGCCCTGCCAAACCTTCTCAATCCACGCAGAGCAGATCCATCCAACAGCCAGTAAGACGGACAACATATCCAGTCGACTTCAAAATACAACACAATGCATGGACTCCTGATAATTAATCACGTCTCATTCTACAGCACAAGCAAAAGGTTACCAGCAGGTCAGTGGGTTGCAGAGAGACAACAGCACCATTTAAGAGGAAAAGTTATCTGTGGTAAAAAGCCACAGAAATGTGCATGAATCCACGGATTCTTTGTAGCAAACATTAATCTTTTAACTTAATAATGAACTCACCACTGGCGGAAACAGTAAAATTGTGGAATCATGTTGGCATGAAATCGACCACAAAAAGGCTGAATAATCAGCTTGTTGACATACTATTCTTACATGAACTGGCAGTTCCCTCTCGATCTCTGTTCTCTTGTCTCAAGCTGATCAGGGCTACGTTACGTTGTGCAGCCAGACATGCTTCCGGTGTGTCATTTGCCCTCAGTCAGAGCAAAACTGTGGTGCTGTGGATTGCGGCACAGCATGCATATGTGGGAATGATAGGTTAGTCCCAGTACATTTGGACTCATGGTCTTCTTCAGCGTTGTCAGCTAACACTGAGGAGGACTTAGAATCAAAACATGCCCGTTGTTAGCATTACCTAGTCTAGAAATAAAATCAGCTAACATTTTTTTGAGTGTTGAGTCCTTTTTTTTTTTTTTTTTTTTTTGTGCGTTAAGAAGTTTATTGTTTGGAGTGTTCTCCTTTTTTGCTTTCTGAGTCCCAATACAGCCCTTGCCCTTCAGCCCTACCTCTAAGACTCACATCTAGGTGTGGGTTTCCTAGTACTTGTTAAAATGGTGCAGTAGGGGACATACTGGGGATACATTTCCCTCAACCCATAGAAGCCCACGGGCTGTTTTTGCACTTTTGCCAATACTTTTCTGATAATTTAAAACCACTCAGATAATGTTTACCGTGCTCAGGTTTGGAATCATTTTTGATCATAACCTCAACTTTATGAAAAGAAAATTATTTTTTAAATTTTAACTCACTGTATTAAATTTAGGATGTCAAAAAATGACAAAAAAAAAAAACAACTGAAAATGGAATTTAAAAAATCTCATTAAAAAAATCTATATCAAAATATAATAAAGTTGCCATTTCAAGAGTTGGAAATGAAGAAAACTTTGTAACTTCATTCATTAAAGTGGTAAAATTACAGATCAAGCTAAAAAGGAATACTTTATATGGAATACATGCATCTATAGGCATTTTTTGTCCCCTAATCATTGCCCCAGTTCAAAATGATTTTTTTACTTATACAGAGAACAATATGGCATTCTTGTATTCTTGTATTGGATTCCCAAAAAGTGCAAATTAAACATACAAATATGTTTAAGGTAAATGCAGAAAAATATAATTATATACAGTACGTAGGTGTTTTCCATTTTTAACTTTCCTACTGTATAATGTTTTATTAACACATACAGGGAGAATTATATTGCAAAGATGTGTGGATGGTAAAAATATAATGTAGTTTTTACCTTTGAGAAATGTGACATTAAATTCCATAGTTTTGAAGAAATTACCAACCCACAGTCCCGTTCAGTATGGACCACTGTACCCCATGTGTAAAATTTTTTTTTTTATAACAGATTCAAATGATCATATTCCCTGTTTTAGTTGACCCATTGATGTCAAACAACAACTTAAGGAGAGATTCAATATCACACTTTCCACACAAAATGCAGTGCAAATGTGGCTTTGTTTTTATGCAATAACATGGCAAAAATAGTGCGTGATGATGTCACTCCAGTGGATTTTCCAAAGCCAGAAATCTCCAAGATTGCTTTGACAAGACGGCTGCTCAAGCTGTAAAAGAATGGGACAAACATACTGTAGATAGTTTCCTCGTTTTAGAGATGTTCAAGTATTCATTAATTACACAACCATCATATCAAATCAGTGTTGTTGCAACACATTAGAGTCATTTTATTACAAACAATTGATAAAATTAATTGTTCAGTGTATAGTCCAGCAATATAGTAAGGGACAACTACTGATGAGTTTTCAGGTTCTTAAGTAGTCTTCCTTTTTCACAGGGAAAGATTTCACCACTAACCCCTTTTAATTTGTAAAATTAGAAATGGGACTGAGCCAAAGAGAGAGCAGCAGACAGGGTTTTCCCCAGGCATGTGGAGTAGTCCGCCTGTACGAAAAAGTAGCCAGCTTGGGGAGCCTGAAAGCTTGAACAGTTAATTCCCTGCAATCTGAGGAATATTTAAGCGAAAAAAAATATGGTGGGCATTCAGTGATGCAAAAATAAAGCATATCGATTTACTAAATACTGACATAGGTTTCAACTACCTCATACATGAAGCTTGCATAGTTGCAAGATTTGATCTTTCAATTTTCACATGGTTATTTTAAAAATAATGTTTAATGTACAAGAAAGTCACATAAGAATTGTTTACAACTTTAAATACTTAAATTGAAAGAAAACCTTTCTTGTAAACCTTATATAACAGCCACAGACAGATTATATGAGTGATTTTCCTACAGTAAGGGGATTTGATTCACGTTTAGGCATCAAATAAAAAATTTAATACTAAAATAATTTATTTTAAATTGATGCATTTTTAAAAATCTTGAATGTATAGGAGAAGTGAGTTGCCCTAATTTTATCAAATCAGTGATAGAAAAAAAGCAGCCAACTGTATTCATCTCTGCAACAAATAACTAAAGTAGCCATTTAGACTATATGGTTGTCTATTAGGGGGAAGTGTTAACAGCGCTATGTGTATTTGATGCAAGTACACGTGTACTTGGTGACCTACAGTGGGTGCAAAAGAACTACAAACTGAAATTCTACTAATTTTTACTGTAAATAATGGGTCCTTAAGCAGTTGATTGAACTTATCATTAAGAGTTATTGACCTGATCATTGAGGGATTCATAAAATGAATCATTTAGTTCTGCAGGCAGGGTTGAACACTGCAGAAGAAGAAAACCTTTGTAATTTCTTGGTCAGAGAATTACTGGATTCTGGCTTCATCATAGCTTACCATGAAAATACATTAGACTGTGTAAATTACTTTATTGTTATTTAAATCTGCAAAATCAATTGCTCCAAATGAATTGAGAGAACCAACAATGCAGAAAATGTAATTATGAATCTAATGATTTGTGAAAAGACTGCGTGTTCATGTGCCATCATATATTTCCACAGTAAAGAAAAGTCATTTTGTGGATTCAGACAACACAAAGATTTATCTTCAGAGTGAGCCATTCAGCCGTCTCCTTTCAGTTCAGCGGCTTCTTCTCCTAAATCCAATCATGTTTAATCGTAGGCTATCAATTCAGCTTTCATGTGCTTTAAACAACAGTCCATTAGATTCATGAGTCTGTTTTTGCAAACCATTTATGTCCCATCCTTCACAGTGAAACAAGGCTGTGTTTATATAAAGACTGTGTGACTGAATCCAAAACAACCTGAGGTTGTTGGAGCACAGGCGCAAGGAGTGTTGTGTAAATTAAAGTGGGAGATGGAGGCTGAGCGCCTGTTTAGACATCACAGTGTGTAAATATTAAGACAGAGCTGGCCAAAGTCACAGTGGTACATCCTTCCTCTCACTTCTCCCTTTGCTCATTTCAACTTTTCTCTCCTAGTTCCTCTCGACCATCGGTGCATTGCTCAATCTGACATTTCATCAGATGTGTGTTCAGGCTGCCATGTGGGCCTATCCACATGTTCTCCTTTTATCTGCTTTAATTTCCTGTTCATACCACAGGACCCTTCTTTTCATATACCTCTGTCTGCTTATCCATCTGTCCTTACAACTCTAATAAACATAAAATCTCACTGATACTTGCAGCAAATATTTGAAAGTTTTAGGATAGACTTGAGCCTGGCTATCGAAGATCAAATTTCCGGACCAGTGTTAGCATTGTTGCTTACTTGTGAGCATATTTCAGCAGTGCCTGGCAATTTTATTGTCATCAGCACAAATGACAACCTCGATGTGTGTACTTTTTGGCAAATTCCAGCCTGGCCTCCTGTTCTTCTTGCTAATGAGTGGTTTGTATCTTCTGGTGTAGCCTCTGTACTTTTGTTCATGAAGTCTTTAGTGAACAGTAGATGGCGATACATTCACTCCTGTCCTCTGGAGGTTGTTCCTGATGTCACTAACAGTTGTTTTAGGGTCTTTCTTTACAGCTTTCACAATGTTTCTGTCATCAACTGATGCTGTTTCCTTGGTCTAACCATTCACAACTGTTACTGAGTACACCAGTGGTTGCTTTCTTCTTCAGGACATTCCTAATGGTTGTACTGGCTACGGCTATGTTTGTGCAATGGCTCTGATTGATTTTCAATCTTCTCTCAGCTTCACAGTCACTTGTTTTTCACCCATAGACAGCTCTCTGGTTTTCATGTTGGTTACACCTCTAACTATAAATACAGTCTGCACAGGCAAAACCAGAATCTGAAACTCAGAGGACTGTAGAGATTAAGGGCTATTTATTGTGTAAACGATCAATGTAATAGGACACACCTGGGCACCAAAACACACCTGTCAGTCACATGTTCCAATACTTTTGCTCACATGAAAAATGTGAATTTAAGCAAAAGGTGCTTTCTTCAAAGTTGTTGATCAGATCAAGACATAAACACCTGGAAATAAAAGCTGAAATGTTGATCTATTGTCTCATATTCATCTAGTCTACAGCAAAAATAAAGGAATTGTGCCCACCATTCCAATACTTTTGGAGGGGACTTCATTTTCCTCATTATCAGCAATGTTTGAAGGGAATGTTTCCATACAAGAGAATCTCTCTTTTAAATATAGGTGGACAACCTCTTTTTTTTTTTTTTTTTTTTTAATAATCCTGCAGTACGCCTTTGTTCTGCTGTCCTCAGAGGGATCTACTGACAATTCCATGCTCTACAGAGTAGAAAATAGAGGGCATTTCCTGTTATGTCATTCTGGTTAAATATTGTGGTGTGTAACCTTTCCTGTTTTATTTTGGCCTTGTCATAGCTCTGTTTTGTTTTAAGGGAAATTGAGTCTTTCAAATATTTCCACAGCACAAATAAATTTCCCTTCCTGACCAAAGTTCACTGACAATCTGTTGATGTTGTTAACCTTAACCTGACCCTACCTTGAAAGGCAAGCAACCAAAAAAGGTGCTATGTGACCTTTCTTTTGTTTTCTCATTTGTCCTCCTTTGCCTGACTTATATTACATTTTCTTCTCTTCTTTGACACTCTTCTTCTTCTTCTTCTTCTTCTTCTTCTTCTTCTTCTTCTTCTTCTTCTAACTTGGAAAAAAAACATAAATCCACGGCCTGAAGTTTGGGAAACCCAACCCCAGTCCAGTTTTGTGTCACTGTTTTTACAGGCCTGATTTCCCAGCCTTCCACTGTTGTGACTCCTCATCCTGTTTCTATTATCCTGTTCCTCTTCCCCTCTGTTTGTATGTGTTTCTGTTTAACAAGGCCTGGATGAAACAATGGAAACCACCTGTGGTTTCTACGGTTTGTTCAGAGGCGCTGCTACAATGATAACATCCTGAGGAGACTGTAGAGCTGTTAGCAGCCCAGTCAGAGTCTTTGTTCAGTAAAGGCAGCGTCCCACTGCTGGAGCATCACCTGCATCACTGGCAGTAGCTTTTCACACTTTTATCTGTCAGCAGTCATTAGCTAGATCCCTAAGGAAAACCAACACAAGGATAAAATTAGTTATAACTGGATTTTTCAGATTGTACTGGTGTAATGGAAAATAGATTCATATTGACTTTGTTGTTCAGGTATTCGCCTCACTGACTGAGGTCACAAAAGTGTTTCTATTAGGGATGCATGGTTGAATGGTTAAATTTGTTCTTTAAATAGCAACAGCTCTGGCAACAGCACTGATTGGCATATATACGTAGAAATCAGCACTACAAGAGTGGTGCAATGTATGAGTAGTTTATTTCTGTTAAAACCAGGACAGGGACTGTTCAAAACCAGGACATAGTAGTGTTTTATAGTTGTTGGGACTTTAGACACTGAGCCTGAAAATGGGAAGGTCACTGGGGATGCATGATCAGTCTGGTACCAGTATCAGCAGAAATCAAAACTTCAGCTGATATTTACATCTAGGACGTTGCCTGTGTATTTCAGCATATATTGTGAATTTTTTCCGAACATACTAATAAATTAGTGGAGTTTGAGGCTGAACCAACAGACCTGTGTCAGGTGAGGTATTTTTCTTTAATTATCAACATTCTTTAAATTTTAAAGTGTTTTTGTGGACTAAAGTTTGTTTCCTTGGTCATCCTTAAACATTAAAGTGTGTCCAAAAGGACTGAAATTTCTTTTCTGAAAAGCATACTTAATATCTGTAAAAATCAATCAATCTATCGGCATATCTGATATCTGCAAAATCCAATATCGTGCAACCCTAGTGGTCACCCTAGGCTCATGGTGTGGCATGTTCTCGTGTTTGTCTGTACATAACTGTGGTCAGGAGTTTAAGACCTGACAATAACTTATTACCTGAGCAAGTGTTTGATCAGAATGAAATCGTTGCATTATTGTCACCAACAAATGACTGAGATATATATTAATGTCAGACTTTTCTTTTTGAATTACTAACGTAGAGTCAAATAGCTTCAATTTCCCTGGATTATTGTGCTATTTTCCACAAAAATGGCCAAATCCTTGACTTTTTCAGAACAAAATAACATCTGCAGAAAATTTTAACATGCATGATAAGATGATAAATAATACAGTTGTGTTAATTAAGACTGCTGAAATGTCTGCATAAGTCAGCAAAGGCCTTCAGGAATTTTCAGTGCTTAATCTGTTTGCATTTTAAATTTTTGACAGTCATTGTGGATATATTCACATCAAATCCAACATAAAAAGACAGACAAGGAAGTAAGTGTTCTGTAGTATTTAGGCAGTGTCTTTAGACACACTTTATCCTGAACATTAGCATGTTAGCATCCCCATTGAGCTTGTTAGCTTACAGTCTCAAAGAGTGCCTAGTTTTAGAAGAACTGCTTTTTCTAAATTATTTTTTAAAGAATTATAGCAGTTTTTTATCATCTGAAACAGTTTATGCTACAGTTGCACATTGTAGCTTCTGTGCCACCACACTGATTCACAATTTCACAGTTTTCTCTGCATCGTGTTGGGATGATCAGAATTGGAGCACTTTGTTGGTGTTGTATCATCTCATGGGAATCCTAACTAAAGGCTTCAGCTCTCTCTCTCTCTCCCCCAGTTTTCTTTTTCTCCATCAGGATTTCTGGCTGAGGATCATTTGTCCTACTTCCTCTGTGCCAGAGTTTTATGTAATGGTTTGTCATTGTTTAGGGCCTTTGGTGTGTTTGTTCAGCTTTCTAACTCTTCATCTTTCTCAGGATCTCTTACTCATTCTCTTCATCCTTATGTTGAACCACTCTTTTGATTTTACAGAGTCTCATCATCACATCTCTGTCTTGTTTAGTTGTTTTTTAAAATCTAGTTTAATTTAATTTTACTTTTCACTGGTCTTTCTTATCACTTTAAGAAGTGGTATCTGATAGGCATTTTCTTTTTATTAACCCCCCCCCCCCCCCCCCCACACACACACACACACACACACACACACACACACACACACACACTTGCTCTTAAAAGAATGAAATGAAAAACTATCATGTATAAATGTGTAGATGTTAAACATTTTACCCATATACCCGCAGCCATAATGCTCAACTATTTTCTGTAGAAATGTCAGTATGTTAGCCGTGTAGTTTATATGTCAGCTTTATAGCTCTGTAGGCCGTATGTACTCATTAAGCTATTTTTGACAGTTCACATTCATCCACTGTAAGTAGTCATAAAACAAACAATAGCAGCATTCATCCTCACAGCCAAAGACCAGTGAGAGAAAATGACACAGAGGTCTGTAATCAGCTTTCTTAAAGAACCTCTCTGTCCTCTCTCTCTGTCTCTCTCTCTCTCTTTTTTCATTCCCATTCACACTTATCTCCCCATCATTGGAGCCCACTGGACAAAATGTGTGTGAAAGTCCAAGGGCATGACCCGGGATGAGCTTGTGCACCAATTAAATTCAGCCATCTTGTTAAATTTAACCCCAAAAATGTGTTGAAGTGTTCAGCCAGTTTGAGAGGCAATTAAAGCTTATTTTTCATCATGTATTAGCAGCAGTGCCTGGTGCAGTATTCTCAGAGGAGGCCCAGATTCTCACAGATGAATCAGGATGTACATCTAAGTTTGTTGGCTCATAATGAAAACTGTCAGTTACAGCTTAATAGATTAAACTTTTCCATCACAGTATAATGTGGACTTTAAAAATGATCTGTTTTACTCAAATAGATGAAGAAGAGGGTTTTCTGTGTGAAATCAATAGTGATGCCTCTTCATGACTTAGTTTAGTCAGTGAGACTCTTGATGATGAGATTGATCATTTCTGTGTTGAACGTTTTAATGCTTGTATCTGCTGGGTGTCAGTCAGATAACATGACTTGCACTATGCTGAAGAAAAAGCCTTTCTGCAGCAAATATTTACATCGAGTGATCATTTGACTCTTAAAAGACAGCAGAGGGGCTTTTCTGGACTGGACTCACACCAGAGAGCTCATGTATGGATGTAAACTACAAACATGGTGACGGAGAATATGATGATAATTCTGTGTTCCAAACACTAAGAAAAAAAAAAAAATCAGTAGTGACATCAGATCATTTTAACCAGTGTGAAAGTCAGATATTTCCAACACTCCAACATAGACTGCTACTAATGCAGACACATATTGGGTTGTTAAGCAACCAAAGGGAACTACAGTATCTACAGGAGGAATTATTACGCTAATTGATACTCGAATATAACATCATTTAGACAACAGGACTTCGTAAGATCTCGAGTCCGTCCGACTCAAGTTTGAAGCCTCCGAGGGGTGAGCAGGTCTTCAAGTTGTGACTTCAGCGGTGTGCCTCGCGCACAGACACACCTCTCTCTCTCTCCGTGACTCTCTGCTGTGGTGAGGTTAAATAACTCGTAGCAAAGATGAGTTTTCTTGAAGGTGCAACATTATGTCATGCTGTACTGCCCCACGTTGAGCTACATGATGTTTGCCGGTGTTTCGTGCAGCTGCTTTGACATGCTGTGCATTGTTTAGGAGGGGGCGGGGTGAATGTTTGTGAAGTAAGGCACAAGATGTGCCACGTTTCAGTGATCCCCTGGAACATATTCCCCAGATATGTGTTCCTCTTTCTAAAAAAACACGGCATTTCAATCAAGTTAATTCAGAGTCATTTTCTCACCCTTCTTGTTTAAGAAAGCGAGAGCTCAACCATAGCCATCTATACCAGCCCCTCTTGTCTGTTGGAGTGTTTTCTTAAAGAGACAGAAATGAGGGGAAGAGGATCCAGCTTTTATCTTGAGTCTCTGTGGGCATATGCGTGCAGGCAGCAGTGAGCTTTAGAAAGTGAGATTTTCCGGTGGGAAATGTTTTGTCTTGTAGTGCCTCTTTTTGTGGAGTGAGCCTGTTGTTGGCCCCAGTCTGATGAATATTCACAAAGGTGACAAAGAAGTCTCACACAAACAAAGTTAAAGCCAATTAGTTTCCTGGGAGAGAGGGACAGGTTCACCCATGCAGAATCCCTCTGGGTGTGTACTTGTGTGGTGTCCGTGCACTCAGACTTGTTGCATGTGAGAAGAACCACGGCAAAGTGAACCATGACAAATGGATTTGAATCTTGGCCTCTGAAGTGCTGCTAATTGTCATTGCACAACATATCAGCATTTAAATCACAATCCTAAATGTCAGCATGGGTGCCAAAGTGTGGCCTTTGCTGATTTTCGAACATCTACACAGAGGACATTGTGGCCTAGAGGCCGTGGGTTCAGTTTTGCATTTCTCTCTGAGTCTGTCTAGAGATGCAGCAACAAAAGAAGTGGGTGGAAATTCACGCCCTTCCAAACAAAGACGGGTTGTTTTACGTTCTTCTTGACCTCTGAGGAGTTTTCCCACTGCTCCTAACATCAGAACCTCTCACCTACTTTCCTGAGACCGTCCCACTCCTCTCAGAGGAGAAAAGGCACTCCCTCTTCTCCTTTACATTCTTAAATCTCTCCCTCACATTTCTTGAAAATTGTTGACTGTAATGACAAATTGTGACTTTATCTCAATGCTACATGTAACAGGACAAATTTATATCACAAATGAGAGCAGGATAGCATATGAAACAGCTTCATTACATACATGATAAGTGCCCATTTTGCTCACTGGTTGCATGATGTGAACATCATCATGCTGTCATGGGGGATTTTTCTAAATATTTCCTGCTGCGTTCACATATTAGCAAAATAAATTTTACTAGGTGGCCAGAAGGAAAAAAAATCTGAGTGAAATCATGGTGGGAAAAAATTCTGCTGATTTAAATAACACAGGCAGATCACCCTAAAAATTTGGAAAGTTTCCTGGAGTTTTGTGTGTGCAAAAATGCATACTGGTACATTATGAGTTTGACTATTTTCTTCTAATTGTATGTTAACTTTAGCTCTTTATTTAAATAACTTTTACCATATGTCAATACCCTACTGTTTTTGCATTTTTTAAATATATTTTTGTAGTTTTCTATCATAGTTTGAGCCACTTCAAAACTTTATTTCTCACCATTGGCTGCTTTTGTCTCAAAAAGTCCACTGGGTCACACAAATCCTGACACTCCCCTTAAATCTTGCCATCAGATACATCTCTACAATATGATATGAGCAGCATTTACAAAACTGGTCAACTTTGTTTCAGTAACTAAATAAAGTAAAGGGAGCCCTGGTCATATGAAACCTGTGATCAGAAATCTAGATATGAGGTCATGTGACAGTCAGGTGCTGAACATTCCTTACTACAGTCACCTGACCAACAACTTGTGACATGGATACGTTAAAAAGACACCCCCATGATTGAGAGATTTCTTAGTTTGTGGATTCAAACTCCATGTGAGTATCTTAAATCCAGTTTATATAATTCTGTATTCATGATTTGGTGTTTAATAGGCTTAGTGGTGGCGTTTTGTAAATACATGTGATCACTGTTCATGGAAAAAGCCCTTGTACCTGTCTAATCCTGTCAAAAATATCCCAGCTATTTGAAGCAAGTCTCTTAACAAGTGCATATCAACATCTGATTTTAAGACAGATAAAACATAAGGACTTGTGTGCTTGAAACAGGTAAAAAGAAATCCCACTGTACTGCACTATATGGACAAAGGTATTTGGCCACACCCGTTAATTATTGAAATCAGGTATTTACATCAGACCTGTTGCCTGTGATGGATGCCACTTTTGCTATAAGATGGCTCTTGATATTCCATCACTGCTGGATATTACATCGTCAGCTGTCAGTGATATTATTAGAAAGGGGAAGCGTTTAGGAACAACAGCAACACAGACATGAAGCAGAAGACCTCGTCAGAAAATGTTAAGGCACATGGTACATAAAGCGCTCTGCTGATTCCAGAGCTCAAGAGTGGCAACTTTTCACTGGTAATAATTTAAGCACAAAAACTGTGTTGCGGGAGCCTCATGGATTGGTTTGCATGGCTGAACAGCTGCATAAAAGCCCTACATCACCAAGTCCAGTGCCAAGTGTCAGATTGTGGTGTAAAGTACGCCAACACTGGACTGTGGAGCAGTGGAAACATGTTCTATGGACCAGTCATGCTTCTCTGTTTGACAGTCAGATGGGTGAGTCTGGGTTTGAGGGATGCCAGTAGAACGTTACCTGAAAACTGAAACTATGAAGTTGGGTGGAGGAGGGAAAATGGCATGAGACTGTTTTTTAGGGTTTTTGCTTGGGCCTCTTATCTCCACTTAGGGCAATCTTAATACTTCAGCATACCAAGACATTTTGGACTAAGCTATACTTCCAACTTTGTGGCAACAGTTTGGTTTGATGAGTTTGGTGTGGAAGACAATGACTGGGCCGTACAGAGCCCTGACCTTGAACCTCATTTGGGATGGCCTGGAACAGAGATTGCAAACCAGGCCTTCTTGTACAACATCAGTGACTAGTCTCATAAATGCTCTACAGAATGAATGGGCACAAATTCCAGCATAAACACTACATAAACTTGTGGAAGCCCTCCAATAAGAGCGCAGGCTGTTACAGCTGCAAAAGGGGGCCATCTCCATACTTAAGTACATGTATTTTGATGCAATGTCTTGACAGCATGTGTTGGTGTAATGGGCTGGGAGCTGAATGCTTTTGTCAATATAGTGCTTCACATTTACAAAAACGGTGTGGACGGACAGCCAAAACATAATGCCATTGGCCTTGGCTGCCATAGAGGCTTAAAAATGAAACAGAACATTTTTTATTGTATTTTTCTTGCTTGCTTGTTTATGCAGGTTTAATATCTAAGTGTGAATATTGTATGTTGTTGTATATTGAAAGTTGGCTGATGTGACCAAAGAAAAGTGTTCATTTTGGTCAAAAATTAAATTAAGAATAGCAGACTCAGAGAAAAGCTTATTTTGACAGTGGTCTATTAATGTTTTCTAGAACTGAATAGATATGCATGACACACATTTCTCAGTGTTTGTCTTTCAACCATAACTTAAGGGGTCTGATTCCTCTGCTGTCATGTCAAAGTAAAGATCAGGTTCTTTAGTCATGGACACTTTACCCTTTGTGAATGTAATTATGTAAATACTTACATGACTGTTTTGGTTTCACTAATAGTTTAGATTTCTTTTAATAAGGCTTGGCAGACTGTTAAACTGAATCACTCACCTCTGGGATAAATAAAGATGTCTGAATCTACTAGGGATTGCTGAATCTATACAGCAATCCATATCAACATTGTCTGAATGTGGAATGAATAACAAAGTGTGACCCACAACGACGCAAAACAAGCACTTTTAGTAGTCAGACAGCAAGAAAGCTCCGTAAGCTCAAGTCCATCTACCACAGCATTCATGGCAGTCCTTTTCTTTTTTAGGGTGGTGCGATCTCCATCCTGACGGCATGTGAGAGGCCCTCTGACTTTGCTGGAGTTATTCTGATTGGTCCCATGGTCCAGATGAACCCTGAATCAGCCACACCATTCAAGGTAACCACTTCTCCTGGCACTTCACTTTTTCTATTCTTCACTATACAGTCACGCTCTTCAGCAAAGTCAAAGACATCATCTTACTCCACTCAGCCTGCCGTGGTTCATGACTACATTACTGACACCTTTTATTATGTGTGTTTGGAGAAGCAGTTTGAGCTCCACTTGAGAAGCATTACTGAATCACAGACAAAAGTGGGCCCAATTTTCAGAGCCAGAAGTGGTGTCAAAATCTGTATGAGAGAGAAAAGCCTTGATTTTAGAATTATCAGCACGTTTTAACAAGAAGAAATGTGTTTTTAAAATCCTGCACTGATATAAACACACCCACATGGGTAAAAGCAGGTGACTTATGCCGCACACTTGAAATTAAAGACTGTATCTCATTGTAACACCAGGCAGATGGCGAGAAAAATAAAGACAGAGAGAGAGATTGAAACATGCTTCAGGGAGGTGTTGATGTGTGAAAATAAACTGAAATGCTCGCTACTTTTTGTGTTTTTCACTGTTTACAGGTTTTTCTGGCAAAGGTCCTTAACCACATGGTGCCCAGCCTCACTATGGGCTCCATCGATTCCAAATGGGTCTCTCGGGACAAGAAGCAGGTGAGAGACAAATGCTGTCTGTGTGGGAGAAATGCTTTGTGTTTTGTGATGGAAACAGCAGTTACTGGTGGAATTTTAAATGGTCTCAGGGGGATATTTGCACGACATGTGTACGTGAGTAAAGTAAGATGCCAAATTTTTTTGGGACAATGTATCTTTGAACCCTCTCCAAACATAAAATGTTTCATCTGTTGTCTCGGTGCCTTTGATTGGCTGTATTGTTTAATTTGTGATTACAAAAACAGGTGCATTCCGAGGGTCAAAAGGCTTCAACAAACAAATTTAGCAGTGTGTTGTGTATTACATCATCCCCAGTTTGTTTTATAACCTCAAGATGAACCACAGAGGAGGTCCTGCCACGTCTCCTCACCTCTGTTTGCACGTATTCGTGCCTGTGAGAGCGTGCTGTGGTTTTTGCACGGTTGAGACTGTGTGTTCTCACCTGTCTGTCTGTTAGCATTTACCAGACACAGACAACATCTCAGAAACAGTCTTTAGTATCAATTAAAACCCACATCCTGCTGCTTCTGCTTCTTTCAGTCCATTGGAGGTGTCATGTCATCTTAGATAAGACCTAATTAAAACCTGTTAGGATTATTGAAATGAAAAATCAATAAGAGCTTAACAGTAAAGACTACTGCGCAATAGTTCTTTTTATGTGCAACAAGTGACAAGTATTATTTCCCCTTCTAAACTCATCCAATGGCTTCACTGGCATGAATGTTTGTGGTCTCAGTAGGTCAATATATCCAACATGCTATAAGACAAAGATAGAAGTAAAGCCCTAGGGGTAATTCATAAATGTGATGAAGAACTTATTTTTTTCATTACTTTCTTATTTATCACCTCATGAGCCATCATCTTTATCTTGTGGCCCTTTGTGTGGGCCACAGCACTAGACAGAAAAAATCACAAGTGATGCACTCCTTGGTTCAATTCAGGAACTCATCCTCTTATACAAACGTTAGAAAATTTGGAGGAATGTGGCTCTACAATAAGTCAGAGGAAGCCATGTGTGCATTGGCAGCATAATCATAATAACTATATGAAGGCCCTGCAACATGCTCCAGCTGTCTATTACTATTACTATTACTATTTTCGTAATGCCAACGTTTACATACTGTGAAGCCGACATAGCTAGCTTGCTCAGCCTTTCAGCCTTGCTCAGAACAAGCCGTTTCTGTGTCTGTGGCTTTAAATGTTAATGAGCTGTCTGATTCCGCCCCTGACCACACCCCTCTCAGGAAATGGATGTGGCATTCCTGATGTTACAGTGTTAAAGTCACCTTCATCCAAAGTTAAGGACCTGACCGGGATTTGAACTATCAGTCTCCCAGAGCAAAGTCAGCAGGGTAACCCACTGAGCTTTCCAGCATCTTAGCTGGTAGCAAAGAGGAAGATCAGGAGATGAGGGTAGACCTTTCTTCCAGGCTGGGAGGGCCAACCAAACCTGGGGTGGTGCTAACTCCCCACATGAGGTCATGAAGGTAAAATCTGAGAACGGCTTGTTTCAGCACACATTTTCTGAAAGCTGGAGAAGGAGGGAATGTTTTTTCTGGTATTTGAGGGGATTGTGGACAGGCCAGGGATTTTTCATAATATGTCCCCTTGAAAGAAAAGTCTGTTCTTATTATCAACAATTGTTGCTGCTGTTGTAGCCATGTTTGACACTCCTTAGCCCATTTCACGACTATCTATGAACTTGAGCACCGTTGCAAAGACAGCAAATAATGTCACCCTTGTAACGTTACTCTTTATAGTTTAAGGCGCTGAAAACTTTAGGATTATTTTTGGGGGACTTTTGCCTTTTTTTATTTAGACAGGACAGCTGAAGAGACACAGGAAAAATGGAGAGAGAAAATGGGGGGAAGACATGCATCAAACAGTGTCGAGACTGGAAATTGGTACCGCAACCAGTGTGTCAAGCACTATAGCCTCTGTACATAAGCGCCTGCTCCACCCACTGAGCTAAACCAGCACCCAGATATCATAGATTTTAATTTTTTACTTAGATATCTTTTTGGGGTGCTTTCTATGCCTTCATTTAGAGAGAAGGACAGTGGATTGAATCAGAAACAGGTATGAGAGAGTGGAAGGGAGACATGGTAAGGAGCCACAGGCTGGACTTGAACCCGGGCTGCCCCCGTACATGGGGCGTGACCTAACTACTAGGTCATCTACACACCATATCATAGATTTTGAATGTCCAACATTACCATCGTGACACATGTAGCTGTTGTTGGTACAATATCCTGCAGGTTTTTTGACACAAATCACATCTCCACTAGTAAATGTGGCCTGATACAGGACTGCTAGATCACTAATAGATATACAAAGAACTTGCCAAACTCATAGATGCAGCTTTCCCTTTTCACCCAACATTAGGTGCAGAGCTAGCAGTCAAACTGTGTATGTAATATACTCCATCTGCCTTTCTGACTTGATGTGATCCTAGAGTTAAAGACATTAAGGGATTATGTTTCTAGGTGTCACTGACTCCTCATAGCAACATAACCATGTTGTTTTAAGGCTAAGCTTACAGTTATTTATAATTCAAAGCAGCAGCACATGTGGCCTGAGAGGCTGCTTCTGTTGGAGTGGGCTATCAGCTGTGTTTACACATAAGCTCAACAGAAACCAGAGTGTATGACCGATGTGAGAGCATGTGTGGAACTTGGAAGTGTTTATGTTTAATGTCTGAGAAGCAGGTGACGTGCTCTGCTGTTCCTTTAAACATATGTAAAGGAACAAATCAACTTCATATTTCTCTGTAGTTCTTATTTTTCTTACACCAAGCACCCATCCATTTGTTTGAAATCCTTACTCACACTTGCCAACTCCAATATTAATCCCCAGGATTCTTTTTTTATTTTTACAGCCCTCATCTCCCACTGGGCATTTCTTTTCTTCTCTTTCTTCCATATTTGGATTCAGCCATAAAATTTATTGGTCTTGTCAAGACATTCTCAATATATAAAGGTCTTTAGGTCTGTGGTCCCTGAACTTTTGCCTTCAAATCCTAGAGTGTCTGTGTAGGAAAATGTGAGATTAATAAATGGGTTTCCATGGCTGAGCAGCTGCATGCAGGCCTCACGTCACCAAGTACAAAGCCAATCTTCAGATGGAGCGGTGTAAAGCACATTGACACTGGACTGTGGAGCAGTGGAAAAGTTTCTTGTGGCGTAATGAATCCCACCTCTCTATTTGGCAGTCAGATGGGCAAGTCTGGGTTTAGTGGATACCTGGAAGAATATTTTCTACCTGACTGCAAGGCAAAGCAAGGACTCTAAATATATTATTTGAGAACGTGACCGGCCCCTGACTGAGCCAGCATCCATTGAGTGCCACCTGTTCGAGTACCTGAGATGAGCTGGAATGGAGATTGTTAGCCAGGCCTTCTCGTCCAACATCAGTGCCTGGCTTTATAAATTCTGCAACGAATGAAATGGGCACAAATTCCCACAGAAATCTTGTGGAAAGCCTTCCAAGAAGAGTGGAGGCTGTTATAGCTGCAAAAGGAGGGCCAACTCCATATCAAAGCACATGCATTTGAATACAGTGTCATTATAGTCCCTGACAGTGTGATTGTCAGACAGCCTAAATACTTTTGTCCATATAGGCTGATTCCGTGCTGAGCAAAAGTTCAGTTTTAAGTTTGTAAACCAATAAAAAGGAAAACAAACTGAAAGAAAGCATCATTGAAACGATCCCTGCTAAAATAATGCCAAACTTTGTATTCTAACTCTTTTTCTCTTTTTTCCCTTTCTTATGTCAGGTGGAGGCATATAACGCTGACGAGCTGAACTTCCACGGAGGTGTACGGGTGTCGTTCGGCATGCAGTTGATTGGGGCAGCAGCGCGTATTGAGAGGGAGATCCCGTCCATCAACTGGCCCTTCCTGCTTCTTCATGGGGACGCTGACAAACTCTGTGACATCAGAGGCTCTAGGATGATGCACGAGAAGGCTCCAAGCTCAGACAAGAAATTAAAGGTTTGTAATCAGTAAGATGTCAGCATCTAATTTCAATACATAAATAACCACAATATATTACACTTTTGTGCTTTAAAACATGCAACTCCAAGAATATACTGTATACCCACTTCTATGAAGTGTCAAAGGGTTGGTGCTGCTGCCTTTGATACCTGAAAAGTAAGCTGAGTAGACACAACTAATGTGCACAAAGCTTTTGTCAAATAGGAGTACAGATAAAGATTTTTTTATATTAAATATTGTTTTAAAGTCATTAAATGAAGCATTTACTGAATAAAACTCCTTCAGTCACCAGCATGCTGAAGGCTGCTTATTGTCCTCTGCAGCAGGAGATTGTGTGTCTCTATATGGGGAAGTTTACAGTCTTTCTCACATGGTTTATCACATGAGAAAAGAGAAGTAAAGTAAGACCAAAAAGTTCCTCACACCATCTTATCTTTGTGCTATCTACTGCACTAAAGTGAGTTGTTTGTTAAGAATCTAGTGGTGTTCATAAGCTGAAAAACTCCTCCATTCTCATGTGTTTACAGTTAAATGTGCCAGATATCAGTGGTTCACAAAATTAAACCATAAAATGAAATACTAGTTGTTTGAACTTTTGAAAGTTAGTTTTCAGGCTGCCTTTAAACACCAAGTTGATTGACGTTCATGCAAGTGGTGATAAATTTGTATCTGTTAACATTAACAACAAAAATCCTCTAGTAATACTGATTAATGGAAGAACTCATATGCAAACAAGGAAGCTATAACGTTATCTTATAATGTGAACACATTTCTTAACTGGTAATAAGTTTTCTTTTGACCCATTCTTAACCCCTTAACGCCTGTTGTCGCATATTTGATACATACTTTTATGATACCTTTACCTATGCTCAATAAATTACTCAAAAAAACTTCTGAATACAAACTGATAAATGATAAAAATGCCCTCAAGTGGATTATCAGTTACCAAAAACACCTAATAAATGAAATGAGATGCTAAAAATGTGTTTGTGAAATTTTATGGAAATTTGGATTTTTTAAAATGTCAGTAGAAAGTTAAATGAACGTTTCAGTTCCAAAAAATTATAATTATTTGTGTTTTCAGGCTTTAAGGGGTTAAGTTCAACTGAAACATTTTTGTAAGATTGAAACTTCACATCCATTAAGGCATCACAAACAGAAATTACTGAGTTATCACAATATTCACTGGCTTCAAGTTAAATTGACATTAATTTAGGTTACCATGGTTGTTTTCAAAGTGTGAGGCAGGCCTCTCATGGGAGCACCAGGGAACTTAAGAGGAAGAACAGAGAGAGAGGAGACAGAGTCTGGATTCTGGACTACGAATGAAGCAAGTTTGCAAGCCAGTTTAGGTAGACAACCTTAGCTTAACTGATTTCACGCTTGACATACATCATCTCCTAGGGACGCAAGATATTATGGTATGACATTGGTATCAGTGTTCCTATATTTACAACAAATGCTTAGGCTATTAAAAGCAGCCTATATCAGCTGTATATATTGGCCATAAAAACAGTTAATGTAGTTCCAGACTTGGGCAGCAGACCTGTGTCAGTTGAAGCCTTTTCCATATTCATTGTCATTCCTTGCACTTTAAATTGTGTTACAGATCCTAAAACTTGTTAATTTGTTCGTCTTCAGATTTTAAATTGTGTGTTTAAAGAACTGAACTTTTAGGTCTGAACTACATATACATATCAGTATTGTGGGAGCTTTTTATTTGTAGTTTCCTTGTATTGGTTTGTATTTTTTGCTTGGTTATTTTTGGAGTTTTCTTTATTGAGAAAATAGATTTATGGTAGCAACATCTTTTGCTAATTATTTGTTTTGTAAGTTCAGTTTTACATTATTAGTATTTTAGTTTAGCTGGGTGTTTAGGTAACACTGTGAGCACCTGAGGTGATGTAGATACGTAGGTAGAGGACCAGCATGCACCGGGGTGGGCCTAGGTGTTTTTTTCCTAGCGCTACAGCAGCAAGAGCCATGATTCTTGTTGTTCTTTTGTTTGCTTGCCTGCCTTTAGGGAAATTAACATTTTAAATGTGGAGCAGATACTTGTTCTTGTTTGTCTGTAAGCATTACATCCCCTTGGTGCATCAGTGGCTGTTATATTTTATTTGGTTTAAGATGAGTTGAATTAGTTACATTTTTCATTGATCAAATAGCCACTCCAAGTATCAATAACAATATAGATATTGGCTGCAAGATTCCAGTCTTTGCCTTGAATTAGTACTGCACTCTTGCTTTCAACCACCCACCATTCACCCGTTGGCTCTGACGGGGGTTTAAGATGCAATCCCATCATTCCTCAAATTCTGCATGTAGAATAAATCTAGGAAAAGTGATGAGGCCAAACACAAACATGTTCTGCTGCTTCAATAAATGTTTTTATACAGTCGTAAACAATAGATGTCTGACTGAACTATTCAAAGTTTAAATTTTCCTGAAGTGGTCCTTATAATATCCCATGCATGACCATAGTGTGTAATCTGCAAGAGGTGCTAGCTAATGACTGTATGAGGCCATGTAAACTATGAGGTCGTGTTGACATTAAGCACCCAATTTGGTAGCCAGGTCACAGGAGTTTTTCAACAGAAAACAAAAGATTGCAGTCCAGAGAAAACCAACGGAGACATTTAGTATTGTAAATACGATGGCGACCTGTATGAGTGCAGGTTTTCCCTCTGACTATTGACAAAAGTGAGTAGCAAGCATGGCTGGTGGAGGAAAAACTACATGTGTTCATTCCTACAGTGCAAAACCACATAGATCCAGTGTTCCATCAAAATTAGAGAAGAGCATGATAATAAGGCAATATTACTATTATAGTGTTTTATTTTTTTGAAACTGTCTTAGTTGTGTGGTTTTGGGGGAACAGCATACATTGTTTTTGGACTGGAATTTTACTTGAAAACAGCTAAACTCAGAGAAGCCTCTGTTGTTGTTGTTTAAATATCATTTCCTGTTGGGTAAAGTCAAGGAGGTGTATAAGTCTCAGCTTAAATATCCTTTTGTTGCACACATCCCATCTCTGACACTCTCGCCTGTTTAGGTCTATGAGGGAGCCTACCACCAGCTACACCATGACCTTCCAGAAGTGACGGAGTCAGTGCTGACGGAGGTGACCAGCTGGATCACAGAGCGCCTTCCTGCCCCGACACAGCAACAGGCATCATAGAGCAACGGGACCAAGAGGCCTGAGCACATTCCAGTAGTCTATCAGGCAAAAAATACTGCTACACTCTGTTTTTAGAAACACTTTGGGCCTATGGACGAGTTATTTTATCTTCTGTTTTTAAGTTACTGACTTTATCCTCTGAGTATATACTGTAGAAAAACAACCCTCTTTTGTACCTGTAAATCAGCCCACGTTACACAGATTTTAATGGATGATGGGGTCCAAAACCTCTCTTTTTTGATAGACAGCAGCATTTATTATGATCAGGGATTTACCTTATGTATTCCAGGTGGTTTGGCCTCAACTAAATGCAGCTCAGTTAATGTAAAGCTTAAGCTGGAAAATCCTATAGTTCAAAGTGCAATAATATAATATCTATTTCCTTGTGATACTCACAAGAAATACTGTAAAAGAGCTATGGTGAAAGAAATTGAATATGTTATTTATATGTGCAGCAGCATTTCCTTCTTCCTTATCCACCTTTAATGGAAAGGTCTGGGGTGAGGTCAGGATCAGCAGCAGGAGGCACGTCTGGGCCTGGTCAAGCTTCAGTGCAGGGTGAATATTTAATCTCATGGTTTAACCTGCTTTACTGTCTTCACAGAATCACTGGATAAGTATAGGCAATATCACTGCGTACAGTTTTATTTGTGCTTGCTATGAAGAGGTTTCTATTCATGAGTCATGCTTAATTCCTTCAGATAACAGCTCAGGAGAAATTAGGTCTTGTCCTTGACTGATGAAAAAAAATAGCCAAAATGCCACTTCTGACACAAGCAGCTCTCAGACAGCCACACATCATAACATCTGGTAATCTTTTAGCCAACATATTAATTATGTTTCATGTAGATTACTGTTCCTCTTTGAATGAGCTTATTTAGGAATACATGGAAATGGAGCAGATTTAACAGATAAAGCTATACTCTCATTATCTGCTGAGATACCGGGATTAGAGGGAGAGGCTAATGTCAAAGGTTTTCACTGTGTTTGACCTTTGTTCTTCAGGTTCCCTGATCACCATTCCCTGACTCCATTACTTTATTAGACTCATGCAGACATGGGCCTGGGAGAATCGGGAGGAACTCAGTGCTCCATAACTGTGAACAAAGGAGTACTTCAGTACATTTCTGTTCACATCTTCTATGAGGTATGAGCTCACCTCTAAAAAATGAGGCTACATATAGTATATTGCTAGCACTGGTGCCAACAGCAGGAATCTAACTCCTTGGTTTTTTTTTGCTGAACTTTTAACAACCTGCTTCCCAACACAACATTAAAAAGTGCATCTATACACCATAATATGTGACTATAGTCACATATATAATGGGGGTCAACATTTTTTGTGCTAAAATTGTGCAGGTTAAGGAATAAATGCATGCCTTTAGCATGTAAAAGACTGCAAATTAAGCATTTTAAGTCTCAGTATATGTAATTGCAGAGGTGTAGTCCAGGGTATACGCAGGTATATGCTTATTTTTTAGTCTTCATCAGGTAAACCCACTTCTCAAGAGTGTGTTGATTTAGAGTTTACTCACTTCTGCATGCACCACTTCACCACTGTGAAACTGGTGGAGTTGTTTAAGCAGGGCAGATTGTTGGGGGCAGTTTGACCCATGACCTCTGCATTTTGTAAAGTTTTACTTAAGTTGTACATTTTAAAGGCTGCTAAAACATAAGCAGGCAGAAGTTAGCATATAGTTTATCTGGTAAAAAAGACATTAACTTTGATAACAATTAACTGATACTGATTATTCTTCTCAAAGGAAGTTAGTTGAATTTAAAACCCTCTTGAATTTAAGACCCTCTTTAAAACCTCTCTTAAAGTCCAGCATCTGCCCCTCAGCTTTCACTGTGTTTTCTCCTCATTATCACCAGTATTTATAAAACTGCTGTGTCTAAGTATCATACCATACATCAGTATAAAATCATAATTCTTGTAATTATAACAATTTCAAGATCGGACCATGACAGCAGCCACAATCTACACATCTGCCAGTCCACCAACCACCAAATAACAATGATTCGCTAAGTCATTAACCTTACCATATAAACATCTACTGTACTTTTACCATAATAAACCAACTAAAACAGCCCTGCTGCATTTGAAAGAGTCTGCACTGTCTAAATCCAGTAAAGGATTTAAGCACACATTAAATCTAGAATAATCGATGAATCATTTGAAATGGTTAAAGCCTGTCAGATTAATTCCAGCAGAGCTCCAGAAGTGCATAACTCTGTCGGTGGAGCAGCATTTCACAATAAAAGCTCTCTTGGAATTTTGGCTCTTTATTAAATAAGTTCTCTAATGTACAGGAGACCTTGTGCTCTTGCTTTGAAAATGGCATTAGTGGAAACTGAGTTTCACTGAAGCAAAAGGTTTTAATGATTATTTTCAAATTAACACCCACGTTAACAAAATGATTTTAAAAACTTAAGGCAATGGCAAGTGATTAACAGATGAACCAACGTGTGCCCAGCTCTGCCAAAAGGAATAGTTAAGCATAAGACCTCAAAGCTACGGCGTCCCTGAAGGGACATGGACAGAAAAAAACATTCTTGTGTGCACCAGAGTTTCTGGTGTACTTTAAGGCAGTTACATTTCCTCAAAAATCAGGATAATCTCATGTTATCAGTTTGTTTTGGGGAAAAAAATTAAGAAACTGTGCCATTTTCCCAGTTTCTCATTATTGGAAAAAAAAAAAACAAAGAAAGAAAGAAACAGCAGAAACATGCAATTTTCCTGTTTTGTTTTGTTTTGTTTTGTTTTGTTTTGTTTTGTTTTGTTTTGTTTTGTTTTGTTTTGTTTTGTTTTGTTTTTTGTTTTTTGTTTTTTGTTTTTCAGGAAAACATGTGACCCAACGGGAATGGTAAGCATCTCAAAATAAAAGCTACCACGTCAAAATAAAAGTCAACATTGCCATCCACTATGTTTAGCCGTAAAATGATAGGCCTATTTGCTCCATACAATGTATTATAAAAACATGTGAATTGCAAACGTAGGGGTGAATTAATGGCCATTTCAACAAGGAAATTTAACTGCCTGAAAGTACACTGACCCTGGTGTCCACCCGCAACTCACTTTTTAGTGTTTTTTTGGTGTCAAGCCTCTTCAGTCTCAAACTAACTAAACTCTTTTTTCTCTACACAAACTGTCAGGAGCGATTATCAAATAGACTTTCAAAGAAACTGTAGCAATAATGTCACTGTGGCGTATATTTTTGATAGCTGTTAATTATACACTAGAAGGATGCACACTGAGCTAAATGCTGTAAATTGTCAGTGACACTATAATTAAGACCATGTTTAGCTTTTCTCACCTTTCTATCAAACATGCATACATCAAACATTGGTTGAAAGTTTAATTAGCACAAGTCGAGATCTGCAGCATCGTAATTGCTCATCCACCCCCATATAAAAAATACAGAAAGGGATCAAACACGCTGATGTCTGTGGGGGTTCAGACTAACAATAAGCATCATTGTTTGTTGACTTCAGACAGCTCACATGTCAAGAGAAAACATCCAGTCTGAATGTAGGTCTTGGATGGAGACTTGACTGTGTCGTCCTGCTTTTTAAGTTTTTCTTTTCTTTATCATCTGCAAGTTCAAAGGGACCCATGCAGAGAGACGAGGGAAGACATGGAGCCGTATCCACGGTGACCGCTACTCACGTGTAACCACGGCAGCAGGCCGGCAGCTAGGTAGAATTTTTCCATTTTACATGTGTAGTCGCCAGGGTGATCACAGCAAGATTGACAGAATGAGATGGATTTCTGGCTTGCTGCCTGATCTGAATTTTTATCTCCTCACTCTTGTCGTCTCTCCCTATCTCACCCTGTGTCACCCCATTTCACCCACGTTTTTTTTTTTTTTAAGTTGCTGTGGTGACCGTCACTCTTTGTTCCTGCCAATCACAGAACCCCTTGTTCTGCTGCACAGTCAAACATTATGTAGGGCCAGCTGTATACTCTATATAAGAGGTCAGTTTGCAAGACAAAATCAAGTTACATTATATTTTTAAAGATGTCTTTTGTTTCTTTGGCCAGATAACTGCCACTTATTTAATCCATGAATCTGCCACAGAGCCTGATACCTGATTTCAACCATTAAATGGATTCAGGAAAGCAGAGGGTTTGTTTTTTGTGTTTGATCTAAATCTGCACACACTGCGGACACAGATTTAGCACTTATGTGTTCAGGAACTATAAGATTATTGTCACAGATGTCTGTTTATGGTCTTATCTTTGGCATTGAGTGAAATCCTTGAATTGAAAAAGGAGAAAGAGGCAGTTTAAAAGAAAAGTAAGCTCAGAGCTCTTCTATATTAAGTCCAATAAGGACATGTTTCCAATTCAAGCACATCATAGAAAAGAAATACAACCCCAACTTCCAAAAAAAGTTGGGGCACTGTGGTAAATATAAATGAAAACAGAATGCAATGATTTATAAATCTCATAATCCCATGATTGATTCACAGTAACACATTAAGAATATACAAATGTTGAAACATTAGCTCATTTTGAATTTGATGGCAGGAACACTTCCCAAAAAAGTAGGGACATGGCCATGTTCACTACTGTGTAACATCCCCTCCTCCTTTAACAACAGTCTGTAAATGTCTGGGAAGGGAGGAGACCATTTGCTGGAGTTTTGGGAGAGGAATGTTTTCCCATTCTTGTCTGATGTAGGATCCTAGCTGCTCAATAGTGCTGGGTCTTCCTTACCAGACTGTTCTGACTGCACTTACCTGACTGCATTTTATGATGCTCCAGATCTTTTCTATTTGTGAAAGGTCTGGACTGCAGGCAGGCCAGTTCAGCAGGCCTTCCTTGAAAGAGGTGTCTCGATCAGAGCATATGTTGCTCTGAAACCTTCACATACTTTTCAACATTGATAGTGCCTTTCCAGATGCGTAGGCTGCCCCAGCCATAGGCACTAATGCACCCCCATACCATCAGAGATGCAGGATTTTGAACTGTGCACTGATAACAAGTTGGATGGTCCCTCTTCTCTATACTCCACAGGACACTGCGTCCATCGTTTCTGAGGAGAATTTCATATTTTATTCATCAGACCACAGAACAGTTTTCCATTTTGCCTTAGAACATTTTAAATGAGCTTTGGCCCAGAGAAAATTACAGCTTTTCTAGATCGTGTACACATATGGCTTCTTCTTTGCATTTGTGGATGACATGTCCAACTGTGCTGATTCCTGGATGTGTTCCTGAGCCCATGCAGTAATTTCCGGTACAAAATCATGCCTGTTTCGAATGCAGTGGTGCCTGAGGGCCCAAAGATCACATGTATCCAGTGTCGACCTTTGGCCTTGTCCCTAGCAAACAGAGATTTCTGATGATATGATGTGGTGTAGATGGTGGGATATTCAATGCCTTCGCAATTATACTCTGAAGAACTTTTTTTTTCTGAAATGTTTCTTAATTTTTAGACACAGTTTTTTCACAGATTGGTGAACCTCTGTCCATTTTGTGAGAAACTAAAAAAATGCTCCTTTTGTATCTAGGCATGTTACTGACCTGTTGCAGATCAACCATATTAGCTGCAAAATGCACCCCCAGCTGTTTTTACATTAGTACCACTTACTTTTTTAGATGTATTGCTGCCACAAAATTCTAAATGAGCTGATGTTTTTCATGCAATAGTAAAATGTCTACGTTTAAACATCTGATATGTTGTTTATGTTCTGTCGTGAACATAATATGGGTTTATGAGATTTGCTAGTGATTGCATTCCATTTCTATTAACATTTTACACAGCGCCCAAGCTTTTTTGGAATTGGGGTTGTATATCAGGGCTGCACAGTGATGCAGTTTGTAGTGCTTACACTTCACAGAGAAAGGGTTCTGGGTTTGAATCCCCTTCAGAGACAGGGCCTTTCTGTGTGGAGCTTGCATGCTTTCTCGATGCATGCGTGGGTTCTCTCTGGGTACTCCAGCTTCCTCCCACAGCCATGTTTGTTACGTTAATTGGTGACTCAAAATTGTGAGTAGGAGTGAGTGCTGCTTGTTTGTCTCTTCATGTCAGCCCGGTGATTGACTGACGACCAGTTCAGGGTGCTGTGTAACGACAGGTGGGATTGAATCCAGACCCTGGATGAAAGAGCAGGAAAATACAAATGGATGAATAAAAGTTTTTGAGGGTAAAGTTTTTAAGGATATTAAGATAAGGTGCATCCTTTTCTCTGTTTTCTCAGACATCAGGAGAAATTTTGTAGGCCATATATCAGGTCACGTTGCAGTGGACACGGATCTTGATCAAGAAATGAGGCGTTTGTCAGCTTCTGTGGGAGTCAAACCCTTAACTTCCACCAGAGCTGCAGAGATTTATACCCTAAGCACTTCAGATACAATCACCTCCTGTTTGGGCTGTGGCACACACAAAGGCTTAACATTCCCGCTTGTTAAATCTGTTACAGCACCCCTGCTGCACAATGAAATCAGCCACACAGGATTCTATGTAGCAGTGACTCTCAGAAGCTATACCTGTCAGACCACAGGAGTGCATATCACTGCAGTCATTAACTCTCAGGGTGAGACACAGATGGGGAGAAGAGAGCAAAATAGACAGGAGAGAAGCTGTCAGTAACCATGGCAGCCAATTTCTTTATTTTTTTCCCTCCAGTAATGTCAGTCAGTGAAAATGTGTATTTATTTAATGGTTCAGCATGTGCAGCACACGTTGCTGCACTTTCAGAGCTGGTCGTCCATTTTGCCGCTGCCTTTTGTGTGAGCGTGGCGATAAGAGAGCAAACAATTAGCCTCATCAGTTCACAGTGAATAACAAGAGCTGCACACACTCACTGCATTCAAATTAGGCTGCTTTGATTACTAAAAACACACTATATTAATCCAAGCATAGCAAGGAATAGTTTCTTGGAGGCCAAAACTGTCTTTTTTAGCTTGGTAATCTGTATTTATGACCCCATCTATCCCTCGTCTTAGTTCAAAACAGCAGTTAAATTCATTCCTTGCTTCATTCCTACTCACCTTTCTTAAAGGTGTGCAACCCATGGAGCTCATATCTTGTAAAGCCTTGTAAAGTAAACCTCCCTTGTCCATGCCATTACCATTTTCTACTGGTGATTTCTACTGGCATGTTTATTTATACAAGCATGAAATAAATGCAGGGTTGCCATAATGAGAGAGAGCCATGTCCAGATGAATTGCTCTGTTAATATGTAATAATATACTCGACTGTTAATATCTTTTTGTCTTACCAAGGACAGCAGGTCAATGTTAAGCTAATATTATATATTGGACAAAAAATACTGAAGGCAGGAAAGAGCTTTATCTTCTTGGGCTGCAGCTTTTTAATAAGGAAAGATTTCTCCGGCCTGCAGGTTTGTCGGTGATGTTCAGTTGTTGTTTTTTTCTAACTCGACTTTATGACTGTTTCCAAGAAAAGAGCTGTTATATATGATAAAGGACTAAGCATCCCAGGCAAGTCTTTATGTAATTATGTGAGATTACTGCACTGGGGAGACTCAGCACACAGTTTGCCTGAGTAAACTCAAGTGTCCGTGCACAGCAGGATTTGAAAAAGGTCTCCAAAATGCAGCTAAGTAAACTGTACGTTCCTCTTCATGTCTATAAAATATAGAGGATTCAAGTAGTTACACAACTCCAGGTGTTATTTTCAAATGGTTTGCAATGCATTTAGGAGCAAAGTTATTCAAATCTTGCTGTTCTTATCAACAAGGATGATTGATTAGCTAAATTTGTATTTGCCATAGTGATTGGTGGTTAAAGATAATTGTAATACACTGTACTATAGCACAACATTGCTAACAAATCTTGATGGAAATATGAAAATCACTACTGCAATGTATTTTAAAGATGCTTTATTTATCATGTTTAGAGATTTATAGGAAATAATTTTATGTATAGGCTACTATATTGATTACACATTGTGAGAAGGCACTTTTATACCATAGATATGTCATATTATATCATTTCAATGTTCAGCAACATAAAGCTCCATGATGCTTTTTGAGAAGGTGGCATGTTTTACAGTCAGCAGACTCCACAATGTATGACACTGTTTCTGATCTGGTTCTGCATAAGGCATACTACTGTTAAAGTCCACATTGTGTTTAAAGGTGTTGTTGGATTTTGTCACACAATGATGAATGTTAAAAGCATGAAATTATATGTTTTGTTTAGTAATATGATTTTAACAACCACAATGTTACTGCTATGGGTTTGGGGAAAACATGTTTCTTAAGGGATGCTGATCACCCAGTGGCTAATTTGCTTGCCTATGTCCAGAGGCTTTATGAGGCTTTTCCACGATGACTTTTGGCCATGCTGATCCAAACCAAATGGTTCCAAACTGTGCTGAGTCAAACCAAGCTTAATATAATGGAAAAGCCCCAATGGTCCTTGACATACGCAGCCTGGGTTTAAATCCAATATACAGCTCCTTTCCTTCATGTCATTTCTCAGTCTCCCTCGATATCAGGCCTGTTTCTCCAGTAAAGGTATAAAAAGCCAGACATAAATCTACAAAGTGTACAATGAGAGCCTTCACATGGCCATCCCCATTCATAAAACCTTCAATACTTCTTAAACACATTGAAGATAGCAGCTTTCCTCAGATAAGCAAATTTCTGAGACAATACAAGCTTTGATAAAGCAGATTTTATTGAAATATGTATTGCGTGTTTATTTTTAGATTATGGTCTAGTGCTGTTTGTGCCTTATAACTCTGATGAATGTGTTCCTCAACATGTCGGTGGTAACAAGTGTGTTTTAATATAGACAAACTGTGCAGAACTGCATTAAGCAGATCTGTTTGTCTGTTTTCTTTCAGTCTGTCGTCACATTTTTTTCTGGTTCAGTAAATGCGTCTGCTTGTCTCCCTCTTGTCTGTTTCTGTCTCTCTGTTTGTATTTCTGTCCAGTCTTGGGTGAAAAACTCTCTCTAAATTAAGGAAATACAACCCTATAACATCACCATTCCTGTAAACAGCTGTCGTGTTTTACACAACATATAAATGCACACAGAGTCAAGCCTTGTTAGCTTAATGACTGTTTAGATCTCATCTGGTCTGACTAGAACACAGAACATGCTGTATGTAATAGGAACCAGATTTTTTTTTTTTCTGAGACTATCAAATGTGTTGTATGGGATGATTAAATGAAAAATTGCAAATGTTGGGATACTTGTAAGCTTTTATAAAAACACCACACAGGCTTTGAATAAAGTTACAGAAATAGATTAAATCAGTCAGCTTATAGATCCAAATGGCTGTAACTTCTTTTTTCTTTTTTTTTTCCACAGTTCATACTATGAAGTAAAAGTCACTAAGACAATAACTCTATTAACACTGAAATATGCACACTTGGTTTCTTTATCTTTGATTGAACAAAAGGTTAAACTAAATGTTGCTCATTGATGGTATCATGTAATTGCTCTAAACCTTTGTTGAGTTGGGTTTCATGAATTCATATCAGTTCAATATTCAGACACTAAGAATGTACATGCAAGAATGTAAGAGTGTGATGGAGAATAAAAGTTGCATTTTTTTCACTAAATTGTGAGGAAACACCATACCAATAAGTCAAATAGCATGATCGTGATTTAACAGTGAAAATGAAGTCTCTTTTGACCTCCATATTGTCTTCATAAAGTTCTGTAAGTCCGCCACACTCTTAAGTCTTCCTTGTAAAGATATGTGCTGTTTCTTTTGACACTTTCTCAACACTTGACTTGAAATGCCAAGTGCTGATGCTCAGTTATCAAGTCACAACCCACACACTTTTTCTGTGATGTATTGTAGCCATTACCTGTGTTTAGCAGCGGCACTGGAACAGTGGTTTTCAAATGGACCCACCACCTCCTGAATGAGCAATCATGGCCCAAATTTCTGAAAATTTTCACAAACAATTTATTCAATAAGGAATATTGAATTTTTTACTTTGTCTGGAAAAAATGTAATGGAACAAAGAGACAAAACAAGTTTGTAATCAGAAACTCTTGACTGACATGCATGTATACATTGTATTTGATCCTGTTTTCCATGATAAGATGAGGTTGTTTTCTACAGATTTTGAATAAAACAGGTTCAGATATCAACTAAAATGTAGTGTATCGTGTAAAAACAGAGTAAAATAAAAGGTACTAATGTATGTCCACTTGGGCCTTTTGTACGTGGAGTAGTTTTTGCCACAGCCTCACAATTTTAAAGCACACCTTTGTGACCCACTGAAACAGCCTTTAGATCCACTTTTGGGACTGGACCCGCCAGTTGAGAACCACTGTACCAGACGGTTTAATTTAAGTGTGATGAAATATTGTATATAAGATGTATAAAAATATTATAATGGATTCACTTCTGAATCACTGACAGTAACACAGCTTGTTACAAGAATGTTCATAATGTCCATACTCTCTTACAGAATAAACTATATGACTGTTGAACTGTACAGACGGACTGTTTCAATGATTATAGACATAAATAGATAGGCCCCTTAATTAACATATTTGGTTGGTCTTGAAAATCCGAGTAAACAGCGTCAATATGATTAGTTTGTGATAATGGAGGAAAAATGTTATGGGACTACAGATGGGCACAAACAGCTCCTCATTGATTTTGCTTTAATTGTGGGAAAAATTAAAGTTCATACAAATCCAGAATCTGATTTTATTTGGGAACCAGATAGGTTTAGCTGTTGGGTGGTTGACTAGGCAGGTGAGATGAAAGGGCAAACATCAGCCACTAGGTGGCAGTATTATATTATTTATGATTTAGACTGTGTAGTATGCTTCAATTTAAGAGCTGTGTTTATGGACCGGCACAACAAATAAAAAAGCAGCACATTTCTGTTACAATTTGAGCCAAGCCAGGAGTTATATAGCGCTGATTTTATAGCGCACATGTTTTATATTAATCATCTAGCAGCAGATCTTTCTCTGGTCACATATCTCAGCACTGACAGTGCAAAGTTAAGCTACAAGTTATAACATTATAACTTCCTTTGGAGTTGTTGTGGAGTATAGCTGTTTTATATTGGAGGGAATTTAGAAATGATAAGTCTAAGGCCAAAATAAAGCAAGAAAAGCTATGTGACCCAAAACACTACAAGCATACAGACAAATATTGGTCATCTTTTTGTTTTGTCTTTAAAAGTCTCTCTTCTCTTTCTTATCCTTGTCCACCTTCATGTCAACAACTGATACCAACTTGCAAGGAAACTGACTCTGTGTTTTCACCAGATTGATACTTTGTGTGGAAAGATTACAGAACTTTTGTGCTCAGGAAAAAAATGCAGTTACATTGATGAAAATGTACTTGAGTAAACATAAAAGTACTGGTCAATAGCACTCGAGTAAAAGTAAAAAGTATTTCATTTAAAGTTTACTTTAAGTACTGAGAATTGAGTAGTTACTAAAGCTGGGCAGTTAAACAAAAATTAGGTTAAATTGCTGCATGCCTTACTGCAATTTTCAAATCACATAAAGCGCAATATTTCTCTAAACTGAAATTTGTGTGAAAATACTAGTTATGTTGTTTTGCAGCAGAGATATTATGCTCTACACATCATGCATTTTAAAGAATAGTGTACAAAGAAAACACTCTTTCCTTAATTTTGTATGTTTTTCTTATTAAATCTTATGAAAATGTGAATGACATAAAAATGATAATTTCCTTTAAATACAATTTATACTGAACTTGCAGTATGAGTCTAAATATTACCAATTATTTTTCAAAATCATTCAGCTTATTAGTGATTCATATTGATGTTTACACCACACTTTTTTGTCACAGATTTGTTATATTTTCATGATGATTGCTTACAAGGCTGTAAGTCAATTGATCCGACAATTCAGAAACTGTGATTGAAGTAGATGGATAAAAAATGTCATTCATATAAAATCATGCATCATCTAATTTCAACCTAACATGTAGGTCTTGCCTAAAGGAAAGAAGAGTTTATGTTTAATCTGTTTAATATTGTATTGGTTAGAATATAGAATGCTTTACTACTGTGTTTGTTGAAATATACATAAGATGAGAGACTTAAAATATAGCATATTACATTGCAATCACAATATTGGGGGAAAAATATTGTGACTACTCAATTAAAGTAACTTGAGTAAATGTAATTATTAGTTATTTTACACTTCTGTTTTACTTATATAATAGGTTGTTTCCTGTAGTTTCCCTGTACTATGCTGAAGCAAGCTTGCCCACCCCCCCAACTCACATTGCTCCAAGCCCAACCAGGCATGAGCACATATGCCATCATGTCATAAATGACACACAATTCACAAGACCTCTGGTCTTTCAGAGATAGCAATAGAGAAAAATACAAACAACATGACAGTGACTTCTCTGACTTTGTGGATTATTCTTAGTCATTTTGGTTAGACATGGCTCTCTAACACTTCACAGTTGTTTAAAATGGAGCTGTCATATCGATTATATGTCATATGCGCTTTAGGCATCCATGCTTGAGCTGGTGCATGAGCAATGATTCCATGCTGAAGCCCATCTCTTTCATCTATGTCACCATTTAGGTAACAGAGCAATGGTTCCAACCTTTTCTCCTTGGAGAAACACTCTAATCTAAGAAAAGTAAGGGAACGCAAAGAAGGGTGTAAAACAAACAATTTTTATTGTTTCATAAATATCCTAATAGGAAACAGAGGGCCTTTTTTAACCTATTCAGAAAATGTCTTATTGTGATAGTAAGCAAATAAAAGTTTGAAGACAGCTTTGTGCCCCCTCCTTGAGGTCTTCGTTGGCCCTGACCCCCGGTTGGGAACTAATGCCATCGAGTGCACATTATTTTATCATTCTTTTGCACACTTTGTCCTCTTCTCCTTTATCTATCTCCTTCGCCCTCCCACTCTCTGAAAATGTAGGCTAGCGGGTCTCCTTGAGACATTTTTGGAGTTTGCTCAAACCACATTAGCACCAACTCCCAATGGATGGCCCTTCTAGGAAAGAGACCCAGCTATAAATGTGAATATTCATCTGTCACTTTCAGTACTGACTACATATATTCCGTAAAGTCCAATGAGAAATCCTTCCACAGAAAAATCATACTCCCATGGGTGTTACACGGATATGAGTCTTAATGTCACACACAGTAAAATACAACAGTGTGGTGATTAATCATGACATGGGAGAGCAGTTCCCAAGCTAATTGGTATCAGCAGTGTAATAAACCATCATCATTCACCACACCATGTAAGACTTCAAATGTCACAATGATTGGGTGTTTTATTTTATGGTGTTTTTCTTTAATAAAGAATTAGCATAGCAACGTTTGGGGATGGTTTAAGCCACACTGTAAAAATTTGAACTTTTTCAGTATGACTAGTTTCTGAAGTTTGGGTTCCCAGCAGGGGGAGCCTGAAGGTCTGTCTTTTCCTTCTGTATTTGTTCGAGACCTAAGCCAATCAGAAACCAGTATGAGGAATTAAATCCAGGCTCGCTGTGGCCATGGCAACGGCTTTACCTCCGTGACAGCTGAGGAATGGGAATGGAGGAGAGGAGATGCTACATGGACTGTGGTGCTGCTAATAAACCTCTCAGAAAGAGGAAACCTCTGCAACAGGAGGGGCCCGGCACCCCTTCGACTGGCTCATTTTTGCAGAGGAATGAACCAGCTGCTTTGTTATTTAAACATCACTTAACAGCAGTAAAACGATTTATTGCGTTGGAGTCCTGAGATGAAACTGCAAAAGTTACACGTTTTCCTTTCAAATGGGTCTCAGCACTAGTATACTGTTCAGGAACTCTTTATATACTTAATAAAATATACTTAAAATGCATGGACACATCTACTGACCATTACAAGTCATGTATGTTTCCATGAATTGAACTGTTGTGGTATTTTCATTATGATTATTTAGTTATCAAAGGCCACTTCTGAAGGTGTGGTCCATTGCTGGAGTACAAATATCGATTTGCCATTGTTTACGCCTCTTATAAATAACTCAATGTTATTGGTTGAATTATTAGAGTCTTTTAAGCTGATTGGTTATGATTTCTGTCTATCAATGTCAAACGCCCTTTCCCCGCCTCCTCACTCTTGCAGAAGCCAGGGGCTCATTCGTGCATGTCGAACTTTGGAGTTCCTCACTGGGAAGGAAGAAACGTGCGTGCGCAATTAATTGCAGGCTTCTCCCTTCGTAATTCGCCGTCCTACAGACCAACGTGTAATTGAGTTTTCGTCAACTCTTCTGGTAATACTTGACGGTGGTGTGGCACAACAGTTAACGCCGAGTTTAAATTTTGTCAGTTGGCTGCAGTTTCTGGGCTCGTGCCTGAGGAGAGTGGAGTCGCGAGGCAGTTGTCAATAGAAAACCGGCAGCTGCTAACAAGTAGTTAGCAAGTCAGCCAGTTAGCCTGCCAGCTAGCCACCTCTCACCACTGCCACAACAAGTCCCACCCTCCCCAAGTACGTGGACGTCGTAAGAAGCTGCAGCGGTGAAGTCGAGTGCTTTCCCTCTCAACTTAGCCAGCATCGCTTTACAGCTGGCTGAAAAGCTCAAGCAGCCCTCTTTACGTTTGCTGGATAACGCCAACGTTAAATTGTTGGCTCAACCGTTAGGCAGGTGCTTTCTCTGGAGGGAAACGGGCGCTACACTGGCAAAGAGACTGGCTAAAAAGAAGAGGCGAAATAAGACAGAACAAGGAAGACACCGAGAAGGAGGGGACTGGCTAGTTTAGCCGGGGAGGCAGAATCTCACGTAAGTGACACACAGCTGTAATGTTAGCTTTCCAAACAGCTTACCGGTCCTATGCAACTTGCTGTGCTTGCATAGCAACGTTTATCCAACTAGCCACTTATTATCTATGGCTTAGCTCCTATCGCCAGTGCGCCATACTATAGCGTAAGCTAACAGTAAAGGCTTCCTTGAAGGTGGTATACTAGCTAGCAAGTTAGCTAATGCTTTATGTGCTGAAAGTGAGGCTGCACTTGCTTCACAGCTCAAATATGAGTGCTGCAGACATTCACTGTCACCTTACTTTCACGGGTGAGTTTACTGAAGTGGCCAACTTGACTATCTGTTGAACAAGCAGTGCAGTAAACCTGTTGTCAAGATTATTAGCTCATTAGCTCCATCGCTAGCTTGTGTCAGCCGGCCACCAGCCCAAGTTGACAGTTCAGGTTCTGACGAAGCCAAACAGTAATGTTACTGAAACTCAACCAGTATCGCTGATTAATGTTTCCTTATAGCAAATGGCGCTCATATCTGTTTGGTGCAGCTGCAGGGACTGTGTGTTCTCTGGCTCAACCCTAGATAGAGTGGCCGCTCACTGACAATGTCACAGCAACACTTCATGTACGGCATTACACCACCTTGCTTATAAATGGTAGTGGAGTAACAGTTCCAGGTAAAGTACAGTATCCAGGCTCTAACTGCACATTTTGGAGTCATACACAGTCACTTGGTATTTACAAGCTGGAGTATGCTGGCATGGGAAAAGTTAAAGGAAGCTGTTAAAATCAACAGTTATAAAACCTCAACCGTGTTTCACCCAGTACTCAAACACAACTGTGAATCTTTACCAAAACAGATTCTGACTCATTTTCTCTCCTTCTGTAGATAGATTGCTAACGCCGCCACTGAGCCACGCACAACCATGAGTATTGAGATACCAGTGGGGTTGACAGAACTGCTGCAGGGTTACACCGTTGAGGTGCTGCGACAAAGGCCGTCAGACCTGGTGGATTTTGCAGTACAGTACTTCACCCGTTTGCGGGACACCAGAAGTCAGGATGGAAGTGGTGCTGGTGGCAAGACAGGAAAAGGAGTGATGTTTGATGGGGAGCCAATGCAAACAGAGTCCAATGGAGATGATGATGAAGATGACGATTCTGACTTTGAGCGTAAGTTAATTTGTATTGTTTGGATCATTCTCAGCTGTTTCATTGAACATTTTTATGTGGAGGAGATGGACAAGTTGAAACTGAACATGCGTGTTTGCTTGAGGAGATTAAAGAGTGAAAGAGAAAGGAAAAGGTAATGCTTTAGGCTCCATCACCAGTCTTAATCATGCTCACACCTTTCACTTGGAGGACTTCATAATTTCAAGGCAGCTAGGAAGCTGTTATTTTCCACTCATTTAACCAAGGTCTTCTTCATCACAGTACCTGTACTACCTGACTGTCTAGGTCTCAAATAATATTTATTTATAATGTAAGATATAAGCTATCAAGTGTCACGTTTTTTTCTTTTTTTTTTTTTTTGAAGCTTTTCTTTATTAAAGTAGCTTCATGGTCAATTCCCCTTGCAACTGTGAAAATGTCAACCTTTTCAATACAAACCACTAAGCAAAAATTATGATTTGACTACACAAATGCTGGACTACAGTCTATCAAGCATTAGAAATATCACAATGCATCCAAAGTTTACAATGAATGATAGTTAGAAGATATAGAAGCCATAATTGAACTTTTTCTCAATATCGAAGAAAGACTTGCAACCTAAAAAAATTCTGTAAGGATGTAGGCTCACTAACTTCCTCTGTACTGTACAGTTTTAACAGGACGCATTCAAAACATGTATATACTATTGAATTAATTCAGTTCTCTAATAAATGTATCATACGCCAACGTAATCAATCCTGACAGTCAACTATGGACTGCATTAAAAGATGATTCAATAGATATGCCCCTCCTCAGCAACAGCATAGATTAAAATGGAAAAGTTCATGAACTGCATAACCGTAACTTTCTTGATCCTTCACAGCATGCTACTTTCAGATGAAGCAATAGCTCTCTTGCATTACTCCCCTGTGTTTTGACAGACTGGCAGAAGATGTAAGCTGCTCCATAGCTCAGCACTCTCCTGTGCTGCTGAGAGCGGCATGGCCTAGATCACATCAGTGTGCAGTGTTACCAGGGGCCGTTACCTTGTGAATGGGGGCCTGTGTTTTCTCAATGAGTTTATCTGCTGTGTTGATTTGTGTATCTATTTTAGGCTCTCCTTAAAAATTCACTGTGCAAGTGAAATTTTAAAACAAATACAGAATATCTTACGCTTGTTATGCCCTGCACTTTCTGAATGTTGTTCTATCTGAAGAGTTTTTTCCTGAGAGTCTCACTGGCAGATTTACAATGGTAGGGTGTTGAATCTAGTTTTTACAGCTAGTTGCTGGGTAAAATTTTTAACACCTTCTGCATTCATGAGACAAATTTTTCATCTCAGTTTTTTGTTTCAGGCTTTATTGTGGTTTTATTCTGTTTAATTTGTAAGTAAACCATGTCTATCATGCCCATATATCATATTATGCAACTGTATGTCTCTGCTGAAAGCAATACTGGCCAGCCTCATAGATTGGTACATACTGGTTCAGGGCAAAAGGGCTATTGCAGTTTCTGTTTCCTCACACAAGTGGGGTTTGGCTGCTGTCAAACAGCTGTGACCTCAGCTGTTGGAGCAGTGTGCATGTGCATACACATGCTGTGTCTGTGAGTTCATGTGTACGTATGCGAGTGCTTTCAAAGTCAAACAGATGTGTTATGACTTGATATATCACACCCCATTCAAATTCCAGTCCAGTGATGACATTAAGCAGTTTTTCCCAGTGAATTCTGATTAGAATTCTGATTTTTAGCATTTCTACTCCTTCAAGGTGGCAATAAAAGACAGAGAACTAATCATGCTGCCCTCCAGGGAAAAAGCTTTTCCCTTGATGCTCTGGGTCACACACATGACATCCTTGACAGTAGGTTATCCAGCCAGGCTCATTTACACTTCCCTCAGGGGTATTCATTCCTGGTGGGAACAACATAGGCCTTTATTGTGACTGACATCATGTGCTCCTGCCCTACCACTGCTGTAGCCTGCTGGTATAAATAGTTCTTAGGAGCCACTATTTTAAAAGCGCGTGCTCCAGTTGAATTAGGTCTTATGAAGAAAATACTGCAATTCTTTTAAGTTTGGATGAAAAACCAGGGACGTTTGCTCTTTGGTACTTCCAGTTCTCCAAGAGGTGATGTATGCCAAGCCTTGAGTCTGAACCACTGCAGCACAGAGTAAACTATATATATTATTTCATAACTGTCACAGTATAACTAGAAGCACTGATGTTAAAAACAAAGTATGTACCTCTGTTTTGAGATAAGGGAACAATATCTGAAACTCAGTTTTATGACAGCTCAGGGTTTTAAAGACCCTAGTCAAACAAATACAACTTTCCTGGTTTCAGTCCAGTTGGGCCCCTGTACTGGATGTTATTGCAGTTCTTCCTCTGTTCTTAATTGTCCATGTGCACAGTCTGTCAAAATAAGTATTTAATAGCATTACTTATGAAGTACATTTTCAAATTTTTGAGCAGAAGCACACACTTTAAGATTCAGTTACAATCTACCTTAGTGAGATTTTGACTGCTGGAATTCATTTTTCCACCTTGAGCAGAGCTCATTAAAACAAAGTGCTGCTTTGTCAGGCATTGACCCTCTAAAAAAAGATAATGTCTCATTTTGGGTCTGACCTCTCAATTAAGAATCATGACTATTAAGAAATGTTTAATTGAGCAGAGATGCCTTACTGCTTTTTGTATTGTAGAAGTAATGTTATCAGGCAGTGACGAAGAGTTCATTTTTAAAAAGTGAGTTTCAAGGTGAAGTGCTTCAAGTGTAACATGATCATGGTCTGTATGTTGTGTATTCATCGTATGTAAAAATCATCAACACCCTTTCTATTGTGTGTTATTAGGCTACTTACAGTTATGATGATTCACCAGTGTGCTCTTAACCTTCCATTTGTGCTGCAGGAAACTGTTGTGTATGAGTGTTCCGACCAACCGCCTAAAATGTAAATTAGATAGATAGCTTCTAATGTATTCCCATGGATAGCACACTATCCTCCTAAAACATGACGTCCTTTTTTACATGCTTTGTTTTCCTAACTGTTGCTGCCTAAATCCACAGGAAGATCACCACACAGGCCTTAGCTGTTTAACACAAAAGAGCATAATGTTTTGAATACAAACTGTTGTACCTCCATCATATCTGGTGATGTTGAGCAAATGATTTTTGAGTAACCCTTTCTAGACTCGGTGGTAAATAGACAGATTGAAATTCACATTCTGTTCAGATTGGATAAACATTTTTCCTTGAGAATATAAACATGATTATATGCACTATTCAGGAATGTATGAAAACAGAGTCAGACTTAAACTGAACTCTCAATTTCTGTCCTTGAATAGACTTACCTAGCAAAGCTCAGTGAAATAAATGTACTTTCCATATTATTTGGTGTCAAAGGACAAAGATAAATGAGGGAAGATATTGGCGTTTACAAGCAGTAATAAAAAAATGTGTCTTAATTTGTGCATGTCCTCTCACCTTGAGCTGGTGTGTAAATGTATGCCCCTGTGACTGAACTAAGTGGGGCTATCTATTAAAAGACTGATGGTGGGACAAATGAGTCCTAAGGATGATAATAGGAAAAAAAAAAGATGAAATGTGTTTTTATAAGAAAGACAGCAGGGACGTATGAAAAAGTATTTGAGGCAGAACAGCAGCTGTGAGTTGATTCAGAAGAAAAATCGGAATATGCTAACCCTCAAAGAAACATTTAAGAGCATTGAATTAGATGGCGAGTCACTTGGACATTTAACAGACTTCAAGAACAGCTCTTATTCATCCAAGACATTGCAGATTTTTCTGCACAGAATGGGAAATCTCATCTAACTTAATTTATCAAGTAATTTTCCAGGACTTGCCTCCAAAATGCTGTGATTTGTTTGGGGAGTTTTTTTCCTCCTTCTTGAAAAGCATAAGTCAGTATTGTCAAAATCCTGTCTAGGTGTGTTGTGCTGATTATTTATATACAATAGTATTTTGAAAGCAGTCTTGATAATACTCATAACATAAACAGACGCCAGTCGAGTGTTTCTTTTTCATCACAGCAACCCTCTTGGACTAGTAAGTGCAAATTTTCCGAGTTGAAGCTGAATTGAAGTGCTCCTTGTTCCAGTGAAGTGCTTGAATAATGGCATAAGGTCTTTTGCTTTTTAAATAGGGATATACCAAAACAGTAACAAATGCTGGATATTGGTGCCGAATCAGATACCAAGCATATGGAAAAGGTTAGAATAGCTTGGGATTTTCCATCAGTTTTCATTTTTTAAATTTTCCCCGTTCTTTGGAATTGTATTTTTGTTTATATTAGTTTTACTGCTGGTTTGTTTGTTTAGTTTTTTATTTTGCGAAAAGCTTACCTTTTCTTTGGTTTTTATTGGTTTTATTGTAAGTTTCAGGTTTTTTTTTTTTCAGCAATATAGCATACTTTCCAGCGGCAAGACCAAAAAAGGAACAGAAAAAAGAAACATACAGTGCTTAATAAATTTATTAGACCACCTGTCTCAGAGACCATCCAGCATCATGAAGTGCTTTAATGCGGGCTCTTTCATTTTCAGTGAGCTCTCCACGTTATACCATTTTGAACAGGAATGAGGAATTTCAAACTAAATTCACCGTTTTATACCCAAATTTGAGCCGGCTCACTGGGCTTCTCTGAGAAGTCAGAAATTAATCAAGCATAACATTCAACCACTAAACTCATTTTTCTCTTCAGGAATGCAAGTAAATAACTATAATTTGACATATTAATCAAGAAATAATAATGTGCTTTACTATTTTTTCATTTTTTTTTTTAAATCAGTACATTTGAAAATTCATGGATAACAATAATAATTATACTTTAGCATTAAAAATATTTCGGTTAAAGAGCTTCAACATATTAGTGTATTAACCATTGCAGAAACATAAAAAGTGATTTTGGTAATTACCAACGCTGTTAATTTAGGACAGATGTGGCATAAACCTTACTTTGGGTGGTGGTCTAATAAATTTGTTAAGCACTGTACATTTTAAAAATGTGTTCAAATGGGTGACTCATACTCCTCATTTAATTTATTCTAAACTTATCTTTGAATTCAACTCAAGGCCTAAAATTATGGAAATATGAAGGAAATATGGAACTATGATTGAAATATGAACTTTCAAACTCATTTTAACAACTATAAAATTATTTTACTTGGTTACTTTTGTACTTGGTGAGTCAGTGAGTACACTAATATAACTAAAATTAGGCCTGGGCGATATGGCCTAAAAATCATATCACGGTATTTTTCTTGCCTTTGACGATAACGGTATTATATCACAGTATTACAAAATTAAAAAGAGATAATGCTTTTTAATCCAAATTCAAGTGTTATTAACTCCCTTCTCCCCTTAGAACAAATCTTTGATGGCATACTCAATTTATCTTGTAGTATAGGAACACAGAAAACATGTTTTACTTTTTTTTAAAGTCTCTCTAGGTTTACTTCTGTCTAACTGCACTCCAAGTTTCGCATTTCATCTCTAACCTGATGAGGTGTGTTAAGCAGCTAATGACTTGAACAAGTTTCCTAGTGAAGGCATGCACAATTAAAGTGTTTCAGAAAATAACAGCTGCTGACTTTTATTTTGAAGAGCTTGACAGAAGTATTGTGTTTAGCATTGAGTTAGCTTAGCTTTGGCTCGTTTACAGCAGCTTTTCTGACCTCATTTAACATCGCAGCCTGGATCTGTGACTCACTGTAGACTTAGAAAAGAAAGTCATAGGTTAAAATAGACTTTTAAACAGTTGTTTATGTCGTTGTAAGAGGAAGAGCTGCAGTGCTGGGCTCTGAGACCAGACAAAGCAGCACTTAGCTTGTGTTACAGCCCCAGGTATGATGATGTCATTAACACGCGTTATCGCAATTGGTCGGTAGAGTCCAAATCTCTACCGTAGGCCAAATTTATATCATTTATACTGTCTACTGCATATACCGTGCAGCCCTAAGTAAAACATTATAAAAGCTGAATCAGTGCATCCCTGTTTATTTCTTAATTAAAGATGCTAGATATTTAAAGATACCAGATATTAAAAAAATCTTAACTATGTGACCACTGGACAACTTCAGTGGCAGGGTTTCTTCAAGTCCTGGAGAAGTTTTGAAAGGCCTGAAATTTTGCTTTCTTGTTGAAAATTGCCATGAAATAGTTGTTAAATTCTGGTCACCATGTCTTTGATTGATGGACTTTATGGCAGTACTGGGGTTGACGCTGTTATCTCATAGCAAGAAGGTTCCTGGTTAGAATCCTGGTTGAACAGGTTTTTCTGTGCAGGGTTTGCAAGTTCTCTAAGTGCATCTGTAGGTGCTCTTTGGGTACTCCAGCTTCCCACAGTCCAAAGACTTACCCGTTAGGTAAATTGGTGACTCTAAATTGGCCGTAGGTTTGTGAGCATGCCTGCTTGTTTGTCTCTGTCTCCAGCCCCACATGACCCCAAACATGAAAAATGCTGTAGATAATGGATGGATGAATGTCTTAGATTGATTGGCACTTGCATGCCAGCATTGTTGAAACACTGACAAAGAAGTCATGCTGTAGGTGTTACTGATGACCCTCACATTTTGTTTCCAATTAAAGGCCTTATTGAAGGTCTGTTCCTGTCTCACGATTATAAATTGTGCTGGATCTAGACTAGCAGTAGCTCAAAAATCCATATCTTGTTAACTCTTAACTTTCAACTTTATCCTCCTTGGTTTGGAAAACAGTAGAACATAGAGGGACAATTGATATATTTTTTTGTTTCAAATAGAACATTTTGTAAAAAATTATGTTTCATCAGTTGTTTGAGATTGGAACTCTTTTCATTTTACATAAGGGTTGGTTTGACTTGTTGAACTTAAATTGTGGCCATCATATTGTCAGTCTCTATTTGTATGTGCATACCTATAAGAAATAGCTGGAAACATCTGTTCTGTGATTGATAACTATAATTAATTGTTTTTTCTGACCAATTAACTTTTAGAATAATCCTCACCTCTTCTTTGTAGCCAGTGTGTTCATTTGTGTCCATGACCATCAGCGTGACATAATCAAGTACCAGTAGATTCGCCCTGAAGCATTATTTATAGTTTCGTCGTCAACATGACTGCAAGGTTCTACTTGATGACAGATTTGTCACCTACCATTGTATGTGAGAGTCTGTGCACAGCACAAAATGTATGCAGACCACAATGTGTTGTTTTGCACGTTAGACTGCTGTGAAGCCTGGGGTTACTGTTTCAGGCATGATTACTAACCCAGCGTGGTGTAATTCTGCCTCTCTGACCTCCTTCTATCTCCTCCCTTGCTGTATAACCACCACCTCATTATTGTTCACTCTTACTTTGTTTCTGTCATCCTGACTCCCCCTCTCTGTACCTCCCTTTAGCCCCCCTGCTGTCCTGCATGTCTCTCACTCTCTCTCTTGCTGATTTTCTCCTCCACCACTTCAGCTTTGATATTTTCTGGTTTCTTATATGTTCTCATTTATCTGATCTCCTTCTAATTTAATTCTTACTTTGCATGATTCTTTTAATCCAAGTTTTCATTTCCACTATTTTTTTCAGTTGTATGTTGTAAATGGACATTGAAAAGAGCACCTGTAGGTGCAGGTAATCACTCTATAAGCAGAACTGACATGGCTGTGGCTATTATCCTACCAAGAGTGTGCATGTTCACATTTGTATGTGCAGTTAGAAACAGGGAGTGCATGTGTGCCCAAATGCCTGTCATTTGTTAGTCACACATGCATGTCAGTATAGGTGTGTGTGCATGTGGCTGGTCACAGTGCAGTGTTATGCAACAGGTGACCTGATTAGTGGGCTGTGGTGTGTGTGCCCAGTGAGCTTTTAGCCTGCAGAGACCTGCTGGAGAGGCTGACTGACAGCGCTAAGTGGAAAAGCCCTCAGACGGCTCATGCTACTCAGTCTGGCCTTCTGACTGCTTTTAAAAAAGTACATGTTTGTCTTGGTTTCTTATCTTGTCTTTCTTTCTCTCCAACTGTATATTTTTTCTAACCACATTGGAAATGGTCTAGGTTTTCCAAACACACATTTTGGCTCTCTGCCCAGTTGACTGTCTTACCTATGGTCTTGCTTCTTACATTTTTTCCTTCAAGCAAAGCAATTCTCTGTTTTCCTCAACCTGTTGTTCATTCTCTCTTATTTGTGTTTCTTTTTGCATCATTCATTTCAAAAGTAATCTTCTGGTTTGTCTGCGCTCCTTCCTACCTATCAGCTGTCATCCTCCTTTGCTTTGCTTGTCTTTTTGAGTTTTTCCTTGAATCTCTAAGCAGCTTTTTCTCTTTAAATCTCTGTACCTTTGTGCCTTTTTCTCCATCTGTCTTCTTGTATTTTTCTTTTAAATGTTGTGTCTTGACAGAATCTTTCTCTCTGTGCTAGTTTGTAGAAATAAGTATTTGACTCCTAACCATGTGTTGTGAAGCTTGGATATCAGAGATGAAGCCAGACACTTTGAAAGAGCATAGCATGGCATCTGAAAGCTTGTATGTGTTATTTCTTAGGCCATGGTTCAAGTGAAAAAGACCTTTCAATCCTGTGAATGATACATTGAAAGTCTGCATCATATTCTAGCTACCTTTGTTTAATCTCCACGTAAGGAAAGGCGTCTCTGCCTCCATTTACAAAATTTCGCATAGGGACAGGGCAAGATACTCTATGTCATGTGGATCTTTATAGAATGGTTGTGAGGCATGCTTGTATTTATTTTATTCCCTCTTAAATATGTTTATTTCTTTTGCAAGATAAGACAACCATCGTTGAAAGCCAACCATGTAAAAGGATGTGATAGGGCAAGCTGTTTCTTACTGATGGACAGTTTAAACTTTAGTACTTCCCCATTCTCTTTCCTAAAGCCATCTTTAGTGGTGCTGCACAAAAATGAGGAAAGGGGGAGGATGGCTGGCATGTACCCAGTGTCCGTACACCTCACCGGCTGCCCCTTTTGGAGTTTAAAAATGCTCTTTTGTACTATTCACTCAGTGTTATTACTTCCGTGAAGGAGGTTATGTGATTGGCAGGGTTTGTTTGTTAGTTTGTTTGTTAATTTGTTAGCAAAACTCAAAAAGCATGAGGAAGAACTGATTCGATTTTGGGAGTGATCCGGATCACCGTCTGGATCCAGGAATTTTTTAAAGGATGCTTCACTATTGGGAGATAGGGCTAATGGCAGAGGTCTGCACTTTTATAGTGCTTTTCTAGTTGTCTAAGTCATCATGTCTGACCTCCCCCAGTCTCCAAAAACAAACTGGAATAAACCTCACCATGGTCTCAGTGATGTGAATGAACATAACCCAGCACATTTATGTTGATTTGTTGACCTTCTAATGAGATGTCTAGATTAGAGGGGGATGTTTTCAGACTGCTTCATGACTTCATGCTATAAATTTACAAACCATTGCAAGCTATCTCTCATCTCTAACTGCTTTGCTATTTTGCAAAAAAAAAAAAAAAAAGGGTCACCGAATGAAGTCACATGCCTAATGCATATTGGCAAAATAATCAGTCATAAATAGAATTTATAGCTTATCCTAGGGAGCCAGTAGAAAAATGTGAGGAATCAGTGTGGAGACTACTCTTGCGATCTACGACTCTTATGTTTATATGTTAAACAAGATTCAGCGGAGTTGTGCATCAAAGCCTTGTATGAGAGGGTGGGGTTCAAACACAGACAGTCAACGGCCATGGACCATAGCTGACCCCTGTTCCTCTCCGTGCAGAGTAGGGAGAGGAAGACTGATGGACAGCCTCGGGTGGGGGAAAGGGAGATAAGATGGGAAGAAGTTTCTATTTTAAGAAGACAGAATTGAGTTTGAATAAACAAAAGGGCATTTAAATGTGTGGACCAGCTTGTCAACTTTTACAGTTTCTTTTAGAGTCTTTTACTCTATAAGAAAGATGATTTTGCATTTTGCTAATATGTTTTTTAACCTATTTGCTTATTTTATTCCTGTGTACAACAAAACCATTACAGGAGATGGCATTTAAAAATTAGAATTCCATAATTTGGTAGAAGGCTAGAAAATACTGCTATGATTCATGTGCTGGAATTTCCCATGTTTTGATGGTTATCTCTGGAGAGAAGTGGGAGTAACAATAGAGGGAAGATAGAAGAGCAGGAGAGAGGACTAAAGTTAGAGAGAGAGAGAATATAAAACAAAAGAGAAGAAATGCAAAACATCACAAATCTGAGGGGGAGGATAACCAGGCCTGAGAATTGCATTACAGAGGATGTGGGAATCAGTCCTGCTGCTATCAGTGTTTTGACTGGCTAAAACTGACAGAGGGCTTTGACAGTAACTTTAGGAGAGAGCTCTGTAAAATTCTTCGCAAGAAGAAAGGAATTGTTTCACATGTTAAAAGTCTTTACAGCTATGCGTCCTATGTGGCCATTTCCTAGAAGTTGTGTCCTCCCTTGGGTCTGTTGCTATAGCTCCATTTCCCAATTGAATCTATTTGGACTTTATATGTATAAAAAGGAGCTGGATGCAGTGTTTTATATAATTTTCATAAAGGGCTAACCATAGGGTTGGAAGCTGAACACTGTAAGAAAACTGGGATGTTGTTTTGTAATATAATGTGGAGGTGGCCTCATTCATCAGGTTATGCTAATGAGCCTGAATATGAATGGAACTGCTCTATAAGAAAAGCATTTACACTGTTTATAAATAGGCCTATTGAGCATAAGATTGATTGCTGGATCATTGCAGGCAATGTAAATAGGCTCTGGGATTGGATTTAAAATGATCAGCCCTTTATCCTCTTTTATCAGGTCACCAAATCTTTTTTTATTAAACAACTGTTGGTTGCTCAACGTGGTGTTTTTAAGGGTAGATAAACGTACCACCCACAGTTCTTGTTTGCCAGCCTTTCCTAACCCAGAAATGTGAGAAAAAGTAATTTGGCCAAAGTGTTAAGACCAGTGGCTTACCTAGCATTCCTTTTCTATCGTTTTGTACCTTTCAGTTGCACAAGGAGGCTTGTGAAAGCGGGTCACAGAAGCACATTCAATTTGTTCTTCTTTGTAGGGTCAGTCGCATGGGTCTTAATCATGGTCAGAGCAAAAGAAACTCAAACATTACGACTTTCTTTTTGTCTGTCACACTCCTACACATTCCTGGGCGGCTTTGATCAAAATCCAGCCTTCAGACACGTTTAGATCTCTACTTTTCCATAGCACTGACGAAAGCACCTTTTTTTTTTTATAACTCTCTATCAATCTGTCATTGTATGTCAGCCTTTGCTCTCATCCTGTATCTTCTGAACCTACTTTCTTGCTTTCTCAATCCCCTGTCTCCCCACCCTGTATGTGCTGGTGTCGATGTGCGGGCCCAATCTCATTAGACAGGATCGCTTAGTGAGAGAAGGGGTTATAAGGGCAGTTTAGCACAACCGTCTTTGGCACGGTAAGAAAGAGAGAATTACCAAGGGGTTGAAGTGTAGGGAAGGAAGGAAAACATGAATGGGAAGAGACTGAATGAGAGAGGAATGGATATGAGCCAACATTTAACACCAGGCAAATGCATTTGATTATTGACTGCCTGAAGGATTTGTCTTGCCTTTCATCCATTTTGGCAGACAAGATCTAAAAAATTGTTTAAGATACCAAAATATGTTATGTCTTCTGAACAGTAAAGTGTCTGCAGATCCTTCTTAACCTGCTGTAATACCTGCAAGTTTACTTGAGGGAGTTAAAATAAGGCATGCATGTAGACAGGTGAAAGACAGGTCTCAGGTGGGTGTGTTGGTTGATATTTGACAAACTTGTTTCAATGAAAATTCACCACCCAGAAAGTGATTTCAGTTGATTTGTTTTGTCTGTGTCTCTCAGAAAGAGACAGCAAAGCAAAACATGACTGTGCATTGAATTTCTCTGAGGGGAAATTCTGTTTTTTGAATTTGTCATGTGTACATGGAGCTTTCTAAAAACCCAGCCCTGTGAAGCAGATATGCAGATTTTTTTTTTCTGTGATAGAAATATTAATAATGCTGTCTCTTCCAGAGAAACAGTATGGTATATACTTTATAACCTAAACATTGTAAAGTTTTCTAGATTCTTTGGCCTGCTGTCTTTCCCTGTAAGACAGTTGTATCAGTTGTAATACTGAACTTTTAACATCATTGTCCTGGGAAGATGAGCAGCCTCTAACATTAGCTCAGCTTTTCTGAAAAACTTAGCTTGTATCTTACCAAAGATTCCTTTGATTTTGCTTGTTTGTAAAAGTTTCAACAAGAGCAGAATTAACAGGCTTCCCCCTCCTTAACAGCTTGCACTGTGCTTTTTGATTCCACGTTTCCGTTAACTATGGAATTCTATCGAGGGACTCTGTTGCTGGTATGAATTTTGCATCTACCGCATCCAATAGTGATTAAGAGAAAACCTGCTTTATCACATCCTCCTTTAACTTTAGGGTGTACTCACACTACACCCAGTTGCCCCATACCAGAAGTGCTGAAGCACAATTGCCACCTCTTCAGTCCCCTGCTAGATGGCATTCACATTGCTCAAGGCTTAATTGGGCCTTAGCAAAGTTACCTTTTGTACATCTGTCATCACATCCTAATACAAGAGCTGCAGCTTACTCTTTTCATGTTTGCATCTTCCCAAATTTTAATTTAACACTGTACTTCTGTATCAGACCAATGCAAATCCTTTCCTGCTGCTCTTCAGAATGCTTTGCCATACAAGTAGGTACTGCAGACAAGAAACTGCACTTACTAGCTGTTGTTTGTTCTTGCAGTGAGATAGGCTGTCTGATTTCTCCTCACTGAGTTGAAAGTCCAGTTTTTATTATCTGTTTGACGTAAATTGTTTGCAACCATCTTGTCAAAATTGTTTTATTATCTAACACTGTTTTATACATGGATTCAACTGGAGGAAGGTGGAAAGTTGTCTGATACTCCCAGCATCTCTGCAGAATAAGGAAATTTGTCTTAAGCAGTTTTCTTTATGTGATTAATTTCTTAAACTTTATGATCTCATCTGTTCAGGGCGACATTACACCAGGGAAGTAATTGGACCTTGGTATTTACCTGAGGGATTGTTCATTGGGCAGAAGAGTTTTCCAGCCTGTTGCCTTATTTAAGTTTTAAATAGGGATGATGGTTGGCTTCCTGCTTCATGGCTGTTAGAGCAGACAGCTGAATGAAGACCAGCATGTAGCTGTCGATTGCATCACAACCAGCCTCAGACATAATATTGATCTGTCAAATGAACAGTCATACGCACATGTGAGACAGGGTATATTTTATAAATCCAACACCATTACTGTAATTTTTTTTCCTTACACCTACATCTACATTACTATTCAATTCATAAACTTGCATTAAGGGGTCTGGAAGATCATTATGTAACTAATTTTGATAATGGATCTGGATTGGGATGGGCTATATCCTTGAAATTTTATAATGATATTTGAAGGAAATTTGGAATAACATTATATATGCTGGTATAGAAAAAAAGTTTTTTTAGTGGTGCTGCTTGTAGGCAACAGCACCTATAAGCAGCATCACTCAAAACAAAGGGCATTTCCAATCCTTTTACAATGAGCCACTATCATTGATGACAGATCTCCTATTTCGAAGTGTGAATCTATTGCTATAAGGTGGCAACGTCAGTATTGTAGGGCCCTATGAAATCTGTTTTACTTTTTGAAATTCCGTTTCCTAACCTTTCACACTAATTTTACCATAACAAAGAGTATCCTGTTTATGTAAATGGATAAAATGTTCACTAATTAAATAGAAATAACCTTAGATTTATTGAAAAAGGACCACAGTTGGCCCAGGATCCACAGTTATTAGTAAGTTTAACTTGTCAAACAGTCAGATATTTCCAACATTTTAAGACACATCCACATGTGCAATCACATTGGGTCAAAACTAATGTTTATAATGTAAATGGATAAATCCTTCTGTTTTCTCAAACACAGAGTGATAGTCACTTAAGAAGAAGGTAACATTAAAGTTGAATGGTTAAAAGTAAACCTGTTTCCTAAACTTTTATTTACTCGCACAACATGTAACAGTCCATACAAGGAGCATGTGTTTAACAAAGTCTGCATGAGCAAGTCAACACCAGGCTGTGGGCTGACAGTAAGGTGCTGGTGTAAGTTACCTGGGCACTAAATGCAGACACAATACAAGAGGACAGAGAAAGTTAGATTGTTCATTTGTAAAAGTCAACCAGGCTGCTCTCAGCAGATCTCCGTGGCACATACTCAGACTAACTGCTGCTTTCATTTCACTGACTCTACACAGGTATCTAATAGCAGTTAATTTGTTCACACCAAGAAGATGCATTTTTATCAGACAAATTTGCGCTTAAGCTCTGAACTTGTGCTTCTTGGTTGTGCTAATCTTTTGTGCATGTCTATGGGCAGCAGTATATGTTAGTGGCTCAGACGCTCCTGTGAAGCTCTGACATGCAGACAAGAGCAGGAGAGAGGCAGCACTTAAACCAGATGTACTATAAGTTCAGATTTCTCATATGTTACTTTTTAATACAAACATTTACCAGCAATTTTTCTTAAAGTCCTTCAAAATGTACTGACCAAAGGAAAATCTAGGGCTGACACCTTTCATTTGGTTCGTCAGCCGACCAAGATTCCGGTTCGTCAGTTGGTTGCACTCACACATGTGAGAACGAAATGGTGGAGCATGCAGCTGATTATTTGACAGACAGAGAGGAGCAATGCTACGCTGTGCAATACAGGCAGAGAGGCACACAAAGGGACGCAGAACAGATTTTATTCTGATTGTTTCACAGCGGTTAAGCTATACAGAACTTGGAAACAGCATATCTTAAACTCAACCAAAAGATGCAGGCTTTTGTATTGAAGTGACGCTGTTGAGTGTCTCTGCTCTTCCCACTGTCAGAGCCTCAAGTCTCGTGGCCTGTTTGATTCACTGGTTAGTAAATACATGGTATTGTCCGTTTATTATGAGATTAAAATGTTCATGGCAGTGTTAGTGTCTGTTACAGACAGATAAAGAGCAGTAGAGAGAAAAAGCAATGTCTTCTCATCATAAAGTCCTGACAAGCAAACTTTTTCACTTCACCTTGGTAAATAAACACTGCATGCTGTCTGATATATGCTCATAAATGACACAGTGCGGACTGGAACAAGTGATCCTGTTAATAGTTATCGTTATAAATAAATAAAAAATTATCTGGGGATATTTTGTAGGCTACATGATGCCAAAGAGTTATCATGCCGTGATCACGGAAATTATATGATTAAAGGCAGGTGGATGCTGATCATCTCTGAGTCAGCTGTTATTTTAGTACAACAGAATGAGGATATAAATGCTTTATAGGGCTTCATAAAGCTTATGTTCATTTTAAGGTCATGCAGACTACTAGATGGGTGCAATAAGGAGTCTGTCATGGATTAAGCTGATTTAAAGTATTTTTTTTTCTTTTTCTTTTTTTTTTTTTTTTTTTGTCTACCCCCACGACCAATTGATTGGGCGGTGTGTGGGTATAATTTCGGTTCACCAAGATTTGTTTTGGTTGACTACAGCCCTTGGGAAATCTAGTCACATTTTAAGCTTTGTAGGTCGAAATAGCAGGGTTCCTGTAGATCCTTAAATTTTATTTTTAAAATCAAAGTCTTGTGTCTTAAAATGTCTGATTTTGATTTGGTGGTCTTAAATTAAAGATGACCTTTTGGCTGAAATATGACTCAGAATTTCATAGACTTTACACACATAGATAATTGTTGGCGAGGGAAAATTATGATTACGAGATAACCTGCTAGATATTTAAAAATTACAACAATGTGGGATGAAACATCTATTTCAACTTCTCTTGCAGTAAAGAGTTCTGAAAAGGGTCTTACATTTAGTTTAAAATGTGTTTAGAATAGGGCTGAATGAGTTAGGAAAATAATGTAATTGCGATTTTTTTACCCAATATTGCGATTGAATATGCGATTATTTATTAAGTTCCTCATCTCATGTATTTTACAACAAAAACAAGCAGTAATTCATTCCATACTACAACCAACACAATATTAGATTAAACCAGGGCTGGACCATTTTGGAAAAAATATCTAATTGTGATGATTTAGACTCATTTTGGAAATTGAATATGAGCTGTTGTATTAAAATGAGTGGTAATTTTAATTACAACTCTCATATTTAACAAGAAAAACAGACAAAAATGAGGAAAATAGGAGTTTTTTAATGCACTATTCTAAAAATATGCTACTAAAATGATTGCATGATATGTAATGCATAATTTGCTGCAAAAATCTTTTAAACTGGTATTTTAACACAAATTTCAGGTTAAAGAAATATTGCACCTTCTGCGATTTGAAAATTGCAGCAGGCCATATTGCGATTTAATCTCATTTGCAATTAATTGCCCAGCCCTAGTTTAGAACCCTGTATCCAGGGATGCATGATATTATCAGCATGATATCTGTATTGGCAGATATTGACTTAAAAAGGAAAGTATCGCTGTTGGCACATATATTAAAATTTCTGCTGATATTTACAACCAATATTTTGGCTTTAAAAATATGCCGGTATCAGCTGTAAATATCAGTGTTAGTAAATTTAGGCTGGACCAACAGACCTTTGTCAGCTGAATTCTTTTTCTTTATTACTCATCATTCCCTACACTTGAAAGTGTGTTTTAAGTACTGATATTTGTCATTATGTCCATCTTCAAACTTTAAAACCTGTTTTTTTAAGGACTGAAGTTTTAAGTCTTAACTACATTTAAATATCGGTATCAGCTAAAATTATTTTGTAAATATCGGAATATCAGCAAAAATCCAATATCCCCGTCCCTAGTGTAATGGCCTGTATTACAGTGTGACATTTTTTTTTTTGCTTATCAAGCTTTTTTTGATAAAACAGGACAGTGGATAAAGTCAGAAACATTGATAAGGGAATGGGGAATTACATGTGGGGCCACAGAACCTAGTCTGCCCACATACATGGGACATAAATTAAGCCGACAAAAGCTGACAAACAGCTAAGTACTTTGAGATTTGATACTTTGATATTACATAAAATTTTAGATAAGTGTTACTATTAATGGAATGATACAGCACAAAACTAATCTGAATCCACACACCAAAGATGCCCCCGTTAAAATGTTTTTTTTTTTGTTAATTTCACAATAATTTGTCCCATTTTTTTTCCACTTTAAGTCATTGAAATGTATTTCCTTAAGTTTCCTCTTTATATACATGCTTAACGCGATAGAAAAATCTTTGATGCTGTCAAAGGACTTAGGCTGTGATTAGGCTCAGCAAAGTAAACTACATCTCTTTCAGTGACGTTTTCTGCTGGTCAGTGAAAAAAATGAATAACCTACTTTTTAAAAGATGATTTTAGAGGGCATTTTAATACTGTGGAGATTGTGGGTTTAGCATGGTGCCCTAAATTGGCACAGCAATGGTCACCATAGCAACTACTGGCATTGAAACTGCTTTCAGCCAATCCCTGCTGTTAACGACAGTGACAGGCAGTGGCCTCACTTAATCATGATTCAGATAAAAAAAAGTCAGATGGTCAATAGTAGTTCACAGCCCTCCCCTCTTAGCCAATGATCTTTATCAGTGTTTTGGATAGCCTAGATATGACACACTCTCATATCTCTGCCTTTGTATTGTGGTTCTGATAATATGAATTTGTGCAACCCTTTTATTCATCTTGTTAAAGGGCAACTGTGATAATTTTTGTCCTGCAGTTAAGAATTAAGTTGCCACTGAGAGTGAGAGAGAAAATTTGATATAAGCAGAAAGAATACATGCAAAACTTCATGAAAGTGCTGCCCATGCTGCTTATGTTGTATTTTTGATAGTGCTAATATTTTAGATATTTTTTCTAAATTTGGTACCAGCCTGTGAATCCTAAATAGCATACTATACTCAGAGTTGTATGTGGTCACCAGACTCAGATGTGACTGCTTTGTCTTTGAGGCTACAATTAAAGTAAGTTAACAAGCTCATTTTTATGACTCAACTCAAACAGACACTGGGGAACAAGAAGGTTTGAAGTTCTTTGTGACTGTAAATGGTCACATAATGGGAGAGCAGATTGGCCTTGTTTATGTTACAGACCAATGGTTTGATGAGTGTGTTGCGCTCTTTTACCTACAGGCTGGCCACTAACGTTATTCTGCAGTTCAATGTTATACCAGCACACATGGCTTCTGCCTCATGTTGTGCCAGATTTGTGTGTTAATGCCACTTCGTCTCTTGCCTGCACATTTGAAAACTTGATTTTTTTTTTTTTTTTTACTCTGGGAACCAAAATGAATAAAGTGAGCCTCTGGGAATAAACAACATATTGCTGTAGTCCAAGATGTTTAGATCTGAGTCATTGTGATTATTAATCTTTCACAGCTTGGCTTTGCCACACACAGCATTTACCACATCTGAGGCCACTGGGATTATACTGGTCCATTTAATGTCTCTTTGGACTTGTCTCATAAACTGTGTTCAGGACCCAAAAATACCCACAGACTCAATACTCATGGGTTACCCTGATGACAAAAGAGGCGATATATTTTAATACAACATGCTATTGGGGCTGTAGACAAATTATATGTCTGGCCTAAGTCTGTAATTAAAAGTAAACCTGTAAAGTTTCTTGAACTCTGTGGCCATTAAGTTTAAAAACAAACCATTCCTTTCAGTCACATTCTACTGGTGGCATGTCTGTTCTGCAGGTTAGACTGGATGCCCGCTGTGTGAGTTCAAGCCCATTTTGACTCCTTTTTTTGCTTTTGAAGTCAGAGCAGACTTCAGTCTAATGGCAAATAATTTGTTGTTTAGTGTACAGGGGGGACATGAGAGCAGATCATCTTCCTCGGACTGGTCAGGTGAATTTCGGGCATGTTTGAAACTTTGATTGACAACTATACACTCTCAAACAGGGAGAGTAGAGCCCCAGTCTGATTCCCTAATTTCAGGGCTTTTTTTCCCTCTGATTGTTGCTGCATGTAAGAGACTAATGAAATACAGGTAGATGGGATTTTTCTGTTGGGGTTTACTAAGGAAACTTTATTGAGATTTGTCACTGTTTGCCCTGATTTAACTGTACAGTGTGAACACTCGTTGTACCTGACCATTGGATCGTTCGGTGTTTCATGAATCACTGCATCTGCATCATCTTTCTGCATATTTTAACGATTACTGCGTTAGTTAAACCTCTTCCTTTTTAAAGCTGAACTGCTGCCAGATGACAGATCCAGCACTGTTTCTATTCCGTCTCTGAACGCAGCTAGCTCACCACTAACTCGCCACACTGCTGTGTTCACCTTCTTCCCTCTCCCATGCATCTCTTCTCCGCTGATAAAAACGTGCATGTGCAGAGGAGAGTTTTCTGGATAGGTGGGGGAGAGACCTCTCTGCTGTGAGAGATGCACATGGGAGAATGGGAGAATGCAAAACTCCAGCGACAAATGCACGCTGACGCCTCAAAACTTCCACATAATGTATGGTTGATGTTTGCGATATAGTCATTTTATACGTTGTGCATTGCAAAAGCCGCAATACATTGATTATACTCAATATATCGCCCACCACTAGTTGGTAGTGTGTCGTACAGAGTAAGCTGACACTCAGTTGTACAGTATGCGAGGCCTTAAAGGCTGTCATCTATAGTGTGGTGTATAATCCTAATAGCACTGCATTCATAAATTCAGTCATGCTTGTACAGATCTGATTTGTTCAGTTTTCAACTTATTTTAAGTGTAGATATTTTTCAGAGGGTTGAATGTTGCTGTGACCCAGATTTGAAGCAAACACTAAGCAAAAATGTTTGTTAAACAATGCCTTTTAGTTCTGTTTACAAATGTGTTGCTACAAAACTGATTACTGCTCCCCCCTGAGAAAAGAAGTATGGAAGAGAAACCCATAAACAATCTAGAGTCAGTTATTTATTGTAGGTTGGTCTCTCCTAGAGCTGTTGTTGTGTACTGCATCAGTTCTGAACAAATACCTTGTTTTCCTCTGTTTGACATCATTTTTACAGACATTTCCTCAAAATTATTAAATATATCAATGTTCTTTTTGTTTTCATTTTTTAATGTCATTGTAACACTATTAATGGTAGTTTTGGATTGGCATGAATACTTGACATTAAACACACATTTTGATATTCTTCATTCATGTAGTGTCCTTCATAAACCATTCTTATCAGAAAAGATAAACAGCTGTAATCTTGTAATAGCTTTGAACGGACGGTAAGATCAGCAGTTGTCACTGAACTTGGACCTTCCTTGGTTCACTCTCACAGCTGCTTGTTCTCAGAGGGGTAGTGGGCCTGCTAGAGCAGGAATAACTTACTAGTAACCATTAGTGATTTAAATGACCTTTGACAACTTGATAGCTGTTAAAACTCCTTTTATTGAACCGCAGCTCGCCTCTATGCCTACTCTTGTTTGTTTGATATGTCCAGTCATTGAAAAATATCTCACTAATGGTTTTTGTACAGCAGTCCTTTGACTCCTTTCACTGCTGCTGTCCTGTGTGCTCTCATAAGTGAAGCCTAGTATTAACACTATCAGGGTCATCAGGGGATTTCCACTGCCACTAAATAAGCGTTTTCTCATGGTGCTTTGAGATCCTGTCAAAATGGCATGTGCATGTATGCTCTTCCATTACTGCTGCTACCAAAGCATGAAATGGTAGCCACTGGATTGATATTCTGTGTTTGGTATGTCCTGGGGAGATTTTGTCAAAATATTTGTATGTGATTGTGTTGTTGTTGGCATGAGCCACGCGGTAAGCCATCTTCTGAGACACAATAAAGTTATTTCACTGTGGACACAAGCAAGCATGAGGATTTATTATACAATTGATTTTAGCCACTACATCATCCTCTTTATATTAAAGGCAGGTTGAGTTGAATGAGATGGCTGCTGTTCTGTAAGTAGTAATCTAAAAAGAAAATAAATAGACCTAGCTAATAGTTCTTATGTTACACTCAATTGTACTCATTAAATTTGCTGTCACCTAACTCTACCCAGTTACAAATCCCCTCATCCTTACATTACCTTTATTTGCCCTATTTATGTGATCAATTCTTCTCTGTCTCTGAAGTTGCTCAATTCCTGGGCTTGTAAAAGTTGAAGAACATACAAGTATGACCACAAGCCACTGTTGGTGTTATTTTATAATCTAAAAACATTAACCTTAACTCAATCACAGCAGTGGCCGGATTCTAAATTCAGGTCTAACCTGAGAGCCTAACAGGCTCACCTTTTTAACCATAAACCGTCAAACTTATTTCAACCGTTAAAAAAAAAAAAAAAGAAAAAAAAAACTTAAAGGCTCATAATCTGAGAAAAGTAAATTTATTAGTACAAAAAGGTTAAAACACGAAATCTTTTAAAGGCAAATATATTAGAAAGAAAGTAAAAATTAAGATCTTAAAAGGTCAAAATCTGAAATAAGATTTGTAATCATGAAATTAAAGTCAAAATATAATTCAAAATTTTAAATTAAAGGTCAAACTATGGGATTATAAAGTCAAAATAAGGATTTGAAAGTATGGAAGAAAATACAAAATAATTAGTTAAAAAGGAAAAAAAAACTTAAAATGACTTTAAATTTTAAATTATGAATCTCAAAGTTAAAAATACTATATATGAAGTCAAATTTACAAGTTGAAATGCTCAATGTATGAAACAAAAAGTCAAAATCCCAATTTTTGAGTTCTTATGACGTGTGACATGCAAGATTAAAAATCTGAAATTAAAACACACATCAATTCATTTTCCCACATTCCTTACTTTTTATCTAATTATTTTTACTCTTTACTTTCTCATATTTTATGATTTAACATTGATATCTTAAATCATCAAGGATTAGTTTTCATTTTTATACTTGAGGAAATCTGCATACTGATGAGCCTGTTATAACGGAAATATCATATGATCTTACAGGCCGGATTAAACTATTCCATGGGCTGGATTTGGCCCCTGGGCCTTGAGTTTGACACCGCTGCCTTAAACCAAAGAATGACCACTTTCTCTGTGCTTTGGTTGCTTATACTCTGCATTACTAAAAATCATCTTACCAATAATCAGTTCTAAGCAGCTTTACTGAATTCAGAACTTGAATTCCTGTGTTTAGTTGAAAGTAGGCGATCTGCAGAACAAAATGAGGTTCAGTAAAGTTAAGCAGTGCTGGTTTATTTTAAAGGTTTTTTTTTTTTAAAATGATAAGCATATATTATCATTTGTTCCGTACTTGAGGGATGAAAGTGTGACTAATTTTCTGTCTACATGTAACAGGTTGAAGCGTAATTGTAACTGAAGAAAAGGCCATCCAGACAAGGCAAGCTTGTAGAGGTTAATGAGTATTAGCAAACCTGGTGATGCTGGGAAAGGGTTAAAACCCATGCAGCTCTAGGCAGGACAAGGCTACTTCCTTTTAAGGGCTTAAGTCCTCTGGCGAACGTCAATAGAGAGGGGGCAGAGAGAGAGAGAGAGAGAGAGAGAGAGATCCAGGAAAGAGGGTGGGATACTGAGAAAAGGGAGACTGGCAGATATGGGGAAGTGGGAAAGAGAGAATGTGTGTTTAAGAGAGAGAGACAGAACAAGGGAAAAAGAAGTTTTAGTGGGACGGAAATGCACAGTTTGATAATGGGAAAGGTAGAGTGAAATGGGAGTCACATGGTGGGAAACGGGGACTAAAACAGAAGCAGTTTAGAGCGTGAGAGAATAATGTTGAGGGTTCATGTCATGAGAGGAGGGAGTTAAAGCTGTGAGAGGAAAAAGGATGGCACAGTGTCAAATAACAAACATAAGACAAAGTTTTGTACGTTTCTCTTACAGTAAATTTTGCCTCTCCAGTAATGGTATTCTCTTTTAACATCAGATCTGTTTATGACATCTGTGTAATAAATTCAATGTTGAAACAAGTTCTCACTTACATAAATCACAATGCTGTAAATCCGTAGTGATACTGAAAACTCTGTCAAACTCGTATGCTGTTTTCATGTCAACTCTCAGTATATCTAGCCTTTACATTCAGCCATATGTGTCCATGTGTGTGACAAAGCATAATAGTGATAAATCTCCAGTCCTATTAATTTAAATGACTCTACATGATGTGGAGTGGAAGATAAAACTCTACTACACTATAGTATGTTCTAGTATATGACTCTGCAGGTTTATCCTGTTAGTCCAGTGTTAAACAGATATGGATCTCACCATAGCAGACACACTTTACCGTAATAAACAGGGGTGTCAAGAGTCTTCAAATCCATGAGAGGATTTGAGCCTGACTTTAAAGTCACAAATGTCACAAACTATCCCTTCTTTGGAGATTCAGCACCAGCCAAAAGCTGTGGTTTTCCTTCAGTGTAAGGTGAATTTGCCCAACATAAAACCCATGGTGGGTAAGGTTAGTAGCAGAGTGATTTGTGGGACACAAAAGAAGAAATTTAAGCCCAGACATCTGCCTCTCCTGCTCTTGCACAGAGTGATGTTCTCAGTGTCACTTAAACCCATCACAGCTGACAAATATCTTTACTTGCTGAAAGTGTTTTTATATACATTTTGGGTCTTTTTATGCCTTTATTTGACAGAGGACAGTGTATAGAGTTGAAAACGGGGGGGGGGGGCATACTGGAAAGAGACCACAGGCCAGACCTGGCCACCTGTAGACATGGGGAGCGACGTAACCACTAGGCCTGACAGTGTGCTTTACCCAGTATCTTTGCTTGTCTTTAGACGTAGGTGTTTAAAAGAAGCAGGCTGTTGCTGTGTCCCTAAAAGAAGCAGCTGTTTCCCCCTGTTTTCTGCTAGCATCACGATGTGAAATTTCAGCGACCTGTCCAACAAGAGGCACATTTTGTTTTTGCGACTCTGTCACAATAGATATCTCAGCTTCTCTTTTTCACTGAAAACTTTTATTTTGAAATGTGTGTTATCAAAACAACTTTGCAACTCTGACGTCTCTCAGACATTCTGCCTGTCATGACATGAAATCGTACTGCAGCCCTGGTGGCACAAATATAAAGTTGAGGTTCAGTAGGGTAGACAGATGAGCCTCCATTCAGCATTTTTTTTTTTTTTATGAGAGGATCATTTTTCATGTGCGTGGGCAGTGTTGCAGCACATGTAACTCACACACCCACAGCATCCTAGAGCAGATGTTGTAAGGATAATTAGGATTTTGAAATTTAATTTTATGTACTTAGTTTTTTCATCATATATGGGGATGCACAATATGGACTTTTACCGATATGCTGTTATTTACAATTTAGCCAATACTGATAACAATACTGATCATTAAAACACAGAATTTAAAGTTTGAGGATGAACAAATTAAAAAATTCTTTAAACATCTTTTGAAGTGTAAGAAAGGCTGATGAATAAAGACTAAGACTTCAGCTGATGCAGGTCTGTAGGCCCAGCTTAAAACTCCACTAACTTATTTGTTTGAAAAGCCAATATTTGAAGTGTTCATATCTGCCGATACTGATAATTCACTTTTTAAGCTATTAACTGCGGATACCGATATCCTGATAATATCATGCATCCCTTTTATAATGATAACACTGCCCTCTTTCGTACAGAAAACCTAATACACATATTTTGATTTGTTTACAGAGACTTTAAGATTCATCTTTGTACATCCCTTTACACCTGTAATGTTTCTTTGAAGCTGTTAAAATTTAGACAACCTCTGTTATCTTTGGCTAAATCATTTGTGGACTTCAATACATTTTTCTCTTTCTTGCATATGGCTTCAAAACATGGTATAAACTAGGGCTGAAGTGATTCCTTGAATTATACGAGTGATTCAATTTCAAAAATTTCCTCAAGGCAAATTATCTGCCTCAAGGCTTCGCTTAAATCAGTCCTGTATCCATATACGCCCATGCTGTAAGCTTGGACATTGCGGGTGTGTTGCATGGCATGCTGTGTTTTGCACGGACAGCTATTTGTGTGGCACAATGTACTTGTTTTCGCTGTTACTATAATGTAACATGCATGATATGAGGCATGAAAATCATGAGGGAAGAGAAGTTGATGCAGTGATTGTTACAGGCACACATCCACTTGCCATGGTTTCATGGTAGATATGGCACTATGCTGGCACTGGTGAATCTACGCAGATCTCTGCATTTACGCACTGCCTGCATGACTTGCTGCTGTGCGACAGCTCTCAGTTTGTGTCTGCAGACTTCAGGGAATTTCACCAACTTCTCTGATTGACACGACAGTTTCACAGAAGACAGTCAGGCATCATGATTCAAGTCCTGTTTTGGTGCTTTTCTTTTCTCTCTCACTCTCTCTCTCTCTTCCACGTGCATGTTATACATTTAATGATAAATTGTTTAAATTCAGCGCACTGAGGTCTTGATTACAGCATATTTTTCAAAGTTTCAGCATCCTGAATAATTTGATAAGACTTATATTGAAAATAAATTGACACCAATTAAATAAAAACTAGGTATGGGACGGATCCAATCCAGTATCGGTATTGGGTTCGATATAGCCGTAATTAATAGATCGGATATCTGACTGACGGCGCCCATCCAAGTGACCGATCCAAATCCATCCTACAGTTTGAGGTAGACCATGGACACATCGCAAACAGGAGACAGTCTGTGTTTAACTGAGCTAGTATTAGATGGGGATTTTCTTAGTGGTATAAACCAAGTAGATTAAACGTAAATCTATATTTAGAATAGTCAAAACTAGTCTAAAGATGAGAGAACACAAAGAAGAGTGGGTGTGATGTTAGCCTGATACTCTCTACAGCATGGTTAGCATTGAAAGCTAGCGTTGCTAGTGCCTTTAATCCTCTTTGCAGATTAATATCGTGCTTTGATATTTGGCCTCTTTTCACTTCGGGTGAGTAGTCATACGTGAGCTTAACCCTCGACAGCCCACATACCACTTTATTTCCATTTACTACTTTGGAAAACTGTCGTACTGCGGTCTTCCTGCTATATGCTAACAGCTTAGCAATCTCATTGTTTATATCCGGGGAAGTGTCAGAGAGGAAGGCTGTGGCCATTAACTGAAGCTACAGTGGTCTCTAGTGGCGGGAGGTTCATTACAGTTTAAAAAAGCATTATAGACAGGGATTTCAAGACCGTGTTCATAAAAAATGATAGGTAATTAGTTTAATCCGACTGTTAAAGTAGTAGTTTAACCTACTTGAGTTATACTATTTAGGGAAAGCATTGTTATTTATTACTTAGACTCTGTTATTGTTTTTAGATAACTATTTTTTAGTAGTAGTTCAAATAATTTTGTGTGGAATACATTTAAATTCCATTTTTTTTTTTTTTTTTTTTTTTTTTGGCTTTTTAATTAGAGGAGCTGGGTGGTTTACTACAGCCTCATGTAACCTCATACATTATACCAACAACAGTAACAATTGTTAAAAAAAAAAAAAAAATATATATATATATATATATGTATATATCTCTATATATATAGATATATATATAGAGAGAGATATAGATAGATAGGTAGATAGATATAGATATAGATAGATAGATAGATAGATAGATAGATAGATATCTGTCTATCTATAAATATATATACAGTCGCTAGAAAAAGTATGTGATCCCTTTGAGATTTCTTGGATCTTTGCATAAATTGGTCATCAAATGTGCTCCGATCTTCATCTAATTCACATCAATAGACAAACACAGCCTGCTTAAACTAATACTGCACAAAAAAATGATATGTTTTCATGTTTTTATTGAACAAACATGTAAACATTCACAGTGTAGGGTGGAAAAAGTATGTGAACCCCTTAGCTAATGACTTCTTCAAGAGCTAATTGGAGCCAGGAGTCAGCCAACCTGGAGTCCAATCAATGTGATGAGATAGGATGTGTTGGTTAAAGCTGCCCTGTCCTAAAAAAAACACACACCAGTTTTGAGTTTGCTCAAGAAGCATTGCCTGATGTGAACCATGCCTGGCACAAAAGAGCTCTCAGAAGACCTACAATCAAAAATTGTTAACTTGCATGAAGCTGGAAAGGGTTACAAAAGTATCTCTAAAAGCACTGACGTTAATGTATCCACGGTAAGACAGACTGTCTACAAATGGAGAAGGTTCAGCACTGTTGCTACTAGGGCTGCAACGATTCGTAGACATAATCGTTTGTGTTGACTATGAATATTTGTCGACATGGGAATTGAAGTGTCGACGCGTCGTATTATTGTTTTTTATATTGGTAAAATCTAGTACCGGCCGGTAAGGACTCATCTGTACTTGCAGTTCACTACAGGAAGTGGTGGGGGCAGTATCACTCCCACTGTTTACATTATTCACAGAAACTGAGAAGAAGAAGTTAAGCATGGCAGAAAAGACCGAGAACACACCAAAAAGCCGACCCAGAGCTTCCAAAGTTTGGGAACATTTCACAGAAAACAAATTCGGCGAAACAAGTCAACTGCAAACTGTGTCAAGTCAAACTCTCATACCATGGCAGCACTACGGCAAGGCATGAACACCTGAAAACGTAAATACACCGTAGCTGCCGCGTCTTCAAATACCGCGAGTGGGCGAGTTTGCAAGTTGCATGAATATCTTTTAGATCTTTTGCATTTAGTTACTAAGCCCTCTGTGCTTCAGGCACGAGGATTAATTCCGGTAGACTACTTATAACGTTGGTGCCGTATGTTTATCAGTCGAAACACCATCTTTGATATTTGTTCGGGTAACTGTTTTTCAGTAACGCTATTTAGTGTGCAATTTACTTTAGTTATCAGTTCAATACTTTTATATTAGAGGAAAAACAAACCTTGATGATGTAGCAACTTGACATGTCATGTCAATTTGCTAAACCATTAAGTTTTCACAGGTGTGCATGCAAGGTAAAACGGGGATCCAAAATAGCACGAAAAAAGCCACGATTAGTCGACTAATCGCAAAAATAATCGCCAGATTAGTCGACATAAAAAATAATCATTTGTTGCAGCCCTAGTTGCTACTCCCCCTAGGCATGGTTGTCCTGTAAAGATGGCTGTAAGAACACAGCACAGAATGCTCAATGAGGTGAAGAAGAATCCTGGAGTGTCAGCTAAAGACTTAGAGAAGTCTCTGGCACATGCCAACATTTGTGTTGACAAATCTACAATAAGTAAAACATTGAACAAGAATGGCGTTCATGGGAGGACACCACGGAGGAAGCCACTGCTGTCCAAAAAAAACATTGCTGCACATTTGAAGTTTACAGAAGAGCACCTGGATGTTCCACAGCACTACTGGCACAATATTCTGTCCATAGATGAAACCAAAATTGAGTTGTTTGGAAGAAACACACAATGCTGTTTCTTGAATATGTATTATTTATTATGACGTGTGCTGCTGACCTCTTGGCCAGGTCACCCTTGTGAAAGAGATTTCGGTCTCAATGGGTTTTTTACCTGGTTAAATAGAGGTAAAAAAAAAAAAAAAAATTGCTATGTGTGGAGTGAAAAAAAGGCACAGCACACCAACATCAAAACCTCATCCCAACTGTGAAATATAGTGGAGGGTCCATCATGGTTTGAGGCTGCTTTGCTGCCTTGGGGCCTGGACGGATTGCTGTCATTGATGGAAAAATGAATTTCCACTTTTATCGAGACATTTTACAGGAAAACTTAAGACCATCTGTCCGCCAACTGAAGCTCAACAGAGGATGGGTGGTGCAACAGGACAACGGCTCAAAGCATAGAAGTAAATCAACAACAGAATGGCTTCAACAGAAGAAAATATGCCTTCTGGAGTGGCCCAGTCAGAGTCCTGACCTCAACTCGATTGAGATGCTGTGGCATGGCCTCAAGAGAGCGATACACACCAGACATCCGAATAATATTGCTGAACTGAAACAGTTTTGTAAAGAGGAATGGTCCAAAACTCCTCCTGACTATTGTGCAGGTCTGATCTGCAACTACAGGAAACGTTTGGTTGAGGTTATTGCTGCCAAAGGAGGGTCAACCAGTCATTAGCCTAGGGGTTCACAAACTTTTTCCACCCTGCACTGTGAATGTTTACATGGTTTGTTCAATACAAACATGAAAACATATCATTTTTTTGTGCAGTATTAGTTTAAGCAGACTGTGTTTGTCCATTGTTGTGAATTAGATGAAGATCGGAGCACATTTGATGACCAATTTATGCAGAAATCCAAGAAATCTCAAAGGGTAAAAACACGCTATTGCCACAGGCAGTGACTGAGACAGAGACTAAGTAGGTTAAATTTCATCATCATATAGTCAGGATTCAACAGGTCATAGAAGCAGCTTTATCCCTTTAAATGTGTTTTCCATGTCAGTGGCTGGTCTTAAAAGGTCATGTTTTTATGGTGGATGAACTCACAAACAAAAATGTACAAAAATTAAAAGTGAACACCCTTAAGAAAAATAGACCATATTCCTGTAATCTAAAGGTTCAGCTTTCAGACATCATCAGACCACTGTGTGAATGATGGAACTTAATTCTTGCTATAATTGAGAAATACTAGATTTATGCATAAAATAGAGGGTTTTAAAATGATTACGTGTCCCTTTACTTTAATGACAAATTGTAAACCAGAAATAAACTACAATAGAAGAAATAAAGTTTAAGCACCCATTTTTTTCTGGAAGAGGATCCCTAAAACCCCAAATATGGCAAAAGTGAGTGATTAAAAAAAATGCAATATTTCTTATTAGAGCACTCGATTAATCCAGAGAAAACAATAGAATACTTGATTACAAAAATAATCGATTGCTTCAGCCCTAGTATGGACCCACAGGGATTTATGAATTTGTCTTCATGAATGTAGGTTGATAGGAGTGGAATTAGGGATGTTTGACTCGGGATTTTTAAAGTTTCCTGCTTGTTCCTCCTGTACAACGGGTAAAATGTTGGTAGATTCTCTCTGAAACCTACAGTTCCAGCATTTCCATGTATTATTTTTTCACTCTTGTCAAATTATCTTTTTTCCCCAGCTGACTCTCACATGATACAAACGGCTACAGGCACAACACAGCCTGTACTAATGACACTCATTAACTCTCTGCCATGATTAAGGGCATCTCTACCTCAAAACATGATCCTGTTGATGTTATCAAAAACACTGCTCCAGTGTTCTGAAGTCTGAGCTCATTTGATTTTTGGTAAAGCCTCAGGTCTCTGTAGGCAACAATTAACAGGTTTCATAGTTATTATTTGGTGCTTGAATGACACACCTAGTCAACAGACATAGCATGTCAGCACCCCAAATACCTGCATGGCACACATATTTACCTTCGATGACAGAAAAAATGTCAACAGATTTAGTCAACATATTTATTATCTTCTATGTGTTTACTTTGCTTGGATCTCAGTTTCACATGGCGTTCAAGTCTGTGTAGTCATATTTTGTTTGTCAGACTAAAAGCCAGATCCTAATGACTGAAGCACCAGAGAGAATTGAAGGAAGTTTAGTCGCTGACTCCAGAACAGATCTGGGGGATCTGTTGTACCATGTGGTGATTTAAGCATCAGCAAAGTGGTCAATTTATTTTTAACACATTTGATGATTCTTTCAAGTTTTTGAAAATAGCAGTAATCTAAATATCACTTAAACTAAGTATTTTGTAATGACAAAATCTGGATGATCATCGTGTGTAATCTGATTTCCTTGGTTTTAGAGACATTTTAAACACTAACTTAAGTGATTAAAACTTCAATGAGAAACAATAAATCCCATACCAGCGTATCATTTGTAGCTGCACTGTTGACTTTATTAATTTACAAAAGGCAGAAACATCTTACCTTCAAAATATGTACTTTTTTGGGTTAAAAACCTAATTTCCAGTAATTTTTACTTCCTGTCTATTTTTTCCATCTCCAATGAGCTGTTTTAGGATTCTTTTATTATTTATGGTGATAAACCAGGATTGATTTGTTGCACGTCTTCATCTGATGAAGCATTATTCTTATTATCCAGAATGTATTTACAAGCTCCTAGTATGTTTAATTGTGCAACTGTAGGCAATATCTTCAGCTACTGTCATGTAATGATACATTCTGTGATTAGATTTCCATGTTTGCCTCTCTTTGTAGTGCAGGCTACCAAGGCTGGAGTTAATGCTGCTTAGGTCAGCACTTCAATACCCATTGACTGCTGACGTAAAGCGCCAGACTTCATATATCTTCTCCTGGGAGGGTAGAGGAAAGGGTTTATGTTTGTTCCTCCCTGTTTGGCTCTTGAGGAATGAAACAGGATAGATGGAAAAAAACCAGAGAGGGAGGCTTGGAAAGTTAAAACCTTCACTGATAACTGATTATGAGAACAATGATTTGTGGCTCAAAGTACGGAGAAGTCAGGATCTAAGCAGATTGCAGGCACTGCAGAATCTTAGAGTGTCATAAAGTGATGCCACAACAGCTACTTTTAACAATCATGTGTGGGCTGTAAAGGATTGATTATTGATTGCCTTACTTTGTCTATACTAAAAAGTCAGCCAATGTTTCAAATAAAAGAAATACAGCCCGAAAATCCTCTTTTCACATGTGCATTTTGAAGGTATTATTCAGGAGGGATCTCTATACGTGGGTGTGTACTGCAGTAGGAGAATGGAGCTGATGATCTGCTTTATTGAGCCTGCTTTCCAGCTTGCCATTTGTCATGTGCCTTCCACCTCCTGTGTTTGTGTATGTGCTTCTGCATAAGGTTGCACATGTACCTTGTACTTTATGGATGTGTCTGGCGCTGCCTGCCTCACTGTGTGCCCAAGTGCATGATTAAGCCACTGTGTGTGCGTGTGTGAGTATCTTTGTGTGAGTGCATGCCAGCAGAGGCTGACACTGACGTCGAGCTCTGGAGGGGGGTGCAACACGTGAGGGAAGCTCCCTGCTCCACATCTGACCCTGATGTTATCAATCAGGCCTTGAGAGGAGGACAGACAGAGGGGAAGAGGCATTAGTAAAGAGGAGAGATGCTTAGAGGAAAGGAGGAAGAGAGCCGCAGAGAGAGAGTGGGTGGATACAGGAAGAACAGATGGCGGGGGCTGTTAAATTTTTTTTCGTCTTGTCGAGGGATAGTCATGGGGAAATAGGGAGTGTTGGTGAAGGGGGGGGTCAATTGCTTATAAAATTAGATGTAAAAGATATTTACTTAATTGATAAATAAATATAATTTTAATCATTTTATTGAATGAATTTTTATGTACTTTTCAACAGATGTACACACAAACTGTTTTTATCTTTCAGTGTTATTCTGTTAAAGAGCATATTATGCAAAATACAGTAACCTTGCAAAGCGGATGGATATGCCCGTTTCCTTGTTTTTCACTGGCAATTCCAGCTTGCAAAGCTCCCATCTGAACCATTTGGGCCCGGTTAGAAAGTGACAGGACCAATCAGCGACGAGGGACAGTACTTTCAGGCACATCAGAGTTGTGACATAAACAAGCGGCAGCAAGAGCTGGTGCAGTTATGTAGGAAGAGATTAGCGTGGATGCTGCTAAAGCGCCAGTTTTATCAGAAGTTGACAACATTTCTTCGTTAAAAGAAAAACAAAGAACAGCAGTGAGTTGTTTTCTTTTCAAAAATGACAAAAGTCGAGTACTTGCATGTCAATAGTCGCCATGTTTTGCGTTATTCCTCAGTAGTTGCGCACATGCAGCTTGATAGCAGCTATGTCATGTATTGTGTTGCTCTGATTGGCCAGTAGAGATGTGACAGAGCATTCACCAAATCATACTCTTTTTTTTCAAAGCCTCTGCCTTTTCTCAAACATTTCCTATTGAATCTTTCCCAGGTTACTTTTTCAGGCTTTTCTAGCAAAAATATGTGTCCCCAATCCCCCCAAGAATCAGCACCCCCCCTCCTTTCTCCACCTTTCTCCACCTTTCAGGAAATGTGTGCTGAAACAAGCCGTTCTCAGAGTTTCCCCTCATGATGTCGTGGGGAGTTAGCACTGCCCCCAGGTTTGGTTTGCCCTCGCCACTTGGAAAAAAGTTCTGCACTCCTCTCCTGATCTTTCTCTAAGCTGCCAGCTGAAAGGAGGATCCGGAGAGCAACATCCATTAAGCCACATCCATTTCCTGAAAGGGATGTAGAAAGGGCCGGAGTCAGACAGCTCATTAACATTTAAAGCCACAGACACGGAAACTGCTTATTCTGAACAGAGGTGTTTTTTTCAGCAACAAACTTCACAGGCATGTTTTTGGGGACCTCTGAGACCAATTTAAAATTTTCTTAAAGGGTTAAAATATGTGACCTTTAATGTGACAAACATACCAATCAACAGCTGAAGCAACAGGACAACACCTTAACTCCTTGACTACCCAAACTGTAAATTCGAAGAACAAATACATCGTCAGGCACTTTTCCTGTCTTCGATTTTTCAGTGATTTTCTAGAGAACCACTATCAGCACAACTTTCCCCAACCATCATCCAGCCCTTTTCACTGCCTTCAGTTTGCCAAATGTATTTTGTTTAATAGATTTAAGTCCAAGCTGATGGCTGCATAAGTGGCTAGTCTAATGGACAGACATGTCTTTTTTAGAAGCCAAGATTTTCTAGCATTTTACAGCTTCTATTTCAGGAAGAGAAGATGGAAGAGGGAAAACAGGAGGTGTGAGAAGCAACAGGTGGGCGGACAAATTACAGACCTGTCCAGAATGAGATTCTGTTGCCTATTTTCCTTTTACTCTCACCCTTCAAAGTCATCCATTACTTCCACAGTTTAGGTTAGGGTTCATTAGATCCCTTCTAACTACACTGCCTGTTTTGTCCTTGTGCTTTTTCTGTCTGTCTAATCAATCTTATCACTGTAACCACTCTAGCCATTTTGTTAAAGCAACGAACAGCGTAAAGCATTGAAATTTTGGAGGTGGCACAAACATCCACATTCAGGCTTTGGAACCCCCCCCCCCCCCCCCCCGGCAAATGGACAAGGCACACAGACAGTTACACATTGAGAATGACTGAGAAAAATCAATGGAAAACACCAGGCAGGGATGAATGAATTGCTGCCTTTTTCCGTATTCACTTGGGGGCTTTATCCCCCTTTCTGTTCTGTGATCATTTCTCTTAATGTTTTTCAGAATTACCAGTTATCACATGCTAAAGTCATCCCTTATCCTCTTATGCTGTGGCTGACTGTTTTGCTTTTCCTGTGTACAAACACATTAAAAGAGGTCTTGTATGCTCTCTGTCAGTGGTTCGTCCCTTTTATTTGTCCTTTTTGTACATGTCAGCAGTCATGTACAGTAACTCAGGATTTATCACTACCATCATAATTACAATTGAGATGATGTTTTCTTCCTCTTACTGTCTCTATTTCTTTTTTCTCGTTGTGTTAAAACTCCCTACATCCCCCTCTTTTGGTCTGCCTTTTAATTTCTTCCTCTCTTGTTCTCCCATGGTTCTTCCCTCTCTGTTTTCTCTACCCCTCTGTGGTGCTTTTCTCTCCATCTGTTAATGCTGTTATGGCAGTGAGTGGGTGTATGGGGAGGGATGAGAGAAATAGAAAGAGAATGTGGGGGGGGGGATCTGCCACTCGGATAGAAGAGAAGAAGAGCGGGTGGCAGCAGAGTCTGGGGTAGGAGGGAGGGTGAAGGGGTAGAGTTGTTATGGTGATGAGATCTTCTTTGTGTTAGGTTGCCAAGGCAACTTCAGGCGTACACTTGATACAGCCACCATCACCACCACCCTCAATCCCCCGCCCCTTCAGCCACATGACTGTAGGGAGAGCACTTCACACATTACACACTCAGACTTACGCACCCACACATGGAAACACACAAAATCATGTGCACACATTTTTTTATCATGTCTACCTGCTCTTGACAGACAAAACTACATTATATCTGACTGCTGAATACCAAACATGACTCATTTGAAAACTGGCTGAAACCTAAAGACCAGTCATACTCTGTTCAAGCCATTTTATTTTAGTAGTAAGTTTAAATGCCTCTCAAAGACAGCTCACATAAGGAAAATCTGTAAGGTGATCTGGACCTCAATGTTAAACAGGAAATAATGTGTTACCAACGTAAGAACATCCTCACAATCACAGTATATGTAATGCAGGAATAAACAAAATAAGGACTAAAATCAGGATTAACAATAGCAGTCAAATAGGTGGTATGTGTCTGTGTGCACTTTTGTTGGTCTTTGTGCCTTTGCTCCAGTACCTGCAGTGATCTGACCTGTTAATGAGTCCCACTCAGATCAAAACAAATCAAGTTAAGCACTCTGGAATGTGTTTTCCTAGTAGGTGGCTGTATTGTAGATAATAGAGTTTGTGTGGGGAGGGTGATTTACTCTGAAGAAACAAAAAGTGGCATAAGGACACTGTGAACCTGAGGCCTGGAAATGCTAATTCTTATTTTTCAGTTGGTATTTCCATGATAGCTGTAAAACTCTTTTGAGGGATTCTGGTGTTGTTACTCATTTTTACTGATGCACCAATCCAACTTTTTAAGCCCAGATACCAGTATGATTCCTAGACTTCGCCTACCTGCTGATACAGATACTAATGTGTAATTAATTATCATATATTTTAGTGATGTTCCAAGGCATATAATTTCCCTCTGATTTAACACAAAATATAATTGTGTTCAGCTGACTTGTCTAAAGTCAAGTTAATACATTATGTAAGCCAGGTGCACATCACAATGTAAAACAACATCACACCATAATGATGCAAAGTTGCAGAACGTGGCTAACATTAGCAGCGCTAGCACTACAGGTCTTCAATCTCTTTTGCAGGTTGCATTCCTGAATATTATGGATGCTCATATTGGATTTTTGCAAATAGCTGCTATTCTGACATTTACAAAATTAGTTCAGCTGATACCAATGTAGGTACTGATGTTTGAACACAGCTCAGATCTAAAACTTAAGGCCTTGAGACACATAATATAAAACTTAAGGATGAACAAATTTCAGTCCTTAAAACAAACTGAAGAGGTTCAGGACTTACATCATCAAAGAAAAGGACTTCGGTGATGTAAGTCAGTTAAATGTAAAAATAAAAAAAATTGGTCATTTAGTGAGATTTGACCTGAAATCAAAGTAATGTTTAAAAGTGTGCTTAAAATGCAAGTCTGCACATGACTGTTCTTGAATTTGCACAGCTGTGCTCATCTTTGCTTCAACCACCTTCAGGTACAGTGGGTGTTCCCGGTATGGCTGGGCAGTTAATCCCAAATTAGATTTAATCTAAGTTTGGCCTGCTTTTTTCAGATTTTCAAATCATAGACAGTGCATTATATCTTTAACCCAAAATGTGTCAAAATACGAGTTTAATGCTATGTTTTGCAAAAGCAGCAGAGATTTTACAGAAATCCTACTTTTCTTGTTTATGTACATGTTTTTCTTAATCAAAATGAGAATAATATAAAAACAATCATCCCCTTCAATATGGCAATTGATATCAAATTTACCATATCAGCCAAAACTGCATTGAGACATATTGGTCACGGTGTGATGGTCTGGGGCTGCTTTTCTGCTTCAGGAGCTGGACAACTTGCTGTGATTGATGGAACAACGAATTCTGCTGTCTACCAGAAAATTCTGAAGGCGAACATTCGGCCATCAGTTCATGCCCTCAAGCTCAAGCGCTCTCGGGTTTTGCAGCAGGACAACCCTAAACATACCAGCAAGTCCACCTCTGAATGGCTAAAAAAGAAAAGAAAAAAATGAAGGTTTTGGAGTGGCCAGTAAAAGTTCGGACTTAAATCCAATTGAGATGCTGTGGTGTGGTGTGACCTTAAATGGGCAGTTCATGCTTGAAAACCCTTCAATATGGCTGAGTTTGAACAATTCTATGAATAAGAGTGGGCCAAAATTCCTCCACAGTGTTGGAAAGACTCATCAGCAGTTATTGCAGATGCTTGATTTCAGTTATTGTTGCCAAAGGTGGCACAACCAGTTATTAGGTTCAGGGGGCAATTACTTTTTCACATAGGGCCAGATAGATTTGGCTTTTTCCCCCTTAATAAATAAAATAATCATTCAGACACCACATTTTGTATTTACTTGGTTGTCTTTGTGAGATATTAAAATTGGTTTGATGGTCCAAAACATTTCAATGTGATAAATATGGAAAAAAAAAAATCTGGAATCAGAAAGGGGGCAAATACTTTGTCATGCCACTGTACAACAAAGGATGCAAACCGGGGTTGCTGAGGTGCATGATCATAATTGTGGCCCTGTGGGGCCAAGATTGAGCTGCTCCAGTTCTCAATAAACAGTCTCTCCAGAAACTAGATGTTAAATGGAAAATTTATAGCTAGGGTAAGAGGTGGATAGCACTCAACTATGGTGAATTAGAATGAAACATGTTCCAAAGTTTAAGTAGGAAGGATGGACTGGACTTTTTGATTATATTTTACAAGTGACTGTTGGTTTGATGGTTCAGTAATGTTAAAGGATGTTTTGAGACACCTTACTTACATGGAAATGTTGGCTTGATCCATACTTTTTTGATTGCAATTTTTTGTACTAAACACATCCAGAGCTGAAATACTTTCATGCTGGATCTGTTGCTGTTCAGGCTGTTGGACAGAGATCAGGGGTCAGTGTTGAGCATTTTATACATAAGAAAATGTGTGAATGGAATGCAGTTCATCAGACACTAGTCATAATTTAAGCACCAGACAGCTCAGCTCGACATTCAAATGGAGCACATCAAAATGCATGACAGAAACAATGTATTAAACTGCATGATAGATTGCTCTTTAATGGGAGTTCATTAGCTCATTGCTCTTTCGAAATCAAACAACTATTCCTGTCGTTGTTGATGTAGTCACTGCTTTTGAATTGTTGATCATTTGTATTAAGATTGGCAGATCAGTGGTTAGATTATTGCTTAATTAAGATCCAGTATCAGCCAATACAGTCTGCATGAGAGGCATTAAGTTTTTTCTGAGTATTTGAACCTGCAGAGACTGAATGAACTGGAGGAAAGTGCCTTAATAAGAACTGATATTTGATCCTTGATTTTAACCTCAGTTGTAAGTAGGTTATGAGGCTTTTAAGCTAGAAAATATAACAAGCACTTAATCACAAACACTCTTTTGTGTCTGTCACTGTGTTACAGTCTTTAACAACTCATCAGAAGCTATCACTACTGGTTAAGGACATGAAGTAAGAGATCACGCTTAGATGTAAAAGAGAAACTGGGGGGAGGTTAGGGAGTCAAAAGGCCTTGGGAGCAGTACATGGAAGGAAGGTCTTTTCCTTTGAGAAAGCTGAGGGGGCGAGGTATATCACAGATGACAGAAGGGAGGAAGCAAGAAATACCAAGAATAGAAGTGAGATTGTGGATGCATAGAAAAACTACTTACATGTGTTTGACAGGGCTGAAATTAATTTTAAAAAGAAAGGAGCATTCATGTTTCAGTGGCCTGTGATTTGGTCCAACTCACTCTTTTTTTAAATTTTTTATTTTATTTTTTGCTGTCTTTAAAATTAAGAAACAATGATATTTATTTATTTTCTTTGAAAAGTTACATTGCCAGCCTAATAATTGCACTGTCTGTTGGTAGCACTGCTTCTTTGCAATCCCACTTGCCTGTTAGTTGGATGGGATTTAAAAAACGTCCATGAAGACTCACAGGTCACATAATTCAATCAGTTGCTCATCATCCTTTACTTCATGCTGGCTGTGGCTGGTAAGTTCTTCTGCCAGTATTTGTTGGCAGACAACCAGGGTTTGGAGATTGCTTTCCATCCTTAAAAATCAATTGAGTATTTAAAAGTGAAGATCTACAAGTTCTGCCCTGAGACATGGCCCAAGGTTGATGCATAGTTACAGACATAAAACAGATAAACTGTATTCAATGTTAATATCTTGAGAGAAAGAAGACCTTTTGTGGGTAGACTGTCACTATTGACTAGGGTTAGACTGATTATTGGTTTGGCTGATTATTTAGTGGGGGAGTATATATTTTTGCTATATCCTGATACACAATATACATCGTGATATATATCAGCTGCTGTATTTAATTCAGCCCCAAATGGCATGAGTTAGGTGATTACAATAGACTGTTCTATTGGATTTTTAGTAAAATTGTATGCAGAAAGTAAAATCAATATAAAGTCAAATTTAGCAGTTTTATTTGAAAAAGGCTTCATTCAATCTTTTACAAATAAATCAAAAATACATAAATCATGAAATACTCAGTATTTTTCAGTGTATGGAAAGTCCTGAAAAGTTTTCCGTATTGATGATCCACTATTGATGATTATAAAATGACTATTTTCCTCATTAAGGGTGAAGCAGACCTTCACAAAACTCACCAATCCTGCATGAAGACCAAAACCCTGCAGTCTAGTCCACTATTCAGGCCAAAACCCTGCAGTCTAGTCCACCATTCAGGCCAAAACCCTGCAGTCTAGTCCACTATTCAGGCTCACATCTGTGATTATATTAGTCCGCTATCTGTGCTGATGGACTCTAGGCCAGTTTCTGACAAGTTCATGAGATGAGAGCGTCTTTAGACCTTATTCAATAAACTCTCCTGTTTGATCATGGGGGAAAAAGCTTGTCTGGAGGCAGGAACATTTTAACCCCTCGTTGTCTTTGTTTTGAACTGTTAGGCTGAGCTAAGTCTCCGTTGTTGTGGAGGAGGGGATCACATTTTTCTGTTGCTGGACCGTGTTCTCTCTGACATGTACGACTCTGGCAGGGAGTTTTCAGCAAAATGTTTGCACCCAGGCAAATCTTGTAATTTGGGTAAGTGTCTTTATGAGATTTTTTAAATCCTGGCTTTTCAACAACACTGGGCTCATGTCTTTAGTGACGTGTTGTGTTGCTGCCGCCGTTATCTTGGAGTCATCTTGTGGCGTGTTTCAACGAAAACCATGTGAGTTAGACCTTTTCAAAGCTGAACACTGCTCAACGCTACAGATCCAATGCTGTTTCTCATTGTTCATGTGGCGGTCCGCCACAAATAAATGAATGTATGGGAAACACTGGAGTTGATGGAAATATTGACTTTACACCGTTATTCACTGCTGGATGATACAACACACTGGCATGGTGTAGAGAGCCAAGCTGTTGTTGCTAACTGCTAATTATGACAGTGAGTTGTCATGTGTATCCTGATGTTGGCTGTTCCTGCAGTATCTTGTCTTGTTCTTGTACAACCCACATATTGCATTACTCTTGTCCAACTCTTGACTTTCTTGTGTATGAAGAAAACTGAAATAAGCCAGTGTCTAGGGCTGTAGTCAACCAAAGAAAAACTTGGTCGACCAAAATCGCACCCAGGCACCAATTAATTGATTGGTCTTTAAGGTTAAAAAAAATCATTAATCAAAAAAAAATTACCTTGTTGGTGACTAATTCAATCCATCCATGCTCCTCACTGCACCTGCTTGCTACTCTGAAAGATCCCTAAACGAAGGTAACAAGCCTTTTGAAGCATTAATATATATTTTCGGCTCATCATGTCTTACTGTATAATATAATTAGTCGCGAGACGATCAGCGCACACCTGCCTTTGATCGCGGTAACTCTTCAAACTCATACAGCTTACAAAATAACCTCGGATCTTCGTTTTTCATCCATTTATAATGGTAACCAATAACAGGATCACTTGATGTAGCCTGCGCTGTGTCATTTACGAGCATAAAGCAGACGGCATGCAGCGTTTATTTATGTAGGTGAGAGGGAAAAAAGTTTGCTCGTCGGAACTTAAGACCAGCAGACATCGCCTTTTGTCACCTCTCCTTTCTGTGTGGCTGTAAGAGAGGCTGACGCTAACATGAACACTTTAAAGGGGATCATAAAAAGAGATGATATTATGCAGCCTATTCACCAACCTGGGTGATCCTGGTTGAACTAAAGCTTTTCAACCAATTGAATTAAAGCTGTCAGCCCTACCAGTGTCTTTGCTTTCAGTGGCACCAGCAGTAGATAGACTTTCTCTGCCTACTGGTTTACTTTGTTTTGATCTGAGGCATGTGCTGCATCATGGGGTTTAGTGTCTCCTGCCACCTATTGTTTTATTTTTTTTTTAGTATGCACCATGGGCAACGCAAATTTCAGAACTGCATCACAGCATTAGCAGCCATATTGATTCAGTAAAATTTGTATGGATGCACCTGAAAGCATGTGATGATGTATAGCTTTTTAGGCACGGGCATATTATTGATTGTTACCTCTGCCAAGGAGGTTATGTGATCAGCAGGGTTAGTTTGTTAGTTTGTTAGCAACATAACTCAAAAAGTTATGGATGGATTTTGATGAAATTTTCAGGAAATGTCAGAAGTGGCATAAGGAAGAACTGATTAGATTTTGGGAATGATTCAGATCACTGTCTTGATCCAGGAATTTTTTAAAGGATTCTTTAGTATAAGGAGATAGGGCTAATGGTGGAGGTCTACACTCTCCGAGTGTTTTTCTAGTTTAGCATTTCCGCTTCCCTGTGCATAGAAAGCTGGAATTGAAAAGAATTCTCGTATGTGGTAGACTTTGCTGAAAATGATAGAAATCATCACACAGGAAGACAGCTTTAAGCTTCCTCCCCTTTTCATACCCCCCCCATCTTATCAAAGTCAGACTTTCATTACAAGATTTGTTGATATGTTGTGCATGTGATATGCATAGATATATGTCAGATTTCTTTTCCCATTTTGTCTTTGAACTTATTGAAGAGCATCATGTTTTCCTCAGCCTTTAATATCCTTATTTTTTCTAGCAAAACTTCTGCTAAACTAAAGAAACCTGCAGAACATCTCTATATTTTTCCTCCTTTTTTAAGTATGAGTAAAAGTTTTTATTCTAATTGGGTTCTCTTTTTGTCTCAGATGCAAAACAGTGTCAATGAAATGTAATTTATCAATATTTATGCCTGTAAATTGAAATAATATCACTGCACAAATAAAGCAAGAAGGGGCATTTGAGACGACCACAATGTTTTAAAATGCTTAACATGATGTTTAATCTAACTCTAAATGAAAAAATGCCACTCAAAAATTACCCTAGTGTTGACAGTAATTCTATTCTTCTGTACCTGTACAATCATCTTTGCTCAAAATGTTTTTTTGTATCAACCTCATACTGATAGAAGTTAGGTGAGAATTTTCAGTATTTCCAGTACCCAAAAGAGATGTAACTCAAGCTGACCCTCTTCATGTAGCCTGGTCATTCATATCAACTTCATGCATTGCCAACATGACGGAACCATGTTTTAGAAGTATAATGATTGTTTAATGGCCAGAATGCACTGTGGCCTGAGGGGAAATCATTGTCCGGCAACAACATTTGTATTTTGTATTTGCCTGTTTAAGTTTGTAAATGAATTGACAGATGTTTTGCAAATTCAACCAGTGCATTCATAACAGAAAGCCTAATAAGTTTGCAAGCAGAATGAAAGTTCTAGAAGCTTAGGCTGATCCCAAATGAGTTGCCTTTGTGTAATGCATTAACACATAAATACAGTGGTGACTGTTAACATGTATTTTCCATAAATGTGTAGGGAAAAAGACTTTCAGACTTTCTATGAAATGTTCACAGGTAATTTGCTAAAAAAAACAATTTTTTTTCTTTCAGAAGGCACCATCAGCAGCAGCAGCTGTAGCTGTTATCATCCTGCTGCTTTGTTGAGTGATAGTGAGTGTGATCTCACAGAGAGTACAGTGTTAAACTCTGTCCATCTCCCCAGGTGACTGGGGGAAAGTGGTGTGTATGTGTGAGTTTTCCCCAGGCTCCCATCTTCACAGTCTAGATCTAATGGACTCTGACAGGATGGTAATAAGGTAGCAATGAGCACACAGACTTTGGATGTGTGTGTGTGTATTTGTGGCAGCACTGTGCCACGTACATGCTGGTTAGTGACAGCTCAGTGTTAGGAAGCAGGTGTCGGAGACCCTGACCTTACCCTCTGTGTGTGTAAATCAACACAAGGTCAGGAGCCGGACACCTCTAAGAGACACTCAATGCTGTGCAAAGCCAGGATCCATACACTTTGTTGACTTTGAAAACATACATGTTCCTCAGAATCATTTAAGACTTTTTTTTGTAACAAACACTAACTCAAATACAGCTCATATATGCACATAGTTGTTTCTTTCTTGACTTTATTATCCCTGATGCCTATTTATATCAGGCAATGTTCTTCTAAATTGCCTCTTCTCTGATGCATATTGTGTGGTATCAAGTGGACGGTAGTGAAATCATGGCCAGAAATGTAACTCAATTAAAGCATCTGTTTAGACATTTCCAGGAAACATCCCCTGCTTTGAGCAGGATGTTTTTTCCTGTGTTTGCTTGGTTAAAGTCACATTCTCTTTTATCAGCTGTCCAGAGTTGCATGAAAAGAATGTTTTACTGCAGAATTGTTTCTGTCATTGAAGAATTGTGCTTATTAATTACTCCGAACTACTAATATACATGTTTATCATGTACCTTAACATACTGATTCCACAAATTACCTGTTTAAACTGTTCAAGATTGGTAAGGGGCTCATTTCCAGGGTCTTCTTAGCCCCTGTCTGCAGGAAGCTCTGTAGAAGGTTGTAGGCATGAGGTGTATGATGTATTATCTTATGGCGAAAAGGCACCCGACTACTAAAAATCTTTCTACTGACGATTAGGCCTGGCTTCTATTTTACTTTATTGAGTCAACATAAAGCATATAGATGGACACAATATTGTCTTAACCAAACTACTTGTTATACAATTACTTTTTTTTAAATGTGTGCATTCAGAACAGTTATCAATGTGATTATTTATGATCTTTTTTAATCAAGATTTTTTTCCCAATCATAGGGTCTGACAGACCCAAAAGGTCTTAAAGATCATACAGTAGAGATCAGTAATGACAGGCTGTGTGGCATCATGCATTAATCAGTATTTCAGTTGATTTTATCATATTTATGTCTGTAATCTTACTGGCAGAGATCTACAACAGTGGCAGAGATCACAGGTAATTACTCATCAGTTCTCCTAGTTCTGTGTTTGGCTCAAGGTAACACTTCAGCTGGACAGGTGCCTGCTGTTTTGAGTTTTTAATGCTAAATTTGAAAGCAGAGACATCAAATGTGCCATCTCTGAGGCTCAGTTATGTTAACAGTGTCCCTACAGCATCTGTGCACCCAAACAGGGCAATGCAACAGCTTGAGGCTGGCTACACTAATTTCCACAGACAACTCTTTTTGTCAAGTCAAGATGTAAACAAACCGCAACAGTCAGTTATGATGAAGACACAAAGCAGAAACAGGAAATGTGCTGCTGGTTAAAAGAGTCTGATAGATTACACAAAAAGTAAACTGTTCAAACTTGCTATAAAGATGCCAACGTTCAACTTCCCCTTCATAATTTCTAATAGATAGGGATGGACTATGGTTAGGTTGCACTCCATGTATGCGGGCAGCCTGGCTTCGAGTCTGGCTTATGGCTTCTTCCTGCATGTCTTTCCCCCACTCTCCCCAATTCTGACACTATCCACTGTCCCCCTCCTTAAATAAAGGCATAAAAGTCCTAAAGATATGTTTGAAAAATAGTAATAATAGTTCAATTTAAATGTTAACTTTTAGGTTTTTATTGTATTTTTTTTTTATTTCGCTCCTACAACAGGGCTTTATGGAATAAATGATGTTAATTGATCATCAGTGCTTATTAGTTATTAGGGGTGTAATGATCCATTGATGTATATTGATTCATCAACTGAATAGTTGCCCTATCAGATGGATAGAAAGTCAAAACATTGATGTGCACTGTCACCTTTGAATTACACTTTTATTTTGAAATTCTTCCTCGCATGCTTGTTGATGGTTTTTGTCTGGCTGCACATCTTCAACAAGCTACTAACAGCAGTTGCTAAAAGTCAGCAGCTGAGATATAGAAGATATCCTCTCTCAGCTGTGTGGACATATTTCACATAGACTACACCAGAACCAGCCTCTTGCTTTGTCTCGCAAACTATGCCTGCATGTTTTTTTCTTAATACAACTGCCTCATGAGATTGTTTGCTGATTTAAACCACTCTCCCCTTGTTAAGGCTGAAGTTGCACAGGTAGTGTCTGTCTGGCTCCTGGGATAAATGGAGAGTAAAGTCAGCTGTTTTGTACCTCTTTTGATACACTTATTGTAGTTCACCCTCTCACGTTAAATTTATAATGAAAATATAAGCTGCCTGAACTCAACGACAGTAAAGCAGGACAGCTCCTTCTTTCTGTCCCTGTTTCCCGCTTGTTATGGGGCAGTTGAAATAAAACTTTGTCCTCACCCCTTCATTTATCAAAATCAATATCGCAGTTAATTACAAATGACATACTGACCAATCAGATCCACCAATATTAAAGGCTTTTGTTTTCTTTCTCACAAGACTACACATTCCATAACAGTTGGTGGCACCGCAGAACGTGACCGGCTGTTAAGCCCCAGTCATTAACATTTCAAGAAATAAAGGCTTTAGATATTCCACTCTATGTGTAATGAGTCTATATAATATATGAGTTTCACTTTCTGAAATGAGAGACAAAAAACATTGAACTTTTTCATGATATTCTAATTTTTTTAGGTGTACCTGTAAGTCATAGATTTCTGCTTAAAACATACAGTGGCAGTGTAAATTTAAAGCAATTGTGAAACAATAAAATTAACTTCCCATCTTTCTCTTTCTCCATAGCTCCACCACCCAGCAGATTCAACAGGAGAGTGTCAGGTAAGAAGTGTATTTGTGTCTACACCATTTTGTGTGTCTATGCATATGTTTGACGTCATGTCCCTTAAGTGTAATCCACATGGGGGACGACATTGCATACATCACTGGCTGAGTGGCTCACCTGCTGCTTCTGTGTGCGTTATTGTGTGTGTCATGCATTTTGAGGCCAGGCGGTAGACTTACTGATTCGTGTCTGTCTCCGTCACTGATGTCAAACGCTGATCAGGCAGTGTTTTCATAATGACTGTATTTGCGTATGTCATGCATGTAAAACAGTTTTAAAAAGCATCTCTGTGGTGTGTTCTGGGTTTTGTGCACCCTTCTGTGTCTGTGTTGGCGCCTGTGGTCCTGTGTATGTGTGCTGCTCTTGTTTTCTCACGCTTGGTCGGACCCGTCTACTGTTTACATATGAGTAATTGAATGTCGTCAGCCGTCACAGTGAGCTGCACTTTGATTAGGCTCTGGGTGTGTCACCTGATGTTTATCTTTACTGCTGTCCTACCGTCTCTGTTGTCCCCGCTGTCTGCACCGCAACACCATAAAGGGCAGTTGTAGAGGGTGGTGTGTTAATTTGTACAATTTGCCAACTTACTTGTCCACTTGTTTAGCAGATAAGTTTCTCTCTTGACACAAATTTGGTGTTGTATTAGCTGTCCTCTTAAGTTGAATTAATGTTGGAAGACATAATTATCCTTTTTGAGCCCTGAAGAGAAACTGTATTAATACAACAACAAAGACTGACGTCATCGTGTTGCTCAATATATTTACCAAAGCTACATTATATTGTCCTAAAGGTCTGTTAAATTATTTCTGTTTATTGAAAGAAAGATTCAAATTTGTCAGTAGATAGTTGAACAAAGTTGTTTTTATAGTTTTGCATTTGTTGTGTGCCTCGGTAAAGCAACATTTAAACTTTTCTCAGAGTTTCAAGGCTTATAAAAAGTATAAGAAAAACACATCTCTCTGTCACCTTAATGTTTTAATCCCTTTGTGCTGTGACAACTGGGACCTGAGGCGTTATGTGTTTGGGTTATCAGTCCTGTTTGTCAATGTCTTGTTGTAGCAATATCTCGGAAAAGCCTGGAGCAAACATGCTGAAAGTTTAGCACAAATTTCCTATGGGATGACAAAGAAGAATAGATTTTGGTTGTCAGAGTGGTCTTGTACAAAAGCCTTTGTGGCCCTTATTCAATAATTCATGAACTAATTATGGCAGAATTTCACGGCAATGTGTGACTGGATATTAAGCTGATGTGAAGACATTTTTACCTTGAAGTTCAACTTCTGTGAAGACAAAATGTCCTTGAAAAACACTTTTTCCATAGTTTCTTTAATTTTTGTGTGCATGTGATATCTCAGGAACCCTTTAAGGGACTATCTCCAAAACCTGCCAAAAACGCTTAGAGGAGATCCAAATAGATTGTGACAGTTAAATTTAATGGTCAGCATCCCTCAAATGACTGTTCGTTCTGTCCTAGCGGGAGCACACTGCTCTAAGTCATATGCTCTGCAAAGAAACACATCAAGAGAAAAACGTGGTTTGATGTTCCTCTCATGTGGGAATGTGTAGTGAACTCACGTTGTGACCAGATACGATTGATCGCCTATTTTCGTGTATCTGAATGCACAAATATAGGGAATATTCTTACTTAATATTTTCTTTTCTTGTGCATAGAACTTGCTCTACTTGTGCATTTGTGAGAGCCCAAAAGACCTGGGAGGGGAGGGGCTTCCTTCTCCCACATCCCACATCCGTTTCAGTCAGTTGTCAACAAACACGGCTGAGCTTGACGACACTGAGAGCTTCCAGCGCTATTTTCGGCCAACCATGGTGCTACCTTAGTAGTAGCTGGCTGAAATCAAGTGACCAACAAATGTTTTCGCATCTTACCAGGCAATCTTTTATTCCTGAACAAGTAGAAAAGGCACATTTTGACATACAGCTCAGGGCAGCCACAGACAGACACGGCAAGTTTCTCCTTCTTCCAGTTGATTGAACCTCCTCCCACTAGGTTGGTTCTTCAGAGATCCTCCAGTGACATATTTCACATACAGGTACATCTCAAAAAAATAGAATATCATGAAAAAGTTCACTCATTTCAGAAAGTGAAACCCACATATTATATAGACTCATTACACATAGAGTGAAATATTTCAAGCCTTTATTTCTTGACATTTTGATGATTATGGCTTAACTCAAAACCCAAAATTCAGTGTCTCAGAAAATTAGAATTTTTATGAAAAAGTTCAATATTGGAAAGTCATGGTGTCACACCCTAATCAGGTAATTAACTCCAAACACCTGCAAAGGTTTCCTGAACCTTTAAATGGTTTTTCAGTCTGGGTCAGTAGGCTACACAATCATGGGAAGGACTGCAGAGCATATTCATAGAAAGTTGAGTGGAAGGAAAAAGTGTGGTAAGAAAAGGTGCACCAGCATAAGGGATAACCGAACCTTGAAAGGATTGTCAAGCAAAATCCATTCAAGAATTTGGGGGAGCTTCACAAGGAGTGGACTGAGGCTGGAGCCAGCGCATCAAGAGCCACTACGCACAGACGAATTCTAGACATGGACTACAGATGTCGCATTCCTCGCGTCAATCCACTCCTGAACCAGAGACAACGTCAGAAGCACCTTACCTGGGCTGTGGAGAAAAAGAACTGGACAGTTGCTCAGTGCTCCAAAGTCCTCTTTTCAGCTGAAAGTAAATTTTGCATGTCATTTGGAAATCAAGGTCCCAGAGTCTGGAGGAAGAGTGGGGAGGCACAGAATCCATGTTGCTTGAAGTCCAGTGTGAAGTTTCCACAGTCAGTGATGATTTGGGCTGCCATGGCATCTGCTGGTGTTAGTCCACTGTGTTTTCTGAAGTCCACAGTCAACGCAGCCATCTACCAGGACATTTTAGAGCACTTCATGCTTTTTTCTGCTGACAAGTTTTATGGGAATGCTGATTTCATTTTCCAGCAGGACTTGGCACCTGCCCACACTGCCAAAGGTACCAAAAGCTGGTTCAGTGACCATGGTGTTACTGTGCTTGATAGGCCAGCAAACTGGCCAGACCTGACCCCCATAGAGAATCTATGGGGTATTATCAAGAGAACGATGAGCGACACTAGACCAAACAATGCAGATGACCTGTAGTAGGGGTGGGACAAAAAAACGATACACTGAAATATCGCGATACTTCCTGGCGTGATAATTTATCGACATTTTAAAATGCAGTATCGATATTTTATTAATTAGCTAATTTTTCACTTTATTGGTGCGGTAGTTTGCGGTGTAATTTCACCCCCTGACCGCTAGTTGGCGGCAGGCATCACCAGCTGGCAGTTGACTCTTGCCTCTTCTCTCTTGAGACAACGAGATCATGCGAGACTTCCGGTCTGTGTGAGCCGGTTGCTTGTACACACCCAGCAGAGCAACTTATGCTGCATTCGTAGTAGATGTGTGGACTTATTTTGGCTTCCAAAACATTAAAGACAGCACAAACTTAGACAGGAGTTAGACAGTCGTTTGCAAGATATGCCACGCCAGAGTAAAATACTCAGACAACACGACGAATATACGAGTTAGGCATCATCGCTTTAGCGCTACAGCTAACGGCTAACGTCAACAAACAAGCGTTGAGGGCTACCGCTGGTCTCTACTCGTGCAACCATAATTACAGTCGTTTTATTTGTAAGGACCTGTCCCGTGTAGTGTCGATAGGAATGACGTCTGGCCTGTCACGTCATGCCCTCCGCAAAACACAGTCCATCAGTCCTTAAAGCTGGACATGACGATCAGCTCGTCTCCCATAATCTCCCTCCACAAACACTTGGTTGCTATGTGATGACATAAAAAACTGATATAATACGAAATATAAAAGATTGGAGTACATTTAATCTATAATAATTTATTCCCCTTTTCTTAAAAAAAAAAAAATCACAGCAGCATTTTAATTTAGTGCAACAAATGGGGAAAATCCTCATCTTCAGATTGAACAAAGATAGGTAAAATGCGAGATCATGCTGGACTACATATTTTTTAAATAGCTTAATGCTACATTGTTAAATTTCAGATTAACTTAAAATTACATAACAAGTTTTATATATATATATATATATATACTACACACATATGTATAGACTTTATGCACTTCATATTCAGTATTTAGCTCAGTCTTTGTCAAATTCTGTGAAACTGATACTAAATTGTTGTGAATAAACTGAGAAATCCTGCACTTGACCATTTTTATAACGAGACATATTTTGTGATGTATCATTATACAATTTTCTTGCAATATATTGATTATTGCAGTATTGCTGTATCGTGATAATATCGGTATCGTGCACCATGTATTGCATATCGTATCGTGAGGTACCCTGTGATTCCCACCCCTAACCTGTAGGCCGCTATCAAAGCAGCCTGGGTTTCCATTACACCTGAGCAGTGCCACAGGTTGATCACCTCCATGCCATGCTGCATTGATGCAGTAATTCATGCAAAAGGAGGCTAAACCAAGTACTGAGTGCATAGAAATGAACATACTTTTCAGAAGCCTGACATTTCTGTTTAAAATGTCATTTTTTTTTATTGATCTTATGTAATATTCTAATTTTCTGAGACACAGAATTTTGGGTTTTCATTATCTTTAAGCCATAATCATCAATATTTCAAGAAATAAAGGATTGAAATATTTCACTGGATGTGTAATGAGTCTATATAATATATGGGTTTCACTTTCAGAAAAGAGTGACAAAAAATAATGAACTTTTTCATGATATGCAAATTTTTTGAGATGTACCTTTATAGCATCTCCAAGCTGAAATGGAAATACATCAGATACTGCTTAAAATGAAGGTATTGGTATCGGCGAGTACACAGGTTTATGCACCGATCCGATACCATTTGGTTTAGCTTCATGTTTTGCTTCGTTTAGCCATGCAAAATGTTAGCGCTATAAACCGAAAATCAATTCTTCTTCGCTGCCAGAAAGCACTGCATGAACGAGCTACCGCTTTTTAGAGCAGCATAGAAGAACCAGCAGCAGCAAAGAATGATGGCTGCATGACAGTTTTTCTCTGAATGTGATCGTTAAAATGCCTTCCAGACTGGCACTGTCATACACAACAAGAAGTGACACAGTTTATCAAAAGTTAAATAGCTTTTGAACCATATATCGCGGCCTCACTTGTTTTTCCTCTTGAAGGTAGCCTTTTTGTTGTCCCATTGACACTACTGATGCCTTTGAATCGTTTGCGGCAGCATTTTCAGCAAGCCTGGAACTCGTGTGACTTTTGGGGACTTTAATGATTAAATCCACACCAGTAAACCCGATATTGAACATCTTTTTTACACTTTTATTGAATTCCGATCATTTATTACTGCTAGCCCAAATGCTAACTCAAATGCTAACCACGATCACACTGGTATCGGATCCAAACTCGGTATCAGCCGATACCCAACACCTTGGTATCGGTATTGTATCGGGTAGGAAACAAACTACAAAAAAACTTGTGCAGACAGACAAACAGTTGGGTAATAAGCTGTGGCATTGATTTACAAAATTATATTAATAAACATAAAAAAGTAGAGGAAGAAAAAAAAAGTGAAAAAATACAAAAATTAAGAATTGGTAATAAAGATGACAACAGACATATGTAGGACAAAGACAAGACAAAACAGTGTAGCAACAAAATAATCTTGAATGAAACAGATGGGTTAGGTCATATATCTGGCAGGCATTTTATGATGTTTGTTTCGGTATTTTTCCTTCTTTAAGTTCATATAGATTTCCCCATAACGTTTCCTAAATGTCCATGTTTTGTAATTATTGTTGTATTGATACTAAATTTCCATTTTTTTCCTTTTTCCTTTCTCTTCCCAATGAAAATTATGTGTACTTACTTTTGATGTGGTATTTAATCTATTTTTAAGTTTGTTAAAACTGAAAGTATCATCAAATCTGTTTGATGTCATGTTTGATATTGATGATTCGAGGTTCTGCTGCCTGTGACGATATACCCACAAAAACCAAACTAGAGTGAACAGACCAGGTAGTGTCACCAACCAGATGTTTAATGATTTTTCAGCAAAAACATAACACAACTTCACCTTCATATCAGACGAGATTACCAAGTGTAATGTAGACCAGGACAGCCAGCCAAGGATTTAGATCATCCTTCATGTTTGCCTTAATTCATAAGTCATGTTTTATGGTGCCAGTTTCTGTGAGATCTTGTGTGAGTTTTAACTTCTGTGTGTAACTGGTACTACATATGGCAGGTGTGTGGTCTCGAGGTCTGGCTATGTCATCTTATGTATGCCTCGGAGGATTATAAGATGAAAATATGTTTGAAACGGACTTTATGTCTGTGGTCTCACCAATTTCTGACTAAAAAATGGTCTTGTGTGTGGCCAGCCTTATTCTAGTTAAAGGAAATGGGGGAGAATGCCTCATGTGATGTCCCATGATTCCTTGTCTGGAGTGCATTTTATATTCCAAAGATAATTTTGAAAAGGCACACTCATTATGCAGTTACCCTTAAGCAGTAACACAAAAGCCCTAGAATTTATCATTGTGCTTTCAAGGAAAGCGCTATCTTTAATAACCAAACATATGAGGTAGGCCTGGGTGAAATGGCATTAATTTTATATCCTGATATATTTTCGCTATATCGTGATACATGATGTATATCACAATATTTTTGTAAATGTCCTCTAAATAGTTGTATAATGGTTAATTCAACCCTAAATGACACCGGTATTGTGATTAAAATAGACTGTTTTATTGGATTTCTTTTAAATTGTATACAGAAAGGGTAAAATCAATATCAAGTTAAATCCTTCAATAATTGTTCTTATATAGTTTATGGGAAGTTCTGAAATGTTTTCTGTTATGTTTACTATTGCTAATTATAAAATGATTATTTTCCTCATTAAGGATGAAGTAAACCTATACATAACTCACAAATCCTGGATGCAGCTGATGGCCAAAATGCTGCAGTTTAGTACAGGACGTTTCATTTTTAACTTCTCATTGTCGGTGTTTTGACCTGTTAGGCTGAGATAAGGCTCCGTAGCTGTGGAGAAGTGAACCATCTTCTCTCTGATATGTTTAACTCTGACAGGGAGTCTTAAGAAAACTGTTCATGCCCAGTTAAATCATACTTTTGGTCGAGTGTCTTTATGAGATTTTAAAATCTTTTCTGCAACACTTGGGTCATGTCTTTGGCGATTTGCTGTTTTACTGCCGGCGTTATCTCGGCATCATCTGGCGGCATATTTTAACCGTGTTGAATTCGACCCCTTCTTTTTTAAATCCGAACCACATCCAGATGACATCCAGTGCTGGTTTTCATTGTCCGTCTCTGAACACTGCTAACTCACTTTACCGCTCTGTTTACTTCCTTCACTTTCCCATGCTTCTCTGCCCTCCGCTGATACAAAAACGTGCATGCTGCGTGGGAAGTGAGCGCTCTGCAGTAAGAAAGGACACATACATGTATGAATGACAGAAATTAACTTTTTTTGCAAGAAACAAAAAATAAGCCTTTAATCACATCTTAAATTTTTTTTCCTGGCTTAAAAAACAGGGTGGCAATTATGATGTGATCAAATGTCAGTATTAGAGTTGATCACACAGTCCTGTATTGATTGAGCTAGGGCTTTTTAATGAAAGCATGTTTTTAGCCGGTGTTGAGAAATCCTGTCATGCTGCCAGGGAAAGAGGAAGCTTCTGGCAGCAAGGAGAAAACAAACAAATCTAACTTAAGCTAATCAGGATGGACCTGTCGAGACTGTCTGCCTTATCTGTTTTTTCATGGCATTCATACCAGAGCACAGGTAGCAACATATTTTTACTAGCTGCATTTTCAAACTAACCAAACCCTTGTTTTTTAAACTCATAATTTCATTATGAACGTACTTCTGATCAGAACATTTTCTGGTTATTTTAGTGCTGAGACTCAAATGTTATTGTTTTGTTCATGTATTTACATGTCCATTGGAGCCATAATGAAAGAGTGAACTTTGTCACTATAGAGGTTGAACTGATTAGACAGGACTGGTATGAATGCTAACAGATGGAGAAATTCTACTCAAGATATTTATCAAAAAACTATTTGAAGTTTCTAAATGTTTGTTGGCATATTTGCATGTCTCCATCAGAGGTTGCACTGGACTTTTTTGTTGTCCGCCATTTTGGCAGAAAGGGTGGTAAAAATTCTGTCTTACCATTTTACAACCGTCATTATAATTTTCTCTTTGATATCTGTAAATAATATAATTCAATATGACTTTATTAGTAGTGTTTAATTAATGAAACACCCTTTCACAAATTATATTTAAAAAAACAATCTTTGAGGTTGTGCATTTTTAATGGCATTGAGAGAAAGATGAACACAGCAGCACAGTGTTTACTCCTTGTCATTTTTAAGCAGTGACGGTGGAGCAACAATCCCTGTTTTCAAGCAAGTGACTGTGAACTGCGCCATTTAAGATATCACGTACAGTTTAAGGATATTTTTAATGCCAAGATGTTGTAGTTTGATGGTCATAGCTGACAACAAGTTGTTGAAAGCCTGCACTGTGGAGCGGTGCGCATTTTTGTCTGCTCCACAGTAGTCGTAATCCAAAAAACATCACACACTTGGGTCTTGTACACTGAGTCAGTTGCGTTTGTATTTGCCTTGACTAAGAAAATTTGTAGAATGTGGCAAATTGTTTCGTACTGGGAGCCTGTGTCTCTGTCACTTCTTAAAAATCCCCCTGGATCCATCCTGACAGAGAGCTTCATACAGCACACAGCCATGCACCATAGCACTGAGACAAGTTGAAGAGATGGAGTACAACTTTATAATTCAGTCTCTGTTACAACCTGTGAGTAGGCTACAAACTTATGTCTTTATCTGTTATATTTCTATGCAAGGGCAAACTATGGTGGATAAAGTGAGGTTTCAGTGCGAGAGAGAGAGTGGGGAGGGTCGGGCAGGAGTTGGTGAGCGGGAGAGAATAAAGCAACAGGTGCTGATGTGAATCATCATTCGCCCACCTCTCTGTTATATTTCCATAGTTGATATCCACATAATAAATGAGCAAACTTTGGTGTTTAAAGTAGGGCTGCAGTAATAGATTCTTTTTGTAGCCGAGTACTCTATCGATTCTTCTTACAATTAATTGAGTACTGTAATAAAAAAATATTGTGTTTTTTTAATCAATCACTTTTGCTTTTTTTAAGAGAAGTAGTACTAGACAAATGAGAAAAGAATTAAGTAATTAAGCCATTAAGCAATTAAGTTCCGATGACAGTTTACATTTCTTAAAGTTACAAGGAAAGGAAGTTACATAATTACATTAGATTATGCCATATTTGGGGTTTTAGGGATTCTCTCCCAGGAAATTTTGGGTGCCAACACTTTATTTCTTCTGTAATTGTTTATTTCTATTTTCCAGTTTGTCATTGAAGTAAAGGGACACTTAATCATTTTAATATCCTCTATTTTTATTATTTAATCTAATATTTCACATTCTAGCAAGACTAAAGTTCCATCATTCACACAGTGGTCTGATGATGTCTGAAAGATGAACCTTTAGATTACAGGAATATGGTCTATTTTTTCAAAGGTTGTTCGCTTTTAATTTTTGCACATTTTTGTTTGTGAATTCATCCACCATAAAATGTGACCTTTGAGACCTTCCACTGACATGAAGAACACATTTAAAGGGATAAAGCTGCTTCTATGACCTGTTGAATCCTGACTGTATGATGAACTTTGACCTATTTAGTCTCAGTCTATCTGTGGCAATAGCGTGTTTCTATTTGATTGGTGTCAATTCATTATCAATATAAGTCTTATCAAATTATTCAGGATGCAGAAACTTTTTTGAAAAAAAAAAACAAAACAAAGCAAAACAAAACAGATGTTGCAATTAAGACATCAGTGCGCTGAATTTAAATAATTTATAATTGAATGTATAATGTGCGCAGGCGGAAGAGAGAGAGAGAGGGGGGAAGCACCAAAACAGGACTTGAATCGTGAAGCCTGATGGTGTTCTGTGAAACTGTCGGGTTAATCAGAGAAGTTTATGAAATTCCCTGAAGTCTGCAGACACAACCTGAGCGTTGTCTCACAGCAGCGAGTCACACTGGAGATCTGTGCCGGTTCACTGGTGCAGGCGTAGTGCCACATTTGCCATAAAGCCGCGACCAGTGGATGTGTAAAAATGCAGGACGCGTGCCTGTAAACATCACTGCATCAACTTCTCTTTACTCTGGATTTTCATGCCTCAAATCATGCATGTTACGTTATAGTAACAGCGAAAACAAGTGCACTGTGCCACATAAATAGCCCTTCGTGTGAAACACAGCACGCCGTGCAACACACAGCATGCGATGTCCAGGCTACAGCATGGGCATATGGATACAGGACTGATTTAAGCAAAGCCTTGAGGCAGATAATTTGCATCGAGGAAATTTTTTATTCGTATCACCTGAATAATTCGAGGAATTGTTTCAGCCCTAGTGTAAAGTGAGGTTTCAGTGCGAGAGAGAGGGGAGGGTTGGGCGGGGGTGAGTAAGCGAGGAGGAAGCAGCAGGCATTGATCTGAATCATCAATCACCCATTTAAATGACTTGGACTGATAGGAAATTTTGCATAAAATCGAACCTGTTCCGAAGAAACGGAATGACAAACCACGACAATTTTGATGTCAGTGTGTAGACATGATTAGAACAACATGAAATGGACTCATTGTGCAAAGGCCTTAACACTCGTATCCCTCTGTGACGTACTGAGACACCTCCAGCAGCCTCTCAGTGCGCTGTAGGCACGGAGACCTACAAGCTTTTACTGATACGGTGTCGAGGTCAGTGAGAGAGCCCACTGGCTACAAAATTTTTTGATAGATTAAATAACCTCCTTGATAGTCCATGTGTGCAAAATGGGAAAGGTCTATGCGTCTGTCTGTGTTTGTGCTTAAATGCAGGCTCATTCTCATCATTTCAGTCCGTCAAAATGACAGACAGCCTTCAAAATTCTCCGTCATCCTATAAAAACAATCTGTCAATGTCCATGTGTATAATGCAATCATAGAAGAATTGGCATTTCCAGACAGAGTTTATGGAAACACAGATATAAAGTGACTGAAAGAAATGACCTTGTCAGTGTTTGGCATCAACTGTGGCAAAATCTGCTGCTGTGAGTGCTTCTTAGTTCTGGCTTACTTCAATGTCTTGCAGAAATAAGGTTCTGTCTTTCCTTTTACTGACGTCTGTCACCTCATTTTGTGTTATACAATATCTTTCTCCCTGTTTCTGTGTGTGCTTGTGTAGCATATTACCTTTGTATTTACTCTGTGTGAGAGTTTGTAAAGACACATTTGCACAAGGTGAAGCTGTGTGAGCATCTCTGTGGTTGTCATCACTCATCAGCTTTTATCTCCTCATTTACTGTTTCATCTTCTGTTCTGACTGTGTTTAACTGTCACATTGTCTTATACATTAAAGTACTTGTAACTTTGATGGTTAAAGTTGTGTGATTTGCAGAGGTTGTACCTTGACTATTTAACTGCATTGAGCATCTGTAGGAGCTGTGTTAGTTTTTTCAGTACTTCAGTTACAAGATATGGTGTTATTGTAAACAAATGTTAGTTTGCCGCTCAACACCAACAATGAACATTTTGCATCCCGTCCCCTATGAGATTTTCACTACCTTGGCTTCTTGTAATCTATTGTCAGAATAGCTTTGTGTGTAATTCATTTTTTTATTCATGTTATCAAGGTCACTTGTAGTTTTTCAGTACACTGTGCTGAGATAGCTGAGAATAGTTATGAAAGTACCCAAAGAATACCTTCTAATCTAGTGTTTTTTAATGTACAGGATTGCTGTACATAGGAATGCATATATGAGATAGAATTTTTAGTTTTCAAGTCTAGATAAGTAGTTTCAGACTGTATCTCATATTGAGCTTGCTGAAATATGCATTTGGTTTTGTTAAAAAAAGAGTTCATCACACAAGCAGAGGCCCTTTTTATTGAGTATGGAGGAGGCAGCAAGTAAAGCTGGAATCTTAGCCACAATGTGAAAATGGAGCAAAAAGAGCTTGATGTCATTAAATTCAAGGTCAGAAGTTCAGCAACCAAACAGACTCCCACAAAGATCTGCCTGCATGCCTGCATTTATATCAGCTCTACCTAGATCTGTATCAAAATAAGATTTTTTTTTTTTGACCAGATTAGATTTTTTTTGTTTGAAATAAACAGCCAAAGAAATAGATAAAAATAAGAATTGTGTTAACATTTGTTTTATAATGTAATAAAAGGAAGACTATAGGTCTTTGCACACTGAGTCTGTTGTTTTCAGAAGCTTTTTTCCAGATCCCTAATCCAAAAAAAAATCATACACTCAAACCTTGCACACTGAGTCCTTTGCGATTTCTTTGTATTCACTGCAAAAATTTGTAGAATTGTTTCGTACTATGACGAAAATAGGCACAGAGGATGAGCCTGTGACTGTGTCACTGGATCAGATCACACTTGATCCATTTGTCCTGACAGGGATCTTCATATGGCACCAGCTCGTACATCACAGCTGTACCAAGTTGGAGAGATGGAGAGCAACTTTTTTATTCAGTCTCTGTGGTTGATATCCATATAGTACATGGGCAAATCATGTTTTTTAAAGTCAAGCTATGGTGCAAGAAAGGGAGGACAATGTGCATCCTAAAAAGGACATTGTAATAAAGTTCAAAGATGTTATATTTATTGTATGTGTTTAGACAATATAATACCAGTTGCTATACCTCCTCTCTGGGTGAAAATGTTCTTTTTGAACATATTATCATGGACTTCACTGCCACAGTAAGTGAATACAATTCCAGAACAGACTTGAAAATCCTAAATATGAAGTCTGTTTGAGGCGGAATTGGAAAAGAAAGCAGGACTTGTGAAAGTATGGATTTTTAGTTTAATGGAAAAATAAAAACCCACAGCAGCAAAGCACTGTTGTTGGCTAAAGTACCTTAGAACTCACTTTGAGAAATTACTTGGCAACATAACAGCAATAACTGTCTGACAGTAAGCAACATGTTGACAGCTAGATACAATGATCAACAGGTCCCCCCATGCACAGCCCACAGATGGGACTGGTTGATAGTACGAATATACAGTTGGAAAACAATAATCTGCCACACAAGACAATCACTTTACTGTGATTTTGTTGTGACAAATAGCATATTTCACCTGTGGGCACCTCAGGTTCAGCCATGTAGACAGCTGGATTTTAAAAACATTCATTAAGCATTGAGCTTTTGCACTGAAAAGGAGGTCTAGGACTTTGAAGTGGGTGGTGTGTAGAATGCCTGATGTGATTGTACTAGACATGCTAATGTTTTGAGTAAACTGAGGAAACCTGTCTCCCCTCCAGTTTGTGCAGAAGCGTTTAACCCAGACGAGGATGATGAAGACGCTGAGCCCAGAGTCGTTCATCCAAAAACAGATGAACAGCGCTGCAGACTTCAGGAGGCCTGTCGAGACATCCTACTCTTCAAAACACTAGATCAGGTAAATGCTAGAAAGATGCATGTTAAGTCCTATGTGCACACGCTAACACATCAGAAAGGAAAACCATTAGAATACATAAAACCTTTTGTTAAAGACTTAAAATTCAGAATGCCATTAGTGAACTTTGTGTCCTGACTCTGTCCATTATATATCCCTTTGTTTTATTGAAAGAATGTTGGTTATTATTCTCTAATTTATTTTCATCCACTGGTTGTGACAAGACACTTAGCTCACAAGACGGGACAACATTTGTCTCATTCATGAGAATGAGACAAGATTTTACACTTTTTAATATTGATAACTTCTTTTCCTGATAAACAGCTAATGCAAAGCTATGCAGTCAGAAGGGTACACAGATCAGCTGTTTTCCATTTCTGCTTTAATGGCATGAATGGTTGAGACCATTGTTGCTAAAGCAGAGTACACCCAAACAAAAAACAATGATAATAACAATAATAATGACATGATGATAATAATTAAAAAGATACTGAAAAACACAAAGTTATTGACCATTATTGAACAAATTAATATCCTTATATACACTCAACCCTATACCTCTATAGAGGTACTGTTATAAAGATAAAACTAAAAAAAGATTGGAATGAAATTGCATCCAATAAAGTTTGTCAACAAACTGAATTTCTGTAGTGGTGACATTTACAAAAAATACAGCTAGGTGTACGCATATGTTGTGATTCTTCGTGTAGACACAGTCTTATTCATTCTCCCTGTGATTCTACTGCTGTAATTTGGCTCAAAATGTTCTTTCTTACAGCTTCAAACAGTGGCCAGATGAGAAGAAAGTTAACTTCATCCTTAATTTCTCCCAATTTACAATGTATACAAATTATTTGTTCTCTAGGTTTCCAGTTTTTGTGGCCACCTGTTTCAATTTCTGGTTTACATTTGCTGAGTCTGTATATTGTTAAAATTCTTTTTTGTTTGGGGTTTCTCACACATAAGATATTAAGCTGAAGAGTACTGTCTTCTCACTAGACAATAATATTCTAATTTACTGTAGGGTTTTGTTTCATTTGGCAATATTCAATGTATTTAGATTTGTTTTCTTTGTCAGTAATTTTAGTTTGTGTTTTGGAGGGATGATGTAGCTCTTGGTTCTTTAGCTGATAATTTCTTTAATATTTTTGAGAGGTTCAGTCTCTGGGCAGAGGCATTCAGTACTAGTTTATGCCACCTTTGCTGCTGCTTTGCATCTGTGTAGCCTATTGATCTCACAAGACTGTGTCATCTTGACAGGAAATCTTGCAACAATTCAATTTTGCTAGATCTTGTTGCACAAAATCTGCCATCCATATGTGGTGAAGCCAAATATTAAAAACATTAGAAGCAATTTACAGTATAACAAATTAAATTTCCAAGAAGTTATGTTTCAGTAAAATTAACATGTATGGAAGAGCTTTAACATTAGATTTGCAGAGAATTAAAGGAGTTTTCCTTCTAGTAGCTTATTGTATAAGCACTTCACCCTCGTCAAGATAGCTCATTGGGCAGGTCAGATGATGTATTTGTACAAAGACATTTTTAGAAAGATAGAAATACCATTTACTATGGGGAAATCGGACAAAGGACAACTTGTTAAATATCTTTGCATGTGTACTCTGATCATGAGATGATAAAATATTCCTTGAACCAAAATGGCTTATTCTATTGGTCTGTCGGGATACGGTCTTTGATCTTTGTTGCTCAAGTAAAACTACTTGGCTTCACACTTCCTCAGTTAAGGCACATAAAAGTTGGCTCCCCCCGTTTCACAAAAAGCAATTTTTAAAGTAATATTTTCTATGGATTTTATTTTTTCTGTTCATTTTAGTTGAGAGGACATACTCCAAATGCATCTGGTATTTTCAAAACCCGTTTATTCTAACATTGTGAACCATGTGGAACTTGACATCCACTCTGTTAATTCTATGATACTGTGATGACTCCAGACACTACAATAATGTCCTGAAGTGCCATAATATGAAAAGACCCTTCCTTTTACATTGTCTTCCTCACATTTTTCCTCCAACAGAATAATAAAATGTGTCTTGTCAACTTTCAGAATCAGCACTTACATTGGCTATTTGCCTTTTAAAGCTGCTTAGTGAATAACTTTCCTCTGCTGCTCCTTATTTCTTGACCTCATCTGTGTCTGACATCCTTCCTTTGATCGTTGATCCAGGAGCAGTTCTCAGAAGTACTGGACGCTATGTTTGAGTTACGAGTACAGCCCCAGGAGCACGTTATTGACCAGGGAGACGATGGAGACAATTTCTACGTCATAGAGAGGTAGGTGGCTGACACTTACCCTGGATCCTAAAATCAGCAAATATTTGTGCATCAAAACACTGTTTTAAGTGCTTGAATGGATAATCTGTGTGCATATATTACACCGAAATAGAAAGAATTCAAACTTGTGTCTCTTAAAGGCCCCTTTAGTTCTTGCTTCTTAATTTGTTTGCATTCCTGATAATTTATGTTGCATAGATATATTGTGTTTTTTTAGCTCAAGGTTATAATAGTTTTGGATTTTTCCTTTTTCTTTTCTTATTTCATTTTCACTTTTTGTTCAATTTTAGTTTAGTTTCTGTTAGTTTTTAATACTGGTTCATCATTTTAATTTTTGTATTGCAAAAATTCTTCCTTTTAGTTTAGTCATTTATAGTCTTTGTGCTAGTTTAAGTTTTTTCAGTAATATGGGATACTTGGCTGGTCAGAGACTTAAACAGGCCAGACGAAATAAACATCATACAACTTTAAAGAAAATATTCAAATATGCCTCACTCTTTACTTTCTTTCTATTTACTCAAATTTAATTTTTTTTATACACAGAATTACCATTATACCATTTCAAACAGTGATGGCTGTAATGTGGTACAAAGGAGCGCGTTACAGTTGCTAATATAGTAATCACATTACATTTACTCTAAAACAATAATCTTGTTTCGTGCGTTACCCTCTAACTTCCTGTAAAACGGGAGCACAGATTAAACAAATCAAGCATCTCTTTTAATATGCGCTCACACAATACTCACTGAATTACGTGAATGACAAATCAGCTCGAGTCCACGGAGCAGGGAGAGAAAATGGTGGAGTGGTTCAAATAAGGACATATTTAGATGCTTTGAGATTTGACCACTGCTTCAGATTCAGTGTAAACTGTGGCCAGGACAGAGACAACCCTCCACTGCTGTGAACTCTCCATCATATCTTTACACCTGCAAAGGAAGCATGCTAACACTATAAGACCGCCACAGCCCCTAGCGAGGATAGATAACATAATGCATAATGCTGACACAAATCAAGCAGTCAAAGCTCTATTTTCAATAACGGCCACATGTAACCATAAACGCTGAGATAAATAGGCTTGTGGCAGAATATATGGTGAAGGAAATGCCACTTACTGTGGCCTAGTTCTTGACGTATTTTTTGTAAGGTGCTGTTTTGGCATGATTTCACAACTTTGCTTTCGCCTTTTCTGCATTAAAAAGCAGAAAGGAGAGGTCTTGTGTATGTCCTTCTTATTAGAATAAGGATTTGTGCTAATTGAAGTGTAGAACTATTTGTTGACTGTTACCCAGAGGTGGAAGAAGTACAAGACTACTGGACTAGGGATACACGATATCGGATTTTTGGCGATATCTGATGTGCTGATATTTACAGATTCATTGTAGCCAATATGATATCTATACCAAGATTTAAATATGTTTTACATAACTAAAAATTCTGTCCTTTGAACTAGATTTGAGGTTTGAGGATGAAAAAAACCCCACTTTTTTCTTAAAACACACTTTAAATTTTAAAGAATGAGGATAAATAAAGAAAAAGATCCGAACTTACATAGGTTTGTTGGTCCAGCCTGATGTCAGGCCGATAAGTATTGTAACTAGTAGTGCACTAGTTACTTTTTGCTGCAATAAGTAATAACTAAGTAATAAAACTCATTACTTATGAGTGGATTACTTTTTGAGTTACTACCCCAACAAAGGATAATAAATCTGTTTCTTGGACAATAAAACAGTATGCCCATGACTTAAGGTCTACCATGATAAGATCTAGATTTGTTTGTAATCGAGAGTTGTCAAATTACATGAGATATTATTATCACTTGTCAAACAGAAATGGTGACAGAGATGTGCACTGGGAATTTATAAATTAAGGTTTAATATAAAGATAAAGTTTTAATAATAAGGTTATATTTAGAGGGGGAAAAACAGTTGTGTCCACATCTACTAGAATGTGTAAAGATTCATAATACTGCAGCCATTTGGTTGGTCTTTACTGAAGGTTTCTGTTTGCTGTACTGTTTATGACCATCATGGTGTGTATGTATTCAGTGCATATGAAGTCTGTATATAATTTTCCTGTCATTGCCAATGTAAACTGTTTCTGTGTACACAAGCCTTACTGGACAGGTTTAGTTTCCTGGGCTGGGATACAGTGATAGGTTGCAGGAATACGGAAATGGATCTTTATCTTACTTGGTGTAATAAATGAAACTTTTCAAGAGAAAACCATTTTTATGCACCAAGGATGCTGTGTTGATTTCTGCATGTCCAGGTGAAATGAACCATGAAGGTTTGAGTATTTGATATAAATAAATTGATCATTATCCATTAAAACCCCTAAAACTGTCCTGTGCTTAGAAGTATTAACATAGCTTAGTTTACCAGATACAGTCATTTGCATGCTGTAACTACTAACCCCAGTGATAAGACCACACAGAAAAGAACTTGAGCTGTTTTCTTAAACACAGCCACCAAATTGAGAACAGGCCTACTGGTGTTTTTCTGGTAGTGGTCATTGTTAATCCCACCCTGATTCATTCTTGGCATGGCACATATCAGTCCAGCGCAGCAGTACAGTTCCACTTGTTGTGTGCTATCTTTCCATCTGCATACACACCTACTTGCAAACACAGCATGCCCCCTGTACAAGAGACATGCGATGACCTTTGAGAGTAGCACGCCTGCCTGGTCATATACTATCCCGGGGTTTTCCCTGGCTTCTTAAAGGCGTGGGTGGTAGTTAATGTCATCAGCAGGGTGGGGTGTGAGCTTGGACACATGCATAGATGGACGGATAATTAGAAATTTAAAGAGAAAAGCAGGAAAGAAAACACATTAGAGTAAAATTGGTTTTATAATGAGTGTTACGTAATTGATACATATGTACATCTCTGTTTTATTGTTTTCAGTGTATTATAAATGTACCCATAAAGTTTTAAAGACTGGGATGCCTGCCTCAAGCACAATCAGAACAGGTCATCTTAATTTCATGAGTCATATAGTAGCTGACCTGGCCAGTGTGCTATTATGCAGTAAAGGAAACCTTTAACACACACTATTTAACAATCCCATTTTAATTCTTACCAAGATAAAGTACCTGGATATCACTAATCAGGTCAGAGGCAAGTTGGAAAAATATAATGGGTATTTTTATGTGCATTATGGGAAAAAGATTATTGGACTTCATTCACCATCCTTTCTTAAGAGGAAATTTCTTCATAAAACCAAATATGCAGTTTTATGAAGATTATGACAGTAAGCAAAGTTTTCTTTTCTAGAATTTGTTTGTAGCTCAGAATACAATCTAAAAAACTCTAAAGGACATTTGAGTGCTGATACGTCTGACGTCTGACTTCAACAATGCATCTTTGTCCACACAACTGGCGCTCACTGGATATTTTCCCTTTTTCAGACCATTCTCTGTAAAGCCTAGAGATGGTTGTGTGTGAAAATCCTAGTAGATAAGCAGTTTCTGAAATACTCAGACCAGCCCATCTGATACCAACAACCATGCCACATTTAAAGTCACTTAAATCCCCTTTCTACCCCATCTTGATGCTGGGTATGAACCTGTTTTGACCATGCCTAAATACATCAGCCATCAGCTATTTGTGTTAACAAGCTACTGAACAGGTGTGAGTGTATACTTTTAATACATTTTAAAGTGTTTTCATTAATTTGGCACTTTTGTACAATAAAATGTACAAATCTGTGATTTAAATATGGTCAGCTGTTATTTCAATCACAAAATGTAGTGACAGCATAAGCAAAACAATGCATATAGACTTAGCACTTAAACTAAAATTTTCCTCTTAAATCATATGAAACACAATGAAAACATACTTTTGAAAGGGTTTTCTTTCCTCATTACAGCATGACATTCATTGTGTGGTGGCGCTGCTGTCTGAACTAGTGTTAAAATGCAGTGCATCTTTTTATAGATTGTATTTTGTATCCATTACCGACACTGCAAAATATCATGTGTTTAAATCGGACTGTTTGGTTTAATTTCGAGCAGCACTACTTTTGCTTTGAACTGCTTCTGTACCTCTAATTTGGCATCCAGTGCATACAATTTTGGTAAGTGCTCTCAAAACATTCAATTGATTTTGATCAATTAGTCAAAAGGGGTAAAAATTAGATTAAAATGGCATGCCATTAAACAACATGCAACAGTCCATAATAACTTTCTAAATTTGATGAGTGCACATACCAAAAGTCCCTTTGTTTATTTTTCATTGTTTTATCCATGCCCAATATCAACACAGTATTGGATTGTTAGTATCTGTATATATGCAATTAATTGTGATGAATTGATTACACAGCCTGTAGTTAAGTAGACTTTTTTTTAATCTATTCACAGCAGTAGTCTGAATATTTTGATATGGCATGTCTTCCAGTGTCTCTCTTCTTCTCTCTTCCACTTCCATGTGTGTGCAGCATCATGCCCTTATATGGGCATTTAGGGGGCATTGTTATATGCTAATCAGTAAAAGCATGCACAAGATTCCAGCTTACAGGACATAGAATTTATGAAATAAGGAAAGCTGTTTCAAACAATTCCACAGTTTACAAACAAGAACTCGATGTAGGTTTTTCTTAGGAAATTCTTTGTATGAAGGTGAACGAGGCCCACTGTTGCTCTTTCTCTTGATTGACTGTTTTGAGAGTCTACCTTCCAACAGAAAGTTGTCCCAGATCCACTTTTTCCTCATTTCACTCTTTTTTTTTTTTTTTTTTTTCTTTTTGATCTTGTGTTTGATATGTGTGGTAGCTTTGGTGCTTTCAATTCCCCTGTAACGCCATAACATCTTGGTCATATTTACAAATCCCTGTGTCATGTTCTGTTTTCTATCTTAAGTGGTTTAAAGTCAACAAAGGCACTTTGCACAAGGGTTGACCGGGCAGGAAAAGTTCTCATTATGCTTGCATCCTTTGAGCACTGGAGGGAATATCCATTTGTCCTCGAGCTATAGTAGTACAACTCAGAATATATCTTCCCACTTCTGTTCTTAAACTAGTAAGTTGGTTTAAGCAGATATGTCTGTGCTGGCTGTTTCACAGAATAACAATGCTTGGATGATGATTCTTGACTTTTGTTTTACATGTTTTCTCTTGGTTTATGGAGATTTACTGTGAGAAACTTTAACTGATCACATCTTAAAACCTGCTCAGATTTTTTGTAGAAGAGAAAAAATCAGAGTATTTAACCAGTGCATAGATGGTTTCATTTACAGGCAACACCACAAGTGATCATCATTCCCATCCCCATGCTAATCCAGACAAACTAAGTTAATACTCCTCCAGCGACAAAGGTTTTATCCCCTCTACTCAGCCAATGAGAGGACAGACTATCCTACAAAATGACTAGTTAATCCTGCCGAGCAACAACGCTGCAAATTACCTTCTGCAGGTTTTAATCCTCATACGGAGAGAGAGGGGATGGAGGGAGGGGAAAACAGAGCTGCTCTGTTGAAGTGTAACTGCGTCTCAGAAACATATACAACCATGACAAAATCGTTTGATACTGAACATGCAGATGTACAGGAATTTTCACAGATGAGCTAAATCACTTTCACATGTATTTGTTGTCACAGTTAACCGGATGAAAATGTTTGAAAAGCTCTACTTTAATAGATTTATACGCACAATTATACACACTGCTGCACCAATACAAACACAGTCACTGATTTTCTCACCAAGTGTGCCAAACAAGCTGAGTCCTGTCCTCTGGGCTACAGATAATCTCTAATTGGATGTGTATTTAAACCAGTCAGTGGGTCAATAAACAAAACACTGTCCAGCTCATAACTTTCAGCCTAATTAAACAAATCAAACTCAATGAAGGTCATTATTTTTAATGTTTGATTTATGTCCGTTGTCCTGCTTTTGATGACCGTTTATTTCTTTTTCTTTTCTCTAACTTTCTCTCCTCCTTTCACTCTCTTTCTCTCAGGGGGGTGTATGATATAACTGTATCAGGAACATGCGTGGGTCAGTATGACAATAAGGGCAGCTTTGGGGAGCTGGCACTCATGTACAACACGCCGCGAGCCGCCACCATCATCGCCAAACAGGAAGGAGCACTATGGGGGCTGGTAAGAACATAGAACAATACTAATACATACTTAATCAGTGAAACTATATGTCTCATAGGTATCATTTAGATAAGTTTTGCTCTGCTCTTCTTGTTAAGTTTTCCCTGATTTTGAGGTTTTTTTTGCTGAGTACTGTCCTTACATTAACTAAAATATTTCCACCAGTTTCAGAGTTCTTTCATTTTTATAGTTGTAATGGGACATGTCTTGTCATGGTGGCCACCATGACAAGACATGCCATGTTTATTGTTTGCTCAGAAATTTGATGTTACATCAAAATCTGCTGCACGAGGAAGTGGGAGCTGCTGTTCTGTTTGCTGTACTGATGTTTTGCGCTGCTTACTTGTAATGGATCTAGTTTGTTCTCTGCCATCAGCTGTGTATCACCACCCTGATCCCCCCATAACAGTATAACCCCACAGGGCATCTCAGTATTTACATGTTGAGTATAGATATGTTGCTCAGCAGTTTGCTACTTTTAGATAGCAGTTCCTCATTATGCAAATTTCTTCCATGAAACAAAAATGTTGGTTTACTGCCCTGTACTTAAAAAAGACTCAGTTTGGCAATATATCGCCACCAGCTCCTTGCTGATATGTGTATCAATGAGTGGTAGCCTGGCCAATTGTTGATACATATATTTGGCATTTAGCTGATCATCGGTATCAGCATATGTAATCAACAGTGAGGCCTGGGTTGCACAGTGTGTACTTCCTGTTTCCTGCTGCTACAGTGTTGCTCTGTGCTGTTCCTAATGCTGACAGAGCTATTGCTAAATGCTCTGTTTTCCTTAATTTTTTGACGTGCAGTTTTACTTCAACCATCTTAACTACATTTTGTTTGTCATAACAAAATTCATATCATTTCCAAATATTGGATATCGGTCGCATGCACAAAAAGTAATCATTATTGATATTGGCCCTAGAAAACTAATATCGGTTGACCCTTAGTGTTGATAGAGATGTTACAGAATTGATATGGCTGCAAATGCAGTGACAGCAGTTTAAAATGCACATTCTCTACTCTGCAATTAACACAAGCCAATAAATGGCAGCAGATGCTAATTGGCATGATGCAGTGCATACATCAGACAAAACCAAGCCTACCAGCGATATGGATGAGAAAGTCTCTCTGCTACCGGTAGAGATGATGGACAATTTTGGGTTTATTCAAATGCCAGGAAGTTGGGAGCTGGACATGAGTCATGACATGTATTATGCAAGATTTGCAAAAAACTAGTTAAAATACTGCAGCAACACCAACCTCCATCTACGCATGACAAGATACAAGGCTATTTAGCAATTAGCATTAACAATTAGCCTGACTACCAGGAACTGGCACCTAATTACGCTGTAAATTCAAATTTTCCTCAACTTCTAAACTGAATCAGAAGATCACAAGCAGCACTTCAGTGCTTTATTTGTAAAGACTTGAGCCATACAACGTAGCTGAGAAAGCATGCTTTATGCAGCTGCTTATTGAGTGTAACATCGTTTTTTCCAGATTTGTCATTCATTACAGAAACTGCAGTACCTACACTTAAAGCAAAAAGACATACAAGTGGGTTTATAGTAGACAGAATCCAGAGTGTTACTGTTATATGAAAAATGGCAAGAGAGACGGTAGGGAGCACCATTCCAAGTTTTAAAAAAGTCAAATATTATGTATTTGCATTTATCAACAGCTCAGGGATATTTAACATGATAATATAATTCTCTTCTTGGATCCCCGAGGATCTGAAATTAAGTCTTTTAAAGTGTAGGACCCTTAAATCTTTGCCTTTACTGTTGTCCTCTACAATAAAGAACAGCTAATTGTATTGACTTATGTGTAGGACATTTTTATTATGTAAGATATGTATTACATTGTGGCCTCTGTATCATGATACATATTGCATCATGTGGCTGTGGGAAATACCCAACCCTAGTTTTCTGTTTTTAAATACACCTTATAAAGTGTAGTTTTTTAAAGGTCCCCACTTCAGAAATCAAGCAAGCAGTGAAGGTGGTCAGTCCTGAGCAGTACACCTCTGAGGGGCAATAGGGGTGGAAATGCCTTGTGGGGCAACGCTGCCATGAAGTGATACAGGGAGTCACACTCATGATTACCCATGACCCCTGACCCTTGAAGTTATCTTTTGTCATTGTAGTGTGTCAGAGCACCCTGGTGGCAGAATTGAAATACATTGCTTTTAAATAGTTCTCCTGACTTGGTTTTCTAGCCTGGTTAAATTAAGGTTAAACAAATACACTTTAAACGCCAACTGTTTGGTTAATTTAGTCTCAGTTCAGTCAGCAGCACTGTTTTTAAGTGATGCTCTGTCAGGCGATTTCTAACTCTGAGTCACTTTCCCCACTACTTGTATTTGGTGCCAATTCAGTTTCTGAGACCTTATACATTGAGGTGTGACACTGATAAATGTTAAGAATGGAGAGCTCTGTTATCTGTGAATGGAGTCAATGCTCAAGTGATTTATGCCGCAACAGCTCCTCCTTGTGGTGGCGTAAAGAAGGAGCAGCATCAGTGTCTCACTTTTTTTAGAACGTGCCTTTAGGAGGTGTTTGTTTGTGTTTTCCCTAGGACCGTGCCACATTTCGTAGACTCATTGTGAAGAATAATGCCAAGAAGAGGAGGATGTACGAGACCTTCATAGAGTCTGTGCCCTTACTCAAATCACTGGAGGTGAGTTTAGTGGCTGCTGGCAATATAAAAAATCCTCTTACTTTCTCCAACAGTTTGTTGGATATCACTCCCCCACCTTTTCTTCCAGTGTAGATTCTGACACCTGTGATGCTAGCTCTGAAGCTCTTTATTTAATTAATGGACACCAAACGAGTTTTCAAATGCTCAAGCTTGTTTTCTGGCAAATAATCACTATCTTTTTTCTGCCACTTTGCACCTAGTGAATGTTGAATGGTCTAAGTAGAGCAGGAGCTGACAGAGAAGTCAAATAGAGAGGCCCTTAACTCATTGAAATAAATTTCTGTATTCACACGGTTTCTCCTATCCTCCCATCCTCACCTTCTCTCTCCCTGTCCAGGCGACAGAAAGGATGAAGATAGTGGATGTATTAGGAGTAAAGCAGTTCTCAGATGGTGAGCGCATCATCATGCAGGTAAGGAATCAGATAAGATGTGGTTCCATAATGGAAGAGCTTCAAAATTTCCAATATTTCAATGTACATACACCTAACTTACTGCTGCATTTGTCAAATGTTTACAGAAGTTGCTTTTTTTTCTTTTACCCAGGGAGACAAGGCCGACTGCTTCTATATCGTAGAATCTGGGGACGTTAAGATCATGATGAAGAGTAAAGTAAGATCCTCATCTTTACTATTTTTCACCACTTTTTTATGTGCTGTAGCCAAATATTTTACCAACTTTCATACACCACACAGTCATTATTCTGTACATGTAGCTGTAAAGACAAAATTGGCTTGATGAAAGGTAGAGGAAAATATGTATCCAATCAGAGGTGCAATGTTCAGAACTATTTTCATACTGTAGGTGTACTGATACCAGAGCTGACTGGATGCCCCTATGTGTTGGTTTCTGAAACATTATGACAATGACCACCCACACTCCCCCTGCAAAAGACCACCAGAGAAGACGAGTGTTCCCTGGTTTTGCCTAGCAACAGTGAGAATCACACAAGGGCCAGCTCAGCTGTTGAGTGCTCGATCCCAGGGGGAGGAAAAAAAGGCACTCATCTGTTTCTAACCTTTAATCCTTTCCCCACTGCCCTACAGACAAAGGCAGACCACGCAGACAACGCGGAGGTGGAGATAACGCGCTGTAGCAGGGGTCAGTACTTTGGGGAGCTGGCCTTGGTCACTAACAAGCCCCGGGCCGCCTCAGCCTACGCAGTGGGCAGTGTCAAGTGTTTGGGTAAGAAATGATATTCTTGTTAAATAAATTTTGATTAAGTCAAATATCTTAAAAAGTAGCTATATTCCAAGATTGAATGATTTTTCACTTCCATAAAGGAATGTGATAACAACCTATTTCAGACCGCCAGTTTGAGGCACAATAGTTGCAACCCGTGATGATTCACCATCACTATGAATGTCCCAGAGGCATAATAGAGGGACGAAGAGATAATGTAGCGGCATCGTGGGTAGTAAAAAGTCATTGCAGGAGCAAGACGAGATCAGCAGAGCCAGCAGGGGGAGAAAAGTGCTGTGTGAATATGGCACTACTGCTGAGTGTTTACATACCATACTTTCTTGTGCTTCTACAACACTTAAAGGCAGTGGGACTCAACCTTATCCTAATCAGGAGCCCTATTCACATTAACATGTTTTTGCAAGAGCTACAATCCAAAAAATGTGCCTTTCTTCTCTAAAGCAGCTTGTGTTTGAAAACAGGGACTACAACTGAGGGTCAGGAATTTTTATTTATTTTATTTTTTAATATGTGTTGATACCCTTTCCAGTTTTAAGTAACAATCCAAGTCCTTGTCAATACCTCAATTGGTACGAGTTGAGGAATATTTATCCAAATAATGCTCAAGTGTGTGATGTCTACATGTATATTTTACTGCTTCCTACGGCGTTGGATCCTCCCTGACCTTGAATTCTAAATATCAAACATGGTTGATATTTATGTTTAGGTCTGGGAGGCTACTTCAGAATACCCACAACCAATGAGAACAAGCAGACCAGATAGCATCACTAATCCGATGTTACAAACTTTTTCTGGAGTCATGTTTGAAAACACAAGTTTCTGCAAGATCTCATGTGTGGGGAATCTTCACTGAAAGATCATCATTAATGTCGGCAGATGTGTGGTCTCACAGTCTGGCTGAGTCGTCTAGTTTGTGTGCATTGAGGATCATAAGATGAAAAATTTTCTGCATGTCAGTGGACTCCATTTTTAAATTCATTTAAGATTTGAAAATGGTCTATGTGTAGCCAGCCTTAAGCCTTGTCCACACAAAGACAAAAACGATCTATTTCTGTTTCTTTTTAAAAAGTTTCCCTTAAACATGACATTGTTTCAAGAAATGTCTTTGAAAACATGAAACCATTCAAAACAATGAAAACGCTGTAGTATATATGCCAGGCATGTAAGTGGCACTGTAACGCTGCCACAGAAATACACCCAAAACAGAGACGATGATTATGGATCAAGCGCACCCAAAACTTTCTCCTGACTGCTGTTCTTTGCAGTGGATGTAAGAACATGTGGAGTATGCTGTTCTCCATCTGTTGCTCATGGTGCAAGAGACACAATGCAGTCATGTAATGTGCCAGTATTATTGTTGTTGTTGGCTGGGCCTGCACATGCTGGTTAAGGGGGGGCTATGACGTAATCGTTTCAGTAAAGATCTGCTTGGTTGTACACACGGAGACGAAACAAGCGTGTACAGATTTGTTCACTTTGGGACCTGGTTTAAAAAAAGTAGCATTTTCGGGCTCCCAAAACACTGATTCCATGTGGATGAAACGCCAATATGATGAAATAGTTTTGCTCATACTGCTGAGCTTGTCTCTATGTGTACAGCCCCTTAGTAAGTTTCCAGAACTTGAATTTCCTTATCGTGGATGTTAAATTTGAGCACATCATGATGACATTTTAATTACCTTTATCTAATCATCATTTTACCAAGCTGACCTTGAACACATCATGATGTAACCTTGTGTTACCTCTTTAATTAGCTGACTAACTTTTATCCTGATGATTTATAATTGATTTAAATACTAAATTACTATTTTTTAACTGGCGGGGTCTGATACAAAGAAGATTATGACAGAGTTAATAGGGTTTGTCAACCTGAAGAAAGTTGTAGATGCTGCATTTTGGCTTCATTTGATAAAAAAAAGCTTATGTTTTTGCTTACTAGAGCGTGTTTTTCTTTTTTTTAATGTTCAACAGCCCAACTCAAATTTTCTTGTCTCACTTCATTACAGTTTTATTATATATATTTAGGGTGTAATCTTGTCTTTGTCATGGAAGAACACTCATTGACAAACACTTCATATCATATTTCTTGTTGATGAAGTAATCACCATCAGACTGCCGGTTCAAGGTGTGACACTTATGCCCCTGTAATGTTTCTCCTTCACTGTGAATGTCACAAAGTTATACTAAGTGGGACAAAGCGATCCACCCATTGTTCCAGCTTCAGAGGTAGAAACAGCTGTGTAACAGGGGCAAGACATCATTAGCTGAGCCAGCCAGAGTAGCCTGTTTGCATGTGGAGCTCCTGCTCTGTGTTTACATGGTGTGTTCTCCCCACAACACCTGAAGGCAATGTGAATCTACACAGTGGGACGCCAATATGTCACGGTTGAGGAAGTAATATCAGTGTAAAAAAAATGCTTGTTTTATTTCATGTTACTCTTAGTCCAGTTATTCTAGAGTTAAAAAGTTCTTTAAGAAACCATTATTGAGAATACCTTGATTAAATCGACCTATGTTTCAAAGATGAAAAAATGTGAACTAAAAAGCATCATAAAGTATTGAAACCACCCAATCTTACCTTACCTATGTTGTTAACTGTACAATAGTTGGACTGTTTTTTTGTGAGATGGTAAGCTGAATTTGAGTTTCATTTCATCGGTAATTGATGTTTTGCCCTTCATCTCGCCTGTCATCACCTTGTGTTTTTTGATTGAAGATCCATTCATCATTTATTTTGTTTTTAAGTGGGTGAACTCATTCAGGCTCCACAGTAGAGGAGCTGCTCTTCACATTTAAAAATGAGCAGGATTTTTAACAGCTGATCGTGACTCTCTCTCACACCTCTCCTCTTTCTGTTGTGAAATCTGCTTGAGCTTTTTTATGGCTCTATTTCTGCAGCTCTTTTTTTACTTGCAGGATGTTTTTTAAGCCATTGTTGCCAGTCAGCCTTTTTTCTACCTTATTTTATCTCTTAAAATTTACCATGCACGCACTGCCATCATTTCTACTCATCTCTGTGATTTGTGTCTCACTTTCTTTTGTTCTAACTGAACAACAGCCTGTCCTGAACATCTGCTCAGCTTTGGAGCAGAGAAAAATGTCACTCAGCATAATGTGGGGAAGAGGCTGTTTGTGGTACTTGTCATTCTCTCTGTGATGTTGTGATTTGAAAAGATGAGCAGCACTTAAAGAGTCCTCTTGGGCCATGCAAGGACATTAAGATGGCCCTGGGACTGTTCTCCCTCCATCCAACAAATGTGTAAGCACATATTAAAATCAACAGGCTCAGGTGTTTATGGCTGCATTAAAAACTCTTTCACCATAAAGGGTTGCTTCAGTTCTGGAGAAGGAAAGCTTAAACCACCATGTCTAAAAAGATCCATCCATTTTCTATACCGCTTATGCTGATGGGGGTTGCGGGGGGGGTTTAGCCTATCCTACCTGTCATTGGGCGAGAGGGGGGCACACCCTGGCCTGGACAGCCAATCGCAAGGCTGTACTATTAGTGTACAATGTTATACTTGTGATTGCCAATATTAGATGTATGGACATACATCATCTACCAATGATCCCTTTTTTGTTGGAACACTCTTTATTTTCTTCCGATCGCATAAATCTTTTGCCTTTTACTAAAGATATCCATAGAGAAGAACAATAAGAGTTGTACATTTTTTGATGCCCTGCTAAGATGCAGGGCTTTCCACTGTAGTCAAATGATAAACAGAAAGATTGTGATTAGCCTGTGCTAGTCAGAGCAGGTTTGTTTAACTTTTCACAGTAGGACTACAAGATGATAAATTGAGCATGAATGGATAGTATCAAAGTACTGCATCTTCTCTTAAAAGTTATTGACTTGGTTGACTTAAAAACTTTAGATGCATTGATTTTTAAAGTTAGGGCTGGTACCAATGTAAAAAAAATTATCTTCTTTTGGTGGTTAGACTTCAACAACGCCATCATCATCTCTAGTGTCTTATTTTTAGATCCAATAAAAAGCAACATGCACTAAAACTGGTCTTGTACTGCAACGAAAAAAGCAGATGACTCAGTGGCTCTTTGATTCCTGGAAAAAGAAAAACACCGGGTCTATCTACTTCTAAAAGAGACCTTCATATAGGTTGTTTGCAGAAGCTTGTGCATCACCGCTCTGAGCCAAGTCAGAGAGATGGAGCTCAGCTTTTCAGTTCAGTCTGTTTAAAAAGCATTAAAAGCTGATAGATCAAATAAGCCAAGATAAGGGCATTTAAAAAGTATTAAATGATTGTTTTTTTATGTTTATAGTAATCTAAAGGTGTTGCAGGCATTTAAAATGCTTTAAAATTAGAATTAACTTAAAGGCTGAAATAAGACCTTCCATTCAGCTACTTTATGGCATTAGTTTTTTCTCATAGTCTAATCTCAAAATTCTTCAAGAAAGCCTAATTTACATATTACAACAGGAAATAATACTGATGTTTTCTTTTCTTTGTTGTCATTGTTTTGTCTTACTATTGCCACAGAAAAATGATGTAGCTGTGTTGTTAATGTATTGGGTTAGAAATTGAAGATGGGATGGTCTAATGTATGAAGAGGGCCTAATAAAGGTCTTAACCCTTTATGACCTACCATAGAAAAAGTCCTTCAGAGCATATCTTTACATTTTTACATGCTGTAGTACCTTTTTTTGAGTGCTTGAATTTGCTATACATCAATATAACCCTTAGATCCCAAATTTTAATATGTATGTGATAAGTCCATAGTAACAAATTGAATTGCTTAAAAGTGCAAATTAACACTAGAAAAATTAAAATCTTTTTTTTTTTTTTACATATTTCCCCAAATACAGAGATGTCATAGCTGTATCCCTCAAAATTGTGATTGTAAAAAAGTTTCAGAAGATCATTTCAAACCACAAAAAAATAATTCGAGTACGGTCATAACTTCATTTATGAAATACACTCATCTTTATAAACTATGGCAAAAACAAAAAATAAAATGAAATTGTGCTCAATTTGCAAAGACAGCATTTTTTTTAATCAACTATTTACAGTAGTGCAATCAAAACTCTGGGTGTGCCAGATACTTTTGAGCATAAATATGTTTGCAGAAGACCATGTTGAATAATTGAGACTCGTGACCTGCAAGAAAACAACACAATACTACATTTATCCAAAAGAAGGAAGGACATTTCTAGAAGGAAACTGTACTCTGGAGCACACTGAATGTGTGATATGTTAGTGTTTCTCCTCTGGTTTTATATCCAAAAAGATTTATTGCTCTGTTTCATTTGGTTACAGTTCTACCTGTGATTAAAAAAAAATATATGCAAATGGGAGCACTGTCAATCCTGTAGGCTTTAAAGGGTTAAAAAGTATTAAATTTAATGTCAGACTTGCTGTTTATACCCTGAGGACAAGTGCACAAAAATGTGCTCAGTAACATCAGTTGGGGTAAATGTGATAAGTTACTTTCAACCCTTCTATGAGTGGATTGTGAGAAACTTTGAAGACCAAAGAAATAAAACAAAAAGCCTTAAAATCTCCCTCTCTCCCTGTCTCTCTGCAGTAATAGACATACAGGCATTTGAGCGGCTCCTGGGCTCCTGTAAGGAGATCATGAAGAGGAACATCGCCCACTACGAGGAGCAGCTGGTGGCCCTGTTCGGCTCCAGCATGGACCTGAGAGACTGAGCCTCCCACACCACCCTCCGTGCCTTCTATTACACACATACACTGACACACAGACAGACACAGACATATGTCCTCCTCCCATCATGCAGTGGCTTTACAAACTCATTCTAAGCTTTACACAGGTCATGCCATTGTTCTTGGCTCACCTTTAATGACATAAATGCCCACAAAGAGTATGAAAACACCCCCCCCCCACACACACACACACGCACATGTACACTGGCACTGAGAGATGCTCACCTCACTCGGTCTGCTCCATCATGTGCACAAGCTAGCTGAACACACTCCTTGATAAGCTCTTTGTAGATGCACAAACACAAAGCAAGTTGAAGGCCACACACCTTGTTCACCTTGTTGCTTGAGCCAGCTTCAACCTCACAGTATGAATGACTCTGCTGCCTTGACCCAAAACAGGCCATGCAGCGTAAGGAAATGAAATACACATGCACGCACTCTCCGTCCATGTTTTAAAACACATCATCACACTTCGTGTGTGCAGGCTTTGCGTTCATGTGAGCTCCTAAACAACTCCAGAGTTGTCTCACCAAGCCTCAGCAAAGGACACACCGACATACAAACACAGACACACCAACACACACAGACCCGCAAAAACACATAGGTGACCACACTTGCAAAAACAGTCATACTGTGGTAAAATGGAGATGAAAACTTTACGAATCTCTCAAAAGGAAAACAAAAACAAAATACAAAAAAAAAAAAAAGTTTAAAGAAGACAGATAAGTTTTAGAAACATTTTATGAAGATAAAAAACAGAAGCTTTGATAAAATATTATTTAAATAAAAAAAAGTGTTTCCTCTTTTGGAGGCCGGGGTGCAGAGCTTTGTGTGCGCGCTCCATTCCTTCCTCTACTGTTGTTGATTGAGTTGAGTTGAGTTAGTGCTGGTGATTATTGCAGTACCACAGAAGAAGCAGTGAAAACAATAACAACCCAACGTTTTCTGGGCCGTTGTTATTCTATCATTGACGCCACACTTCATTGTATTGAATTAATTATTAATGTATTGTTATTATATATTCATTTTTTTTGTTTTGTTTTACTTTGACCAATTATGATAAAATTCACCATCCATCTTTGACAAAATGTAAAAACAAACAAAAAAAGTTCCAATGAAAACAGTAGTGCTTATTTCTCCTTGATTATCCTTGAATGAGTTGTCCTGGATAAAAAAATGAAAAAAATAAAGCAACATTTTGTTAAAATTGTGTATCTTTGTTGTATTTCTCATACTGACACCACAACTTTCAGTATAATGAGGGTAAAATATGGCAAAACTATACATTAGTTATCCAGAAATGTACTTTATACACAGACATACTAGGGAAGGAAACTGTACTAATACAATCCCAATTCCAAAAAAGTTGGGGCGCTCTGTAAATAAAAACAGTGCAATGATTTGCAAATCTTATAAACCCATATTTCATTTACAGAAACAACATATCAGATGTTGAAACTGAAGACATTTCAGCATTTCATGAAAAATATTAGCCCATATGGAATTTGATGCCAGCATCACATCTCATAAAAGGCTGGAAAAGTAAGAGGTAAAAACAGCTTGTGGAGCAACTAATTTGGTTTATTGGCAACAGGTCAGTAACATGGCTGTGTATTAAAGTAGTATTTCAGAGAGGCAGAATCTCTCAGAAGTGAAGATGGGCAGAGGTCCACTAATCTGTGGAAAGCTGCATCAAAAATTGTGGAAAAATTTCAGGAAAATGTTCCTTAAAGAAAATTTCCAAGACTTTGAATATCCAACCATCTACAGTACATGATATCAAAAGATTCAGAGAACTTTAGAAGTCTCTGTGTAAGAGACAAGGCTGAAGGTCTGTCTTGGACGCTCGTGATCAAGCCTTTGGGCAACACTGCATTGAAACAGGCATGATTGTGTACTGGAAATCACTGAGTTGGCTCAGGAATACTTCCAGAAATCATCATCAACAAAGCTCATGCCATCCAAAAATGCAAGTTAAGGCTGTATCATGCAAAGAAGAAGCCATGTGTGAACATGAGTCAAAGTGCATTTAAAGTGTACTGAGGCAAAACGGAAGACTGTTCAGTGGTCAGATTAATCACAAGTTTAAATTATTTTTGGAAACCACGTGCTGTGTCCTGCAGACTAAAAAAAGAGCTGAACCATCCAGCTTGTTATCAGCACACAGTTAAAAATTCTGCATCTCTGATGGTATGGGGTTGCATTAGTGCCTATGGAGTGGTCAGCATACACATGTGGAAAGGCAATATCAATGCTAAAAATTAAAACAGGTTTTAGGACAACATAAACTCACATCCAGACATCTCTTTTGGAGAATTTTTTAGTGCGGTAATGTTAAACCACACACCCATCAATCACAACAGCATGGCCTCACGGTAGAAGAGTCTGGATGCTGAACTGGCCCGCCTGCAGTCCAGACCTTTCACCAATAGAAAACATTTGGTGCATCATAAAAGGACAAATCCATCGAAGATGACCCAGGACTGTTGAGCAGCTAGAACCCTACGTCAGACAAGACTGGGACAACGTTCCTCAAGCAACCAGTCTCCTAATTTCCCAGACGTTTACAGAATGTTGTGAAAAGAAGAGGGGATTCTACACATTGAGATAAACATGGCCTATCCCTACTTTTAAGATGTGTAGCTGCCATTAGTTTTAAAATGAGATATTATCCTCTTAATGAAATAGTAAAATGTCAGTTTATCTGATATGTTATTTTCTATTGTGAATAAAATATGGGTTAATGAGATTTGCAAGTAATTGCATTGTGTTTTTTGTGTTATGTTTACACAGCGCCCAAACTTTTAAGGAATGGGAGTTTTACTTCGAACACTTCTGGTTTGGATAATAAGGTTACCCTTGTTTTTACACAATGTAATTATTCTTGTAATGGTCTGTCCAGGTAGCTGTTGTGTCTGTCACCACTCCTCCACCCTGCCACTTTCAGAGCGGGTACTGGGCCAGAGCTGGAGCCAGTTCATTGTTGGTTCAATCTATGAACCGTGAGGGAACCAATATGGTTTCTGATGGGCTGGAGCCACATAAGTGCTGGGGAAGGAAACAGTACTAAGTAATACTGGAGTTTTTTTTTTTTTAAATATAATAATGATGAACTCTGATTTTTTAAGTAGTCCTTTACACCTGGGAGAGTTTAAGATATAAACTAGCTGCTCTGGTTTCACAAAATAATCTGCAGCTCATGTACCAGTAAGTTATGATAAATGCAGCCTCCCTGGTGTGTCACATATTTGGTTAGTGGCATTGGCTGGTGTTTAAGAAAGTCTGGCCAACAGTGACTATTTTTTGTAGATAAACTTCATTACACTCAACTCTTAATCATGATTTCTCCAGGATTGTAAGCAAAAGTTGAGCTCCCAAACTAATTTATTTAAAATTCATAATTTTGATGTAATGACACTCCCTTCCACAAGGTGGCAGACATGACTTAATCGGCCAGAGAAAAGATCAACGGCATCCCCTCATGCTTTGAAAGAGGCATGTTTGTAAACTGATCGTGGAGCAGATGTCAGTGACAGCCATCAGCGGTTGTTATCCTGATCGGAGAGACTTTGAACAGACCGCAGATCAGTCAAGTCCTCAGCTGTATGAAGAGGAGGACCTGTACCGGCGACAAACACGAGAATTAAAATGTAGGTAACGATACGGTGAGATAAGGAATATCCAGGAATGAACTGTTTGTAACTATAACGTGTGGTTCCTCCTATAACTATGAAGTGTTGTTATTCTGCATGCACTTCTAAAACTTTAACTAAACATGTGAGTGAGCTATCATGCAGCCAGGGCTACCAACAGTCAGTTTGTAGGTTTACCTTACATGGACGTTAATGCTACTAAGGGAAGGGTGCAATATTAGAAAGAGACAGAGGAAGTTTCATTTATACGTGTATTAATTGTCATTTTAAATCATACATCCACTAAAATACAGCTTTTGCCAAGGAAACGACCTGACCAAAGAGATATACGCCCACTAATTACAATTTATTAGTAATGTTTTAAAACAACATATTTAAGTCCTTCATTAATATATAAGGATAGTTGAAAAACTCACCACAGTCATCTTGTTTAATGCATGAGAATGAGAATTTAAAACTACCTTTCTTTATAGCGTAACAACTCTGGTTCCAAAGATGTCTTGGCTCAAGATATTAGAGGTGACACAGGAAATCGGATATACGAAATAATTACCATTTATGGAACATGTAGGACGACAGGGACGACTAGGACAAATGTAACTGACAGGAAGAAACGCTAATTCAAGCACTATTGATCATCAACAGACTGGTTATGGTGAACAGTCAGGTCACAATCTGTGAGCTCGTAACTCACTTCCGCTATCATCGTACGACGCATGTGCGAAATTAATACGACCACAAAGCACACAATTCGCAAAGGAAATCAATTCTGTTTGGTCAACAAAGTGCTCTAGTGGCTAAATGAAAATTCTAAGACCGTCCAGTAAAACAAATATAAGGTAAAATAATATCGGAAAGAAGTTTTACATTTATTTTGTCCACAGAACCGGAAAACGGAAGGCGACTACTCTTGAGTCGTTTAATCTATTTAGGATTTACTGCGCATGCGTACAGTTTCGGTGTAAATGTTTAAAAAGTCGCGCATTTGAGGGCTAAATAGAACAGCTAGTTATAAGCTCTGTCAAATGCAACATTAAACTTCGATCTGAATAAGTAAAAATCGCGTTTAAACGACAGGAAAATAGAACTTAAAGGATGGAGGCGCGGATACACGAGCAGCGATCCCATGATGCATAGCGTGTAGAAATTTCTTTTCTGTTGTGTTCTAAATAGTCGTTAAATTTTGAACCTATAGTTATGGTTCAGGAAATGTCCTAAACAGTGTTGTTTTGTTCTACTCAACTAGAGCAAACATTGTATTAAGACATGTTGAAGAGAAACCCTTACCGTGAACAGCAGTGCTGACAATGACTACCGACACTCTTACTTTACTCGTCAGTACACTCTTGTTTCTCTTCAGATCGTATAAATCTTTCGCCTTTTACTAAAGATTTCCGTGGAGAGGAACAATAAGAGTTTGAACCAATTTTTTGATGCCCTGCTTAAGTGCGGGGCTTCTTTCATTGTTAAAGATAACATGTATTGAAGCATTGTTTAAAACTGTATATCGATCTATCGCGTGTTGAATGGAGCCTTCAAAGAGTGGCTGATGGTCAGTGTGGCCCCTGAAGTGAAAAAAAAATTAACACTTCTAAACTTGGGTTTGAAGAGAAGGTGAGATATCTGCCAGAGAAAATGACCTGCTGAGCGGTAAAAACAACATTAATAACATCACAATCACAAACCAAAATGTAGTTAAACATGAAAGAAGGAGATATTTTTATCAGCAAATTCTTGATTTCTGTTTTAATTGGTTCTTTAAAATTAAAATTAGTTGTTCTAGCTGGCTGCTGTTGTTTCTGTAAAGTCTCCTTTATGAAGCATTACTGAACGCATTTTAGCAAAGGTATAGATATAGGAGAAATATTTTATCTACAGTTAGCTCATTGAACATGCCCCATTATTATTTATTTTCATGGAAGTAAATCAGCCTTATTCCCAAATCCTTTCATTGGAATCACCATAGTGTGAGAAATTGTCGTTTTCACTCTATCATTTTTTCAGTTTCAAACAGGACATTCTGAGATGAAGATGTGTTCAACTATATAGTTGTGTTAGAGACAATTAAATACAAGATACTTGTCAGGAGAGACCGTAACCAAGAACAGCAGTGCTGACAATGACTACTGACACTTAGGCTTTAGTTGTCAGTACACTCTTGTTCTTTTCCAGATTGTATAAATCTTTTGCCTAACCGATAAAAAGCTGAGACCTACGTGTTCATGTTCATGTGGTCTAGCTCTCCCTGTCATTTAGAGTTAGGGTTAATAGGAATTCCTATTAAACTATGCTGTTAGGTTCGTTTCAGATGTTAAAATTGCATTTTGAATTCATCTTGATGGTCAATGACCTTCATCTCAGAGGTCTAGAAAAACATAGTCTAGAAAGTCTAAGGAAGGATGACCTGTCACTCTTTTTTTTTCTTCTGTGTGATGATCAGCAAACTGACAGTTTCCTCTTGCATCTTTCAAACATCCCTTTTTCTAAACGTGTTGTGACGATGTGAAATTTTGTTCAGTAACAAGTTCACAGCAGTTTCACACGACGTTTGACAGCAGCTTCACTCTCGGTGAGTTCTTCTACAGCATTCTAGTTTATTTCTACAGCAACAGTTCTTAAAATTGCTTTAGACCCCAACTTTTTTTTTTCTAAACAGAGTTCTCTGTGTTTTTCAGTCGCTTTACGATAATTTTTACAAAGTGAAACAGTTTGGAACTCTTAGATAAAAGTTTAAATTACACTGAGATTAGTGCCTTTATGATCCATATCTCCTACCGTTCATTCCTGACTTCGTACTTCAAAATGTGAGACTTTGACTTTAGCATCTGCGAAGCCTTTGACTTTTTTGTAAAGCTGCAATAAGAGGACATTTTATTTTACACTTACTTTTAGCTATTACAGATGCAAAAGTAAGTATTATAAACTTTTAATATAAATATATAGCATATAAATATAGCATATATAGCATATAAATATAAAGCAAGGACACATTATACTGTATGCCTCTAACTGAATGTGTGCTTCCTCTGCATGTGTCGCCCGGCCATCTCAGGAAAGTGAGTGGTGAGATGTGTCAGATAATGATCGACTTCCCCATTCAGATTAATGAGACAGCATGACAGCAGCATGAACCAACCACACAAAAAAAACCTGTAGGAAATATTATTCATAACTTTTCTATCTCATTTACAAATAACCTGCAATGAAAGCTATTGTATTTAAAGTGTTTGGATATACTTGAGCATATCCACGGCTGACATCATAAAACAGTGAAATTGAAAAGAAAAAAAACAGAAAATATTAAGCTTGTATGACTAAGTACAATTATGTTAAGTTAAAAGACGTTGACTTATTGTGTTAATCTGACTAAAACTAGACTAAAACTAGATGTTTGGAGTAGTAATGGAAATATTTTAATCATGGTTAGTGCCTCTACCATTCTCTCCTCTCAAGAGGGGAAAAGAGACAAAAAAAGTGAAAAATGAGGAAAAAAAGAAGGGAGAGAAAGCACATTTACCAAGCAGCGACCTGTAAGGTTGAAATGTGACACCAATGCAGAAGTGAAAAATTGCAGTTCCCCAAGTGTCCACCAGGGGGTGTTATAAAATCATCAGAAGTCACATACACACCCCATGTTAAAATGCAGATTTTTACAGTAGAAATAAAAAAAAATTACTCCCTGATTAGAAATAAATCTGGCCTTAAAAGCTTATGTCTTTATTGACACACTGTATAGCAGTTCAATTTCTTTATAACTCAGCTATTTTGATTGTTTTTTATAAACAGATTTTTTTTTGTAGTTGCATGACTACTGTTGCACAGGTTTACTTAAAGTTAATTCTCAGTGTTTGAAGCCCAGTGACCACTAGGGGTGGGTGAAAAAATCAATACAACATATTAGGATATTTTGTCAGGTGATGTATTGTCTCGTCCACCAAGTATCAATTTTTTCAAATTATTTGCTAATATGAACTAAAGTCCATGGTAATAGAAACATAAAATAAATTGTTGGACAATTGTTTGTCCAGTGAGGTTGTTAGAGGTGAACGTCATAGAGCAGGAGAAAGTTAGTATAACAAAAATGGCAGGGCACAAATTAGATGGACATGAAACATGGGGTTTGCAAGGAGTGCTGCATAAAAATAAAATACAATAAAAATGAAGACAGGGCTAATGCTAAATCAGCTAAACAGTTGAAAAAAATGGTATAAATCACAATATATGGAATTACAATACTCACTGTATTGCAAAATGTTTAAATTCGCAATAATATTGATTTGTGGCCCAAGTATTGAGATAATATCATGTCGTGGGGCCACTAGTGATTCCCACCCCCTAACAAAAAGATGTACAGAGCTATTTTCTTCAGGGTTCATTGATTGAAAAATCTAAATTGATGTTGATTTTTGTTACGCATTTATCACTGTGGAGGTCTTAGCATGTCTTTGATACAAGAAAGGGGATGATCTTTGCTGGATAGGCCGTTTTAAAAATGTGGGGAGTTGGCTCCAGTTTCCCACAAAAGGAGACAACTTTTTTAATCATCTTGTCCATAAATAGCACATCATGACTCCCTTGTAAGTTGTTGTCTTGAGCTCAGTTGTCATTTAGCTTTAACCTGTACCCAGCAAGGTTTATCACTAAATGATGCCTCACAGAGTCCTTTAGAACTGTGGTTCCCAAGTGGTGGGTTGGGCCCCAAAGGTGGGTGGTGGAACTGTTTAACGTGGGCCTGGAAAAAACTGTGGCATAAAGTCATGATGTATGGCGGGTCTAAGCAAGTATATTTTGGTATCAAGTTCTAAATTTATTTGACTCCTTTTCTGAGAGGGGTCTGGCTGTAGTCTGTACATTTCTCATGGTCGCTTACAGACTGTTCATCTGAGACTCCATCTATCTCAGAGAGGAAGTGCCACAAATCGCCCGGACCATGTATTTCCAATTTTAGAGATGTTTTTTTTTTAAATTCAGCTTTATTGAATCAAACTCTGGCAGTTACATTCATGAATAGCCACACTGCAAACATTATAGATTAAACATTTCATAAAGAAACAAATAAAAAGTTCAGAGGTCTAATCCAGGATTAAATTATGTGTAGACCCGTTAAAGAAGTAGTTACACAATTGGTGGCTCGCTTTAGCTCTGTTAGCTTTAGCTTAAACTAACATAGCTATGCTAGTTAGACAATTAACATTACTATATATGCCAGTGTAGCTAAGTTAGCTTTGACAAACATAGCCAAAGCTAGCATAGCTTTGTGATACACAGATAACATACAGTAGATACATAGCTTATGTACCTGCTTTGTGATCTTATCTTTAGCTTCGTTAGCTATGTAGCTCTGTTATCTATAGTTAAGTTAGCTTTAGAAATGTGAGCGTAAGCAAACATAGTTAAAGCTAACATAGCTACGCAGATAACATAGATACCTATCTTACATAGCTGCTTTGTGAAATTAGCTCTGTTAGCTACTTAGCTCCATTAGCTTCATATCTTTGGCAGCTAATGCAGATTGCTTACTTGCTTTAAACGTTTTGTAATTAGGTTTTGTAGGTCAGGTTTTTAACTTTTAAGTTTTGGTATCGTAACCCTTACCCTAACCCCAAGGGGAAATTTAATACTTTTTTTCTTTCTTTTTTTTTTTTTTTTTTTTTGAATGTTTTAGCGTGTATTTCTCAGTTTTGCCTTTTCTTTTCAAATTTTAATGTTCTAATTTCACAAAATAACAAGAAAATAACCAAAATATATGCCTTACCATGGGGTACAGAATAAATAGGGTTTCTATAATGACACCCTTGTTCTGTCCTTTGTTCAATCATGTTTTTTCCCATTTATTGTAAAAACTAAAATATCCTTTCTGACATACATTTTAGTTAGTGAAAATATTCAGGATTTTGGGACCCAATTACTCATTCAAGAGGTGTTGGCAGGTCCCGAGGCTAGATCAGATGAGATCACGGCTATAGGCGCATGTTTATACAACATGGGGGGGAAAGCTGTTGACAAGGCTCTGCTAGCCTCTTAGCTCATTGCTGATTTTCCCCCATTGAAATGTATGTCCAGTGGCTTCACTGCACAAAGTATGCAGGGATACAAAGCCACGGTAAGAGAGCTATGTAAAGGATGTTTGGGCTGTTGTTTTCATGAGTGAGTTCTGATATTAGATCAACACTGAAGACATATTGAAAATCCGTTGAATGGATGCAGTACTAATATGAATGTTAACATGGCTAGTAAGGTCGTCTCATGACTTCAATCACTGTAGTTAATCTGCAGTGAGATCCTTCCAGTATTTCAGTCTGATCCTGACACAGGAGAGGCAGACAGTGAGGGCTGCAGTGAGTGTGAAACATGGAGTGCAAACAGAGATTAGCGAGAGATCAGTGCTCTGCTTGTATTTTCCCTCATGTCTCTCCTCTTACAGCAGTACTGAGCTTACTGCCTGCCAGGATGCTGCAAGCTTACACAAGTGTGATTTAAGTGTGCTGCTTTTATCTTGATGACAGACAGCTCTATCTGTCAGGTTTGTCACAGACAGGATGTTATCTTGGAGTGCATCTTTGATCAGTCTGACTCGGTAGCTCCTGGAGAGTTCTGCAGAGAAGTGTATGTTCACAGAATAACCACATAAAGGAGGAACTGCATGTTTGAAATGTTTCCTAACATGTCATACACTGAGCTGTAGGAGTAGCATGGAGACTGACTGTAGTTAAACCCTCATCACTGCAGGTCTGAACCTTTTATATCAACAAACTCCAAACCGGAGAGCAGAGGAGAGCTGAATGCTGATCCACATCGTGACCCCACATCAAATCATGGCTCAAATCATGCTGGCAGTGACTGTGAGATATCCAAGCTGGGTGGTGAAGTCCAGCAGAAGCTCAACACTAACTCTGATCAGGCAGAGAAGATGCGTGCTGTTCCAATCCACCGCCGTCCCGACCTGCTGGTTCCCTGCGCTGACCTTGTCAACTCCGAGTGGCAGAGGAGCCAAGCCGCTCGGGTCCACTCCCTACAGAAGTCCTGTCCAGATTTCCCCGTCTGTCTGGTTCTCCTGCAGGGACACAAAGAGACAGAGCACCTGCTTGGCCATGCCCGGCTGTCCCGTGTGGTAGGTCACACCAGCAGCCTGTTTGTGGAGTCAGTGGTCGTGTCCAAGGCCGAGCGAGGGAAGGGCTACGGTCGGACTCTGATGGAGGAGGTGGAGCGCTATGCAAAAGGAAGAAAGTTCAAGCGCCTGTGCCTGACCACGCACGATAAACAGCACTTCTACGCCCACCTCGGCTACGTGCTGTCCACGCCGGTGCAGAACGCAGGTGCCATGACGACGTTTGTTTCAATGGAGATGCTTTTAATGTTCTCGAGAATGCCGAGAGAAGATGGGAACACACAGGGAGAAACACGGACAAAAATAGAGGCTGGAGTCCCACAAGGGCCACCTCCACCTTGTCGTTTACCCCCTCCTCCTCCTCCTCCTTCACCAGCTCCTAACTCTATACCACCTCCTCCTCCTCCTCCTTCAGTACCACCACCACCTCCTCTTTTAGTCCCACCACCACCTCCTCCTTCCATCCTGTCTCCTCCTCCTCCTCCTCCTGCAGGTCTGCCTGTCGTTCAGACTCTGACTGAAACTCCGTACAGAGACGCCAAAGGAGTCCCCATCTTCTGGATGCACAAAGACATTTGACTCTGTGAATGCCAAAAAACACAACAAGCACAAACTGATGGTGTATCAGAGAAAGCAGATGGACAGAACTGTTTTGGTAAACCAAAGACATGCAGAAAACAATTATTCACACATCCTGCCTGCCATCACTTCTAAAAGTTTCTAAGAGCTTCTTGAGCTCATTTGATAAAAGTTAGGCTATAACATTGCCACAGAGCAAGCACATAGAAAAACAAGACAAGGTACAAATACACAACCAGAGATGTCTAATTCTGTAAATTTTTAGAAGACATCTATTAAATACTGTAGTGAACACAGTGGGACAGTTGGTCTCAGCCAGCCTTTTCCTAGTTTCTGCCATGAGTCTTGATATAAAATTTCAGATTTTTGTTATCATGCACTCAAAACTAGTTTAACTGCCAAATAACTGATAAAGGTAGTTACTTAAAACTTCACTTCTGCTATGCTTACTCTTTGAGTTATTGACTCTGATGCAGTCCTTTACATTTGGAAAAAAAAAGCACAGTCAAATGAAAACTATAGTTGATGCTATTAAACTAAGGACCAGCTATGTGTGAATTTAAATGTAGTCTAGTTTGAATGGGAGTTATATCATCCAAAGAAGTTTACACTCTACTGTTACTGAAGGTTGTACACCAGCTGATATCCATTGTGGCCTTATGTTGACTTAAGTCTTCAACCTACCTCTTTCTATGTTTTAAGACCTCCATAAAGTTTGAATGGACAGCAGTGTGGTCTACATGATAAATAAATCACTTGGAAATGTATGAGGACTTTCTTGGGACATTATTCAAGATTTCACCACTTGCTATGCCTCTTACTTCACATCGGCTGTAGGTTTTTTGTCCAAAGGCTTCAGATATCACCTAATTATAATGATTTCATATATTTTACACACCTTTTCAGCCAGCTCACAGAAATATTTTCAGCCTTTACTCTGTTTGGAGACTGTCCGGTATGACAGGCAGACAACCCTGCACTGAAAAGCTTTTTCAATGATTGGCCAAATAAAGTGAAAACATCATATCTGCAATAATCAGTTTGGATGTTACACTGCTACTAAAGAGCAGAGGTGGAAGACTATCATACCCAAGTTAAAATACATACAATAAATCTACTCAGGTAAAATTAAAAAGTTATTCATTAAAAGTTGACTCAAAGTACTGAGTAGCTACTTTTAACTATCAGTGAGCTTGTGCAGTAATGTCTGATCTTTTCTTATTAATATGAAAGAACAACCTGAGAGTTTGAATCTCCAACCAGGTTATTTATTATACAGTGTGCCTTAACCTAAAGTAAAATACAACAGCAGTTTGGGGATAAAACATAGTTTTAATGTCACAATTTGGTACTGACCGGCATGTGTCGTCAAAGCTGAACTACTGGATGGTTCATGTCACTGGTAGACAGCTTGGTCCTCCTTTTCTTGGCTTTTAGTGCTTAATTTTTTACTCACTACATAACGCTTTCTAACATGTAGTCAAGTACAATACTTACCAAAAATACACTTAAAGACCCTGTAAAGTGAAATCCAAAATTTATGTCTTAACAAACTAAATATGTTGGAATATGGTTGCTGTAAACATGTGAAAACACTGAGATCTACATGTGACTGAATTCTAGATTTAGACCATACATGGATTTTGACGTGTCATACAACAAACCTAAATTTTCTAAATTTTTGCTTTTTCCTGGGAATAATAGAGGGCCTAGTCCACATGTAGGTGGGTAATTTTTGAAAATAGAAGTTTTCCTCTTCTGTCCCATCCACATATGCTTTTTTCTCAAAAACCTCTATGTTCACATGAAAACGAAGAACGCACTATTATGTGCAGTCAAGAGCCGACCATGTATACGATAGTCCATCCTCCAAAAAAGTCCAATCAACAATGTTTACACCAGCACAAGTTCGGCTATGTCTGCCGCTTCCATATAAACAAAAAAAGAAAAATATGAACATCAGTGAAATCAAAGCGGAGAATGAGAGGGTTGAATGAGAATCAGCCTGAATGTCATCACAAGCCCGTGAATCATTTTTCCCAAAGTATGCTGTGAACAGGGTTTATAAAAATCTTCCAGTGGAAAGCATTTTTAAAAAGGTGTGTTTTCAGTGACTATAAATGCTGTTTGTGTATCCACAAAAGGTCAAAATGCCTAAAAAATCTCCATTTTTAAAGCGTATCATGTGCAGATGGGATTCTTCTTAAAATAGGAGGAATATAACCTTTTTGAAGATAAATGCTTGCTTGTTGACTAGGTCTAAATTTGCAAAACTGACTGCAGGTTAAAATGTGCCTTGTTGAACTGCAACACAACTGAAGCCTAATATGAGTTTTAAGATTTGAGGATTTTGCATCTAATCTTATCTGATGTTCTGAACATGAAAGAATATGAAAATAAAAATATGAGTCAAAATCTTATGTTTATGTCCCATTTATGAGTCATATTTAATTTAAGCACAAAGGGCAAATTAGTTACTTCTATGCTTTATTAAACTCCTGTTTTGTAATTTAATTTCCTTTGACAGTCTGTATTTATAAAGTTTATTCCAGTGCTGAGCTGTTTCCTCATCTATGAATATTATCAGCCTGTTTCTCCCTCCTGTCAGGACGGACTCCTCAGTGGCTGAGCAGCAGCCATGGTGCTCTCTCACCTCCCTCTCCTCTTCCTCAACCTTCTCCTTTTCTCCCCCTCCCTATCACACACCCCTACCTCTACCCACGGGCCTGATCCCAGTCATGGAGCTCCTCCTGCCGTGGCTGCAGCAGCTCCCATTCTGCAGGAGCATCCCTTCGTCGTGGTGTGGAACATGCCAACCGCTCTTTGTGAGAAACGCTACAACATCAAGCTGAACCTGAGGGACTTCGACATCATGGAGAACAGACGGCAGCGTTTCCAGGGACAGGTGACTAATCTCATTTCAGGGGGAGCTGGGAGTCCCTGTTGAAGCTTTCTGATCCTAAGAGAATCAGTGTTGATATCCCAAGTTCTAAAGGAGAACAGAGGCCTGCTAATATTCTGTGTTGGGAAGAAAGAAGTATAAAAGCAGACAGTAGAGCACACAAGCATATTCTTCTTGTAATATTGACTATATTTTGTTTGCTGTTATAAATGCATATTGGTTCCAAACATTATTTATCAACCACACAAGCCTCTATAGTTGGCACTGGCCCTGAAAAACCAACATCAGCCCCCAACTGTTAACATAGAACCCCTGAATCTTGTTGATCCACAATGGTTTGATTGCTGCCTCTTTGATGAAAAGGGTCGCCTGCTGGTAGGAAAAACGTTGTCAACTCTGAAATAAAGAGGAGAAAACATTAATAAAAGTGACACAAGCTAAATTGGACTGCTGCAATGATTGCTGACAGTTTTTGGTAATTTTTTTCCAGAATATGACCATCTTCTATCGTGACCGGCTGGGGAAGTATCCGTACCTCTCTAGAGATGGCTGGAAAGTAAATGGAGGAACACCTCAGCTTGGCGACCTCTCAGCTCACCTATCCCTTGCAGAAACTCAAATTTCCAGCTCTCTGCATCCAAAATTCAACGGTTTAGGTGTTGTTGACTGGGAAGAGTGGCGGCCATTATGGGAGAGAAACTTTGGAACCAAGATGAAGTACCGTAAGCTTTCTAAGCAGCTGGTAAAGCAGGAGAGACCTGATTTGTCTGAGAGAGCAACAGAATCTTTGGCGAGGCTGAAGTTTGAGGAGAGCGCTCGCAGGTTTATGGAGGAGACACTGCTGGTGGGGGTGAGAGATCGACCCAAAGGATTCTGGGGATTTTATGGCTTTCCTCCATGCTTCAATAAACCAAAGAGACAGAGACAGAAAGGTAAGGAGAAACAATAACCCATGTGTTACCACAGACTGTAGGAAATTGTTTCTCATGTGGATGTTCTTTCAGCCTGTACTCTTTCTAGTGGCCAGTAGGGGGAGACTACATGAATTTTTCAATAAAAAAGTGGAAATTTGAGGGATTTTTTTTTTGTAGGTGATAAAGTCTATGTCTACTAGGGAACAAACTCAAAATAGAGTTTTTAAAGTCTTACATTTTGATTATAACATCTTTAAAAAAGTCAAGTTTTGAAAATCAGAAATTTAAAACATAAAAGTAAAAATTTACAAGAAACTAAACTGAAAACAGTAGTTGGATTTTCAACTTTTAAGCCTTCTAAATTTAAAAAACTCAAAGTTTTGGTTCATGGTATGGCTTTTAAATTAAAAATATTTTTTTAATTAAGTTTTTTAAACTTGCGAAATTTTGTTTCATTGTGGGTAATCAGATATAAGCTACACAGGACGCTGCCACATGGGCACTGAACAACAAAATGACCGCCTGTCCTGGATGTGGCGCCAGTCCACCGCTCTCTATCCCAGCGTTTACCTTCCTCTGAGGCTGGCAGGATCCACAGACGCTGCTCTGATGGTCAGGTACAGAGAAGCGATGTAACACCATCCAAACTCTCTTTAAACTAGTTGTTCCCAAAGTGGGCCGTGGGCCGTGGGCCCCCCCAGGGGGGCACGAAGTCATGATAGGAGGGGGTGTGATAAGGCAAGGCTTAGCAACACAAGCTGATGACTTCAGCACTGCAGAATTGGAGCAATTCATTGGTATCGCTTAGATTCAACAGTGCCATTGAGAGCCTGGCCACACTCTTTCCTTTTGCAACATCCTACCTGTGTGGGATAATTGTTTTTTCTGCTGTTGCTGCTATTAAGACACAAAACAAATCAAAGCGGGACGTGGATGGCCTAGTGGCTTAAGGCACGCCCAATGTACGTGGTCAACCAGGTTCGAATCAACCTTGATTTAAGCAGATGAAGACTTGTTGAGATTGAGATAGTGTTCAAAAGATAGATAAGTTGAAACAGACAATAATTTAGAAATGCAAACTAACTCACATTTACTGTGCAGGAGATGAAATGACAGTAAAAATGTAAAAGCACATGCACCGCAGCATGGTCTTGTGTTGTCATCGCGGGAGTATTTCACATAAGTGGGGAAGCAAAACTATGAGCTCTTTCACCCAGTTCAGTCAGTTCAGGCGACATACAGTAAACTGAAACCAGTTTGTATTTTTAATGCATTCGAAACTATTTCATGAAATGCAAAACATTATTCCCCTATCCACATCTTCATAAGCAGACAGTTTAGACTTCCTCATGCCTAGTGGGCCACATTCTACGTTATGATATGAAAATGAGTTACTGACTTTAAAAAAGAATCCTTGGCAACCTTAGTGCAGCTGTATTGAACTTAAATATTGAGACGAGAAATGAGATCTCCCAGCTCGCCTGTGGGTTAAGCACTGAGTGTGCTTAATAGCATTGACAACAATTGTGCAACTTGTGCTGAAAATACAAAGCTCAGGACGGCGCTGTGCGATGTACGTCCCTCCTGGTGGCACCCTACCACGACTGCTACGGCTGCAAAAGATCAAGCTCATGACGGTTTTACAACTTTTTGGCGTATCAGCTGCTGAACCTGCCGTAGAGAACCTTGACCAAAAATGATGGAAACCCACTTTTTCTGTGAGCCAGCGTAGCCTGTGTGTGGGGTGAGGTCTGGAAAGACAAAACAACAGTGAACCTGAATTAGGGCCAGACTAGTTAGGTTAAAAATGTTCATGTTTTAATGTGACTTGTAGTCTCCTAAGGTTAAAAACCCAACTTTAGAAACGTACCTATAAATAATATAAAATCAAAAATCAGTAAAATTACATTGCTAAATGTTAGTTAAACTTAATTCTCTGAATTTCGACATTATTCCTTTAGTGCACCGCACTATTATTTTTTTTCTCCTGCACCCATGGTCTCAATCTTCTGTACAAAAGTGATAACAGAGATACGTATGGATATTTCTCTTCCTCACGTAGACACAGACTACTGGAGGCTTTGAGAGTGGCATCAGTTTTGCATCGTAGTAACAGCTCCAGCCAAGCCACACCGGTCCTTCCCTATGCCAGGCTAGCATTCTCACACACCCTCACCTTCCTTAATAAGGTTTGTTTTTTCCCAAACTCAGTAGCCTTTGCGATTTTGAGCATTCAAAAATATATATCATTGAAAGTGCTAATTATTGGGTGTATCATGTGAGCAGACAGACCTGGAGCACACCCTGGGGGAGAGCGCAGCATTGGGAGCTGCTGGAGTCGTGCTGTGGGGAGAGCTGAAATTTGCCAAGTCTGAGGTATGACACAATGAGTATTTATTTAAAGTTCATTTGTTAGAGACAGCTGAGAACAGCCATCCCATGCAAATATCATAGTGTTTATAGCAAATGTTAATTTGCAACACCCATACCTAAAAGGGCTTTATGAAAAAAAAAAGCTAAAACAGTTGATTACAAGGGAAAAAGTGAACTGGGTACAATAGAGATTGTGTGTTTGTGTGTAATCCTCTCCTCTTCTTCCATCCTCCAGCATCAGTGCGTCCTGCTCAGAGACTACATCCATGCTGTCTTGGGTCCGTTTATTCAGTCGCTAAGATCTGACACTCAGCGCTGCAGCCTCAAGCTTTGCCATGGTAATGGACGCTGTGCCCGGCGCCACACCAGCTCAGGTCACATGATGTCAAAAACATCTGAATCAAATCAGTTTGAACACTTCCTGTGCCAGTGCTATCGGGGCTGGACTGGACAAGAATGTCAAAAGAAGGACACAAGACAGAAAAACAGTTAACTTCAAGGTTTTTTCTTTCAGATAAAGATGCCATCAGGTTGTGCCCATCTAGGTCTGAGGTGTCTATACAAGCAGTTTCTAACGTGTCAGCTATTTGTTGTATGTGAAAAAAAGATGAAAACAATAAATTAAAGTGTGAATCCACAGTTTTTATATACTCTGTCATATTTTAGAGTTTTTCCCAAATACAGTTACTGTAACTGCAGAAGGGTGCAAACAGAATTTTAGGGCAGGGACAATGAACATGGAACTGGGGGAAAAGTGGGACTACAAACTGGGCCACATCAGAGAAAGATCATCTTTCAGAGCTGAAAGATCTCATTTCCTCTAATGAGGCCCAAGAGTCAAACTACTGTATGTCCAGGCCCTGCACTACGACAGGGGTAGTGGTCTGGATGAAAAAAATAAACATTGCCCCCTCCCCCCTTATAGACTATAGGTTGTTCTAAAAGATTAACATTCAAATTATGTATTTAATATTTAGGGTAATGTTAGCTAATTTCTAATGGCATTAGTTTCCTTAATACCGGTATTGTTGTCTTATCAGTTATGTTGACTCCATGCTGCAACATGATGCTCATTTTCCTTATATTGTCCAAATTTTAAATCTTGATTTTAACAGATCAAACTTTCCTCATTAATGTGGGAGACATGAGTTTAGGTATTCTGAAACTTTTGCCCTCAACAGATTGAAGCCTGAAGTCTGCAGTCTGCACTACCAACGTTTTAGCGTGTGTTTCAGAGAAGGTGTGTGCATGAGCATCGCGGTTGTGTGTCATATGCAGCATGAACGAAGATGAGGAAGAGAGGAGAGCAGCCGTTGGTGCAAAGATGCACGAACGTCAAACAGAAGTGGAGGAAAGGGGAAAAGAGTGACAGGTGGCAAGAGATCATGATGGGTTAAAAATTAAAAATGGAAGATTGTGCACGAGTCCCAAATCACAAGTCCGAGTCAAGTCGTGAATTATTTGTGCACGAGTCCAAGTCAAGTCTCAGGTCACTTATGTGTGCGACTTAAGTGCGACTCGAGTCCCCATCTCTGGTAAAGGCCACCTCCTGACTTAGCGATCCTGCCAGATGTTGTCTTTTTTCTTGTAGATTCAGTCTGGGTAGTTCTCAGATTATCTCTTTGGGGCTGCAGCCTCCTCCTCATTGATCTCTTCACAGGGTTGTCTTCTTGAGAAGTTGAGTCCAGGGGTTGAGGCGACCACCACCACCTCTTCATTCTTGTTGCTCTCTTCTTAGGGTTGTCTTCTTGAGGACCTGAGTCCAGATGTTGCGAGAACCACCACTTCCTATTTATCTTGGTTGCTCTTTTCCCTGGGTCTTCTTGAGGAGCTGTGTCCAAAAGTTGAGGGAACTACCACCTCCTTTTCATTCTCGTTCTCACCCTCATGTTCTGAAGAGCTGCTGTCAGATTCCTCTTCTTCAGCAGTAGTAACTTAGGAGATGCTGAAGGTTTAAATGAAGCAGAGCACAAAGTGCGGAGGCAGGTTCACCATAAGGGTCTTTAGGAGCTGCACGAGAGAGAGCCCATGCAGGGAACCGTCCTCATCATCCACTGCAGGTGAACCACTGACATGTCCTTGAGGCCATAAATCTGCTCCAAGGCTTGTAGCAGACTGATGGGTGATGATGAAGATGGAAATGAAGCTGAGCATGAAGTGCAGAATCAGCATCAGATGGTTCACCATAAGGGTCTTCAGGTCCGCTGTCAGGTCCTCTAGGCCATACAGTCTGCTCCAAGGCACCCAGAAGATCAATGGCCTCATAAAGCTCAGCTGTAAGAGTGGGGCCAGGATGGTGTAGCGGATCATCCTGAAGAAGGACTGATAGGAGGAAGGGTGTAAGAATCAGCGTGACAACAGAGGCAGCCTGAGGTTGGGCAGGGGTTGGATCAGGCTGAGGGAGACTAGTGGAAGGGACAATTTAATTTACTTGTCCACCTGTTCTTTGCAGCCCAGCTTAAATTATCTTAACCTCCTGAGACCTGAGTTTTTGTTTGGAATGCATTTTTAGTTTCTCTCACTTATTTGGGAACAGTAGGACTTGTCAGCCTTGTCTGTGAGCAGGAAATGGTTATAACCAAAACAAAAGTACACCCACAATATTCAGACTGGAGTTAACTGTTTGTGAATTACTCAATAATTGTGTGACTTGTGCTAGAACATCGGGAATCGCTATAAATTCTGCTGCTTCTATACAACCAAACTTTACAGTTTGCTGCTGAATTATCAGCCATCGGTGCTCTTCTGTAATTTTATCACATTCGTACATCCTATGGCACAAGAGAACAATTTTCTACTTATACCAAGTACAGTGCCTATAAAAAGTATTTACTCCTGTGGATGTTTTATACTTTTATTGATTTTATAAATCAATCATGGTCAAAATAATTTCACTTTTTTTTGCCAAAAAAGACCCCTCTTAAATATAAAAGTGAAAACAGATTCTGACAGAGTAACGTCAATTTAATAAAAATATGTGATGTAAAATAAGTGCATAAATATTCACCCCTTCAAGTCAATATCATCATAGCACTACACTCTGAATTATTTTGCATCAACTATTTAAAACTACAAAAAATTTATTTGACCTTAAATTTATTTTTCCGTTGTGCCCTGTTACCGATCTGTTATCATGGAGGAGGCAGAATTAATGATCTACTGCAGCCAGTCAGCAGGGAGCGCTAAATCTTTTGTCTTTATCGTGATAAAGCTCTTGTTCTGTCAATGTTTTTATACAGTCTAAATAAAAAGGTATTTCTATACAGGTCATGGAAAAGTCTTAAAGTTAAAAAAAAAAAGTCTTGGTAAACATTTCCTCTCCATGGCAGTCTTCTGTTAAACTGTTTTACAGCAGCATTGCTGATATTTTAAGAAGATTAAATGTTAAACTTCATGCATTTTGCTCATGTTCCTTCTCCCATGGCTGTCAGGTTATGTCTCAGCACCTGTAGCTCTTGGATCAGTAGTGAAAGCTCTTTTGCTGTGGCTTCTTTCTCTCTTACTGCCTCAGTAAGCATCTGGATTGCACCACCCTGCTGGACTGAAGAAACAGAGACAAAGCAATGCTTTTAGTGTTATGTTTTAGTTTACACAAGGCTATATGCCCTCATTAATAAATAAACCTCATAAAAACATTTTAATCTTCTCAACAAAACAAGTGCTATGTAATGTAAAGTTTCAAGAATATGAAATATCTATATAATATTAGAGGAAATAAAAAAAAATCTTACCCAAAAAGTAGAAGATGAGTAATACTGTTAACAGCAGTAAAGTGATGATAGCACAGCTCATAGCATAAGCATGTGATGAACTTGGAGTTAACATATCCTGTAGACGGGTCTGCCACTTGCTGCTGAGTTGACGGTCTCTTTGATTGGCTGCTGACACATCACATGTGTAGAGATTCCCATTCAGAGAGGGTGTGTAAGCAGGACGAGGAGGTCTAATCACTGAAATTGGACATACAAGAGTTGGTGGGGTTTTTGTTTCTACCTAGTTAACGCTCAAACAGTTGATATTTCACCAGGATATTTTTAATTTATGTCTAAATTCATATTAATCAAGTTTTTAAGTCTGCTGGTTTTTTCCTACAAGTTTGTTATGTGACAGCAGGTGTTGTTAAAAATTGTTTACATAAATCCAGATTGTTAAAATGGCCATTTATACCAAGAACCGACCTGACATGCTTAGTGAACTGTTTCGCATATCCATTGCAGAGGATATAATTTGAATTTATCCGGGAAACCTCCCATACAAAATGTTTGGAAATGACTTTACTATAAAAATTCTTGGAAGATGATTTGGCAAACATTTTGTCTGTCACATTAGTTAGGGGCCAATCTCTGCTAAAAGAAAGTAGCTCTTTGCTCTTGTTTTAATAAAGAAATGTATCCCAGTTTTGGTAAAACTGCTGCTCTACTATAGCTACATCTGAGCTAATTGCTACACCTGTATCCACTGTATATACCAGCTTACAGTACAATCCCCCCAACTATTAAAGTCATACCCAAGCAGGCTGGGAGTAAAAACATATTTTCTATCATGACAAACTTCCAGTGCTGTTCTTTGCTCTTGTTTGAATAAACAAATGTGTCCCAGTACTGTTAAAACTGTTGCAATACTATGGCTACATCAGAGTTAAATGCTACTCAGGGAGTAGCCATTGCTACCCTCTCCCAGTGCAACCAAACCCTGCCCATGGCTACTGCCTCATTCTCCTCAAATGACACTGATTGGTCAGGTCCATTTTCAGACCTGGCACAATTGTTTTGAACTGGGAACCCTGCAAGATTGATCTGCATGATGACAGACATGAAATCTAGCCAATCCATCAGCTTTGCAAGGTTAGCCTAGAACTGCCATCAAGCATATGTTCCTCATTTGCTAAGACAAATGAGGTAAATGGTGTGTTCTCAGACCACACTAGTCCTGCCATGAAAAAAAACCTCTCTATTGCTGCACTGTGTAATCAGAAGTCATAGATCAACCCTTTGATTTAGTGTCTGTGGTTGATTAATTGCTCTTGATCAGTGCTCTTTGTGAAATCAATGTACCCAAATAAAAGGTCAGTTTTGGCTGATGTATATTGTGCGTATGTAGAGATCCCTGGTGGTTCTAGTGAGTGGTATCTCCAAGGTGTGTGTACATTTGTAGCTGTATAGGTCGATCTTTGAGGTTATGTTGCATTACAAGTCCTAATCAAATATTCTTGTCTGTGTTTGAGATACTTGTGGGTTATTGGAGCAGTGTAAAAGGTAAATGTGAATCATAAAGTTTTTACACGCATTTAACTTTGTAAGCCTTGTTCACCTTGTGTGTGCACCTATGTTGGCTGTTAAGGGGTTTTGTTAACCTGACACTCCAGATTGAATTTCAAATATCCATTGCATGAATATATGTCACATTCATCTGGGAAAGCTCACATAGAAAGCGTTTGGGAAGGGCAGGACTTTTCAAACAATTCTTGGAGGGTGATTGGAGAAATATTCAGTCTCTAGATTTATAACGGTGGAGCTTCTGAATAAAATTGATGCCAAGGCCAGTCATGAGACATGCAAAAAATGTCATCTCTACAAGACAAGCTTTCAGTGTGTCTCTTTGCTGTTAATTTAAAAAGAAATGTGGCCCGGCTCCCAATAAACTGTTGCTTTCCTACAGCTACAGCCAAGCTAACAGCTGCTGCAGCAGCAACAGCCATTGGGTTCACCGACAGACCCCACCCAAAACAATCACAATACACCAACGCAGACCGGGAGAAGAGAAAATACATCATTTCTGTCATGAAAAGCTTTCAGTGTGGCTCTTTGCCCTGGTTTTAATGAAGACGTCATCCAGTTCTGACATAACTGCTGCTTTGACTATGTCTAAGCTAATCACTCCACTAACAGCCACTGTAATTTATATACCCACTCACACAACTACTCCCTAAAAACTCATGCAAAAGCAGGTCAGCAGATAAGCAAAAAAACATCTCTCCCAGCATAAAAAGCTTTTAGTGTTGTTTTAATTCTTCATCTCATGCAGAAATGTGGTCAAGATCTGGTAAAACCGACTCTATGCCAGAGCTATGGCCTATGCTCAGTATATGTGTCTGTGTTTTTGGCTGGGCTCAGTACAGAGTGTATGAGTGTGTATCGGCTTTGTTAGGAGTGTGTTTTTACCCTTTTGGCTGTTGTCATGGTGCGTTCGATGGAGGTCATTGATGGAGTCTACTGAATGGAGCTCGATCTCAGTGAGATCCCTTTCGCTGACCCGGTAGAACTGAGGGGTGGTCTGGGAGGATGGAGGCCTTGACATCTTGCCTCCTCTTACTGGACTTTCAGATAGTACTGGATGGCACTTCACTTATCAACACTGTCTCCCCAGGTAAAATCAATACCTCATTAAACTTTTCATTAGTAAGTACTTCCTTCGATCATTACACAAAAATGGAAAAATAAGCTTGCATCAGTTAAATGCGCATGGCCTGATAAATAGCACAACAATTAATCTACAAAATACTCATATCAACGTGGGTTTATTTACAAATCTTCACAAAAACTTGGGTCCTAATATAATTATTTGCTGTAGAGAAGAAGCTTTTAGTAACTGGAAGGTCAATTAAAGACATCTGGGTCCTTTTTATTGTCTGTGATAAGGCTTTTTCTTTCACGACCAATATGCTAATAAAAAGGACCTATCAGTAGTCATGCTAAGAATTTGATTGAAAGCTTCCTTACTTTAGCAACTACGGCAGTCCATTAGGATCAGTTTAATCTAACCTAAGTCCCCAAAAAATCAAGCTGGTGGTGTTCTGTATAGTCAGGGGTGTGTCTGGTTGTCTGAAAGAGAAGAGAAGATAAGGAGTTAGAGGTTGTTGTCCGCAGAGAACATTGGCATGTAAATCTGCATCATGACAGGCTAACAAGGCGGATCATCTCGGTTTCTATTTGAGACAAACAAACCAGGTCACTGAGTTGTTGATTTATCACCCTAATAATAGAGCTGGTTGTTAAACCCATAAAGGCACAGCGTTTGTGGAATTTGAATCACAGGACAAAGGACAGGTTGGGCTCCTATCTAATGAATGAATGGATGATTAACTGGTTTACTGCCTGATTTACAAACTAACCAGACTGTACATAAGAAACTGTGCTGTACAAATGGGTTTGCTGGAGTAAAACACGTACAGAGAAAAAAATCATGTTTATCTCTTTCCACCTACCTTCAGACACCATAAGCGAGAATTTTTGTATTGTCTGCTTGTTGTTCAGTGCCTCAGACTGAGACACCAGATTTCCAAAACATGTGCCAAGCAGCCATGAATTCTCAAACAAATGTCTGCATAAGTAATCCCAGAGCCAAACAGCATCAAAAGTCAACCAACTGAACTGAGATTTTATCCCAAAATGTAAAAAAGAAAGATCGATTAAAGTCCTTGATATACAAAAACAAAAAGGGAACTTCCAGGGTTTACTTCAGGGTCCTGCTCCACATGAGCATGTGTGTCACTGAGCAACTGCAGGATGCCTCCCTTCCCTGTCGCCTCCTCCTGTTAGTATGTTTGTGTGTGTTATTCCAATTTAGTCTACCCTAGTTGCCCCATTAGGGGGGTAGAGAGAGAGAGGGAGGCTTTTCAGTCCCCTCCAACCCCCACATGCACACACCCAACCCTGCAGGCCCTCAAAGCTTAAAATAGCAGCAGACACATGGAGGTATTATTAGTGTCCCAGCCCAAAGGATGACTCAAGGATCTGATAGGAGAGCATGGTGGGTACACTGGGATAAACACAGACACAAATACTCACATGTTAAATAGTTATAAGGGTGGCGACTTTATCTGACAAGAAACACCTGCTAACTTTTCATTGAAATAAAAACATCACTGAGACATATCCTTAATGTATCATTGAAAAAATTAAAAAATCTATGTGGTGTCTGATGTTATACCTGCTATGATATTTCGAAAAGTTTCTCAACTTTCTCCTGAGCAAAGCACAGAGATATCCAAACTTTGGTTCACTGAGGGTTGCATACAGGAAGGTATAAGGATGACCAGGTCACAGCAGATGCAGGATGTTTGAGGGGCAGGCATTAAAACAGTTAGAAATCCTGGTAAATGTTTAATTTTTCATATGACTAAAGCTACTGCGCTTCTGTTTTAACCACAGATTTAACAAAAACACACCAGGGAGGATGACAGAGGAAACGAACTTTATACCAAGGAACTCAAAGCACTTTTTGTATTTTCTTTCCACAGTTCGACATGTGGTTTTGTCCACTGAGAGGACGCTCTGCCCCAGGAAGACTTTTTGGAGGGCATTTATCATGTATAGTCCACTTAAAAGGCAACCTAGACACACTTTGTCATATGTTGTTCAATAACAGGGCACATGAGAGCTCACTTTGTCAACATTTGTTTATTTAGAGGGCACTTTGTCAAATTTTGTATATTTAGAGGGCACTAAAGAGGGAACTCTTGTCTATTTAGAGGACATGAAAGATGGCACTTTGTCACATTTTGTCTACTCAGAAGGCCCTTTGTCACCTTTTGTTTATTCAAAGGGTGCTAAATAGGACACTTTGTCAAATGTCGTCAACTTTTGAGGACACTTAAAAGAGAATACAAATTTTTATTTATATTAAGAGGGCGCTTAAGAGTTCACTTTGTCAGGCTTTGTCTACTAAAAGGAAGTGAAAGAGGGCACTTTGTCAACTTTTGTCTACATAAAGATTACTAAAGATGGTGCTTTGACATTTTTTTTGTATTGTGAGGTTGCTTAAGAGGGTCATTTGTCAGCTTTTGTCTTTTTAGGAAGCACTTCTTTAGAGGGCACTTCACCAAATTGTGCTTAATCAGAAGTCATTTGAGAAGAATTTTTCAAATTTTGTCACTTTATGGAGTACAAATCAGGCACTTCAGCAATTTTTTTTTCCCACTGAGAGGCCACCAAAGTGGGTACTTTGTCCTGGTAATCACCACAGTAACATGCAAGAGGGAACTTGAGCGGTGATTTTTTTAAACATTAGGGCACTTAGGGGGGTGATCGTGCCCTCTAATTCCCCTCTGAGGCCACTTTGATATACGGTGTGCCACCTTTAGCGATTTAAAGTTTTAAAGTTGGTAAAACTTATCCATTGTAGGTGAAGATACAAACCTTGAAATGGGGCAGATAGCGCTGAAAATGAGCTCAACTCATGCTGCTCTACTGCTTTAATACTTTTATCTTTAGGGTGTTACGATACAAGACATTGTTGGTACTTTTGTTGTCAATTTTTTAACTATTAGCTTTGTCATGCCGGTTTAGTCAGGATAAAAGTATAACTGAATTATACTTGTCAAAATATTTGTTTACAGAATAAGCACAGCAGCAGCACCTAGTGTTCAAACAAAGAAGTACAGTCAGCAGGCTTCATGTTCTGCTGTGGGCCCTATGTGTGGGCCATGTTTGACTTTGACGCAGGCCAAATAAAAATGATCCCCAGGCCCTATGGCTCTTGAACCATTGTTCCATAGTTTCATAATAGTAGCCTAATAGAATGGAAGTATGGAATGGTTATAATTTTATTGATTATTTTGAGTGACCTTATATTTGAACTGATTCCATTCAAATATAATTAAAATTTTACCCTGCTGTATGAATGAAAAAACTGTACCATCAGTGCCTATATTACATGTAAACAATTAAATACATTCTAATCAGAATGTAATGTGTAATATACATCATACCTTTGTGTTAGAATGAAAATAGTGTTAAGAGAGCCGCTGGATGAAAATCTCAGTTTGAAATTTTAAAGAGTAGTTGTATCACTTTGTATTTTTTTTTCTTCTTTTTTCATGGTACCATGAGTAATAGCTTTATATAGGGCTCTACTAAGGCTATTCATACCTTTACATATTTAAATAGGTCAACTACCGCTGGGCAGATTGCATAATACACTACATTTCCCACAATTCTTTGCTCCCCAATTGCTGCCGCTTCGTGTGTTTTTTTGCCCCGAAAGCAGTAAACCAGCATAGTGGAGTCCATAGAGTTTAGTAACACGGCGGAAGTGTCGCCTGTCCGGAGTCTATGTGAGAGTGTTACGGGGATTGAGGCGGCATGCTGTGGGCTCGGTTGCTGGTCGGGGTCGGGGGTTCGGGGCTCGGGCTGCGGGCTTCCAGGGATGGTTTGCTGCGGGTGTCCGGAGCTGCATGTGCGGGGAAGAGGCAGCAGCAGAGACAGGCTTCGAGTGCGGAGGTGAGTGGAGCATGAAGTGTCGCTGCTCCGTAAAACTTTCATCATTGTTAGTGGTCCAAAGTGCTGTAGCTTTAGCCTGCATTCTTAGACTAAATTCTGTTTAGAAAATGGCTTTAAAATTTGAGTCAGTAGTTTTTAATGTTAGAAATGGATGCTTGAACTACTTTCCCCCATTACCTTTGATTCACAACCTAGGAGTGCTCTATAAAAATGAGTCAGGGGCTCTGTCAGTGTTATTTTATGTTACAGTCGGCTGAGTTTGACACAGCTGCTGTCATTTCATGCAGAGGTAATTTAACATCTGTCCCAACAGACTGTTCTCCTCTCAGCTTCACATCACTGAGCTGCTCAGGATGATTTCATTAAACCATCTTGTGACTGACTCTACTGTATGCTGTCAGCTCTCTGTCAGTCCCTGCTTATTTAATATATGAGGCACAACCAGTCCATTCATTCAGCAATTCTGTCATCTCATTTTATCACTATTTCCATGCATAAAAGTAACTGAAATTATACACCGAACACTAGACACATCTCTCTAAATATGTAAATTTGTGGATTTGTCAAACATAAAAGTGCATCAAGGATTGATCTTCGAGTGTTGCAAAGAGCAAAAGAGCTGAAGAGAGCAAAGTCCCAGTAACCATGTGGAGCGCCCTAATCTGTTGTAGTTAAGGCATGTGTGCCTGTCTAAGCGTCTGTGTGCATGTTACACCAGAATAACTGCCCCTCATCTATTCATTCAGAGTAATAGCTGACTTTGGACCCAGACACTTTTGTCAAAAGAAATTGAGTCTTATGTAAAGTGCCGACAAACACTATCTCATGATGCACTGATAAGCCCCCTTCACCAGCTGGTTCAAAGGTAAGAAGTCAGAGGGACAGAGAGAGCTGAATACAGGGGGAGAAAAGGGGATAGTGTTGGAGTTTACAAACATAATTGTAATAAATTTTGTGGTAGTGTTATTAATACATTCATGATGAGAGATTGGGAATTTGCAAAATGTCTTGTTTTTAATTTCTCAAAAACTGCAGAACTCCTGCACACTTTTATGCTCCTCTATGATTGGCCAATGAAGGCCAGAGAGCTCGACCATAGAGAGTATGAGTGAAGGGCCTTAGATTTGTTATAAAAACCTCAGTGCCTCCTGGTAAATAGTGTTTTAAGAGTTGAGGCATTGGGAAGATGCATGGATATATGAAACATGTATGTGTAGCATTAGTTTTTTTTCTGATAGCAGTGCTAAATTCAAATTTTTTATACAGTCCTGGTGCTTAAACAGTGCCTGATTCGTTACTTTTTAGAGAAAAAAATAATGTTGATATTTAGCAGGAGAATAAAAGGAATCTGGGTATCCTAAATAATTTGCAGAAATAGCATTTTAAGATGCCAGTCGAACATAGGATGAGAAAAGAAACCTGTGTAACTTCCATATCATTTTTCTTGCCTTTTATTTGGTGTGGCAGGGTAATGAAGTATGGACATCTGTGTGGTAATTTGGTCCAGTAGGTATCACATGCGTTAATACCAGTACCATGCCCATCCCTAACAATCAGAGCAGTGTTTCCCAACCATTTTTTCTTGGAGTCCCTCCTACATGTACCCTTAGAAAAGCAGAGCCCCCCCCAGGACCCAAGAGAGAAGAAAAAGTGACACACTCCCATCAAAAACCAGATTTAGATTTTAATTGTTTCACTGATAAAACCCCCACAAAGGCCTATGCATGCTTTTCTTTTAAAAAAATCTTTGTATAAACGACTTAGTAACAGCTTTATCATGGTTTCAGTCAATATTTGCAAATCTACTGTAATTTTTGCTGCCTCAGAGCAGACAAAGCCTTGTACCCCCCTAAGATCTTTGGCGCTCTCCTGGACCCCAGGTTAGAAACAAATGAATCAGAAGCATATAAGTGGCAGCAACATGTCTTTCCTTTGCAGCAAAAGAAAAACACGACTTCTTTCTGAAGTAAAAGCTCAGATGAGGCGTAATTCAGAGAATCATCAATCATGGCATTTATAAGACACAGATTCAGTCACATGACCCTGAGAAGTGATAATGGTAGGCTGGTTAATTGGCTTTTTCTGTGTGTTTAAAAACGAGTTTGATTTTTTTGTCAGCATTCAAAACCAATTTTAACCTTTTAGTCAAGACATTTGTTTTCTTTGAACTGATTTAACCTGCCAAAAATGAATATTAATAAAACTCTATTAACTGACACTGATACAATCAAATGCCAAAATAATGAAGACTGCATCACTTTAAAGTAACTCAGTGCTTAATATTTTGACAAACTTAATTTGTTTGCAGCCTGTAACTACTTAAAGTGCAAACATTTTTGTGCAATAACCTCAATGAAATAGTTTTTATAAATGTAATTTAGTTGCCCCCTTTATCCTCCTGTTTCCTTCATTTGGATTATACGTTTGTTGTCCTTTTCCTCAAATTTGACTCAGTCTGGTTTCACTGATTTTAGATAAAGATAGCTTTAATTGTCGCCAATTTATCTGACATATTTTTGTCCAGTTTCCTCTCATCTTATTCATTCAAGTTTGACACTGTTTTGTTCCTATATTTTTATGATATTTACACTATAATTTTCCTTGTTTAGAGTTTGAAAAATAACAATGTTGCATCATGTTGACTGTAGTGATGATCAGAGAAGCATTTGATTACAGATGATCACAACCACACCATGTAATTTTTCTGATAGCAGCTAAAGATCCATGATGTTCAAATTTATGCATATATTTAAAAATGATTTCAGCCAATATCAATACCAACATTTAAATGTAGTTCAGACCCACAACCTCTGTCCCTAGTGCATAGTTTAGCCTTCTGGCAACCTTAACCTTCTGGAACACAAGTTTAAGGATGAACAAAACAGAAAATTTCAGTCCTTAAAACACACTTTAAGGTGTAAGGAATGATGATGAACAAAGAAAAAGACTTCCGCTGAGGTCTGTTGGTCCAGCCCAATATTTACAGCTAATATAAGTGGGGTTTCATCGCCAAAATACTGGTTGTAAATGTGGGCTAAAATTTTCACTTTTAAACTAATATCTGCTCCTACGGATATCTTTCAGATAATGTCATGCATCCCTGTTGGCAGCACACACTTGTCTCCTTTTTGGCTTGTTTGTCAAAACTGCCCCTGTCTAGTTTTATTCTTTTTAAAGCAAATCTAAATCACCTGTGCTACAGCTTTTCCAGCCAACTGTATTCTAACATTTTTTACTTAATTCTTACACTTTTTTGCAATTTATAGTCAGTATGCACCATTTACTTGTAATTATAAAATGAAATGAAATAATAAAACTCGCATAATTCATTTTAAGTATTAATCATAAAGGGTATTTGCAAAAGATGTGGTGGAACCATACATATTATTTTTAGGCAACTATATCAAAGAAATGCATATTTATAATCAAAAACATTGAAAATGGATCAAAATCAAAGACAACCAGGTGGTTGAAATCTTTAAGATCATCCCCATCCCCATGGCTTTCACCCTGACTGCTGTGAAGGCATGATCCAATGATGTTTTAGTTTAGATTTTTATCACTGATTAATAGTAAGAGCAGTTTTTACACATTACTGTTGGTGTTACTTTGCTACCCCTTTAATCATATTGAGTATTTTATCTAAAGATGCACAGTTTCCTCCTCAAGTTAGAAAATGAATGAGCATCCCAATTCTTTATTTCATAGGTGGTTCACTCATTCTGTTGTTTGATTTCCTCCAGGTCACACTGAAGAAGACTCCGCTATTTGATTTCCACAAGGAGCATGGAGGAAAGATGGTGGAGTTTGCAGGCTGGAGTATGCCAGTGCAGTACAAAGACAGTCACATCGTGTCACACATGCACACCAGAGAGCACTGCTCCATCTTCGACGTCAGCCACATGCTGCAGGTGAGACACCAGTGTAAACTGACACACACATATATATGTACTACACATGTGTCGCCTTGCTCACTGAATATTTAGTGTGCCAACTTCATAACATTCATACTCACATAATCCTCTTTGTCTTTTTCTGTCAGACCAAAGTACATGGCAGAGACAGGGTGAAGTTTATGGAGTCTCTGGTAGTTGCAGATATTGCAGAACTAAAAGACAACCAGGTAAGAAGAGCTGCCTCAAAGTGAACCTGTAAACCTTACTTTTTAAAGTTGCAATATTATGTGATTCAATATGATCACATTATTCAATAACTAGTATAAAGCTTTCACCCAAACACTTGGTTACTGGTGATACTAGAATCACAGAGAAATTTTTTATGTGGAGTTGGTATAACTTTACCAGCTTAATCTGTTGAATGTATACACCATCAACCCCTGTCTATTCTTCCTCACCTCCTAGGGTTCCTTGTCCCTCTTCACCAATGAGAAAGGAGGGATTATGGATGATCTCATCGTAACAAAGACAGACCAGGGCTACCTCTACGTTGTCTCCAATGCTGGCTGTGCTGATAAGGACTCTGCTCATATGAAGGTACATGCATATGTTAAATACATGTTCAGGATATGGTACACTGATAGAAACTATCTAATTTGTGTTTGTGTGTGTTTTAACCATAGGCCAGGCTGGCTGAGTACAAAGCTGCTGGTTTTGATGTGGACCTGGAGTTCCTTGATGAAGCACTGATTGCTCTACAAGGTAAAATGTATATTTTTTCTCTATTAATACCCTTACCAGTATTTCTCATATGATTTCAAGCTTCTATTGCACTCTGAACTCTGTCAAATCTTTAAAATATTGAACTCCATCTTTACTGAGTCCTCTGTTATTGACTATTTAACATGTTGTCTGTCAGACTCAATGTATTTGAAATTTAGATGATTTGTGATTTTTGTGTTGCCAGGTCCATCTATGTCTCAGGTGCTTCAGCAGGGGCTTAAGGAGGACCTCAGTAAGCTGACCTTCATGACATCCGCCTTGGCTACTGTGTTTGGTGTTCCTGGCTGCAGGGTCACCCGCTGTGGATACACTGGAGAGGATGGTGTGGAGGTCAGAGTTTTTCTCTCAACTACTCTTTCAGCTTTCTTCTCCTCTTTCTTCTCTACTACTTATTTATGGAGGAATTTAATATACTCGTGTTTAATGCATTTATTCGGAATTAACCAACTTTAAAAATATGCTCAACAATCCAGACTTTATTTTTTTATTTTTCAGTTTGGAGATTTTTGGATCAGGGTGATAAAATCGTCATCAATAGAGCCAAACATGGCTTTTATCAAATGTTTAATGACTGAATTAATCAACAATGACCACTTGGAGGTGGATTGGATTCAGAATCTTTATTCTGAAATGTAATTTGATTTGGCATAAAATATGAATGAGGGGTGGGGCAGGGGCAGAGAGAAGGTATGAAGGAATGGAGGTAAGGGAAGAGGAAAGAAGGGATAGACAAGAGACAGGAAAGAATAAAGGAGGGGTCTCAAGAAGGAGGGATGTGAGAGCAGGATCAAAGGGGAGGAAAACAGATAAGGTGTGGTTAAATACCTGCCACATGGTTACGAGGCGTGCTTTGCTCCTTAACTTTTTTATAAAACTGAATTTAGTGTTAAGGAGTTAAGATTTTTACATCTCTTTTAATGTCATAGAGGCAGCATGGAGGGGTGAAGCTGATGCTGCAGAGCTGATAGTGGAAGCATTAACAGAAGAAAAATGGTGGAGCTGGTGGGAAAGAATAGTGCTACGTGTTTGAAACTTAAACTGCTTGTTTTCACATGCCACTTGTGCATGTGCAACACGTAACCATGTGTAAAAATCATGAACTGGGGACAAAAAAAAAATAAGTGTAGGATTCAGTATGAAAGTTCAAAAAGGTCAGCATTTAATTGTGCTTGCAGTGTACACTAAGTATAAAACAACTTATAATTGTTCGTTAAAGATTTTAATTCTTTTGAAAAACAAAAAACCTGCAAATACCATTAGTGTTTGTTATGGACTAATTTACTTAATCTTAAATATGCAGGGTGATTTTGAAGACAGCTGCTTTCACTTTTGGCCGAGCTTTTGTTGTTTTTGTAAAATGGCACCTTAGTATTTGTCTCTTTTGTTGTTGCTCATTGTGATTTAACTGGTTAACACTGCTAATCACTCTTACAATATTTGGTTTTTAAGGACCTCTCTATTGTCTCTGTTAGTTGTTTACTACAAGGATTTCTCTTTTTCGTGCTCTTATCGGCCCACTCTGCTGGAGCTCAGGAGATGGCAGGATTGGTGTGGGTGGGTTTTTCTCTAGCAGAGGGAATGTGGGAGTTTGCTTTTATGTCTTTGGCTTTTCTTTCTCATAAACATGCTCATTTGACTCACTCTGTATTTTAATTGCATGGAAATGTAGACCTTTTCCAAAATAAGATGCTTATTAGTTGAATCTTGTTACATGCTGAAGCAGAATAATTTGTTTTTCTTTATAAATAGTGAGTAAAGAGCGAATATGTAATGTAGAAGTGTTTGTAAATAAAAAATCTTTATTTAAAAACATTATTTTAACACTGATGTAGTGAATTATGCTGTTTCTAGTTCATATTTTTTCTATAAACCTTCCACATGGAGACCCAGCTCTACAGTCTACCTGTGTCTCTGTGTTTCAGATCTCTGTCCCTCATCGAAGAGTGGTTGAGCTGACGGAGAAGCTGCTGGCTAACAGTGAGGTGAAGCTGGCTGGTCTGGGTGCCAGGGACAGTCTGCGGTTGGAGGCGGGGCTTTGTCTCTATGGAAACGACATTGATGAGACCACAACACCTGTGGAGGCCACTCTTGTCTGGACCATAGGTAAGATTAGAGTGTTCATTACAAAACATTTTAAACCAGATTGTGTGTTTATTGAGAAAAAGGAGTTCAAAATAAAGAAATTATTTCTTTTTTTCAAGCACAGAGAGCATCATGAGAACATTATAATCACATCATTCTGTCTTTATTTTCAGCTAACAGATCATTAGCTTTGAAGAGCACGAGGAAGGGTACATATTTCACCCTTCAATACATAAATAAGGGCAAAAATAACTAGCCTGGCTGTGTCTGAATGAATACAAATTGGTTAACAGCTCAGCTGTAGCTCACTTAGAACATTTTATAAAATCAACTAGCAGTTGTTTTGACTCTGCTGTGTACCAGGCTATTTATTTCAATACCATATGGGAGGCAATCATAGACTTTTGAGCAAATGGAAACATCACCAGCTACTACTGGTGTACTGCTTTTTTCCTTGCCTTTGTTATGCATGGCCATTTTTGTAAAAGTGGACACAATTGATAATGTTATTACAACGATGTGTAAAACGTATGTACAGTGCATTCAGAAAGGGTTCAGACCCCCTTCACTTTTTTCAATTTTGTCGTATTGCAGCCTGATGCTACAGTTAAAAAAAATAATCTATTTTCATTAATTAACAAAGTGATAACAGGATTTAGATTTTTTGAAAATTAGTTAAAAATAAAAAATTGAAATATCACATTGACATAAGTAATCAGACCTCTTGCAAAACACTTAAAATTTAGCTCAGCTTCCTCCCATTTCTCTTTAACTTTGCTGAGCTGCTTCTGTTTATTGGACTCCATCTCCGGTGAGCAATCAGGAAGGGGGTCTTTGTCAGAGAGGTGACCAAGAACCCGATGGTCACTGTGACTCAGCTCCAGAGATCCTATGTGGAGAAGGGAAAAAGTTGCAGAAGGACATCCATCACTGCAGCCCTACACTGATCTGGGCTTATGGCAGATTGGCTGGACAGAAGCCTCTCCTCAGTGCGAAACACATGAAAGCCTCTTTGGCCTTCACGCAAAGGTTTTTGCACACTCCTAGTGGGCTTTCATGTCTTTTGCATGGAGGAGAAGCTTCTGATCGGCCAATTTGCCACAAGCCCAGATCCGCAGAGGGCTGCAGCAGTGATGGTTGTCCTTCTGGAACTTTGTCCCACAGGATTTTGTTAAAGCTGCTCTATTAGCTGTTGCCAGTGACAAAACTGTTGTAAACCATATGTGTTAATGGTTCTTAACACAGACATCATGGATTCACAGTTAATGGTGTGATTATAAAAAATGGAGAACAAAAAAAAGAAATGCTTATTAGTAAAAGGGATGCTGCAACATTGCCTGCACACCAGGAACCCCCATATCAAGTATTTATTTGCAACAAGTGATGTTTCAAGCCACAAGTCTAACTTTCTTAGACTTCCTTACAAGTCTGAGAAGGAGCATGTTGTCTCGAAACATCAATTTTTGGTTGCAAATAAATGCTTATTAAGGAGCTCAGGAAGTTACTGTTTGACTTATCATGTTGAGGAAACTAACACAACTTCTCCAATCTATAATTTGGCTGTATAAATGCTGGATGAAGACATTTGTAACTTCAGTTGGAAAAAAAAGTGTTTTTTTTGCTTGTCACTCTGAACTGATGTCTTGACTTGATTTGTCTCTGACTTAGGAAAGCGTCGACGTCAAAACAAAGATTTCCCTGGTGCTGACATCATCGTACCTCAAATCAAAGCCAAAACAGCAAGGAAGAGAGTCGGTCTGGTGTCCACCGGCCCCCCTGTCAGACAACACACACCAATCCTCAGCCCTGAGGGAAAGGTTATAGGTAAGACTGTGGGACCTCAATTAGGGCTACCAAAAAATTAGAATATCCCACATCAATTTATCTCAGAATTTCTTTGGTTAATCATAATTAATCTCACCTTTTTGCCATCTTGACATTCCATCATTTTGCATTTAAACCTGCTATAGTTTCATTTAGATTTTATTACTGACTTAAACCAAGGGTAATTGACTACTTGATTTGATGCAGACCTGCATTTATTTTGAAATAAAATGAGGAACTTCCCATAGATGATGCAAGGTTTTGACATGAATTAAACCATGAAAAAGGAACTTGTTATGGACTGAAAAGGAAATAAGGAAATGTTATATAGTATACACAACATACAGATGACTTTTGACTTGTTCAATGAGCTGTCTGTGAGGTTTTTTTTAAGTTAAATGACCTAAAGAAGCAGTGATGGAGTTATTTAACGTCACTGCGGCTGCAGGGAGATACTGAGATTAATGGCAATTAGGAAAAATGGATGCACAATGATGTAATTTAATTGACTGGGAATAATGAATTAATAGCAACAGCCCTAACCTCTATACTTAAAATAAGAAGGGTGCAATACTGTTCCTCAAAAATGATCGCTGCTGGAGTGAATTCTAAAATAAAATAATCAGTTACCCATGTTAAAGAAATTCAAACACAAGGTTAAAAAGCTCTTCCAATGACACACAAAAGATTAACTATGAAAACCAGCAATTATACAAACCTTGCCTACCTGTGTTTTTCACAGTACTACCACTAGGGGTCATAAAAGTCTGACTTTTTTTAACCCTACACTTTATTTAATGAATAAATGAGTACAGGAGTGCATCGATGTAATGCGTAGGACCCTGAACATGTAGTAGATTTGAAGCTTTTTGCTCATAAAATAAATCTGAAACCCAGAGAAGAACACTTTGAAGTTACAGTCACATTTGTTGATGTTTTTTTTAGGTGAGGTGACAAGTGGCTGCCCCTCTCCCTGCCTGAAAAAGAACGTTGCCATGGGTTATGTGGATGCCGCATTCGCTAAGAATGGAACAGCCATTCAGGTGGAGGTCCGGAAGAAAGCAGTGCCCGCCACCGTTAGCAAGATGCCCTTCGTCCCCACCAACTACTATTCTGGATAAGAGGGACACGCACAGGAAAACACACAATAACTGCTAGTGCATCCAGTTAAAGTACAGTAAAAACACTCACTGTGTGAGGTCATCTGAGAAAAGATAATCCAAAGTTATACAGGTTTCTACAATGCAGTATTAAAAGTATTGCAATTAGATTTAATGCATAAGAGTATGCAACAGTATTAAAGTGATAGGTTGTCTAAAGGTACTAGGACCTGCTGACCTGTAAGGACTTGGCTCTGGACCTTAAAAACAGCCCATCAAAGTTATGGTGTTTAAGGGATACAGCATCCAGTAACACATTTCCACCTGTAGTTGGATGTATAGGAAATTAATAACAAGCAGTGTTGTTGTGTTCAAGATATACAGTAGTATAGATCAATTTGCTCTGTTAACACAGTTTATAGGCCAAGATCTTAATTTTTTGTCTATTTTATTTTGTTGGTTTATTGAAGGTTAAAGTTAGTCTATTTGCTGCCCTTTAGTTAGAAGTTAAGCCGTGAGACAATGTTTTTGGTGACAAGTAATTGATTAACTTAAAGTGTAGGATTACTAATGAAACTTGAAATACTTTGTCTCTGCTGGACCAAAACAAAGATATTCCAAATAGATATTTCATATTTAATTTCTACATGTCTGCATTTTGCTGTTAAGGTCTTTCATATGCCAGAAATATTTGAACTATTATTTTTTCTTAAACTTGAATCCTTATGTGGACAAACTGTGAGTATAAACATGATTTACGAAGAAAAGTAACACTGTGACTGCAGAATATGACAGAGCATTAAAAAAATTAAGAAGTGAAACGTGCTGAATGAATGGATTAATGTACAAATGAGACCCCTTCTCTGGCTCTATAGGAGGGGGGAGAGAGGGAGAAACTTGGATTTCTATGAAGAAAACCTCATTTTAGGGTAATTTGAAATGGGCCTCTTATGTATGATCATAAACAAAACCCTCATTGTGTGGAAATAAAGCTTGTTTTTATGATCAAATTTCATCTGATTCCTGTTAGGAGAGATATTTAGAGTTCTGGCTTGCTCCACTGATATGGTTAACAAGATGATCTTTACATGAAAACTTGAACTGAATTGTTTCTTACACTATTTATAATATATAATAATGTGATTCAACTTAAAGATTAAGACACACAATATGATGTTTTTTCATGGCATCAAATAATGATGTAACAACTGTTTTAAATTTTTACATTGTCTGCAGTTTTCAGTGGAACTCTGAATGTCTGTATTTGTAAATATACATAAAAACATACTTAATTATGGCATAAAACTACTGATTCATAGCTTGTCTGCTGAATTAACTCTGATCTGAAAGTGCACTTACTACATCACTGTGGATTTCCATTTTTAACTAGATTGTTATTAAAACTTTGTGAATAAATTTTGTTTACTGATTAACAATCATATTCCAGTAATTTTCTTTGAAGTATTTGAGAATGAGAGTAAAAATTTGTCTCTCAGTTAGACAATTCTCTTCACATAACTGAGCAATCATTAAAATTTGGGGAGTCTAGACACTGGTGGTGGTGGTGGTGATGAAAGGAAGAGGATTGGATGAGGAATGGATTTCTTTGGGGCTTGACCCAGATACTGATGACATGGCTCGGAGGCAGCAATGAAGGGATACAGAATATACAAAGGAGCTGGACCTGAACACTGATGAGATGCTGGGGTGGAGGAGGGTTGCAGCAGTCGTACTGAAACAACAGATTGTGGAGGATGAATGGAATTGAAACAATCTTCCTACTTGATCATGTGCTAAGCCTTGTATCTTGATTAAACGGTGGTATATAATATATATCTCATTTTTTCTGTAAAGAAAAAGCAAAAACTCAGTTTGCAGTTAAAATCTACACGGGCCAAATGTCACATAGGCACTTCAATGAACAATGAGCTGCACAATGTCCGTGTGTATATGAAAAATGACATGAAAATATGCTACTTGTTTGTGAAAAAATGCTCCACTGAAAAAAAATACACATTTAAAAACAATGTCATAATTCCCTATTTCGACTAAAAATTGAAAATAGATGATCTTTTGGCCAGTTACCATATAACTGTGTGTGGTTTAGACTTAAAACAACCTCTTTACTATGCATTAGGCTTCAGTGTTCCCCAAAAAACATCAGTATAAACTATAGTAACATAAACAACATTCCCTAACCAATAAATTATTTGATAATATACTGGTAAATCTTACAAGCTCTATAGTTTATGGAATTATAATAAATGTTTGCCATTAAAATGCCAGTGTCTGAAATGATGATGTTGACTAGACCCAAACATGTAAATGTTAAATTATACCATTAGAATGATGCAGATTCACCAGTGCAGTGTAACTGTTCATGATTTAACAAAAAAAAATAAAAATAAAAATGTGAAAGTACGGTTCAAATTCTGTTTTTACACAGTATTTAGACCTAACAATTCCACTATATAAATGGCTGAACTGAAGTCACACTTCTTGATGTTTTTCAGTGTCTGTGTCATGAACACAAATAATTTTACAGAAACTGGAAAACTAATAGTAGTTAGAACCATTTCCAGATAAATTCTACAAAGCAACAGAATAAACTTTGAACAAGCTGGTGGGGGGGTTCAATGTCCATCATTTATGAGCTTTTCAAGAACTCTCCAGTCACTTCTTTCAAAACATTATAAGACTTTGCAGATTTGTTGGTCTTCACTCACACCACTGAGTTGCAGTACTGTTTATGTCAGCAATAAAATTATATTAGCAGTGTTACAAATATTTATATACACATCATTAGGTAAATATTTTTTTAATTATACTTGTTCAGCTGCTCATTAGGGCAAGTATCTAACAAGCAAACCACATGGCAGCAACCAATGCTGTGTTAAAGTTAAAGCTGAGCTAAAGTGCAGAGATATTCAAATAACTTTTAATGTATGTAACAAAGCTGGAATCATCCTGTAGTGTTAGTACACTACATTAAATTAAAGCTACAGGGTTGGAGATCAGAGCTAATAATTTTTTTCTTAGTGGTACACTGTTTGTGCTAGTAGCTGTGCTGGCTAGCAAGGACAAGCTTGATTACACAAACAAAACATAAAAACTTTGAAATGTATAGGTCTCATTCTGTTGAAATGAGTAGCAGGTTTAGGTTGGTAAGCTTGACACAGTCAGGTAAGGCTGATAACTTTGGTAATGTCTGAAAAATTGAAGATAGAAGATATTTTTTTCAATAGCTGCGCATTTATGGTATTGCTTGATGATGTCAATTCTTAAGTTATTTTGGTTCCTACTCTTACTTTTCTTCTACACTGACAAAATTCTGTCGGTAACAGGGTTGCACACGTCTCATGGCAAACTCTTACAAGTTTAAAAACTGTTGTAACAAAAACAGGCAACAAATATTAACAGAATCATGCCAAAAGGGGATTTTTAAACTAATTTCAACTGATAGTGTTCAGCTGTTAATTCTTAAGGGGACCTTCTTTCATTTTGTTAATAATTTCATATTTATTGAGATCTTTTTTTAGTTTAAATAATGTAACCATTGTCTGCAACAAAGTAATCAGAACGTTTCCGGTTTAAGTCCCGCCCACCACACGTCTGCTGCCTCTAGCACGCGAGTATCGGCGCTCTGATCCCCCGGTCAACCACACCGGTCTACCGGTCTATTCAGTCGTTACTGAGGGGAAGATGGTGGACTTGGCGACGGCAGCGTGCTCGAAACTCCGCCCCAAACACTTTGGAAAAGACTTGATATCTAAACCTAGTATAAGATATAGATTACCTGGGGACAATCATAGATAATACACAGTTAACAGCAGTCGGAGACGTTATTTTCGCCACCAGTGAACTGTTTATTTGGAGACTGAAAAAGCGGGGAGTTGGCGGAGCGTGGTGGTGGTTGGTGCTAACAGCCGTTAGCCAAAGTGTCAACAAGAGTGTGAAAGGAGGTGAAACTGTGGGACCTTTTCAAACAGTTGTCAAGATAAACCACGAAGACTATATAGGCTTCTGCTGCTGCTCTCATCGCATCAACTGTCAAATCTGTGAGGAGCGTATTTGACACTTGGACTAAAGGCAGGCTAACTTCAGCTAGTTAGCCTCAGCTAACTGTGTTGTATATACTGTGATCAAAGTGCTTCCAAAATGCCGCGGAGTAAAAAGGGGAAACGTGGCTCTAGCAAGCCGGGTGAGTGACACTAGTGGCAACGACAACACACCAGTCAGCTGCTGTCATGACACATATGATTAAAGCTGTAGTAAACGTTGTACAGTTTGATCACCACACCTTTAGCATAACACGTTTAGCATACGTAGTAATACCAGAGAGCTTGTTCCTCCTTAACTCTAGCCACTTGGCATTTTAACGTTCAGCCATGTGGTTTAACAGTAGGGCTGCATTTCCACGTGACAGTTATATTGTAGCAAAGCTTTAAAGGAGTTACAGACGTGTAGAAGCATTCAAGAAATGTCCAAGGCAGAGCTGTGCATTTTCATATATTTTGACAGCTTTTAGCACATGGCTAGCCAGGCTCTAATTTTAGGGTTAAAGCTAACACTGTTATTTTTAGCAGCAATGCCCCTTGTCATGCTTTGTAGGTGAAACCTGTGCTAAAGTGGAACAGCACATGCAACAATTGGAACAAATATTACAGTAAATTTACACCAGTATTTATTATGTTTACGTACAGCTGAGTTGTTTGATTTATCTAAACTTAAGTCACAGGCTGCTACACGTTTTTATCAATGCACAGCAGTGGTGCGGAACATGCATGTGCCTGTAGAGGCGTTATAGACCCCCTCACGTTTTATGGAGTGACGTTACTGGGAAGTGTACACGTGCTGGCGCCTAAATGCACATTTACACATTTTTTAAAAATGTAGACCTCAATTTAGGGTCAAGGTGAGACAGAAGGGTCGGTTAAGCAGTTGATCAATCTCAGTATGTAGTTTAGTGTTTCTGCCACATTAAAGTTTTTTGTTATTTTATGTGCATTTGCTTGAATGAGTATTGTTTGCCCATCAGTATTTTGCACTGCAAGATATTATGAATGGGGAAAATGGGACTGACATGTTTTCTCCCTCATCATTATCATGTCTGCATTCTACTTTTCATTCATTCATTTATTCATTCATCTCCCTGCCCACCACTCCTCCCTCCCTCAAATTTGAACCCCCTTCATTTCATACGCTTCATTCCTCATCCATACGTCACATTCAGGCTCTCTTCGTCAGGAGGTTCTTCAGCTGCAGCTGTCGGCTAAGGGCTCACTGAAAGGTAACTCCTCTGACCCTAGACCCCTGACCTCAGCTTTGTGTTCTACTCAAAGCTTGTCCAGAAGCTTATAAACCTTACCACAGAGCATGCAGTAAATCTTTGCAACCACTATTATACTAAACTCACCATGTTTATCCCCCTCACAACTTACCTGCCTAGACAGCTTGCTTTATTATTTGTCTCAAGGCTCCTGTGCTAACTTAGAGCATTTATGGTACTCATGCACCTAACCTTATATTTATACCAAATAATGCATTCATATCTTTACATACCTTTTTTGGCTAGTCTTCATCAGCATTGGTGATTTGTTGGCACATTTACATCCCTGTCAACTATAAAAAGTATTAGATTAAACTTAGAGTAAACTGCAGCTCCTTCAAAAACTGGTGAAAATTTATTCTGAGGCTGAGCGCTGCCATGTTCAGTCACTTTTAATAACCTGCTGCAGGATATGAGAACCAGTGTGCAAATATTAGCCTGAAAGATGATGGCTCCATAACTGCCTCAAGGATGGATGTGACAGGATGCATCCTAGAGCCCTTTGACAAGTTAACCTCACTTTAGCCCCCTCTTTTGCAGCACATTAGCAGTTGGAGTTTCTTCTCTTGCATGGCACTCTTGAGTACCATACTTAAATGCATTACTTTACAGCTGCAATTTATGCTTTCAACAATAACAGGACTCTTATTTAAATGCATCCAAATCTTAACAGTTCACTCTTTCAAGCTGTCCTCAAACAACTGGCTGATATAATCATGTCAGGCTTAAAATGGTGTATGACACTCTAATATGATACACTTAATGGAAAGATGTCTCATTATGTCCTTCACATTGTAATGAAAACAGGTGACGTTTTTACGAAACTCAGCCCTCCCAGCCTCTGCTGACTACTCTACCTCTTCTATATCCTTACTAGGGCTGAACAATTTTGGAAAATAATCATTTACGATTTTTTCCCCAATATTGCAATTGCCATTTGATATGCAGTCTTTCCTTAACTTTCTTTTATTCCTAAACAAGGACTGAACAGTTCTTTAAAAAATCTAATTCTGATGATTTGGACTCGAATTGTAAATTGGATTTGAATTGTTGCATTGAAGCGTTTTTGTCATTGTTAGATTTAATAAGAAAAAAGTACAGAAATGAAGAAGATAGGATTTTTTTGCAGACTATCCTAGGAAAATGGCCCCTTGAATGATTGCACGATATGTCATGCATAACATCTCTGCTGCTGCTGCAAAAAAGTTGAAAACTGGTATTTTGACTCAAATTTCAGGTCAAAGAAATATTGCCCTTTCTGCGATTTAAAAATTGCAGAAGGCCTTATTGCAAATTAATCTAACTTCAGATTAATTTCCCAGCCCTAATCCTTACCCATGAGAAAGTGTTACCCAATTTTCAGTCATTCCCTGGTAATTCATAGAGCAGCTCAAAGAGAACTAAACAGGGATTGTAAGCCTAGAGGGCTTTTCTTATTTCTCTCCAATATAAAGGTGTAAAGTCATCACTGTAACACTTTTGATGATTTATGATGAACTGTAGCTTTCCAATCCCTTATCACCTTACCGTGCTGTATATAAACTATTAAATGTAAAAGTTATTTTTCTAAAGCCTAGATTTGCTGTGAAAGGTCTAGCTCAAGCTGTGGATATTTTCAGCGTAGGAAAAAAAAACAATGGAAACTACTAAGGTTGTTGCTAATCTTTCATCTCTATGAAGGTAATATTTCTTAGAGCAGTGGTCCCCAACCTTTTTTCCAAAGAGCCTCCACACCTCCCACATACCCACACACAATGTGTCAAAGAGGAGCTGAGACCCTCCCTCAGGCCTCTTATGAAAAACAAGAAATTGCTGTAAAAAATAAACATATAGAAGTGTTTTCATTGATAAAAGACAGAATGGGACTAAACGCTTGATCTTACCAAAGATCTTTGTATAAACATTCCAGTCAGAAATTGATCATGAGTTTAGTTGATATATGCTAATCAATTTCTGTCAACCTCAGACCCCACCCCCCCACCCCCCCGACTTCAGGTCGGGATCCAGCACCTTAAAGAACCCCAGCAGAATGCTTTTGGAGAGGACTCATGCTAATTTAGTTTTAAGTCCTATATTTTAAGCCCCTACTCACTAGCTAGGACCAGAAGAGTCAGACAACCCCACACCCCTTTGGTGGGTTGTGATTTGTCCATCTGCTACGTCTCTCCCTCTCACTCTGACTGACTGCTGAAGCTGTCTGAGTGATTGCTATGTAAGCATAAAGCAGCAAAGTGGAGACGACATGTGAGTCGTGGCAGAGAGCTCACACACCAGAATTGAGCTGTGCTGGGGAAGGTGTGTGTGCTTGGAAGTAGTTAGTGGTTCAAGGATGATGGCTGGGAAATGACTGGCTGATCCAGGCTTGCAGGTTGTGTTTTATGTACTGTGTGAATAGCAGCTCATTGAGTGTGAGGGCCTGCAGGCTATGTCAACAGAAGAAACTGAATATTACATCAGAAAAGCAAACTGTCAGTGCTGCTATAGGTCAAAGAAGAAAAAAACGGTATCTCTGAAATAAAAATAAAATGATATAAAAAGAAAATCGAGTCAAAATATCTTCTAACATTCTTTATATGGCTTTGACTTTTTTCCACTTCTATCTTAATATGGCTTTTGAGAATGAAATACTGGGATATTTCATTCTGTCCATAGCAATTGGATTTCCCAGATATCAGATTTTTTTCATAAAAAGTTAATATAGGATTCCCAACTAGAATTAGCTGTATTGTTCTTTTGCTAACTCAGCATCATAAGCACGTGGACACCCAGTTCACACTGTATAAATACTCATGTTTGAATAGGTAACTATTAATAGGAACCCATCATGAACTGTTGCATCATTACTGCCTGTAACAGTTTGGGAAGCTGGTATCCAAATAAATTAACTTCAAACATGGATAGATGGATACTTTATTAGTCCCCAGTTCTCTTTAAACACTTTACTTTTGTAGTAATTAAATCAGAGTTTTATAATTTCATAGCTTGAATTTCATTTTCATTTTTCATGGCCTGACCTGACCCGATAAAGATTTTGGATGATTCAGATTTTCTTCTTTCTTTCACTGTCTATAAATGCTTTATTTAAAAAAATCTACTGAACTGCAGCAGGTCACATGACTATCTCTAATTTTAAAATGTTTAATTTCCGCTATAAATACTGTTATTATTTCCTCTAAAGTGATACATCTGACTGAATCTCAGTCTTCTCAATAACACGCTCACATGTTGGGGTTTTGACACTAAAACAAGAATATTACAGGAATATTTATTAGGCTAAACTAGAAATTAAGGTAGCATGCTATGCAGCCTGTGCGTGAGAGACACGGCAGGAGCAGGCGAATCTGTACGGATATTCTGATCATACATAGATATAAGGTAGAGAGAAACAATGAAATGTTTCAAGGCTCTGCCCCCTGTAGCTAGTTTTTACACAAATCAATTCGCTATGGTCTTTGACAGCATTAGTCCTTTAAACCTCAGTTTTAATCCAGATTAATGGTTAACTACCACTGGCTCATAAGCGAAAAGAAACAAAATGAGCCAAAATGACATTCACAGCTGCTGGCCCCAAATCCTCACCCATCCACATCAGAGATGCCGATTCTAACATGACACTGCTAATTTATTGTGGTTCAAAGGTCTTAATCATTGGTACCTTTTGTTTGCAGAGATAGCAGACCAGTGACTGGCAGACTGTCACTTTATTCCTGGTACACATACTGAGCTTGTGCTGTGCTATGGATCTATCTACCCATTCAGCTGTATTTGAAAGTTATCGTGAAATTTTCATATGAACTCATCTCAGGCAGAAACATTTGAGTGTTATGAGATAATGTGCTTCTAGAGTTGTGAAATGTGTTTACACAAGTGTTTTCCATTCAGGTATTGTTGGAGGAGAGCGTAGTAATAACATGCTTCTTTTTGTTGAAAGAAGGTCACATTTCAGTTTTCTTCATTCAGAAAATAACTCACTACTATTACTTCTGTGCTACACCATTGAAACTCTAACAGTGACCTCAGAGGTACCCCAACCGCCCTAGTTGACCTAGTTTACACACACTCATGTGCACCCAGTCTGACCATTCTGGATGGTACACACTGAGTAAAAGAATCAATGAATGGGCTCTCTGCTCTCTTGTAATCCCACCAACAGTAGAAAGTCCTGAGCCAGCAGGAACCTCAGGGTTAGCTTAGCTTAGTATAGTTTAGCCTGCCTGCTCTGTTCAGACCCTGTGTTACAAATAACCTCAATCCTTCTTGACATATACACAGGGCAAAGTTGTGTTGAAACATTAAACACTATTAACCTTTATGTGCAAATAGAAACAAAAGATGACGCAGAATAACCCAGAGAACATCAGCACATGGGTGGGTGAGATTGATAAACTTCTCAGAGGTGTTGGAGAGCTGCCATAAAGTTTTAAACTAGTAAAGGAATGAAATCTGTTACATTTGAACCACCCTTGTCGAACAGAGCACATATTTCTGTCTTCACTTTAAACATGAAAGCAACAATGCAAACATGAGGTCACCAAAGATAAAGTCATGTATTTAAATTGGATTACTGTCATGTGAAGGTCCAAGTATGTTGATGTGTGTTGGTGCATAAGAAGAACTATGGGTGTAGAGTTACTGACAAAGAGAGACAGCTGAACAGAGTAAGCCTGCAGTCAGCTTCCCTAAATCTATCATTAGTCACTCCAGGGAAACTGCCGCCTGATTAATTTAGGTGGCTTTTTTTTAATTGCACCCTTATATTTAACCATAGCCAGTATCAGTTGCTTTTAAAACAGTAGGGAAAACTGGCTAAATACAAGTTATCTGTCTGTCCATTGCAGTTAACAGCAGAGTTAACATTAATTTAAACGCTTGACGTTCTATTGTAAAATGTGTTTGCATTTTGTCAACTTCCTTGACAGTAGAGGGAGGAAGAAAGTGTTGTTGCCTAACAACATGGACAGCTTTTTGAAAAAAGAGCCTTTAAATATACTTTGAATCAGCCTGACTTAGTATTTCTTACTCCCTCCAGCCTTTTAGCTCCCTGATGGGCTTATTGCCCTCAGTGTTTGGGGAAGGCATAATCTCGAGATACCAGACATGATAAAGACACTCAGCAACAGGTCTTCACCTTTCACTAAGCAACAGGTCTTCAGCACAGCAAAATGACACTCATATTGCTGTATTAAAGGGGGATTTACTGACTTCTTCTCAAACAAAAACAGAACTGCTAAATTGCTATTTCCCATCCTTCATCATGCAAAAATATCATAGGGTTCCTGCAGATCCTTGGAAAGTCTAAAAAGTCTTAAATTGTGATTTGTGTTTAACATAAAACTTAATATACTTAACTTAATATAAAACTACTTTGTTTTAAAATGTTAAAAATCACAAATTTAAGCTAACTACAACACGTGCTTTATAAGGAAGTATTGTTCTTTTTTTTATTTGTAAGGAAAATTAGTCAGGGAATTAAGTGTTGACCCCAGTACCTTCTTATTTTTTACAGTATTACTCACTGTGTTTAAATAATCCTTGTACTATTGTAAAACATTAGTCGCACTAGTAACATTTGTCATCTCACCCCTATTTTAACAGATCTTCCTTGAAAGAAAGCATTATTCTCCTTTTTAATAGTTAAACTGTTTTGATTTGGTCAGAGCACCTGAAGGTTTGGTATGATGAATATTACCATACAGCATATAGACAGAGTTGAGCATTAATCCTCCTATTTGGGCATTTGTGTCCAAAAGCTTTGAAAGTGGTCTCGGATTTCATTGTAACCACTCCTGAATCGTCCACGCTGAACTCCAGGTTTGGCTTTGCCATGTTGCCCATTTGGGCATTTGTGTCCAAAAGAAAACATTTGATTTTTCATAAACATTACATTAAATCAGAAGATTTAGCCATAATCCTGCTCCAAGAATGTCTTTAATTTTTGACTGTTTGCACAAATGGTACAAATAGTATTAATTTTTCTCAGTTCAGGCCTTAAAATGGTCTTAAAAAGTCTTAAATTCTATTCCCAAAAGTTTGTAAGAACCCTGATCATACCTCCCCTTTTCGCAATGCCCTTCTTTTCCTAATTCCTCGCCTTTTCTTACTGTTTTCTCATATTATTTTTTATTTATTTATTAATTTTTTTTTACTTTAGGTATGAAAAATGGGGTGAAGGGAGAGATGGGTGCCAGCGATGATGAGCTGACGTCTGATGTTCTGAGCCACTACAGCAGTGCCAGTGAAACCACCTCTGTGATGGATGAAGGGACAGGTTTGTACAGACATCAGCACAATTCATACACAGTCTTTAAAGAATCAGAATATTACAATAGAGAAAGTGCTGCTTATGTCTAAAGTAGTAAACCTCCATTTTGAGTCATGACTCATATGGATACTGGGATTTTTTCCTCCATGTAGCTGATCATTAAACTTGTAAATTTTTAACTAAAACACGTATGTGTTGACTGGCCAAACACAGGAGGGGAGCAGGTGGACGAACAGACTGCTCAGGAGGAAACGGAAGATAAACTCAAGCAGTGTATAGACAACGTGATGGATAAGAGGTGAGTCCCTCTGCCCCCTCGAGCCTACGGTCTATCAACTATGAAAATATGAAGTCGACATGAAGACATGACAAGTGATTGTGCAAAACCACTGTAGTTACTTATTGAAGGAAGTAATGTAAGAAATGATGTCAACCTTATTCTCCTCTCTTTGTCCATCTTTCTATATCTGTCCGTCTCCTTTTGTCTGCCTCTCTCTCAGCACAAAGACACGCCTTGCAGGTCTTGAGTCATTACGACAGGCCTTCTCTTCTAGACTTCTGTATGACTTCCTGACAGAGCGACGCCTCACCATCAGTGACTGCCTAGAAAGGAGCCTTAAAAAAGGTAGGACAATACAGACATGAGCATGAACCCATCAGCAAAATTAACCTTCTTTCCTCAAAGTTAGACATAGATTCTTGATACAAATGTCATTTTAAAAAAAACTTTTGATACACATATATACACATATCAGTAGTCTTATTTTCAAAATCCTATTCAGGTGGAGCATAAAACAGTTTTTATTACAGTACTCTTCTGTTCCCTCCAGGGAGTGGTGAAGAGCAGGCAGCAGCTGCCACAGTCTTCACTTTGCTCTGTATCCAGCTGGGGGGAGGAGATGAGGCAGAGGAGGGCTTCAAGATGCTTCGCCCAATTCTCACCGCCATTCTTATTGACAACAGTGCCAGCATTGCTGCCCGGCAGAGTGTGAGTTATCCAGTGAACCCTGTAGGAAAGGTTGTATCGATTATTGGTATTTCATCACTTAAAAGAGAGCATGAGAGATGAGACAAGATGAGAAAAAGGGTGACATGCATTTGAACTCCAACATACATTTTATGGACAAAAGTATTTAGCCACCTGACCATTAAACCAACAGGTACTGTAATGACATTACATTCAAATACATGTACTTTAATGTGGAGTTGGCCCCTTTTTGCTACTATAACACCCTCCACTCTTCCTGGAAGGCATTCACAAGTCTGTGGAGTGTTTTTGTGGGAATTTGTGCCCATTCATTCTGTAAAGCATTTATGAGGTCAGGCACAGTTGTTTGAGAAGAAGACTTGGCTTGCAATCTCCATTCAAGTTTATCCCAATGGTGCTTGATGAGGTTGAGGTCAGAGCTCTGTGTGGGTCAGTCAAATTCTTCCACACCGAACTCATCAAACCATGTCTTTATAGTCCTTGCTTTGTTCAACAGGGGAATAGTCATGTTGGAATAGGAAAGGACCTTCCCCAAACTGTTGCCACATAGTTGGAAGTGTAGCATTGTCTAAAATAATTTGGTATGCTGAAGCATTAGGATTGGCCTTCGCTGGAGATAAGTTGCCTTGCCCAAACCCTGAAAACAGCCCCATACCATTATGTCTCCTTTACCAAACTTCGCAGTTGCCACAATTCAATCAGCTAGGTAACGTTGTCCCGGCATCCCCCAACCCAGACTCACCCATCTGACTGCCAAACAGAGAGGCATGATTCTTCACTCCACAGAACGTTTTCCCACGGCTCCACAGTCCTATGTTGATGTGCTTTACACCACTTGATCTGATGTTTGCAAGCAGATACAGATTCTTGGTCATAGAAACCTATTCCATGAATCTCCTGCTGCACCGTTTTAGTACGTACATTAATGCCAAGTTCTTCAGGTATGGAATCAGCAGTGTTGGAGTCTTGTGCACAGTCATTAACCTGCTCTGTGATTTTTCCATGGTCTTTCCCATTGTGGCTGAGTTGCTGTTGTTCTTAAACGCTTTCATTTCCTAATATTATCACTTACGGTTGACAATGGAATATCCAGCAGGGATGAAATTTCACAGTCTTATTGCAAAAGGGGCATCCATCACAGTACCACACTTGACGACCCATTTTGTATCACAAATGTTTGCAAATAGACACTGCATAGTTAAGTGCTTGATTTTTTACACCTGTGGGAACAGGTCTGATTGAAACACCTGAATTACATAATCAATAGGTGTGGCCAAATATTTTTTTCCATATAGTGTATGTCTGTCGAGAAATCAGACTGTTTAATGACTTGAGATCACCAAAACACTGCAAGGGAAGATAAACAATTTAAGGATATTTAATGTAACATAATATTGATATATGATATGTAATGTAATATTTAATGTAATATTTAAGTAAATAAGCATGCCTTGCCTTGTTTGTCGTAGGAAAATAAACACTGGCAACAGAAGAAGTGATGCCTACCAAGAAGTTCTGCGAACTATTGTCAAAAACTTTTTCTGCAGAACTTTATTATTTCCATAATTGAGTCGTTTAAAGAATGAAGCTCATGATGATAGTAGTATTTGTGGCCATTGCAACAGTATTGCAGTGGCTATGATGTTGTGATATGAGAAACCCCCCCTTGCTCACCAATGAAATGTTAGGTTGGTAAACACTTCAGCGGTGCTAACTGGATTTCTGTTTTATGATTGTTGTGCATCTGTCTCTATCAGTGTGCCAGAGCGTTGGGAATGTGCTGTTACGTCTCTGCTGCTGAAGAAGGAGAGGTGAGAACTGCTTGGTACCACAGGGAATTCTTTGGCTGTTTGTGATTCACTGGCTAACCTAGTTTGCATATGTGATTAAACATAAAACTTGGTCAGTGTAGTTATGTATAAAGGCCTTTTTTGGTTTTTTTTTGGGTGTCACTGATGTTTGATATTTGGCTTCTGTACTTCTGTAAAGATTTCTTTCTCATTGCTTTGACGTTTTCTCTCCCCCCCCCCTAACATCACCACTTAACCCTTCCAGGATTTGATCAAGTCTGTGGCTCTTCTGGAAAGCGTGTTCATGTCTTCCTACCCCAACAGAGAGGGAACTCTGCCCACACCCAAACCTGGCAATTCAAGCCTCCACTGTGCTGCTCTGCAGGCCTGGTCACTGCTGGTCACTCTCTGCCCCGCATCTCATGTGACTGTGATAATTGACCTGTGAGTTCAACAAAGTCTGAAAAAACCTTTTGTTTAAAAGAACTGGAAATAGCCGCACTTATCTCACTGAATTATATTTTCAGTTTGTTTTTTTTATTCAGTTGTTTGATAAAAAAGTGTTGTAACCAACATTTTCTCCCTTTTCCACCCTTGATTTAGTCACCTCCCAAAACTGCAAGCATGCCTACAGAGCAGTGACGTCAACTACAGGATAGCAGTGGGAGAGACCATTGCTTTACTTGTAGAGCTGGGACGAGACATAGAAGAGGTTAAAACACCTATATAATTTTAATTAGCATGCATACACACATTCCTGAAGCCACTTATTTAATTTTTTCAATGCAAATTTGTTTATGTGCACAGGACTTTGAGGTGGAGAACAGTGAAAGTCTATGTGAATGTCTGAAGAGTTTAGCAACAGACGGCAACAAACACAGAGCCAAAAACGACAGACGGAAACAGCGGTCCATCTTCAGAGAAGTGCTTCATTACATAGAGGTATACTGTTCATTTTTTGTTATGCTCCTCTGCATTTGTTGTTTCTGATTTCCACACCTTTGTGTTTTGTTTTTGACACTTTCCTCTTGTCTTACCTGCAGAACGAAGACTTCACAGAGGAGAAGATCAGGTTTGGAGTTGAGAGTGTTTACATCGACAGCTGGATGAGGAGGAGAATATACGATGCCTTCAAAGAGATCCTGGAATCTGGAGTCAGACAACACTTACAGGTCAGGGAAGTTTATAGCGTACTCCTGATTAAATACCTGGGTGCTGTTTATGACAGCAACTTCTACACTAACACTAACTTCTATTGTGATGCTTTACATTTTAAGCCATGTACCCACTCAAGTTTGGCATTTGGCATCTAACAAACACAAGTGTATCCAATTCGAGCAGCGAGCTCTAAGCACTGAATGTAATTTCATGTGAAGCGTCGTAATGGTCAAGATGCAAACAAAAAGAGAGCACACCCTGCAAGTATGGACAAAATCCATGCCTTTGTATTAGATTTATTATAAATAACACAGCTGCATGGCAGCGCAGGGGTTAGCGCTGTTGCCTCACAGCAAAAAGGTCCCTGGTCTGTGTCCGGGTCAGGGCCTTTCTGTGCGGAGTTTGCATGTTCTCCCCATGCACGCGTGGGTTCTCTCCGGGTACTCCAGCTTCCTAACCTGACACGCCAGATGGATTTGTTTCACACATCCATCTGGGAAAGCTTCAATAGGAAAAGAGAAAAGGCAGAGACTTTGAAAAAACTCGGAGTGTGATTGGGTGAACATTCTGTCTGTCACATCTCTTCTTCTTTTAACGAAGAAATGTTGTCAAGTTCTGATAAAACTGACGCTTTAGCATCTAGGCTAATGTGTTCCTCCATAACTGCACCAGCTCTTGCTGCTGCTTGTTTACATCATGACTCTGCAGCACCTGAAAGTACTGCCCCTCGTCACTGATTGGTCCTGTCACTTTCTAACTGGGCCCAAACAGCTCAGATGGGAGCTTTGCAAGATGGATTCCCCAGTGAGAAACAAAGAAACTAGCGTATCCTTCTGCTTTGCAAGGATACCGGCTTCCTCCTACCACCAAAAACATGCTCATTAGGTTAATTGGTGACTCTAAAATTGGCCATAGGTGTGAATGTGAGCATGCCTCGTTGTCTGTCTCTCTACTGGCGACCAGTCCAGGGTGTGCCCAATGATAGCTGGGATAGTCTCCAGCCCCCAATGGGATAACCCATATAGAAAATGGATGGATAGATAAATGACACGCTTAGTGAAAATACAAAAATTATTTTTCTGGATATGCAGAATGTTAAAACCCTAACACTGTATATTTTTTCAGGTTTTGTCTTTATGTTATGTAAAGTCACATTTTGGTTTCTCCAACTCTTGATCTTGATCCTCGTTTTCTGTTTTTATGCAGTCAAACCCACTACTGAGAGACATCTTTGGACTTGGCGCTCCCCTCATTCTGGACGCTGCTGTTAAAGCCAATAAGATCTCTAGATTTGAGAAGGTAACTGCAGCTGTTCTGTCTTTCAGTCCAAAACTTCCAGGATTGTCCTCCTTGTTGTAGATTCATGATGCATCCTTGTTAAGCTGCTTCTTCAAGGGAAAAGATTTTTCACTTGGAATGATCAAAATAGATTTTTTTTTAAACACCATCTATTTAGATGTACATAAAGTTCTAGTTTACTACTTGTTTTAAGGCAAATATTTCCAATGGTTTTCAAAGCCAGAGAAATCCTCTATTTCTATAGCTGCAACAGGACAAGACAAATTTTATAATGATGACTGCAATTTTTGACTGAACAATCAAGTGTTGCATATAATCAGACATGACCAAGCACATATTTTATCACAAGTTAACACTGTATCATGAGTTGACACAGTGAACATGCCCCTACACTCTAATTACAAGCACATCTCTCAGCCTGTATGTGCCAGTTTCAGACTGTGTAAGTAAAAGCTTGGGGTATGACAAGACACTTCACGCAGCAGGACGAGACAAGATTTGGATTCACGAAATGAGAGGAGACACGATTTTACACTATTTCTTAACTTTGATAACAGATTATGTGACTGGATGATGTTTTTTTTATTCCAGTGAAGGACATACAATGCCAAGATTTTTAATCTTTAAAAGTTTTAACTATTAATCCTCATGCACTGAATATCGCTGCAAACACATAGTTTATCTTGTGTAGCCATGACTCAAACAGGCATTTTAGCAGTGATTGAGACTGGTCATGGAGGATCAGCTGTGCTCCATTTTTGCCATACAAACGATTTGAGTGTCAGGATTAGTTGCATGGGCAATGTAGGAGCCACTGCTTTGCCTCTATGCAGCCTGTTATAGAGACAATTAATTTTTTTTTAATCTTGCAGGACATTTTCTAGCCAAATGAAAAATCTTGTGACATTTCAGTCTCACAAGATCTTGGGCACGAGATCTTGTCACACCCCTGGTAGAAACATTTCCTATTTATTAGAATTACAATGACACAGCACAGAGTAATGACTCATACGGTGAGATGAAATTGTTCCAGTCATTTCATTTTATCAGAGGATGGAGGGGTATCTGAGAATCTGTCCCATGATTCCCTGCTACCTTCAACCACATCTTTTGTTATTGTTTTGATAGAGAGACCCCTAAAAGCTGAATGAAAATACTGTGGGTTTAATGAAAGTCTAACTGTAAGAGTCATCTTGTCTGAATATTCTTACTCTTTTCTCTTAATGTTTTTCTCTCACCAGCATCTTTTCAACTCAGCTGCCTTCAAGGCCAGGACGAAACAGAGGAACAAAGTCAGGGACAAACGGGCTGACGTCATGTAGAAGGACAAAAATGGAGTCATGATCGAGGAACTCCCAGGGCTGCAACAAGACGGATATAAAACAATGCCTTCAACAGTTCAACTGTCAGACACAGAGCCTTGACAAACTTTAAACAGGGCTTTATCACTTGTGCTTTACACCTGCAAAACATACTCCAGACTGAAAATAGCCACCATTTTTACTATTAATTACTCTTTGTCCTAGCAGCAGGGAATCTTTTCACACATTTTAATGCACAATAGCAACAAAAATGCTCCCCAAAGGTAGCACTGACTATTCAAATGTACAACTGTTAAATGATGATAAACCTTTTTAGTGTGAATGTTATTGATAAAATAAAGAGAGATGAAGTATTTAGCCGTAGTATAAGGGTCAAATACTTTAAAACTCTAAGACAGATTTCAGGTGTTACAGTCACTGAAACCCTCTGTGGTGCTATTGAGTATTGGTTTCAATACTCAGCTTGAACTGCTGACCTGTGTCTTTTAAAACTATTTTTGTGACTCCAGTGGCCACATAGTATTTTTTCTGGACATAACCAGCCCTGGATAGTCCTTAAAACATAATATCTTAAGCATCATCTTCTGTAAAAACAACCTTACAAGAGCCTCTAACATACTCCTCTGCTTTGGGATAATGATGCCTCATTACTCCATCAGTGGCTAAACGAGCTGCCAAACCAGAAACTTACTTTACAATCAATGCAACCTTAAAAGAAATATGTGTGGTGTTTGTGTGAGTGTTTTATTTGAGTTTTATTTAACATAATAAAATAAAACCTTAAAACATTTAAAAACAGGAAGATGCCTAATTAATAAAATGAAATCAAAGAGATAATATGAAATCAAAGAGTTAATGTCATTTTGTACCAATATTTTTTGGAGAGGGAAAAAATGTTTTAACTGTTTCTGGTGGATAATTGTATTTTACTTTCTAATTTATTAAAAGAGCAGTACTGTGTGATTTTTAAAAAACTTAAAATTGCTAAGAACTGTTTACAGACACAACTATTGAAAGACGAAGAGTATAGTTTTTTCTCCGTGTATATTTTATTGCCGGTTAAGTGGGTAACGTGCATGGATCGCAGATAGAATGTGCATAGGGATTTATGATACTATATTTACTTGAATCATGAGATGTATAAGGTATATGCATACCACAAATCAGAGCTGCTTATCAGAAAAGTTTGGTTGTATTTCTAAGGAGATTTTAATTCCTGATTGTTGCTGCACTCTCAAATGTGCTTTTTATTATGAAGAATTTTAAAAAGCACTCTTCACCAGCCACTATGGGATTTAAGATACTTGGTGATCAAGTTCCATCTCTAACAAGATTTTGGTTGCCCTCTAAAGGATGAAATCCAACAACAGGCTTTAAATAACAACCAAACACAATCTCTGATCTGGGGCTCTGGTTTTGGAGCACATGGATACAAGATGGATCAAACAAAATAAAGAATATTTGAGCACTTTCTTTGTCTTTTTTAGTTATTTTGAAAGGAGATATAGTACATTCAGAAAGTCTTCAGACTCCCTTTACTTTTTTAAACTTTGTTGTGTTGCAGCTTGATTTTTGCCCTCCCATTTTTCTCAAGCTTTTCTGAGACGTTTCTATACCTTGATTGGAGTCAACCTTTGGCAAAATAAACTGACTGGACATGATTTAGAAAGGCACACCTCTCTATAGAAAAGCCTCACAGCTATCAATGCATATCAGCACAAAAACCAAGCCATGAGGTCAAAAGACCTGCCTGCAGAGCTCAGATACTAGCCACAATTTCAGGGGAAGGCTACAAAAACATGCTGCTGCACTGAAGGTATCCAAGAGCACAATGACTTCCAGAACTCTTAAATGGAAGATGTTTGGCACAACCAGGACTCTAGCAAGAGCTGGTTGCCTGCCAAAACTGGGCAATCGGGGGGAAGGTCCTTAGTAAGAGAGGTGACCAGGAACCTAATGGTCATTGACTGAGCATCAGAGATCCTGTGTGGATGTGGGACAACCATCAATGCAGCCCTCCACCTATTTTGACTAAGGTTGAGTGGCCAGTCCAGTGTTACTCCACCGTACTCAACCAGAGCCAAATTGTTGTACAAATACATTTGCAAGAGCCACAATCTACACATGGGAATGTGAATCCCATAATTGCTTAAAAAAAAAAAAAATTACATCATATTAATCAGAACACGCAGAGAGCTTGGTCTTACCTTTGATTTTCTTTAGTCATGAATCTACACATGTACAACCAACAGGAATCAATTATTCTTTAATGTGCCTAGTTGCAACAGTCACTAGTTATTGGTATTCAATTTACCACAAATGCCGTGAGGACTAATGTTGTCTATCCAAAAATTATACTGATGATCCAAGTATTTAAAAGGCTGAAACATATCGTTTGTATAGCAAAGCTAATTTGATTATGGATGTTTGCATTTCTGAATCATATAGTTGACATCCTATCCTTCATGCAATATTCAGAATCTTATCCTATATAAGAAAAGAAGGGTAGAAAGAGAGAGACATTAATGGGTGCATATTGTCATTCACAGATGTCATAATAAGGAACCATACTTATTTTAGCGCATCAAAACTATTTTGCTGTCTTTAGCAAATAAATGAAAGCACTATTTTTTTGTGTTACTGACTGCACAATTAAACATTTTTTCTTTCAAGTTGTTAAAAAGGGCTTGGTCAACAAAGCAAATTCAACCCTAATTTCTACACTACCCTACCCTGGCCAATAATATCTCATTTACACGGCAAAAGTTTCTTTATCCAAAGACTGCTACTTGTGTGAGTTTTGTTTGGTAAGTTTTACATTTTTCTGTTCCTGCAAAAGTAGGAATTATTTAACAATTCCCCTGAATCTAAGGTGCTGAACTCACAATTTTAAAAGATTTTAAAGTACTGTTTGATTGCTATACTCTTCTCCAGATTGGACTACTTTGGGACATTATCTACCTCTGATAACCACTCCAGCTTAATGATGAGTATTAGAATCACTGTAATCTCTCTGCAAAGCTGATGGTAATATGTTGTTTTAGCGACCAAGTAAGTCCTGGTTATTTTAGACCTTTGGTTGGGTTTACGTTCTGTTATTTTTTTTCTCACAAAATCTCAAAACCCTCTTTTGTAAAGTACAGTAAAAAGAGGCATGTTTTAATAAGAGCGGTGTTCTATTATTGAATGTTTGTATACATTTTTCAGGACCAAAAGGGAAAAGCCAATATTATGAGTTTAGGGGTCAAAGGTGTAAACATAGACATCTTTTTGATAACTTCAAATTATGAGATAAGAAGAGTGAAATCAATTTTTGTTGTTTATTTATTTGTCCAAAGGAGGCCACTGCAGATTGCAAAAAGACCTTTATTTTCTCAGGTTTCTGACCCCTGTCTAAGGAAAAGCAATATCAGATGGATTTCTCAGTGACAGTTCACTGTGGATGCCGGGTTTAGGCCTAATGTAGTTTTTATTCAGTTCTGTTTTCATGCAGTGCCCTATGAATAACGAACTTTTGCAATTCATACCACTTTTGGTGCAATTTAATCAACAAATTTCAATGTTGATGAAAATGTTGTATTATGTTTTGTTTTAAATGTTTTATAGTTAACTGTTTGAAACATGAGTCCCTCTTATTCCTATTTTTAAGGAGTTCATGATTAATCTGATGTATACTGATATGATACATATTTCTGGTCCTGAACATGTGGAAGGAAGGAGACCAGAAGGGACTGCAACTTCTTACCTGCTGTGCCTTACTTTACTAATGCAGTGAAGCTTTTCATTGTCTTGAAACTAGTTTAGAATAAACACATACAGTATTTCCATGTTTTATATCATATAATAAATGATCAATCTTTGGTGTTTGAAGTGAGATTCCAGAGAGAGAGAGGAGGGGTCTGGGGGTGTGAGTAAGTGAGGAGGACGCTGCGGGCACTGTTTTGAATCATCAGGCACTGATGCGAAATTTCTCATAAAATCGAGCCTGTTCTGAAAAAATATATGACAGAAAAACATTTGGGTGTCAGTGCTTGATTAAAACAACATGAGCTTGATTTTATTTTTTTTAATGTGCAAAAAATTTGAACGAATTAAACAGACCCAGTGTGCAAAGGCCTTCACTCACTGACCGAAGGACTGACTCACTGATTGACTTAGTTACATACTCACACTTGTCTTATTTTACAGAAAGAGTTGAACACTGTGGTGACAACATGGAACACCCACTGGATCCAGCCAGGTGGAAATGGTTGTGACTTGTATCATGGAAAACCTTTCCTCATGTATCATGCACCAGAACTCTAGCAGGCACAGGACTACCTCCACCCACTGGACCATGACAGACTGGGCATCATCCTGCAACAAAACGTTTGCCATTGAAAAACTGATATCATCTGTGATCCAGATCTTCATGAGCTCTGCATTTTAGTGATGGAGGAGCATAATCTTTAGGCTGGCCACAATGCTGTCCAAGCTACCAGACTTTACAGACAGCCGAGGCCTGTTTCATGAGTTTGTTTTTTAAAATAATTCTCTTGAATCACAATTCAAAAGCAATGTCTGATTTTCGTTGGTTAATTTTCAGTGAGTTTTTATTTATTATCACTTTTGTCAGATTCAAGTTATTTCTGTGACCATTGTAGGTTTTTCTTTCATTAACAGAGGGGTACCAACAGTTTTGTCCATATATATATATATATATATATATATATATAGTTCCGTTATTTTCTAAAATATATCTCTTATAGATTTATTTGTGCACCACTTTGGCAATACTAACATATTTTTAATGCCAATAGTTGCATATTAAATTGAACCGTAATCGAATATGGGTTTATTTAAATAAGCACATAAAACGCACAATGAAACGTGGGTAGTTGATTTTTATATTTAATTTACTTTATTAATAGAACATTGTTGTTTTCAGTGTTGCTGAGCCTGAAAAATTGTATGAGTTACAGAAATATTTAAGATTTCATGAACAGTAATACGACAAATACGATCCTCTGCTGACCCCTTCCGATTTTTTTCGTCCACTGCACCCCCTCCAAACTGAAGCAAAGTGGTATCGCCCATTCATGAATTCAACATGGACGCTTTGCTGCAGTAAAACCACTGTTGAGAAATGTTGAATCAAGTCCAGGGGATGTGATTCAGTCATTGATGCAGAAATATGGATAAACCAATGAGCGGAATGGAGCAAATTTGAGCTCGACGATAACTTTAAGTCACAGACTGCTCTCAGGAAAAGGTTAAACCTCAATGCTTGATGTTGTGAATATGCACCTGTCTGAACTAATGCTAAGTTTTTAACGTGAGCTCTGCGTGTTTGTTTATGTTTACGACAGAATACAGATGGACCCGGGACAAATCACCGGGGTTTACGGGGAGGTTAGCGGTCTCCCAACACCTGTTTCTGCTCATGTGAAGGAGGAGCAGGTCTCAGACGTCCGGACCTTCACTGTGGACGTGGGTGAGTCTCTCTCTCTCTCTCTCCCCCCTCTCTCTCCTACTCACGCAGCCTTTATACAGAAATGAGATTACTGCCTGAAAATGAACGGAAACTAATGGCTGTTTGAGTGGCTGTAGAAAATGTCCACATTAAAATGTGAAATTCTGGCATGATTCAGAAAAAGACCAACAGCCAATCAAAACACTTAACAAAACATGTAAACAAGAATAAGACCTTTAAACTCAGAGATTTGTATTTTGGATGGCACAAGCTCATTCTGTGCAGACTTGGCTCGGCTGACAGCTGGACAAGTGCCAGGTCACTCCTTGAGCACTGCTATGGTTCCCTTGAGCAAGGCACCAAAATCACAACTAACTGGACTTCCCCCACAACCCCTATTCAATAGCCTGTTCAGCAGCTGATGGAGATTTTCAGCAATTCCAGGGCAGGTTTACAGCATTTTAGTTTGATTTCTTGTTAGTGATGGGAAATGCAGCTCTTTTTAGTGATCCAGACCATTTGGCTTGACTCAGCAAAAAGAGGCGGCTCTTTTGGCTCCTAAACGTATCTTCATTCAGGAATCAGTTTGGCTTTATTTGACCTGCCAATTTAAGTATTGTTGTAACACAGGGTTCATATTTGGGCAGATGTTTTACTCCAACTATGTTCAGTTTTTAAAATTGATGAAAATCTAAAATTATTTTACAAAATCTACTATCTCCCCAAAACACCTTGTAGGTCAGATGACATCACTGGCTGGGATACATGACACACCTGACATTAAACATTAATGTAACACCAAAAGTCTTTACTGCATGGTGTATCTATAGTAGAGGATAAAACACCATCCCTACGGATAAATCAAATAACACACACAGTTTAAATAAAAATAATATTAATAGCTATAAGAACCTAAAAAAGAACCTGCTCTTTGAACTGGCTTGTTCATGAATGACCCATCACTATTTCTTGTAAAGATTACCACGGGAATACAGAGAAGAGACACAGATTTAAGCTACATGTCAACCTATCAGCTCCTCTCTCTGTCATACTGTTTCACACACCCAGGCATGGCTGCTCCTCCTGCTCTCTCTCCTCCGGTTGTTTAAACAGACAGCAGGTTAGACACACGTGAACGCACATGCAGGTGAACACACACACACACCGGGTGCTGTGTGAACACTAATCAGTTATGATAGCTTTTCTCACATAAAAACAAGAGAAATGACATAATGAAACTGTCTTATTTAAAACTGTTTGAGTCCTCCTCTTTATTCTCGAGTTTCAGGAAAAAAAAGGCCAAAAAAATGGATTTTTCCTCTCAGGAATGAAGACACTGTGTTCCAAATTAATATGCAAATAGGACTCCAAGACATTTGATTTTTAGTTCTTGAATTAACGTTTTCAATTTTGCTGCTTTTCCTGTCAGTCCTATCACTGACATCAATCTCAGACAGGTTTGGTCATTAATTTGCCAGGTGAGCCTGATTAAAGGGAAACTATTAAGGCAGTTGTTCCAGATTATTAAGCAAACCACAGGTTTGATGCAATGTAGGGGAAAAGAAAGATCTTCCTACAGATGAAAATTGTGAAATAGTGCAGTATCTTGTGAAAGGTATGACAACACAGATATTTCAGGAAAAATGAAGAGAGATCATCATATTGTGAAAAGATTTGTGAGTGATTCAGAGCACAGTTGGGTTTTTCACATATAGGCATATTAAAGAAAGTTTCTGTAAGGTGAATTCATCGTATGAAGAGAGCAGCTGTGAAAAATCCACTGATGAGAAGCAAACTGGTATTTGAAACTGTTGGTGCCTCTGGAGCCCAAGAACCTCTGGATGCAGGACCCTCCAGAGGCTTGCTGATGTGCTTAAATCTGTATTTCATCCACCCTTAACCAATGCCAACAACGAGAAATGATTGCAATGGGCTCAGGAATATATGAAGACTAATTGTCAGACAGTTTCATTCACTGATGAATGCTGTGCTACACTGGATGTTCCAGATAGATGGAGTTTTGGATGGTGGGTGGAAGGCCACCATGTCCCAACAAAGCTGCAACATCATCAAGGAGAGAGTGGAGTGATTTTTTGGGCTGGAATAATAGGAAGTGAGTTGGTAGGTCCCTAGAAGGTGCCTGAGGGTCCCCTCCATGGAGGCCAGCATCTTGGATTTTTGCATTTTGCTCATTTGGTAACACTGAAGAAATCGAATAACAGATAGACATTTTTAATTACTTCCACTGGTTGCCACAGTTTCCACCAGAGAAATTAGCAATGATTCTCAGTTTTACACACTGTACCTTTAAGGTGCCTGAAGGTGTCAAAATGACCTTCAGCAAAATATATGGAGTTATTAACTGCACATTGGCAGCCAAGGTATAAAAAGAAGAACTGGGACTTCCAGATTATTATCATTCTCATGCAAGATGACTTGATCCACAGCAGCAAGCCTTTGTTGTCCATGATAACAGCAACACTGTTTGTAATACTAGCATTAGTAAAAGTGGCAATTAAAAGAACAATGTATTAAAATGTATACAAGTAATTATAGCCATTCAAGTTGAGCAGTTCTTGAAATTACATCCCCTAAAATATCAGAATACCCCCTGGTGGGCTGGCAATGTTTTTTTTAAAACTGTTTAGTTATTTAGAAAATGACTATTTTTAAGTATACCACATATTGTACATCACCAGAAAGCTCTGATTCTCAGGATTCTGGCCATGCTAACCATTCAAGGAAAAACCACCACAGCAGCCAGAATTAATGTATTTGTTAGGCTACAAACATACAATGTTAAAAGCAAAACAGCTCACCACTAGATGCTTATTTTACACACCTACAGGTACAAATGTTGCATAGTAAACATTTTTTTAAGATTTTTATTTTGTCTCTGCCACATAAAGACCAAATCTGATATCATAGAAGGCCAAGAATTAATATAAACCACCCTTTGGTGATGTCTACAACCCCCAGAATGTGTTTAGGTTTCGTGACAGGCTACTGTCAAAGGCTGGTCAGAGATCTTGTCTTAAAGGGTTTAGAAAGATTTAGAGACTACCCATCTGTTTGTTTGGGATAGTACCAGTCTACCTCACTGTTGTTTATTGTACAGCTGATTGGATTAGGTGTTGGGGTGAGGACACTTCCCACCTGTGAGACATGCTTTTGCGTATTCAGCCAAAACAGAAGTTTAAGAGGTCTTGGCATTACAAAATGAACTCCAAACATTGCTGCATTCATCTTAAAGTAACAGAAATTGATAAAAAGTCTCCCTGTTTCTACACCCAGAGTGGAGCCAGAACGATCTGGTCCGAGGCTCCAGGTTTTGCTACTCACAGACGTGGACTCTGATCATAGACCACAACAACCACAAGAGCATCCGGACTGTCCTAACACCTGGATCATGTGTTCCTATTTCTGGAGAGTTAGTATACACACCTACACTTACACATCCACGCATACAACCCATGATACTATGAAAGGCTGGCGTGCTCCTTACATGATTTTTGTACAGCTGATTCTGTGAATTACCCTGAAATTCTAAAATTCTCAGGAACAATATGATAATCTTTGTTGTCTCCCTGATTTAGCTTGTCTTGTTCTTTATAAATTTTAGACAGTTGTGAATCATATATGGACAAGGCTGTCACAGAGCCTTATATAAGATAAAGTTTGTCTACACTTACTGGAAAAGACTGATACCTTTAAACATGCTTTCTCTCTGATGGCCAACAGAGGGCGACTAAAATAATGCAAAAAAAATTCAGATTATATGGAAGTCTTTCAGACACTATATTCATAGTTGTGTCATTAGATGACTGACTAAAATGTATCCTAGTAATTTGGAGTTAAAGGGCCTGAACTTCACCTCTTCATGAAGTGATTAAAGGAGTAACTTTTATGTGGGTGCAGATGAAGGTGCACTGAACTCTTAAACTGATCGGCTTTAACTACAGGATGCAGTGAAAGTTTGCTTTTCAGTCACATGATAAGTTTCTAAAGCTAAAACACTCACAGTGATCTAATGTGAGCTTTGATTTCTCTGTAGGTTACTGAGTGGACACTCACCCATCCAAGGCCTGCGGGCCGTTGTCAGGGAAACAGCTGGCCACCAGCTCCTTGAGGTGAGAAACACAGACTGCAATATCTAATATTTTCCCCTGTAATATTGGTGTTTGAGCATTTTGACAGATGGTTTGAGTTTCTGGTTGTTTTTGTGTAGATATGGGACCAACATGGCCTGAGGAAATGTCTCAATCTGACTGCTCTCAACAAACATGGCAGAGTGTACGATGATGGTGGGACATTTTTACTTTGGGGGGGCATGCAGAAAAAATACATGCTTATATTGTTGCACATTCACAATAACCTGTTGTGTTTGTGTTTATAGCTCACTTTGGCTGTTTGTCGTGGTCAGAATGTGAGGATAAACTGCTGTATGTCGCTGAGAAGAGCAAGACCACATCAGAAATACAGGTATAACTCACACTGACACATCACTCCTGATGGGAATGATGTTTAAGTGGAGCTACATGTAGCCTAACAAATGATTAAGTATAATAAACATCAGTTATTATCTGATCATTAACATCAAAGTATAATGTAGTAACTTTCTTCTGCTTCATGTCTTACAGGACAGGAATGTGTACTGGGAAGACTGGGGGGAGGCTCTGACCAATAAAAGCAGTCCTGTGATCTGTGTGGTGAATCTGCAGAGCGGCTCAGTCAGCGTGCTGCAGGGCGTCCCACAAGAAGTCTGTCCTGGACAGGTGAGAGAGAAGCACTTTAAGCTACTTTATTTGACAGGGATTTTTTTTAGAGGAGGGCTAAGTAGTAGAATTGTCTTAATACTAAAGGTGGACTGATTATAGCTGGTGGCTGATATCAGTGCAGATGCTTTTTTATTTCTCTCTTGTGTAACACTCCCATAATGCCGACATTTTCTCTCATTTCTAAAACAAGAAAACAGATTAGAGTTTGTCCAACAGGTCACATCTTCTGGCCAAACTTTTTTCTCTGAACATGCAGTTAGGTGTGCTAAATGAAAACAAATAGATACAACACAACAGATAAACATCTGCTACTGACATCTGTTCATGCCACATTATTTTAAGGAAGGAGCCGATTTTGACGAATACTGATTTTAACCCAGTGCATCTGTGCATCCCTACTTAATACCAGACATTTTTACTTCAATATGATACCTGTAAATATCAAACAATATCAACAACATGTTCCAGAACAGGGCAACAAAAATAAAAGTCCTAGGCACACAGTATTGGATGATTTCAGGATCATAGCACAAATTGAGTTTATTACCTAGTACATTTATGTATACAAGCAATGTGTCTGTGTTTCTAGGGAAAAACACTTTCTAAATTGGGCAGTTTTTATGAACCAGGTTGTTTCTATGTGTTTCTGCAGTTTATATAGTGTCACTACTTCTCTTTCTGTAATTGAGAAACATCATATTTGCCAACCTGAGAATCTGAATGAGTCACTGCTGCTCTTTATCTGTCTCTTGCAGAAAAATTGTGTTTTTTTTTACACTTGTGTACTTTTCAGTAATTTCAATCATTTAAAGAATAGAATTTAATGGAGATGTTTTTTTAACACAACTGGTGCTGGAAGGCAATAAAGTATTAACATTATAAGCCATTATAGGTAGTGCTTTACATTACCACTTATTATTAACAGTATTTACATGTGGCTTTGGATGATAAGGAAATCTTCTCTCTATTTTTTGCATATTTTAGGGTGTATTGACTAATGAGTACAAAAGTTTTTGAATTGCTTTTAAGATCGCTTCTTCCAGCAACAGTTTTATAGGCTGTCATGTCTTTAAAGTAGTCCATATTCTGACCCAAGATGTCTACTTTAAGTACCCCTGAAAGGCTCAGATTGCTTTCCTGTGACTTCTAACATTTTAGAAAGGATCCATACAGAAATGAACATTCAAAGAGTAAGATGCTTTTTTATTTAAGCTGGAAACAGACAAACCCATGTGGCACCTCTGACAATTACAAAGAATGCTGGCATTGCTTTGAAACTGTTCAATAGGTAATACCTCTTTGTACTGGCATATGTTTACAAATAATGTTTTGGATAAACTTACCATCTTAACACCAGAGTTGCACTAACCTTAACAAACTAAACTAATGACAGCTGTTGACCAGCAACTAAATGATGCCCCTTGACCCTATATACACCTGAAATCTTAAAATAAAAAGACACAGAACTGAGGTCAGGTTTAAGAATACAGAAATTCCTGTTTTTTGGTTTAAAAGCCAGAGATGATTGATACAATAGGAAATTATAAGTTCTTGCTTTTGTCCATACATGTTTTATTGCTTTTCTTTGTGTTCTGGTATGTTGACAAAAAAGGCTCTGTGGGCTCCAGGCGGTCAGTCTGTGATTTTTGTTGGCTGGTACCACAAACCTTTCAGACTTGGACTGAAATTCTGCTCCAACCGCAAGTAAGATGGATAATGCTTTGTTTTCTGCCTCATCACAAGTCAGCAAGAAAAACAGCAGATACATCAACAAAAACTATAGCACGCAGAGTACATTTACAAACAAGGAGACTAGTCAAACTCTGATTTATTTGCATCAGGGCCTTAAACTGTGTCTAATTTTGTGCCTCTTTCTCTTAATATCGTGTTTCAGGTCAGCGTTATTCAAGCTCGACCTGGATGGAAACTGCGGTGAATAGTTTTTCTTTGTTAGTTTGTTAATGAATCAAACCAAGACACTCTGGGCTCTGGTCATGTGATCCTTGTTTTTTTTTTTGTCCTTCATTTTTACCAGAGTGTCTGTCAGGGGATGACCTGTCAGTGTCCTGCCCCAGGCTGAGTCCTGATGGGTCCACACTGATCTTCTTGCAGGGTCGGGTGTTCGGCCCTCACAACCAGTGCCTCAGTCTGCAGCAGGTGTGTACTGCTTTGTTGTTATTGTGGTTTTTCACTCATGTGTCTGTGCTTCTCTGAGCAACAAATGAACAGGCTGAGGCTCTCTCAGCCTTTTAGCTTTCATAAAGCAGGTATTAGAACGTGTCTATTTGGTGCTGTTTTATTCAGATGGCAATCATTTTAATGCATTTTTTTTTCATTGAAAAAATGAAACTGACATTTTTTATTTTTACCTGAACTGGCATACTTACTTTTTAATTTATACACTTAATTTTTTTAACCTAATAAACATTTACTTTTTAGTAAATCTTATGTTTTGATCTATGTTGTATTTGAGCATGTTCATAACATGTTTTAGATATAAGGGTAGGTTGAATATTGCAAAAGCAGGAGTTAATGCCTGAAAACAAGACAAAGGCAATTCTGTGAAAAAAAAGAGAGATATTAAATGGGAAAGACTACAGCCTAATGTGTTTTGTATCTTAATGTAATTTTTGCATTATGATAGTGCTCTATTTTTAACTTGTAGAGCACTTTGAAATTTCCTATGTATTAATGAAGCTTAATAAATAAACATGTTGCCTTAACTCCAGCTAACAATGACCTTTCTGTTTAACCTCCACAGTTGGACTTAAAGAGTGGGAAAGCCTCCACACTATTGGATATTGTCAACAGACCACAGCCTGGTAGGTCTACTAGCAACAGCAAAGCTTACGGGGCAAATGTAGGCAAAACAGTATCATGAGAATTTGGCTGTTCATTGTCTCATGATGCTGTAGAATTACAACTTTGGTGACTCTGACATTTTTCTCACTGTCATCAGTTTAAAGTTCCAATTTGCTTGATTGATTGGCTTATAATGAAGTAAAAAGTCAGGCATCTGAAAAGGAGAACTTTTATAAACATTACTCAGTATATGTGGTGTGTCCCCCCCCATTTATCATAAAAGAAATATACACATTGTCTTGCATAAGTATTAAAATCATTCTGAAGTGTGACTGATCTGAAAACAATTATTATAAAATAAATAAAGTAAGTGGGAAAAAAGAAAATGCAGTCCAAATAATAAAACATCCTTTGTGCATACAAATGAACCTGATATTTAGTACTTTCAAAAGGCTAAAAGAATAACTCTTTTACCAATTCCTAGTTTTATCCTTTTTTAAAAGACCTAATTATCATCTCTCTTAAGCTGCTATTATCTTGTTTGAAGTTATAAATGCCCGGTTTTTGTACTAAATGACTGTTAGGGTAAGATATGGTAAAAAGTTGCTCCTCTCCATGCGTTTGTGTTCCAGGTGAGTTTGCAGGTGTGTATGAAGCTCTTCCCTCCTGCTGCTGGTCTGCAGACAGTCAGAGAGTGGTGTTCAGCAGTGCCTGCAGAAACTGGAAGGTAAACAACCACAGGAAAGACAATAGCTTGGCATAAATATTCACCATACTGGAGCCATTCTCTGGAATCTTTACAAAAGCAGAAATGTAAAAACCACAGATTGTGTCAATCAGTGAGCCTAAGAGGGCCTGCCAGGTGGATTTCATGAAAGTCTGGATAGATAGTCGTTTATTGTCATTGCGTTGCATTGTAAAAACACAACGTAATTATGTTTGGCAGTCTCCTCTGTAGCATCAAACACAGTCGTCCAAGCGGTGGTTACATATCCGCAGCCTCACGTTATTCATCCTGCTGGCGAGGGAGCGGGCACCTGGGAGAAAGATATTCAGTACAAAAGTTTGTGTGGGGCTGCTCTTAGCCTAGCCTGCAGCCCAGCTTGTTTGCCCCGCTTCTGCCCTCTCGCACAACGCTGTCTCTGTCTCCTGTCCACCCGGCTGAAGGTGTCGTGCTGCTTGGCATCCTCCTCCTTTCAGTCTCTCCTGTTCTCTGGATAATCTCTGTCGGTAAAGATGTAAACTCTGTGGGCACACTGTCAGTTCATCAGTGATGGAGTGCCGGGCCACTGCGTTCCTACGCGCCGCCCCATGCTACCTCAGTAGGTAGCATTCAGTAGTGTCCTGTTGATCAGGCAGTCTTCTGTGGCAGTTACTGGCAGTTAGTCAGGAGTTGTAGTTGAGACTCAGGTCTTCTTTTTCACCTTTTTTGGGTTTTTCTTGATGGAAATTTCCCATTCTTTCTCTCAGAGGTGTCCTGTACCATCCATCTTCTTTGTTTTCATAGGTTTCAAAATATTTTGTCAACTTAATTATGAAAAAACACTACAGGACCAAGATATAACTCAAGAGTGCATCTTTCTTGCTGCCAACTGCTCTAACCAAGCAAACTGTCTAACCAGCTCGCTTCATTTTCAGGATAAAGTCAGTCATTGTGATTAACACTGACTTTACAGTTGTGTTCAAATAATTAGTGGACCAACACCAGCAGATGCCAGGGCAGCCCAAATCATCACTGACTGTGGAAACTTCACACTTGACTTCAAGCAACATGGGTTCTGTGCCTCTCCACTCTTCCCCCAGACTCTGGGACCTTGATTTCCAAATGACATGCAAAATTTTAAAAAGAGGACTTTGGACCACTGAGCAACTGTCCAGTTCTTTTTCTCCACAGCCCACACTTGTCTCTGGTTCAGGAGTGGCTTGACACGAGGAATGCCACATTTATAGCCCATGTCTAGGATTCATCCGTGCGTAGTGGCTCTTGATGAGCTGACTCCAGCCTCAGTCCACTCCTTGTGAAGCTCCCCCAAATTCTTGAAAGGATTTTGCTTGACAATCCTCCCAAGGCTGCGGTTATCCCTTATGCTGGTGCACCTTTTCCTGCCACACTTTTTCCTTCCACTCAACTTTCTATGAATATGCTTGGATACAGCACTCTGTGAACAACCAGCTTCTTTAGCAATGACCTTTTGTGGCTTACCCTCCATGTCGAGGGTGTCAGTGATTGTCTTCTGGACATTGGTCAAGTCTGCAGTCTTTCCCATGAAGACTTTGAGAGACCATTTAAAGGCAACCTTTGCAGGTGTTTTGAGTTAATTAGCTGATTAGGGTGTGACATCATGACTTTCCTATATTGAACTTTTCAGAATATTCTAATTTTCTGCAACATTGAATTGACACTGAATATTTTGGGAGTTTGTATGAATGAATCTACTCTTGGTAAACAAAATCACTGCTTTTTCCCTCTCTGTTTTTCTCAGGATCTCTATATGGTCGACAGAAGCACAAGCAAAGTTTTCTCCCTCTCTGATAGTAAGAGTCCATCCTCTCCTCCTCCTCCTCCACCTCCTCCTCCTGTTTCTCTTCTGGTCTCATCTCCATCCTTACCTTTCCCTCCTCCCCCTTCACCCTCTTCTGTTTCTTTATCATCTCTACTTCTTCCTACTCCAAGCTCCCCTCTCCCTCCTCCTCCCCCTCCTTCCTTTTCTACGCTACTAGCTCCTCCCCCTTCCGGTGACTCTCACCTTTCTCCTTCTCCCATCTCCCCTAGTCTTCCACCCCCACCGTCTCCTCTCCCAGCAGTTTTAGTCCCTGTTCCTGAATCTCTCCCTCATCTTCCACCTCCACCCCCTCCCTCTCCTTCAGCTCACCTTCCTCATTCAGATCCTCCTTTCCTTCCTCCTCCTCCACCTCCACATCTTCATCATCAAGACCACCAGAGAGAGCAGGAAGGTATGACAAGACCAACAGATTCAGTATTTCTGAAAAAAAAAAAACTTATAAAATACCTTTAAAATAAAAGTGAAAAGTTGCAGAGAGCCAGAGGTTGCTTTAAAGTAATGCAATAGGACTGAAGCTATCTGACGGGATTAAATCTTGAACAAAAAAAGGATTACAGGTAGGTTATTGGATAAAATCTGTTAATCCAATCTGGGCTTTAATCTGGATAAAACCTACACTTTATGTTCAAAACTTTCTAGTAGGATTTGGATTACTCTGACAGGAAAAATCAGGATCTTTCTGATCACAGTAAAGCTCTGGGTTTAGACAGGATTACAGAGAGAAAATGTAAGAAATTATTTAATTATTGAATCAAAAAATATTTTGCAGGGTATTTGATACTTAAGACATTTTAAGTATATGTTGAACAGGGATGCTGTATTGCTTTTGTAAAAAGGTAGATAAGGTGCATGTAGAGTATGAAGCCTATGTCCTTAATAAAATATTAATCAAAAAGCTTCAGTTTCATAATCTTAAAAAGCTGATCGATTGGTCCGTGTTTTCAGGCAGATCCTTTTGCAAAGCTTCAAGCTGAAATATTCGCTTCTGGTCAGAAAATGAGAGGACCAGTCATTTCAGTAGAAAGAGGCGGTAATTACAGTCATGGTTTAGTTGAATTACAAACCTCTAAACAAGGCAACCAGGAAAGAGATTAGCATGGATGTAACTATACCGACAGTTTTTTCAGAGTTGACAAATTTCTTCCTCAAGAGAACAAAGAACTGCACTGAAATTAATATTTTTTTTTCTTGAGAGTGAGAGTTTAATTTACCAGCTGGTTTAACTGATAGTGAACAACAATAACGGTTGGCTGCCAAGTTTGTATTTTGTAGTTTATTTCCAGATGTGGAGCACACCTACTATGTTGTATGTTTTCTTTGTCTGACTGTCCCATAAAAAATGTGACGGGCATAAATTCCGTCCAGTCACCCTCGAAGTTAAGGTTATGTCCTAGCATAGAGGGGGTGGCTTCGCCATGCCAGAGCTCACTGTCTTGCCCTCCTGAGGTGTCGTGGTGCTAACTGACGGAGTGTAATTATTTTCAAATTACTGTAACTGAGGGCGCACTCACACAAGGCATCTGTACTCATGCTGTGCTGAAGCCATCATTTTTCTCTAGAATAAAGATCTAGAACATAGAACAAACATACAACAAAAGTATCTTACTTTTCATATTTTTGTAAATATTTTTCTTATTTGAAATGAGAATGAGATAAAATGATCATTTCCTTCAATACAACAATTCAAATCACACTTTAGCTAGATTTTACTTTAGCAGAACTAAAATCACTAGGTTGTAAATCTACTTTAGTAAAAGTAAAAAGTATTTCATTTAAAGCTTAATCAGACTACTGATTACCAAGTAGCTACCCTTTGATACCAGAGGGGATTTTCAGTATAATAAAATCTGCAATACCAACAGAATATGAATCCCCAGCTAGCTGTTTTGGTAATGGCATACCTTTATAAAAAGGTGAAATGTCGCAGCTGTTTTTGGATGTAATGTGAAACCATTTTCCTGTTATGTGGCACTTACTGTCATTTGTAATCCAAGCCAAACAGCTGGCCAGTTTAATGTCACTGACAGAAAGCTTGGGTGCCCTCTTTTTGATTTTGATTTTATTTTTTACTTAGTAATCAATGCTTTTTAAAATGTAGTAAAATTCAACACTTATCTCTGGATACAGGGGTTCCCAAACTTTTCAACCCCAAAAATAACAGCATCAGAGTTCAGGGACCCCCACCTTCCCTTGAGGGGCATAAAGCGCATGATGTTGCTCAAAGCATCACATACAAAATTTGCATTTTAGGTAGTTTTTATAACTTTTACTTACACTTAAGCACAAATATCACTTTATAACTACATTTTTATTTTAAATTGGACTCATTTTAACAATATCTTTTGCAATAATATATAAAATTTATGATTTTAAATCATACTAAATTTCTCTGAAAGTATCCCGCGACCCTCCTGCGTGTCCTGACCCCCCACTTTGGATACCACTGCCTGAATATACTTAAGTAAAAATTAATTACTAGTTTTAAAAAGTACTTGGATTAGTACAAGTACACGAAAAGTTACTTGATTACAGTAATGTTAGTAAATGTGATTTATTTTCCACCCCTGAAAATAGGAAAGTGTTATCCACATCTGTGCTGTTTTTTTGCACAAAGCTTGGCAGTGTATTGTCAACAGCCGGTTAGTTTAATAACGAAATGTAAAATTTCTCCTTAGGGCTCACTGAATCTTCAAGTCCACATTTGTTTCCACTTTATCATCTGTCTCATCTTCCATCTTTCTTCCTACTCTACTTTCTATGTCTTTATTCTTGTCTTTGTTGTGTCTCTGGTTGCCTCATGTCCTCTGCAGATCTCTCTGATGTCTCCAAAGTTTATGGCAGCTGGAAGCTGCTGACAGTCCAGAAGGACCTGATGGTCGTCCTCTGCTCCAGCCCTAACACTCCTCCTACTCTGGTCAGACAATGCACACAGATATCCTGCAAACTGCTTTTATTGAAAGGATTTTTTGGTTGCTTCTTTATAAAGGACAACATGTGTTTGTGTGTTTTCAGAGGGTGGGTTTCCTCCCCTCAGTAGGTGATGCTGTGACCTGGCACACACTGCAGAAGCCGATAAAGACCTTTGACTTCCACTGGAGAGTTCTAGATGTTACACCTCCACCAGAGGAAGAAAACACACAGTATAGTGAGCATTACAAACACACATATGCTCACACAATGAAAAAAATAAACATTAGTTTGTAGGTATAAATTGCGATAGTTGGTAGCTATTGTCACATACACTCCTCCATTCCTTACAGCAGGGTGTTTCCCTTATCTGCTGGCAGAGTGTGTCACTGGCAGCACCTGCAGAAATTGTAGATTACAGCCCCGAAACTAAAGTGCATAGTTTGGCAGTATAATGACTGCCAAAGAGTAATTTGAAATATTCACAGCACTGATATTCTAGTGGTGAGGATCATTCTGGTGAGCAAAATGGTGTAAAACAATTTCATTATATGCACAAAGATCACATGAGTCATGCATCAGTCATATTATGTGACTGCCATCATCACTAGCTGCATTAACACATCAGTTTAACTTGATTTTTTATGCAGAAATTGTACTAGCAGGCTAGCGTTAAGGTTTAGGTGAAAGTTAATCTTTTTGCAAACACCCTGAAAATTTCCAGTGTGCAATCCATGTTTAAAATACCAAATGGTTCCTTCAAAATACAATTTTTGGTATCATCTTGATTTGCTGTCTTGCCCTATCTTTCTTCTGGCTTACTGTCTTTCTTTCTCTTTAGCTGGTTTAGACTTCAGTTCTGTCCTCGTTAAACCATCTCATCCTCTCCATGAGGCCAAGACACCTCTGATTGTCTTCATCCATGGTACGAGTCTGCACTTCTCTTACCTAATGGTTTCCGTATAGAATCAAATCATATTAAAATAAATCCTTAAGTGTTATACTATGGATTTCTTTTCATGTTTGCCTCTCCAGGTGGCCCACACTCCCAGTTTCCTGCAGAGTGGAACTGCACAACAGCTGGACTGACTAAACTTGGCTTTGCTGTGCTCATGGGTGAGAAACATGTAATCCTCTCAAACACACGTTAGATTTATGAAACAATGGAAACACTCTTACCAGTGTTACGTCAGAAACACTAAGGCCCTGTCCACATGGAGGCTGTAAATACTACTTTTTGAAACTGGGTCTCAGAGTGAACAAATCTGTAAACACTTACCGTTTCTTCTCCGTGTGGACAGCCAACCGCGCCTTTCTTGAAATGATTATGTCATACACAGTATAGCCCACTTAAGCTGCATTAGCATGTCAAACCAAAAACAACTATGGCGGATTACAGGGCTGTGTTTGTGCTGCAGAAGCTACTGAGCTTATTATGGCTTTCACAGCAAAATCTGATACTCCTTTACCACCAGCGAGAACAGCATACACCAGATGTTCTTAAATCCACTGCAGAAAACAACCAGAAGGGCAACCAAGAGAAAGTTTGGAGCAGTTTTCTGTGATCTTCTTCTCTCTTTTGGTGCATTTCCGTAGCAGCATTACAGTGCCACTTACAGGCTTGGCATATATACGGAGCATTTTCAGTGGTTTTCAGTGGTCCATGCTTACGTGGACATTTCCTGAAACAATCCTGTCTGCAGAAATTTTTTTCAAAACAAAATGGAAATATTTCGTTTTATATGTGGACAGGGCCTAAATGTGGAACTGACAGCAGCTGACTGTTTGCTTTGGCTTATCAGATTGTTTAAGCTTAAAGGGAAGGTTTTTCTCAGCACTGCTAGAGCTGTGCTCCTGGTAATTAGCACAGTTAAATTTGTTCAAAAGCAATTTATTCATATTAGCATGAATCTGAATATGAGGGTGAAGCTTTATGTGATAAAGGAGGAGGCTGGGGTGGAGGAGATGGAGATTAATACTAGCAGAGATTAGTGAAAAGTACATCCTATTTAAATACACCTCTTGAGAGAAAGAACTGTGATTGGCTGTGGGAGCTAGGAGGCGATAATTAGGATCAGCTGGCTGTCAGCTGACTACTGTGTCCTGCATGAACTAATGTTAGGCTTCATTTTCAAAAACCCTTATATTACTTTTGAGCTAAATTCAGTGTAGAGGCAAAAAGGAAAACAGGAGCTTGTTTACAGACAGGCATGCATGATTAGATCACTGCTCAAAGTGTTAACACCATACCATGATATTGCTCTTTTCTTAACTTATTGAGACTGTTACATACTGGGCCAGATTTCTTTAATAAACACACACTGCTGTATGTCATATGGTTTTAATTTTGATCTTCAGTGAATGTGAAAGCCAAATTGTGTCATCCCTTTCTATTAGTAGAAGCATAGTAAACTATTTTTTTCTTTGTCACTGATCTAGTTTTAAAAAGATATTTTGTGTGCACCCTTTTCTCTCCCCTGGTATAAGCTGTCTTCCTTCCTCCTCCTAGTGAACTACAGAGGATCCAAAGGGTTCGGTCAGGACAGCATTTTGTCCCTCATTGGTCGGATTGGAAGCCAGGATGTTAAAGATGTGCAGGTAATACCCCATAGAGTCCTTGATAGAAAGTAGGTGGTTTCAAAACTGATAAGAAATACAGTTGTTGCATCCAGGTAGAAGACTGACACTACGGTATTTTAATCAGCTCACCTTAAAAATGTCTCGACATTTTTTTATGTACCCAGACAGCTGTCTTAACTGCACTACAGTCCGATATAACGCTCGATCCCAAACGCTTGGCTGTGATTGGTGGTTCTCATGGAGGTTTCCTGGCTTGTCATCTGGTTGGTCAGTACCCAGACTTCTACAGAGCATGTGCAGCCAGGAACCCTGTCATTAACGCTGCTACCTTACTGGGCACCAGTGACATCGTGGACTGGTAAGACATTAGCACTGATAGTCAGCTTGTCCATCCTCTGCAGTACATCCTGACCACTGTAAAGTTTGAATCTTTCCTTTGTGTCTGCAGGCGTTACAGCAGTGTGGGCTTTCAGTATTCCTATGATCAGATACCCACCCCTGAAGCTCTGACTGCCATGCTAGAGAAGTCTCCAATCACACATGCTGCTCAGGTCAGACACACATTTATGCCAATTACTGTCTTCATTGATAATGAACAAATGATCAACATTAGCATATAGAATATAGAATACAGTCAGCAACAATCATTGTACATAAGAGCTCAAAACTAAAATAATTAAATGGGAATTTAGAAAAGGTTTGTTGTGTCATTTAGTATCAGTGGATATCTGAGCTGAATAGTAATGCAAAAAGACAGGATTTAGAAATATTACATTGAATTTACACAGAAATCCATCACTGGTCAAGCTGTAATTACAGGTTTTTTGTGTTTTGGTTGCATTTGAGCAAAGGTCAAGAGTCTGTTTCATAGAGTTTGGTGGTAAAGATTTGCAAAGGTCAGGAGTCTGTTTCATAGAGTTTGGGGGTAAAGATTTGTATTTGATTTAAGAAACTGACAAGAAACCTTGTAGTGTAAATGTTTGTGCTCTCTTTTATAGATCAAAGCTCCAGTGCTGCTGATGCTGGGAGCCAGAGACAGGAGAGTGTCTCCTCATCAGGGTCTGGAGCTTTATAAAGCACTGAAAAGCAGAGAGTCACCTGTCAGGTACAGTCAACATCTAACACAACCAAAACACAAGCATCAACCAAACTCAACCAAGGCTAAGGATGCTGGTTATTAAGACTAACTTTGTCTTATTTTTTGTTTGTGGAGGTTGTTATGGTTTCCGGAAGATGGACATTCGCTGTCTAGGGTGGACACGCAGGCCGACTGCTTTCTTAACACAGTGTTGTGGCTTCACCAGCATTTCTGAGTTCAAGTAAATACTCATACATAAACAGATACACATCAACCGTTCTGCCGATTTGTTGAAGGACTTACAGAGCTGCCGACATCATAAATAAAGAAGATCTTTAATGAACGTTAACCTATCACTGCCTTTTTACGTACAAAAACATACTCTGTATGCAATTTTGTAAAATATTTACAATTAAAAGCACATAATAAAGTGAATTTTTTAATCCTGTATATATTCTAGATCATAATTTTAGCATCACTTTCAATGTTACTTTCAAAATTTCCTGCAAATTATTTAGGATCTTCATCCATGCAACATCCATTACTCTTTTTGCATCTTAGTTTTCAGTACAATAAGTCTCAATTTTTGTTTTTTTTTCTAACTCTAATAGCAACTATTTTTACCTTTTTCAACACAAGCAGCATGTTGTGCACAGTTTTTATCATACACAGCATTTTAAATATAATTTTCAGCTCTGTGTTCATCGTTTTCATCACTATTTCCATTTTTAGTTTTCCGAGTCATCATTTTTCATCATTTGTGGCACAATCCACATCATTTTTTGCAACTTCTTTTTACATGTTTAGCACAATTTCATCATTTTCAGCATGATCATCATTTTACTCACCATTTCTTGCTCTTTTATCATCCTTATAATTCTTGCCATATCTTCAGCTTTTTAATGTCATCTTCATAACATTTTACATTTTGTCTATTTAGTCCCTGTAGTCATTATTTTTGATGATAAAGCTTTATAGGTTTTATAACTGCAAATATTTGTCAGGGCAGCCAATTGTTTTCTGTGGCCGTGATTAGTTTTTGTAGTATTTCTACTACAAAGTCTTGATTTATTCCCGAACAACTACACTATATGGATAAAAGTGTTAGGGCACACCTGTTATTATTAAATTCAGGGGTTTCAATCAGACTTGTTGCCACAGGTGAATAAAATCAAGCACCTAGCCATGCAGTCTCCATTTGCAAATATCTGTGATACAAAATGTGTCATTCTGAAGAGCTCAGTGACTTCAAGCTTGGTACTGTGATTGATGCCACCTTTGCAACAAGAAAGTCTGTGTAATTTAATCTCTGCTGGGTATTCCACAATCAGCTGTAAGTGATATTATTAGAGAGTGTGGTCTGATGTGAAAAAGTTGCCAATGCCCCAATAGTTCAATAGCTGAAGAGTTCTGCTGTGGAGAACCTCAAATGGCATTAATGTGAGTATAAAACTGTGCAGTGGGAGCTTTGTAGAGTTGGTTTCTATGGCTGAGCAGCTGCAAGCAAGCCTCACATCACCAAGTCTAATTCCACATCTGGGTTTGGGGGATGTCGGGAGAGTGTTACCTTCCTGGCTGCCGGTAACATTCTGCAGGTGTGCCAACTGTGAGTTTAGTGGAGGAGAGATAATGTATGTGGCTTTTTTTCAGGGTTTGGGCTAGGACCCTCATCTCCAGTGATGACCAAGCTTAATGCTTCAGCATACCAAGGGAATTTTGAAAGGTCCTTTTCTGTTCCAACAAAAATGTGCCCAAATGCATAGAGCAAGCACTATAAAATCAGGATCTGATGAATTTGTTGTGGAAGAACTTGACTGGCCTGCACAGAGCCCTGACCTCAACTCATTGAACACCTATGGGATGAACTGGAGAGCCAGGCCTTCTCATCCAAAATCAGTGCCTAATTTCATACATGCTCTACAGAATGAATGAACACAAATTCCCACATAAACACTCCAAATCTTGTGGAAAGGCATCAGTGTAGAGTGGAGGCTGTTATAGTTGAATAGGGGGATCCATCTCCATATTGAAATATGTGTATTTTAATACAATATCAATGCAGTCCTTGCTGTTGTAATAGTCAGGTGACCAAATATTGTGTCTTTTTAATGTTTATTAGGCAGGTGCACTTTACCAAAAAATGCAGGCTGGCAATGGCTTATACAGTAAATGTAATTGCCCCAGTGTCCAGCAGATGGCAGTGTTTGTCTGCTTTTATGGTTTGGGCAGTTGTGGTTACCTTCACGTTGATCAGTCCAAATGTCGAAGATTAAAATGCATGAACCTTTTGGTTTCCATATAGTCTTCTCCTGTCAGTCTACCAAAGAAAAAGAGGAAAACAAAGGCACCCAGAGCTCAAAGTGTAAAATATTCCCTAAGCAGGCACATTTAGAAAACTAATACATGAGGTTTTATAACAACAGAGAGCCACTACTGAGCTGTAAGCCACCTAAACCACATGAAACAACGTCTCAGGGCTAATTAAAGTCCATGACCCACTTCCTCACTAAGCTTCCCAAATAAATAATGCTTTAAGAAAATCGGTAAGACACGAAAGTTACAGACAGGATCAGACAACGCAACCTTTTCTCTCTTTGAGTCAGTCATGGTTCACATTTCTGCAGTAAAGATTGTCTGGCTCTTCTGTCAGTTGAATATACTCCTGCATCAGACTTTGACGACTCCTTTATGCCCTTTTACTCCATTACACTCTGGTAAGACCTCTCACCTTGATTCTTGAGTCAACTTTGCAGGTTTTTAATTTTTCACTACTTAGCAAACAAAGTTCCCATTCATGCAGATCAAACAAACTTCTCTTGTTTAAAGAATAACCACAAAAAAGTGACGACATCCGAGACAACAGACGCGGCTAAGAGGTCCATTGAGATGGTATCAGAGCTACACAGCCTCTGCTGTCTGAGCGTTGGTGGCCTTGCTGAGACCTGAATGTGGCCTTGAACAGTCACACCACTTTCATTTCCCAGACAACAAAAGTGGGCATTCCTTCACTTGATACAGGCATCAAATAGAATTCTCACAGACAGATTCTGAGAGATCAAGTGGTTGATGATACATTGAGTCAGCTGATATCTTCCAGAAGTTTCCTCTCAGCAGTGCCTCTGTGGTGTCCTGTGCTTGCGTTGCATTTAACCAGCGCTCTGCTCTGTGGCCTTGGCTGCAGCTGCCGCCTGATGAAGTCACTGTAATGTGGGTGTTGGGTGAGGTCACTAATTTCAGAGATGGAGGGTGAAAAGGATGGAGATGGGGAGAGAGATTGTCGATGAGGAAGCTGCAGAGAAAGAAAGGAGACATGAGACAGAGGCGATTGGGTGTTGGAGACAATAACTGGGCCAGAGAGACGGAGAAGTTCAAGGCATCCCGCTGTGGTATTCTGGTGTGTGGGCCGGGGCACAGAGATGGAGCATTGTTGGAGCTGAAGACTGGGGAAAGACTCATGCTCATGCTGGGTGTATGAGCGAAGGAGGCAGACAAAGGAGGAAAGAGCGTGAGTGTGTTTTCTGACGCTGGGGGACAAAGAGCCTTTTGGATTCGGTTTGTTCTGGTGCTTCCCCTCTTTAGCAGGGTGCAAAGAAAGACACGAACGTTGAACACAGAGCAGCTGGAAAAGAGCTGTACAGAAAAGAATAGAGGGAGCCAGGTTATTACCAAGGAAGTTTGAATTTAATCAGCCAGCCAACACGCATATTGACCTAATGAGATTATAAAAATGTAAATCCTCCATAAGAGACCTTCACTTTTTGCATATGTTCATAGGTTCAGTCCCATTTCTAACTTGAACCTCTGTCCCTCAATTTCGATTGCCTGCTTGCCTCTATAAACAGATTTACAAGGAGTAGTGAATTCTTCCCTTGCAAAATGAGATGGCCTTCAATTTCCTGATGCATCATTCGCAGTTGTTGATTGCATGTACAGTGCAGTGAAAAAGTATTTGCCCCCTTTCTGATTCCTGATTTTTTTGTGTATTTATCACACTTAAATGTTTCAGATCATCAAACCAATTTTAATATCTCACAACGACGACCCAAGTAAACACAACATGCAGCTTCTAATTGATATTTTTATTTATTAAGGGGGAAAAAAATCGAAAACTATCTGATCCTATGTGAAAAAGTAATTGCCCCCCTTGTTAAATCATAAGTTAACTGTAATTGACCACAGTTTTTGAAAAGCTGAGTTCAATTTCAGTGGCTACACCCAGGCCTGATTACCGCCAGATTTGTTGAATCAAGAAATCACTTAAATAGAAGCTGTCAGATGAAGTGAAGTAGGCTACAAGATCTCAAAAAGAAACGCATCATGCCACAATCCAAAGAAATTCAAGATCAAATGAGAAACAAAGTGATTAAAATCTATCGGTCTGGAAAAGGTTACAAAGCCATTTCCAAGGCTTTGGGCTTCAGCGAACCATGGTCAGAGCCATTATCCACAAATGTAGAAAACTGGGAAGAGTGGTCGTCCAACTAAAATGACTCCAAGAGCGCAACAACGACTCATTCAGAAGGTCACAAAAGAACCCAGAACGACTTCCAAAGAACATGGATGTGAAGAACAGCGTTACATTGTCAATTTTTATGTTTTTTGCCACTTTAAGCCCATTTTGACATTCCTTTTTTTGCAATGCCATCCCATTTTGCCAATTTTTGCTGCTTTTCAACAATTTTTGCCACTTCGGGCCCATGTTAGCCACTGCTTTCTTCCAGTTTTAAGACATTTAGCCACTTTAGTTTTTTTCGAAGAGTCTTTATGGCCCTTATATCTACTTTTTGCTGCTTTTGGCCAAGGCTTGTCACTTCTTTTTCCCACTTTTAACATATTTTTTGCCATGATTTGCCCATTAATGCCACTTTTTGTCCAATTTTTGCTACGTTTTAGCTACTTTGCACACTTCTATCCCATGTTGCTCCCTTTTTGCCCCTTTTCACCATAATTTAATTCTTTTCTATTAAAGTTGTCTCTGATTTTCAGCTTTATTTTCTTGCATCATGATGTTTGTGCACATCATGGCTTAATTTTGAATGTGACTTTACTTTCCAAATTGTTTAACTTGCTGTGTCCTTCCACATTGTTATCATTGATTAAAGGTAATCCTGCAGAACGCGGCCTTACGCTAGGACACTGAGCGAGACATGTTAGAAGAATAAATCAGGATTAAGTTGTGAGAAATTAAGAATGCAGCATTTATCTGAATCTAAAGTATTAGACCTGACACTCAGAGCTTGATTTAAAAAAGAGTTTTTTGTCAGAGACTTGTGTAAGTGAGGCTGTTTGGGCTTGAGAGCTCAAAGGTCCTGCTGTAATCCTTGACTGAGTTTTACATTTGTGTGCTCCCTTTCCAGAGTAAATGGGCTCTAAAAACCTCATTATGTTATGGAATTGAAAAGTAATGCAATGTACTGTTGGATCACACGTGACAGAAAAGAGAAATAAAAATCACTATGTGTGACTTGAATTGGTTGAAAGCGTATTTGGATCGCCTTCAAGGCTGTCTAAGGGTTTTTTCACGCTGTAAAGAGCTGCTGAAATTTCCATTTCCTGGTTAACAAATGTTAAAATTGGTTTTACAAGGTGAATAAATCAAATTCTTAACCATAAACTTTCAACATCTCCATCCCTCCACACTTGGTAATAAAAACTTCCCTCTTTTCATCCAGACTCACGAGCCATGACCTTCACCTGTGGACTGTGGGTGTGTGCCAGGGCATTAAATTTTCATAAAAGGCTGCTTTTTCCCTGTCAAATGACTCTTTTACAGTCTGACTTTACCATGATTCATTAAATTGTGGCTTTCACTTCTTGTCCCTCGTCGTGTTTTCACTTTCCCCTTCCTCTGAACTCGCTTCCTGCCCCCAGAAATGTGGAGACAAAGAGAATAACACGGATTAACGTGAAACGGCGTTATGTGTGTACACAGCGTTCATTCACCAGCTTGTGAACACAGGCTTTAACAAGGGGAAGCAGCATTTTACCATCTCCCTTTGGATTCATCCATTGACTGTTAAAGTTGTTTGAACAGTGAGGCCCCTGCTCAGGAAAAGGATGGGACGTCCTATTATGTCAGCGCTACGTTTGCTTTGACCTTTCTCTCTGTTATTTCCCGTTCTTTTTCTCTAAACTGCTTGATGTCTGTACTTTTTTTCTTCCTTTGACTTCACTGTATTTTTGGGCTATTTTCCTCTTTGCTTTGGTTTATTTAAAAGTCGATGAATCACAGCACAATCACAGGTCAGCTCTGGGATTTATATGGTTTTACGGGGCTGTGAGGTCTTTGGGTTTGTCTATAATGACTGGACCTTTTGTGTATGTAGTGAGGGAGGTAGAGTTTGTTATTGGTTATGAGGATGCCGTTAAATCTGTGGTGTCTGGGTTGTATTTTCTTTAAGGCTCTATAAAGGTGTGTGTTTGAAAGTGGCTTTTATCTCTAAATCTGGTGGCTTGACCTTGTGTCCTTCAACAAATTTTCCCTTTTATCAATGACAGCATAATCCTCCCAACAAATACTTCTGCCCCTGCAATAAATTAATTTAAGAAAGCAAAGTTTTGTCCTGATTTAGATTGGTGTGGAAGCTGTCCTCGTCCTGCTGTACTACTGTAAATACTGCACGCCGAGTTCACAGTAGTTTTTTTAGGACGTGTACGACAGATGCACCAAACCAATTGCTTAAGACGCGTGGCAGCCATCATGCTCTCACATACCCATAGTTAACATCAAGTTTATCTCCAGCCTAACAGACCATGGGAATATTCTTTCTTCTTTTCTTCAAAGCTTTCTGAACTCCATCTCTCACACACAAACCTCTTTTATCACTCCTCCTCCATCTTTTTGGCTCACCTCCATCTTTCTTTTGTCACATTTATCTATCTCCCTGTTCCCATGCTGTGTCCTAAGCTACTTTTGTACCAGTGCCATGTAGGGTGATAAGGGGGGAGAGTTTTCTTGGCTCCACTTTCAGCTTTAGCAGGATGCTGTAAAACAACTCACACCAAAAGGAGGAGAGGACAGCTGCAGACCCTGATGATGCATGGATGTCTTTGGACCTTGCTGTTGTTGTTTGTTGTTGTGGTTTCCAGATGATGAAAGTGTAAATGACTTGTTGGTTTGAGAATTTATGATAACCAAAGATAGCATGATATTTGTTTATGCAACAGTGCCTCACCTGACTGTGTTGGTGAGGGCTGTGGAAACTCATGAGGGCCTTAACTTAGTAGAAATGAAGGGATAGAGCAGTGATGATAGAGGTTAAGAACCGTTTAGTGAGTTCTTGATGAGAAAATAAAGAGTTTTCTTGCCTTTGGCTGTAGAAAATATTGACTAAAATTTAGAGTCGATTACTCTGGAAATAATCTTAACTCTGGGTTTTTTCTTTATAACTGAGAAAGTTGCATTTGTCTCAAAGTTTTTTTTAACAATAAAAAGTACACATTTTTCTGTTTCATCACTTAGCTTTCACTGGTGTCTTATTTCGCCTCTAATTTCTCAATTACAGCGGATCCCATTTTCTCTTAAGGCATCTTTGGGTGAAACACCTTACTTAAAATTTGTTTTTGTTTCACAGGCTTTAAGGTCAAATTATTAACACAAAACACAGCAAACTGGCCAGAGATCTAGAGTCAGTGCTACTTTATGTTTGCATTCCTGACTCTTCCATACAATCTGAAACACCCCCTTTGCTGTTCATAGTTAAATCATCCTTGCCCTCAATTTCCACACATTTTTTTTTCTGTGCAGTGTTCTGTCTGCACAGTGTACTGGCCTTTGACTTGACCACTCCAAATTAATCTTGTTGGTCTTTAAACAGTTTCTGTGTAGCTTTCTCTGTATGCTTCAGCTCATTGTCTCGCTGGAAACGAAATCTTCTCTCAAGCTGTAGTCCTCTTGCTGACTGAATAAGATTGTCCGCCTATATCCTATATTTCACTGCACGCATTTTACCCTCTACCTTTACAAGCCTTCCAAGGCTGGCTGCCAAGAAGCACCCCCACAGCATGATGCTGCCACCACTGTGCCTCACAGGGAGGGTGGTGTGTTTGTGGTGATGTGCAGTGTTTGGTGTCTGCCAAACATAGTGTCTTGTCTGACGGCCAAAAGCACCATTTTGGTCTCATCAGACCCAAGAACTTTCTTACACTTGACCATAGAGTCTCTCTCATGGCTTTTGATGAACTCTAGTCAAGATTTAATCTGAGTTTTCTTCAATCAAGATTCAAACAAGTTTGATGAATTACTGGAGCATTCTGTTTCCTTCCTGGAAGTTACAGCTAGAAAGTTGGTAGCTTCTTGCTTGAACTGTGCCAGGGCAAAGATATCCATTTAAAGACTTGCGATTTTGTGACCTCACAATTTTAGAGAGTAGAAAAAAATCCTCTGAAACTCTGATTTGAACTTAGACTATGTCTAAATGGTTCTACTGTTTACCTCATGATTTTTTAACTTTTCCCACATTCAGTTAGACATCCAACAATTTACCATAACTTTCATTGTATTCATCTTTTAAGATATGAAACAGCTTAACACCTAATATTTTTATTTCCTCGAGAACTTTTTCAAAAAACCCAATTATTATTTTGAAAAGAGTCATTACTTTATATTCAAATAGAAGGTTTGTTTTTTTTAATATCAATGCAGACCACAATGCACAATAGATATTAAAATCATAACCTGGAGACAATCCAATATGCATTATATCAGTTTTGTTGCTCTTCTTCAGCTAAACACAAACAGTTGTCTCAACCAGTTTTACCTTGGAGAATGGCATGCCATCATGAAACATCAAACATACTTATGTGTCATAAATGAGCATTTATAAAATGCAACTTCTCAGCAAACGTGACACCTTGTCGAGTTTTAGCCTTTATGAGCTGCTGAAAGCAAAAGGGTCTTTGCTTTCAAGATATTTTGGTTCCTTTTCTGTCTCAAGTATGTCAGAAAGATAAAACTGAAGTTATTTAAAGGCAGTGACACAGAATTGTCCTGACGTGGACAGAAAATATATGATGACAAAGCCTTCAGAGAAACTGAGCTTTAATATGAAAGTAAACACGTTTTAGGCGTATTTTGTTTCCTGTCCTGCTGTATGTTGTTATGAAATATTTCTTAAAAGTAAAATCTGTCTTTATCAGAAGCTTTCCAGCTGTCATTCATGGTTGCAGCTGTCAGCCCCCCTGAAAACAAATATGACTGCTTGGAGCTCCCTAACCGACTGCTGTGATTCTGTACTCAGGCCAATCACTTTTATTACTCCGTTTCAATGTCAGAGCTCAGGCATGACAAGAATTCACAAAAACAGCTGTAAGAATTTCTTTTTATGACCCCTGGAGATGTTGAGACTCCCTCAGCAGATAAAAGATAACATAAGGTTTGACATATTGAAGACATAAAGCCCTGTAAAATAATGGCTTAACTCTATATGAGTGTTTTGTCATCTTTCAACTAACCAAACTCTGCAAAATATTAAAACAACGATTGAAATCCTGCATGTCAACATGGGAAATTCTCTTAACCTTCTAGTCATGTTTAAACGGGTTTGTTTTCAGACATTTTCTCTCCTTTCAATTTTCTAATGAAGTTGTCACTTCCTTACCATCACTCATCCATGCATAGACTTACATTATATAACACATGAGCTCTGACTGATCTCACATGATCCTGTCAAATATTCTAACTCCTGTAAGCATAAAAAACTCTCTTAGCCTTCACTCACAGGGTAACAGACAGCCTGGAACTATAACGCATCAGTCTGCCTTTACGCCATGTTGAAAAGTTTCACTTTTAAAAAAGTTAAAACATCCAGAAATCGCTCAAATAGAACCTGTCTGACAAAGTAAAGTAGACTTAAAGATCTCAAAAAGAGACAAAGTCATTGAAAGGGATACAAAGCCATTTCTGAGAGCCATTATCCACAAATGTAGAAAACTTGGAACACCTTCCCAAGACTGGCTGGCCTACCATCAGTAATTTGTCACATCAACGACTCACCCAGAAGGTCACAAAAGAACCCAGAACAACATCTAAAGACCTTCAGGCCTCACTTGACTCAGTTCAGGTCAGTGTTCATGGTTCAACAATAAGAAAGACACTGGGCAAAAATGGCATCCATAGGCACGGCCAAAACCACTGCTGACCAAAAAGAACACCAAGGCTCTTCTCATATTTGCCAAGAAACATCTTGATGATCCACAAGACTTTTGGGAAAATATTCAGTGGACTGACGAGACAAAAGTTGAATCACTCTCAGGGCTACTTTATGTTGACTGACCACTCCTGGGTAGGTTCACCACTGTTCCTTGTTTTCTCCATTTGTGGATAATGGCTCTGACTGTGGTTTGCTGGAGTCTCAAAGCCTTGGAAATGGCTTTGTAACCTTTTCCAGACTGATAGATTCCAATCACTTTGTTTTTTCATTTGTTCTTGAATTTCTTTGGCTCGTGACATGATGCGTTTCTTTTTGAGATCTTGTAGCCTACTTCATTTTGTCTGACAGTTTCTATTTAAGTGATTTTTTTGATTCAACAAATCAGGCCTGGGTGTGGCCAGTGAAATTGAACTCAGCTTTCCAAGAACTGTGGTTAATCACAGTTAACTCATGATTTCATAAGAGGGGCAATTACTTTTTCACACAGGGACAGAGAGGTTTGGATTTTTTCCCCCCTTTAAAAAACAAGATAATCATTCAAACACTGCATTTTCTATTTACTGGGGTTGTCTTTGTGAAATATAAAAATTGGTTTGATGATCCGAAACATTTAAGTGTGATAAATATGCAAAAAAACTCAGAAATCAGAAAGTGGGCAAATACTTTTTCACACCACTGTATCATACATTTCTATTTATTGTAGCCATAGCACTACACAGGTTACACAGTTTTTTACATTAATTTATTGTTTCAATATGTCCACACAGATCTACCCAACTTATAATTTGCTTGTTATGAGACATTCTGGGGATTTCTGAGGGGCTTGGATCTTACTTTTAGGGCCAGGGGTAACCTTGGAATTTCTTTTCTTGCATTCTTGCATTCTTCCATCCTACTTTGGGAATAACTGCCCTAGGATATAACAAAATGTGGGGGTAATTACATAATGAGGTAAAAACTGTTTACAAGCTGGGGGGTGTTGTTACGTAATGCATTTTTACAACCCATTATGACTATTACAAGCACTCAGGTCTGAAAATGATTAGTTTCTCAAACTTATTGGATAAAATCAGATGGTTGACCTGGATATTAACTTAGGTTTGTCAGATAACTCCTCTTTGTCATGGTTTTAAATTTTTATTGCAGTAGCAGAGCATGTTTGTATATGTTTGCATATGGAGTCTTTTCTTTGACCTCATCTCTTCTTGTAGAGCTGTTCTACATGCTGAAACCTGAGAAGTGATACTGTGGTACTTTATACCAGATTAAACCTGGTCAAAGCCTACTGGTGGATGGTGGTGAGGTGGCAGCTGGTGCAGGACTGGCAACGGCAGAGCAGATGGATCGACTGGAAACCTTAAGATGTGTCCAAGATGTGTTATCAGGTGATTGAGGATAATGATGCACATCAGGTATGAAATCAGCGCAGCTTGAGAAGTTTGCTTGATCTAACTTGCAGGGATTGCTCTGTTTATAAGTTGTCAATCCATTATGAAGCTTGCTTCACCTGAGAGGGCCCTTGTCCTTCAGCTGATCCATGCAACAAGACTGAGTGGGCCATGATTTCAGCTGCTGCACTCATACTGTTATGTAAAGATTTAAACTTGTAAAACCAAGTCAAAGCAGATTTCAGCCTCTTTTTTAACCTTCAGGTTTTCTCATGTCAGCAGTTTGTGCCAGCATGTTTGTCTACACATGCATGCAGCATGTGCATTTATATTAATATTCTGTGCAAGGGAGCATTTTCTGATCTGTGTGCTGCATAATTCATTGATAAGAGATGGGATGCTCTTTCATTAGTCAAACCAATTGGGATGCCAACCAGGACACACCCATCATTTCACTGCTCACTGATTCATCCTGTATGCCTGTGTGTGTGTTTTCATTTTCTCTCTTTTTCTTGTCTGTGATGCATGTTTCAAAAAAATGTAAATATGTTTTGTGGTTCTGATTTTTTTTGCTGCGGTTGTCATGCTTTGTTAAGGGAGTGAAATCCAGACTTAGACTGCTTGGTATGCACAATGAAAGAGCAGAGAAACATCCCCTCTGCCAGCCAATTAAACTGATCTGTCTTACAGTTATTCTTCTTATTATTCAAATATTAAAGAAAATTTTATAACTGCTCAAAGTGATTTGCTATAAATACACCCATTTTCCCCATTATTGTTGTTAATGCTAGTCTTAGAATGATCATTTTACATGGTCGTTCCTGCAAATACCAAACTCACTGTTACTGTTAACATTGACATGGGCCAATCTTCTGTCTAATTCAGTCATTACTGCAAAATCTTCACATATTATTGCCATCAATTCTGACATTACAGGCATAACCATGAAAATGGGAGATGGATTCAAGGCCAGTACTGGCATAATGTATCTTATTCAATGCTGTTGCTCTGCTTTTTCTCTTGCTTTCTGCTCCCCCCTCTTCTCTCTTCCTTTACAACCCTAACACAGCTTTTGGCTGTTCAACATGAGTTTGGATCTGTTTTTTCTTAGTACTGAGCTCAAGGTGGAGTAATGTTGGGTCTTTTTAAATTATAGTACAGTCTAGACCTTCCATCTTTGTAAAGTGTTAAGAGATAACTTTGCTTAGGAATTGAAGCTATACTATATGAATAAAGATTGAATAACTGATTGATTTAAAGGGATATTTCAGTATTTTTTTTAAGTTGGATTGTTTAAGGTACTTGATGATAGTTGTGGTATTAGGATGATTCCAGTGCACACTGGCCCTTAAAGCATGGTGCATTCGGGAAAGCAAGGCTATACAGCTCTTCAGATGAGTACAGTTTCAGTGTGTTTATGTGTTTCACATTTATTAGGATTATAATATGCTTTAGTATGGGCCTTATAAAGTAGTATTACCACATGAACAGTTCTTCTCCCTTAATTACTCTGATAAAGTCTATTATCATGAAACAAAGAATAACATTTATATTCTTAGTTATGCCCAAATAACTCCTATTTAAACCATCTAACTCAGAATGTTTACCCTAAACTAATGTGATGTCTAATTCACTTGCGGTTTCACACTTATTAACCAGTCATTTTCCCATCTTCTGAAGATACCTACTGTCATAATTCAATGTAACAAATTTTATAGTTCCTGGCAAGAGAGCCAGAACCTGTATCAATTAATTAAGGGGGAGAACTATTCATGTTGTACTACTACCTTCAAAGGGCCATACTAAGTGAAGCATATAAAGAACATAATCAACATGAAACAGCTTCCTAATTTGCTATTAATATTTCATGTAATATGCAGTTATACAGAGGGTATTAAGGCAAAACAGCTGAAAATAATGGTCTTTTAGCCTTATGGTTTTTAGGATAAGGTTCTAAAAACATGATAATAATGGCTAATAAGCAGTTAGGATGCTACTAATTAGCATGCTAATAAACAGCTATTTGATGGTGAGAATTGTACCCTACCATTAAGTGTTACCAAATAATCATTCTTTGATAAAAAGTCATCAAAATATTGCCATATTTACAAAACAGTCCTGGCACTTTTTGTCAGTGCTGTTTTGAGCCATTTCTAAAAGGTCACATATTTGACCCTTTAATACAAGTCTTTATTGGTCTCAGAGGTCCCTATGACATGCCTGTGATGTTTGTTGCTGAAAAAACACTCCAGTATTGGATATGTGCATGTCTAAAGCATGGTTTTGGTTCTTGGGAGAATTGTGGATAGGCCAGGGGTGCATATTTTTGTTATAAAAGCCTGAAAAGCTGTGTTTTGCATAATATGTGCCCTTTAAAGCAGTTCCTGTCTTCAGTGACACAGAGGGTTACATCACAGGATTTCTGTCTGTCTTTCTCTCCATTATGAGCTATTCAGGCCGTCTCCATCATGATCTGCACAGTCAAAGATGCACAGTTTGACAAAGCATGATGGACAGTGGGACAGCCTGCCATTGGTTGTCAGCCTGTACAAAGCATTGTGGGATACAGTATGGTTAGCTTGTACAATTAGCAACAGAAACTAGAGGAGAAACTGATTGGCAGGAGAGATCCTGAGGTATCTGGTGGTTGTGGGTGTTTAAACTGTGAGCACATGAACATGGAGAGCTACTGTTGTCACAACATTCCAGGATATTTGTGATTGAGGATAGCGGCTCACAGATGCCTACAGCCTGCATCACTCCCCATCCAGAGTTCCCTACTTAACAGAAAGCTGGTGTTTTAACGACTTTCTTCAACTTTCTGAAGATATATTTAAATGGAAGAGCTGAATGGAAATTTGTTATCCAGGTAAGTTCATGGCTGTGGCGTTATTCTTTTAATGATTGATTACTAGAAAAGCTAGCCTGCATGATGTTTCCTTTACAGAAACAACATGTCAGTGGTTGAGGTGGAAAACTGAGCTAAAATAACTAGTTTTAGTTTGATGTCTCTGTTGAAGCCCGGAGATCTATCAGCTGATCAGATACACCAAGGTGGAAGAACATGTAGCTGAAGCTCACACTGCAAAATAGTGCCAAGCACAGAAACTTTCTGCGTGAAAAATAAAATGTTTTAAAAATAGTGTATAATTGATTCAATATTGTCTTTTGGCCCATTTTAGCTGAAATTCACAAAATTATGCTGAGCATCATGAAATCTGACATGCTCTGGGGCCTAGCTTCCACAAGAGCCTCATGCTTAAAGGGGCAGCACTCTCTGAAATCTCTGGAGGCTAGTGCCACCACTACCTTACACAACCCAGCTTAAAAATACTGAAATATCCCTTTAAGCTCCAAACAATTATACATGTTGGAGCTACCAGCAGATACATTATCAGTGAATGAATTCTCACCCAAAAAAGTAAAAAAACAGCAGTAGATGTCTCACCTTTTTAAATATAACCCTGCCACTGTAATAAGCTGCTACCTTTTTTTCTTTACTGAGGCCTGAGATTATCCTGTCATTGGCTTCTGAAGTCAATAACCCACCAGTAATCTATCAGACAAGTTTTTGCCAGAAGATTCTCCCCACTTAACAGGTGGAGCAGACAGAGAAAGAGAGGGAGAGAGAGAGGGCAAGAGAGGAGGAGGGCGGGGCTTATGAGTGTGCCTTTACAATCCTATGCACTTTCCTATGTTCATGCCCTTTTCTGTGATTGTGTGTGTTTTTCTCTTAGTTTGGGCTCTAGACAGGGTGTGTGAGGACACTGTGTATATGTGTACCTTTCATAAATACAGGATTATCCCGTCGCCCCTCTCAGCACAAAGACAAACAAGCAGAGGCTGAGCCCGACTTAATGAAACACACACAGACTCTATAATATAATGTGTCTGCAGTTTGTTTTTGACGTTATTTAATTCAACCTCTTATTAAAAGTGTATGCATGTGTGTATTTCCGTGTTCCCCCTCCACAGCTACTGTATGTTAAGATGCAGCAGTTTATTGTGGGCAATATGATGTTCTTTAAGGGATGTGTGTATACGTGTGTATTGCATAAATGTCCCTCATGTTTATTCATCGACTGCTGAAACTTCACTGCAGTGCTGTCTAACTCTCACACTTTGATCTCTTCATCACTCAAACAGCTGAGTCAGAGGAAAAACAAAGGACGCTCACAAAAACACACTGCTGAATACAGAAACTCCACACACTGAAGAGGATTAAATAATCTACCGTACACAGAGCACAGATTAATAACTGTAAAAACATAATCAAACCCGCTCACAGGCATCTTAACAAGGTAACACTAGACACTAGAACACGTGTCAGTTTAGTATTCATATCTGAGACCAGGACAGAGAAACCAATGCTTTCTAGTCCTTTATCTCATTAGCTCCTAGCTTTTCCTTAGTGAGTTCCCCACTTGTATCTTATTGGTTTATTTTATGTTTTTTTTTTTGACAGTCTTGTGTTTTTTTCTGAGTGTGTTGTGTTTGTTTCACCACCTCTGTTGTCCTTGAGTGTTTCTCTGTCTGGTTTCTATTTATGTGGTCTTATTCAGTTCCTCTATGCATTCTTGTTTTCTTTCACTAACTCCTCAGCATTTCCTGTTTTATTTTGTAGTTGCCTTCCTTGTGTGTGATTTCTGGTTTTCTTCCTGCCCTTGTGTTTTTCCATCCACCTTGATTACCCTCTCCTGTTTCACCTGCGTCTTGTTCTTCACACCTGTCTCCCTGTGTCTAATCACTCCCTGTCTATTAGTCTCTGTGTTTCTGTCAGTTTGTTGTGAAGTCTCCCTCTGTGAAGTCTTGTGCTTAACTCCAGTCAACACCTTTATCTCCAGTGGTCCCTTGTGTCTATTGGTGAGCTTAAGATTTTGTATTTTTGGTCTTTTGTGCATTTTGATTTTTGTAAGGAGTGCCTTTGCATTTGAGTCCTCTTTTGTTTCAATTTTTGCTAAACATCACACTTACTTAACTAAGCCACACTACAGGATATTCAGCCTGAGTCCAGGCAAGATTTTTCTCCCCTGACGACCATGGGGGCGTATCCCGAGTGGAGCTTCATTGCATACGACTATTTGTCTAAATATTCCTCAAGTGTGGGTTGTCAACATGATTGTTTTACTGCTCTAAATCGCGTCATAACCTCACATAATACCAAACATGTTTTGATATTTTGTTTTTTCCTGAAGCCACATGGTTATGCCAGGTCACCTGCAGGTCAGCAGGTGTGTGTTCTCCAGTGGTCTGAAGGTCTGGTTGAGTTGTCTAGTGTGTGCATATAGAGGATTAGAGATGATAATCATTTGAATTCATCCTTATGTCTTCCATGATTTTAGAATTGTTTAAGATTTGAAAATCGTCTGGTGTGTGTGGTCAGCCTGAGAAGTCTTTGCCAAAGATCTAAGTACGAACTATCCATCATTACAATAGCACATGAAGGCCACCCTAAAACAACAACAAAAAAACATAAAGAGGATCTGTTAATTTTTTGAGGAAAAACTCATTTATGAGGGGAGAAAAACTTTTTTAAACTTTAAAAGACACAAATTTATGAGAACCCAAACTTAAATGTTTTTGATATGAGTTGAAAACTGCAGGGACGAACCAGGCCAGATGAAAGTGTTTCCCTTGCACCAGTGCTGCATTTGAGAGCTTAATAAAATGACACTTCTTAATGGGAATTAGCAATAAAGACAAAGCTGTGATTTTAGCCCAGAATCACTACATTATTTTATCATCTGGACTTAGAAGAAACATTCCTGTAAACTGGGGGTATTCAAACACTGCTTATTCTGTTTTTTTTTTTTTTTTTTTAAACTTTACAATATCTTAAATTATTGACTATAGATAGCTACATGATTTTTTTCTGGAGATCATAATCTCAAAATGTATGACTTTTTAGAATCTTTATTTTCTCATAATTTTCACTTTCCTAAACTCAGAAAATCTGGATTTGGTTTCATGTTGAAATACAACTTTATAATCTCAAAAATGTTGTTTTTCTCAAAAAATATTTTAAGGTATTCTTTATTTTAAAAAATCTTTAATGGTGGCCCTACTCAGCAGTTGTTCATTATATGTCCAGTCATGATTTAAAACGATATATTAACACCTCATGTTGACAATGTTGGGGAGAGGACCTTGCATCTTAAAAATATGGGCTTTGCTGTGTTTGAATTACACTACCAATCACAGATACCGGGGTCTGGTATGTGTAGAATTGAACCTGATGACAGCAATGATCCATGTCTCTGTGTTTCTGCTAGATCTGGTTTCAGGAAAGGTTGCATAGTTGTCCAGTCAGCAGGGTGGTCCACACTAATGGCCTTGACCCTGGATCATGAAATGCACTGATGTTGACAACACCGCTGTTCTCCTCTGTGCAGATGTAAGGCTGTTTATTCTTGTATATTCTGTTTTTAGAAAAAAAAAGACTTTGCTTGTGAAGTGATGGATCACATAGTTTAGGGTTTTAAACAGCCAGACCTCTGAGTTAATTGGTTTTACTGATTGAGTCTCAGATTGAAGGGAACTGAGCATAAAGGAAGCTGTGTGACTGAGTTGTAGGTAGAGGGAGGACAAATTTAAAGGTACTTGTCTTTTATTAGACTACAAGTTGCTGGATGTTGCTCCATGGATTCATTTATGTTGCAAACTTTTTATAAACTTTCTGCATCAGTAGCAAAATGCTGAAGACCTGAAGAGTCAGTTTTCTGTGAATAGTATTGGTCGAAAAGAAATTGGTTCACAAAATGATATAAATAAATCATCCTCTGTGAACTAAGAATGATTGAAAGAAGCACAATGGCACCATGTCCAAGATTTGCTGGAAACCTGACTATCAACAGATAGCATACATTTCCCCCATACTACTCACTGAGAAAGGATTCACAGAGTAACTGACATTTTACTTTTGTGTGGAGTCAAGGTGGAGATGTACACTGGTATTTTACATCTGGTGGAATAATGGTTATATTGTTGAGTTAAACTGAGACTATATATATTTTTTGATTTGTTGCGGTTAAAATAGTCCACTGCCATCTGACATCAAGCATGGCTTCCCCAGTTTTTTTTCAGTCTGTCAGTGACATTTTAATAACTTTCTTTGACAGTTTAAGTGGCTTTTCCAGTTGTTGCTCCAATCTTTCATCTGCCCTGTTCAGTGGTGGACTCAGGATGTTTGAAGGCCAAGGGACCATACTGTAAAAGGGGCACCTCATTCATTCATTCATTCACGCTTTATTTAATCTCAAAAAATCATTGAGGGTGCTCCCTCATTTTCAATGATGTCGAGAGTACAAACAATAAAATGCATCAAGAAAATTGATACAAAGAATATCAACAATACAATTAAAAACAGTTACATTCAAAAGCAGAGGAGTTCATTATCATAGTTTTAAACTGTCCAATAGGAACAAGTGCTTGCAGTTTAAATGTTTGTTGTAAGACGTTCCAAGTGAGAGTCGATATGAAATTTGAAAGTCAGTTTTTGATCTAACCAAATACCAAGATATTTATACTCAGATACTCTTTCAATGCTGTGTCCTGTTAGAGTGGTGATGTGAAAATGACTGTTGTTGATATCTGTGGCTCTGGAGAATAACATGAATTTGGTCTTGCTAGAATTGAGAACCAGTCTTAAATCAATCAGAGCGTGTTGTAATTGATTGAAATTTTGCTGAAGGGTTTGAATGGCCGAGTGTGGGGTACTGGAAAAACAATATAAATTTGTATCATCAGCATAAAGGTGGGTGAGACAATCTATTATAGAGGATGTGATATTGTTAATATATATTGTAAATAATATAGGACCCAATATTGAACCTTGCGGTACACCTTTTGATAGAGGCAAGCACACAGAACAACAATTATCAAGAACAACACATTGATCTCTCTGTGATAGGGAGTCCTGGAACCATTTACAGGATAGAGAGTCAAAACCAATTTCTCTTGACCTTTCAAGGAGCAGGGACCAGTCGACAGTATCAAAAGCTTTTGTTAAGTCTACAGATAAAGCAGCACAGTATATCCTCTGTACTAACTGAGAAATGATATCATTTGTGGGAGATGTGACTGCAGTGATTGTTCTGTGATTTGATCTAAAACCTGATTGGTGTGGATTTAATACATGATTACTGGAGAGGAATGATTTGATCTGATTGTTTACTAATGATTCTAAGATTTTAGCTAGACAGGACAGTTTGGAAATAAGCCGATAATTATTGAGATCAGTTTTATCCCCACCCTTGTGCAGTGGGAGTACATGTGCTGTCTTCCAGACCTGGGGGGAAAACCCCAGTGGAAATAGAAAGATTAAACAAATGTGCAACTTGCTCTGCAATAATTGGGGCACAGAGTTTTAGGGAAAAAGGATCAATTTTATCTTGGCCTGCATGTGACTTGGGAGTTTTAATACTTTTACAGTGAAATTCCAGGAAATCCTGGTTAACATTAAACATTTAGATGGTCAAATTTACTACACCTTTAAAATAAAACAATAAAGGATTATTAATTGTTTAATCATTTATTTTTCAAAGATACACAAGGGAGGATGACAGTGAAAATCAACTTGACACAAAGGAGCTTATGGTAATTCATTGCCTTTATTCACCACCAGACTTGTGCCAAAGAGAGATTTTTGTCAAGTGTTGTCAACTTAAAGATTTTTGTCCAGTAGCAGAAAACCAGTTTTGTTCACCTAGATGACTCTTCATCACAATAATCTACCATAACGGTTTTAAGGAGGACGCTTTTTCTAATGTCCACTTACAGGGCACCACAGAGGACACTGAGGAGCAAACTGCCCTCCTAGAGATGGACAAAAAGCTTTCTAAAGGGCATCCAGGAGGACACTTTTGTAGCTTTTCTTTTCTTTCCCCCCAAAATTAAGGTTTTTATTTTGTAACTCACTGAAATCCTGCACACAACTTTAAATCTCCTGCATGGCTTCATTCATAAGATTTTTGTTTTAAATCTTGTATTTTCATGTTGCATTTAAAGAGTTTTATTTTAAAAGCCCTTTACATATTTTTTATTCATCTATGTCTCGTGTCCTGTTTAAAGTCAAGAGGGCTGGAGACAGAACAGCTTGAATTGGCTGATAGGCAGCGAATAGTCTGGGCAGGTCAGCAGTCCATCACAGGGCTACTCTTTCTGTTTCTTTTCTTTTTTCTTTTTTCCTTCTCTCTTTTCATTTCATTGTTTTTCTTTTCTATTCTTTTCTTTTCTCTTTTTTTTTATTTTTTTATTTTTTGTCTTTTCTTTCTTTTTTCTTTTCTTTCCATTCCTTTTTTCCTTTTTTATAGAAAATGACAGCCCATAACTGATCCTTGACCTATGGTAAGTTTATTGCAGAAAGGGTGAAGAATTGAAAAATAATTATTTCTTGACCACGACAAGAGAAAATTGTCATCCAGTTTGGCATATGTTTGTATTTTCCAGAGCTTTATTGCAATGAAAACGTGTTGCATTGTCAGTTTAATTTCAATGACAGCCTTTTAAGATGTTGTCACATCTTAAAGAGATTTTGCTGATGACCACGGTCCCCCATTTGACTGGGCCCAGGAACGCTCTCCCCTTCATCCCCCCTTACGGTGGCCTTGCTCCTCAGGTAGGGGTGTACATGTCAGTCAGCATGCTACTATCAGAGACTAACACTATTTTGTTTTATCCTTGTTTATTTTCAATTTCACTAAACTCAATTGACTTTAACTATTTGGTTTTAGTTATTTTGTTGGTTTTACTTCACTACTATAACCCTGTAAAGCCACTTGATTGCTGTTTCTGAACCAAACCATGCTTCTTATTTAAAAACAGAAGATTAGATGCCAACATAGAAAAAGTTACTGAACCTGCCGTCTGTTATTAAATCTCAGATGTTCCTGAGGCTGTAGTGTCTTCTAAAAACTTCACATTCTTGGTTTATTCGTTCATGATTGAGTCTTTCTATGTAAAGTTTCAACAACTTATAAAGAAATTAAAACTGCTGCTGAGTTTTTTTCTGCCGGTTTTCTTGCAGCATTAAAATCATGTTACTGCCACTTTTATGCCTTTATTTGAACACAATGATACTTTTAATACCCATCTATCCTGTCATTGCTTGGATGTGCGCTGTACACCATTGCGGTTTATAAAGTTTGAAGTCTCGAGTCAAGTCTCAAGTAAAGATGTGCAAGTCCAAGTCAAGTCTCAAGTAAAGACAAGACAAGTCTAATCAAGTCCAAAGTCATAGGCTTGAAATTTTCGAGTCCTTACAAGTCATAAGCACTGTTTACCAAGTAAAATGCCATTTTAACAATGCAACAATCTATTAAATTTGACAAACACAATGAATGCATTTTGAATTGTCTTATTTTTTAAATAAAATAAGACCAGTGTGACAGAACTTAATCACACAGAAAAAGAGTGCTGACACAGCATTCAGGATGTAATCAGTGCTAAGTGGTGCAACAACAAATGAACTTCTGAAGACGTTGTACAGTCATTTTAACTCACAATGATAGAATAATGGTCACGTTGGTTCAGTGGTACTCAACCTTATTCTACCCAGGAGCCACATTGTCCTAAAAATACTATTGCGAGGGTCACATGCCAAAACCGTGCATGTGATGATCAACCTATCCATAGTTGAAATGAAACGGTGAATTGGTGGATTAATGTGTTGTTAAATTGCATGCAACAGGCAACATAAAAATGTCTGTACGGTGTCAGAAGAAGGATATTTCACTGATAATAAGAATATGTTTTTATTTATGGAAGTTCCACCTGGACTAAAGTCTTATTAAAATATCAGAATGAGCCGACTTAGAGCTATGAGAAGATTTTCAAAGAGCTGATGAATCATGGTTGTGTGTTTGGGCATTAATATTTCATATTTGGACATTTACTGTAGTTCTGTGACTCTGTTAACTTAAAGTTATGCTTTCTATTTTTTTCCCTCTAATTATTATTGCTTTTAAGTAAAGGGGGAGGGTCCCCATATTGGTCTTTGCCCTGGACCTCCAAATGGCTTAAACCGGCCCTGCCTCACACCTGCAGCTCCCCCCTCACAGTTCGTTCTGTCCTGCCAGTTTGTTGCTTTCATTTTTCTATTTCTGCCCTTTTGACAGTATTTATCATTAGTACTTTTAAGATCAATAAAACACCCACGTTTGGACAAGTTTTACTCAATTTTGCATTATTTCAAAATGTGATCCATGTGTATTTGGCTCATTGATGATGCACATAACAAAAGTCATCATTAAATATGAGTATGGACATTTTACTCAACACACTCACTGAAAATCTCAAGTATTTTCAAGTCATCGGACTAATGTCAGAGTCAAGTCTCGAGTCATCGATGTCAAAGTCCAAGTTGATTTGCAAGTCTTTGATGATATTGTCAAGTCGAGTCCAAAGTCATCAAAATTGTGACTTGAGTCTGACTCGAGTCCAAGTCGCATGACTCGAGTCCACACCTCTGACACCCAGCATGTCCTTAGTAATAAGATTAAACTTTATCTGTTTCCCTAATAGCTGAGTAGTTTTATTCATTGAAAAGTGCTGGAGGGAGTGTCTTCAGTCTTCAGACCTACCTCTGTTGTCCATCCTGGTATGTGGATCTTTAAATGGAAAAAAAGTCTCAGGTACTCTGCTCCTGCAACAGGAGTGAGATCTGGAGCAGCTGGTATCTTCAGATCATTTTAAAAGTGGATTCAAATGATTAGAAGGAGGTTGTAGATGCTTCGACTGATGGGTTTCTGCTCTCTGACTCAGGATTGGTTGATCTGGGTTTGTAGCCATTTCATGTTGTTTGTCTTTAACTTACTGCTCTTTACTATACAGCTTTAGAAAACAAGACCCTTATCTCAATGAGACTTTACTGATGAAATAAAATACAACTAAAATTAAGATGACAGGGACTTGTTGTTGACCTGTTTCCTACAAGTTCTGTCCTTTAGAAACTATTGTCATGTTGTTGATTTTTAGGAAGTATTTCACTTTTCAGACTTACAAGACAGAGATACCTTTTAAGAGATTTGATGCTTTGTCTGATACATAAAAGACATATTCATGGTCTGAATGAAACAGAAACTTTTCAAATGAATTCCCTTTTATTGTCTTTATTTGTATATCAACACTTTCAGTAATGATCAAATCATATTCAAATATCAGATTAAAAACCAAACTGGCTGATGAAAATAAACAGCAACAGAAACAGTAATATCAATTTGACTTGAATTTTTATTTACAATAAGTTGAAATCATTTAACAGAAAAAATCTCAGTCCTTTGTCTCGGACCGGCAGCAGCAGAGGAATAAGTTTCCAAACCACCTGAATAGGCGTTGGAAAACGGAGTCTGAGACCTTCCCCTGCACTGAAGCAGGGGGAGGTCTGCAGATCTGAACCTCTGCTGGGTTGGTGATCTATCACCTTCAATGAATCACAGGAGATCTGCATTGGATGACTCCTCTTTGGCTGCTGATCTACCACCACACCCCCCAGGGATTGCACCATGAGGGTTGAGGTGGAAGGCAGTGGTGAGGTTCATGCCGCTACAGAGACACATGAAGGCTGTTCTTCCTCAGTCTCAATGCTGGCTGAGGATTCCGACTGCATCGCATCAGCTGAGTCTAGATTTTGGTCTTGCAGACCAACACCGCGGAGTTCTTCCTTGTCATCCACCAAAAGAGATGAATAAATTATTTCCAGCTTTGGGTCTTGGATGCGCTGCTTGAACACAGCCTCACCCCCAAGGACTGAATCCAGGTCTGGAAGTTCAGCTGGGGGGCCACAATGAGGCTGTGGTGACAGCGTCACAGCTGCAAGGTCAGTTGAAGGCTCGTCTGGTACATCCTGACTGGAGGCAGGACGTTCATCAGGAGCAGCTGATTGAGGCCATGGAGAGGGAACCATGCTCACCTCTGGTTCTTGGTTATGATGCTTCTCCACAATCCAACCCCCCAGGACTGATCCTGTGAGTACAGTTTCAGCTGGGTGGGTATCAGTGGGTTGTGGCGACAGCGTCACAGAAGCACAGTTGGTTGGTTGGCCTGTTGAAGCCTCTTCAAACACATCCTGACAGGAGCCAGGATGTTCATCGGGAACGGCTGATTGAGGTTGTGGAGAGGGAACCGCATTCACCTCTGGTTCTTGAATGTGGTTCCCTCTCCACAACCCAACCCCCCAGGACTGATCCTGTGAGTACAGTTTCAGCTGGGAGGGTATCAGCAGGTTGTGGTGACGGCGTTACAGAAGCACAGTTTGTTTGTTGGCCCGTTGCGCCAACTTCTGGCACATCCTGACTGGGGCCATTATATACATGAGGAACACCTGATGGAGGTGTGGTAGAGGGAACCATTTCTGGTTCTGGAACTTCAGGGCTTTGGTTTGTCTGCTTGACCACAACCTCACCCCCCAGGACTAAACCCATAGATGGAGGTTCAGCTGGTGGGGTATTTTGAGGCTGTGGGGACAGCGTCCGAGCAGCAGGCTGTGGGGCTGGTGAAGGCTCCATGTCACCAGTGAAGGCTTGAGGTTGAACAGTGGGAGTGTTTGGCTTAAACAAACCAAACACCTGCTTCACTGTTACATTAGTGATGATCTGAAGCACCTCAGCCTCAAAGTTGTGGAGCTTCCTCTTGAGACAGTCAGTTGGGTAACTCTGTCTCACCTACTCCTCGATAGTGCTGGCCATGTGGTCTCTGACGGGCCGAGAGAAGGTGGCCTGGTGGTGGACAATGATGAGGAGACTCCATCCACGACGGCTTTGGTCACACTAACAGCCATCCCAGAGAGCTTCTGGGAGGTCATCTCACTGGGATTGGTCTTTTTGGGCACCCAAAGCACTGCAGGACCTTGGGCACCACCTCCAGGAGACTTCCCATGGGCTCAGCTGTTTGATGGCTGGAGCCTCTTGTAGCTGCTCCAGCAGGATCTTGGAGTACTTGTGTCCCTGGCTGAGGATCTTCTCGTGTCTGTATGCGGGAAGTTTCCTGGAGAGTCCAGCATTTTTTTGGCTTGGAACTCCACATCCCTCTTGGAGGTACTTACCTCCCAGACCACTTTGAGGAGGGGTTTGACATCCTCCTCATCGAAATCCTCCATCTCAAATTCCCAGAGCTGGACTCGCATTGACTGCTTGCTGTCCTCCATTAACAGGTTGATTATTGACTCGGCCGTGAGCTGAGGTGGAAGCTGGCCCTTGTGTTGAATCCTTAAAAGCTCGGCCACCACAGCGACCTTGGCTTTAAAGGACTGGCTGTGCCAGCAGATCTGCATGGCACGATCATAGATTGAGGTGTCGAACAAAACCCTAATGGGTTTATAGAGTCCTTTACTCCCCTCGATAAACTCCTGCTGATCTACCACCGTACCCCCAACGGATGGAATCATAAGTGGTGAGGTGGAAGGCAGTGGTGAGATCCGTGCAGCTACAAGTACACCTGAAGGCTGCCTTTCTTCAGTCTTAATGCTGGCTGAGGTTCCTGGCTGCATCTCATCAGCTGAGTCTAGATCTTGGCCTTGCAGACCAACAGGGACCATCTTGCTGTGAGGCAACAGTGCTAACCGCTATTCCGCCGTGCAGCCCCCTGGCACAACATGTTTCTTTTTATTACCCAAATAACGGACTTTAACTTTTTTTGCCATCCAGTGGCTGGTAGAGCCTTGTTTTGTGTTTTATTATAGTTGAGGGGGTTAGTGTTATAGGGTAGAGCCCCCCTTGTGTCTTTAATGTATCACATTGAATACTGTAGCAAAGACATTATAAATGTTTCTGAAATTTGTCCACAATTTTCCAGTGTTTCTTTTTTGTTTGGTAAGCATCTGCCTATTTTAACTTCTGAGAGACTCAGCCTCTCTAAAATGCTCTTTTTATACCCAGACCTGTCACTGACCTGTTGTTAATTGAACCAAGTAGTTGTAACATGCACCTTAAGCTGTTTTCATTAGTTCCACTTACATTTCCAGCCTTTTGTTGCCCTGTCCCTATATTTTTGAGATGTGCTGCTGCCATTGGTGGAGCTAGGGGGTGGCTTCATGGGTTTAAGCCATAGATGTTTTTATAAAAGCCTGATTCTTTTTGGTAGGCCTATCTGGCGTGATTTTTGTTGCCATTTTTGGAACTAAATATTGTGCAAAAATCTGTGCTATTCTTTAGTGGATCTGCCACATGGTTTGCCAAAATACGCAAGGCTTTCTCTGACAAAGACATGTCAGCATCTAGTGCTCCAACATCTGTATTTATCATTGGATAGCTTGTGTTTTTTTTTTTTTCTCAAACTAACAGTTGCCTTGGAGGATTCTGTGGAGGAGACATAGAAGGAAAAAGCTTAGACATGAAGATATAGAGCCCTTGATTGACCGGTCCAGGGTGTACCCCACCTCTCGCCCAATGACAGCTGGGATAGGCTCCAGCCCCCGCAACCCCCAATGGGATAAGAGAAAATGGATAGATGGATGAAGATATAGGAACAGAAGATGAACCGTTAGGATGGAAAGTTAGGGTTCATCCTTTAGAAGTGGGATCTAGAGAGTTCATAACAAAGTTAAGGAGATGTCAAATAAGGCAGTTCAAACCAGTTAGTGGATTTGGATGAGCAACCGGTTGGGGGCCAAATAAAAGTTGGCAAAAACGGCTCAACTCCTCTCCATCTCTTTTTAATATGGTCTTCTCTTTTTAATATGGTCTTCTCTTCGGTTAATGAGGGAGTACAGGGAGGTAGAGCGACAGGGGCTGTGATCACCAAGTGGTAGGGTACGCTACGCATGGTTAGAGCTAGCATTGAGTGGGATGGCGCTGGGAGGCTGGAGATCACTGTTCAGCCTTCTGGAGGTGTTGTTGGACTAAGTGAATAAAACACAGACAAAGACGGGGTTCACACTTGACAACCCTGGCGAGGTGCTGGGCTTTAGCTGCCTATCGGCCTGCATGGTTGACTTGTTGAGGGCTTAAATGTTCATGGATATCTTCTCTGAGAGCTTATTTTTCTGCAGAGTACAAGATTATATTTCAAAACATCACATTCAGTTTTATTGACATTTTAAACACTGTTCCATATGTTTAGGAGAGGGGCTGGATCCTGTAAATAATTATAAAAATGTTTATGTAAAATAGCCTGTCTGTTTCTGAAAGCTCCTTATTGAAAGTGATGATAAGATGTTCCACAACAAATCTTTCTCCTAATAAAGTCCAGTCTTATGATACATAATAAACAAACCTAGTTGACTGTAAGGCTTATGTGATGATAATAACTTTACAGACATGACTTTTTCTTATGCTGGCTCTTTGTTCTGAAGTACTGGCCCATGTCTTTGAACCATAATCAGGCCCAGAGCTAAATGTGCCCTCTGTTGGTGCACATACGCCGTGCCGTGAGAGCGAGGTTCTCCTGTTTGCTGTTTATTATGTGTTGGTCTTTGAGGCTGTTTCAAAAAAGAGAAAGAATGACAAACGAGTCCAAATAAAAAGAGATAATAGCCCCTGAAGCAGACCGTCTTGCAGCCTGTTTAAAGAAACCTCTGCCTGTTCCACATGAGCAGGTTTGTTTCAGTCAGCTGATCCGGCCAAAGAGTAGCACTCTGAGGGTCAGGGGGTGTTTTTACATTTATCTGCCTTTGACGGCAAAAAGAAATCTGTGTTATTCATTTATTTATTTAAATTAGTTATGCCCTAACACAACCCATGTAAGCATAGGACATCAGTGGTAAACCGGGTAAAACACAAGTAAAATCAAAGAACTACCTGCTCATAGCGTTAATAAAGCATTAGTGAAGCATTATTATTATGTAGTTCATCATCTATGAAGTATTATTAATCATGTTGTTAATGAACGCATCTATGGATGCTTTAGTGATACATTAGTAGTGGACTAGTCAGTCAAGTTCCTTATTTTCTTTCAAAATAAAAGCATGTCTGTATTCAAGCAGGAAGTCAACCACACTGTGTTTCAGACTGAGTGCTTGATTTTCAATTTGTTTGCATGTTGACAAGTCAGTGCTTTCAGACCACCTTTACTGGTACTGTATCTCACACACCTGACATGCACATCTCACACACTGAAAAGCTAGAGCACTGGTTCCCAACCTGGGGTCTGGGCCCCCCTAGAGGGAGCGCCAAAAATTACAAGGGGGCGCAGGACACTGTCTGCTCTGACCTTATCAAAATTAGATGTACATATAAATAAAGAAAGAAAGAATAAAAGAAAGAATGAATAATTCATATTTAGAAACATAATGTACCAAGCACATACGGCCACCCTAAAAGAAAAAAAAAGAATGTTAATTTTTTAACAAAAAAGTGAAAATTTTGAGGGAAAAAGACATTTTTGAGATTACAAATATGTGTATTTGCAGCAAAGCAAACTCAGACATTCAGAAATGAAAAGTTGTAAATTAATTAGAAGAAAATGGAAATTTCCAAGTTTATAAAGAATTACATTTTTAAAATTTAAACTCAAAATTCAAGAATTTTGAGTCATAAATTTACAATGTTGTGAAGTCCAAACAAAAAGAAATCAAACTGAAAACAGTGGTTTGATTTCTGACATTTCTACTTTAAAATTTCAAAAAGTTTCATTTCATGTACATACATGAACACGAAACAAACCTTTGTAGTAAAAATGTCTTGTTTTTTTCTCTGTAAATAAATGACTTTTTACACTGGAGATTTTTTTTTAAGTGTCATCTAGCCAGATGAAGGAAGACAATAGTTTGAGGAGTCTAGTACTGAGCTAAGTGACTAGCTGAGCCCCTTTAACATAAAGAACATTCCTCATTTTGTCACAAACATACTTTTAATGCGATATAATAGCAACCAAATAATCCTTGCAGTATTGGTGGTTGAGTAATGATATGCCGCAAAAGTTATGTGACACCACTTGTCCATGCTTTAGAAGGAGGCTTGTTTCATTCATGCCTGCTGCCATTTCTCTTGTTTTTTTTTTTTTTTTAACTTTTTTTTTGCCTGAATATTTTACTACCTCTGGGACACAAAAATAGCTTAACAATAAAGAATGCTTTCATTTTTGCACTTTAAAGACTTAAAATAGTCATAAACTGCTCAAAACATGGCCTTTTTGAAAGCGTTTCTCTACTTAAAAATCCCTTATTGACCCCTGTGGATATTCTCAGTTGCTGCATGTCGCATCTGCAAATAAATTATATGTACCTAACCCTAACCCAAACTAAAAGACATCTGTTTGATAAAACTGTCCCCTAAAATTCTGTTATTAGTGAAGTTTTCTGGTTCCACACTGGTGCAATATGTCACAGAAAAGATATAACAGTTCCTCTCAACGCTTTTCTACACTGAATCAAGTCACTTTTAAGAGGTTTTTAAGGTAAAACTAATGAATAAGAGGGCTGTGACAGTACACATGTGCCTGGTATGAAGGCTGTGATGGTGCATGCTGGATGGACACGCACGGCAGCTGCAAGCAGCAAAACATGCTGCCAGTCTGAAACAGCTGTAAGACAAAAAAAAATAAACAATCTTCCAGTATGATAAAATATTCACATGGATCTTACAGGGGTGTTTTGTTACCACATGTGATTTATTTGAGGTCTTTCTGAATACCAGTGTCTCTGATTGAGCTCAAGCTGCTGATTAAGAACATGTGGGATTTAGCAACACTGACTGTATAATAAACACTGATGTGTGTATCACTTGTGTGCACACTTTTGATAAATCTAGTTGTTCAGCACATTCTTAATGTTTCTCAGAAGACTGAACCTGGGACATTTCTACACAATGTTGATGAATGAGGGACATGTTGGACTGGGATGCGTTCATTGAAAGAGATGTGAATTTTCTGAAGTAGTGCAATTTTTTGTAACTTCACAAAAAAAAGTGTGAGAAACTTCATTTCTCTTTCAGACTCACAGTAAAAACTACATGATAAAATATGCAGTATTGATTTAAATCCTCAAAAACAGTTCTGTTTAGATTTGAAGATTTGGGATCAAATAAGGTCAATAACAGTACCTTGTGAACTTTCTCGTACACTACATATCATCTATTGTGACCCCATTTTGCAAAGTTTAGGTTGGTTTAGTTTTCAACATTTGTCTCTGTCTCTTACAAATTGTGCTCCCTTGTCCTGCTGTAAACAAAATACCTTACTTCCACTTTTCGCCCTGCAGTCAGCTGTTTCGTTCCTCTACTGGTGTAAGTGACTGACCTTATCCTCCCATCTCCCATCCCTCTTTCATCCATCAAACCTCTCCTTCCTGTCAGTTCACCGAGCTGTGAAGAGATTTACTGCTTACAAACATGAATATGGTTTACAACACATCCATATCTGCGCCCATCATGTCTGTACCTGCCCTGTCCATTCATGTATTTAGCACATGAATAACTCTGAAATAAACCTTTAAATAAGGCTGATAAGTGTTTTTAATGCAGCCTGTCAGAAACAAAATCACACATACCAAACAAATTATATCAACAGTTGGCCTAGATTTTCAAAATTATGGACAATATCTTGAATTCCTTTCACTTTTCTCAGTTTTATTATGTTGCAGTCTGATGCTTCAGCTGTGTAAATTCATTTTTAGTCGAATTAATCAAGTCCAAGGCCATGGTTCTCTGCTGAAAAATGGTGGATTGCTCCCTCCAGGTGGGGAGAGTGTCTTTGCCCCAAGTGGAGTGGGTTCAAGCTCTCTGAGGTCTTGTTAAAGAGTGAGGGTAGAAGGGGCTGCAAGATCGATAGGTGGATTTGTGCAGCATCTGCGGTATTGCTGACATTGTACTGCACCATTTGGTGAAGAAGGAGCTGAGCTGGAAGGCAAGGCTCTCAATTACTGGTCGATCTTTGTCCCAACCCTCATCTATGGTCATGAACTCTTGGTCATGACTGAAAGAATAAGATCACAGGTTGAAGCGATCAAAATGAGATCAGCTGGGCTCAGCCTTAGAGACAGGAGTAGGTGCTTGGACATCTGGAAAGGGATGGAGCCGGTAAGGTGGTTTGGGGTACACCTTCATGTGGAGGTCTTCTGGGCAAGTTTAACTGGAAGGAGACCTCTGGGAGACACAGAACTTGCAGAAGAGATTATATATCTCATCTGGTCAGGGAGCGCCTTGGATTCCCCCGGGAGATGCTAGAAATGTTGCTGGTGGGAGAGATGTCTGGGTTGACATGCTTAGCCTGCTGCCACTGTGGCCCACCCTGGATAACTGGAAGAAAATGGATGGATGGATGGATGGATGGATGGATGGATGGATGGATGGATGGATGGAGGTCAAAGAAACTGCCTACAGAGCTTAGAGACAGGGTTGTTGCAAGGTACAGATCTGGGGAGGGCTATAAAAAATTCTGCTGCACTAAAAGTTCCCAAGAGCACAGCGGCCTCAATATTTCTGAAATGGAAGAATTTTGGCACGTCCAGGACTATTACAATAGCTGGTCATTCAGCCAAATGGAGTAACCAAGGGAGAAGGGCTTTAGTAAGAGAGGTGACCAAGAACCTGATGGTCACTCTGTCTGAGCTCTGGAGATCCTGTGTGGGGATGGGACAAAGTTCAAGAGGGACAACCATCACCGCAGCCCTCCACTGATCTAAGCTTCAAGGCAGAGAGGCTGAACAGAAGCATCTCCTCAGTGTAAACACAAACACACAGCTGAGTGGCTGATTTTCTTTAAACACAGCACAAACATTCCCTCCGACTCAAAGACTCATGGGATTTCATGTTCATCCCTTGCTTATAAATGAGATATCTCACGAAGGCTCTGATGCATTTTCTTCAAATTTGACATAAATGCACCCTTTGACTAAAGGATGAACTGATTAGATTTAGTAGGTCAAAGGTCAGAGGCCAGTGCCTTCAGGCTTAATGCTCATCCTTTGCATATTATTGTCATATCTCAACCATTTCATTTAGAATTATTATTTGTTAACTTTGAACATATGACTCTGATTTAGGGATGAACTAATTATATTTTAGAGGTCAAACATAACATTAAATTTGCTTCTATTTCTCAATTGACTCAAGACATACCACATTTTGGAAGAACATGGTCAGAGTCACTGTGATCCTAGATCTTGTGTGCTCAATATTTCAAAAACCAATTGAGATGGTTTTGTCAAATTTGGCATACACTTGCACTTGGGCTTGAGGGTAAACTCATAAGATTCTGGTGGTCAGAAGTCACTGCATGCAACCTTTACGTACTGTGAGGCTCAGTGGCACAGTGAGGAGGGTTGAATAATCATCCAGTGTGGACCAGTCAGAGTTGTTGTTACCAAATGCTGATATTTTGGATTTTGGGACAAATGATGGTATCTATTTCAATGCTGAATGATGTAAATACTTGCAGGACTTTAACCTCTAGTAAAACAAAAGCCATGTTAGTCCATTGTAATGCACTTAAATCATGTAAGTTTGACAATGAAAGTAATAACTAATGCTCTAGGGCTATAACATGAATGTATTTTGAAAACCCATGCATCTCAGACCTCCTTAAGGTAGCTTATTATAATGCAAGGAAACAATATGCCAATTGTTTTACCAAGTATTATATTATTTATTTTCTGTCTGCCTCCCTTATCAGATAGAAATAATCTGGTTTTTTGTCCTTAAAAAGACTCTTGAACTCAAAAAGTCCAGAACTTGTGCTATCAGGCCTCTCTGTGACCTTCCTGTTTGGTGAAGTGCCAAATTGTGGAGTAAGAGGATTTACTGCAAACCCACATGGGAAGACTAGATTGCCTGTGACCTCAGAGAGCTGTGTTTCTGCATATGGGTACTCAGTCTGTCCTTATTTTGACTGCCTTGGTCTGTCCTGGAGCTTTGGTCCTCATACAATTTACAAAGCTTTTATAATTGCTTATGATGTAAGAGTAGGAGACAATGCAAGAGGCCAAAATTACTATTTCTTTGATACATAATCTAACACGCCACAGATACAAACAGTTAAAGTTATGAAAGAGATGGAAAATAAGTTCTTATGACGCTGGGGTGTCACAGACTATTTTTCCCTTTCAGTCCTGTCTAAAAGTTTCACAAGAGGTCAGGCGTTGCTGTTTGAACACAGAAGATAGTTTCTAGGGAAACTCACTACAAAGGCAGCTGCTTCATGCTATTTAGTGCTTGAAAGTAATGTAGTTAGCAACCCACTCTCATCTGCAAACATGCAAATGTGCAAACATATCCTATTACATTCATAGACATGACGACAAAAAACTATCATCATAACCTGAGAAATCTGTTGACTTGTTTACCATCTTAGACATATAGTAAACTTTGTCCTTCAGCAGTGTCATTTATCATTTCATGTTTTTTCTCTCGAGACCCAACTCAAACCAGGATAAGTCAAATTTCCAAAGAATGAGGTAGAACATCCACAGCATCATTTTCATGCTCTTCTCCTTGTTACTCCAGGTTATTTATTTCCTCAAGGAAAGAAAAGTTATCATTTAAAAGTGCATTCAGCCCTGTGGAGAGGTATGCTTTCTAAGAAGCTGTGGGGCACACAGCTCAAAAACACAGCTCTGTTTTTCTCCTGGTGTTTTCTGTCAATGTGCTCGTGTGCCTGCATAACCTTAAGTTACCTGATGCAGTTAGTTCATATACACCTTATTATACCCTCTAAACATGGCTATTTGGGTGAGCTTATGTGCGTATTTGATTGTTTGGATGTGTTCAAACTGATCTTAAAGGTAGATTGCTTAGTCAATGATTAATGTTTGTAAAGTCAAAATGTAGATTATAAACAGGAAATTCTCTGGTTTGTGCAACACTGGTAGAAAACAACCTTTTGCTTAAGTTGTATGATTTTTGCACCCTACATTAAGGATAAAAAGCACAAGAAGCCCACTTAATTATATTGTCACAATTATGTCAACCAAATATGGCAAGTCAGTAAATGTAAGGGGAGGAGGGTTTTTTATTTTGAGAGAGAGTGGGGGATAGACATGAGGGAAAGGAACTGCAAGCTGGACTTGCATGGACTCGTGTTGCCCACAAACATGGGGCGCAACCTGACTGCTGGGCCACCTGCCCTCCTCAGCGAGCCATGGGTTGCAACATTAACCTCAATTTTCCTCATACAATGGCTGCAATGCGAAAATGCTAAATAAAGGATAAATAAATAAAAAATAAAAATAAAAATGCGGAAAATACTGTACTACTGTGAAACAAATTGCTCCCTCTCTTGTCAGCTGGAGTAGCTCCACTGCCCACCCTCTGGTCCAGGGCTCCCTGAAGCCACTCCTCTCCGCTTCATTGGAGACACGCCGCAGGTCTAATGGCCGCTTCAAAACCTCATCAAACCACATAGAGGAGATCGATCCAAACAGTCGGAAAGATGAATAAAGTATCCAGTCAGCTTTAAAATCCTAACACAATGCACAGACTTCAATCATAAATCCTCACATTTTACATGAAACAGCAGATTCTTTGTAGCAAACATTGACCTTATAATAGACTCACTCATGGCAGAAGCAATAAAATCATAGAATCATTCTGAAGTTAAAGGCAAATCAACCTCAAAAGGCAAATGATTCACTGTTGACATACTATTTCTACGTGAACTCACAGTTCCCCGTGATCTCTCCCTCTTTTCTCAAGCTGATCGGCACTGTGCTTCATTGTGCAGTACTATTGACACACTTATTGTGTGCGAGGTTGCTTGCCTTTAGTCAGACCAAAACTGCTGCACAGTATAGCAGCCATTGTAGGTGGAAACTGCAGGTAAGGGTACGCTCACACTTTAGGTAATCTGTATTGTGCCTTAGCACATTTGACCCCAAACTTAAGTTTGTTTGACTAGTGTCAGTGCTATATGCTGTGCTCAAGCATGGTACATGCCCCTGACCCTGGCACATTTGGTGGAGTGCAGCTTTGGTCATGCACAAGCACAAGTTAGCAACATGGACACAACAGAAGCATTGAAGTTTTCCTCTATCTCCTGTTGCCTCAGTAAAAACCATTAAGGCTGGGGGTGTGTCATACCTGCTGACATGTGTATCAGAAGTAAACATGCTCAAGCTTAGTTCGGCTTGGAACAATGTGAAAGCAGGCCAGCTGGTGACTGGGGAGGGGGGACAAATGTTAAATGTTATCATAATCCATCCATTGAAAATACTATGTATTAAGAGCACAATTCACAGACCAGCAGATCATGGTAAATGGTAAATGGACTCAAGGTTGTTCAGTACTTTCCTAGTCGTGGTCACGCACTGATTTTGAAGGTTTCTTCGAAGAGAGGCCATCAGTATTAGTTAATTCCAGTCGTATGCATCCATACATGTTTACACACCACTGATACTGCAGTATAGTTAAGTCTATTGCCAAAGGACACATGGGGATGTGGAGCTGGAGCTGTTATCATTTTATTTAAATGGCAATTTAAAATGCTTTTAAAGACTTGTGGTATTGTGTTTTTCCAGTCTTCTGACTTTACATGTCCTGCTCACACCAATTAACACACTAAAGGAAGACATTGCTGCACATGTATTCACATGCCACTGGTTAAATGGGATGCAGTGTCTCATCACGGACACTTCCTAATGGGACTGCAATAGCAGGGGTTCACCACACCCCTCCATATTTTAATGCTAATGTAGTTTAAAGCTTGGACTTATTAGAGAATAAGAGACTTGTTTCACCTTCAAGACAGAGCCTCCTTGCTGTAACATCCATGCTGCAAAGCCCAATCTACAGGGTAAAACAAGAAAAGTCTCTCCACTGCTGCTGTACCCTGAACTGAGAGCTTTCAAGAGACTTTAAAATTAATGAGTATGATCTGCCTTTATACTACAAGAAGAGCTGTCACCACTACTCAAACAATAGCATTTGAAATTGGACATTACTTTTAGGTACCACAGGAACATGACACAATGCATACGTGATGCTCTTGGCATTCTAAAGTTCTGCTGCGCTCTCTTGCATTAAAAAGCAAGAACCGTCCTTGTTGAAGATCACACATAAAACATTCTCTAGTTGCAACTTTATTAAATGTGCCTGCTGTCCTTAAAATAATCTGAGAGTACAGAGGCACAAGTGTCACCTTAACTTAAGTAGGGAGGAGTGTTGAACACACCCCATGAAAAGCCTTAAATCCACTGTTTAAATGTTCCAAAGTAACTTGAAGTGGTTTTAGCATTTGTTCTTTGAGGAGAGCAAACCCTCCAGTGATTCCAGGTTTGTGGCAAAAGTATAAAGCTTCACTGACATACACGAGGTTTTGTAAATACTCTATGTGATGTAGTTTGTCCATTTTTGGGATGTGGCCTGGAGGTGAGAAGGCATGCCTGAACCTGCCCCTCTTAGCACACCCCAGTGGACAGGACCAGAGGTGGATGGCAGGAGGCCTCTAGGATGGATGGATGAGGAAAGAAGGTGAAGTGTTTGACAGAAAGAGGAGTGAACACGAGGCCTGGAGCTGTGATGAGATTGAGTGATGGAGGTGGCAGCTCTCTCTGTGAAGACAGATTAAGTGAGGGGCTAAGTGAAAAGTCGTCACTCTTCATTTTCTCCACTCGCCTCTCAGCTTATTACCTAAAAGGCTGCAGATTTATGTGACACTTTCTCTGGTAGTGCTTCGTCAAGTCATGCTCTTGTGTCGTCCTCTCTCTCCTAGTTTAATTTAACTGATATTGGTGTCATACCCCTTTTGCTTCGCTTTCTGCCTTTGAACATCTCCTTATACTGTCCCCCATCTAACCTTTCTCTAAAGGTTAGAAGCATTAAGACTAGGGTATAACTGCAAACCACTATAGAACCTTACATAGCTTTTTCATAGGCACTAGAGAAAAGATGCCACATTTGAACTCAGGAGAAAAAAAAACTTTTAAAACTCCACTTCAGTAATTTTCAGTGCTTTTATCATCGAATTTTGTAATGTCTTCAAGTAAAAATCCCAAATCCAAAAAAGTTGGGATGCTTTTTAAAATATCAATAAAACTGAATACAGTAATTTTCGAATCCCATTCAGCCGACATTCAATTGACTATTAACCTTGCAAAGCAGATGGATACGTCCGTTTCCTTGTTTTTCACTGGCGAATCCATCTTGCAGAGCTCCCATCTGAACTGTTTGGCCCCAGTTAGAAAGTGACAGGACCAATCAGTGACGAGGGGCAGTACTTTCAGGCGCAGCAGAGTCATGACGTTAACAAGCAGCAGCAAGAGCTGGTGCAGTTATGGAGGAAGAGCTTAGCGTGGATGCTGGTAAAGCGCCAGTTTTATCAGAACTTGAAAACATTTCTTTGTTAAGAAGAACAAAGAACAGCAGTGAGTTGTGTTCTTTTCAAAAACGACAAAAGTTGGGTACTTACATGTCTACAGTCGCCATGTTTTGCGTTATTCCTCAGTAGCTGCGCACACACAGCTCGATAGCGGCTACACCACGTTTTGTTGCTCTGATTGGCCCGTAGAGATGTGACAGACAGAACGTTTACCCAATCACCCTCTGAGTTTTTTTCAAAGCCTCTGCCTTTTCTCAAATGTTTCCAATGAAGCTTTCCCATCTGGCGTGTAAGGTTAATTGACTACAGCATAAAGGCGAGATTTTCAATGTTTGAATGCCTTTGACTTCCAAATATGCACACATACTGAATTTGATGCCTCCAAAAAAGCTGGGACAGATGCAAGAAAAGAGAAAGGTGTTGAATGCGCAAAAAACACCTGGGACATTCGACAGGTAAATTGGTTAACATGTAGCAGGTGATAGCACCATGACTGGGTAGATAAGGAGCACTCCTAAAAGGCTCAGATATTTGCAATCAACAATGCTATGTGGTTCTTCACTGCATAGGCAAATAGTCCAACAGTTTTTGAACAATACCTCTCAATGCACAGTTGTAAGGAATTCAGAGATTTCAGCGTCTACATTCCATAATATCATAAAAGATATAGAGAAGGTGGAGAAATCTCTGCATGTAAGGGGCAAGGTAAAAACCATCTGATGGCCAATCAGTATGGAGATCCTCTGGTTTTTCACATGTCACTTGAGCATCTCAGAAGGATCAGCCAAGGGGAGAGGAGGTTTATTCAGCTGGAAATTGGAGCAGAAACTGTCTGAGGCTATCCCTAGCTTTACAACATAAAAGCCCCTGTTCTACTAGCCATTGTTGGGTAGTGTTACTTTTGAAACTAACTTGTAAGATTTCTGCATTACATACTGAGAAAAGTAATTCATTATGTTACTGCTTTACCTAATTCTAAAACTAACTCGTTAGGGTACTTTTACGTTACTAAATATTAAAACCCTTTAGCCACTTGTTCCACTCAGCGGTTGTATAAACAACATGCAGACTCTAATGTCAATGTACAGCCTAATTTACAATCCATAATCAGTATCTCTGCAGCCTGAGAACACCACTAACGGATAGGAAAACCTTTACAGCCCTTTAACATGCTCACGATCTGACAAATAGCTGAGTAGAGGCAGACAGAATCACTTGAACGCTGTGCGTAATAACAGCGCTGGCACAGCGCTATGTGCCAACATGCGTACAGGAAGCAAGAAGGACAAACAGAGCAGATACTTCAAGGAGCTTCCTTTTTTCGTTTTCTCTTTTAAAGCCACAGAAGAGAAATTAAATATGTGATTTTTCTTTCAGTAAAAGATTACTTTAATGAAAATGTAACTAATAATGGAATTACTTAAATTGTAAAATTAACACATTACGTTACCCATTACAACAAAAAAGTAATCTGAGTACTCTAACGGATTACTTTGTAACGCGTTACCATCAACACTGCTACTAGCACAGGAATAAAAATGAGCTAGCTTGAAAGAAAATGAGTGTGGAGGTTGGATTACATGCACTCTAAAAAATGATTCTTGGGGTTAGTTAGTAAAGCTTAAAATTAAGAGCTTTTTCTGCATAAAAGAACTGAGTTTGTTACATGAACACATTGTAATTAGTTGATAACTTACTTTATTCAGTTGGTCTATATTAAAATAAAGAAAACAGTCTTAACTCAGTTAAACTCTAAAAATGATTCATGGGGTTAGAAAGTAAAGCTTAAAATCAAGACCTTTTTCTGCATAAAAACATTAAGTTTGTCACATGAACACATTGTAATCAGTTGATAACTTACTTTATTAAGTTGGTCTAAATGAAAATAAAGAAACCATCTTAACTCAGTTATATATCGATTTTAAACCGACATTTCTGCCTTAACTTACGATGGAAGAGTATTCATTTAGTACAGCTTAAAAATCCTCTAACCATTCTTTAAAAGCTGAGTACAAGGCTGGCGTGCCTGGACTTTTTTTGCTGAGACCACGCCTGTCATAAAAAACAGAGGGAAGCACAGAAAGAAGAGGCAGAAATGATTTTGCACAGAACTTTACTAAACTTTATGGCTTGGTAAGTACAATTTTGCCTTGATTTATTCACAACAGCTATTAACTATCAACACTCGGCAAGAAATTGTTTTTACACCACACTAAACTCTTTTCCTTAAAATTGTTGTAGTGTTAATAAAGGTTTGACCAGCTAAAGCTGCATGGCTGGGCTATTTTACATTCATGACTTAAAAAATGTAGGTTACTGAGTACATCCGGTGTAAAATGTATGCATTTTGATGTAAAAGTCCTAGATTTCGGTCAGTAGGTGGCAGTATGTATCTATGTAACAGAAGCAAAATGCACATCTGTAGTTCCCTGTTTTTTTTGTTATAATTACACAAAATTACCTGGTAGTTATCCACAAGCCTGAGAGAAACTCTGAAATCCATGATGCACTATGTTGTTTGTAGCCCCTCCTTCCTTTGTTTTCTTCTTCGTTGGTTGTTTGTATATATTCTTTTCGCCCCCTCCCCTCTCCCCTCTGAAATGACTCCCAGTGGGAGAGGTGGGTGTCCATTGTTTTGTTCAAGTTTCTATCTGTTTCCATCTTTATGTTAAACGTTATATCTTGTACATATTTTAGTTCTTATAATGTCTTTAGTTATTTTTCCACTTGTTAACACGTTTATTTGCTTTAAGTTTCTTCTCTCCTTAGTTTTATTGATGTTTGTTTGTTTGCTGCGCACGGTAAGTTAGCTCACGTGCGCAGCGTACACAGTTAGCTTGTGTTCACCTTGTGTCAAACTTTGTCACGTACTGTATTTCTGTTATGTGTAGGATATGGAGCGGGCTGTGGCTCACGGGAGTTTCTGTTTCTTTATATTGTTTGCCAGGTACACATTGTTCGTTTTGTAAATATATATTTTATCCATGACGCCCTCTGAAATGACTCCCAGTGGGAGAGGATATGGAGCGGGCTGTGGCTCACGGGAGTTTCTGTTTCTTTATATTGTTTGCCAGCCAATAAAAGTGGTCCGAGTGAGAGATCCAGTGTCGCAGTCTCTTTCCATCCACCATAAACACAACGCAGAGATATTGCCACCGGTTACATCTGTAATGTTGTATTGTGGTCTGCAGGTAAGACCAAAGAACAAGAATAGTTGTTTGGAGGAATGTTGACTCCTTGTTTGGAATTTTTGTCTCTCCCAGCCAGCATTTACTTGATACTTAAACTTTTTAGTAATCATTTCTTATTCTTCCATGTTTTCCATGTATTCTTCCAGATTAGTGGTTTGTACTGTTCAGCTGAAAGATGCAATGCAATGTTCATGTTAAGCTGAGATAACTTAGTATGTTTAGTTCTTTAAGGGGAGGGGCTATTTCAAAATTTTCCAAAAACCATGGGTTAGACTGTCAGTGCATCTGTTGGCACTGACAGGCAACACATCTATTATGGCTTTTGCACATGGCAAAGGCAAAGCATTTCCTCACTGTGTGTCTCCACCCCACCAGTAATGAGCAGGTCTGGATCACTGTCTGGATGCAGTAATGTCTTTATAGTACTCTTCACTGTAGGGAGATAGGGCTAATGGTGGAGGTCTGTGTTCTCGGAGTGCTTTTCCAGTTTCCTATTGTGGTGAGCAGTGATGAGGAGTGACTCTCATACTAGTTGAATGACTTTGATAAACTCTCACACAGGTAGCATAAGCAGCTATTATTTATTCTCAACCACAGATAAAGTCGCATACAAACAGTGTTTTCTGCAACATTAACCCCCTCACTCATGGTGTCACAAGTCATAAGACACAAAATTAAGTTGGTTCAAATTAATTAAGCTTTTAGAGTACAAAGCAAATCATGTTGTTTGTACTAAAGTCAGAATTTGCCTAATTAAAGAAGTCTTGTGGCATTTAAGCAATAATGGCAAGTTATAAGAACTTAAAAAGATCCATGCAAATTGTTACCTTAATTTTTTACATTGAGCCAGCAATGATTTTGTAGAGTGTGTTAAGCTGTGAAAACATCATCGGTCTGTTGGTTTTGGGCTTTCCGCAGCAGATAAAAACAACAGTTCTCTCAATGTACTGTACATGCTATTACACACGTGAGTGGTTAACTTATTTGCGCTAATTTAAAAAAATTGAGCAAGTAAAACTCCCCGTAATGGTGCGTTCAGATATGGGAAAACAGGCGCTCATTGGTGTTTCATTACACAGTTCATCACAGCCTCTACAAATGTTAATTAAGCCTTCGCTATGCAAATTAAAACCATATATCAGCAATATCTAGAAACACTGCTAGCTTCTCTGGGCCTCTGACATGGACTGATTAAAAGTATAAATGTGTGCTGGAATCTGAGAGTCCACATTTCAAATAGTTTTTGGAAATAATGGCTGTAGAATTCTCTGGTCTTAAGAGGAAAAGAATCTTCGAGATTGCTATCAACCAAGTTCAAAAGCCAGCATCTGTGATGGTGTGGGGGAATTTCAGTACCCATTATAAGACTAGCTTGCACATCTGTGAAGGTACCTTTACTGCCGATTACATGGTAGCTTAGAAGTTTTACAGCTTTTGGAGTAACACATGCTTTCTTTACAGGAAAGTCTCTTCTTATTTCAGAAAGACAATGCCAAGCCACATTCTGCATGAATTACATGAGTTACAGTAAAAGATTACGGGTATTAGATCAGCCTGCATGCAGTCCAGACTTGTCTCTAATTGAAAATGTATGGCACAAAGGAAACACTGAACTTTTAGCAACATTCAGTTTGCAAGCAATTATGTGAAGGATTTCACCTTTCAATAATGAAACTATTAGTGTTTCAAGTCCCTGGACACTCAGAGCACTGTTAGAAAAAAGATGCTGAAACAGTGATAAAAATGCTTTCGTCCAAACATTTTTGAAATGTGTTGCAGGCATGTGTTGCTTGTCTTGGTGATGTATTGTATTGAAATGGGTTGGAATAAGATTTGCAAATCACTGTATTCTGTTGTTATTCACACTTCAAACACTGTACAACTTTTTTGAAATCCGGGTTTGTACATATTTTGCCCCATGAGTTCAGAAAGGTTGCCTTCTAAGTAACCCCTCTGAATGTTTTGAGCGCCCCTCTAACCTCACCCCTGGGTGTTGCTGTGGTATGTAGATAATATGCCAAAGTGTATCAGGTGGAGTATCTTTCATCTTGTGGCTGATGGAGATTATGTAGAGTGTTGGGGAGCTGCTACAGGTGATAAGAATCTTGTTGAGGTAATGCAGGTAATCCTCCAACCCACATCCGCAGAAAAGTTAAGATCAGTGCTGAGAGCCGTGGTTGAATTTGATACACACCTGATACACACCCAGGCAGGTAGGCTCTCACATAAACACACTAGTAGGAAGTGGGCTCTGTTTGGCATGTAGGGTGAGCTCTTCACGGGCTTTTAAGTCAACATTGTTTCCTTCCCTTTGAAACTCTAAACCAGAGAAATGTCAAGAGGACGGTGGTTCGAACAAATTTAAAGGCCACTAAATAGTTACGATTGTACGTACAGTTTATTTTACAGACTTATGGTTTGCCGCTCACTATCCACTGTAGTCCCAGCACTCATGATACCTTGTGTGAAGTTGACTTTCATGCCTTCTGCATCATTTTTCATAGCAAAGAGCAGCTAATCCTGGTCCGTGATAAAGATCTTAACGTCATCTGTTAAACCTCAAATACGTCAAAGGATGGTGTCTGCTATAATAATTTAAAACTGAGCCTGGGACTGCATCAATTCATGTAGAACAGAAACAGCCAGAATGAGCAAAGTATCCGGTCAACTTCAAAAAACAACACAATGCATGGACTCCCGATTATAGATCATTACTAAATCAATTCAGTTCAGTCTCATCCTGCAGCAGAAGCAACAGGTCATCAGGAGGTCAGAGGGCCACAGAGCTACAACATACACTGATGAGGAAAAGTTAACATTAACCCACAGAATTCAACATGAAACCACAGATCCTTTGTGGCAAACATAAGCCTTTAACTTCATTATGTACAAACCAATGGCAGAGGCAATAAAATCATGGAATCATGTCAAAATGAACGACAGATCAACCTGTAAAAAGGCAAAATTATCAGTGTCGACAAACTATTCCTGCTTGAATTCTTAGTTATCCCAGGATGTCAGCTTTCTCTGTCTCAAGCTGATCAGGGCTTTGCGCTGCAGCGCTCTAGACACACTTTCAGAGAGGGAGGTCGCTGGCCTTTGGTTGGAGCAGACACATGGTGTCACATAGTGTGGTGCAGCCGGCTATGCTGATGGTTTTGTACCCATCTAGTTGGTAAAAATAACATGTTTAAGAGAGGAAGGTAACAACACCGTGTTTTGTGATCATGCAATTGCACACATAAAGCATTTGAAGGCCCCAAACCACCCCAAACTGAATTCCCATATATGCTTTGACTTCAAAAGGAAGAGGTGGTCCATGAGAATTTTTTGTAAGTTTAACCCATTTCTGCCAATTTCTGCATATTTTTCTGTCTCAATTAACCCTTTTTTGCCAGTTCATATGCATTTTTCATCCCATTTCACAAAGTTTTCACCCATTTTTGCCAATTAAAAGCCATTTCAGTCACTTTTTAATCCCCTTTTACCACCTTTTATACCCACGTTTGTCATTTTTTAAATTTTTTGCCTCTTATCTAACTTTTACCACTTCTAACCGATTTCTGATTCTTTTAAAATCCAGTTTCACCACCTTTTCCATGTTTTTTTGCCCTTATTTACTCATTTTAGCCATTTTAATTCTGTTTTTAACAAAAGGGATCTACATTTTGAGAAGGCTCATTCCTGCACAAATGAAAACAAATTGTGTCCTTGATAAGAGTGGTCATTTTTCAGGTTAGATATAAAATCTGGATATCACAGCTCAACTTCACAATGGACCATGATTTTTCTGACCTCAATGGGCCCCCAGTTTGGCTGGGCTCCAGAAAGGCCCCAGACAGCCTTGTCTGCACATGACTATTATTGAATGTGTGAGGCCATGTTCAACCACCTTCAGGTACAGTGGGGATCCCCGGTCTCTGGCACCTTTATTTTTGGGGTTGAAACTGAAAAGGTTGAGAACCACTGCTCTAAATAATATAACAAACTCAGAAGCATGGAATCCCTCATATTATTTTAAAGCAGATGAAACACCTGACTGCATCTCATTTCAACATCAACAGGCCCATGGGTGCTAATTTCCATCTTACACTGCATGGGAACTGAGCATGAAAATAACAACTCACAGTGACCTGGTGTAGACCGGGCACCAGGTTTCAAGTAACTCTGAGAAAATGCTGACAGTAGCCAGTACATTCACTAAAGCTGCAATCTGACTTCAAGCCTACATGTGTCATTTTAAAGTAGCAGTTCGACTACAGTTGTACCGTCCACAGCTACAGTTTTACTTTGTCGCTCTACATTCAGAGATCAGAGGAGGGTATCTGATAGGCAGGTGCATACAGATAAACACACACTCTCTGCAGGCTCACCCACATGCTAATCAGAGCTGACGGCAACAGAAGTGGAATGCCATGCTGGACTGTAATCAGGATGTTGACCCACATACTGATTACAACACTGCAGCTCCAGCCACTGTAAAAGCACCGCACTTAGCACTTTACACTTTCCTGTCAGCAGTTTTTTTTTAAATCTATGTATTTACTGGACAACAAATTGAAATGGAGTTTTTATTTTAGCATATTTACCCTGGCTTTGGTAGACCTCTATTAGAGATGAAACACAGGAAAACCAAGAAGCAAAAATAGCCTCAGTAACTTGTGGAAATTGAAGAATTTTCTGCACATTTTGCCTGAAATCAGTTCTGGGCTTTCTAGCTTTGCTCTCTACAGTTCCCCATTCTACTGCATTTTCTCTCACACTTTGATCCTATTTCAACAATACACCAACATGACTCTTAAATGCAATTCATGTGTTGCTCCCTCTTAAAACACTTTGATTTTCACATCAAAGCATGACTGAGTCATTTCCACCTGCATCTGACATTGTGCAAGGAAAGCCCCTTGTGTGGTTTTGTTTGCATGCATTTTTATGTGCATTTATGGCAAAAATTGCAAGTTTAATTTAAGGTGGTTTCACCATGTTCACACTGCAGTGGAAAGTGACCCAAACCTGATTTTTTTGCCAAGCTTTAAAGTGCAAAAAACAAAAATATTCCAGAAGATACTTTTGTGTCCTGAAAGTAGTGGCAGGCAAAGGGAACAAAAGTTAATGAACTCATGGTGAAATGGCAGCAGGCAGGAATTTCAAATGCCTCAGTTTTAAGCCTGGACAAGCAGTGGCTCAGCTCAGTATATCTGGTTATTTGCCTCTTAAATAGTCCTTCATTTTGGGACAGATTGGCTTTTTAAAGGTGGGTTATAAAATGACAAAGGATGGAGGAAAGGAAACCGGCACTCAAATGGGAGCTAGCTACAAAATTATAAGCCACTTTGTAGAACAGGCTCATTCTGGGACAGTATATCATTACTCTGTCATTACCTTGCAAGGTTTTTTTGGTTGATAGGACATCACCATTTCAATTAAAAGCAGCCTCTTAGCTCAGTTCAAGACTCCTCAAGATTTTCTGTCTTCAACTGGGTAGAAGATGCTTGACATGAAGTCTGCACGACTAATTAATAAAGCATAATTGCAGCATGCAGGTCCATAACAAATTTGCAAAGTGCTAACTTTCCTTTGTTCTCCTTCATTTCTAAAAACTGTCCCCCAATTCCTGTTAGGCATTCCTGTGTCACTGGGATCCCGTGATAGCAAACAACCTATGGGGACCTGGTTCCAAACTTGATCACACCTAACACAAAAGTCTGGTTCTATTTCGTCAGTGTGATCACAAGCTTACTGTACTAGAGTATGGTGCCTGAGCCCACTTCAAGAGGAAGTCTCAGACATACGGTGTAAGGGAGATGTGAATGCAACCACGCCTGAGTACTGGGTACTGTCAGCAAGTAAAGTTGTAAGGTCAATTCTGAACATCCCCTGTCTCTTCAAAACCATCATAGCAATGCAGAAAAGGCCCAGTTCATCCTCTAGCCAGGACAGTAGATGTGGAAATAGAAAAAGGGTTGTTGTTGGCATCTTGAAAATGATACAAACTTTGATGGCAGTCTACAGGACAGACTCAAATGTGTGTACAAGTAGTTGCAATGGTTGTCTCTTTTCTTTCTTGTTTTTCTTTCTAACCATCTATACATATACTACCACCTAGTGCATTGGACTGTGTGCATATGAAAGTGCTTGAGCACAGAGGGATATTAATGTAAAAGCAGACCAGCTGGGAAAGGATGGATGGGTAGCAACCATGGCCGAGCATGGCACTGAACAGTTTTGCCGAACGTTAAAACCCCCTTACACTCTTGAAATCATTCAATATTTGTTGATATTTGTAACAGTATGATATCCAGCACAGTAAACATGTAAAATTCTAGTACTTCCTGGAAAGTCAGACACTTGTAGGTTAAAGGAAGCGTGACCTATTTCCTTAAAGAGCATTTGCACTCTATTTGTCCTGCTGACAGGATGGATAGAGGGGAATGTTATCAGGTAATGTCCACATATTTCACACGGAAAGGGGCCTGTCTGTTGTGATGAAGCTCTGTGTTCACTGCGTTGTTGACAGATGCACTCGCCTTGATTAAAGACCTGTTTCCTTCTCTGCTTTGTGTGCGAGCATGTTAATTTCTTTTTACGACCTTGTGAAAGCTCTGTCCTCACACTGTATGTGTTTGTGTGTTTTTTTTTTTTTGCATCTTCCCCAGGTTAGCTGTTATCTGTTCGGGGAAACTCAATAGAAAATTATTGTATACAGTCCAGTTCCAAAGCTGACACACAGTCATTTTCTGAGAGTGACGAAAGCTTTGTACCGTAGGAGCAGCTGCCAAGCAGGAAAAGAGGTTTTCCACCATCACTCAGCTCCATCTTATCTCTTCCATTTACCACAAATCTTACACCTTGTTTTTGTTAAGTTCATGTGTGGGCACCCTCTGCATGTATTTCCTGGGTGGAAGGTGTGTTTGATTTATTGTTTCTTCATTATCACATAAAATTAATCTATAAATTAGACCTGGATTCACCAAAAGAAAATGCATCCTAAAAATTAGATAATGGGTAACAGAGCCTTTAACAGGTTTCTTTATATCATAAGCATGTTTGCTTTTAGTTTAGTGGTATAGATGAGGGAGGCCATAGGATGATTGTTGGATAAGGAAAGCAGGAGAGATGAGAGGTGAAAAGAGAGAAGAGGAATGTGAGAGGAAGACAAAACAGCTGTTGCTCTGCGTTTCTGTTTCCGTCTCCGCTGTGCTCTACTAGCCTCAACACATTTGGGCTGAAAACCACCTGGAGATGGATGGTCACATTTAGCCAGGCGGAGGTGACTTTGCGTGTTTGTGCACACACAGGCATTTCTGTGCATGTTGTTGCAGATGGAGAGGGATGTATAGGCTGTTAAAGGTGCGTTTTTTTGTCCTCTCGGAGCGGTCAGAGATGGATGTGCGAATCTGAAGCCATTAGAGGCTGGAGGAGGCTTTAGCTGACAGACTGTGACCACCCGGGTTTGCCAGCCACTGTGTGTCCTTGGGATTCAGAGACAATGAAACAAGAGATAAAGCACTTAGACAGCTGTGATTAGGCCAAGAAAACCCATTTCTCTCATTTTCTCTCTACTTTCCACTCTCTTTCATTTCAGCATCCAGACTGCGACGTGAAAACCACATAAACACTAGGTTCAATGCCGATGTAAGTCATTTGGTTCTTTGGATTAATCTAAATCAGTTCTGTTTATCGAGCAATACTAAGTTCTTTGCCTGGGCTTGGACTTGTTTTGTAGAGTATCCCTTTAATTCTGATTGATTCAGACCATGGAGTGATGTGAACTAGCAAGAGAAAATGAAGTGCTAAGATGGATGAAAGTTGATGGATGCCAAGTGGATAAAACTTTAATAATCAGGCAGTTATTGACTGTTGTCTAATCAGAATGAAGCAAACAAAAGACTCCCCCCCACCATAGCAATTTGTACAATAATTACTACTCACTCTATCAAGAAACACATGATTTGCAGTCATAAATAGATTTTTTTTATTAGAAGTTGTAAATTTGCACTTCATTTCTGTTAATCATATGTGGCTGTTCTAGAAAGGAGAAGCTGGGGTGGAGGAGGGTTGTAAAAAAAGAGCTTGGAGAGGGAACAGCAAAGCATAGCCAGGTTAGAGCAGTTTAAATATGGCAGCATAAGTGTGTGATTAGCCAATAGCATGCTTAAAAGCAAATCAGCCAGCTGACAGTTGACGAGGGCTTGTGTGAGATCAGCTGATCTCAATCATGTAGCAGCCTGCCTGAACTAATGATATATGCTTGATTTACTTTAACATGATTGAAATTGGCAATTATGTATAGATATGGATTTGGTGTGCCTTGAAATTTTGGCTTCATCTTTGATGTGCCTTGGGCAAAAAAATGTTGAAAACCACTGTCCCATAGAGTCCACACTGAAGAACAGCATAAACCATAGTATAGCAGAAGTCTGACTTCTGTTTTCACCATGAACTAGAGGGAGAGCACTGTATCACTTAACTTTGTGCTTATTTGGTCTGTTATGATATGTAGTTGAATCAAGCTAATGTTGCAAAAAGACATGTTGCATAATTTTTGGACTCACTGTAAGGTGTAAAAGTGTGCTACAACAAAACTCCATTCAAAAATCTGTTCTGTTTTGGAGAACAGATGGATTTAATGTGTTAAAAATTCTTCTGTTTCAGAAAATTCTTAAGGAGAATTATTTTATTCCTGAGCATAAACGTCTTTATTTACTGCATCTAAATGAACCCACTGATGTGGGTTCTGTGCTACTTACTGTCATGATGTTGGCCTTAATGTCTTTTTTCACAGTAATGCAGGGATTTATCCTGCACCTTTTCTGGATTTATGCAAATCTTCTGGCAGTTAGACTCATCACCACCACTGCTGCATCTCAGTGCTTTTTCTCTGTGCTTGTCTACCCATAATGCATCTTCAACTAAACAGACCCTTAAATCCTGCTTTTCTGCTTAGACTGATTTAATGGTTCTTAGGTTTGGGGATGAAAGCCACCCAGGCCCTTTGCAGTGATTTAACTTTAATGTTTCACTGAAGCGAAGTCTGAAACAATTCATTTCATGCATGTGACATTGTATACCACTTTGTAGGAATCAATCAAATCCAAAAAGTCAGGCCAGATATCTTTCATAAAAGCCTTCCATGCCAAGTAATTTGCCTGCAGGTTATTTAAATAGTTCCTGAAAGAACAGAGCTGTATTGTTAGGCAACAGCAGAAAAGATCTGAAAAGATTAACAGGATTTATGGTTTACTTTTGAAGAAGCCAGACTCAGAGATGACAGGTGTGATAGTTTTGTTTTCAAAACTTCCATAACTGTTCCTAGGATATTGTTAGAATAATGAAAACAGAACAAGCTTGGCAAACAGGATTTTTTGCATTACATGAATGAGCATGCTGCCTATGCTGTTCAAACATAAGTGAGTTCTGATGCTGCGTGGCTTTTGTTCCTTTTCTGTGGTTATGACCGTTTTCATGCCGATGCTTGCAAAGACTTCAAGCCTCCTTTTACATTATAACTGTGCCTGGTGGTTTCTTTATTGAGTGTATAGACCTATTATAAGAAAACAATGCAGAAAATGTTCCCACAGTGTACCAGAGTTTAGCTCACATACAAAAAATGCTGAGAAATTCCTTTCCTGAGACCCTGGGGTACAAGTTCATGGTGACACTTCATGCTGTGGCTGCTATATTGTGCTTTTGTGGCAAACTTAAAAAGGGCACTTCGACCCAATTACAGAGGAAACACTCTCACAGTATTAATGGTATGGTGCCTGCACAAAAAATAACAATCTTCCTAATTCAGCCAAGAAATAACTGCATCCGCTAAACAAAGAAGTGATGATAATAAAACAGTTTCTCTGCACAAATTCCCACTAAGCTCCACAGAATCCCATTACGCTCCTTCATAAGAGTTTTATGAAGCTTTTTTTGGGACTTAATTCTCCTCCTTATGTCCTCTTGCCACCTAATGCCTCCCCCAGCTGAACTTCTCTCTGATTGGATCAGCCCACACTCTTGCTGCACGGTGACCTTGTGTGCCATTGGTCAGTTTTGGGACGCGAGGTATGAAACCACCAGCAGAGCTTCATTAGGGCTTGGGCTAAAATAACAAGTATTTCACTCACACACAGCCAAACCCATTCCTGTCATTCCCCGGTCTTTAAGAGAGCTGAGTAGAACTTGAACACTTGGGATTAGTTCAGACATGAAGGATTTATAACCAACAAATAATCCTTTTCTTCTCTGTGTGGCATGATCCGTCTCTCTCCTTTCCCTTCTGACAGAAAGGAAAGGAGAAGGAGCCTGGAGAGGGAAGGGAGGATTGTTACCTACAGAGCTGGAAAGAGGAGAAGATGAGAAGCTAGATGCTTAAAATCAAATTTGACGCCCCCCCCAAAAAAAAAAACAAAAAAAAAAAACTGCTGTTGTACTGAATATTAGCACTGGTTTGTAGTGACTACTGGCTTGTAAAAACCAAAGCAAGTGCTTCAGAATCTCGATTTTGATTAAGAGGCAGCTGCATCCTCTCCTCACTGCTCTCCACCAACAGTTCCTGATGGCATGATCCTGACAGAGTCTGGCTACTTTGAGCGGTTGTATCGGGCAGATCTTCCCAGAGCAAAGCTCCAAATGATTGCAATGGATGCAGTGGGTGTGGACCACCTTGTAAACTGTGATCCACCAACTGTCGAGGAGACTCGACAGGCGTGGAACAAACTGAAGGCTGGGAAAGCTCCAGGTCTATGTGGGATCCAGGCTGAGATGCTCAAAGCAGGTGGTGAATCTCCCTCCTTTGGTTGCACTCTCTCATCTGCTCCATATGGAGAACAGGTAGCATCCCTACCGACTTGCAAGGGGCATTGTTGTTCCAGAGTGGAAGGGAATGGGTGATGTACAAGAGTGTAACAACTACAGGGATATTAAACTTGTCTCAGTGGTGGGCAAGGTCCTTGTGCTGATATTGCTGAACAGGATCTGTGATCTGCTGCTCCAACACCAGGGGCCTGAATAGTCAGACTTTTCACATAATAGGTCTATGGTAGACCACATCCTGGCACTGCGGGTCCTCACTGAGTGCTTTCTGGAATTATTGTCTGCTCTATATTCTGGTACAGAGAGCGCTGTGAAGTATGGTGGCTCCACCTCTGATTCTAGGGTGAAAACTCTTCAGTACCTGTATGGACTGGATAATGGGGTGGTAACAGCAAACTGTGGAGTGTTTGATGATGTCTAGATCATGTCTCTTAACTTACTAAGTGAGGAAACTGAGGTGTTGAGAATGCATATCTCCTGGGCCAAAACAAAGATCAGGGCATTTGGGGATGACTTGAAAGCTGTCATCAAATCTGTGTCTGTGAATGGTGAGAGCATGGAAGTTATGCAGTTCGTTTACTTTGGCAGAATAATCCATTGATCCACTGCAGACTTGGACTCAGACGATGGCTTCTCATTATCTGAGCATGCAGACTAAAGTCAGAGACTTTCGCTCCTTGGTGCCCCGCCCCCAGGCTTACCAAACTCTTGTGAGGCTTGACTTATGATCAGAAGCGCTGGCTGGACTCCATTGTGACAACTTCTCTGCAGCACATCTTTGGGTAATGCTGATGTGCTCAGGTGAGTGGAACCTGTAGAGATGGGGTATGGGCCTGGCACAAGCCTGGAGGATGGCCATCAGGAGGCCAGAGCAGTGCAGGACCAAGGTTGCCCCGACAGCCCTGTGATTAAAAGTCTCATGTCCTATCGATTGAGCTAACTGGGCCTTGGATGGTGTGAGCAAAGGTTTTGACATATAGAAAAACAGTTTATTTTGTCTTTGTTGAATCATGTTTTGCCCCCATCTAAGTTCCAATCTAGAATGTTTTATCAAATAAACTTCAATGATTGAAAGTTTTTTTGAAATTCAGGTTGCAATTTCTCATTCAGGAGGTTGTGGTACTTCTTTAAACTGCGATAAAATCAATTAAATCTAAAATATTGATTACATTTCCCCTGCATTTTGACCTGTGTAATTAGACTGTGTTTTTGTTTGTTATCAATGGTTTTGATTATATTGGAGATCAGGCCTGTGTTCAACGTTGGCAAGTTTTGGTTTCTTTGTACCAGACTGTGCTTCTGTGCCATCACTGTCAGGCGTGGTTGCTATGCCAAGTCACTGTGTGTGTTTCAGTTTTCCCAGCTGTGTTTACAGTACCAGGAAGGTGTTGGCAGTGATTTTTCCAACACGTGGAGGGTAAGCCAGCGTGTGCTCTGTGTGTTCAGAGGGTAAAGCAGCATCAGTCAGTGTGCCACACCTTATTAAGTCAAAGCACAAACCATCAACACACACTTACAGCAAGTCATATTTATATTTCAACTGATTCTGCTTTCCTTATATGCTCAAACTCATAATTTAGATCGGTGTGAATTATATAATTATGGATGTGGGTATACTCACACATTTTAGGAACCCTTTTCAGCTGCATCTATTACACGTTATTAAATGTTTTATAATCAGTCAGCTTTGTAATGGCCCTTTATTCATCACTTAACAATGTTTAAATGAGCTAAGATTTAAAGCTAACATGTGCTAATGTGCTTGAGGCATCCAATTTTTCCTTAAAATTGCTTCACATAAAACAATCCCTCATCATCTTATGCAACTGCTCTTCCTAGGAAAAAGATCATCAGTCATTTTAGCAAATATCATGAGCCAACATGCTGTTTGATCAAGTGACAGGTCTTCTCACGGATAGAATTAGAGCAAAGAAGGCAGTAAAGTAATTTCTTAGCAGCTAAATTAAATGTATATTGTTATACACAGTTCATAATTTACCTTTACATAATGTTCATTTGTCTTGTAGGTTTGATTTAGAGTGGGAAGCCCAAATGCTGTTATGAAGTCTTGATGTGTTTGTGGTTATACTGTAGCTCATACATTCTAGTGAAGTCAACAATTCATTCTCACGGCACTGCATCTGGATTGATGCTTTAACTGAAAGAAAATAGATGCTGAAAATCTCAAGGAAAATAGGCTGTATCAATCTGGAGAGACTACACTTCAGTTTAACAATGATTTGTTTTGAGTTTTGAGATGTTTGAGATTGTAAAATCTTTTGCGACTCCATCGTGATGTCTTTATGAACTTGAAGGCGTAGAGAGGCCAACAGCAAGATAGTAGACCCCTCTTAGAGTCTACTCTAGACACTGGTGGTGGTGATGGAAAGAGGAGGATAAGGCCCTGTCCACATGGAAATGAATTCAGGTGTATACGCAAAAGTTTTTTGTCGGATCGGCGTTTCATCCACACGAAAACGACATTTCAGTTGACTGTAACTGATACTTTTTGAAAACGGGTCCCAGAGTGCATAGATCAGTAAATGACTACCGTTTTGTCTCCGTGTGGACGGCCATCCGCATCTTTCTTGAAACGATTACGTCACACACATAGCATATCTCCCTTAAGGCACCTGCGTGTGTCTGACCAAAACAAACATGGCGGACTTCAGGGTTGTGCTGCAAAAGCTACTGAGCTTGTTATGGCTTTTAATGCAAAATCTGATGCTCCTTTACCACCACCGCAATGGCATAAACCATATGTTCTTAAATCCAATGTGGAGAACAACCAGAAGGGTAACTAAAAACAAGTTTGTGTCAGTTTTCTGTGATCTTCATCTTCTTTGGTGCATTTCCATGGCAGCATTACAATGCCATGTACAGGCTTGGCATATGCACTACAGTGTTTTCTGTCGTTTCAGTGGTTCCTGAAATGACTCTGTGTTTACGGAAAACTTTTTCAAAACAAAATGGCAATATATAATTTTGGTCTCCGTGTAGACGGGGCCTAAGATGAGGACTAACTTCTGAGGAGCTTGACCCAGACACTGATAAGATTACTTGGGAGGAGTAATTAAGAGATGCAGGGCAGAGGAGCAGGACTTGGACACCAATGAGGTATTGGAGGTGGCCGGGGTGGAGGAGAGTGGCAGCAGTCACAATGAAACAACAGACTGTGGAGAACAGGAGACAGATTTCAAAATATGACAGCTGCAGGGTGATTGGATTGAAAAGGTTGTGACAGAAAAGAATAGGCTCAGAATTCAAGTGAGTAAATGCCTACACCAGCTGATTACTAGAGTAAAGTGATTAATAAAGTTTGAATTAAATTGAATTATCAAGTTACCTGTCGGTGTCAGTCCGGAAAATGCGAACCCATGCTCGGGATCACTCCTGCTGAAAACTTTCAAATGAAGTTTCTCTGCCCCCCTTTAGCCTGCGCTGTCTGTAGAAGTTCTTCTTCGGTGTACTCCGGTTCATACAAATATCCTTTCGTATTCACAGTAAACAGCAGAAACGAGCATATCTATCTGCTTTGCAAGGTTAAATAACCACAGGATCAACTTCCACAGAAATCACGCTGTGGTACTAAGTACCTCATACGACCCAACTTCAAAAATCCAGAAATATCCTTTTAATACAGAGAGGTATATACTGTATACAGGTTTTGATGATATTTGTTTCCATCTAGACAATGTCTCTTTCAGCGATGCTCCTGCTTACTTCAGTGAAACAATTCCAAGTCACATTCTGCACAAGTTACAACAGCATGGCTTCACAGAAAAAAAATGCAGGTACTAGATGTCTCCCATTGAAAATGTATGGCTCAAAATGAAGCCCAGGATGTAACGAAATCCCTGCACTGTTAAGTCACATCAAGCAGGAAAAGAAAATGACTTACTTTAATTACTTCAACAATTAGTGTCTTCAGTCCACAGACATTTAAAATTTTAAAAGTTGATGCAACACAGTGGTAAACATGCTCCTGTCCCAACTTTTTTGGAGAATGTTGCATGCCCCAAATTAAGAATTTGAGTGCATCTCCAAATAAATTCTAACGTTTCAGTTTGATAAGAAATCCACTGTCTTTGTGCTGTATTACATTTAATAAAGGTTGAAAAGGATTAGCAAGTTATTGTTTCACATTTTGTTCACAAGGTCCCAACTTTTTTGGAATTTGGATTTGCATACTCTGTGACTCCAAAAATGTTTTCTTTGTGATTTAAAGTCTTAGGAGTACCTGGTACATTCTTTTAATGGTGAATCGAGCAGTGTAGTACAATGTTTAATGGAGTGTCACCAGTTCGTACAACACCAGTTAAGCTGTGACATCGGTTCTTTGCATCAAACAAAATAGATAAAATAATTATCTAAATTCAAATCAGATGGTTTGATAGTGTAACTGATTCGTTTTACTGCCAAAACCTGACCTCAGCTTTGCCACATTCCAAAACCATTCATAATAATTACACCTGGTTTTAAAGGGAATGAAAGCTCAAACTCTTCTTGGCTTGATCATGTTACACCCAAAACACAAAAGACTTAATCCAGCCCTTTGGCATCATGTCTCACCAAGCATCCAGACTGTGCGCCACTCAATTGGCAAATGTAGTCAGACACACCTCTGTAAACTTCACACCATGCACTCCAGATTATGTGCTCCAGATCTTTAAATACGGCCAAAAGTATTGAGAAGACTCTGTTTGTAGTGCTGTGCTACTGCACATTAAGGCTCAAGGCTATCATGCTTAGATTACTAATCCCAGCGCCATTATAAACCTAATCTCTCCTCTCTGCAGCTTAGCATGGATCAGCTCCTTCACACATATTTCCAAACAGCTGTCTATCATCACATGTCAGTTACCTAGGGGATGCTGTCATCACCTGTCAGTTACCATGGTGACCTGTCAGATGATCTAGTTAGTTTTCTGCTGTCCTGCCAGTCACCGCTGTTTGCTCAGCCAGGGGGATCAGGATGAGTGTTTACAGGCCCCACCGGGTCGAAGGACACCCTGACCTTTGACGTTTGACCGTGCTTGTTTTTAGGATGTCTGTGTTTGTGGTTTTCTCTTTTGGTTAACCTGTTTGTCTCTACATGTGTCTGTCTGCTGGGTTCCTGGGCAGGTTGGTACATTTAATGTTTTCTTAGGGTGTTTCTCCAGTAATCATACACTCATTCTGAGTCACTGCAGCTAAACTTGGATTTCGTTAGCATCCATCAGTCTAGGCTTTAAAAAGTCCCTTCTAGGCACTGTATTTTTCTTTGGCTTGTCTCACACCTTCGAGTGAAACTTAAATCCTTCTTTCTCGCTTGCAGCAGGTCTTTGTTGCTACATGACTTGCTTATGTTGCACTTGTCAGCTCATCAATTTTATGACTGGGATGACAGTTAATGTGTAGGTGGGTTTGTGTTTCCTCTATTGTTTGATTATATCTGGTTCACAGACACAATGTATGTGATCTATAGATATTTATACTATATGGACAAAAGTATTTGGCCACACCTGTTAATTTTTTATTTCAGGAGTTCCAATCAGACCTGTTGCCACAGGTGTATAAAAACATGCACCAATATGCAGTCTCTACTGCAAGCATTTGAGATAAATTCTGAAAAGCTCAGTGACTTCAATGTGGTTCTGTGATGGATGCCACTTTTGCAATAAGACAGTGTGAGAAATTTCATCACCTCTGGATATTACACAGTCATCTGTAAGATATTAGAGAGTGGAAGCATTTAGGAATAACAGCAACTCAGCCACAAAGCTAAGGCTGTGCAGAATCACATAGCGGGGTTGATGACTGCAAAGACACATGGTGCGTAAAAGTCACCAACACTCTACTCAATCCATAGCTGAAGAGTTTTTGACCTCCACTTGCATTAATGTGAGGTGGGAACGTTTAATGGCCGAGCAGCTGCATGCAAACCTCACATCACCAAGTCCAAAGCCAAGCGTTGATTGGAGTGTTGTAAAGCACACTGACACTGGACTGTGGAGCAGTGGAAACATGATCTGTGGAGTGATACATCACACTTCCCTGTTTGACAGTCAGATGGGTGAGTCTTGGTTTGGCAGATGCTGGGAAGTGTTGCCTGTCCGACCACATTGTGCTTACTGTGAAATTTGGTGAAGGAGACATAATGGCATGGGCCTGTTTTTCAGGGTTTGACCAGTGATTCCCAGTCTTAATGCTTTAACAAACCAAGCGTTTTTGGACAATGCTATGCTTCCAACTTTGTGGCAACAGTTTGGGGAAGGCCCTTTATATTCCAATATGCCTGTCCCCAAAGTGCACAAAGCAAGGAGTAGAAAGGCATGGTTTGATTAGCTCAGTATAAAAGAACTTGACTGGACCTTAACCCCATCAAGCTGGAATGAACTGGAAAAGAGATTCTAAAACAGGCCTTCTTGTCCAACATTAGTGCCTGACCTCATAAATACTAAGAGGGGTTGCATTCATTTTGGTTGCAGACTGTACATTTCTGCACTCTCGCGGATCATTAATGAGAAACAATATATCTCAGAAAGGAAATGCTGTGATTTAGCATTACAACATACTGCTAGTTTGAGATTTATTTTTGAAATTAAACTTTTTTCCATAAACAGTTGAAGTCGGGAGTTAAATTCATGAAATAGCCAAATTGCAAACATTACAGACAAGGAAACATTTCATAAATCAAATGGAGAAAAAGGTCAGAGGTCTAATCCGGGATTAAATTATGCGTCAATCCATTTTAGAAGTAGTTACACAAACAGTGGTTCACATTAGGCTAACATAGCTATGCTAGCTACATAATTAAAGTTACCACATAAGCAAGTTATTTAAGTTAGCTATAGCAATGTGAGTTTTAGGAAATGTCGCTAAAGCTTATGTAGCTACATACTGTAGATAACATATCTACCTAGCTTACATAGCTGCTTTGTGATCTTAGCTTTAGCCACATTTGGTACATAGCCCCATCATCTATAGCTAAGTTAGCAACGTGAGCTTTAGCAAACGTAACTTAAGCCAACTTAGCTACACAGATAATGAAGATATGTAGCTGCTTTGTGAGCACTCTTTAGCTCAGCTAGCTATGGAGCTCCATTATCTAAGTAGCTTACACAGCTAATGGAGTTGTATAAGCTACACTGGCTGTGCTGGAATGATTTCATGGAGGATGACCTTTTCTCCTATAAGCAGACTTTGAACTTGGCCTTAATAAGGCTGATAATATGGCCTAATTACATTTTGTAATTAGATTTTGCAGGCCAGGTTTTTGATTTTAAACTTTTGGTATCCTAACCCTTACCCTAACCCTTAAATGGAAGTCTAATCTGCTTTTTATTTTTTTATTTTTATTTTTAAGTTTGAATATGTATTTCCGTTCTGTGATATATGGCTTCTAAGATGTGAGAGTGGCTGTAAGAGATGAATGGGCTGCAGCCAGACTGTCTTGGAATGAATGGGCTCAAATTCCCACAGAAATAATGTAAATTCTTGTGGAAAACTTCCAAGAAGAGTGGAGATAGTTTCAGCTGCGGAAGCAAGGCCAAATCCATATCAAAGTACGTATTGCTGGCATCAGGCCAAAACCTCATGTCTCCATATTTCATGATTCAAAATTTTTTTTCATAAGTCAGTGCTATTGGTCATCCGTTATGTCTGTGGGTTGTCCAAATTTTAAACCAATAAAAAGTGTCGAAAAAATGCTGATTTTGGAGATAGGAGGTTTTGGCCCAAAGGGAGCAATGTGTTTGAATACAATGTCATCACAGTCCCTGCTGGTGTAATGGTCAGATGTCTGAATACATTTGTTGTTATAGTGTATATGTGTCTTCTGAAACACACAGACACAATTCTGAGTGTTACACCTATGCTGTAAATGCTGAGTTTTAGCTTGTGTGTTCAGAAAAACATGAATCAGGCCCTGGGGGTGCAGAGGCAGGTTTGTGCATATCTGTTTCTTTACTGCCCTGCTCATCCTGACCTCTAACCTCTAAGTTTTGACCTTTGACCCCCCCCCCCCTTCAACTAAACAGACACACCACAGGTTGACCTCAGGGACTGCAGGTAAGTTTATCACATGGTGGTTTTCTTGAACATGAAATATGGTTTTCTCTAAACGTGCTTTCATTGATCTAGCGAACAGGTGGAACCATAACGATCAGGTCTTTTTGTTTTATCTCCTGTCAAAAAAGGGATTTACACTTAAAAGACACATTCATCAGACAAGTCTGGGTAAAAACCTTGTTTTACAACACAAGGGACAAAATAGACAGGTCTAAATTACATGTAAAAAGTACAAACAGCTGAAAGAGAGAAAGTGGGGGAAAGAGTGGAGAATGACAAGCAGGGAATTTTATTGTAATGAGATAAATTTCCCTGAAATAACATCCTCACATGTATAGTAAATTTGTCAGGAGCTTTTTGGTGTAAGAAACAAAGCATGGATGAGGTTTAGGCTGACTTTAATCTGTATGAGTACTGTGTTGTTCACATTTCAGGTTTACTGTATGCATCAGGGGTCTTTAACCCAATTCTTCCACCCTCCATCATCTCTCCTTCCCCCCCGGTGACATGAAGTGAGTTTCGACCACATTGCCTCAGGGAAAATGAGCTCATTTGTAACTTCACCTCAGTCCTTCCTCCACCTACTTCTCTTCCTGTCCACAAACAGGTCCTTACCTGTCCAGGTGAAGCAATAGCCTTCAGCTCTTACACTTAATAGTTTTACTCTTCTTAGAATGGTGCAGGAAGTAGATGGGTGGGCTTTCTTAGTATTTAATATGCATTTTTCACTGGAAATAACTCATTAACATTCCCTGATGTCATATTTTGGGCAAAGCTGCACTTACATTTTTGTCTCTAGTTTTAACAAGTTGTACAGTACATATGTTTACATCAATTTAACATAGGCAACCACCATAAAACACCACAAAAAGCATTTTTGAATTTGTTATTTGTTTAGAATAAAGGAAAATTTAACATCTTTGGGATCAAATATGGATGTTCATTAGAACATTAGAAATGCTCCTGAGCTATTTTCCCCCCTGATGCTGCAGACTTGTGTAAACCAGGAGCAAATTTCATCTTATTCAGACATGAATTTTGAGTCGCACCACTTGGAATCGGCGCTGATTTTCAGTCTGATCGTGAGTTGTTTGTCCCACAGTGTACAGGAGGAAGCGATGGCAGACCAAGACATAACTATGGACCGACTAGCCGCTTCTAAGTGATCAGAGATTTCAACGTGCTTGATACACGCTCCCACAGAAGGAGCAAAGCCACAAGCAGAATCTTCAACTTTGAGGCATTTTTCCTTTGCAAACTGTCAGATCATGTCTGAAAACTTTAACAAGTTTTTAGACAGTCTAGATACCCTTTACTCTTTCCTTGTCTTTTTTTAAAGGCCAATTTATTAGAATCTGATCAATAAAAAAACAGTTATTGTTTTCAAACAGGAAGGAGTCAGCAACAGAGCTCATCAAGTCCTGCCCTCCTTGCTTAGACAAAGAGCCAATCTAGATGCGATACTTAATGAAGGTAAAACCAAGGCCAAACCGAACTGTGCATGTAAACACAGAGTGCACAGTGACTTATTTTATTTTTACTGTCATTTAACCTTAATTTAACCAGGAGAAAACCTCATTGAGATTAAAAATCTCTTTTTTCAAGAGTGTCCTGGCCAAGAAAACGACAGTGAACACAGTTTCAGACATACATAAAAACAGTCGTACAGCATAATACAAGATATGTAGTCCATATTCTATTCTATTCTATCATATTCTCACAGTACACAGTATAGCATTTAGAAAGAAGAGGTTAATACCAAAAATGTTTATTAACAACACAACAAAACTCACAATGTTTTTTGCACTCACTAATTTTAGTTTTCGTATTACCTGCTTCTCCTGCTTCCAGTGAATTCTAAGTTAATCTGTTAAGTCACTGAAACAACTTAATATCTGCTAACTGTAGCTGCTGTCTCCTAAAGTTTAAGTATGACATATCGTGCTGCTGGAGACATGTTTAAATAGACTTAAACAGATGATTAATGAAGTTTTTTTTCACATATACTCAACATAATTTTAACTTCAATCCTACATTGTTGACAGTCTTTATACATTCATCTCATTAAGTTATAACATTTCAAGACCAGAGGCAAACTCAGTAGGCAGTCCTCAGATTTCAAAGCAGACTCTTTAAAGAAAGCCTGCAAATTCAAAGTTTTCAGAGCTCTAGAGAAGGTATCCTAATTTCATCAGTGATTGGCATGTGGCCTGAATACAGTGAAAACTGATCTGCTTCCCATCATCCCTCATGCTGTTGGAGGAAACATTTTCTCAGATCTTGCTCCCAGTTATTTTGTTTCACAATGGTTAAAAAGGTGACAATAAAGATTTGTTTGATGATTGGCATGATGTGACCTGGATTCAGTGTAAATGGATCCTAACTCTACCTAAACAAGCGGTGCTGTTAAGTGTCTGAGACAGGTCATAAATCTCTTTTGTTGCTGCTCCAGCTTCTTTCACACGTGCTCAGACCTCATATGTAGGAGTATCAATAACATCCTTTAGGCAATCTGGGATGAAGGGAAAACTTTTTCTTTTTTCTTTTTAGTCCATTTTGATATTTTCTTGCAATGTTGGCTCAGAAGGTTTGTGCTATTGTATCTGTTTTTCTGTTTTTTGTTTGTTTGTAGTGATTCATGAATAAATAAGTTATCAGACATACTGAGACATAAAACAGGGCTCTTATTCATCTAGTGATTAGGCAAACTTGTGTCTTGAAATAGTTCCATACCATAAAACTTTGAATTAAAGCCCTGTAACACCTGCCAACATAATAACAGCCTGCTAGTGTAATTAATCACATACTATATGTAATAGAGATCTTCAAGTTTTGCCGCAAAAGCCACAATCATAATAAATCTCCCACAAATGTAACTGCAGTTGCCTCCAACAAATGTAAATGTCTGTAAATGTAATTGCTATTACATTTTCAGGGTTTTAATCATGTTTGTGAGAAGGTGAAAATCTTCAGCTTACAAATTTGTTCCAACAAATGTTATTTTAAAAATGAAATTATTGCTGTGGTAACTATTACAAATCATAGTAAGTTGTGTCCAATTAGTAATATACATTTGTCTTTTACTTTTTACCAAAATGAATGCTCAAAGTATAAAATCGATGCCAAAAATACAAATAAAATAAGCATGCAGATAACTGCAAGCCTTTTTGAATTAGGCCCAACTTGTTCTAGTGTGCCCTGGCTTGATTGCTCCCTTATTGCCTGCCCAAGCTAGGATTGGGCAGTATTAATTTTTTAATACTGCAAACCCTCACAAAATTTTTACTGGGGTAGACGATATTATGTAACATTACGACATGTGAAGTAAATACTTGGAACTATTTCTTGAGTAAACCACTGGGTGGAGTGACACAGTGCAGCAGCCATGTCTGGAGTGTAGTTCTGGCTTTGAATTTAACTTTAAAACATCTCTGTCTCATAATGTTACATGACTATTTCATAGCGTCGTGAATGTGCAGGTCACGGCTGTCCACGAGAGCGTTTTGGAGTTGTTGGATTGTGTATTTCATGAGTTTGATGAGGGAAAGCAAAAAATACCGTCTGCTTCCATAGCGTTAGCTGTGCAGCTGGTATATCGGTCCCCCCAGATCTAGAAACAGCTAGCACCGACAACTGACAGAAACGAACCTATTACTAAGACTATAGGAATTATGGCAATGGGCAAATTTGCCAAAATGTTGAAGTATCCCTTTAACAAAATGTTTCAGCACCAAAAAAGCAATGTTTATGAGGTGACCTTAAAAAGGGGCACTACAAGTGATTTACATCTAGAGTATTGTTTCTACACTCTACAGGTAAACTCAGTGACATCAGGACAGAGGATAGAACAAAGCTTCTTTATTTTTACTCCCCTTTAATCGTACGTATGTGCTTTTTCTCCATCTTCCACCCTCCCCCTCAGAGCTAAAATTAAAAAAAAATTAAAACACATTATCATAAAGGATCTGGGAATGTGAAGAAATGTACTGTGGGCTTTTAAACAGGCAAAGATTGGCATTAAATGTTATTTATTTAAGTTGAGCAACAATGGTGAGGCCCGTCCAACTGCAGGATCCCTTTACAGGGAGCTTATTAAGTTATGGACTAATTTAGTGCATAAAATAACCAACAAGTAGCCTACTTATAAACTTCATCTCCATTTCACATAAACAGGACTAAAGATAGTTTTAAATGTTTTAAAAAACTTTTTTATGGTTTTAATTGTACCCTATGTTGCGTATGCAGCACACAGCAGAAAAGGTTATTAATAATTTCATCTCTCATTACTGTTCCACATTTTGAAGGAAGAATTGAGGTGCTTTAAAACTCACATTGCTGTGGATCACAATACAACCAGTGGTGCACATTAAACAGTTTGACTTCAGAGAGGGCCAGAGTGCTGTGCCGGCACTGTGCCATGCCATGGTGCCAAAGTATAAATGTGCGTGTTTGTCATTTGCCAAATTGATCCCATATGAACTGATAGGAGTTCTTTCATCACTTTTAAAGCACCTTTACACACTGGTAGATGTGCTGCCTGGGATATAGACACAATTTTCATGGGTAATTTATTGTAAATATACACTGATTACAGAGCACCGTCTTGATAACTGTAATTACAGCAATACCGTGGCTGTTTTTTCTGATGCCCCAGGATACTGTAATACCGTCTATTCCTAGCCTGAGCACACTTGGGTTGAAATTTATTTTTGCAAAGTGCAAACAGTGAAGTCCATCCTGCAGGCTTTTTTCATTATTTCTAAGTTGCTGACAATCATCATCTTAGTACTTTTACATCAACTGTGCTGCTTAGAAAATAAATGGACAGATACAATGACTTTTGAAAAGAGACGTTTGCCATTGTCTTTGCAGTGCATCCCAGTTGTGTTCACATCTCCCGTGTTCTGTACCTGTAGCCCCTTAAAATTGACTCTTGAATTTGTCCTGGGCATGGTACCCGAGAGTAGTACGCTTGCATTCACTTGGATCAAATGGACTTTGGGCTCAAGTGTTCTTGGATCCAGGTCAGTTTCACCTTGTGTCTGTAGGGTGAGAAGTTGGATGACACTTTTTAAAAATAAATCAAGATAAACATTACATACATAATTTCATACCGATACTGTTGACCCCATTTGTCAATTCACTCTCTGCTTTGGCTTTACAGGATGGTGAAGAACATGGAACAGCAGGAACTCCACACCAACAGCACTGCAGTCCTCTGATGGCTCTGCTGTTCCTAAGGTACGCCTGAGAAGAAAAATTCTGGAAATTTATTGCAAGAGAGAAGTGGCAGTGGCAGTGGTGGTGGGGATGGGTTATTTGTACTATACTGGCATGTGACTTCTGCTCTCTCTGTGTACCTAATGAAGTAATTCATTATATTTCCTGCTTACCAGTACATACTTGTCCACTCTTGGCAGATGCAGTAAGTTTGATGAACTACATGTAGCACTGACACAATGGCAATGAATTTTGAAAGAGATGAATTGAAACCACTCGGTCAGTTGAAAGCAGAGTTACAGTAAGAACTCCTCTCTTGCTATGAATAGAAGAAACTTCCTTTATACAAGTTAGTAAATGCACACCTGCCCATACAAAGGATGGTTTAAAAGCGTTCTTGTCGTCATGTCTGTTTCCACTTTGTGAGTGAGAAGCCAAGCTGAACTGAAGTCAGGTTTAAATGAATGTACCTGCTCCATCCTGACTAGCAGTCATGTTAACCCTTCTCCATCAGAGGGAGATTTATGGTCCTGTCTGCAGTGAAAGGTTTATTGAGCCTCGTGGCTCAGCCCGGCTTGTTCCATGATGGAGCAAGTCGGATGACTAAGAGGAAGTATCGGAGTCGCAGGGACAATCGGGCATGTAGAAGCTTTTCTGTGTTAATGAACTCATTTACCTGAGGAAACTGTGCTTGTGTCAGTCCACAGGGCAGTCTTTGGGTTAGGGTTAGACTGTTGTGAGTTGACCTGCTCTAGAGGGTTACTGGGAGTGCCCAGTGGAGTAGATATGGCCACATTTATAGCTATTTTACTTTAGTTTAAAGAAAGTTTTGTTTCCTGGAAGAACTAGCAATGTTTCATTTGAGGATAACATCTGAGACGGATTGGATTTTGTAATCATCCAAAACTTGAGTGAGAAAACAGTCCAGACTCCCATATGGTCCCCATGCGAGTAAAGAAAATTATGATTGGTGGATTTCAAGAGAAAGCATTATACTACATTATATTAATATACTAATTTACATCAACAGTATGTTAAAATAAAACTGTATTGTCTTAATAAATATTGATCCAGCAGTTAATGTAGTATGATGCAGTTTTACAACCCCTTTCAGGCTGCTTCTTTCCATGCTGTTGCATGTCAGAGTGAGCGTGAGAGAGAAACATAGGAGGAAAAACAACTTGACATGAATCTTGATGTAAAGTGCTTCCTGACACCCATTTACACTGGAGGGCCTGTCCACTCCATTCCCATTAAGTAGTTTGGTCTGTGTCAGAGAAAGTGACTTAGAGAGTGCTGATCCTGCGGGAGCTGCCTGGCCTTTTTTTACTCATGTGGCAACATGCCAGTCAGTCAGTACTTTACATGCAGAAAAAAAGTTCAATTTATTGTTAAAGTAAAATGGGAAAAAATGTTAGACTGACTGAAATCAGACCATGTCAGTTTTCTCAAGACAACTCGATCAGTCAGATCCAAACTGGCCTGGGTGTTCTGTGCATGCTCCACATTTGTGAAACTCAACCTGCATGCAACTTTACCAATCATCTAATTATAATTAATCCCAGGTCTTACATGCTTTTTTCAGAACCTGAAAATACATTTCACAGTGCTACACTAACCTCAGCTAAAGAGTACAACCTGACCCCAGAGCCAGTGATCCCATAACCTCCTGCCTCTGCCTATGTGACACATTTAAAGTGAAAGTGTTACCTGAGCTGTGTGGTGAAGACTCACCTCCAGATAACAGCTCAAACCACAATTAGCTCACTCTTGGATGGACCAACAAGGGTTTAAGAATGTGCAACACAAACCTATGGCATGGTGATGTATTAAAGAAAGAACAATGCACACAGACACAGTCTCTTACTTGTCTCCAGTGTCTCCCTGGTTTCATGGCATCCCTTTCCTCCTAGCCAATCATAGGTGTAACACATGAAAGCTGATTAGTCAGAACCACCAAACACCTGACATGATATCAGTCCTGACTCTGCCTCTGCCTACTAACCTCTCCTACTGATGAAGACACTGATGCCAATCAGTAACTTATCAGTACTGATTTTGAGTCATAAGCTTATTTGATCTATGTCTAGTCAAATCATTGGTGTACAAACATACATCGGTTCTTGCAAGGGTAAACCCAGCCTCTAAGCACATCAGCACTGTGTAGCAATCTGACCATTTAACCATCTCTGGGCTGAAAAACCCCTGTCAACTCTGTCTTTTTCTGCCTTAAGGGTCTTGCTAAAAGTGTGGATGCATTTTGTACAGGAGGAGTCTGAGTTTTTTTTTTTTTTAAGTTTGTTCAAAAATTGTGATGATGTTAACCTGACATGCCAGATGGATTTGTTTCACACTTCCGTCTGGTAAACAACTCACAGACAGCGTTTGGGGAAGGGCAGAGCCTTTAAAAAAATAGGAGTGTGATTGGATGTACTTCTGGCTGTCACATCTTTACGCACCAATCAGAGCAACAAAACATGTGACGTAGCCGCTATATAGAGCTGTGTTCCTACCAAAGGAGTAAACTCCAAAACTGCCTAACATGAACCATGGCGACTGTAGACATGTCTGTACTTGACTTTTGTCATTTTTGAAAAGAAAACAACTCAATGCTGTTCTTTGTTCTTCTTTTAACAAAGACATTTGGTCAAGGTCTGATAAAACTGGCGCTTTAGCAGCATCCAAGCTAATGTCTTCCGCCACAGCTGCACCGGTATCTTGTTGGTTGAGGCTTACGTCACTACTCTGCTGCGCCTGAAAGTACTACCCCTCGTCACTGATTGGTCCTGCCACTTTCTAACCGGGCCCAAACGGTTCAGACAAGAGCTTTGCAAGATGGATTCACCAGTGAGAAACACGGAAACAGGTGTATCCATCTGCTTTGCAAGGTTATGATGATGTAAAGACAAGGAGCTCTTATAGGCATCATGAATTACGTCGTTGATGTCAGGTCAGGATGTCGAACTAGAGGATGATGCAAGAAAATTTCTGACTTGCTAGTCTTGTTGAATTGTGGTTGTGGGGCGTCTTGGATGCGTCATCAATGATGTCACTCTACGAGAGCATTTGTCATTCCCAACGCTCATAATTGGTCCCGTTGGGTGTGACGCTGAGCCATGATTTTGTGGTCAGGTCGAAGTCTTGCTGAATTAATGATTTCTGAGCCAGCCTTCAGTTAAAAATAGTAGTCAAATGTTGAAATCTGCTTTGATTTCAACAAGATAAAAGGTGGTTGACTAACAAATCAAGGTGATGTGAGATATCATTATGATGTGTTTAAAGCTTGAGTATGTAACATCAGATGAGAATCATGTAGAATCAACTCTATTCACCTTCTCTTCCTGTTCTTCTCCGTGTTTGAGCTTCGTAGCTCTGCCCCTCTTTTCACATACCTCCTCGCTGATGGGCATGTCCGCTGAATCCAATACTGACGGTGGCAACGTTCTTGTGGAGTGATTTTGCTCCATTTTTCCACTGAAATCAATGGCTGGATTACAGACTTCATCTCAGCATTAACAGTTTCTACACAGGACCGAACACTGCTGGTAACTCCACCATTTTTTTAACTTCTCACTGAGCTGAGTGGTGGAAGCGCACCTACTACAGCAGCCAATAGGAACGCTTCTTCTGATCTGAGCTGTGATTGGCTGCAAGTACTAGCCTCCTCATTGGCTGGAGCATCGTCCCTTGCTGGTTTTCCTCAAGTGAGAGTGCAGTGCGAGGAGGTGTTGCAGAAGTGTGTTGTTCTGTTAGACGGCTTTAATAACAAGACCCTGACGGGTTGTGTTGTTTTTGTGGGCATACGATACTAAAAAGTTACGCTTACTGCAACTTTAAGATTGACTGTTTTTTGAAGAACATGTCACAAATGTGTTTATTAAATTAGCCTTTGAAAAAGAAAATTTATCTTGGGTGTGAAACTGCAAAGAAAGATGTTTTTGAAAAGTGGCTCTTGCAAAAATATTCATGTCAATGTCAGAGTAGTTTTTCTTTGTTCCTTTAAAAGTGTGAAAGGATGGTCGACCTTGGATGGTACTAATGTGAATCAGAAAAAAGGAGCAGTTTTTATGCTTTTGCTTTGCTAAAGATTAGAAATGACTTTTTTTCCACAGTTTTTTTTTGTAAATGTAGCAGCCATTCCGCTTTTTGTTTGACTGAGGAGAGATTAAGATGCATCACATCTTGTTTGAGTCTATCATGAAATAATTTGAGGTGCAGATATCCTGATGCATGACGTGATGTTTTCTTAAACACGTATAACTTTATGTCTAGTTTGGGGAAGCAGCTTGTGCAACAAGATTATTCTGTCAGTCTGATTTATGGCTCAGGAAATGATGCCTTCTGTAACCAGGATGATGCCGTCATTATAAAACACTTACGACCAGGGCTCTAAGTGAAAGAAAATTGATTTGGTACATCTGACAGGGTAAATATGCCCAATAGTTTAAAGTTTTAGATTATTAGAGGGAGAGGGAAGATCTGAGAGGCACAGAATCCAAAGTGCTTGAAGTCCAATGTTTTCAGTCCCCTTAGTGATGGTTTGATGTGCCATGTCACGCTGCTGTTGGTCCACTTGTCTTTATCAAGTCACAAGTCAACACTGTCAGCCGTCTACCAGGAGATTTTAGAGCACTTCATGCTTCTATCTGCTGAGAAGCTTTATGGCGATACTGATTTCCGTTCCCCCTGCTCACAGTGAAGCCAAGACTAAAAGAAACTGGTTTTCTCACCATGGTGTTACTGTATTTGATTGGCCAGCAAACTGGTGTGACCTGACCCCCATGGAGAATCTCTGTGGAAATGTCATGAGGAGGATGAGAGACACCAGACTCAACAACACAGATGGGCTGAAGGCTGCTATCAGAGCAACCTGGCCTTCATAACATCCAGCAGTGCCACAGGCTGATCGCCTCCATGCCATGTTGCATAGATGCAGTTGTAGTTATTGTAATATTTTTGAGATAGTGGATGTTTTATTTTTGTGAGCTGTAATCATCAAGATAAAAACTAAAAAGCGTCGGCATATTTCAATTTTTTGAAGATATACAGTATATAGAATAAATGAAAGTTTCACCTTCTGAATTGAATTCACAGAAGTAAGAACTTTTCATGATATTCACATGTTTAACATGCACCTGTACATGTGCAAATGCAGGTGATCAGAGGTACAAAAACAAAGAAAGATAGTTACATTTACATCACTCTTGTTAATGCATGAGGTGAGACATCTTATGCTAAATTTAAACTCTTTCAGCCATTGTTTTAACATCCTGCTGCTGATGCCATGGATTTTATTACGTTGCCTTCTCTTGATTTCAGATCATTGAGATACACATCAAATCCTAATTAAGAGATAAGTCACCTTTTGTAAGCCTGTTACTTTGTCATTAATGCTTAAGACAAGTTGTGATTTCAAATGTGACCCTAAATGTTCATTGATAAAGTAAAGAGAGGCAGAGTGGGAGAGGCGCTATGCATTTTAAGTCAGTGATTCTCAAACTTATTTTGCCCAATCCACACCTAAGTTCAAGGCACATCATCTCTATGTCCATAAAAATTGCCTCTTTGAATTTTCTTACGGTATTTTTAGTTGGTATAGTTGCTGCAAGAACACAGGGTTGTTCAGATTCAAAATCTGGGAACAACTTAATTACACAAATACATGCTAATATTTATATTTTTGCAGCATTTACATATTTAACCTTATCAGCCTTTGTCACAGCTGTTGATTAAAGCAATCTATTGTAACTGATCCAATTTTTTGTACCTGTTTTAGGTTAATTTTAAACCAAATTATCCATAAAAACATCTATATGAAACAAATGTACAGTAAAAATTTACTAGAAATACTCTAAAAAATGTTGGTTTTCTAAACGGTTGTCTAATTTCTTGATACTTGCACTGACATAGCAATCATGATTGTATAAATTCTCAAGGTACACCTAGGCTTGCCTTAAAGGCACAACATTTGATAACCACTGTTTTAAGTTGTGTTAGTTAAGTTTAGATAGTGAACCTTAAAGGAAGTAAATTTAAAGCGGTAGTGAACATTTTAACATTTTTTTCAGCCATACACTAAAGTATCTGACTGAACTATGATAAAACACATGAATGCTGGATGCACCAAAATGATAAAATCTACATTTTATGGTTTTTAATTAGCATCATCTGCTTTAAGAAATCTTTTCTGAAAAGGCATTACTTATGTGACATATGTCACAAACTTTATTTACAACGTAGAATGTTACCGCCTCTAACTGACTTTACTATTCAGAGACCATCCCATCCTCTCCTGCACCTGCACTGCTTCAGCTCTGAGAGCTCTGGTTTTAGTAATGCTGGTGCTGGAGGCAGCGACCCAAACAGGTAGAGCTCAGGACCACCACGGTCCATCATCACACTACAGCCTTCTTCAGGGGAGTCTGGAGGAGAAAAATCCTCCACCTCTAAAGATCGCTCTGAGGCAGCAGTGCTGCGGGACTCTGTGTCACTTTCTAGCGAGGGGACGTCACTATCACTCCCACCTCATCTGGAAAACCCCATCCTTTTCCCCTCCATCCTCTCAGAACCAAACTGCCCATTATTGCGCATTTGAACATATACACTAAAGCTTTAAAGGGGCAACGCTTTGTTCACAATGTCCTGTGCAGCCTCCTTTGACTGTGAAAGGTGCATAAAAGCCGCACAGCCATTAAAAAAACAAAACAAAACAATACAACCCCAGAAATTTGAGATGCTGATTAGCATTGGGTTAGTAATACATGTGGACAACTGTGCTGAAATATAGAGGGTAATTTGACCTGAAAATTTTACTTTACAAAAACAGACATGGTTGTTTTATACAGCATTAAATCACAGAAATTGTGAGCAGTTATTTCAAAGTACCAGAGGTCCCCAGGTAAAACTAATCCTTTTCCTAAAGGGGCTAATAATACAAACAGATGAAGACTTTCTGTAAGTGCAGGATGCAACACTCAATTCAGTCTAAAAATACTTTCTCCTCTGAGGACTTCCTCTGTGTTATTCTCAGACATCTGATAAATCCGTTCTATAATTCTCTCTCCTCTGCTGAACACCTATAGGAGCTTAAAAAGGGTGCAACCAAGGTCCTTATTTGCAGTAAAGTCATAGTTTTTAGTTAAATTGTCTATTCAGTCCTTTGATAAGCTTGAATATTTTTGTGATAGAAATGTAGTCACCATCACATAACAAATATGAAGCAAACTACTGGAAAGATTTCATCTACACACATGAATGCCAGCAGGTGCATCCTTTACTAATTTGACATATTGTGACTCCTTTGTGGTCCAGTGCCTTTTGGTGCACACAAATACACAGGAAAGTTTTTTTTCCCTAACAAGAAATAAGGTGAAAAAGCTGCTGTTTGTTTGGAAAGGAAATGAAGCAGAGCAGAACTGCTGGCTGAATAGACATGAGAAAAGAGAGAGTTGAGAGGTGAAAGCAACAGCAGGAGAGGACAAAAAAAGTAGCTTGGGTGATAAAAGACAAGCGGTAGGTGTGTGTTTTAGGGGTGAGAGCAGAACCTCAGGGTCAGACCGCCCCAAAGTACCTCCACAACAGGAGCAGGATGAAGGCGGACCACACAGACCACAATAGATCCTGACAAATCACATAGTTGAAATTGCTTCCGATTTGAGAAATGGCTGAGTTGGTGTGCTTTTTGGCTGTCCTAGAATGTGATGTTTTCACTTCTGAGGCTGTCTGAGTGGGAAGATATCTCAAAGAGTCATTCAGACCTTTTAGCCTACAGTAGAGGAGGCAGAAGGTCACCATGTCTTTCATCTCCTTAGAAAAATGAGGAACTCTCAGTGATGGATGGATTTTTTTTCACAAGAAAGAAAGGGGACTGAACGAGGCTTTAGAGGCAATTTAATTACCTAAAATCAGAAAATAATCCTAGAGTATTTAGTGATTTATGTTGCTGATATTCATATTCTGGAGATTTCAAAGTGAAAATTGTAGCTAACCTATGCAGTGTGGAGAAAATCACTTCATGTGATGAGAGAAGGACCATCAGTCGCTCCATCATGGATGTTAACTGCACATTAGTGGATTCTTGCCTCTTTTCAGTGACGATGAACCATTTAGTACTTTCTCTGCTTTAGACACAACAATGTGTGTGGTCAGGGGGCCTGAGATTTCTGCACACAGGGCAGGAACTTTCAAAATGTGATGGCTAGTTAACCCTGAATGACACAGGCAGGTGTGTATACTAGTGCATCTCAAAGAATTAGAATACCAAGAAAAGTTTTGTTTTCTTTTCATTTAATTTGAAAAGTTAAACCTCAAATATATTTTTGATCCATCGAAGACAGTCTGGCTGCAGAGCGTTCACGTCTGATGGCCACTCTCACAGACCTTTCATCTGAAACGCTACATAACTAAGAATGGAAACACAGTAAAACTTTCAAAATGAATTGGAAATTTTGAATGAAATTCTGTTTAGGGTAAAGGTATACCAGAAGTTAAAAGTCAAAAACTGACCTTCAAAATGCGATTACAAAAATTGTAAAGCTTAGTTAACAGTCTGCTTACAGAAAATAGCTTGTCCATGAAAACATTTTCTCAAAGCCAGCAAAGCTTACATGGCTCTATTAGCTGCTTAGCTACGTAGATAACAGAACTATGGACCTTACAGAGCTAAAGCTAAGCTCACAGAACAGCTGCATAAGCTACATATTCTATATGTGCAACCCTGACAGTTTCCTGCAGTGTACTGTCATGCCTTCCAGACACTGGATTGCACCTGCCACTTTTTAGTGGCTCATGCTGAAAGTCTTGTCTTGCATAAAAAACTGTAAAGTCTATTTAGATGATATTGTTGCATACTCCAACACGTGCAAACCCTTCATGTCATTTTTGAACGACTGCAGAAAGCACCCCTAACTCTAAATCCGGCCAAGTGGGACTTGGTAGGGCTGCTGTTACCTATTTGGGTAAGGAGGTAGACCAGGGTTAGGTGCACCCTCTCTGTGCAAAATCCAGTCCATCCTAGATTACCCTGCGCCTCAGACCTGGTGCCAGCTCCGCTGTTTTCTTGGAATGGCGGATTACTATTGAGGCTTTTGCAAAAATTGTGCGGATGTTGTTGCACCTTTAACCAGTCTGACAAGCATTTCACACCACTTTGTTTTAGTGTTTGTTTGTGCTCCTTGTCCTGACTTTGTACACTCCTTTTAAGCAGAGGTCGCCTCCAGTGCTTGTGGTGCTGGTGCGGGGTTGCTGCAGGAGGATGTGGTATAAACCATCCAGTTGCGTACTTCTCTAAAAAGTTCAGCTGACATCAACCTCAGTACAGCACAGCTGAACAGAAGGCACTGTTGTTGTTGTTGCTCGCCCTGCAACAATTTGAAGTATACATGGGCTCTGCTGGTTCAGATTGAGTGTTTCAACTGTTCAAATATTAAGCCTTCTTTCTCAGGTGCAGAGGTAGTAAGTACTTAATTTTCGAAACCCAACTAAAGGCTGATCCTGAAAAAAATATGACTTTATTAAAAGATTAAAAGCACTGGTAGTCAAACCTGTATTAATGTCTTCTGTGTATTAATGTAATGCTATCATTAATTGATGTCTGGTCTACTTTCAGCACAAATATAGCAGTGGCCTTGCACGTAGAGGAGGTAGAAAGACAGAAATGTACATCAGGGATGGTTCAGCAGGTTACAGTCTGAATGATAGATTGAACTGAACGCAGAAATGAAACGAAAATGAGGTTTTCAAGGACTTTTATCAGCTGGAGGATGGACTGATGTGAGGGTCGGAGGAGTGAAAGTGAGGTGAGAGGTGTAATGAGCAAGTGAACTGATAAAAAAAAAGTAAAAGTAAAAAGGCGACTCATGGCTGGAGAGAAACAAAGGCTTTTAAGGCTTAAAATGGAGACAAAATATGACAAAACAGCCACACACATCTAGACATAGCTGGTGGATGAAAAAGTCTATTTTTTCTGAATGTGTGGTTTGCCAAAAGATCTTGTTCAGTTGCCTGATTGCAGCATGGATGTGCACATGAATTATTTTTCTGGCCATAAATTATTCAGTCATCATATACATGAGTCTGTCTGCATGCATCTGTGCACTCAAGTCTGCAATAAAGCTGACATGTAATCAAAACATGTGGCATTGTGTTAAAAAGATTCTCCACCAGATTTGCTTTAGCAGGTGCAGACTTGCAAAAATATTTTTCTGTTAAGCTCCAACCCTATCAATACAGTGTCATTAATGTTATGGAGAGATGCCCATCCATCCATACATCCATTTTCTCCCACTTATCCGGGGCTGGGTTCTAGTGGCCACAGCTAAGCAGGTCAACCCAGACATCCCTCTCCCACAGCAACATTTTTTAGCCCCTCCTGGGGGACCCTGAGGCGTTCCCAGGCCAGATGGGACATATAATCCTTGCAGCACATTCTGGGTCCGCACCAAGGTTTCCTCCCTGTTAGAAGTCGACCTCCTCAAGGAGGCAACCAGTTGGGTTGGAGGATACCCGAACCACCTCAACTAACTCCTTTTGATGCAAAAGGGCAGAAGCTCTACTCCAAGCTCCCCCAGGATGTCAGAGCTCCTCACCATATCTCTGAGACTGAGCCTAGGGAACTCTGAAAGAATGCAACCGTAGGTAAGGGTAGAAGATAGAGTTAGGAATTGGCACTTTACAAATAAAGATTGAATGATTAAACTGACTCAGCTGTCGCTTCACCACGATGGTCAGGTACAACGCCTGCAATACTCCTGATACTACACAAATAAATGACTTGTGGATGGCTTTATGAATACATTTTCAAAACTGAATCCCACTGTCTGTCCAAGTGATAAAAACTTGTGGACACAGAAGCTTTGATAATAATGTTAGGTGTGAAATTTTTCACTGCACTGATTTTCTCTCAGAATTCGGATCTTCTTCTATGCCGACATGGTTTGTGAATTTCTCTGATCACTGCGGATTTATATGCAGCGATTTGGACCTTCAATTCAACATTCATAGAAAAACAAGGATGCATTTTTGATGCTATTACTGGATAAAGCAGGCAGACATCTGCTTTAGCCATGAGAGTTTACACAGCAGGTTAACTGTTAAAACACGGTGAGGCTGCCATATGGAGGGGGACTGAGAGGGAGTGTGAAAATTAGGGAACCTGGTGGGTGTTAAAAACAAAGCAATGAAACCACATGAGGAGAGAAGACTAAGTCTGGTTACACAATATTTGATCTTTATGTTTTTTAAATTGTTTTGAATATATAGGAGATCGCAGACATAAGAACAGATTAAGTCATTTTTAACATAATCTTTATGAACAGAAAACTAGGGAGAGGGGTGTAACTGCAGCTCTCAGACACCCCCTCTTGCAGACCACTCCTCTGAGACACCACCTCTGTCAGGACAGGAGTGATGCAGCTGGTTAATTTTGCCATTTCAGACATTAAAAAAAAAAAATTCAACTTCTCATACAGTCTGATGGATAAATTCATGAAATAATGTTCTCAACATAGCAGACTAAACAACCTTTTTATAAATAAAATGGGAAAAGCGTCAGAGGCTAATCTGGAATTAAATTACCTGTTAAAGAAGTACCTACATGAACAGTGGCTGAATTTAGCTTCCTTATGCTAACTCTTAGTTATGCTAGCTAGGTAGTTAGCATTCATATATAAACTAATGTTGTGTTTTAGCTTCAGCTTTTACCCAGTGTGCTTCAGAAAATGCAGCTAACGCTAACGTTGATATGTTAGTTAGCTTCAGCAAACAGCATCAGGTAGAGTTACTAACAAACCTTCTTTATCGTTTGCTATGCTAGCTACATAGTTATTTTCTGTTAATATAGGCTATAATGAGTTTACTAGATTTGCAAACCAGTAAAAGGTGTACAGTCTTCAGCTACGTTACCTACATAGCTAACGTATCTTTGTTAGCTTTAGCAAAGATAGCATCAAGTAAAGTCGCTAACATGCCTTTTTCAGCCTTAGCTATGCTAGCTATGTAGCTGCTTTGTGAGAATATAAAATGAGCTAGTTAGATTTGCAAATCAGTAAAAGGTGTAAAGTCTTCAGCTACGTTATAGCTAAAGTATCTTTGTTAGCCTAAGCTATATTAGCGTTGTTCGTGTTTTTTGGAGGATACGATTGTTTTTTCGTTGAGCAGACAGTTTACTTTTCTTTATTAAATGAGTGTCCGCATGTCAAACACGATGAAAAATCCTCAGACACACCATTTTGTGGTCATCCTGTGTGTTTCTGCCTGGATGTGAATTTTTTACAGGCGTGGACGCACAAGACATCAAAACAGATGTGATTTTTGAAGACACTGCCCCCTAGATTTTGGGAAAATATTGTGTATACTGAAAGCATTACAGAGCCTTAATCCTTACCCTGACCCTAATTCTAACCAGAAGTTTAATCTGATTTTATATTTTAAGTTTTAGCATGTACTTCCACCCTGAGAAAGGCTGCATCTCCAGGTTATAGTCTGCATGAGGGGTGTCAGATCTTCAGTCAGACTGTCTTGAATCAGGAATTATGCAATCTGGCCAGACTATGACACCACACACCTGCAGTTTGTATTCGTAATGCCAAAAAGTTGTGCTCTTATGTTATGCTTAATCCCAAAATCGCACAGACATGAGCATGGCAGGCTGGAGAAGGTGCTCACAAACAAGAGGATGCTGTGGAAAACATGAAGCTGTGGTTACTCTGAACTTGTTTGTAGACTAAAGTTTTGCCTGGCGTGAGCTCCTGTGTGTCTTAAATTATTCTGAACTTTAGTGTGTAATCTTTCCTGTGCTATTTTGTCATTTTCCACTGTGTCCCAAGTGTTTCATTCTAATTATTCTCAGGTTTAGTGTCTACATTTTACTGTGTTATTTCATAGTTATTTCCTAGAGTGTTTTGTCTAGTTTTCCTTCTCCTGTTGTGTCTTTCTCTCTTCTTTAATTTCTTCATCTCTTCCATCTATGTAGTTTAAATCCAATCTGATTACCCATAAACTGATTCCTGTAAACCAAAGTTTTTGTTCCTGGCTCTGTAACAGGATATGATTGTGTATCAAATACAACAGTAAGATCCAACAGACCAAGCAGATCATTGGACTCTTTAACCAATGCAGTTTCAGTGCTATAATGAGATCACAGTAATCTAGTCAGGATGGGATAAATGTATGGACAAAGTTTCAGCTGCAGGGATGCAGGCTATGTTATTCAGGTGAAAGAACGCAGTTATAGTGAGTTTGGTGACATGCTTTTGAAATGAGAGTTGAGAGTCAAACATGATGCCAGTGTTTCTGATGTGGGTGGAGGGGATAGGGTGGAAGTGTTAATATGTAGGCTGAAGTTATAATAAAGCAGCTGAAGTAGCTTCCTTAAATTTCACTACAGCTCTGTAGGTTAAACTTCTACACAACATGTTTTTTTTGTGTGTTTTGAGGTCTATAAAATGATATCAAAAATAACCTAGAAATGATCTGATAAAAAGAGGACTGTCTGGGAACACAAGTTATTGATCTTAAGGCCAAATGCTAGAGTATGGTCCAGGGTGTGATTTAAGTGGTGTTTAAGTTTGTGAACAACCTGAGAAAAGCTATCTAAATATAATAATGGCAAGAAAGCTATGCTAAGGCTATCATTCAATATCCACGCTAATGTTGAAGTTTCCTACAATAATCATCTTATTGGTATTAAGGACTAAAGTGACCGTGTCTTCTAAAGATAGAAATAGGCCATATCCAACACATACAGCGTAATCTGTGAAGGAGGATGGGGGAAAAGCTATGTGGCACACCATGCAGGAGACAGGGAGAGGCCATCGTGGAGCTAAATGCTAAGCTAAGCTAGGCTAAGCTAAGTTAAAGTTCAAAGAGGCTGGCTATTGGAACAGCCGCTAAACAGCAAGAGCGCATGATGGTGACTGTGTGTATCTAAATGTACAGCAATCAAAAACAGCTGTGATCAAGGGTTAAACAGAATGAAAAATTTAAGTTAAATTTGACTTATGCTACAGCAACACGGCAGTACAAACAGGAAGTGATGTTATTTTCTCTGTAACATTAGGAAGCCCTCACATTCCAATAAAGTAAATCAATATGAATACATGTTCAAATAATTTAATAACAGGTGAATCACAGTCAGTGGAGTTAAATGTAATGGCTGAATCTCAGAGGAGCATACGACAGTAGCTTTGTCTGCTGGTCTCAACTCTGGACTGCCATAGTTTATCCACTGAAATCAGCCATGCTTTCAAATGAACAATCTCCACCATCCAAAGTAGGATGAACTCGGTTCCCTTAAGACCAGGCTTTCCCATAACTGAAACGATAGCTGGAAATGACAGCCAGCTATGTAGAAAGCCCATATCGTCTGCTGGACACCACTTCAATAGCCATGAAATGGGACATATTACTGCCACCATTACTGAGGGATCCAGAAAACACATTAAAATTTAACCCGCTGGTATCCCTAAAAATTACTGCCTCATTTTCCTCCTAGTGTGAAAAAAATGCACAGGGGGTTATTACTGTATATAAAAAAAGTTATATTAGTTTATTTTTAATTGTTTACATTTTTCCTTGATTCATCAACTTGTGCCATTAACAAAAATGCCAAATACTCAATAATTGTCATATCTTTTAACCCTTTAATTGCCATGTTTGTAATGTAAACAAACAAAATGTTTTAATGAAAAAAAACACAAATGGATTTTTTTCAAGATACTACACTGAAAGTGAATAACTTATTTATGGATGATTGCAGCCTGGCATATGTCATTGATTAGTATCAACATTGGTTGAAACACATTAATATTATTTTTTTTTGTGAGGTCAATTGTTCTAAAATACTCATGTTTTTCACCCTTCTGCGCAAAAAATGCACACCTTTAAATCATGTTATAAATGTCATACATTTCAAAATTGCTTTACTGTTATTGAATTATATTTTTCTCATTTAAGGTCAACCCTAACCATAAATCTCAAATATTCATCTTATTTTCATGTAGTAACAAAAAAATCATTTTTTGTGTATTTTGCATCTAAAAATGCCTCAATGAAACAGGGCATTTAAAAGGTTAAAAAAATTAAAATGAATAACTTATTTTTTGATTATTGCACAGACACACTAACAGACTCACACCCTGATCTGCACTTAAACAAAACCTCAGAGAGTTAGTGAGAAGGGGAGCAGAGGGCAGTATAACACTGAAATCTGGTGGAAAAAACATCTATTTCCTGCCCTCGCCCATATATGGTAAAAGTGATGTCACAGGGTAAAAAAATGGTCCAGGTGCAAATGTAAAGCCCCAACTCTCAAATGAAGCCCAGAAACCAGAAAATGCATGATCCATGCCTTAATGGTGTATGGATCAAAAGAAGTGGTTTGAATGGGTTTCAATGCACAGTTTTTGCACACCAGGGATATTAACTCTATAAAAAAGGTTTACTTTATTTATGTTGGGCTGATTGTTGTGGCTGGGACAGAATTTTGAAAATTGTGCAAAATTGAACAAAAAATAAAATGCATGATAATATTAATTGTGAAAGAGGACAAAGTTAAAAAAAAAAAAAAAATCAACTAAGTGTGCATTTTTGGCACAAGGGGTACCAGAGGGTTAAGTTCAAGTTTTAGAAAATATACATTTCACTACATCTATACTCACTTTATATTTGTTTAATCCAGATTCATTTTCATGTTTCGGACTTGCATTTGCCACCAAATTGAACTAGATGTTGCCAGCTCTGGCCTCTGGGTAGATTATTACTGTGTTGCTCATGACTACGTTTGTTAGGCCAGCCACCATAGCTGATGAGGGCTGGCTGACTACAGCAGCTAATGGTGATCTGGTTTCTGTGCCATTGCTTCAAATATAACTCATTTCTAAAGCTACAAAGCTAAATAAACTACATTTACTACAAGTACCAGTACCTCTAAGAAGACTAGGTGTGGCTGAACATCTGATGCACTGAGCAGGACAGAACACTAGAGAGAGGTGGAAAAAGAAGCCATAGTGATAGTACAAGCTAACTGCTAAGCTAAGAGTCAAAAACCATTTATATGTCACCAAAGGGAGACAGTTCTTGATGGTAACTTGTGTTTGATTTAATGTACAGCAGTAAAATGAAAGATTACAATTAATTAATCAGTTTTAGCCTTTAGTCATACAGCTAGATGCACACACAAAAAAAAAAACAAGAGGTGATGAGATATGCTCATAGAGTAAGGTGCTAAGCACTGATTCAATGTTGAGTAGTTGGGGAAAAAAAGTTTATAACCATAATAATATTTTTACAGGTAGAAGTTAAAAAATGACGAGCTATCCTTAACCTGTCAGTTTCAGTTGTTCCTTTCTACTCTGGTTCTTTGTTGGAAAGCCAGGAAGGCGGGATATGTAGGAGATGTTTTGTGGGAAAGTACAACTGAGATGAAATATTGGAGACTTTGTTGAATCTGCTGTCACTGGAGGAAAAAAAGGACATGTGCAAGCAAAAAGTAGTGGAGCGAGTAACAGCAGCATACTGCAACAGATAAGGTGAGACCTATGGTCAGTCCCAGTCCAAAGTTTGGCAAGGACATATTAATAGATGTGTATTTGTCAGTGTCACATAGAGCATAGTCACGGTAGGATGATCCTTATTTACAGCGTGTTAAACTTAAATTTTGTTTTCGGTTTTTAACACATGCAGTTCATAGGTTCAATAGATAAACTTTCAACCAAGAGTTACCTTAAATCTTTGCTTCATAGTAACATTTTAAGCATCTGTGGTGCTAGATTTAGGATGCCAGCAAATTCATTTTAACAGTTTCAATGCACAGATTTGGTTTTTAACTAGACTCCATCAGCATGCTGTTATTGAGACATGAATTTGATGCAAACCTCAAGATGTTTGTGCACATCTGGGCCTGTGCTACATGACAATGGTTTTTAAAGAGACATGAGACATTTAGACCGCTTCTGCAACTGTATTCACTCACAAGTACCCCAGTGGTTATGTTCATATCTCCAGCAGACTGTGCTCAAGTGTGCATGAATCATGCTGAGGACCACCTCAAAGTCCCAATTATTCATGGATCCAGGCTGGGATCCCTTATGTGAATCCACCCTCTAACCAGGTGAAATGTTTTGCTAATGAACATGAAACACAATGTAGATATTTCTCAAAGTCAAGTCTCAAGTTTTGTCCTTACATGGTGACTTGAAGGGAAACGAGGGAGAGGCAGAGGTTGCTGAGTGAGTGGTTTCCAGAGAAGAGTAGCACGGCTCACATCATGGAAAATACTGGCAGAGACAAAGAGGCTCAGCTGATGGAAAGAGTCGGTCGGGTGAGACAGGGAGGAAAAAAGGTTAGCTTAAGGTTGCTGACTGTGAAAGTTATCTGGAGCAGGCAGAGTTGCCCACGGTGTGGCATAAAGAAACATAGCAGGGATGATTACATGCAGCTTATTTAAATTTTAGTGTAATTGGTCCTGACTCATGGCCGAGAGCACAGTGTTCTTTTTAAGAACAATGTGGATGATCGTCCTGAAGGGCATCAGCTGTTTAATACATGAGGTGGTGATTTTTCATTTAATCATTTATTTGGGCTGTTGTACATATCTGTTGCACCCATGACTTATTAAAGACTCCTCAAAGGAACAACTGACAGGGCTGTAGGTGCTGTTAAGCAGGGGCGCCATCATCATGCTTTATCTCATAGTGACACAAAGGTGGAATCTTACTTTTTAATGTGAGAATAGGCTTAAAAAAAGGATGAAAACAAAAAAGTGTTAATAAATAAGACGATAAGAGCTCCGCTCAGTTCAAAAAGTGACAGAGTATGAGAGCTTCCACTCCCAGGTGGAATCAATCCTCAAAACAAGGAGGGCGGAACAAAACAATCAGACACAACCCATGAAACACCTGAGACTGGAGCTCCACACTGGGTCTGCCATCACCTGTGCAGTTAGTTCTTTTATAAACCTTTGACCCTATACACATCACACAAACTGAACAAAAATACATGTGCCCAATGTGCACATATTTCTGAAAATGGAGGTTTTTCTCTGTGATTTGGCTTCTCGTAGACAAAAAACAGCATCTTAGCTTGCATCTGTTCAACTCAATCCAGGGTGATTTTAAGAAACCCCCTTTACAGTGATTATTTGTAACACAGGCATAGTAGGGCGACTCTTAAAAAAATCAAAAGAAGTCAGAAGAACTAAGAGTTTATTCAGCTTTAAATTTATGAAAAAACGTAGAATTTTGTCATTTGTAAGAGTTGTAAATTTAAGAGAAAAAAAAAGCCATAGATTAATGAGAAACAAAACTCAAAACACCTGTTAGATCAGAGTCTTTTTCTGGATTCTGTCAGTGTTATTTTCTTCTAAATAGTCCCACTTTACTGCATGTCTCTTCAAAGTCTGGATGCTAATGTGAAAATTCTGAGCTAAAATTACAGCTTTATTGCTTGGCTGCATGGCAAACAGCTTCATCTGGTATGAGTTTCTTCAAAGCTATTTTTGACTTCATGTAAGCTTTAAAATCACAAGTTTTGGTTCTAGTTAAGTCAGAGGTTTTACTAGAAAATTTTGAGTTTTTTTTTCTTGCCAGTTTTCAGCTTAATGAACTAAAAAAAAAATCAGTCTGGTTTCTCAAAACCTAAATCTTTCTAATCTTAAAAACTTCAACATTTTTCTTTTTTTATAGAAGGGAAAATTTGATGTGATCATAATGCTTTTTCCTATGATCTGACCTAGCATAAGTAAAGTGTCGTCTTATGATTATAGAAAGGTGCGGTCAATATACAGGACAAGATGTGTCCTCCTCGGAGCTGAATTTTGTTTGAAAGTAAAAAAGTCCAGAGTTTATTTAAAGCTTAAATTTATATGTCTCCTTTACAGATTCAAAACATTGCTTTGATGCTCAAGAGCCCTGCAACACTTCCTGCAGCTTTCTTCTTACTTCCTGTGTTGGCGGTGTGCAGGTGGGCTTTCATGCTAACTTGATGAATTTACCACATTGAGAATGTGCTACCCAGTGTGACTTTATCCAGAACACTGGACTTTTGTCAGGGCTCATAAAACACATTACACTACAACATAGGCACATGTGAGAGGTGTTAATACTCTGCTTGGACTTTGAAGGAAATTTTCATTCCTATCTGACTTAAATGAAATCAGTGTTATGGGCGTCTTTGAGCTGTTATAAATCTGTCATCTGGAGTTTGATGTCAGAATTAAAAGCTGTTTTTTTTTTCTTATACAGTGAGCATGATTTGACACACGTGCTAAATGACACACACAGCTTGTATAAATCAGGCTGCAGGCAGGACAAGAGGAACCATGAGCGAATTAATGATGAAGAAATGTAAGTTGGAATAACATAAAAGTCAGTTATGAAATGCAGTGAGAGGAAAAACAGACGTTTGATTTCTTTCAATGAGTCATTGTTCCCTCTGTTCGCTGCAGATATACAACAGAAATGGCAGCCTCATGGGTCAAGAATGAAGTGGGTGGCTTTGACTAAATACTGGTTCAGACAAGCGGCAGCCTCCAATGTTGGATATAAAGCCAAAACTGCAGCTCCAGTGTCCATTCCCTTTAGGCCCTGTGCCAAAATGTCCATTTTACAGCCTGCTTTAGTGAATGGTTTTAGTCTAGAGTTTTTGTATTCTTTTTCTATTTTATATATATACTCATAAAATAGATATAACAGGAATAAGAGTCTTCATAAATTCTTATTATTGTTATTAGGGGCAGAGCTGATGGCTTACATGTAACAGAAGCTCCACAGGCAGCCATTGTTGTTGTTTACTATTAGTGGAGCCAAGCTGGTAAATCAAACTCATGCTGAAGCTGTTTGGAGAAGAGCAAAAACATTTTTTTCCAACAGGAAACAACTGTCGTTGTGGTCCTTTGCTCTTCTTTTATGAAGAATATGTTGTCTAGGTCTGATATACCTATAGTGGTATAGCCGCACCACTACTAATCTTTAAACCAGCCACCATTGTTTGTAGGCTTGCAGTTCATCCAAACCAGAGCTGGTAAAAGTTGCTTCTTTATCATAGCTAATTCAAGCTAATCCATACAATGACTGCTATTTTTACTGGCTTACAGTAAAACTAAACTTCACCCCTAGCTTTTGCCTTTTTCTCCTCATATGATGCTGACTGACCCTGTCATTCTCTGGCCTGGAACAATCATTTAATCTTGAATCTTTGCAAGATGGACTCGCCAGATTGCAGACATTTGATAGAGCCAGTTCATCTGCTTTCCAAGGTCAGAGTCGTATAGCCTGTGTGGACTTCTGTTGCAAACCAAATTACCCATGGGGTCTATAAAGATTCCCAATCTAATCGACTAAATGCTCATCTATGCTCTACATTTGACAGACCTTTCTGTCCGTACTCTGCGTTCTTTCTTGTACATTTTTGTCCGTTCTCTCTAAGTTTATGGATATGGACCAAACGTGGCAATACCAAAGCCAATTGCGGGGGCAGCGTTGAGCGATGTAGCCAACATTTCAATCCAGAAAGGCAAAACACAACAAGGCACAATCAATTGAAAAAGTGACAGAGCTAGTTCAAGTTTTCTGAGGAATATTCAGTGAGGTGTTAGAAAATACAAACATATCTATGATGTAAACTCACCTGGGTACAAAGACAGTCAATTGCAAGAGCACAACTGGGCAGAGGATGGACCATTTGTTCTACAGTTCATGCCACGGACGGAGCAGCAACAAAGGAGTTGTGTGGCTCAGTGAGGACAGTGACCTCAAAGACATTGTAAAAGACACTTATATGAGAACAATGATGGTTGTAACATTTGATACACACAGATCTGTTTTTGTACACATGTAAAGCATAAATGAGCTTTGAGGGATGGTTTCAGAATAGGGACCTTGGCCTTACCCCGGTCCTTCCAGTCTCATTACACTCTTGTAAGTCCTGGATGTTGACTGATGGCTGGAGGTGCTGACTGATCACCTTTGTGACAACGTCTCTCCGGTGCATCTTTGGTTGTTCTTGGAAAGACCATGTGTCTAATGTGCTAAGGAGTGCATGAATGGGAAGGGTCAGCTACCTGATATGGGAATGGCAGATGTGCTTTTATGGACACCTTGCACCCTTTCCTGGGCCTTATCCAGCTCACTGCATACTGGGTGCCCAGGACCCGGTGGGCTGCTACAGATGCCGGGTTTGACAGCGTGCGTTGTGGAGGGGGCAGCTGGGTAGATACATGGAGAGATAGGGCATTGGCTTGGCTGGCCATCAGGAAGCTGGAACAGTACAAGTGCTAAAATGTGCTGAACTGGCATATGCCTCCAAACCTGACTTGACCCCAACCTGGATCCAAGTTCACAGGAATTCCAGCATGGGAATATAGAGTGCAATCGTACCCTACTCAGGCCCTGTGCCCGAATCCTCTTGAAGAGGTGGTCTGTTGTTTAGGCATGCTTCATGTGGACTCGGATATGATATTGAGATTAAGAGCAGTGTTGTGAAGGCAATTCTAATCCTCTCTTGTCTCCTCCAAATCTGTCATATCAAAGCAGCATAGACCAGTGTCATCCTGAGCTGCATGGTATATGTGGAAGTAGGAAAATGGCTATTGTTGGCATCTTGAAAAATGATAAAATCTTCCAGAGTAGTTTACAGGAATAACTCCATTGTCTGCATGTAGGATAAAAAATTGATTGGTTGCCATGCTTGTTTGTTCTTCTTTTCTTCTTGGCAGATTTTAAAACCAACTACAGGCATACTGCCACCTACTGTTCATCAGGTTGTGTATGCATGCAATTGTGCAGGTGCAGAACAATGTTAGTAATGTGAAAGCAGACCAACGGGGGAGAGAGGACAATCATGCTCGTGCATGGTACAAATGGCGTGTAATGTGATTTACCCTAAGACAACACTTTAAACTATGGAGGTTAGAAATGATTGAAATTTGGCCAGAAATTGACTGTCATGTTCACCTAACCCAGGGGTGTCCAAACTATGGCCCAGGGGCTAAATGCAGCCCATGGTCCAGTTTTGACCTAGCCGCAGCAAATTTTAGGAATAAAATGATAAATGACCAACATTTGAACATGAACCATGTGCTTGACTTTATTGTACTTCATAGATTCAGCACAAGGCAGTGCTACCATGCTATTTCTGTAAACAAACATCTTGACAAGAAGAATTTATTGATGCATTTTTTGTGTGACTAAATTGAGACAACTACATGGGAAACATACTGCCAACCAAAATAATATCAATATCTTATTTTCTAACTCACTGATGGGTTATGGCAGCAAATAGCAGTACCAGTAATTTTTCAGGGGCAGAGCCAGTAGTTGTATCTAAACAAAGCCCCCTAAAATCTGATCCCCCCCAAACAAGGAATTGATTGTCTATTTGCCTTGTCAGCCATTAAATCAAGTGTTTAGCATTATTTCAGGCAGGCCATGGAGTCATAATCACACAAGCCCTCATTGGCTGACAGCCAGTTGATTTGCTGTAAGCATGCTATTGGCTAATTGCTCTCATGCTGCCTTTTATGAACTGGTCTTGCCTTGCTTTGTTGCTCTCTCTAGAAGCTGCTCTTGCAACCTGTTTCCACCCCCACTCCTCCTTTATTCTGCTTCTGACTTAATGAATGTCACTCTGTTCTCACTGATGCCTGCTCTGCTCTAAGTTGTTGCTGCTTCCTGAATGAACTAGCCATATACAAACCTTCATTTACCTCACCTTGTGGATATTAAAGTGGCCAATCACATTCTTATATATTTTTGTATGTGGCCCTTAGTGGAAAAGTTTGGACACCCCTGATCTAACTGCTTTGCCTGTACGATAGCTGGAAATTAAGCAGGGTTCATTTTCTAATATAGTGACCCCACTGTGGAGTTCAAAACTCATCTGCAGAAACCAGCTAGTGATGGCAGTGAGACTACATATGCTTTACAGTCAATGCGTTCAGATCACAAAGGAGTGTTCTCTTGCTTATTTGTCTGTACCAGTGATCAACACTACTGTAGAGGTAAATACATACCTGATTTAAGGTGTGTCTCTTGACACTGATAACAGACCGTCTTGTTTTGTAGCTTTGGGAAACAATCCTCATGTCCATAAATACAGGCTACATGGTCCAAAATGATGGCTTTAAAATGATGACTTCCCCCTTCACCTGTGTAATTTGAGAGTTACTTTGTCATTTGTTACCTGGTCAGCGGTTTGAGTTTGTCATTGTCGACTCTATTGTATATCAGCAGATGACATCAGTGTCAGCAGGGGTGGTTCAATAAAAGGATGAGCTCATTGCTGCACGTAACACGACAACACAAGCTCTTGTTATTGTGTCTCCTCCTGATCTATCGTGTTTTATCTGCACATCTTACAGGGTGGTAAATACAGGGTGTGTGTCTGTGTGTGAGTGAGAAACAGAAGAATAAAAAAATGTTAGAGGGTAACAGTGATGTCATCATCTGAGCGTTTGCTTTTCACGCACACGGACCATCTTTAGATCTTAGTGGCTAATAAAAAGCATTTTCTGATAGGTATGACAATGACATCACTTCAACCTGTTTGGACTTTTTAGACTCCTCTGCTGCTCATGTGGCTGTGTGTTTGAAAAAGAGAAACTTGAGCTGGAAAACATGTCGGCGTTTGTGTCTGTGATGGAAACTTTCTCCTGATAATTTAATGTGGTCATTTGTTTCAACATTTTTGTCGTGCCGCTGCAGAGTAACTAAATAAACAGTTTTTAACAAGTCATCCATTTTTCCATTTAACTGTCAAACACATTTTATGCCTCCGACTTGTCGTTGGAGCTTGATAGATGGAAAAAGGAGAGGAGGTGTAGGCGGGAAAGTTCGGCAGATGGGCTTTTTAAAACATTTTTTTCTTGTGTACATTACCTGCATAAAACATATCATATCAATAGAGCACTGGTGTCTCTGGATTGTGGGTGTGGATGGCCTGTTTCTGTCCACCTGCCCAAACTTCAACTATTAATATCTGCCTTACACCTATGGTAGTTATTACTCTATTCTTAAGGTAAGCATGGTTGTGTCATTTATGCCATGCTATGGGGATGGCCTGTCCCCCCTCCCCTCTCCCCCACTAGTCTGTTATCACATCAGCAACATTTTCCATGCTTCAGCACACTTTCTGATGCAGAAAGGCAATATGCATCAAGTTAGTTTGCAAATCCACCAAGAAGAAGAAAAAAGAAGAGGTGGCCATGGAAACCACGAACATAATGAACTTGTTGATATTTATTTATGGGAGCTATGAAGTCTATCCTGCGATTATGGATGTTCTTACCATTTGTGAGATTCCAGCAGTGACCCCTTTCCTACTCCCACATCTCATCCAGCTCAGAGGATGAAATTAGTCTGTGCTGCAGAGAAGGTACAGATTTTAAAAGGCAGGGGGTGATTACAGTTGTGTTCACAACTCTACTCCTACACTGATCAAATAAATCAGACTTTGGGGTCAAGTCTACTTGGATCCAGGCCCAGGTTCATAATGTCAAACCACCCTTAAAAGACAGCAGTTTACTTTCTAATTCGACATACAGTATATTTGCCATAAAGACAGTCTGTAAGCACTCAGCTGTGCCGCGTTCAAACTCATAAATGCAGGACAAAGACAATGCTGTATTTTAGATTCAGCTGTGAAGGCTTGGTGATAATAAGTGAGATTTTCCAGGTTTCCAGACCTATCACTAATCCCACTTAACTGCCTGCACCTGTGTGTTTTGCTTTTTGTCTATCGAGGTAGGAATAGCATTTTTACAGGAGTTTGACGTTGAATCTTCAGTGAGCTGCTGAGAAACCCACAAAGTACCCTCAAAAACCTTAGACAGGAAAGATCAGTAACACACTACATGAACAAAAGTATTCAGCCGTCTGACCATTACACCGACGGGAAATGTAATGACATTGTATTCAAATACAATGAATTTGCTTGTCAAATTGAATTTGTATTGCCCCCCCCCCCAACCATAACAGCTTCCACTCTTTTTGGAAGGCTATCACAAGATTTCGGAGTTTTTTTTTGCCCATTCATTCTGTAGAGCATTTATGAGGTCGGGCACCAATTCTGGACCAAAAGGCCTAGCTTGCAATCTCTGTTCTAGCTTATCCCAAAGGTGCAAATGGGGTTGAGGTCAGGGTTCTTCCACACCATACTCATCAAACTGGAGATAAAGAGCCTAACCCAAGTCCTGAAAAACAGCCCCAAACCATTATGCCCCTGCCACCAAATGTCACAGTTCACATAACGCAATCAGGCAGGTATGTTCTTCCAGCAACAGCTGATTTCAGACTCGCCCATCTGACTGCCAAACAGACAAGTGTGTCTCATCGCTCCACAGAGCACAGTTCCACTGCTCCACAGCCCAGTGTCTGTGTGCTCTACACCACTCCACCTGACCTTTAGCATTGGACTTGGTGATGTGAAGTTCCCATGCAACTGCTCAGCCATGGAAACCCCTTCCATGACGCTGCCCCCGCTCACTTTTTCTTCTTACATTAATGCCAGTGGAAGTCCAGAGCTCTTCAGGTATGAAATCAGCAGAGTTGGTGACTTTTATGCACCATGCATGTTAGTACCTTAGCACCTGGTTTGCAAATGGAGGCCACATGGTTAGGTGCTTCATTTTTAAGACCTGTGCCAGGCCTGCTGGGTCCCCGAAAACCCCAGAAAATAGTCTTCCCCAGTTATGCTTTTACAATGATGTCAGTGCATGTGTGTTGGATCAGTAGCATCAGTGCTAGCAACCTTGCTAACAGTTACTGCATGTTGAAGTGAAAAAGAAGAGTGTCAAGCTATTATTGGGCCTCATGTTTAAAATTATTTATTTGTGCTTTTGAGTTCATTTCAGCACTTTTTCCACCCATTTCTGCCACTTTTAGCTCATTTCTGCCCTGTTTTTGCCCCTCTAAATGCATTTCACCCATTTTTGTTTTTTTCACAATTTTTAGTCCTTTTCCAGTAAAGTTGACTCAGTTTCTTCCATTTTATTTTCTCTCATTTTGATGTTTTGTACACATCATGGCTTAGGTATGAAGTCTGTTACTTGTTTCACAACTTTTCCAACCATTTTTCCCACTTTTGTTTATTGCTGTTTTTACCCAATATTGCTGCTTTTTGCCCATATTTCCCTTTTATGCCACTTTTTATCCATTTATTGCCAACAGTTCCCCATTTATACCATTTCTTTTTGCCACTTTAAACCCATTCTTGCCACTTGTTGCCCTATTTTACCATTTACCACTTTTTAACTGTTGTTGCCCTTTCTTTTGCTAATATTAACAATTTTTCCACCTCTCTGCCCACTCCTGCCACCTTAACCCACTTTTGTCACTTTTTTGCCAATTGTAAGCCATTTTTGACCACTTTGCATTTTGAATTGGCTATATTTTACCACATCATGAATGAAACTTATTGTTTTTCTTTTTTTTTCTTTTGTTAAAAGGAACCCTGCATGATCAGACAAGTTTATCTTGTTGGATAGATATTTGTATCTCTCAAATGTAAACTGAAGTAAAAAACTCACTAAATGTCCCAGATATCTGCAGTTTAAGTAAATTTGAGCTCATAAACTCACCAGGAGGCCGCCATGTTTTGTTCTGTGTGACGTCACAGTGCCGCAGTGATCTTCGCCGTTGCTATTAACCATTTTTCAGATGGTTTTTCTGCTTGCAGTTGTTGCTGCCATAACAGCTTTCATACCAGACACGAGTTTACTGCGTGTTGGTTTTGTCTCCCTGCTGTCAAAGGTCTGTCATTCCTCCTAGTTTTACCTCAGTAAAACTCCATGCAAATGACTACATTCAGTGTAGCGGAAGCGTGCCAGGAGCTTTTCAAAATAAAAGCACTATGTACATACATAAAGAGTTTCTTCAAAGAAATGCTAAAGTGGACTTTTACTTTGAAAAGCGCAAACCTGAAGTCACACGTTTGAATAGTGTGTTTATCTTTACCTGAACCGTGTGGAAACAAAAAGCTTCATAAAGAGTAGACGTTCAGGGAACAACTTTCTTAAACAGACGCGTTTAGATTGTGGCCTTTATCTGGTTCATCAGGAAAAGGATTTCAAACATATTCTGCAGATATGGACATAAGTATTTGCTACAAGAAGGTAAGTATGGCTCTGCATTTATCGTTTTCCTGTCTAGATAGACAGATAACCGCTCGTGGTGCAAATAATAGAGGAGACCTTAAATTTTAGAATTCTCTGTGTGTAAGACGTACTGCGTCTCAGAGATGCAGCCGTAACTCTGGCTGCCAGTATGCATCAGCGGTCACTGCATAGGAACGGCGAGCGCTGTGGAACTGTGATGTCACAGTGCATGGCGGCCTCCTGGTGAATTTAAAAACTCTAATTACTCAAAGTGCAGATATCTAGCGAGTTTTTTTGTTCAATATGTATATGAGGGATACAAATATCTATCCAACAAGATGAACTGGTCTGATCATGCAGGGTTCCTTTTAAAGTGTTTTTAATCAGATTAAAATAAAATATAAAATATGGTTTTCACAGCTTTACTTTACAATAGATCATGATTTTGCTGACCTTCAGGGGACTCCTAACCTGACATGCCAGATGGATTTGTTTCAAACATCCATCTGGAAAACGTCCCACAGACACTGTTCAAAAAAGGGAGCCTTTAAAAAAAAAAACTTGGATGGTGACTGGATGAACATTCTGTCTGTCACATCTTTACGAGCCAATCAGAACATGTTATGTGGTAGGTGTGTAGTGCCACCGAGGAGTATACTCCATAGAGAGCTGCATAACGCAAACTATGGCGACTGTAGACATGTCAGTACACAACTTTTGTCATTTTTGAAAAGAAAACAACTTGGTTCTGTTCTTTGTTCTTCCCTTTAAGAAGAAATGTCGTCAAGTTCTGATAAAACGTACACTATAGCAGCATCCATGCTAATGTCCTCCATCATGATTGCACCGGCCTCTTGTCGCTGCTTGCTTACAAGCCCGAAAATAAAGCCTCTTACCCCTGATTGGTCATGTCACTTTCTAACCAGGCCCAATTTGTTCAAATGGGAGCTTTGCAAGATGGATTTGCCATTGAGAAACACAGAGATGGGCGAATTCATCTGCTTTGCAAGGTTATGGGCCCCATATTTGGCCGGGCCCCTGAAAGCTTTCCCCTTTATCCCCCCTCATGGGCGACCTTTCCTGTTGCAACGGGTCAGACTGAAACACCTGAATTCAACAATTAGCGGGTGTGGTCAAATACTTTTGTCCATACAGTGTATCAGTGGTTCTGGCCTTTAGGGGGACTGCAGCCTTTATTGTTTATAAAAAGAGTGAAACATAATGAAAACCAAAATGCATACACTTTAAATTGATCTTGTTTGCTCTGGTTCCTGCTCGGCAATTTGGCTCCTGACCCCGTGTGACTTCAGCTGACTTCAGGAAATCCTTCAGAGTAATAAACGGAAAACTGAGACTTTCTGTAAATAAAATCTGTCATGCTTTATCCGTTGCTGATAAGCAGAAAGCTTTGTAAGTTGTTAACCTTCCAAATGTTGACTCAATTTTCTTGTAAATGTAAATAAGTTTGTTTGCAGGAGATTTTTCCCTTGTTGTGGTTCTCTGCCTCCTCTCTGACCTTTATTTATACATTTTTCAGCTAAGCCTGCACAGCAGATAACTTCTTGTCCAAACTCAGACTTTATTTAATGTAAATCTAAAGGTTTGGGATTAATCCATGCTGCATGCTCTGCCTCTATCTTTCCATTGATTTATATTCTCTAAAGCCGTCTCTGTATCAGCAGTTCTGCTTGTGTTTACAGAAGTGTGTCTGCACATCCAGGCTTTTGTCTGAGTGTGTACATACACTCCTGGGAGATAACTGGGACACTGGCCAGCCCGTCACTGGTCCTGTCTTTGTGCCTGTGTGTTTTTGTACATGTGCATTAAAACAGAAGTAAACGGCCATGACTCTCATCTGTCTCTGCAGGGCCCTTACATAAGCCTATTTAGCTTCCTGAGGGGATCCTCACCTTCCTCCATGTCTTCCTCTTCCCTCCCTCCTCCTCCTCATCATCCTCTCTTTCTCTCTTGATCCTACTAACCCGCCCACTCATCCCTTTAGCGAGCAGTCTTCAGCACAGGGTTTTACCCATGCTTAGGGGTTTTTGGCCGATGCTTTAATCATGTCTGGCACAAGTTCACAGTCTTGAACAATGGTGATATCTATCCCCTATCCTATATCTAACTGTCTATCCTGCACTGTTTCTCTCCTCGGCATCTCTTTTTCTGTCTCAATCTCTTATCCGATCCTACTGGCATCCAAATCTCTCATCTGATCCGTCTGGCATCCTTCCCCTCTCCTTTAGGTCACTTTCTTATCCCGTATGAACACATTCAAGTCATCCCATCCTCCACGAAACCCCATTCATCCTACCTTTGCCTCCATCCCTTCACCCTCATAAACAGCATTTACCTTCCTCCTCCTCTCCCTCCAGCACTGAGACTCAATCCTCCCATCCAGCTGCTCCCTTGTCTCCTCTTTTTGTTTTTCATTTGGGGGGATCATTGAATCCCTCTTCATGTGTTTTCATCTCTGACTTATAGCCTTGGATGTAGATCTTCCTTTTTGGGAAGCACATCACAATCACGCTTCTTTTCTTTGTTAATATTCCAGTCTTCAGTATTTTGTTGAAAAACCTTTCTTAACAAGATGTGCATATTCCTTACACTCTGTATGACCTTTCCAGCATCTCTAACTTTTAACCCACTTTTTACCATTCTCCCTGCCTCTGATCTCAAACTGTTGAAGTACCAAAAATCTTGAAAGCACATGGCTAAAGTTTTTGAACCTCTGGTGAATTAGCAATTATGAAATTTCTTGGCCCTTAACAGCATCCTTACCCAATCTGGATCCAGATCAGGTCATAATAAAATATCTGCACTAACACCTGTAATTAGGCTCGCCTGCAGATTTGGCTGCAGAGCTGATAATGTAACAATGATGCATAATGTCATAACTGGTTGATAATGTTGCAAAATGCTGCTGTTGTAGTGTAGTCTGCAAGAAAACCACTCTTTCAATATTTTATATTTAATTTAAGACTACAAGTAATGATAATTTAAGATCAATAATAAGCTTGATAAAGCTTATAGTTAGGACTGGCTCAGTCCTAGCTTTAAGCCTGTGGCAGCATAACTTACTAAAGGCTGGTCCAGACCTGGGCTAGCCATGAGGAACCATTCAGTGCAGCAGCTGTTGCTAATATGTCTATTTTTATAGAGCTGTGGCTGTGGGCAGGCCTTAGATGCTGCTTCCTGTAAGCACTGTCCACAAATCTTAACCAGCCAATCACAAGCCAGTCTGCCTGATTTCCTCCAGGAAAGTTCAAACTGTGTAGAAATGTTTAAGAAAGTGCAGTTAAATCACAATCTCTAGGGGGTGCTATGATAGTAGATACACTGGGGTACGCTGAAAATCAGGTCAGGCTTCAAATAAGGACCATCAACCAAAATGAGAAAAAATATTATTTAGATGCTAACAAGCATTAACCTGACTCGCCGGATGGATTTGTTTCAGACATCCATCTGGTAAACCTTCCATACACAGTGTTTGGGAAAGGGAAGAGCCTTTGAAAAAAACTCAGAGGGTGATTGGATGAGTTCTGTCTGTCACATCTTTACGGGCCAATCAGAGCAACAAAACACGTGATGTCTTAGCCGCTACAGAGGGGTAAACTCCATAGAGAGCTGCATAACAGGAACCATGGTGACTGTAGACACGTCAGTACACGACTTTTGTCATTTTGAAAAGAAAACAACTCAATGCGGTTCTTTGTTCTTCTTTTAACAAAGAAATGACGTCAAGTTCTGATAAAACTGATGCTTTAGCAACATCCACGCTAACGTCTACCGCCATAACTGCACCGGCCTTTTCTCACTGCTTGCATACGTCACAACTCTTCCGTGCCGGAAAATACTATCCCTCGTCGCTGATTGGTCCTGCCACTTTCTAACCGGGCCCAAACAGTTCAGATGGAAGCTTTGCAAGATGGATTCACCAGTAAGAAACTTGGAAATGGGCGAATCCATCAGCTTTGCAAGGTTAAACAAGTATGGATACACTTTCCAAATTAGCTGGACTTTGGCATGGTCTGGCCAGTCCCCTGAGGTCCAGGTATTGTTGGGATATAGTCAGTTGAACTGTTTGGCTATAAGTCAATGCAGGCCCAGATGTTTGTGTATGAACTTTTTTTTTGTCTTAAATTAAATTAAAAACTATTGAAAGGGTACTTAAGTGCAAACTACACTCTTTTGTGACTTTTGAAACAATTACTGTGATAATCTATAAATTATTGAGTCACTCAATAATGTAATAAAATTATTACACTGATACATTATCAGCTTTTATCGCCCCTAAAAAGACTAGTGAATGAGCCCTCTGCTCTCTGTGCATGTGTGTTGGACCAGTTCTGTTGGTGCTAGCATCCTAGCAAACAGTTCACTCATTTTGGAGCTTAAAGTTTTTCAAGCTATTCTAAGGTTCTGTTGTTGAAATTAAATAATCGAGCCACTTTTTAACACCTTTTCACCACTTTTTCCATTCAGTTATGCTTCTTATAACTCACCATGTTTTTTGCCACTTCTAACCCACTTTTAAATGATTTTTGCTATTTCTGCTACTCAACCCATGTTCACCACTTTTTGCCCCTTTGAAGACAGTTTTGCCATTTCTTTGCCACTTTTCACATTTCAAATTTAGCTTGGGAAAAAAGGCCTGCCTAACAGTGAGAAATAGAAAAGACATTTTCCAGGCCAAAATGTAACCAGTTTCAGAGTATGGAGACACTCTCTATACACATGCAACTGCTTCTTTGATGCTGTACATCCCAGTGCTCTTTGCTTTTACACTGGTGACAGATTTAATTCCCATCGTGGTGAGCTCTGTCAGCCGACCCAGCTCTGTGTTCTGTGTGATTGTGTGTGTGTGTGTGTGTAAACATTTATGACTTTTTTATTTGTTTGTGTATTTACTTGTCTAGCTGAAGGGCAAATAAAAGGGTAAATAAAACAGTTGATAAAAATAAATGCTATGGCCAAATGTGTTTCTATGTATTGTATGTCTGTATAGGGACAAGTATGATAGAAGTTAACCATAGCCACACAGGGGTATCCAAATGTGACCAGTGTTCATTTTTCAAATGAAATATAGCCTGTGTTTCAACATATAGCTTGTTAGCTGTAATGAATTTCTTAGATTGGACTCCAGGCAGTGCTGCCTTGTTAAATCTGTGAACAATGTGTCAGGCAAAACTCATTAACATAGTTTTTACATGACAAGGTTGAGAAAAAAGCATAGATAATCATAGTAGTAGTAATCATACTAACAACCAAAACAACAATGAGTTTATATTTTTTAACAGCCTGTTGAATGAAAACAATAGGAAACAGCAGCGCAAATCCACTCCTTTGCTTCGCTATTGGCTCTGTCTCGAGGTACAATTTACAAAGAACATTACAAGATTATTTTTCAAGCACAAACACTTAAATGAAGTTTCACAGTTCTGTGCATTGCTGGAGAGTTTCTCACATCAAGAGCACTACAGAAGACTCCAGAAGCTCCCAACTGCTTTGTCGCTTTTATATGCAGCCCCTCCCTCTGACATCTCTTCATAAGTGCATGTATGCATTCCTGACCTCTGTGTATGAAGCATGTTCGAAAAATCCGCGTGCAATAATTTAATTTCCCACTGGGCATTAATAAAGAATAAAGTCTGTCTATAAAGTATGTATAAAGCCACACGAACTGCATGCTTTCCTCTACTGTGGCTTCATTTACATGTAATAAGTGACTTTATTAATTGTACTGAATTTGAAGCAAAAATGCAATACTTGCTCTCTGCAGCAGTAAATATTGACTGACTATAAAATAGTATGAAAAAAAAATTGATAATGTAGAAAGAAATCTCAAAGTCAGTAGCATTTCAGGAAAACTTATATCAGGCATACCCAAAATAAAATGAAAGCTGAGTTTGAGTTTGAACCATACAAGCACATGCAATGTTTCTTTGAATAGGGTCTGAGCTAACTGAAGAAGACTAAACATCAGGTACATAACAAAAAAATAAAATTATTTTGACAAAAATATATATTTTTTAATTTAGTTCGTTTAATTATTACAAACATAATTAGCCATGTGCTTGCCATCTGAGGTGATAATCAACCCCAGCACCAACAGTGGGTGGAGTCTGATTTGACGATTAGACTCAGAGTCGAATCAGACTCCTCTGAAGCGAATCGTCGAATCGCCGACTGACAGTTATCAAAGTCAGCCAGCTGCCACTCACAGGCTCCAACTGTTTTTCTGTACCAAATATTTGGAAAAGGCAACAGCTGATGTACTGTAGGTGAGAATTTTCCTCACTAAAATTAAAAATGTCCATTAAAATACAATGCAACAGTTGAATATGTGGCTGGTTGAACTTAAATTAAGTTGCAGTAATAATTCAGATTTCCTTTTTTTTAATCCTCACTCATGGTGTTTTTTAAAAATTAATCTATAATTCTTTTGACAATAAATACGTGACTGTAGTTCCTTGCACTAATAGAGTAACTTTGTTGAAACAGCATTACATTGTTTGATGTAGATTTCAGATTGGGCCTTAAAGCCCACTTTAATGTCACTTTTGAGAATACTTGGCTTTCTTTTAATTTAGTCTAATGAGATTAATTTTAAATATGTAGGTTGATGCTTTCTTCAATATCAAAACAACTTTGTTATTAATAGAAAGTATTTTATAGCAGTTAAAACTCATGTTTGAAAAGCTTTAACATGTAATACAAAACTAAGAAGTTTTAATAAATATCTTGTATTCAATGCAGTTCTGACTCTGGTTTTATTTTACAGGTGAAGTGACTTTGGAATGTATTTTGATGCATTTGGGAATTACAGTTTGGTCTTTGAACTATGTTCTGGGTTTAATAAAATGTTTCCCTTTTAAATAATTAAACAATTTAAGTGGAAAAAGTTTCCATAAAATATTTAATTAAGGTCAACATGCTATATGTTTGAGTTGGTCTAACATAAAGAAATTAATATCTCTAGTTAGTGTTAAGTATATCTGTTCAGTTGGCTCAACTTAAAATCATTACAATACTGTAGCCCAAGTTTAATGACTAACACTAAATTAAAAGTTTTGCTTTTAAACAAAATTAAACATTTACGTGGAAAAAGTTTCCACAAAATATTAAATTAAGGTCAACATGTTATTTTTTTTTGAGTGTAGGGTTTAATTTCCAAACTGAAAGAATATTTTCTACTCTGAAGAAAAACATTTTGAGAGTGGTTCTGTGGAAGAATATTACTTTTATCTGCAAACTCCAATATACACAGTCTACTTCCACCTTACAATTTCTTTTCCCCTCTTGCATTTTTGCTTCCTCCTATCTCTCTTTTTAAATTAAACAGACCTACACACATGCACAAACACAAACACACACCCTTTTTACCTGGAATAAATCAGTACGCACTCTTCGAGTACAGGGTGTGTGTAGAGATAAAGTAGGGAAGGCAGACCGATTTAAAAAAAAAGGCATGGATGATAATAGGAAAAGACAGAACAGAGAGCGAGGGACGAGAGCCAAGGACAGGACACAGAGAGAGAGCATGCAGGAGAAAGTGATATAAGAAAAGACAGAGCGCAGAGGGACTGATAAAAGCCAAGGACAGGACATAGAGGAGGAAGAGGAGGAGGGGGGGAAGGAGATGGAGCAGAGGTATAAAAATATGGGAATAAAGCATGGGGGAATTGGATGGAAATAGAGTGTCACTATAGGTGAACAAATTTGTGTACTTTATTGTGTTTTGTCTACACAGCCTTCAGGGTTTAAAATGAAATAGTCTATCTTGCATTGTAGAAAAAAACAGCTTATCTTTTGGCAATAATAAGTGCTTATTTCCTTGTTTTTATCTGCTAGAGTGAGAGACACTTTGTCTGACTGCTCTCAAGGTTTCAAGGTGTGGAGCTGTTGTGTCGTTCCACTTATCAGCATTTAAGTGTCCTTGAGTAACACTGAAAAACACTCACATGCATTTACTCACACAACCCTGAGCTTCTCTGTCTGCACTGACATTTATTCCAGCTGTTAAATGAAGTGAAGCCAGCTAGATGGGGAGTATATGAGGATGTATAATAGAGACAAAGAAACTATTTGGTTTGGACAGTGGGACATAAAGAAACATGGGTCTGGTGTGTCAACATCAACACACATACAGGTCACTCGGGTTTCCCACGGCGCGGTTTGAGTGTATTTGGTCTGCAAGCGCCAGGCTTATCAGTCTGTTGTGTCATAACAGCTCTGTGGTATGTGGGATAGATAGATACATGTGTGCATACACACAGACTCTGTGATACATGCAGGAAAGCTTTGGCACTCTGCCTTTGAAAATGTTAACATAGCTGCAGACAGGAAGTAATATTACTACAACAGATAACCTTCACTTACCAGCATTTGCACTTGTTTACTAGTTTGTTTACTTATAATGAGTTCTTATGGGGCGACGGTGGCTTAGTCAGAGTCGGCCATCTCTCAATCGCAAGGTCAGAGGTCGGGCCAAATCTCCTCTTAAGTCACATGTTGATGTGTCCAAGGGCAAGAACCTGAAACTGCTCCAGCTGCTGTGTCAGTGGCTTGTGAATGTGAATAAATATGTATGAATGGGCCAAGTAAGTACCGATGGACACTCTACATAGCAGCCTAGCATGGAGTCATAGGATATTGAGTTTTGTGTTTAAAAAAAAAAAGTTATTAAACAGCCACTGAGGCGGTGAAATAAAATAAAGTCTGACAGTCGGATAACTTCAAAAAAAAAAAAAAAAAAAAGAGGAAAAATGGAAGGAGTTGGGATTTTAATTATGGAAATTATGAAGTTACTGATCTGCTGCCTGAGTTTAACACCACCAGAAGACCGCTCTGTGTGGTTACTACATCATTACACCACCATGAATGACTGAACAATATTCCTCTGCAAATAGGATGAGTGAAAGACACATACCCTTCTCTTTTGCTATGTTTGGATGTTTTTTCCAAATAAAACTGTTTTATTGCTGATTTTACTCTGTGTCTGAAGACAGTCTATACCAGTGGTACTCAACTGGTACCACTGGTATAGACTGGAGCACCATGCATTTTTAATGTCCATCTTTTCAAAACGACATTTATATGTTTATATCACCTGGCAATCACCTGGCAATTAAAAAAAACCCAAAGGTATCTCTTGTAAAGCCAGAGGCATGGCAGCAGATGAGTCCGTAAATGTAACTCACCCTCAACTCCTTTGTAAATAGACGGCTTCTTGGGGTCAATGGAGGAGTGGATTTATTTTGCTAAGTCTAATATGAACAAATGTTCTAATGAGAGCCCCACCATTAAGATCTTAATGAGTTGACTGTTTTATTAGATATTCTCTAGGTTTAGCTAGAAACACATGTTGACATGATTTAATCAAGGAAATAATCCATATTATCCATGTGGTCTGAAGCTTTAAGTCAATGACAGTCTGAGGTAAGGAATGTTTTATCCAGCTGCTTTGCAAACATACTCACTGTGGGGACTGCTACACACAGATAGCATTTGTTCTGTTGGTAATTGAATTTTTGAGGTAATTAAACACAGACTGGACTATTTCTCTGTCTAAATGAACCGTTAAGCCTTTTTAGTGAGTGGGAAGAGGAAAGCGTTCTTGAATATGCAGCACCTGCAGACACTTGGCTACCACACTATCATTGAGAACAACACTCATAAATTTAACAATTTCAATCACATGCAACGGTTTAACTGATAATTTTTTTAATGTGCAGTGTGGAATATTTAGCCTAGTAGGATTCAGCTGAACAAACTCGGTTAAAACCACGGTATTTTATGAATTGAAAATGAGCCTTTTATTTATAAATAGAGACAGTTCCCTCCATGGATTTCTGAATCTTGCATGTTTCTACAGTACCACAGAAGAGATCACATAATAGATATATTTACATCAACTTGTTGTCGGTGACCACCAGAAATGAGCATCACAATCTAGAATCTGACTGTCAGATGTCCATAATATTCCCAAGTAAACACAATGTGTTTAATTGATCAAAACACTAATTGCCTATTGTAGAGGAAATTTGAACTTTGAGAACAGACTTTATAGCCGTTACTGTGCTGTCAGCTGGATAGTCTTTCAGTATGTATGCCTTAAAATGATCTCAACTAGGATCAAGCTCTCAGACTTCTGGGCAAAATTCAAGTGGAAATGAAGTTCCTTCCTCAACATCTACTGTGAAGCTCAGAGGATGAAATAGGCCCATGTGTTTGACCAGGACACACGTAGAAATTCCTTTGCAACTCTTCTTGCTGATGGTGACCCTAACCTGGGGCATGGTTGGATCAGCATCTCCCATGTACCACACCTGAGTCTACATGATCTGAGACCACCTCTTCAAGCGGTAGAGTGCGCTTCGATCATGCTAATCAATTAACTGGACTTTGGGGATAAGTCTGGGACCCCACATGAAACCATTCTTAATATTCCAGGCAAACACAGTTTTCACAGCCTGTAAACAGCTGATCTGCTGAAAATACGGCAGTTTATGTGCATTCACAGTGACAAAAGTCTGGGTTTTCCAGCAGTGGATACCATATCTCTTATCTAGGTCAAGGTGAACACAACGGTCATTATTAACTATTCAGCAGATCTACGATCAGTAAGGAGCTAACCAAGGCTAAAGAGAGACTGCCTTTCTTTAGGGCTTCTCCCTTTTGTTGTCTAAGCTTTCATGCTTTCTTTTTCTCTTAAAGGTCATCCTAGATGAGGTATTTGGTTAAAGGCCAGAGGACAAGGGTTAGTTAAAATAACAGGGGGGAAGGAAATTGTGTCAGGTAAATATTTAGATGACATCAGAAATTATTGCAGGTGAGGAAATGAGTTGGAAACTAAAACTCTCCAAGCTCCAAAGAAAGAACAGTCTGTGAAAGTCCAAAGTATCATGTTGCACCTACAGGTCAGTGTCCTATTTGGCCCTGATTTCTGTCAGCATTCCAGGGGCAAGGAAGGAAATTGAATGAAAAACGGACGAGATTGCAGCCTGAAATGAAAAAGAGAAAATGGAAAAAATTTGAAACTGATAAACTTGTTGAGATTCCATTCTTTACATATTTTTAAACCGTATTCACATCTCAAAATCTCAGACATATTTTACTACATCTGCTTCAACAAACAAAAACAATGTGTGCCTAAGTCGCAGATATCCTGCATCTCTTTTTCATTAGCTTAAAATAAAAAACAGCTTAAAGGAAAAGATGTGGTTCAAGAGAATGTTAGTCGCTCATATAATCCAAGTGAGTTAAAGCAAGAAGAACAGTAAAGATGAGCTGTAAAGTGCTTTTACACCTGTAGATTTTCACCTTTGTTCTGATTCAGATGATACAAGGATACTTCAACACATTTTTCCCCAGGGTTGGTTTGTGTTCACATTGCAATATTGTAAAACCAGTCCACTCTTCTTTGCAGAATTGTTTTAATTCCACCACACTGGAGTTTTGTTCTTCATTTTCTAACACGATTATGCTGTTTAAAGTCATGCCACAGCATCTCAATCAGATTTTAGTCCAGACTTTGCTGATGCTACTCCATCACTTTCATTTTGGTTTTCTTTAGGCATTCAGAGGTGGACTTGTTGGTGTGTTTTGTATCATTGTCCTGCCATATTGCCAAGTGAGGCATGCAGGTCTTTAGATTATGTTCTTGCTTCTTTTGTGACCTCCTGGATGAATTGCTGACATACTTTTGGAGTAATTTTGGTGGGCTGGCCACTCTTGGGAAGATTTACCACCGTTTCAAGTTTTCTCCTTTTGTGAATAATGGCTCCCACCATAGTTTGCTGTTGTCCCAAAGCCTTACAAAATGGCTTTGCAACCCTTTTGAGACTGATAGCTTTCAATGACTTTGTTTCCCATCTGTTCTTGAATTTCTTTAGATTGCAGCAGTGTTCATTTTGACAGCTATTTTTAATTTTAGTCTTAGTCTTTAGATTAAAAACCTTTTAGTTTTAGTTACATTTTAGTCATTTCAGGTCTGTTCTCAACTGGTCTAACATAACGACCCACCAGTATCTCCTTAACAACACATTTCTTACATTTTGCAATCATAACAAATGTATTCAATTAAAAATGTGGCAGTTACTTTTTCACATAGGGCCAGGTAGGTTTGGGGAGCTTTTTCCATTAATTAATAAAATCCTCATTTAAAAATGCATTGTACAGTTATTGTGAAGTGAAGCTCTAAAAGCGGTATGTAAAAGTCATGATAAGAAAAAAATCCACTGATTTGACAAACTGGATAAAACAAACCAGCTGTTGAACCAGTCAAGTTTTGTGCTGCTCTGATGACAAGACTGTTGCTGTTTTTATGCTAATTAGTTCCTGATCACATAAAGCAGCGTGAAAACCCTAAATTTAATAACTATGAATGCTAGTAGCTGTATTGTATGTACTGCTTACATTATTTGCTACACCCCAGACAAACCACTCCAGGGTTTTGACTTGAAGCAAGCAAAGGACTTCAAAGTGACCTTGGTTTGGTTGTTTTGTTCCAAAACAGAGTACGATTGTAGAGTTCACATATGTCCAGATGACCTTGGCCACAGTCTCTATTAACAGCTTTCTCTTTTATTACCATTGTAGCTGCTAATTCTAACACAGCATTGACGTTTTCTATCAATCATAGCTGTTACTGATGATTTTTTCACATTGTGCTACCATCATCAATAAAGTTATAGCAATATCCCACAGAATGGAACATAAGTTTATGGTCACAACTGCCGTGAATTAACGGGGCTAAATACTGCTATGGTACTCATGGTGATTAACACTAGTCTTTTATAATAGAGTGTAGTCTTTATTATAATATCAATGATTAACACTGATCTATTATATTCCAATACAGGGAGTATGGTCTAGACCTAATTAGTTAGAAATTTAGAATAAAACCTGAGGGAAAACAACAGTTTATCTGAATTAAAAGTCAACAGCTACAAATGGTGTAAGTGAAAAGTGTTTTTAAGCTAAATTTTGAATTTAAAAAATACCCTCACGTGCAGTTTTAATGCTGCCTAATGGATGGAACAAAGACAGAAACAAAGGGAGACATACAGGCTGAGAAAGGCAGAGGGGGTGTAGGAAGAAAAACACGGTGTAAGTGACGGAGGATGAATGAGGGAGTGGAGGAGATAAAGAAGCACGGTGATGGGTAGAGCGAGCCGTCCAGTCTGCAGCATGTGGAGGAAACATGGATAACTGATGGTGTAAAACTCATTTAGAGAAGGGAGAAACATGCAGGTCTTGTTCAAGCATGTATATTCATGTCATTTATCAAGGGATTATTGGCTTAGTTAAAGGAAACGCTAAACCCTGCCAATGGTAAATGATGTTTTTTTTTCAAACAATCATCAGAAATTGTAACTATGTTACCTTTATTTGCCATATTGAATATTTTCCCCCCTTTTCTGCAGGTATAACAAGGAGTTCCCAACATTTAAAATATATTGTTTTATACTGTTAAACTATGAATTTGTTGAATTATTCCAGCAACATTTGCAGTAGTTTGCTAATGCTCAACCGTAGTCTTGCATTGTTATCCAAGTAAAATAATATTCTTTATTCTTTATTTATATTCTCCTAAATTGCCCGTATGTCTGAACATGAGCATGCATGTTTGTTTATCTGTATACATCAGCTTTGACTGATGGCCAGTCCAGATCAGTCAGCCCCACCATGAGACAACAGCAACACAAACAGGAAAGTGCCCTCCCGGAAGCCCACATAGTAGATAAACTTATTAAAGTCCCCCTCAGGGTGCCTTCAAAGTCTAACACTCACAAAGTGTCCCTTTGGGTACTGTCCAATGGGCCAAACTTTGACAAAGTGCTCTTTTGGGTACTGTACAGGTGAAGAAACTTTGACAAAGTGCTCTTTTTGTGCCTTCTTAGTGGACAACACTAGCAAAGTACTCTTTTGGGTACCGTCCAAGGGGGCATAATTTGACAAAATGCCCTTTTGGGCGCTGGCCAAGTGGGCAAAATATGGTGCCCTCTTTGTGGGAATAACAAGATAAGTTTCCCTCTCAAAGGATGCAATCTGATCAGTAGCCTCTAGAGGGCACATGCCCAGTAGTGAGAAAATACAATTATGTGCCATGAAGTTCATGTTCACTGACATTCTCATTTGTGTATCTTTATGAGGAAAATAGTAAGATAGTTCATTCCTCATCCGTTGCAATACAGCAGCAGGTAAAATTGTTTTGAAATAAAATCTTAACTAGGGTTTTATTATTATTATTATTATTATTATTTTTTTTTAATTTCTGCAAATTGTGCTGGTGCACCGCTGCATACAGCAGGTTCCCTTTTATATCATTGGTGCCCCTGCCCCTCAAACATCCTGAGTCTGCCACTATAAAGCAGATATGATTTTCGGAGAAAAGGTAAATCCATGTTTTTTATTTGCACCTGCACAAAGGTTGCTGCCAGCCTTACATAGGTCAGTGCCTCAGGTGCGCCACTGCAGTCAGAAGAGTCTGCCTCATCCGTGTTGTTCATAAAGCCACAATTTTAAAAGCAGCTTCCACAGCAATGAGGTGAAAGGTTAAACTGAATGTATTTAACTACAACTTCTTGGTTCCTTTTCTGCTGAAATGACATCAAATAGAGGAGGACTTTGATCGTGAACATATGTTGTTTTGGTGCACTCCCTGATAGCTTAAAGAACAGGGCAGTCTGTGGGAAATGAGAGGTTGGAGGTTGAAATGAGAAGAAAACTTATGACATAAGGACAGATAAGTCATTGAACAGAGAGGAGCTGAAGACCAGGGCAGGGTAAAGTTTAGATACAGAAGCTCCTGATTTGACTGTTTGGACAGGCAGTTCATCCAATTAGAGGGGCCCTGCAGTGAGCCACAGAGGGAGGAAAGAATGTTCAGACAGGCATGTTAACATGGGAAACTCCTGGATTCCTGTCCTCCCTTTAATGGGAGGTTCTGACACACAGATAAGGAGAAATGACGAATAAGATGCTGCTGGCATGTGTGATGTAAACATCTGAGATAAATCCTGGTTGTGCAACTTCTTACATCTTTCCAAGGTATAAAAGAAAAAGACTTTCTGTTCTATACAAAAAATGGGGGGTCTGATTCTTGGGGGGGATGTTGGAAAAGCCAGGGGCACATATTCTTATTAGAAAAAGCCTGAAAAAGTGTATTTTGCATAACATGTGACCTTTAAAGCCCCATCAGTGCTTGAACTGATTTGAAAAATACTGATGAAAATTTTGACAGCACAGTGGAGATAAATCATAGATTTTGAATGTTTGACAGTTGTACTCTTATTTTAGTTTCCTTAACCAAAATTTCATCTACTTTGACAAAAGTTCTTATCACTGAAGATCTAATTTTGCTAGTCTTAAACTAGTCTTCCTCATAGAAAAAAGGTCAACAAACATTTTTAGTCATAGTTTTAGTAGATGACACTACTGCTGCCCACAGTTTTTCTCAAGGTGGAGAAATTAGAACCATCATTGACTGTGAATGATCAGGCCTTGTCCCAACATTTTTGGAACATTTTGCAGGCTTAAAATTCAGACTGGTGTGTAGTTCCAAAAAAAAAAAAAAAAAAAATATCTACCAGTTTGGATATTTGAAATCTTGTCCATGTGCTGTATTCAACTAAATATAGGTTGAAGTGGATTTGCAGATCTCTGTGTTCTGTTATTATTGACATCTTTCACAGTGCTTTTGGACTAGGATTTGTAAATAAAATGGTGTTGATGCTTTTGAATTTGAATTTTCCTTGGTTGCTTGGACTGGTTTAAAATGGTCAAAATACACTAAAGCTATTTTCCTTTGGCTGTTCTCTCAGTTGTTGGACCCCATTGGACCTTTACATGCTCTAGCAGTGCGTCTTTTACCGTAAGCTTCATTGTGGCTCTGTCCTGCGCTTTGGATCACTGGCTGTTAGTTTTTGGTTCTCGGTTGACCTAAAATCCAGAGAGAATCGCCCAGAGCTCTGGGATTCATAACGAAGCACAGGGAACACATTGTCCATCGCTCTTTCATAGCATCCTTTCCTCCTCATTCTTCTCTCACTCACTTCCTTTGTCTTTTTGTCATGGATCACTGTGTCCCATCCCAGACTGAGAGAGAGAAAGAAAGAAAGAAAGAGAGAGCAAGAGAGAGAGAGATTGCTGTGGGCTTGAATGTCAGGAAGTCACGGGTTTCCCAGCCAGGCAATTACACACATTGCAGGAAAACAGTGACACAGACACCCATGCACGCACAAAGGCTTAGACACACCACGCACAGCCATCCCACATATGCACATGGTCTCACTGCAAAACTCACACTTTAGAAAAAGTCATAATTTCCAAGTCCACACACATGCAACATTTTCCGGTTGCAACCTGTCACTCAGTCGGAGCGCTTTAACACATATACACACACACACACTCAGTGAGGTCAGGTGGTTTTCTAATCAACCCAGCTGTGCGCTCCTCAGAGCAGTAAAATGGTTTTAGGTGCAGCGTTGGCTGGCTTTGATGAGTCTAACACACCACTGAGTTCTGGTCCATTCTATCTGCCTACAAAGGCTCTGACAGACGGCTGCTCTACTGTTATTAGGCTCTGCAACTGCACCTGTTTAATGTGTTTGAACACACTTTAAACACACAAAGTAGCACACATGCACACGATCCAGTACTTCTTTTTTGCATGCATTTAAGGCTCATAAGAGAAAAGACTACAAAGAAAAATGGACTGGGCTCCCGCTGACCTTGAAAAAGCTCCATGCAGGCCAGAGAAGACATTGAAAAAAGGCCTTGAAAGTTTTTCTTTCTTTTAAATAATAACAGCAAACTTAAGAGGCACATGAGAGAGGTGTTTAAAGTCTAAGAGTCCTTGATGACACAAGAGTCTCTGTTCTTTAAAGGAAATTTGAAGCCAGTAATCCTTTGGATATAAAGAAATGAGCCTGCATTGAAACATTTTCTTTCAAAAACAGAGCTAAAACTAAGGTTTCAACCTTCTACTATGTAGCTTGGCTTTGGGCTGGCAATGAAAACTTACCGCAAGTCTGTCCACCTTTTGTCTTAAAACAGACTTATGTGCATAAAAGTTATTCAGACACCTGACCATTTGGCCAACAGGAAATGTAATGACATTGCATTTTAATACATGTACTTTAATATGGAGTTGGGCCCCCTTTTGCAGCTATAACAGCCTCCACTCTTCTCGGAAGGCTTTCCACAAGATTTTTGAGTGTTTTTGTGGGAATTTGTGCCCATTCATTATGTAGCGCATTTATGAGGTCAGACACTGATGATGGGCAAGAAGGCCTGACCAACAATTTCTGTTCCATTTCATCCTAAAGGTGCTCCATGGGGTTATAGTCAAGGCTCTGTGTGGTCTAGTCAAGGTCTTCCACGCTGAACTCATCAAACCATGTCTTAATAGTCTTTGCCCTGGGGACAGCCATGTTGGTCTAGAAAATGACCTTCACCAAACTGTTGCCACAAAGTTGGAACCATAGCATTGTCCAAAATGTCTTGGTAAGCTGAAGCATTAAGATTGCCCTTCACTGGAGAGCCCAAACCCTGAAAAAACAGCCCCACACCATTATCCCTCCTGCACCAAACTTCACAGTTGGCACTATGCAGGCAGGCAGGTACTGTTTCCCTGGCATCGGCCAAACCCAGACTCCCCCATCTGACCACAAAACAAAGAAGTGCGATTCGTCACTTCAAAAACACATTGCCACTGCTGCTGCACAGTTTTTGTGCTTACATTAACACCAGTGGAAGTTCAGAACACTTCAGCTATGTAAGATTGTGTGCCTTTGCAGTTGTTGACCTGCTCTGTGATTTCTTTTTTTTCCATAAAGATTATTTTTGGGTCTTATTGTCTTTATTTGACAGTACAGCTGAGGACAGACAAGAAAAATGGGGAGAGAGGCTGGGGAAAGACATGAACCAAACTTGCGCCAAGACCAGGAATCGATCTAGCAAACATAGATGACTACAACGTCTGTATATGGGTGCCTGCTAACTGAGCTTAAGTGGCGCCCCTGTTCTGTGATTTTATGTGGTCTTCTGCTGCGTGGCTGAGATGCTGTTGTTCCTAAACACTTCCATTTTCTAATATTATCACTTCCAGTTGACTGTGGATTATCCAGCAGGATACATATTTCATAAGCTATGTTATTGCAAAGATGGCATCCATCACAGTACCAGGTGTTAAGTCACTGAGTTCTTCAGAATGACCCATTTTGTATCACAAATGTTTGCAAATAGAGACTGCATAGGTGCTTGATTTGATACACCTGTGGCATCAGGTCTGATTAAAACACCTGAATTCAGTAATTAACAGATGTCACCAAATACTTTTGTCCTTAATGTGTAGTTTAAAGCTGGCTCAGACTCCATGTTTTATTTTGGTCCTTTATGATGTCAGACTACAAACCAATACTCTTTTCGGTTCTTGGCCTACAGAATGGCCACACTAGACGAGTGATCCCGACCACTCATCATATGATGATGTCACCACTGTCTCAGCAACAGTGTGCATCTTCACAGGTCACAGAGGGGTCAACAACATCAACAATGTCAGGGGTCAACAACATCAATGACATCACAATGTCAAACAAGACAATGCAAGAAAAATTCTTGCATGCTATTCTTGTTAAATTGTTGCCATTGTCACATTACAAGAACATTTGTTGTTGCTGATGTTCATAATTGGACCCAATACTTGACAATGAATTGTGGCGTTGCAGTCAGGTCAAAGTCTTGGGGAATTTGTGCAGTCTGAGCTGGCCTTCAGTCAAACCATCTTTTCAAATTAAAATTTTTGGTCTTCCTCAATCAGACATCAGTGTTAACTGTCACCACAGCCCACCCAATTAAAAACCATTAACATTAACTGGCTAGCCTGCTGATTTTCTCAGTTTGTGATAGGCCAGTTGGCCTAGACACTGTCCACCTCTGCTGGTGGCTGCTTGTCTCACATTGAGGAATCTTTTCAATTCATCCAGCAAGCCACAAGATTTATTAACAGTATTTTACTATTTCTTTTAATGCAGGGTTATGACCTAATGACGGAGAAAAGCTGCCAAAAAGTGACACAGTCTGGTCCTTATTGCTTTATACCCGAGCACACTTTGCGAAACAAAATGAATGGGGTGATTCTGAATCATGTCAGATTACATGTAGTGTTTGGTGGCTGCACATACAGTCATGATGGCCCACGTGTCAGCATATTATACTGGTATACTGGTGGAACCAGTATATAGGACGAAAAACACTTTTTAGATTAAAAAGGCACCAAAAGTGTGTCTTATGCACTGAACTTTAAGCTACTTGATAGATTTTCATGAAATTTGGCCAACATAATAGTAGATTCTATGTAGCATGACTTTTAGAGGTTTCTTTTACTTTTATAGTAGCATTACTTTTCCTTAGTAAAAGAACTGATTAAGAGAATGTATGAGTTTAACTCCTTATCCCAAGGCTTTAATAGGTCAACTTCACAGTCTCTCCTATGGGATACTTGTGAAAATGGGGTATACTAAATCAAAACTGACAATAAAATTATCAGTTTAATCTACAAAAATGACCACGATCTTATTTTTCTTTGCTGAATAAGTTAATGCAAAAAAATATTCGGTAACACTTTATTTGAAGTTTTATTCATAAGACTGACATTATGCTGTCATAATCAAAGTTGACATTTTTTCAGAAGGCATAATCATGATAACTTGACATTTGCGGTAAAGGTGTCATAATTTAGCAAATGACACTTAATGACACTTGATGGCAACATTCATGAAGCCCTATTCATATTAATGACGGGTGTCATGTCATGATTATGACAGCATAATGTCAGTCTTATGAATAAAACTTCAAATAAAGTGTTACCAAATATTCAATATGGACGGGCTTTCCTCCAGTCCTTTCTGCAGGGGCTGAGCTGACAGACATCTCCTGTGGCTGATATACTTCCTATTGACAAGCACCTCTGACAGCCCCTCTTCAAAATTGCCAAACTCTCCCTTTGCAGTGCTTCTGTGCTGAAATATTTAAAGCCTTCAATACACAGTGACTGTTCTAGAGTTATCATTTCTTCAAGAAACCATCTAATATCATTGATTTGGAGTGTCATTCTATTGGTGCTGCATTGTTTCAGATGTGAGGAAAAAGTGGTGTCACTTAAGTCACTGAAATAATATTTCATGGTCATCTGGAGACTTTTACTCATCCCTTGTCTGAAGATCTGATGTCCATGTAGCGGTGAATCATTTCATATAATTATAGGAGAGATCAGGGGAAAATAAATTCTTTCCGGACAGTTTGGCCTCCTGTGTACCATGACACTCATTTCCCGGAGTTATAAAAATATTCTGTTCATTGGATTTTCTTCCTAATTCAGTGTCTGAATATGGCAAATACATCTGGTGGTTGTAGACAATGAAACAGCGTTCCCAATTTATGCCTCCAGAGGTTTTTATACTCTTTGTCCGGAGAAACCTAAAGAGGAAGTAGATTGTGTTAAATGATACTGGTGTTATTTTTGTTGATCCTCTGGCCTCTTTTGATATTCACATGAATATACATGAGACCTCTGCAGTATCTGTGTTTTGGTCAAGCAGGGAGCTATAGGAGTGTTTTGGAAAGCAGAATCTATCAGCTCCTCTCATCCTCGTGACGTAAATCATTAATGAGGTGTGTGGATCTGCCTGCACCTCTCCCTGGTCAGTCCCGGGCCTGCAGTGCACAGCAGAGAGTGAGAGTGTGAATGTTGATCTATCTTTTGTGTGCCTAAATGTAAAATGTGCTCATTTCTTAGTTCATATTTCACCTGTACATGTGTGCGTTTGCATGCCTTTGCATGCTACTTTAAATCTACCACTGAAGTGTGTATTGTTGAGTGTTTGTGTTTGTAGTTGGAGTGTGTGCAGGAGTGTGTGCATGAGGGAGTGATGCATACACTGGGGTCTTTGAAGTGTAAAGTAAGAGGCCTTTTTAAGTTTAGGATGTGAAATATTTATATGAGCAGGAGTGCTGCTCTGGGAGGGTGAGTTAAGAGACAGAGAGATGGACACAGAGATGAACTGATGTGTAAACAACACTTAAGAAGAGATCTTGGATACCTTTGGTAACCATTTCATTATTAAATCGACCTGAAAGGATTTGGCTGAGACCCGTGTCTGGTCAGGTACTGCTGTTTTGCACTGTAAAAAACTGTAAATTGGATTAGCTTGATGAAAGAATTGTTAATTATGAATCATGTGTCTTTTTCGCTGAAATTGTCTAACTTTGCAAGGCAGATGAACTGGCCAGATTCCATGTCTGTCATCAGGTGAATCTGTATTTGAAGTGATTGTTCCAGGTCTGAGAATGGACCGGACCAGTAGACGAGGCAGCAGCTATGGAGCAATAGGGGATAAGCTGTACTGGTAGAGGGTAGCACATTCATTATGGGCACATGCAGCTCTGGTAGTAACCTAAGCTTGACTGACAGCCACTGCCGTCCGTGGCTGATATACAGTGGAGCTTGTTGGTGGATAAAACTCACACTGAGGCCAGTCGGGAGAAGTGCAACATCTTCTCTGCCTAGAGAAGCTTTCAATGTGGCTCTTTGTTTTTGTTTTTAAAAAGAAATGTTGCCCACAGTTCTGATAAAACTATTGTGTTTTATTAGCACTGGACCACATTTCTTTATTAGATAAAGAGCAAAGCTTGTCATGATGGAAAAGATGTTTCAGCTCTCCTGCTGCTTTGGTGTGAGTTTGTGTTAATATTTTGTTTTCATGTTCAACCTTTGCTTTTAAAATTTTTACAAACCCCACTACTACAGAAACCACCTCAGCTCTTCTCCTGGACCATTCACCACACTTTCACTGTCTGGTGATGGTAAATTTTACAGAGAAAACTGTAGATAGGTAAGTAAATGGGCAGGTAGATAAAATAGAAGAACAGTAATATGAAAGGCCAGATAACCCGATAGCTCTATAAGACCTAACTGTCCCTTTAAATCAAATGCATGAAAAAACCTTGGAAGATCAGCGGTATGTCTCTGGAAACTTGTTGACTTGCTAATGAATATTAGATGATATCACCCAGATGTGCCAATCACTGCAGCAAGGCACAAGAAGACAGGCGTTAAACAACTTGTCTGTGCTGGTTTTAGAAAAGCAGCTGGATGTGATAGCAGACATTGCAGAAGTTAATACATTTTTAAGAACAAGCGTGTGCATGCAGCAGTAGAGGACTCCAGCTTCAAGTATTCATCTGAAGTGCACAAGAGAGGTTATAATGTCACATCCAGTGTGCACATGTGCCAGGGCGGGTCTCTGCCTTTACTGGCATGCAGTGGTTTAGCACATGTAGCCTCCAACAACAGACGGCAGAACCTCTAGTGGCAGTAAAAGCTATAGAAAATCACAATGACAGCACAGCTCAGCAATTTAGATTGGTAATAATTCACTTTAAGAGGAGCTAATAATCTCAGAAAGAAGTTAATAATGATACTTTGCTCCGAGAGGTAGGTCTAATTTTGAATCATGTTTGTTGTATTTACGTTATATTTTCAAATCAGTATAGCTTTGTGTTTTGCATCAAATTTTTTTGTTTTGTTTTGTTATACTCTACTGGTTTCATCAACTATTAGAGGTAATTAGCAATGAAATCAGATGGAAATAACCTGCACTACTGCCACCCTCACTATGCGAGCTAAACCTCAGGTTGTGTTATGTTCACTTTTTATCAACACTTTCTTAAAGTTTTGGAAAGTTTATTAGTTTAGCTGATAAAATGTTTCATGTCCTGTCAGAAGTTATTCCTAGATCTCCTCACCCTTGTTTTATAAAGGGTGTAAGATCTATGCCTCTACAATAAAGCAATCAAACTCTGACGACTCACATAAATTTGCTGTGTGGCCCACTTAATGTTATGTAATATACAAGGATAAATGCACCAGCTATCCAGTAAATAGCAGCCTATTAACAACCGACACTGAACAACATCCTTGCAGATTTGCTATCTGTGCTCAGGGGTTGTCCTTTTCAGCATGTTAGGTGTTCTGGTTTTTGTTTGGTGGTCTGAACTGCACTGACCAATCACGTATCAGCAGGCTTTTGTGTATATGGATGAAACATTCTGTGTTGACAACAGTAAACAAGTGGAACTTTGTCCCTCCTGCATGAGGACAAACTCCATCAACAGGTTTTTATGATTTATTTGTGTCTATAAACAAAAATTGGCATCAAAGTACAGCTGACAATCCACCATAAATCAAATATTTGAACTTGAGCCATGGATCTGCCTGACACTGTGTACAAAGCCAGTCAGCGGTGAGATTATCTTACTACCTGACACATTTCCACATGTACAAATACCCAAGACTACTTTGTCAGCTCTTAGAAGCCCAACATAACTTAGAATCATGACATTGTAAAATTTTGACGTGTTCAGTCCGGGTTTTCCCTAAAAAGTAAAAGATATGCTCAGTATTGGTGCAATATCTGCGCTTTTGCCCCAAATATGCATTTCTTAATGCAAGCCATTTTACTGCACATCCATCTATTCATTATTTCATTACACATCAAATTTTATTTTGCTTGATACTGACATATTTTCAGGCTTATTGAGGGGACTGGATGGTGCTGTTGGGACAGGGGTCCTCATCAGAGACCTTTTTTGGGTGATAAAGCCCTATTTTATACTATTTTTTCCACCCTTTGTTCTCCATCCATCCCAGCTGTCATTGGGCGAGAGGAGGGGTAAACTCTGGAATGGTCACCAATCAATCCCAGGGCTGACATATAGAGACAGACAATCAGGCACGCTCAAACTCCTAACTAGCATGTCTTTGGTGGTGGGAAGCTAGAGTACCAGGAGAGAACCCACGCATGCACAGGGAGAACATGCAAACTCTGCACAGAAACACCCTGACTGTTGCTGTGAGGCAGCAGTGCTAGCCCCTGTGCTGCCGTGCAGCCCCCCTTTTGTTCTTTAATTACATAAAAAATTTATATTTTTATGAGTGCGCATGGCCTAGTGCAGGGGAATCCAAACTCTGGCCCGGGGGCCAAATGCGGCCCACAGCAAATTCTAGAGATTAAATGAAATATGGCCCACATGAAATGATGAAGCTTGTGCTCAAATGTATGGTACTTTTTAGTTTCAGCACTAGGCAGTGCTACCATGTTGATTCTGTAGACAAACATTTTGAAAAGAAGATATCTTGATTAACACTGTCCTGATAAATTATTGCAGGAAATGGCAGCACCAATAGCATTTCAGGGGCAGAGCCAGTGGTCGCCAGGGCCAAACAGGGTCCCCTGAAATCTGATTGGCTCCCTCAAATCCTGAAGATGACTGTCTCTGTGCTTTGCCAGCCATCAACAAGCCCTTGAAGTGTATTCAGTGGCTAAGCATGTATGAACTTACATTGGATTGGCCTTACTTACCTAAATATCCTCAAGGTGAGGAATATGGAAGTGGCCCCACCATTCTCATATATTTCTGTATGTGGCCCTCAGTGGAAAAAGTTTGGACACCCCTGACCTGGAGGTTGGGTTGCTCACCATGTGCATGGCTGGCCTGAGTTTGGGTCTGGCCTTTGGCCCTTTTTCCTGTGAGCCTTTCCCCCATTCTCTCATCCCTGACTGGATCCACTGTCCTCCTCCATAAAATAAAGACATATACTGCCCCCAAAAACAAATCTTAAAAAACACATTTTTGTGTATATCTTGAAACTGAAGATATACCATTGTGCAAGGCGATGTGTACTTACAGCGGTAAAGTTAAAGTCAAGACTTAAAAGGTACAATAATTAGTGAAGAATTTACCATTTGTGATAAATCAAATTGCACCATGGTGTACACTGTCCTGCATATGAAAACTCAGAGCAGATATATCAATGTACAATACAACACTATAATTTAGAACACCTGAAAAACTGGACTCAACTTTGCAACTTTTTGACATAAAAAAGAAAAACGTGATTTGTTTCTGTCATAAAATCCCCTTTAAATATTCAGCTTTTGAACAACATGCTGAATATGTTCCCTGAAAAAGGGAGCCAAGTGGATACCATCTCATTCTTTAACCGTCCTTAGCAACAATTTGTCAAGGACAATGTTCTTGAAGATGTAAAAAATACAAGTTTAGTCTTAAAACCACTTAGAAAAGTTGCAGCTGACAAAGCTGTTCAGATGAAATCATGCATGGTGAAGATTTGTAAAAGCTTCTGCTGGCATTGGTTCACAGAGGCAAATAATTGTATCATCAGCATAAAAACAAAAGGAAGAAACTGGAATAATCTGTCCAGTGCATTACGTATAGATATAAATAATAGTGGCCCTACAACTAAACTTTGAGGTACTGCCTTGTGAATCTGTAGCACCTCTATGCTAATACCCTGTATAACTGAACAGGTTGGGTTGTACCAGGAGTATCCTTTGCTAGACTGGCTGCTAAAATGTGGGGCATTAAGAAAGAGGATAGCCACTTCTGCAGTCACCACTGCATCACTGATGATAGACAATGACTGCCAAGGTTTCCCAGACTGAATAAAGCAGACTTGCAGCTGACCTCAGGGCATTGTTTATGTGCAAAATGTGGGGATTTCACTGCACTTTTTTTGGCTGTTTTCATTTTTAACAGAGGCAACATGCAAACTGTGTGTTGTAAATGTTGCTTCTATATGCATTACACTGCCCTGTCTATTTGAATCAATGGATCCAGACCTAAAAGAGCTTGGAAGGAGACCTGGTAAACTTGGCTCTCCTTTAAGTGTGTATCTGTGCATGTTTGCGGGGAGTGTTAAAGGCTAAACTGAGCGATCAGAGGATAGGACAAAGGACAGGAGAGCCTGAGACCTTTATGGAGAGCCGTGTGTACCTATGGGTGCATGTTTATGAGTCTGTGGGTTTGTGTGTTTTTGCTCACATCATGAGTCTGTGAGTGGGTGTGAGGCCAGACGTCAGTATTGACAATGGCCTGTTGAGACCTGGGAGGAGACTGGCTTCGTTAAAAGAGGCCTTGAACAAACAGAGAATAGAGACGGAAGGATAGAAGGTGGGAGGGAGGGAGATAGAGGGATGGGTGGTGGGCAGTGATTGGGGGGGTAAAGTAGAAAAGAAAGACAGAAAATGGGGATATTATGAAGGCACTATATTTATATTTTTATCTTATTTCTAGTCAAAATATTTCATTACGCTCATTACACCTCATCCATCTGACAAGTCCACTTTATTATCTCATTTTAACATATGAATAGTCAAGAATAAGGCCTTAAATGCTTGTAATATTTTGGATATTTTCACCCCCTTGGTTGTTTTACACTTTTATTGATCTTAAAATCAATCATGGCAATATAATTTTGTTTTATTGACCAAAAAAATTACAAAAAAAAACTCATGAATGTTTAAGTGAAAACAGGTTTCTACAAAGTAATGTCAATTAGATAAAAATATGTAATGTAAAATAAATGACTGCATAAACATTCAGGCTGCAGTCACAGCACTGATTCTGTGTGGATAGGTATCAATCAGGCTTGTACATAAGGACACTGCAATTTTACTCCATTCTTCCTTGCAAAGCTGCTCAAGCTCTGTCAGGTTGCACGGGTATCAGGAGTGAACAGCTCTTTTCAAGTTCAGTCACAGATTCGTAATTGGATTGAGGTCTGAGTTTGACTCGGCCACTCCAGAACATTCATCTTATTGACTTTAAACCATTTCTGTGTAGCTTTCACTTCATGCTTTGGGTCATTGACTTACTGGAAAATAAATCTTATCCCAAGCCATAGATCTCTTGCAGTCTGAATAAGATTGTCCTCCAGGATTTTTCTAGAATTTGCCACATTAATTTTACCCTCTACTTTACAAGCCTCCAGGCTGACTGCTGAGAAGCATCCCCACAGCATGATGCTGCCGCCACCGTGCCTCAAGCCTAGCGCCTTGTCTGATGGTCAAAAAAGTACAGTCTCGGTTTCATCAGATCAAAGAACTTTCTTCATATCAATGGGACCATGGAGTCTCCCACATGACATTTAGCATCCTCTATTCGAGATTCAATCTAAGTTTTCTTCAACAGTGGCTCTCTCCTTGCCACACCCCCATGAAGCTTTCACTGGTGAAGAACCTGGGCAACAGTTGTATGTAGAATCTCTCCTGTCTCAGCTGCTGAAGCTTGTAACTCCTTCAGGGTAGTCATACGTGTCTTGGTGGTCTCTCTCACTAGTCTCCTTCTTGCACGGTCACTCAGTTTGTTAGGATGACCCAATCTAGACAGATTTACACATGTGCCATGTTACTTCCATCTCTTGATGATGGATGTAACTGAACTCCAGGGGATGTTCATTGCCTTGGATTTTATTTTTGTTTCTATCCCCTGATTTTTGAATAACTTTTTCTCTGAGTTGCTTGGAGTGTTCTTTGGTCTTCATGGTGTAATGGTAGCCAGGAATACTGATTAACCAGTGACTGGACCTTCCAGACACAGGTGTATTTATACTATAACCACTTGAGACACATATATTGACAGTGATTGAATAAAAAAGGATAAATCATCCAAGGATTTTTTAAAGGCACTGTAAGTCTGGCAGGGAGGGCTGCATGGGTGTTAAAGTGGATGGAAAGAGGGATAAATGGAGGAGTGGATGAATGACACAAAGACTAAATGGATGGTGTAAAAGAGGGATTATGGAGGTAGTGGTGCTACAGAGAGGAGAGGCATATGAAGTCAGAATATGAGACCAAGTTATTAAAGACCGAATGACAGACAAAAGAAAAAAAGGATAAGAAGGAAGAGAAGCAGGGTGGGGTAATGAGGGGTTGGATGAAAGGCAGTTAGGATGGATGGATGACAAAGAGATAGAAGAACTTAAAGGGGAGGGATCTTTAGAAAAAGCCAGGGGAACTGAAAGACATATCAATGAGTAAAGGTTAGCTGTGACGAGGGAAAAAAGGCGCCACAGTCACACACTAACACAACTGTATGTGTGGAACCCGGTGCGATGGGGAAACACAAAGAGACAACAGCCTCCAACATGCTCCCTTTTTCTGGGTGAATGAAAAAGTGAAGGAAGGGGCTGCAGAGCATGCATGAGTGCGCCAGTGTAGCAGGAGTATCAAATCAATAACTGATAAATAAATTATAAGCCACAAAATTTCAAAAGGCACCGATAAAACTGATGATTCCAGTGCTCACGAGCTTTAAGAGGGAAGGATGGGCAGCCTGGAAGTGCACTGTGTGGGTTTTTGTGTGTATATTTGTGTGTGTGAGTCTTTTGTTTCTGTTGTTGCAGTGGAAAATGTGTCGGATCAGTTGAGTTGTTGATGTTGTCAGCAAGGCGTGACATTTTGACACCGCAGCGTCCGGTTTGTGACATCAGAGGGGGTTTTACATGCTTATCGGTCCCTGTGTTTGGTATCAGATATCAGTTTATGTGAAAAACTTCATTCAGTCACGCAGAACAGGGCCGCACATGTGTTTAAGAAAGAACAGAAAGAAGGGCGGAAGGCAGGAAGGAAAGAGGGCATTAAAAAAGCAACAAACACATGGTGATGGGAGCCATGGTGGAAGGGAACTGATCAATAGAGGATTTAATCAAGTCTAAATAAGACCCCCATTTCCTTTAAAGAAGAACATTAGAAATATTGCCAATTAGAAAAATGTGCTGTCTGAGATTCCAATAAAGCTACAGATAGCCTGCTAAAAGTCATAATGGCTGATTCAGGAGTTTTGTTTGGCACTTGGGTTGGCCAATTAGATTTGGTGTCCCAGGCCATGCATGCCATTCCCTAAATACGGCTTTGTCATTGAGCCAAAATAACATGCTCACCCCTACCCAGTCATTTTCTTTATTATTGCTACGCCTTAGCTTTGCTGTTGTGACCTATGCTGCCTAAGCTCTGCATACTTGTGCATTGGTGTGTATGCATCACTTTGCTGTACTCTGCTGAAACACTACCCAGCTATTTTTATGCCAGTTCCTGGTCCCACTGCTATATTGATGCACATTTCCATCCACAGCAAATTGTTGTTTTTATAGTAAACCCACATCACACCTGTAACAACAGTCAGATTCCCTTAGCATGCGTTTCTCTTTTCCAGTCCTCTCATTCACACCTTTTCTTGACCCTGATGACCTTTCATCATGGTCAAGTAAAGGCAGATAGCAGAGGACTGAGGAAGTAATTCTTTGGACATTTCAAACAGACCAAGAGACAAGGGTGAATAACTAAACCCGAAATATGTGTAAAACATGATCTCAGATAACTGATTGTCCATTTTTAAGAAATTGTAAGGTGTCTTAAATAAGTATAATGTGACATTTTTGATTTATGTTACACCAATAAATAAACTTGCTCATACTGAGTACAGGCAATGTATTTGCCTTGATTTGACAAGGATCCATTTTGACCCAAAACCTGATTGTATAATAAAAGACACTTGTACAAAAATATACCTAACCTGCTGACTGGGAATTAAAAGCCTCCACAGTTATACAAGCAGGAAGTTTTGTCGAAACCAAATTAAATATCAGGTGAAATTTCAGAATAAAACACTCTGTGTTGATGCCATATACGTAAATGCTGGAGTGTATTTCACTTTACTAGGTGAAAAAATAATAGGATATAGCCAAGCCCAGAGTCAACAAGTTAGAGAGGCAGCAGGTTTTATATGTGCTTTGCTAGCTAATGCTAACTCTACAAGCTTATAGTTTGCTGCTACTGCTGTTTTGGCGAACGTGCAGATTTGTGTTGAAATGGCTGTATTTTCATGCAGTACCGCGCTCGTTTGTGACTTTAACAGGTTACTTGAATTACCTACGCACATGCTGAGGTTTTTACTGACTAATTTTTTATTTTATATGTGATCTTGCAGTTTTACAAAAAATGTAAAATTCTTCGTTAAAGCCAAGAAAAGTCAACCCTCTTGTTTTATGGGAGACCTTCACAATGTTATAATAATAACAATAATAATAATAATCTTTATTTATAGAGCACTTTTCAAAACAAAAGTTACAAAGTGCTTCACAAAAAAGAGAAATACAATGCAATAAAGGAAATACAATGCAAATAAAATACCAGTAGTCAGGCAGCAAAGTGGGCACAGGTAAAAAGATCTAGACATGTCAAACTCAGATAAAGTCAGGTAAATAAGAGGAGTTAAAATTTAAGACTGTCAAATGTCAAATATTTGCAGAAAGGGCAGTACAATAAATATTTTTTCGTTCACATATGAAAAATTAGAATATGATTCTCCAGGCATGGGTCAGAGTTTGCCCAAATTTTAACATCACGTCTGTTTTCTACAGATTATATACTTTGTGTGGGAAGTGGTGCTTGCCAACCTAATGCCCAGTTTTGTAGGTATGCAACCTTTATTTATTAGAGCCTAAGATCATTCACCTCCAAAATGCAATGATTTTTTTGCAAAGTTTTAAGATGATTTCTGAAAATGTTCTTGATATCCTGTTCACAAGCGAGGGATTGGCAAGGGTCCAAACAGCTTGATGTTTGAAATCAAATTACTCCATTCTTGAGTCAGAGGAACGTTTATGCAAAGTTTACAGAAAACCAGGCAAAGCTATTATGGGATATCCTGTTCAGAAGTGATAGGTCCATTGACTGTGGTCTCTGTCTTCTGACGTTCAGGATCCAATCAGTTCATTCTGGAGTCAGAGTGGACATTTGTGCAAAGTTTAAGGAAGTCTGTCAGAATACTCTTGAGCTATTAGGTTCACAAGCAAGAGGTAAACGCTGACCTTGATCCCTGACCTATGACCTCTAAAATATATCAGTGTAAGCCCAGAGCTCAGCTACCGATTTACAGCTGGTAGAATGGTACTAAATGAGCAGCAAAGCTGCACAGACACTGCCAGTTAGTGACTTTACCTAGAAAAATTGCTATGCAGGAGATCTCAAAAACAGACTGCAGCTTTCATACCAAATTTATTCATCGCCTGGATTTTATGGTAAAAGTTGACAAAAGTTAAAGCAGGTCAAATTTGATCAAAACAGCATACAAGGATAAAGTCACACCTCTGTATTGGAAACAATACAGTGTAAAGACTCATCAGTCATTTCAGTTTAAAATCTGTTGTTTGCTCCTGTTATATTATATCTATTATGTAATCTCACCCTTGTCTGTATTTCTGTAGTTTCTTCTGTTTTATTCTTGTCATGGTAACAAGAAAGATAGCAGCAGAGTCAGATCTTCAGTTGACGCTCAGAAATAAACTCTTCTTCTCCGAGCCTGCAGTCTCAGCGGACCTGCCATGTATGTGCATGTGTGATAATTAAAGCTGCTGACTGGCAGATGTGATTGGCTACCTCTGCGTCCTCTAGAGATGGCCGTCTGGATGGTGCCCGCTAGACGCCAGACAGGCGGCACACAGTGTGTTCCTCTGTTTGTGTGGGTTTGTGTGTGTGAGACATGGTTGCATGTGTTTATGATTACATGGACATCCCTTTGGCAGGTGTTGTGTGGGTGTACATGTATACCTGCCTGAGCTTGGATATCCATGTGTGAGTGTGAACGTCTCCATCTGCAGTGTGTGTTTCTGTGTATGCGTCACTGATACTGTGCAGCGCCTCGCTGTCTGGGATCTGATTATGAATGCAATAAATCAGTCCATTTTTGGGAAAGTGTGTCCCAAAGGATGTGGGTTTTCACCTTGTTTCAGACTCACAATCGCTCTATTTTGGTCTACGTCTCTATCTCTGTCAATCTGTGTCTCTCTTGTGTGTTTACCTTCAAATAAACAATATAACATTGTTATGAAGAGTGGAAGTTGTAAAAGTGAATCATTAACAATTAGTAGGTAGTAAAAACTTCAGTGGAACTTCAAAGTAGGTCTACTGACAAAGCAACTAGCTTTAATTTATGTATCGTTTTTGCTTCATATACATTTTTGAGTCAACCTGAGGTGAAATAGACATGAACTTGATTAATTAAAGGACTTGATTACTGTTTTCCCTACCTCTTTAATGTTAATATAATCCTTCTTTTACTCTTTAGCTCAGTCCCCTCTGACACATGCCTTCTGTTGCTCTAATTGGCCTGTAATGAATGTGACAGAGAGAGCGTCTCTGTTAAGGTTCTACCCTTCCTAAACACTGGGTAACTGTGGCTCAGTAGATTGAGTTGGTTGTCTCACAACTGGAAGGTCATGCAAAGTCACTGCCCCAGTTTGATGCATGGGTGTGACCTGACACGCCAGATACCCATTACATGGACATATTTCCTATACCAAGCATTTGGGAAGGGCAGGACTTTTAAAATTCTCTGAAATGATTGGATGATTGTCCTGTCCGTCACATTCAGTATGGGCCAATCAGCGCGTAGAGACAAAATGAGGCAGTAGACTAGCTCAGCTCTGGTAGCCTGAGCTTGGCAAGTAGGTGCTGTCATGCTATATCATCAGTGGAGCTTGTTGATGGATAAAACTCATGTTAAGACTGGTTAGGAGAAGTGCTAATACATCTGAGTGGCTCTTTGCTCATTTTGATAAAGCAATGTGGCCACGTTCTGATACTGTCCCTATTGATAGAAACAGTGTGATGTCACTTCCTGCTCTCCAGAGTGACCATGCCCCCTTTTGGGTGAAAACAAGCTCCATGTTTTAGTGGCAGTAGATTGGGAAACAGTGACTCTGTCTCTGAAGCTGTCTGTAGTCTGCTTACCTATAAACAGATTTTTCACACATTCATCAGTGTATTAAAGACCCTGTAAAGTGAAAATGAATCTGTTTATAGCTACACCTGCAAAAACCTGGGCATCAGTCTATCTTATAAACATCTCTAAGTTTATGAAATAAAGCTTCAAAATCATGAAAAATGAGGGAGTAAAATCTGCTCCAGGATGGTGTGGGCATGTCTGTTGAAAAAGCTGAAGCCACGCCCACTCAGGAGAAATAAGATCCTCTCAGATTTAAAAATGTAACAATCTGAATGTTGACCTTATGATCAGAGTGCAGCTGCCTGGCCCTATAGCAGAGAAAAGAAACGTCTGTTTTTGGCTCAAATCTCTTTTATGATGCTTTAAATGATCCATAGACCACTGTGGCTGATATATTTGGCAAACTAACTTCACAATGAACAGCAAAACCAACACTTAACTGACTGTTAGCTTTCAATAAAGGCAGTGACATCAACTAACAGCAGACTGTACTGAGATGAACTGCTCTGTGATTTTATATTGTAGTGTTAGAGGGGCGGGCTCATTCCGTACAGTGGGCTCATGACATCATGGGCCCACGTATTTGCCCCGCCCACATTACACCAAGCCAGAAAAGAGGTGGAAACATTTTAACAGTCCAAATACAGAATTCAGTCAGATGTAGATCTCAGTGTTTTAACATGTTTACAGCAACTATATTTCAACATATCTAGAGTGTTAAGACAAAATTTGGATTTTACTTTACAGGGTCTTTAATGACGTTTTAAAAGTTAATGAACAACTCACTTAACAAGTTGGTAATGCATTCATAAGGTATGTAACATTGGTTTATGGCACCTCTGGTCACAAGATAGGGTAGTTTGTCCAGTTTGATTGAGAGTCTGAACAGACTTTCATATTCAACTCAAACTTTGTTCATTTTTATACTTTTAAGATGCCAGTCATTATTTTGAAATATCATATTTTCATACAAAACTCATTTGCTATCAGATTTGGGCTCTAAAACCATTAAACCATTCAGTTTTCATATTTTAAGCTTATAAATCACCAGTGACCCGATCTTTCCCATTTACCACCATTCATTTTGATGGACGCTTTCACCCAGAAACGGCAAGTCTTGCAAAGTTTGGGCCAAGTACCCGGATGGGTTGAAGCTATCAATACTATAGCTTCATCTGAGCTAATCGCTACACTGGCGGCAGCCATTACTAACAGCTTCCAGTACAACTAAACCCCACATGGAGCTACTGCCTCGTTCTCCTCAAATTCTGTTCTCACACAGGCCAAATAGCCTCAGATTGGAGCTTTGCCAGATGGATTTGCCTGATGACAGACATGAAATTTGACCAATCCATCTGCTTTGCAATGGTAATGTCAGTGGTGCACGAACATCTATGCCTTCATATGAATGGGTTAGTGCATACTGATGGTCTGTCTATGTAGCAGAGCTTTGAGTAGTCAGGTGACTAGAAATGCCCTATACAAGGTCAGGTCCATTTATCATTTACACCATCTCTGGGCCATATCCCAGATGAATGTCAAACATATTCCATGCCATATATATGTGAAACCTTCTATCTAGTGTGTCAATTTTAAAATAACCAAACATACCCAAAAAGTTCTTTTTTTTTTCTTTTTTTCATTTTTTATACTTCTCTTCTGTCTTGGCCAGATTTTAATAGAACAAATTTTGATTAAGAAATCAAATCAAATTGTTTTGAAATCATTTCTAATCTCTACAATCACAAGATTTAATCAAAAATGATAGATACAGCTTTAGTAGACACTGACATGTGAGGGAAAATTCTCATTGACTCATTCTTTGTAACGGTGTCACTCTCTCAGGGAAGGAAGTACTGGTATGTAAAGGTAAAATGACATAAAATGTTCTGTGATTGGGTGCTGGGTGGCCTTGTGGTTAGTTGAACCTCATGTGGCAGTTCTTAGGGCTGATGATCTGGGTTTGACTCCATTCCTCATCTCACTGACTGCATGCCATCCCTTTTACAAATCTACATTATTAAAGTAACCTGAACCCGAATCCCCATACACAGTTATTTTCTGCAGTAGCTTTTCGGTTGGTGTGAAGTTTATTTGTTACATCCTACTGATCCTACAGCATTTGACTTTATGGGGTACAGACAGGCAGATAAATAGATGGACAGATGAACAAGAGCAGAAGATAAAAAAACAATGTTTAACAATAAAGCTCATAATTATCATGGAACTAAGCCACAGTTTCAGTATTTTGCACTCACCCTTGCAGTTTGCATACGTGCACCATTCTTGTATGAGAAGGCATAAAAAAGAGGTTGGTTCTCACAATTTTTTCCCCTATAAAGTCTGGGCTAGGCACGCCAACCTTCCCAAAGTGAATCCTGATGTTCTCTCTGTATGAGTGGACAAACATGTCGCACTTCTTGTCTTTGAAGCTGCAGACCAGAGTAAGTGTCGCAGACACAAAATTAATGTGTGCTTTCGTAATAATACAGTCGCCAAAACCTCACCAATCCATAACCATAATTTATGTGTAATAACCATAGTCTTTCCCTGACCTTAACCACAACGTAGATGCAAAATTGCAGACATTGCATGATCTTTTCATGCAGCACATTCCTGTGTGTTGCAGAGTTGTTCAATATTGATGTTCTTGGCTGGAAGTGTTGTTTGCCAGTTGTGAAAAAACCACAGCTTCAGAAATTAACAAAAGAATAAAACCATGATATTCAGGATAACAATAGCGGGATTTGGCTATTTGGGTTGTGTCCCATTCCAAATGTGGTAATTTTGCATGTCTTTAAGAAACTTTTGAGTTGAGCAGTGACGAGGGAAGTATGGGGGCTAAGGGGTTGGTTTTATGGGGAAACTGTGATGACCTTTTTCTCTTTTTACTCTAAAAGTCTGTTACTTAACTCCTGTGAAGAGAAACAACTTATAGAGGGCCAAAGCTTTATGATCACTGGTCACGAATCTCATGTTGTCAGCATAATCGAAGAAATTACAGACATCTGACACCATATCATGTTTTGCCACACTTGGTCTAGTTTAGACTTCTGTGTTGAAGCTACACCAACGTGATCTACACTTTTGTGATTTATGACACTGCAAGTACAACGTGCTTCTTTCTTTGTGTGTCTGAACCACCTTGCAATGCTCCATCCAAACGTTACTCAGCAGTGCAATTGTCATGCCAGTTCCCAGTCCTGCTGCCACATTTTCTGTATGTCTGTGTACAAGAAACCATGCCAACTAAAAACCAGGAATACTATGTTGGAGGTGGAGGTGATAAATGTTGAGCAGGAGCTAATTATACTGAAGTTTTTCCTGGTGGTTTCATTGTAAAGCAGATGGATTGCCCAGATTCCATGCCATCTGACAAATCATGCAAAACTCCCATCTGAAATGATTGTGCCAGGTCTGAAAATGGACCTGACCAATCAGCTTCATTTGAGGAGATCAAGGTGATAGCTATGAGCAGAGTTAGTTGTACTATAAGCTGATAGTAATGGCTGCCACTGGATGTGCCTGTAGTATAGCAGCAGTTTTATCAGAAGTGGGCCACATTACTTTATTACAAGAAGAGCAAAGATCCACATTGAAAGCTTTTCTTGGCAGAGGAGATGTTTTTACACTTCTCCTGACCTTCCTCAGCATGGCTTTTATCCACCAAGAAGCTCCACTGTTCATAAACTACTGCAGCAGATGCCTGGAGAGCCCAGGTTACAACGGGAGCTGTGCATGCACACTACCTTTTTTTGTCACTCTGATTGGCCCATAATGAATGTGACAGACTCTATGTTCATCCAATCACCTTTGAAGAATTTTTGAAAAGTCCTGCCCCTCCCAAACACTTTGTTTGGGAGGTTTCTCAGATGAATGGGAACTATATCCAATGCATTGAATATGAGAAGTCTATACAATTCTGCTATTTTGTTTTCTTGTTTTAATGAAATACTTGAAGAAAAGGAAATCATGTGACCAATTGGGAAAGGTAAAAATTTCAAATTAAAGCCCTCATGTCAAAATTCAAGCCACCCACTGTGTTTTACAGTATAATAATAAGCCTAATTACTTCATACACTGTATTAAAATTTCTGTGGTGGTAAAAGTACTGGTGATTTAATGGATTATCTTAATGTTAGGATGAAAATAAATAAATATATAGAGAAATAAGCCTGGACTGCTCGAGGTATCTATCCATGTACTCAGCAGGAGTCAGATTTTTAATTTATGTTTGTATTGTTTGGTGGAAAGGTTTATTTATTAGTGTGTGCACATAATAAATTAGTGAATACATAAATAACTGAATAATCAGAGCAAAATCAAATAAACAATCAGTCTGATAGGTTAATGTCGGCTTTTAAAGGGCTTTTATTTTGAAATCCTCACCTTTCCAAATGGGTAACATGATTTCCTTTTCCTCAAGTATTTCATTAAAACAGGAAAAGAAAATGATGGAATTAAAAAATTTAAAAAATTGACTCCTTTTTCCAAATTGTATTTGATTTTCCATTTTTCCATTTGTTCTGGTTTCAACCAAGAAATGGATCTGCCAGAAAATACTCTGACCCAAAACACTTCCTAACTTTGTAAGACATTAAAATGGACTTCTCTAGAAAGACTTCTCTCTGTATCTTGAGTGACACAGACTTCCAGCATCCCTGGAACTGAGACACATTTATGTTTGGAAAAATGAAAAGAAGCATCAACCCATCCATACTTTTTTGGCTTGACCTTTGGCTCTTAAGCTATTTAAAAAAAAAGCTTTATAGCTGAAGACGTCTTACACCAACTTCTACTAAAAAGACAGCAATGCTGTGCTACATCAGACTGAATGTAGCATTACGCTGCAGAGCAGAGGTTTAAAGGTCAAGGATGTTAGGCGAGATTAGCACACACTGAAATCTGAACTTGATCCACTTAAATAAAATCATACATTTTTACAAAGAGAGAAGAGAGTAAAAACATTTTGGAGCTACAGGAAAGACCTTAAAACTAAATAAAGACCAAGTCCAGATGCAAGGTGCAGTTTCTTATCCCTGATCCTTATCACAGCCTGATCAGCCAAAAGATCTGCTGGCTCAATAACAAACACTAAGAAACACAAATCCACACAGCTTTAAGTGTCTGGGGATAAAACATGTTGAACCATAACAGAGAAAGACACTGCAGCGAGGGTGACACAGCGAGGGAGTGACTTTACCTCTGGACTGTGTGGCAGAGGGAGTGGCACTGAAAGAAAGAGGAGGGTGCACGTGTGCGTCTGTGAGTGTGACAGGGAGAGCTTTGCTTTCACGCCTTGCCGAGCACTGAAAGAGTATCTGTCACAGAGAACAAGCCAGAAGACAGAGCGTAAAAGTTAGGGCGAAAAAGAAAGAGACAAAGGGGGGGAGAGAGAAAGAAAAGGAGGAGAGAGAAAAGATAGAGAAAGAGTTTGCTGAAAGCAGCTTCTGTCTACCGTCCCACCCCCCTGACTGTCTTCCCCTCCTCTCTGCCCGGCCGGGAGCGGAGAGGAAAAAAGAAAAAGGAGAGCAGAGGAGAGAGAGAGGGGGAGAGAGGGAGCTGAACCACGCTCGCTCTTTAGCGCAGGACTCAGGAATTCCGGGACCTTTGGAGTTGTGCGCACGCACGCACGCACGCACGTACGCACACATGCTGGTTTTCTCATGGTGATACAAATCTGAACAAGACTCAGGGAGGGAGTATAAGAAAGAGAGAGAGAGAGAAAATTAGAGAATAGCCCTTTCCAACCCTTTCCTGTGGACTATCTGACCATGATGGCACCTGCCAAGGGGAAAGAGTGAGGAGGGGCTGAGGAAAGAAGCTGCTGATGAAGGTGAGATTTTGATATTATTACTAAATCCCCTATACTCTTACATTTATGTCTTTTAGGGCTTGTGCATGACCATATACTAGAAATACTCTATAGGAGGTCTTAATGTCTCAGAAAGTCATGTGGAAAGTAGTTTTGCTTACAAGTATGACTACAAGATGAAATGTTTTGCCATTTTTTTACTTTTATGATAAATTTAATGAGTCCTTTTAAATTTTTCCCTTAAATGTGGTAAGATTGAATGACTGTAAGTCATGCTAGAGCTGGGAAAACCCTGTGTAGGTGTTTGTGTTGGACTTCTGCAGCTCTAAATGTGTGCCAACTCTGCTGAAATTGTGTTTTCATGTCTGCTAATATAGAGACAGCATGGCTGCTGGACATTTTTAACAGGAGAATTTGAAAGTGATGACACTTTCTGGATTTGAGGATCTGCTTTCAACTCATCTTTGCATAAATAAAGAAAGCAGAAATAGTTTAGGTGCGTGTGGAAGGGTGTCTGCCTTGGATGTTTCATTTCCTGATGTTACACCAGTGGAAATGAGGGATTTGGAGGGAATCATTACTGCTTGTGCAGAGAATCTGTCATTGTCAGATGGCGCTGATAAATACCAGTGAAGTAATGATTACAGTTTGAGGACATGATAAAGCTTTCATGGATGTTTGAGCTTTGAAACGAGCCAACTTTGTGCTTTAAATGCTTTTATGCACATCTAAGGCGCTCAGATTTCAACTACAAAAAGGCATTATAGGAATTTTTAAAGAGTGTCATTCAGTGATGTACAAAGAAAGCAGTGGACATATAGAAGATTAGAAGTCTTTGGTTCCTTTACACCTGCAGTTATTGTGTGCTTCATCCCTCCACCCCTCCCTCCACCCTCCATCCTGCCACACTCTGCCACTTTTGTTCTCTAATCTCATTTACTTCTGCCTTTTCTGCAGGTTTTTGCTTAAATCCCACAACTAATGACAGAGGCTTATCCCATGCCACTCCGCTTTGCTCTCATTCTCTCTCCCTGTCCTTTTTTATGACAATATGTCTAAAGCTTTAAATATCTGCTCTCTTTCATACTATTTGTAGCATCTGCTTTTTTTTTATACCCACTTATCATCCCAGTGGTTTTTGTGACTGGGTGCATATGTGTTTTCAGTCTCGCAGGTGTGCATTCTGTCTGTCATCTCAACTATTCAGTCTTGTAATCCCAGGTCTCAGTGGTCTTTATAACCCCTCCACCCAAAAACCCACCTTAACCTGCGCCATAACCCCTCCATTACCATACCATTGAACTCTGCTTTAACCCTTTATTTACCTTTGTGGTGAGGGGGTTTCTGGGTGCAGCAGAATGTTAGACATGGTGTGACATGATGGATATCTTTTATTGTTTACATAGAAAGACATGCATAGACGTCTAATTCTTTTATTTTAACTTCAAGACACAGGCAGTCTCGACTGACGAGTTCACCCGAAGGTTACGTCTTTCATCTTCTGTCTAGGGCTTGAAATGAAACCATGCTTCAAAAATTAGTACATTTTTAAGCATTATATTTTGCCACCAAGTCAGAACTTTGCAGATTAAAGACAAAATTTGTGGAGGAAAGAAAAAAGACTCGTGTGAATCTAGGAAGATCTATTTGGGTTGTGTTGTTGGAGTCAGTGCAGTTGGAGCTGAAGACTAAAAGTTTAACCATTTTGAAAAATGCTGGTCAGTGCTACTGACCTCTTTAGACTGCTCCTCATCTCCCCATGTGGTTAGTGCCTCCAGCTAAATTGGCTGCATGCAAACTTTAGCAGCAGTGTTGCATTGTGGGTAATACAGCACACTGAGCATCCCTGCTCCTGTATACACAGAATAAACCTGATCCTGTAATTTTGATTTTTTTTGTCAAAAAATGTCTTTTTGGAGTCCAACATGCTGAAACTGAAAGAGTACAGGTATGACTCAAAGATCAATTTCTAAAATACAACATAACTCCCAAATTATGGTGCATGTACTTTTGAAGAGGTCACAAAAGACTGTGGCTCAGTGGGTAGTGTGAGTCAACTCACAATTAGAAGGTTGTGGGTTCCTCGTGTTCATGTTAATGTTTCCTCAGTAGGACTGGGCAATTCATTGAAATTTAGATTAAAATGCAATATGGCCTTCTGCAATTTTACTATCCCAGAGGGTGCAATGGTAGTAAAACATGTCAAAACAACCCTTAAATACACATTTTGCAGGAAAAATGTTATGCTTCACACATGCAAAGATGCAAGTTTCATTTTTTTAGAATAGTTTAAAAAAATTCCTCCTTTTTTATATGTTTTTCCTGATCGAACTGAAAATGGCATGAAAATGATTATCCCCTTTGAGAAAAATTCAAAGCTAATTTGAGATATGAATCAAAATAATTGCAATTAATTTTTTTCTGAATCGTTCAGCCCTAGTTCAAGCCATCAAATATTGTGTTGATCATAACATAGAATGATTTATTGCTTGTGTTTGCTGAAAAACATATATGATGAGCGACTTGAAAAAATACCTGAATATTAAATCACAATTGCAATGTTGAAAAAAAAAATGCAATTAGATCATTTGCCCAAATCCAGATATTTAGCCCCAGACTTGCCCCCCCTGCTGCGTTGTTGGCATGTGAATGTTTATGGATACATTTGAATGGGACTGGTTAATACTGATCTACATAAGGGCCTTCACCATCAGTGTGTGAATGTAGAGGGGATGGGTGTGAGTAGGTGGGTTTGACCTGCAGTGTTAAAAGCCCTGTGAGGAGTCAAACAGCTAGAAAAGAGCTATACAAGCTCAAGTCCATTTACAGTCTATTTAGACAGCCCTGTATCGTTAAGTGACAGCTATTTGTTCAAGAAGTTCTGCAATTTAAATATTTTATTTCAATAAAAAATCAATCCACACTTTGGATTACACAGCCTCCATTGCTGAAAAGTGACACCAGTGCTAGCAGAATGAACTGCGGTCTCTCAAGTGTCTTCTTAAAGCTGGCTGCAAAGACTCAGCAGTGGCATTACACTCATTCAGTAGAAGACAGTTTTGGGTGCTGGTTTAGCTCAGTAGGTAGACCAGACACCCATATATAGAGGCTACAATCCTTGAAGCAGTGCTCTCTCTTGACTCCAAAGCTTGGTGTAAGTTTTCCCCCACTCTGTCTTCCTACATTTCCTGTCTCACTTCATCCGTCCTATCCAATAAAGGCATATGTAATCTAAAAATATCATTTTTTTAACAGCAGAAATCAAAAATGTTTTAACCTGAAAATTAAATTAGTCTTGTCCTGAGGGGGTGATTTCTACACACCAGCCATCAGTTTTGACTTAAAGGTGTATTGTGTAGAAATTGGAATTTTAGCGACATCTAGTGTTCAGATTTTAGAATGAGCCCATCTGTTACCAAAACATCACATCACTAAGCGACGAGAGCCAGTGAAGACCAAAAAGGATCATGACATCATCAGCCGGACATCATTTACAGCAGTGACGAGGTGAGGGTTTATTCATTCATTTTTGTAACCATTATTTTTATAGCTTATAGGTCAGTCTTCTTCTCCGCGTGCCTTCAGGTAGATTTCAGGACCGGCGGGCAGGTTCGTATTTAAAAATCACGTTTCGCACTTTCTGTCCCTGAAACGTTGCCGTAGACAACATGGCGGTTCGTTATGTCAGCCTCCCTGAGCGCAACACGCAGTAATGTAAATTTTAAAATCTTTTTTCTAATTTTGTAAAAAGAAAACAAAAGTTTTAAGGGGATGATTGTACACTTATTTTAACATACTTCACATAAATATATAGCTAAACATTATATCCAATTTACACCGTTTCTGTTCGGCGAAATGCAGCCAACTTCTACACACTGCACCTTTAATGCTGGGTAGCCTCTTTTAGTGAGAAGACATCTTGGCCATGACATAGCTTGATTTTCATTTTGTATTCATGTTAACAAGTCAGACTGCCTGCATAAGCACTGCGTCTCATGCAAGGAGAATCTAGAGAATAGAGGGCTCTCCAATTTTTTCTGCAACCTGCATGAGGATCATGGCAAAAATGGATAGATGCATTATAAATATAGCTACATTTACCTTGTTTTAGCAGATGTTCACATCTGTAGAATACATATCCTGTGTGTTTCTAGGTAGCATAGATAAAGGCCACATGCTTAAATGCATCAGTCTGATAAAGTTATTTATACTTCTACTATTAGAGGAGCTTTCTGTTTCCACAATGGTAGAATATGTCACAGGAAAGATAAACACACTACAATTTCTGTGCTTTTCAGAGTAAAAGCCCAGCTTAATATTTCCTTGGAGAAACTCCCTTTGTTTGTTCAGAAAACTTTTATTCTGAATTTCACCTGCTTGGTTCGCCTATGCCAGCATGCTGCTCATGCACACCGTATGGCAGCCATGCATTGTGTTCCAGAGCGAATATGCACAGCAAATGCATGTAGCAAAACAGGCTGCCAGTCTGAAACAGGCATGCGAGTTATCAATAATTAGGGGCTTTGCTGATCCCACTGATATGTCGGATCATTGCAGCTGTTTGCCAGGAGGCATTTGGCCTCGGCTCCACCTCTCTATCTGCCACTTGGTTGACCAGTGTTGAGATGGCATTGCCATTATGGTGACTTCCACTTATGGTCCTCAAAAGTCTGCCTTAGAAACTAATGGGTGACATCACCAGGACTATGTCCATGTTTATTTACAGTCTATGCATTTACATCAGGCAAAGATAGCATTGTGTCCAGTGTAAGTTCACAACATAACTTTGGGTTATATCCAGTTGTATGCAGTTTTGAGAGGCAACTGGTCATTATGATGCTAAGTTATTTGAAGATTTAGATGGATTTATTGTCAGGGCAGCCATAAATTGATCTTAATTATTGTTTTCATCAGCTTGTTTTCTTGCTTTCTTTGTCTCCTTTGCTATGTCAACATTGCCCTCTTCTTTCTTCCTGCATCTCCCTCTCTCTTGTTCCCTCTCTCTCTTTATGCATTCCCTTTCCAACCCCAGCACAGCTGTTGCAGAGGGCTGTTCAACATGGTTCTGGTTCTGCTCAAGGTTTTTGCTTTTAAAACTGGAGTTTTTCCATGCAAATGTTATTTTGCCAATGTTGCTTAGTACTGAGATTATAGCGAATTATTTTGGGGTTGATATAAATAATATAACAAAGAGTAATTTCTGTCCTCATTGGTCATGATTTGGTGCTTTAGAGAAAAAGATTGATCATAGCTTATTTTTTAAATAAAAACAGGTGATGGGGTGCTGCACCTCCAAACAGCAAAAATCCATTTAAACAAATGCAAGTGTAGAAAAGTCTTTCAAATTTGGCCAAGCAGGTGTCCTGAGGCTTCTCTGTTATTGATTTGTCTCAAATTTCCCATGGGGCAAAGCTCTCTGTGCCTGAGACACTCCTATCATCATTGGTTAAGATTACCCCAATGCCAAATCTTTTCATTCTTTTTCAGGGTGGAAGCCATTATGCTTTAATATTAAACAAAGAGGTTCATCCTGGGCTAACTGTGAGAAATATAAAGTCATATGTATATTTTATGTTTGATGTCACTGAGTAAGCGTCCAGCATGTTCAGCCATGCTGGCTATCACTGCTCATGTAAAATTCCAAGCTTTTTCCATGTGTTTCCCAAAGACACAGCTGTTGCAAGTTTAAAGCACACCACTTCCTGTGTGTCATCCAGTGTTTTCCCAGGAGAGACTGAGACAGTGTGGCAAACAGCGTACATGTAATGGCTTTCACCCTGTAGTCACAGGTTGCATTGTGCTCAATCATTTTACATCAGACAGCAGCAAAGTGGACATTTATTTAACCTAACAGCTCCTGTGGGTTCAAGGCGGGTCCACTGATTGCCTTATGATGAATCGACCACCGAGGTAACTTTACAGCCAAGGTGGCTACACACTGATCCGCTGCCACACCTTAAAACCCATTAACCCTTATCTCAACCCGTCCTGGGCAGGAAAACCCATTAACCTTCTTCATAACCCTGAAATAAGCACCAGGTCAGCAGAAAGTAGGTAACAAATGTGCAAGGCAAAGACTTTGAGAAGTATGACACAATACCCCGGGTGTCTGCAGACCACAGGATGAATATCTTCTATTGGAGCGTCGTGTTAGCTCGGTGTGAGGGGTCTGAAAGAAGTGTGGAGTGACGCGAGTAGAAAGATAAACACAAGAGAGCTGATGAGGCCATAGGTATCAGGAGTAGAAAGAGAGACTGGGCAGTGATGTCAGTTTTCCTTTGTTTGAAATATTTAATGAGTTTCTCCGCTCTCTTGAAATATTGACTTTTTCCCATATAGCCAGGGGGGACAGATGGGAGCGGAGGTTGTTCCCTCATTCAAATAAAAAGCAAAAGGCTGTTAGCATCAAACTTTCATCAGTTTCTTTTATTTATTTATTTTTGTTTCCTTTTTTCGATGCTTCGATTAAAAAAAAAAAAAGAAACATGCTTGCCCTTCATTTGGAAGTCCTGGCTAATAAAGGAGATAATGTATTTGCCTGCATGTGCACGTGCATGTGCATGTGCATCAGTGGCTTGTGTGCGGTTTAGTTGTATTAGACAGAAAACCTTTGTCTCCATCAAACTGGAAGCTCTTTGTATGTCTCATTTGCTCAAAATGTGATTGTTCTCACGTCCGCATTACGAGTGTAAAGGAGAGAGGTTATTGCTGACTTGCTTTTTGCAAATTTTCCAAAGTTGCGAAATTGTACACAAGCTGTTTTAAAAGTGATCATTTTTTGATGCATTTAGAGACTTTATTTGGGGATTACAACAAACTGAGATATTCTGTGCTGAATCCTACTGTGGGAAAGCAAAGTAACGGCTATATACACTATGACGAAAGTATTCGGATCCCTGAAAATCTTTCATATTGAGTTGGTCCCCCTTTTGCAGCTATAGCAGCCTCCACTCTTCATGGAAGACTTTCCACAAAATTTGTGAGTGTTTCTGTAGAAATTTGAGCCCATTCATTCTTTAGAATATTTATGAGGTCAGGCACTGATGTTGGACAAGAAGGTCTAGCTTCATTTCATCCCAAAGGTGCTTGATGGGGTTGTAGTCAAGGCTCTGTGTGGTCTAGTCAAGGTCTTCCATGATGAACTCATCAAACCATGTCTTAATAGTCTTTGCACTGGGGAACAGTCATGTTGGTCTAGAAAATGGCCTTCACCAAACTGTTGCCGCAAAGTTGGAAGCATAGCTTTGTCCAAAATTTCTTGGTATGCTCCTTCACTCCTTCACTGGAGATAAGTGACCCAGCCCACCCCCTGTAAAACAGCCCCATACCGTTATCCCTTCTCTGCCAAACTTCACAGTTGGCACAATGCAGTCAGGCGGGTAACGTTCTTCTGTTCATCTGTCTTCGTCACTTCACAGATTGTGCTTCCACTGCCTTACATCCACTGTCGGAGTGCTTTACACCACTCTATCCAATGCTTGACATTGGACTTAGAGATGTGAGGCCTGCATACAGCTGGAAACCCATCTCATGAAGCATCCATGCAGTTTCTGTGCTTACATACATGCCAGTGGAAGTTCAGAGCTCTTCAGCTATAGAATCAGCAGGGCATTGGCGATTTTTACCCATCACATGCCTTAGCAGTCATTGACCCTGTCATGGTATTTTACATGGTTTTCTGCTTCGTTGCTGTTGTTCCTGAATTCTTCCCTGCGTGATTTTATACACCTGTGACAACAAGTCTGATTAAAACACCTAAATTCATAAATTAACAGGTGTGACCAAAGCAAAAAAAAGTTAACATATTTTGATGAAATTAGGAAGATGTAAAGTTTTAATTAGAAGTAAATACAGAAAAGCCTGTGTGTCATTTTTGTGTCCCCTCCAATGTTATAATCAAACACAAACCTTTACTCTAACCCCTGTTTTAAGGGCACGTCTGATAACAAATCTGCAAGAATTCTGAGAATGTCAAAGATATGGGACACAATGTGAGATAATAGATCTCTAGGGTGACATTTGATATGTGTAGATAGCCTAAACCCAGGGATGTGTGTCTGAATCAATGGATGGATGGATGCATAACAAAAGAGTTGAGTCTGAGGTCAGTGAAGATCGCTTCTCTAATTGATCACTTGGTTAAAAAGGAAGATAATGGATGTTGCTTTGATAGTGTAGATAACACTCTAACTGATGGTCAAGCTCAGCCTTTAAAGAAGAAGAGGCTTCAAACGATGGTGCACAAATAAATCAGGATGGCTGAAGCTAGACTTGGACAGTTGTAGGGGCATGTTCAAGAATGTAGAAGACGGAACTCTGGCTTCCTGTACAAGGAAACCAATATGATTCAAGGGCTCAAAGGAACTAATTTCACTGAATGAGGCAAGTGCAAGAGAGAAAAGATGGTAAAACTGTGTTAAGGTTGAATATTTAAGGCGTGTTAGATGCCTAGATGGCCAGAGGGGAACTCAAGACTAAGCCTGTCTTAGTTTTTCAACACTTTTTCTGATTTTTCAGATAAAAGATGTCCCTGTCGTAGGCTACATAATATATTGACATGACCTCAGTGATGTCACCTATTTGTTTCTGAGGATGCATTTTGAAGCCCAGTGGTAGATTTGATAGTTGGACTTGAGTTGGTGTAGTGTCTTTCTAGTCTTCTGACTACTTAAAGCACTCTTGACGCTATTAACACCAGATTCACACAATGATGGTGGAAGCTGCTATGTAAGTGTGCGTCAGTATTAACAGATCCCCTCTAAAGGACACCTCAATATATGACTGTTATGCCCAAAACACACCAGAGCCACAGTGTTGCATTGCATCACATGATGTGCCGTACACCTGTACCAGGACATCACTGGTCAAACTCCCCACCAGCCACTACTGGGCCAGGTGCTTTATACCAGAAGCGAGCCTGCTCAGGTTAACTTACTCTACTCCTCGAAAGGAAGATGGCGCTAAATTTCTTATTTTGTGCTCTCAAACAGAGCTACTATATGGCAGCCAAGATGCAAAACCAGCTGTCATATTGTGACGGTGCATATATAGAAAATAATGGGGATGATCATTTGGATGTGTGTTGGACAGTGCTGGTGTGTTATGGGCTTATGAACTGGGGAATTAAAAATCAGAACCTTCTAGGTGAGGGACAAGCAACTCAACCACTAAGCCACATGAGCCTCCAGTATCAACATGGCACTGGAACCAACACACCTGATGCCTACCAGACCAATATAAACACTTAGCTATATTTCATTTTGATACCCTGCATTTTGGTCCTGATAAAGGGTCCTGCTACACTAGACTTCAAGAGTTTCTCTTCTGTCATGGGAATAGAAATAAAAAGTTCGATGTCTTTCAAATGAAAAAGGTATCTAACACCCCTGGCATTTCTCTAAAATGCAACTTAACAATTATGAAAGACCTACAACAGTACTGAGTGTGCAGTAGAAACAACTTCAAGTTATTACACTATCAGCATTTGGAACTTTGTTTCTTATTTTTTAACTTCTTAAAATTGGATGTGCATTGTCAAATGCTTGTGGCTTTTAAATAGTAATATCTAAGAAAAAAAAACATTTCCATAGATTGTTCCTTTGTTGGTAAATGGTGTAGCTAGAGTGAACTTAGCTTGTGATGGATCAGTCTGAGATGTCATCAGATTAAACCTGAGACCCAACACGAAGCACTGAGGTTAGCGTTACGTAACTGTAATGGTATTAGATGCAGAGTAGTGATGGCTTCATGTCATCAGATAAAGCTGATCACTTTAACATGTTGATGGCCTGAAGCAAAGGTAACACTGAGGACAAACTGGTCTGATCTCAGTTTTCCATCAGAGTGAGTGGATGGATGTGTTTACTGGCTGTTTGGTTGAAGTGATTTGGAAACAGATGATTGTACCTTTTGCTCATGTGAAGTCTTTCCAAAGGAGGTGACGCCTTTCCTTTTTAGTTCTCTATGAATTCCAGTTCATATGCTGCAGTGAGGCCAATTTTTATAAAGCCAAGTTATCTTATTGTACAGAAGTTTTCCACTCCTGATGGTAATTTTCTGGTGTCCTTCAGAAAAAGAAAGACGTAAGAATGAGCGATTGAAGTTGATGAATCATGCAGACTCTTTAATTCTGCTATTAAATCAACACATTCCTCACATTAAAGTGTACTGAGTTATTAAAACATATCACAATATCTGCAAAATCCATGCAGAAGAAGAAACATGTTTTTCTCCTCTCCTTTCATTTTTTATTAGAAACAGGATCGGTCGTTCATTAGAGGAACAAAAAATGTAGTGGATGGGATTTGTGCTGATTTCTTTGGCACATGACAAACCACACTCCCTGCTTGATTTGGAAGAGACTCCTGCTTCTCCTCATTTATAATGTTTATACCAACTGCTATCATCACACACACCCTTCTACTCCAGGGATATAGAGGATAATCTGACTGTTGATAGGGCTGAGGTGTTAAAGCAATGAGACAAATATGAGTTTTTTGACTAGATTTAGTCAATGTGTTATCAATTTAAGTACCAGAAGTAAATGAAGGAATAAAAACTCTAAAATGTCAAAGTGAAAACAGATTTCAACAACGTAATGACAATTCAACAAAAATATGTAATGTAAAATGAGTGACTGCAAAAATATCCACCCCCTTCAACTTACTATTTAATAGATTCACCTTTGGCTGCAATCACAGCACTGAGTCTGCCTGGATAGGTCTCAATCAGGCTTGCACATCTGCACACTACATTTTTACTCCATTGCAAAACAGCTCAAGCTCTGTCAGGCTCGGGAATCGGGGATGAACAACCTTTTTCAAGTCCAGCCACAAGTTCTCTATTTAACTGAGGTCTGGGCTTTCACTCCACAACATTCACCTTTTTGTCTTTAAACCATTTCTGCCTCCCAAGCTGTAGATCTCTTGCAGACTGAATAAGGATGTCCTCCTGGATTTTCCTATACTTTGCCACATTCATTTTACTCTCTACCTTTACAAGTCTTCTAGGGACAGCTGCTGAGAAGCATCCCCACAGCATGATGCTGCCGCCACAGTGCTTCACAACGGGGATAGTGTTTTTCTGGTGATGTGCAGTGCTTGGTGTCAAAAAGAACCATTTTGGTCTCGTCAGACCAAAGAACTTTCCTCCACTTGACCATGGAGTCTTTTGGCGAACTCTAATCCACATTTGATTTGAGTTTTCTTTAACAGTAGCTTCCTCTTTGCCACTCTCCCGCAAAGCTTTGACTGGTGAAGAACCTGGGCAACAGTTGTTGTATGCAGAGTCTCTCCAATCTCAGCTGCTGAAGCTTGTAGCTACTTCAGAGTAGTCATAGTTGTCTTGGTGGCCTCTCTCACTAGCCTTCTTGTTGCATGGCTTCTCAGTTCATGAGGATGGCCTGATCTAGGCTGATGTGTCACAATCCTTCCATTTCTTGATGATGGATTTAACTAAACTGCTACTTTTCAATAACAATTTCTCTGAGTCGCTTGGAGTGTTCTTTTGACTTCATGGTGTAATGGTAGCCAGGAATACTGATTGACCAGTGAATAGACTCTTCAGACACAGGTGTCTTTATATTACAACCACTTGGGATGCATTCACTACACTCAGGTCTCTGGCACTGATTGGCTGCATTAGTTTAATTACTGTCAAGGGGGTGAATATTTATGCAGTCACTCATTTTATATTACATATTTCTGTTTAATTGTCATTACTTTGGAAGTCTGTTTGCTCCTTTACATTAAAGATGATATTTGGAGATTTTTTTCCCCAAAAAGCCAAATTATATTATTCATGATTGATTTTTTTAAAAATCAGTTTAAAAAACAACATTCAAGGGTAAAACACTTTTTATGGGCACTGTATGTGTATTTAATCGCCACAAGAAATGTTCACCATAAGTCATTCATAGTCATTACCCAGTATTGCTAAAAAAAATGCACTATATAACTTAATTACTCACTTCAGAATTAATTACATAACTCTTGCATTAGTCCATAACATTGCCTGATATGCACTGTCCCACACACTAGTATTTACTTCACACATGCCTACATTAGGAAAAAATCTCTCTTTCGTGATCTGGAATACTAATAAGGCAACACTCAGCTGATCTGTCTCTACTTTTGTTGATGCCTGGTTCTGAAATAAACCCTCAGCCACTTGGTTGGTGTCGACATCATGCTCTTATCTTAAGCATCACTTGGGATCCTGCAGTCTCTGGCAACTAAAGTGGAGCTATGGGCTAATGTTGCCTTTGCAGGTGCTTGGAAAGGCAGCAAGCTGAGTTAGTTCAGTCATTCCCAATCTTATCCCTCCAAGCACCCATTTACTTACAGTACTGTGCAGAACTATGAGGCGTATTTGGACCTAAAACTGAAGCTGATGTAGCAAGCAAGCCGCCTGAGGGCCCCATTGGGCAGAGAGGAGGATTGGCACAAGCCCGGTAGTGCTCTGGATGTCCTTGCACATTACCAGGGGCATGGGAAATTAATCTGTTGCAAAAAAAAAAACAATGTCCACACCTTAAGGGTGGATGGGACCAGTTTGAAAGATCTAGGGTACTGTTTGGGCTAGAAGTAAGGTTTCCACAAACCCCTGCTTGTGCTGTGGATGTCTCCAAAAACTACCAGTGGTCTCTGGGCATACTACCAGGGGTGAAAAGGCTCAGACAAAAGAGATGCCATTAAATTTGACTTCTCATGTCAAAAGACACACATGTCAACATGTGTAGAGCTTGACCCTAGCCACCAACCCCCTCTCCAGCCCTGGGTTTTGGCACATCAGGGCCTGTGATGAATTTTTAGCGCCCTACATGCCTAAAACTTTTGCACATGACTGGGACCACTGCTGTGAGAAACTAACATCAGCTTTAATTGTCTTCATTGAATGAATCCTAAAAGAATAGGCCTACACATGTTCTTAACAAATAACCTTTGTATAAACTATACATAAGGGTTTTAGCATTACTTAGTTATTATTTGTCTATTTTTTTTCTCAGAGCAGACCTCTGCGTCCCCCTTTCAGGGTCCCAGACTCTTAGTTGGGAACCAACTAATTCACAGGAGAAGAGAGCTGTTTGTGGCCTGGATGGTTTACAATTTACTGTCAATTCTCATTCTTCTGTACAACAAATATGAAGCAGTTTGCATACCTCCAAGCTGCAAAGATGTCCTGATTTGAACTGTTGTGACATTTTTGTTTTCCTTTCTCATGGACTCAAGCCAGTGTCATGGGAGGAATGTCAGATGAGGGTTGATAAAGTATGTATCAAATGGGACATTGGAACTGTTTGTCAGTCCTCCTGTTAAACTGATGAAGATAATTTGAGAACCTAGTAGAGCAACTCTGTCAGCCTGTGTGGGGCTTTAACACAGGCTTTGAGCTGCAACAGATCAACTCGGTTTGATCTACGCCCAGTGCTGCAGCAATCAATCTGATAATGGCTTAAACCACTGTTTATGTGTAAGTTCACTGATGACTTGCTTTTTTTTAGTTTATGATTAGTTGAAGAAGTGGGCTGTGACATTAAACGAGGTCAGAGGATCAGCTGTAAACTCTCTCTGGATAAACTTGCCAGCACAACTGCTAAAGCTACATTAAATCAGTGATAAACATGCTGTATTTTAAATACATTTGAGTGCCCCAAGTCAGAAGCCATGGTTGTCTGTTGGAAAATGGTGGCTTCCTCCTTCCAGATGGGAAGATTGTCTTCATTTCAAGTGAAGAAGTTCAAGTAGCTTGGGGTCTTGTTCACGAGTGAGGGTAGAAGAGACCACAAGATTGACAGACAGATTGGCGCAGCATCTGAGGTATTGTAGATGTTGTATCACGGTGAAGAGGGAGCTGCACTAGAAGGCAAAACTTACAATTTACCAGTCAATTTTTATCCTAACCCTCACCGATGGTCATGAACTCTGGGTAATGACCAAAAGAATAAGAATGCAGGTTTATGTGAATGAAATGAGATTCCTCAGGAGGGTGGCTAGGCTCAGCCTTAGAGACAGGGCGATGAGCTCGGACATCTGGAGGGTTCTCAAAGTAGAGCTGCTTCTCCTCTGTGTCGAAAGAAGCTAATTGAGGTGGTTTGTAACCTGACACGCCAGATGGATGTGTTTCACACATCCATCTGGAAAACCTTCAATACTAAGCGTTTGGGAAAGGCAAGAGGAGTTGAAAGAAACTCGGAGTGTGATTGGATGAACATTCTGTCCGTCACATCTTTACGGGCCAGTCAGAGCAACAAAACACATGATGTTGCTGATATCGAGGTGCGCACGCACAGCTACTGAGGAATAACTTGAACCATGGCAACGATAGATATGTCAGTACAAGACTTTTGTCATTTTTGAAAAGAAAACAACTCACTGCTGTTCTTTGTTCTTCTTTTAATGGAGAAATATCAAGTTTTGATAAAACTGGCACTTCAGCAGCATCCACGCTAAGCTTTTCCACCATAATTGCAGCGGCCTCTTGTTGCTGCTTGCATACGTCACGACCCTGCGCGCCGTAGAGTACTGCCCCTCATCGCTGATTGGTGCTGTCAATTTCTAACTGAGCCCACACGGTTCAGATGGGAGCTTTGCAAGATGGATTCACCAGTGAAAAATAAGGAAATGGGTGTATCCATCTGCTTTGCAAGGTTAGGTGGTTCGGACATCTGATTTAAATGCCTCCTGATCGTCTGTCTGTGGAGGTTTTCCAGGCACGTTCACCTGGAAGGAGACCCTGGGGTAGACTGGGAACTCGCTGGGGGGATTATATATCTTACCTGGCCTGGGAATGCCTCAGAATCCCCCAGGAGGAGCTGGAAAATGTAGCTGGGGAGAGAGATGTCTGGGTTGACTTTCTTCGCCTGCTGCCACCCTGACCCAACCCTGGATAAGCGGAAGAAAATGGATGGATTGATGGAGTGCTTTTACTATGAACACCCACATCAGGAAATATATTAATCTATGTTATCTTCATATCTTAACTTAAAGTTATCTACGTAGAAAAATAATTGTTTGTGTAACATTGGTAATGTAATCATTGAAGTTAGCAGTGGTAGGTTACATTACTGTGTTACTGATGAATGTAATCTAATTACCTCCAGTGCTGTTCAAGCTAAAATAGTATTTAGTATTGGTATACTGAAACACAACACTACACTGTAAGATATGCCTTCCTCCTCTCTCCATCCACTCTATGTCCTCCTCTTCTTACTGTTTGATTCTGTAGTCTCCACTCCCCTTCATACATAAATGCACACACTTTTCCTGTCTCTCCTAATTTCTTCTTTCCCCCCTCAGTTCTCAGGTCGGACCTGCGCTGTTGCAGAACAGCCTCTCCTCTGCTGGGCTGACCTGTAATTGCTCTCTTGATTTTTTTAGCCTGTGTGTGGCTGTGTGAGTTTGGACTTGGAGCTGTCCTGTCACCTTGGGCGGTCATGCAGTATTGAAGGTGAGGGTGGAATTGGGAGGCTTTACAAAGGGAGATAGGAAAATAACGAGATTGTGGCCGTCCCTGCCACACATATGCACAACGTTACACACTACAACACTTCTAGTTTCAGAAACTGTCTCTTTCTCCGCACACGCTCAGACACACAAACACTCGCTGTCCCAGAGGAGCGCTGGAGGGGCTTATGCAGGGGATTTTGCTGTTCTGCAGTGTGCCTGTCAGATAAGGAGGAGACGCAGGCCTGCCTGGTGACACGCTACTGAGCGCGTGCAGAACAACATCCTCTCCTCTCCCGTTTTTAACCCATCACTCAAGTCTCCTGTCACTCTCGATTGCCACTGATGATGAAGCTGAACACACAGGGACTTGTCTGGTATCTCATTTGGTAAAACTGTGAACACTGCACTTAAACATGGACAAACACTGACAGGTAGTTTTAAATGGGTTTCTCTTCACCTCGTTTTTGTCTGGCAGGAAGTTTGGCACGGAGCAGATTTCTGTAATGAGAGAAGAATCAAGGTGGCATATGCTGTTTTAACCAGAACAAGAAAAGGGAAAATGATTCACCTTTTTTAACCCATTTTCACAGCACATTAAATAAAAACAGCCTTTTTTTTCCCTAAAAACTGCACAACATTTCATCATTTACTAAAATCTTCATTTCACAGCCTCGGATGCAGATAGTGGCATGAAATAAAATCTTTAAGGGCTTAAACACCTGGATTTAGCTGTGAAAATACATACAATTGTATGTAAATTGTAGGCATATTGGGTGTTAAGGATACATGATGGGGCCTGATGTGCCACTAACCAGGGCTGGGGTTGGCAAAGGTCAAAAAGGTCAAGTTCAACAGCATCCAGGCCTTTTTACACCCAGTATTATACCCAGACAGCTACAGCACAAGCAGGGGCTCGTGGCAACCCTTCTACACACCTGAAGGAAACCCTTGGCCATGCTTATTTGCCACATCCACCCCTTACTCTGCCATTAAGGTGTAGACTTTGTTTTTTTCTTTTTCCTCAGCACATTATTTTTGCATTTCCCTGGAAATACACAAGGACATTCAGCGCATAGCGAGGATTGTGTTAGTCCTCCTGCCCACCTGATGGTGCCCTCAGGCACTTTTTTGCCACATCTGTGCCTTACATCAGTGCCTTACAATTAATTTGCATATTTGATTTCCTGAATGGAGGAACACTAGAGGCACATAGGTGCAAGAATTTTACAAATCAAATTCAAGTGGAAGAGAGGACCCAGTCTGCTTGGTTTGGGTCAACATGTTTCTTAGTGAGATACCGCGGCTCCAAAAATATGGTCTACCAAAAGACGCTGGCTGTTAAAGGGCAGAAATCTTTGATACTTTCCTTGTTTTTCTCTCTTCTTTCCGTCTCTTGTTTTTATTTTATTCATCTCCTCCTCCTGCCTTCCTGCAGACCCCAACTCTTCAGTACTCTCTTCATTTTCCCTCTTCCCTCCTCAGCCTCTTCCTTCTCCTTCCAGTCCCTCTCCTTATTGTACCCCCTTTTTTTCCCCCATTATTTTCCTCCCTCCTGCTCTCTCTTTCTCTTCTCACCACCTGTAATCCTGCTTACCGCTGTTCTGCAGCTGCTCACCATCGCTGTAAGAAAAAGAATTATTAAAGCAGAAAGAGTTGTTTTTTAATCCCTGGGTGTATTGCAAAGGTCATCACTGATGTTTCTTTTGAATTATTTTCATCGTTTATAGTCGTAGTTTGATGCCAATTTATGAGGCTAGTTGTATTGCCAAAAGTGATTTGCTGTAATGATGGCTCTGGTCCATCGAGGAGATTCTTGGCTTTAAAACAGCAATATTGCAGCTTTTTCAGCCTCTCACCATCAATGCCTGTTAAATTTTGCAGTCCTGCTGCTGTTGGCTTAACAAAAAGCCTCTTTAATAGGATTGTTTATCATATTTTTCTTTGTTGGGTGTGCTTGGTGTACCCTGGTTCACTCCCACAGTCCAATGACATGGTCTTATAAATTGCTTGTAATTGTTAGTTTGATAGCAAATAGTTGTCTGTCTCAGAATATCTTCATATTATTGACTGGCGACCAGTCTGGGCTGTACACCTCCTCTTGCCTGATGACTGCTGGGATTGGCCTCAGCCCTCCATGACCCTGAACAGATCAGGTGCCAGTGGATGGATGGGTGGATTAACTTTAGGGTTAAAATCATTTTCAGTCAGCTGAAATGTAAACTGAGCCAAAGATGGCAGCTTACAAAGCTCTCAAGTGCAGCTGCCAATGCACCGTTATACATTGCATGCAATCTGACACCATTGATAATGTACTCCATGTATTGTGTAGTAAAAGCAGCCACTGAACCGGCATGCCGGATAGACTGTTTCGCATTTACATGACATTTGATATATGCCACATCCATCTGGGCATCCATCTAGACTGTGTTTGGGAAGAGCAGACTCATTTGAAAAAAATCCTCAGAGAATGATTGGATGAGCTTTCTCTCTGTCATTAATTACGGGCGAATCAGAACTACAAAACAAATTATGTAGTAGACATGCTCAGCCCTGGGGAGACACAGCATCATCATTGTTAACCATCAGTGGAGCCAGTTAGAGGAAAAGCAACAGTATCTTTTCCACCAGTAAAAACTTTCAATGCAGTTTTTTTGCTCTTCTTTTCTTATGACAATGTAGTCCAGTTCTTATAAAAATAATGCTGTAGTTGCAATCTGTGCTCTCATTCTTCTAAAATGAAAGTTAGTTCAGTTATTCTAAGCCAAGCGCAAACATTTCATCTGGAATCTTTGTAAGATGGATTACAAATTACTCAGTCCTGCAGATCTCCTAGTTTCTAGCTTAGTGTAGACAGAAGAAGGTAGACAAGAGTCTTGAGGAGCCAATTTTGATATCATTTACAACCTTAAAACATCTAACTCATGGTGAACAGAGCAAAGACTAGAGGGTAAAAAGTGTTCCCATGTCCTCTGCCCATGTCTATGCATGCGGTGTTTAGGTTCTATCCGTATCTTTATGTTAAAATTCACAAACCCTCCCCATAAACTGCTACCTTATATTCTCTTAGTGGCTGCCAGCCATACATACTGTTCCTGTCTATTAGCATCTTCCCCTCCTCATCCACCCACCCTTCCATAAAACCTACGCCCTTGGCCTCTTCTGTATACACCAGTACCCCCCAGCTTCACCACCACCCTCTTTACCGACACCATCCCCCAGCCCCAGCCTCTTGGCAGCTCCTCCAGGCAGGCTAATTGACTCAGTCCCAGGAGGGGGGGGATCATGCCACATTTCCAATTTGGCTCCCCCTCCTCTAGATAAAAGCTACATCCCTCCATCCTACCCCCCCCCCGCCCCCCAACCTCTCAATCTCACTCCATCACCTTTTTTTGTTCCTTTTTTTTTTTAAACATCTATCTTAACTATTTTAAAGACAATAGAAATGTAAGTTCATTGTTAAACTGGCTGTCAAAATGACTGCCAGTCCCAAATGCAGACATAGGATACAAGTGAATACATGAAAGGACAGATACGCACACACACACACCCTCACAGAGCGCAGCATCTCCCCTTTGCGCTCCATGGGGTTCACCTTCAGAGAGCCTCCATCTCGGCAAACTGCACCTGGGGACTCAGATGGGTGTGTCTCAATGTGTGAGTCTTTGTGCATGTGCACACATGTGTGTCTATAAACTGAGTCTCATGTCTCGTCTCACTAACAAGCAGACAGATGGGGAACAAAGACATTTTGTTATCGATTGTATCACACCTCAGAATCAGAGGAAATTATCAAAAAAGTCTGCAACATGCCCAGATTGGGAATTAGAGATTTTCCTCTTTCATGCACCAAAATGATTCTTTTTATGGGCCTCTAAAGGTGTTATTGATTTTATACTGCACTGCTTCCTATGTCATGTTGTTTTGTACACTTGAAAGCATTGGTAGCATGTTTATGATGTGTGTGCTTGAGTCTGTGCATGCATCACAAATCCAATGCATAACACCAGAGAGACCATGGCAGTCCTTTGACTGTTTTCATATTTGTAATAAAACCTTGCTGATTTAAAAGTTACAATACTGCTGGTTTATGACTTTTTCAAAGTCTGTTTGAATTTAAACTATTATTTTATAACCTGACATGACTGGTAGGCTGTTTCTTATATCCACTGTGTAGAATATTTTTTACATTCATCTGGGAAACCTTCCATGTAAAGTGTCTGGGAAGGGAAGGACTTTTCAAAAAATTCTCATAAGGTGATTGGACAAATGTTCTGTCTGTCACATTATTTACGGGCCAGGACAAAATGAGGCTGTCAGGTATGCACACCTTGTGTAGTAACCTGAGCTCAACTGACAGTTGCTTCCTTAGTTTATTAACAGTGCCGTGTGATAGTTGCGATTAGAAAAGTACAAAAACATCTTCTCTGCCAAGAAGGTTTTGGTATGGCTTACTTCTGATAAACTACTGCTATAGCTACCTCCAAGCAAATTGCTACACTGGCAGCAGCCATTGTTCATACTGGCCTACAGTAGAAACTTAACCCCGCCTGTAACGATCACAAACTCACGCCAGAGCAGGTTGTTAAGAGAGAGAACCTCATTTCTGTCATGAAAAGCTTTTAGTTCTGTCCTTTTCTCTTTATTTTATAAAGAAATATGGGCGAGTTCTGATAAAACCACTGCTATACTATAGCTGCATCTGAGCTAAATGCTACACCAGTGACAGCTATTGCTGTCAGCTTTCAGTAGGACTAAACCCCGCGGGCAGCTACTGCCTCATTCCCTTTAAATGATGCTGATTGGCCAGGTCCATTTTCAGGCCTGACCAATCATATCAGCTTGGAGCTCTACGTAACAAGCTCTATGGTAACAAATCATAGGGGAAAAGCACAACACTGATGATAAATTATTTTGACATAAAAAAAATGTCAAAAGTTAAAATCATGATTTTTCACAGTTTAAATACTAAATAAAATTAAAAACCTGGAGTTTAAAAGGTCAAAAGATGAGATAAAAATATAAATCTCAAATCAAAAAGGTAAATATTTGGAAAGAATTTAAACGGTCAAGATATGAGAAAAGAGATTCTAAATCAAGAGTTTAGAAGGTGAAAACATTAGATCAAATTCAAAGTCTTGAGTTTAAAAATGTGAAAATATGAGACAAAATTCAAAATAAAGAGTTTTTAATGTCAAAATATGAGACAAATTTAAAATACTGAGTAATACAGGCCCAAAGATGCAATAGAAATGTAAGATTTAAAATCAAAATGGTTAATATTTTGGATTAAAATTCAAAGTTAGGAGTTGAAAGTGTCAAAACGTAAGATACAATTCATATTAATCCATTTAAAATGTCAAAATTGACTTGAAAATTCAAATGGGGAATCTAAATTGGCAGAATATGAGATAAAAGTCAAAACTAAGGTTTGAAAAGGTCAAAATATGACATAAAAAGTCAAAACCAAACTTTAAGTCATAATTGTGAGTACAAATTAGAAAATACAAAATGAAAAAACAAATTTCTTTCCCCACATTTCTGACTTTTTGTCAAATTATTTTAAGTCTTAACTCATTACAATTCCTATGACTTAGCAAGGATATTTTCAATCATCAAGGCTGAGTTTGCATTGTTATACTGGAGGAAATCTGCAGACCTCATACCAGTGGGCCAGTTATAATAGAAATATGATATGATCTGGTGGGCCAGTTATAACTGTACCACGGGATGGATTTGGCCCCTAGGCCTTGAGTTTGACACCCCTGAGTTAGAGCGATAATTTTATTTTATTTTTTTCAAAGATTTCCAAGCACTTTAAATGTCTTTCTGGTTGTATCAGGTGTCTGCCATCAGAGATTACAGAGTTTAAACTGTAGCAGTTAAAATGACCTCTCACGGTCTTTAATAGGTTTGGAATTCTTGCATTATTGTGTGTTAAATCAGAAGCATGTAGAGCCTCCGTGTGTTTAGAGCCTCCATTAGGCTGAAGTGATAAGGAAAAGCATTAACATGCCTGTTAATATAATTGCCAAAAAGAGGTGTAGTCAAAATCAAATGCATTAAACCAAGGAGAAATATCACAATTCAGCAGCAATAACTAAAAACAAGCCACTCAATCCAGGTAAACACAGAGGAACACAGCAGCAGCACAAGTCAGGCACACTGACAGGCTCAGTGGAAAAAGCATGTTTGGTATGTAGCAGTAGCTGCGGCCATTAGTAAAATGGTATTTTCAGATGGACAGATAAGCTCTTTCTGCTCGAGGCTCAGGGTCGGCCAGTCTTGTGGAAAAGACATTTGACACGTCGAGAGTTGTTACCTACAGTACACTACGTGGAAAGATTTCAGGTCTGTTTTTCATATTTATTGCAGGAGGGACAAAGCATCCTTCTTTTTCAAAACAAGTCAGAGCTGGTGGGACTGACAGTCCTTCCCTTCATACGCAGGTTTCTGCCTTTTTCCACGCTCACAATGATGTACAGAGGGGACGAGCTGCACTCCAAATTTTTCACAGATGTACCACTGAAGAACCATAATGGGCCCCAGATGCATTTACCTTTTGATCCAACTAAATGTTCACTGTATGGGTTTTGGATGTGATATCAGTGAAAATCAATAGCAGCTCAGCTTGAGCTACAAGGTACAGTTTCTAATCAAGAAACCAGAGTGTGCATGCAGAGATATTTACATTCAATGCTCTCACATTTAGATAAATGTATTCTCAGCCTACAACCCCAATTCCAAAAAAGTTGGGGCACTGTGTAAAATATAAATGAAAACATAATTTAATGACTTGAAAATCTCATAAACCCATATTTTATTCACAATAGAATTTAAACAATGTATCAGATGTTGAAGAGGAGACATTTTTTACAGACTTTTTTTTTTTACAGACAATGCAGGCCTGTTTTTTGCATTGGATATTGTGGTTGAAATAGGTGCTATATTGGATATTGTCAAATAGAAATAGAAATCTTCCATTTATTTGAGAATTTGCATGGCTATTACAACAGACATGGGTCAGTATCAGAGACTACTTTAATAATAACTATTACATTAGCAGGGGCTGCACAGTGGCTTGATGGTAGGCGCTGTTGCCTCATGACAATGCCTGATTTCAGTTCTGATCCAACAGGGCGTGTCTGGTCTGTGTGGAGTTTGCATGCCCCCCCAATAGTCCAAAGACATGCTTGTTAGGCTGATGGGTCATGCTAAATTGCCTTTAGATGTAAGTTAAACTCCTTATTTGTGTCTAAATGTCAGCCCCATGATTGACTGGCCAGTCCCCTGGCCCAGTGGCAGCTGGCATGGCTTCAGCCCCTTGCTACCCCGGTATAGATAGTGGCTGGATGGATGGATGGTGAATTAGCAGCTACAAGGATTAAGTGTAAGCAACCACTACAAACTGAGACAAAGAAAGACAGATAAAACCCCATATTTCTTTAATGTGACATCATATCAAATTATCTAAATTAAGGCCATAAAGTGTATTAGTGTGTCCGGTCTCTCCATACTGATGTGGTTGAGTGTGTGTTCAGGATAGCTCCTGATTGTCTCTGTGGATGGACATGATCAGATGAAAGGAGGTCCCAGGGCAGATCCAGAGCACACTGAAAAAATAATAGATCCCATCTGACAATAGAACATCACATGATACTCCAGGAGGAACTGAAAGTAGAGCATATGGGGAGTCCAGACAACTTTGCTTTGTGATGTACTGCATTAATGCAGCATTAGGTAGACTGAGTTGAAGTTAGCTTACAACACAGTGCGGAGGTTTATCATTATCGAAAAGCAAAGATCTATGTATACGAGGTGGACTTCAAGAAGTCCCATCTAAGACAATAGTTACATGACTTTGTCAGACCTTATGTTAGTTTAATGGCCAGATATCCCGTTATAGCTCAAATGAGCTGCACTGAACAGAACACAGTGAAGTCTGACAGAAAATCAAATGTGTTTTTGCTGGCAAGAATAAAAAGTTAGCATCCAGCCTTACGTATAAGCTGACAGTCTTTAATGTGACCACTGATTATGAACTGTAGAGAATTGGCTGCTGTCTCATGTGTGGGTGAGGGGGCTTCAAACAGAAGTCTTTCATGCTCCAGACCCCATATGCTTATATACTGCTCAAAGCATCTCTCATTAGCCATGGGGTTGTGTGTGCATGTTGGTGTGTGTGTGGTTTTTAATGACCATCTAGAATCTGAAGTCTCATATTGATTAAAGAAGGGACAATCTGTCCCTGCACACAGCAGATATATATGTTTTATTGTGCATGTATAAACTGATTCCATTTATGAGGCAATGCATTTGTGTCTGCAGTCACAGTCGACATAGGAGCAATCAGTCAAAGAGGGAGATGCGAGGAAAGAGAAAGGAGGATCAGAGTTGGTGGATGAGAGACAGGGAGAATGAAATATTCATGATTGCGGAAATAAAAACTAAGATCACTAGGACTATATTTACATGATGGTTACAGATTAAATTCTTACAGCAAACTGCTGCTTAATGTGTGCATTAATTATGTAATGAGATAAAGGTCAGTTTAAGGTTTTATTTATTTTCAAAGCAATTCTTTTATTGGCCACTTGAGGCAGTCTCCAACGCTAGTCAGTCCCCAGTAGACTCCTTACTAAAATGTCAAACTCTACAGCAGGATCATAATACTTTATGTAAAACTTTATAACCAGGTGCAAAAATAACTTTAAAAATAAGGTTTTCCATTGAATTTCTTTCTTTATTACAAATAAATAAGTGATGAATTTTGCATTCATAAGTCTTATAGTTATGCATAAAAAGGGGCCTGATAGATGACTGACAGATGGGAGCAGCAAGATGTCAGCAAGGTTAATAATACTTAGCTGGTTTGGTATTATGTCACAATATCCTAAACAGGTATGTATTTAATAAAAAGCTAAACTAATATAAATAGCTATGGAGACACCTGGCTGAAATCATCACTTTGCAAGATTCTGAACATTGATTTCTAAAACAGAATGATCTATTTCCACCTAGTTTGACAGACATGTTTGTCTGTGTGCAGCCATGATGCATCCATGTATGGCTAATTAGCAGCGAATGCATGTATCTCCAGCCTTACATCACATTCTGAACTATTAGCAGTCACCATGTAATGTACATGCTAGGGACGACTGTGGTTCAGTAGGGGCAACTGTGGCTTAGAAGTCTGTTATCTCACAAGAGGAAGGTTGTACGGCTAAAAGTTGAGCTCCTGCAGTCACATGTCGATGTGTCTGTGAGCAAGATGCTGGGATAAGCTAATACTGATGGTCTGTTCTCTAGCAACCTTTGCAATCAGTGTGTGAATGTGGAGTGAATGGGTGTGAATGGGTAGGTATGGCCTGTGTTGTAAAAGGGCTATGATACAACTAGAGGTCCCCAAAACATGCCTGTAAAGTTTGTTGCTGAAAAAACACTCCAGTATTGAATTTTTGCACATCTAAAAACCCTTCTGTTTCAGCCCTGCTCAGAATGAGCTGTTTCTGTGTCTGTGGCTTTAAATGGTTATGAGCTGTCTGACTCCGCCCCTTTCAGGAAATGGACGTGGCTTAATGGATGTGGCAGCTGAGAGGAGGATCAGGAGAGGAGAGTGGAACTTTCTTCCAAGCGGGGAGGGCGTACTAAACCTGTGGGCGGTGCTGTCTCCCCACATGACATCATGAAGGGAAAATATGAGAACAGCTTGGATTTCTCTGATTCTTGGGGGGATTGTGGACAAGACAGGGACATGTGTTTCAGCTAGAAAAGCCTTAAAAGTGAAAAGTATATTTTGCATAATATGCAACCTTTAAGCCTTTTCCATGCTGATTCCTTTGCCTTATGCTGTTCATGTCCCAGGTTAAGGCCAACAGGAGAACAGTGAAGTATGTCAATGTTTAGAGTGTACATATCACAAAAACCCACATTTTAATATTGCTGTGCATATATTTGGGGATCCAGAGTATCTATCAATCCATAAAATACAAAATAAGCCAACACAGTCCTTTGTTTGAGGTCTGCCTTTGTCTGAAAACAGGTTACAATTAAAATGTTGTAATATTCAGTGAAAGGCCATAAGGTGGAATCTTATGGACTGTTCAGGATCTGCGCCCCTTGTGACATAACGGTGAGTCATTATAATAATGCCTGGTGTCCTAAAGCCACTGAAGGAGATAGAGCTACTTGTGTGAAAACATGATAGAAGGAGATGGAGTGAGAATGACCTCGTTAACATTTTAGGAGACCCCAAAAAACCAAACACTTTATCAGAGCTGGTTTAAAAAGGGCCAGAACCCTACTCTGGTGATTGATCCATATGACATTTTGTCCAAAGCAGAAACATTTTATTTAGATCACATGGAACTGTGTTAAAGGCAAAGTGAGATATCTCCTTTAAGCCAGCTGACTGAGCTGTCTGCATGTTAGAGTAAATTAACCACACTAAAAGTAGTTGTGAATGTACAATCTTAAGAAATTTGACTTAGTCTGACTTTAACAGGTTATTTAGTACACATGTAAACACCACTGAGCTTGTGTTAAGACAATAAATTGACTTTCTCTAGCATGTAAACATACTGACTGTGGTTCACCAGCTCATTCACATGCTAATGATTTAGCCATGGGCGAGTACTGTAGAGCTTTGATAACTTGGTGTTTGCCAACCCAACGGTCCTTTTGGCTCTTTAAACCAACATGGCAACAACAACACTGGCAAACACTGGGCTTTATAATGGAATAAAAAACAACAACTACATCCACTATTTGTATAGTATATGCTTTACGTCCAGTTCAAACCTTTCTAGTTTGTCATCTTCTTTCCTCTGGATTCTCCCCTCATAAATAACCATCCTCAGCTTGATCTCTTTTAGCTCTTCTTGACAAGCTATTTTCAACTTTTCAGTATGAGCCAGAAAATCTTTTACAATGAAAATATTACAGTTAGAGGTCATTATACTGTATGTGGGCTGCTGTGGCCTCTCCCTCATTACACACTTCTGCTTTAAACCCTTTCTTCAGTGTAGTTTGTGGTTTATTGAGTTTCTGGGTGTGTTTAAAAGTCTATGCCTTTGTGTGCATTATGGCTCAGTCTGTCTTTAGACTAATGGTGATAGATGAAAACCAGAGGCATTATTAGCAGTCTGTGTTCTGGAAGAAAGAGAAGAGCAGGCTGTGGCATGTAATGACAGTCTGGTTAACACTTATACTTGGATACCTTCACTCAGCACCATGAATTCATCTTTTCCTGTACATTAAGTTCGATGTGGTTGTTGTTCACTCCAGTAAATTAATGGGTGTGTAAGTCTAATTAAAAATTAAGGGCATTTTTTCTACTCAGATTTTTTCTATTTAGATTTTGTGTATATCCACACAGTACCATATTGCATTGTTTCATAACATAACATAACAAATTGTATCGTTTTATATCATATCCTACTGTACTGCACTGTACTGTATCGAATCATATTGTATTGTAGCGTATTGCATTGTAACATATCGTATTTTGTTTTACTGCACTGTAATACACAGTACCATATTGTAATGTATCTTTTTATTTTCACTTAATTTAACTTAGATTGTAAGGCCATATTCTATGGTACTACACTGCATCAAATTTGTCAGATCAGTTTGTATCAGATTGTAATGATTACATTTGGAAAGATCAGTTAGTATCCTAGCATATGGTATGCTGACTGAATCAGATTGTTCTGACTGGATAGGATGGGATAGGATTGGTTTGGGTTGGATTGGATTTGGATTGCATGGCGGCACTGTTGCCTCACAGCAAGAAGGTCCCTGGTTCACTTCCTGGTCAGGGCCTTTCTGTGCGGAGTTTGCATATTCTCCCCATGCAGGCATGGGTTCTTTCCGGGTACTCCGGCTTCCTCCCACCACCAAAAACATGCTCATTAGGTTCATTGGTGACTCTAAATTGCCCATTGGTGTGAATGTGAGCATGGCTGGTATTTTTGGTACATTTTTGTTTTCCTTTTGATTTCTTTACTATCAACTACTAAATCATTCCCAATCATTCAACCTTTACATTTTTATTTCATGAATATTGTACTATGCTCTGTGCAACTTGTTTCCCCAGGTGGGATCTGAGTTCCTCCTGTGTTGCGGGGGAATGGATTAACAACTTCTGTTCACATTATGGAGTACACACTCACACAAACACACACATAGTCGTCAAACCCTGTCATCAGTCTTACAGTGCTTCTGTGTGGTGGTGGATTTTTCTAACAGCAGGGTGTAACTACACACTGACAGACTGATGCTCACTTCCTGAAGAGAAAAAAAAAGTGACAGGCGCAATGATTAGCCCAGTAAGCGAGACCTCTCTGAGAGCCACTGAACCGTATGGTGTAACAGTAAAGCTGCTTCCATCCCATGCTGCGTGTTATGATCTCCCAGTGAGCTGTATGTGAGGTCCTGTCATCCATCCTCCATACCAGCTCTGGAACGCTGTAAAGACCTGGAAACTTGACAATTTATCACCCAAGATACATTGAGCTTGAAAGACTACAGCACTTTAGAGAGAGTTTTTGTTGTTAGGAAACTTTTAGTACCAAACTCTGAAACCACACTGTGTTGAAATAACTGAATACAAGCACCCTAGTGACTACTCTGACCGCCGACAATAAGACAAGAACGATTAGAGTCTGGTGCCTCTAGTGAAATTCTAACCACTGTACACAGAAATAGATCTCTTAACTAATATATTTGATTTTGATGGATTTCAGACATTCAGAGAAAAAAAGAGAAAAGGAACTGTTTCGACTTGAAGATGAATATTCAACAGCATGGCCCTGAAATTATCTATCCATGGTTATTGTGAAACAATTGAGATCTTGTTGATTTATAACAGAAGAAACAAGAACTACCACCTGGCGGTTATATGGCTCTGTCATGCATTTGACTGCCAGTGGGGGAAAGTACAGCTGTAAGTCAAAAGTTTTTCTGTGAGTGTCATTTGTAGAACGCTTGAGGCAAGGGCTGGAGATAAGGCCGATGATGACAGTTGACCTTGTTGATCCAAAATCAAATCTGTTCATCTATGAGTCATGGTGGACACTCATGAAAATGTTTGCAAAGTTGAAGGATTTTACCTGTAAACATCCTAACCTTTAAAAGGAAGGCCTGCAAAACAAGGGATGTACACGGGGACTAGGAACCCTGGCCTTTGGACTATGACCTCCAAAATGGATTCAGTTTTTCCTTGAGTCAGGGTGCACATCAGTGCAAAGTTTGAAGACAGTCAATAAAGGATTATTCCATTTGCTAGAATGGCAATATGAATGGATGTATAGATGCATTGACAACCTTAATACTAATGGTGCATTACATCTACCTTGGAGGTTGGAGCTGGGAGTGGCATCACACTCAGGGTACTGAAATTGCTCAGAGTTTTCGAGTCAGAATTCAGAGTTCAGGGAGCATTCAGGGTGATGTATCCAACTGGGTTCCAATAATGCTTATGGGCACCAGCCATCAGGAGGCATAAATATATGAAAATCTGAATCAAAAGTATATTTAATTGAGGTTTTCTCAGCTTACTTGAAATTTTAAGCCACTCTTTTCAATCCAGATAGTCTTACATAAATACTCACAGTGCCCTGGGAAGAACTGAAACGTTATTCTGCACAGATTTCACATGTGCACATACCCTGATTATATCAATAATTATTTAAGTCAACTGTAAAATGCAACAGCAAAACCTGGACTGTAGAAATCAGTGTTCAACATTTGAGAGTTGATTTTAAGCCCCAAAGTGTAATTTGAGAGAGTCAGTGGGTTAAGCACTGCACACTGCCATTTCAAATCTGAAAGATGGAATTTTCCCATCATGCCTCGTGTGTTTAGAAGTGGTTTAGATTTTTTTGTATTGAGCTGTGTTTGGAATGTTTAGAAGTCAACAGTGATCACTGCTGGGATTCCTTTGCTGATGTTTCTGTTGATTTTTTGTTATTTTTGATGTTAGACACTTCTGCACCATGAGTGAAGTTATCCACTGAGTTACAGACTTCCCATATATGGCATGGAGTATTCTGCAGCGGGAAATGGATGGATGGATGCATAACTATCAAGTTTTTGGACACATTGCTCATAGAAGAATTGTGAAACTGCTGCCACTTAAAGTAGCACTGGTATAAGACTTGAATTTTGAAGTTTCAGCAGAAAACCAAAATACACTCTGGAAGGTTATGGCAGATGTGAGAGTTTGAACTGTAGGAGTTTGATAATGTTGCCAAGTCTCTTGTCATGCTGATGGAAGATGAACAACAGATTCTTGAATTGATTCAACCACAGAGAAAGAAACTTGCAGAGCTACCAAAGATGGCCTGACTGTTCAGCATCAAGAGGGGATGAAAGGAATGGTTTTAAATGTCCTGGGGGGGCTTATGGTGACCTCCTCCTAGCCACTCAGTGTCATGGCTGTGGAGGTCACAAAGACTGTTCTAAACTTTTCATTGTCTGGTCTGTCCACTGATAAACTTTCTCCAGCTTCATCAGCAATGGCATGAAACTGTGTATCCAGAAAGATGTTGGCTAGTTTTAATCTCAATATGTCCCAGGAGGAGGGTCTCATTTGGTTCTTTTCACAAACTCTGAAGCTGCATCAACAGAGGTTCATATGCTTTTGAGATACACACTGGTCTCCAAACTCAGACATTACAAACAGTTGCATTAATGCACTTAATTATTGAATAACACAGGTCATTCACACCCAGGCTAAAAATTTTCTACAATATAAATCCCTGACTGTATGGCCTTTCTTTCTCCTACCCTTGCCGGTTGTTTTGTCAAAGTCAGTTTGGGATATGCACATGTTGCTAAATTATTCCAAAACCTGACACTACTGCCTGTCCCTTCCTATCATGCTACCTGACCATGCTCTGAATTTCCTTCCAAGACTAGCTTGAATAAAACAGATGAGTACATCCAGCTGCTCTTCTCACAGACTATGTCGTGGTCCCTATTTGCAAATTTCCCGTTGCCACTGTTGGAACTTTCTGCTAGGAGTGCCATAAACATCAGCAACACTAGCAACTGGCTAATTTGTGTCAGGTAATAGATCATTAGTTTAGGACTTGCACATTTGATGCAGGTGCAGCTCAGCACTGATCAAGCTGAACTTAAAATATGTGGGAAATGTGACTTTGCATGCAAGTAGTTTTCTCTGGCTATGCAAAAGGACAAAAAAACAGTTTGACGCTTTCAAGAGCAGCAACAGATATCCATGGAAAAAGTGAAAGTGGTGAGTCATGCCTCTCTCTTTTGGATTTAAAATCTTTCTTTCATTATTTTTTTGTAAGGCTCCAAGCTGTGATTCACGTTATCATTTATTTTAGTTTTCATTGGAGGGGTTATCAAGTTGCATCCAGGGACTGTCAGAGGTCAATAAGAGGGTAAAGGCCTCCATTCTCAGATGGAGGCCTTTGGAAAAAGTTTGGTAATACATGAAAAATAACACTTTTGGTAAAACAACTTGTCAAATACATATTCTCCCTTATAAAATACATTAACACATCTAACAAAATAGTGTGCACCTTAATTTTGCACAGAAAAAGCTTGCAAACCCACTTGTGGCTCATCTCAGAAACATGAGAAATACACCAAAGTAATGTGCATGTGTAAAAAAAAGCCCAAATATTAATGTTCTTTAAACTTTATATGCAGTTGTATTGCTCCAGTTCTCAGTTTATTCTCTTTAAAGGGCATTCATCCCATGAGATGTGCAAAAATAAAACTTTGGTCTCAATGTTACATTTCAGTTTACAGATTATAAGAAAAGTCAGCAGGCCCACCAATCTTTCTCATGAGGAACTCAAACCCCTTAATGCAATTTTAATGGAATCAGACATTCAACTTAGTTTTCTTTTCTGTGATTTATTCTTATCTGAGATCAAAATCTAAGAATACTCCAACACACTCTAACAAATATTTCAGTTCTGATATCACAGGATAAAATTTTAATTTTGCGCTGATCAGAACTTAAATGAATTAAGAATGATACAATAACATAAGATTCACTGCATTTTTTTCCTCACTTAGCATTTTTTGTATAATTAGATGATATGTAAAAACACATGACTTACATATAGGCAAGTATCAAAGTGGATATGCACTGTTTGATCTGAGCTGCAACATGTTAAATCATAAAAAATTAGGGGTGCAGGTGGCCTGGTGGTGGGAGGCACGCCCCATGTGCGTGGACGGCCCAGGTTCGGGTCCAGCCTGGGGCCCTTTGCTGCATGTTTCTCCCCTGCTCTCATCCCTGTTTCCAACTCTATCCACTGTCCTCATCTATCAAGTGAAGACACTAAAATGTCCAAAAATAAATCTTTAAAAAATATATACATATATACAAAAATTAATTCAGCACATGTGTGGGAGTTTTATTGTGATATTTACACCTGTTTGCACAAAAAACAACAGAAGTGATGAATTTTCAGTGTTAAACATTTCAAAGTTGACTTTAACTCCATTCTGAGTGAATAGACTTCAGTGTTACTTGACAGCGATAATGCATTCAGTGTTAATCTGTTATCTAGTAGTGAGTCAATTGATTTAAGCAGCACCCAGTGCAATTTCAAATTTAGGGGGGCTGAGTTTTTCCATCATGCCCTTGGGTAGTATTTGGTGTTTGGATGTGCTTAGATGTTGTCTGCGATCTCTGCGGGGACTTTTTTTGCTCATGTTTATGGTTTATTATTGTTGTTTTTGATGTTATGAGTGGGTTAGTTATCACCGTGAGTGAAGTGATCCATTGCATTGGTCACTTCCTGTCTGTGGCAAGGAATGGTCTACTATGAAGGGATGAGTGCTGACTTCCATCTTAACGTGTGTTCTAGCCCTGTGTTTATCTCTTAGCTCCATCTTTGTCATAACACATCTGACTTTGTCACAGATTTCAATGTGAGGTGGTAATTTTCTTTACATATGAAAATTGCACTGCTCTGTCACCAGTTAAAGTTAAAAATACCTCAAATTAACACCAAAGTTATTATAAGAGAGTTAAAATATTTACACTTCCCAAAATATTGATTTAACTCTGAACCTGTGATAGTTATATTAACTTGGCAAAAGTGTTAAATTTAATACAATGGGAGTCAAATTAACACTGGTGATCTGTGTATGCATCAGTAGATATAAATATGTTTAAATGATGCTTGATCAGATTTTTAGAATAAATAGATGTTTTGATTAAATCATTTTCACATTGGAAATATTACCCCCTTGCCCAATTTAATTTTGAATGCATCCTTTCCCTACTACAGGTTAATATCCACTGGTGATGGGAACTTCATGCCCATTCAAACCCCCAGACTTTAGGACATTTCAATTTTTTTTCTCACTTCTTAATATTATTTATTTTTTTTATTCTGTGTACTATGTAGTAATGATGCATAACATTTCAATTATGGTGTATTCTTTGTCTAACTTCATACATCCTTCTTCAAACATCCTTCTTCCTTTGTTCCCTAGAGGGACCCTCTAGACCCCTACTTTGATTTAGTCCCTCAGAATTCAAGCTTGCATGATGCCCCTGTCCAAACTGGTATTAAAATATATTTAAACAGTCCTCTTTTGGCATTATTTGATGCAGCACTACATCCACTTTAGAAGTATTCAAAAAAGTGATTGTTTTACAGTTTATTTTAATGTAGACATTGTGGACATATTAGCTTCTTATCCTCCCACCCCTGCTTGCTTTCTGTGTTTGCACACTGCCCTGCAGTCTTGTGTCCTTATATGGGCACAAAAGAGGTTTTTCTCCATGCAAATAAGAGAAATGTGCACATGTTTCCAGCCTATGAGCACCTGGCATTCATCATCAAGATCACAGGTGCAAAAAATTTAGCAAATTGAGAACACGTCATGAATGCCACGTAGGCTTCTCTTGAAAACTTTGAAGCCCATAGACACCATGAAATCTACTGGACACTGAAAAGAAACTGAAAAAGAAATGAGTTAAAGAAAGAAAGTTAGATCTGCTGAATCCAGCTCTGCTTTCACTTCCTGCTCTCTCCTGCTTCTCCCTGCTCCTCTTCTTATCCTTACATGAAATAGTCATTAGGTGTGGTGGTAATTCAGCCCAGCCGTCTCTCCACATTAGCTAATGTGCATCAAAAATGTCAAGAGTGTGTGTACGTGAGTGTGGTGTGTCCATGTGTACAGTATGTGGAGCTGTGGATGCAGAAATACGTGCGTCAGCATTTAGAAGCGTGTGGTTCTGGAAGGACTGCTGCTGCTGCTGTGTTTGTGTCTTTCTACGTCACATGGTTCGCATGACAAGGTTTTCTGTTCTAAGGTCGACAGGTGCTAAATAATAAAGCACAGAGAACAAGTAAGAGGAGAGGGAAAGATGAGGGAAGTACATAAGGAGAAGCAAGAATAGACGAGGAAGAGGAGAAGGAAAAAAGTGGGAGCAAAAACTGATGAGGAGGAAAGTGTAGTTGTTCACCTCTAAAACTCTAAATATACTTCTCCCCTGGATGCCCTTACTCTGTAAAGGTCATGTCTCCTCTACTAAGAGAAAACTCCTTGTTTGTCCTCTCTGGTGCTGTTGTGATTAGTGCCAAACATCAGCAGCAGCACAGCGCTCCTCATTATCGAAGGGAGCAAAGGTTTCAGAGACAGCGAGGGAAGCAGCACTAGAGGGTCTGACTGATGGTTTGTTGGTATTGTATGTCGTGTGCATGAATAAGGTAATTCCCTCCTTTGAAACATGAACTTCTGTGACAAAGTGAGAGAGATACAGGATGGGGGATGTGACAGAAAATGGAAAATAGACAGACACAAAGCAGGGTGAGACATCACAAGGTGACATCTGATGTCAGCTTTCTGTCGCCTCTCTGTCTGCATCGTGTCGTATAGATGTGCACATATTTCTATAATGGATGAGTATTTTTTAAAGTATGACATGGAGGTGCATATGTCTCTGTGCTTAAATTGAGTGAAACTGCAGTGAGAGCACAAACTGTTTCTGTACAAGTAAGAGTTATTAAAAAGGCGCTCTGCTTAGCATCAGTATGAGTGTATAATGACAGCGTGTCAACAGAAAATGTCAGCTTTCTCCACTGATGCATTTCATTGATTCATCCAGATCTGAGACAGCTGTACTCAGAGGCCCCTCAGTAACTCTATACATTTAATACACTCACACAGACACACACAAAGTCAGAGGCACACACCTGGACACAGTGAAACCTATAGCCCAAGGGCAGATTTGAGGAGGACAGCTGTGAACAGAGACGGAAGCTGAGATAAACTACAGGAAGAGCTAAGTGTTAGAGAAACTAAACAGCGACTTCACTGCAGCACCACTGCGTGATTTCTGTTTGTCATAGTCATGTTTCTCACTGCAGTAGACAGAGACATCTATTTTCTCTTTACACAAAAACATTGCTGCACTGACCAAATCACATCTTATGGTTGTATTTATCCAGGCCTTTATTTTTACTCTGCACTGATTCATAGAGGTAGTGTTATTTTATTTCTTTTTAACTGACCATTTAATCTCATGCTATAGAGCCACTTATAACATTTAACTTAAGTTAGTAGCCCGATGGTAGCTATTTAGCTGTTTTAGAAACACACAAATGAGATGCCTTATTACTTTAACATCATAATATTGTCATTTTGGAGCTCATGCTTCCCTGTAAGACTGTCAGACTTATTATGCTGCTTGGTGGAGGTGAAAGCCATTTACAACAGTTTTACTAATGCTATTTCTGTAATGTAATGCTATGTTTATAACATAATGCTATGTTTTTAACATAACAATATGTTTATAACTTGACACTACAGTTATAACATAACACTATGTTTATAACTTAACACTATGTTTATAACTTAACACTACAGTTATAACACTATGTTTATAACATAACACTATGTTTATAATATAACATTATGTTCATAATATAACACTATGTTTATAACTTAACACTATGTTTATAACTTAACACTACAGTTATAACACTATGTTTATAACATAACACTATGTTTATAACATAACACTATGTTTATAATATAACACTATGTTCATAATATAACACTATGTTTATAACATAACACTATGTTCATAATATAACACTATGTTTATAACATAACACTATGTTTATAACTTAACACTACAGTTATAACACTATGTTTATAACATAACACACAGTTATGACATAACACTATGTTTATAACATAACACTATGTTTATAACGTGACACTACAGTTATGACATAACACTATGTTTATAACATAACACTATGTTGATAACTTAACACTACAGTTATAACACTATGTTTATAACATAACACACAGTTATGACATAACACTATGTTTATAACATAACACTATGTTTATAACGTGACACTACAGTTATGACATAACACTATGTTTATAACATAACACTATGTTGATAACTTAACACTACAGTTATAACACTATGCTTATAACGTGACACTACAGTTATGACATAACACTATGATATAACCAAACACTGATCATAATGTAATGCCACATTTAAAACATAATGCTACATTTCTAACTTGATACATTGACAACATAACTCTACATTCATAACATCACGTTATGTTTATAAAATAACACTTTGTTTATAACATAACACTACATTTATAACATAATGCTACATTTACAACAAAACACTGTTTATAACTTACCGCTACATTTCTAATGTAAGGCTACAGTTATAAAATAACACTGTTAATAATGTAATCCGAAGTTCATAATGTAATGCTGTGTTTATAACGTAACACTAGGTTTATAGTGTAACGCCATGTTTATAATGAAATGCTACATTTATAACATAATGCTGTTTATAATATTACACTATTATATAACAACACCACATTAATAATGTCAAGCTAAATTTATATCATAATGATATGTTTATGTCATAACACAATGTTTATTACATAACACTGCATTTATATTGTAATGTTTCAATCATAACATAACACTACATTTCTAACATTATGCTACATTTATAACAAAACACTACATTTATAACATAACACTATGATTATAACCAAACACTGATAATAATGTAATGCTACGTTTATAATGTAATGCTATGTTTATAAAATAACACTTTTTATACACTTTTTATGCAGCGGTATTAAAATTCTGTTGTTATCAGTAGCGGACATGCTTTCTCCCATTGTTCAGACTTGTGCCATATCATGCCATGATATCATGCCATACTGTTCCTACCTAATGCGCTCACACTGCCATCTTGTGGAGAGCCACGTAAAACTTTTTAATTCTTCTAGTCTAATTAATTCTCTTATTTGTCTCTTGAACTAGAGCCATATTAAGAGCCATAATAAGTTCTTGTACTTTACCATTTTAAATAAAATATACAGACAACTGACAATTTTGGTGTGCCATGCAGCTCTACTGTGTAGAGATACATTTATAACAAGACTGTTATAAATATTCATTCATTCTGCAATGAAAGAAATCAACACCAGTGATTTTATACGTGGGTTTTGCCTTATTCATTTTGAGTAAAGGAGTAATAAAGCTAAACAGGAAGATGGCAAGCTTGTTGTTGGCCAGGAATATTAAATAAGTGTCCAAAGCTAAAAGAGCAACTTGGCTCATGAATCACCAATAGATGGAGTTGTATGGAGTCAGTGCCGACAGAATGACTGTTATATACAGTGTGTGTATTTGTGAGTGTGTGTGTCCTGGGACGGCTGAGTAGGCTGAGCACTGAGGCGGAGTTTGGACAATAAAAGAATTCCTGGCTGCATTCTTCTCTCTCATGAAACTCCCGTACACAACACGGCTCTGTCTCCCTCTCTCATTCACACATTCTCACTCCTCTCTTCTTTTGGCCAATTAAACTGTCAGTCTGTCTCATGATCTGCCTCGCTCTCTCTCTTTAACTTGTTTTACTGTAGAGTAAGCATTAGTGCTACCTCTGCTCAGAGAAAGAGAGGAGGTATGTGTGACACCTAATATCCTCTAATCCATACCCCTGTGTGAGTGTGTGAGTGTGTGTGACAGTGCCACACACTGTGAAGCTTATTACCTTTGTGCATCTTACCTCTCTTGACGTGTGTCTTGCATTCCTCAGTGCATCTTTCTGAGTGCATGTGTGTTTTTGCTCTGCATGAACTTAAAGTGTAGCGGGGGGTTCCACATCTCTTTACTGGAACAGTCTAAGGTGACTTTATCTCACAGCACATGCCCCCAAACTGCTGACAGCACACACTGTTCTGTTGCTAACTTTAGTCATTTTGCACTGCAGTACAAATATTCCACTAAGCATTGGGGGGGGGGGGGGGGCTCAATGTTTAAGTGTAGTTCACCAAACTCCTGTGTCAAATCTCTCCCTGCTGTAACCACCACTCTCGCTACAAGACTCCAGGCATGTTGACACTTATGGAAATGAATTGAGCTGAGGATAAGGGGATTTGTTACCAATCCCATCTGTCATCTTCCTAAGTGGTCTCAAATCCTGGATTATATGCTAGTTTTTCTCAGAGGATGAGGAGCTACAGAAATGCAAAAGCCACTTACAGGTAGAGGTTTCACTCTTTAATACTCAAATTTATTACAGCTGGAGACTGGCTCTACAGATCAAAGGAATACCAGGAATATAGCAAAGTATTACAGAAGTTAGTTTTAGAGTAGAACACTGGTTCGCATGGAAACTCAAAGCCATGTAGAGAACATACGTATGAATTAGTGATGCACAATATTGGATCTTTGCAAATGTCTGATATGCTGATAATCACAAAATAAGTAAAGCAATATTGATACTGATATTTTAATGCTGCTCAGACCTGAAACTTGAGTCCTTAAAACACTGAGTTTAAAGTTTCAGGATGAACAGATTAACACATTTTAGTCCTTATAACACACTTTAAAGCAGTAGTTCACAACTGGTGGGTCGGGACCCACAAGTGGTTTGGGACGCTCTTTCTAGTGGGCCGCGAATGTATGCCAGGAAAAAAGAAATGTTACAAAAACTTTATGGAAGCCCTAAGTGGACATACAGTAATTTCATACATTTATTTTTTGAGATTTTCCTATGTTTATGAGTAAAATTCAGCTTTTCTACAAGATTTCTTTGTATTTATCTCCCTTTTGCTGGGAAATAAGATGCCAAGGAAATTCTTTGAGAAGTTACCAAGCTTTTATGCTATCTCAGAAAAATTGAGTAAAATAAGATTTATGCATGCAAATCCTTCAGTAATGATGTGCTTTTCATGTGATGTGCTTGTTTGCTTTGTCATTTGTCTTTGTTCTATAAGTTTTTCTATGTAGAGTGCAAACATCATTTAGTTGTCCTGTCTTGATATGACAGGATGATTACGCCCTGTTATATCAGACCACTGCAAAGGGGAAATCACATCATAGACTGGAAAACAACAGCGTTATCCTGAGAGCAAGAGTGCCAGTGATGGATCAGAGAAGCCATCAGACTATGGACCGGGACAAGGGGGCTTATACGTTATTGATCAAGGATAACTTTACTGTCCCTGCACAGAGCAAGTTGCTTCACAGCTATCAGTACCACACAAACCATTCACAGAGAAAAAGAATAGAAGGAATAGAATAAAAAATACACCGAAAAGATAATGAAATAATAGATGTCAAAAATAAATATCACAGTGAGTTGCTTAAGAGGCTAATGACAGTCGGGACAAAGGAGTTTTTTAGTCTGTTTGCCCCACATGGAGGAAGGACATATCGGCAGCCAGACAGGAGCAGAAAGAAATCGACCTCACCCAGAATGGTATCTTTAAGAAGCTGCCAGACAGTTATTGTCCTCCAACCTGCATAAGATCAGCTGATAAGACAGGCCCCATGTAATTTATTAATGCGACTCAGATCATGATCACACAGTATTTAGTGCAAACAGAACATTTGAAATATCTAGGGACTGAAAAACTAAGAACAACAGGATAAAATCTGCAAACAAATTATGAAAAATAAAAAGCATTTCCAGATTTATATTTGATTACTGGTTAATCTTAGCGAGGAATCTGAGATCTAATTGGTCACTGTAATAATCTTTTGAATGCATCATTTAATGCATTTTTATAAAAAAATAAAAACTAGATGTGTATTTACCATTAATATTTATATTCATTGCATTAAAAACACTTTGTATTAGCTTAAATTCTGTGTTAAGCTGATTAAATTAAACATTACTATATGCATTTGCATGATGAAAGCAGGTATATTTATTCCTTTTATTAAACTCAGAGTTATAAATGTTGAGAATAAAAATAATTTGGCCGTCATCGTATCCAAAGTTGCCAATCCTTGTTCTTGAATAAAGATCAGCTATCCATCCATGCATTATCTACACAGCTTATCCCTTTTGGGGTCACGGGGGGCTGGAGCCCATCCCAGCTGTCATTTTGGCGGGCACACCCTAGACTGGGCAAAGAATAGCTAACTGTAGTGAATTCTGTGTGGGACATGTTTATTATCCAAATCAAAAATAAAGTTTAGCATTAAAGTTGTGGGAAAAGTCCATCTATTATAGTGAAAGCTGCTCTTTTGGTAATGAAGACGCATGTTTCATCACTTTATCCCGTCTAAATGCAGTTGCGTACAGGACAAAGCCAGCTTTTATAGGTTAAAATTTTGGTGTTTAAAGTTTGTCTTATATTCTGGGTTTGAAGGTAACTCCCCCTTGCTAGGGTTTGTTATCTGCACTCTCTAGTGACCCACAGTAAGCACAGTAACAACAATCATAAATATTCAGATGATGTAATTTTTTCCAAAGGCTCAATGTTGCCTGTTGCCAAACAGACACAGCCTTCCTTCTCTGCCTGCAGAGTGAATTCTGTTGAAGCTCTGACAATTGTGTATTTGCCTCAAATTTATCACCCTCCTGGGTCAAACTTCACATGGTGTAACTTCTCAGAAGACGACAATACTTTAGACATGTTGTCACTTTAGGAAATAGAGTGAGCCAAAGCTGCCTTGGATTTGTAACCAATCCCATCTGTCATCCTCTTAAGGAACATAAATCCAAATCTGTTGATCCTTGCTAAAGTAATTACATTTTTATGCAGTGGTGAATTTGGACCATCATTTTGTCATTGATGTTCTTTTACAGTTAGAAGCTGTAACTCTGACTGATGACTACAAAGGCAGATGGTGAGGAGACTTCCTCATCATAATCCATAATCCTTTCATAATTAAGGATTATTTCACAGTATAATGGTTAAAACCTTCCACTTTCATATGTTAATTTGAATTATGTTTTAATACAATATGGATTAAATATCAATTGGGGCTCTGGAGTTAAGTAAGGGAAACTCTCAATATCTTTCACATTTGCTTTTTTATATCAGTTGACTTATGTCACAGTCAAAAGGTATAAAAATTAACCAGTCTATTGTAAAGACTTCAGTAGTGCCATTAATAAGGAGGGAAAAGGGGGGGTAGAACAATTTATAAATGACCTATATTTATTTGAACTTAATTCTCTACTTATTAAAACATCAAACGTTCATATTTTCTTAGTCTGTATGTTTATTCCAAAGTTACATGAGTCATGTTTTAGTTTATAAATGTTGAGTAAATATATCTTAGTTTGATCACGTGTGCACAAATAGGGCGACCACAGAAAAGTTAATGACAACGTGCTGATTTTAGGATAATTAGAGCGTTCACACCTGCACCAATAAAGCTCATGAAGCTCATGACAGGAGAGAGCTTGTGTTGATGTCAAAACATCAGAATTGGAGAATTAACTGCTTTTTTTCATTTTAAAAAAATGTGATTTGTAGACAATACATGAAGTCACCAATCACCAAATCCATTCATCTTTAGTGAATACTTTGGTGTCTGCAGCTGAGAGAAGCACTGTGTTAAGTGTAGTGAAATTATAAAGACCAATTGAATTGCTAGCCAATAAATATTAGCGTATTATTGTGAAATGCAGGAGCTTCAATAGTTCGCCTGAGGAAATCCAATCACTTTATCAATTGTTGCTGTTGTAGTGGGTCATTCATTCTTATTAGTCAAAGCAGTTTTGGTACAATCAGTAGTTTAGTTAACCCTCTGAGGCCAAAGTTTTTGTATACAAGGCACAGGTTATTAAAAGTTAAATAACTTTTGAACCATGAATAGTAGCCATTTACTTTTTTCAATCTAGCAGCCTGTTGTTGTTGTGCCATTGTAACAATGCTATCCCTGCATTCATAGCCCTCATTGAAGCTTTTCTAGCCAGCCCAAAACTTGGGTGACTTTCACGAGCATTTAAAGATTAAATCCAAGTCAGTAACTCTGACATTTGACATCTTTTATCCATTTTTTGATCAAATTATCCATCATTCCTGCTGCTAGCTAAGCATTAGCCACCATATGGTTTCCCCACAATGCACTGTGACAGGCTGTGGCAGCCAATGCAGGCTGTTCCATCATCCCATCATGCTTTGTCAAACTGGGCATGTCTCTACACTTGAATCCTGCAGGAGATTACCTGATTGGCTCGTAATATAGAAAAAGAGACAGCAAGCCTGTGATGTGGCCCTCTGTGTAACTGCAAATGGGAACTGCTTTAAAGGGATACTTCAACATTTTGGCAAATTCGCCCATTGCCATAATTCCTATAGTCTTAGTAATAGGTTCGTTTCCTACTACTTACTACTACTTTCTTGAGTAAACCGCTAGGCGGAGTGACACAGTGCCCACCTCAGGCAGTGCCATAGTTACTTACTGGTTTCACCTGGAGTATCATTGGCTGGACGTAGCAGAAACGGCTTCTTCTCAGGTTTTGTTGACGGAAATACCTGCACTAAAGGTGCGCTTTTGAAATCACTCCACCCAGCAGCGGTGCCTGGAGTGTAGTTCCGGCTTTGCATTTAACTCTAAAACATCTCCGTCTCGTAATGCTCCATGGTTATTTCATAGCGTGGTGAATGTGCAGGTCACAACTTGTCCACGAGAGCATTTTGAAGTTGTTGGATTGTGTATTTGATGAGTTTGATGAGGGAAAGGCGGAAATACCGGATGTCTACATAGCGTTAGCTGAGCAGCTGGCATATCAGCCCCCAAGATCTAAAAACAGCTTGCACCGACAACTAAGGAGACAAACCTATTACTAAGACTATAAGGATTATGGCAATGGGTGAATTTGCCAAAATGTTGAAGTATCCCTTTAATAATGGCACATAAATAGCCAATTCAAATAAGCCAAGGCCTTTTTTTTCAAAATATGTTATTATTTTGAAGATTTTTGTCAGAGAATTTCTTCACTTTTTGGACCTCAACAGATGGGAGACCATGCAAAAAAAAGTCTGTGCCAGGTCACACATACAAATCTTTGAGTTTTAATTTCTGTTTAGTTTTTCTTTTGCCTTTATTGTCCCAGAACTTTTTTAAAAATGAAGTGACATTACTGTGGCATACATATATGCCACAGTAATGGCATACATACATATTCTTAAAGCCCAGGTTGTCCTGAAAATTAAAGCTAAGGGGGTTAATGCAAGTGAGTTAATGTTTTGAGACATAGTGCATTTTATTCTTCAGACTATTTTCTATTTTATACAATATATGGCTTCCAGTCATGCGATCGTGCAGAGGTCTGGAAGGCAAATAAAAGCTTTGAACAGTGGCAGCTACCACTGAACACTGACAGGCACTACAGCATTGGGCATTGTATTCTTCATCCCTTCATTGCATCACCTGACAACTGCAGAAAAGCAGAGATAATAATTTTTACCGTACATTTCAGTTTGTTGAATTGGACCCTTACACAGCACCTGGACAGTATTTAAATCCCCCAAATCAGAAACATCCAATCCAGGACTTTGCTTCAGTGATGTTTACATCGCAGTTCATGTACAGTAGTCAAAATTACTTCTCTTTACACGGCTACCAGAATAAAAGTTAATAAAGGTTTTATTTATTTATGATGTGTTTGGGTTAATATGCGGCCGTTTGGGAAATGAAGACCAAACTTTTGCATTGCCTCCTCAGAGTTTCATCTATGTTTTTATGAATTTTCTCTGTATATTGTGCAGGAACATGCAGTTTATCAAATGAATTCTTCACTGGGGTGTGTTCAGCATGAAAGAGATCACACACATTTCACAATGTGTTTCTACATTGTGACACTTGTGGCCAAAAGTATCCACAGCTGACCTCCAGTTTGCTCACAAAGGCTCGCTCTCATTGTCTGAATTCCTCACGTGAACCAAAGGGACAGTTGTGCTACGTTAGTGTCTAGCTTTCCCATTTGGTTCCAATCAGGAATCTCGATCATGTTTACAGGAAATGTGAGAACAAATGGAAATATTTTTATGTTTCCCCTTCAGAGGGCTGGTGCCGATGTGAGAACTGACACTGCCGACCTGAATGACCCCTTTTTAACCCATTCCTCTCCTTTCCCATCATTCTCTCTTTTCTTTACATTCTTGATCCAGCTCTCTCATTTACAACTCCATGTTCTTCACAAAGAGACTGGAAATTAAGCAGTTTATTTTGTTCTAGTCTATAAGGTTTAGCTGAATCCTTAATCTATCTTTTCTCTGGCAGACAGGCAGTGGGACAGTTTTTTATCTGTCCTCACAAATGTCTGATCCACCCAAACCAGAAACATAAGCCACAGTGAGACAGAACTGGCAGAGGGAAGCGGTTAATTGGCTAATTAACTCTGTGAAGCCCCAATCAAAGAGACAATTAGCATGGGACACATGCAGTTTGACATGGCCAATTAGCGCCAGCGTTCAGGCTGAACTCGTTAACTATGAACTCTTTAACTGTGTTAATTAATTAGACCGGTGCATGAGGGGGGCAGTGTGGTTACCATTCCCACTGCTCCTGTCTAATTGTCTGCCCAGGAACTGAGGCCTCAATGTTCTTGTGTTCATGTGCTTAGCATTGAAATGATATGTTCAATCAAGTATCACATAAAACGAAATTTAACCTGGGTTTTTGTCTTTCTCTTTAAGAGCTACTGATGCTAATAATGTATCTGCTACTGTTACAGAAAGTGTGGAAGTTTTTTTACTTCCATTCATAACCTGAAATCAGTTGTTGAATGGCAAATGTAGCATGGCAGGATAAAGGATAGCAGTGGGTTTCAGGAAATATAATTTCGGAATCTTTTTTTGTTTGAGTCTGTCAGACATACATTTTGCAAAGCTTCTATCAGTATGCTTGTTTGATTTACTAACTGGCTTCCAGATAATGGAGATTGCTTCACTGTTCTAACAACTGCTACCTACTGAGCTGGCCTTAAAATGTACTCCTGGCAAGCCTACAACATGTGTTTTGTTGCTCTTGGCCCATAATGAATGTGACAGAAAGAACATTTGTTTTCATTCATACATTTTTATTTTGGAAAGACTTCGCCATTCCCAAAATGCAGAGTGGGTGTTGCCCAGATGGATGTGTGAAAAATATCCCATGACATGGATATGTCAGGACAGGTATGGGAGCATATACTGGCTTTGCTTGGGCCTTGTACTGTTTAGCCTCCTGATAGCCATGGTCCAGATTGCAGAGGGGAAGTCACCACAAAGGAGTCCAGTTAGCGCCTCTGGCCATCAGTCATCACCCAGGCCTCACATGAGTATAGTAAGATTGGGAGGACCAAGGACTGAAAGACTGCCCAGCACTGCATTGCTCAGCAAACCTGTTACTCCGTGCACAAGGCCAAGTTTGCAGTTGATCTCAGCCTCGCTGTCAGGGGATTGATGGGTAGGTCAAGATAGGTGAACTGCTGTACACCATCTTTCGCCAGACACAGACAGATTCAATGGCAGCATCCAAGACATCTCTGAATGCCTGGATCTTTGTTTTAGCCCAGGTTGTGTGTAGTGAAACACTTTATCTAGAGTATAGTAGCTGGTTAACGTATGGCTACAGTGCCAATAATAATAGTTACAGTACATGTACTTTGATCAACAACAGCAAAGTTGAAAAGTATAGATCTAATACTGACTTTACAATTGATGATGATGGTGAAGACTTGCCCTCTGAGCTGATAGGTGCTTAAAAGTTACCCTTAGGTGTGGTTGGGGATGCTGGTCTTTCTATGTACAGTATCTCTTTATAATGCACTGTGATTGACTGTTGTAGATGTACCCCACCACTGCCAAATGACAGCTGGAATTGGCTCCATAACCTTTGCAACTTTGAATAGTGAGCATAGGGGACAAACTCATTGCATTGTTTCCTTGAATTTTCCATACAGCATGTGAGCGAATCAGTGATGAAACCCTGTTTTTATCTCCATTCCTTTTGCTTCCTGTTGCTTGTGTACTCAATGATAAGAAACAAGGAGTTAGTGGAACTGGGAAGGTGTGTTCTGCAGGAGTTTTCTCGATTATTTACACACAAGGCTTGTTGATTTATTTTTACAAAGTGAAGACAGTGTTCACTGAAAGTTCTCTGACTCAAAATAGAAACGTTGCATTCTTCACAAGGCAAAAATGAAATACACAGAGCAGAGAAGTAAATATATAACAGATAAGGTGAGGACAGCAAGTGTCTGATGTTGTCATGAGATATAATGCACCGTGATTGACTGGTGACCTTTCCAAGGTGTACCCCGCTTCTCTACCAATGACAGCTGGGATTAGCTCCTGCTCCGCCACAACCCATTACAGACAAGCGTAGTAGATATTGGATGGATGGATGGATGGATGGATGGATGGAATTATGGTGATGAAGAAGACTGGAAATGTTATTATCACTGTAATGTTGAGAATGTATTGAAAGATCTCTTTGTAAAGTCAGAGTACACCAGGTAAAAAAGATGTTTATACACTGGCATCTATAGGTTTGAGTCTTGGTTTTAAGTTTATATCACAAGGTAAAGACTGTGGTTAAGCATAATGATAGGGTTGAGTAAGCCTTAAGGATAAAGTTGTACCTTTCTACAAATATGCATGTTGCAATTTAGAAAAAAAATCATCAGCATCAACATAAAAAATTAGACACCTGCTTTGCTTTGAAAACATGAAAAGAGTATAGCAAATATGTACTTATAGTGTTTATAAGTCTTTGACAGACAGACGGATGTAGACATCTTATTTGTGACCTTCTTTCTAAACTCCTCATGTGTAGACCTGAAAGAAAAGTGAGTATGTTTCTGCTCTGCTCTGATCTGTGTGTGTGTATGTATGTTACATGTGGGCATGTCTGCGCTGTCTCTACTTGTGGTGGTAGCCAGAGCATTTCGGCCATACCAGGTCATGTTTGGGCTTCTCCTCTCTGTGATGGTACTGAGTGTGTATGATAAACACTCCATGGTTTGTATGTCATCTATAGGAACAAAAGGAGAATCTGGGTCATAAACCTGGTTGGATTAAGGTCAAATAAGCACAGGAATGGGTGTGCCAATTTATCTGGAGCTATGGGAAACCTGGACACAAAACCCCTTTATTTCACAAACCCTTTTTTGTTTTTAAGTCTTTGATAAAAAATAATCCTCTGTCTATATCAATCTAGTGTTTATTTTTCTTATTTATGCATACACATACACCTTTACTGCTTCTTCTTCTTGTGTAGGTAAATTTCCTTATTTTGATTTATCCACTTTATCCACTACATCAGTGTTTCTTAACTGATGGGCCAAGACCTGGGTTGCAGAGCTGGTGAGCTGTGCATTGAAAGTAAAACGTCTAATGTCCAGAAGCTCTTAATGTATTAATACTCATATATATTTTATTTATGGGTATTAATAAGATATTGCCTTATTTATCTTATATTGGGCTGGCAAAGCTTATTTCCCATGATACAATGGGAAACAACCACATGTTATAAGAGGAAGCAGTACAAGATGTATGGGTGCAGGTGGCCCCTTTTATGATGCACCTATGAATCATATTTACATCCCCAATTTAAAAAAAAGTTGGGGCACAGCATGCAATATTTGCAAATTTCATAAGCCCCTATTTTAGAACATAAACAACATACCAAATATTCAAACTGAGACATTTTACCAGTTTATGAGAAGTATTAGCTCATTTTAAATTTGATGGCAGCTACACATCTAAAAAAGCTGAAAACAGGGCCATACTCCCCATTGTGTAGCATCCCCACTTCTTTAAACAGTCTGTAAATGTCTGGAAAGTGAGGAGACCAGCTGCTGGGGTTTTGAGAGAGGAATGTTGTTCCATTCATGTCTGATGTGGGATTCTAGCTGCTCAGCAGTTCTGGGTCTTCTTTGCCAGGTTTTCTATTTCATGATGTACCAAATGTGCTCTTTTGGTGAGAGGTCTGGACTGCTGGCAGGTCAGTTCACCACCTGGACTCTTCTACTGTGAAGTCATGCTGCTGTGATGGATGTGGTATGTGGTTTAGCATTGTCTTCCCTGAAAGAGATGTTGTTTTGAGGGTAGCATATGTAGCTCTATCATCTCTATATCCTTTTTGCATTGGTAGGTCCTTTCCTGATGTGTAAGCTGCCAACACCACAGGCACTAATGCAAACCCCATACTATCAGAGATGCAGGCTTTTGGACTGTGCACTGATAATGAGCTGGACGGTTCCTCTCCTCTTTAGTCCGCAGGACACAGGATCCATGTCTCACAAAAAGAATTTCAAATTTTGATTTATCTGACCACAGAACAGTTTTCCATTTCACCTCAGTCCATTTTTAATGCACTTTGGTTCAAAAAGATGGCAGCATTTTTGGATAGTAATCTTTGCATGATACAGCTTTCTCTTGCATTTCTGGATGGCACAGCAGAACTGTGTCGACAGACAGCGATTTCTGGAAGTTTTCCTGAGTCCTTGCAGGGATTTTCAGTACAGAGTCATGCCTGTTTCTTATGCTGCCTGAAGGAATGATGATCACAAACACGCAATACTGACTTTCTGCATCGTCTCTTGTGCACAGAGATTTCTGCAGATTCTCTTAAACTTTTGATGACTTTGTACTGTAGATGGTAGTCAACGTCTTTGTAATTTTACATATAGGAACACTTTTCAGAAATTGTCCCACCAGTTTAAGACTCAAGTGTTTCACAGATTGGTGAACCTCTTCCCATCTAAGCTACTTAGAGGCTCTGCCTCTCAGAAATGATACTCTTATACCCAGTCGTGATCTGTTGCCAATTAACATAATTAGTTAAAAAATGCTTATCCTGTTGGTTTTCGCTTGTACCAGCCTTTTTTTTTGCACCATCTCTACTTTTTTGAAATGTGTAGTTGCTGTCAAACTCATAAAGAGCTAATGTTTTTCATGAAACAGTAAAATGTCTCATTTTCAACATCTGATATGTTGCTTATGTTCTTTTGTGAATAAAATATGGGTTTATGAGATTTGCAAATGATTAAATTATGTTTTGATTTACATTTTACACAGGGCTTCAAGTTTTTTGGAATCAGGAGTTCAGTACTTCGGTTATGATGTCTCATTTAGGCAGTGGTAGTGGCTCCTTAAGCTAGAATATGAAGCATTACATCACTGAATGTCATGGCATTACTGTTACAAAAGTTATTTTTCTTGATAAAGTGACAATGTGTGAGGATTTTGACTTGTCAGCAAAGAAAAACAGTAAAATCCACAGGCAAAATCTGAGACTTAAGGGTGAAAAACCACCATGGATAAGAAGATTCTACCACTGTTAAACCGTTTATGTACCAGTCGGTGCTAAAGTAGGAATCCAGACGTTTACAATATAGAGTAAAATGTCACAGACCGTTATTGTTACTGATGTAATTATGTGACGTTCCAAGTGGGACTCTGGTATTTGGCAGCTGAAGAGCAGCAGCATGGCAGAGGAGTGAGAGCTGTTTCAGTAGGGGAGAAAAGGCTCAAATGAAATGATTTATGAGGGGGAAGTATTGTTTTTTTTCTTGGCTATTCCTTTACTACTTACCTCTCGTCTTCTCTTTCTCTGCCTTTGGTTTGACTTTCCATCTCATGTCTGTCTTATCTGTCAGCACTACATTTTTATCATCTTCACTCTCTGTCTACAGGGCTTACATTGGATGACTAAACTAATGAGCTGTGTTTGGCTGAAATTCTCTCTAAGTATTCATGGTAGTCTCATTAGAACATGTGACAGCTTCTTCAGTAACAGGCATGAGTAATCAAAAGAAGAGATGAAGAGAAGAGAAGTTTTAATGACCGAAAGGAAACAATTATTGCATTCAAGGAACTCAGAACATTTTCAAGATTCAGAAATGTTCTGTCAAAGGCTCAGACCCAAAACACCAGGTACCCCCAGTTGGTACTCCACTTTAATGCATCTCCCAGCTTCTCTTCATTCTTCACCTTTTCTTCTTGCCTAGTCAACAGTTACCACCATGCTCTCCAGGTACTCCAGCTTCCTCCCACGGTCCAAAGACATCTGTTAGGTTAACTGGTCACTCTAAATTGCTCATAGGTGTGAGTCTGAATGGGATATTTGGCACAATCCCAATACAACCCATGCTCCACCACTGAGTCCTACCTGTGTATCTTGCTCACTTCTAGGGCTAGAAGTCCAGATTCTGGCTGGATTTGAGGGGTAGGGTGAAGGCTGGAGTTGCATTCCCCTGCAAAAGGAGATTTCTCAGATGTGCACTCCAAACCAAGTGTTTTGACAAATCTCCCAAAATGCATTGCAAATCAGCAGCAAAAGAAGTTTAATGAAAAGCTTTAAAATGAAGACAAAAATCACATGATCTTAAGTCAGTCCTTTTTAATGCATTATGGTCATTTATATCAAACAGGCAGAGTCATGGAGGCTTGTCCCATTTCTTAGGGGAAGATTTTACTACCCTTCTAACTCTGTTCCTAGGAGTAAGGGGGAACTCATAAAACAAGGACAAGGGAAAAACTAAAACTTGGACTGAGCTTGTGACTCTTAAGCTGTATTTTCTCCAAGTAGTCTGGTTCAGCTCTGTTCAAATGAAGCAGCAATTATTTGTATTTGCACTGCCAAAAGTAAGAAAGATAATGAAAAAAATAACCTGACAAGAGAGACAGACTATTTCACATACCCACTGCATGGGAAATGTTTCACATACGTACATCTAGGCCACTGGTTCTCAACATGGGCGTCGGGAAACCCCTGGGGGGTTGTGAGACACTGTGAGGGGGTAGCCACATGCTTTTCAAAAAAAGAAATCATATTCTAAATTATTTCAAAAGAAAACCATGGTTATTTGGTGAGATTTATGCTGAAATCAAAGTTATGTGTTCAAATATGCTTCAGCCAACTTCGGGAGTTCCAGTCTCTGGCCCCATTATTTTGGTGACTGGTGAAGTTTGGGACCCCCTGACAAGTAGGTTTTTGAAAAAGGCAGATCAAAAAAAAAAAAAAAAAAAAAAAGGGGGAAACGCTTAAAGGGTGATTGGAAATACTTTCTGTCTGTCACATTCATTGTGGGCCAATCAGAGCAACAAAATGAAAGGTATTAAGCATGTGCTGCCCAGGTACCAAACTACCTAACATGAGCTCAACATACAGCTGTTAGCGGCCACTATCAGTGGAGCCAGGTGGTTGATTAAACCCTCGCCATACTGGTTGTTAGAGATCAAAAATATGTTTCCACCAAGTTTCAGGGCAATTCTTGACTGTTCTTTTCAGAAAGGATTTTTTCCACTTCTAATAAAACTGCATGGGGATAGGAGCAACTGTGGCTCAGTAGGTAGTTGGTCGTCTCAAGACTGGAAGGTCATGGGTTTAATCCCTGACTTCCAACATGTTGTGTCTGTGGGCAAGACGGATTTGCTTCCACTGCTAGATGGGTATGGATGGGTATGTTTGAGATTAGCTAATGCTGATGACCGATTCTTCATAACACCTCCTGCCATCATTGTGTGATTGTGAACGGATACTGAATGTGTGACCTGCAATGTAAAACTAGAAAAGTTCAGGTCCATTTACCATTGCTATAGCTTCCTCCATGCTAATCTCTTCAAAAGCAGCCATTGCTTACAGTTTTTCAGTACAAATAAACCACACCTATAGCTACCACCTTGTTCTGTTCCAATGACTCTGATTGGTCCAGTCATTCTCTAACCGGACACAAACATTTCAGATGGAAGCTTTGCAGGATGGATCAGCCTGATGATAGACATAGAATCTGGGCATGCATCGACTTTGCAGGGTTAACAAAATAACTCTGTACCATCTTACTTTTTTGGCTACCTTCTGTTGGGGTACCAAACAATCCTATGCAACCCTAAATGGTGGAGCTAGACTCGGTGCAGTCTGCTGATAGTCAAAAGATTCTTCACTTCCCATGCAATGGCGGCATTGGACAAAAGCCCAAAATTTAATAATAATTATGTTTTTTTAAGCCGAACATCTTAAAACAACCTAATGATAAACATGCTTGTCATCAAGATAATTTGTGGGGCCTATTGCCTTTGTTTGGATAGGATGGCTGATGAGAGACAGGTATCATGGGAAGAAAAGTGGTGGACTGCAGCCTGCTCAACCAACAAAGCTAAACCACAGCCCCTAAAAAACTTTTTTAGGAAACAATGATACCATTTAACTCATACAATAACTCTTGCAGGGTACTTGTTAGACTGAAATGACAATTCAAGATGAAACGTTATAAGGGATTCATAATGTGTCGTTTGCAGATGAGCTGGTTTTATTTTTGTTGGTGTCTAATAGACAATGAAGCTGAAATGGTTCCAAATAAAGGACCATTTGGTGGCCAAAACACCAGCTCGTTTTACTGAGTTGAGCCAAATTATCCGGATCTCCTGTATCTCCAGTTCGTGTAATATCTATTTGACCAATCCAGTGGGGATGAAGGCATCCTAAACAACTTTCATATACAGCCTGGGCTATCAGATATCACATAATTTGATTACACATTGAGGTGCATCCACACAAAGCATTGAAGGTTACCACTTGGTATCTTTATACCTAAAACTGATTTAAATCTCTGTTAATACACTGTGCAAACAAGATCATTATCAGATATATGAAGTCCCTTTGAAACAAAGTGACGTGTATAACAAAGTCACAGAAATTGCAGGCTTGTTGAGCCCAAACATAGTGAGATCTTTCCGTTGTGTGTCTTGTTGCAGGTACAGTTTATTTATCCAGCTTTAAACAGAGGTCACATTTGAGAGGTAGTAAGGCAGAGCAGATATAGTGTATGATGTTTTTCCCATCTGAAGGGTGGACTGGATGTGCTGGCTGAGGCTGAGGCAGGGGAAATCCATGGCAATAAGAAAGACAAAAATAATAAACCACAATGGGTATGGGCTGCTTTCACAGTTAGTTTAATACAGCCTTATATCATTTTGTTTTATTTTATTATCATTTTGGTGGAAAATTAATAAAAAAGTCATAAAGGATGGAAAGTGGGTTTATAAAACAGAAGACACAGCATGAGGAAAAAGAAGTAAAACACAAGGACAGAAGAGGAAAAGATAATTTTAGAGATTAGAAAAGATCAGGGACAGGAACAAGAGAAGGAAGGCAATCCTAACCAGAGCTCCTCCAAATGGCATCTTTCTGCTGTTGGAGTGGACGGCTGCCAGTCTCTGCACGTGTGTGGCTTCTGTGACCACTTTAAAACATATTCACTGCTTAGCTCGCTCACTTTTTCCTCTGAGCAGTGTGCAATGAAAGCCTGACCACATATTTACAATTCTGAAGGGTCCCACCCATTTAACAATCCATCCTTAAACACAAGAGAGGGAACTCTGACACGAGGGTTCACCATTGTGGCACTGAAGACAGCTCCCATCATGCATCTGTCTTAGATTAGCAATCAGGCCATTGGTGTTATTTTTGCAGATACACCCATTAGATACGAAAAGGAAGTGAGGATAGAAAATATGAACGTACTGATGAGTTTTTCTTCTGCTGGAAGACTGAATTTAAACACTTTTACATCCGAATTAAGGGAAAATAAATATGTAAACCAGTGAAAAGCAAAGATTTAGCAAATCATACAGCACAAGTTTCATGACATGAAAAGTCTGCAGGGAAAGGAAGAGCTTCTGCAGCATATTGGCTCAATATTTTTGCGTTTAAAATTCGCAATTTATCTTTCAAGCAGTGTGGCCAAACTTTGGTAAACCACAGGCAATGTTCTTTCTCCAAGTCTTAGCCATGCTAGGGTTATATGAGGCTGCATGAAACACACATATACAGAGTATGCAAACACTCATACACTGCTGGTCATGTGGAACCTCCGTGGTGTTTGTGTGTGTGTGATAATGAGAGCTGCTGACACACTCAGCACACACTCATTTTATGGTAGAATGAGATTTGTGGGAGCAGAGCTGTGACTTGAATATCATAAAATCCTCCAAAAGCCTGTGTGGAAAATTGAAAATTACCACATTTAAGCTCCCGCCAATTATTTATCACGTGAAAAAGCCTGAAATGGGAAATTTAGAAATAATCATAGGTATGATATTTCAATCTCTGTATGAGTGCATACATCAAATGGATTTGAGAAAATTCCTTGAAATCTGTGTTAGCTGTTTTCTTTGGTGCAGCACATCCTGATTACTTTGGTTTCACTTCTTCTTTGAATTCTTCACAACAAATGGGGGTTTTGGCCAGAGAAGTAGGAAAGAAGTAGAACTTAGAAGCAGGCTTCAATGAAAATTAAGCGAACAGATTGCATTTAAACACTTGTTAGCTTGATTTAAATGTGATTAATAGGAAAGCTGAGATGCAAAAGTGGTGAAACAGAAAGCAAGGCACAGAGAGAGAAAAGAATCAGAGGGAGAATCCCACTAATGACCAACAGATGTAGGAGACGAGTCACAGAGACCTCAGCTCAGTTTTATACTCCAAGCTGTCAGCAACACACACAAATGAACACACACACCAGGGAAATCGAACACATGCTTCTTTCCTCTGCTACTGAGTTGCAAAGGAAGGAACTATAGCCTCTTTAGTTTTTAGACTATTTCACCATCTAACGTCCATTTCAGACTGGGTGCGTGGCAGCTGCATATTGGAAGTGTCATGGTTCAGTTTTCATTTAGGCTTGCATGTTTAACAAGTCAAGGCTTTTGGACTGCCTGTGTAAGTTCACCACCTACATGTGGATATGAAGCATGAGGGATCAAAAGAATAGAAGGCTCGTCTATTTTTCCACGTCTCTTTACCATGCACATGTCTCTCAGCCAAGATACAGAAGGGTGTATCTGCAGGCTGACGGGCAGCAGTTTCAGGACCCTGCTTGCACACATGCTTGTTGTTTACGAGCATTTTTTTAAATACAGATTGCTAGCAATTGCTATTGCGAATATTCACAACAGCAATGCACGACAATCACACAGCAAAATCACCAGTGTTAGATTAACACTGAGTGTTACTAGAAAAGTGTTCATGTCCACACTTTTGAGTGTTAATTTAGCACTTTTTTAACATGAGTTACTGAACATGTGTTACTCCAACACTGTATGGTGTGAAAAATTTACACTGGTGAACACCGAATAATGTTGATAACACTCTACACTAGTGTCAATGTTAAAAAAATTATCTCTATTATTCATTGTATACCAGGGTTAGCAGATAGAATACATTTATACATGTTTGTTGATGACCCTCATGAAGGCCACAAGCTGAAACTTGACAGTCTATTGTTTTCTAAACTTTAACTGTTGCTAGAGTTTTTGTTTCCACAATGGTAAAATGTGAACCTTGCAAAGCAGATGGATTCACCCATTTCTGTGTTTCTCACTGGCAAATCCATCTTGCAAAGCTCCTGTCTGAGCTGTTTTGGCCTGGTTACAAACTGACGGGACCAATCAGTGTCAAGGGTCAGTACTTTCTGGCGCAGCAGAGTCGTGACGTAAGCGAGCAGCAGCAAGAGGCCGTTGCAGATATGGCGGAAGACATTAGTGTGGATGCTGGTAAAGCACCAGTTTTATCAGAACTTGATGACATTTCTTGGTTAAAAGAAGAACAAAGAACAGCATTGAGCTGTTTTCTTTTGAAAAACAACAAAAGTTGTGTACTGACATGTCTACAGTCGCCATGGTTCGTGTTATACAGTTCTTCATGGAGTTTACGCCTCGGTAGCGGCTACGTCACATGTTTTGTTGTTCTGATTGGCCTGTAGAGATGTGACAGAACGTTCATCCAATCACCCTCCGAGTTTTTTTCCAATGCTCTGCCCTTTCCTAAACGCTGTCTATGAGTGGTTTTCCAGATGGATGTGTGTAACACATCCATCTGACATGTCAGGTTAGTTAAATGTTACACAGAGGATATAAACAGTGTGGTTACACTTCCAGTTTGTAGATTTCAAAGTAAAAGCAGTTTAGCATTTCTTTGGAGAAATCCAACTCCTTTGCTCCAAATGTTTCAGCTGTATTATGAATCAAGCCATTTGTAGTGACATTAACTGAGGTAAAACAACATGCAGCACAAACATGTGGCATGAATGCAGTGATGGAACAAACTAGAGTGTACATGCATGGCAGTCATATGCAGCAAACATGTGCCCAGTCTGAAGCAAGCACTACATTTTATCATATTCAAGCATGAGCTTTATCAGCTTACACAGAGCATGGTAGCAATGACCACATGAAAATGCTCTGCAGGATTTTGCCATGATTAGTTAAATCTAGGTTGAAAAGGATATGGAATTCACTGACATCATTTTTTTAGCCTGCACTATGGTGAAGTGGGTAGCGCTGTTGCCTTATCACTAGAAGGTTTATGGTTCCAGTCCCAGCTGAAGAGGTACTTCTGTGGATTTTGCAAACTCTTGCCATGTGTGCCTGGGTTGTATCTGCTTCATTAGTCAGCCACTCAGAATGAGTTACTGAATGAATGAATAAATAACATGGTTGTAAGGTTAATTGGTGACTCTAACTTGCCCGTAGGTGTGTCAGTGCGGTCACTGATGATCAGTCCAGGGCGTACCCTGCCGATTGTCAAATGGCATCTGGGATTGGCACAACCCTGGATGACTAAAATGTTATGGATATTGTATGGGTATTTCTATGTTTTTCCTCACGTTTTTTATAAAGTCCTGAGATTTTTTGAAATTAAGGTTTGTACATACACTTGTGTGTCCCTTCAATGAATCCTGGCTGTAACCTAAACCCAAACTGTATTCGTTTTCACACACGTTTCCTCAGATGTCTGAAACTGGACCTATTTAAGATAAAAGTTCAAAAACAAAGACATAAATCCTTCTCTCCTCCACATCATTTTCTTCACTTCTCATATGATTTCAGTCAGATTTGTTTGCCTCATTTTGGACCTGATATATTGTTCAGCCAACATGGAAATTCATATAATTAATAACACATGTGAATATGCATGAAACTGTTGTCCTTTATTTTATTGCGGCGGGTGTGCTGAGGTTACAGAAGGGAGGCTGCAGGCGACATATTTAATGTCTTCGGGAGTAGTCACGTTAGCCAAACTGACTGCAGCAACTTGGCGTTAATGGCCTTGTGGTTTCATTTACACAGAAAGTAGGACCGCATGCCTATTTATTTGCTGTATGAGACATATCAGCACTGCTGGAGGGTCAGTGATTAATCCCAGTCTGTGGTTGAAACCAGGTGTTCTTCTGAGGGAGGGATGGCTGATGCAGTCTGGTATTACCTCACAAATTAGGGGGGAAATTAAATAAAAGAGGAATCATTTTATGAAAGGTGCAACCATTTCAGGGCAGACGTTTTCATTAACTGCCCCTTTCAAGAAGAAGTTTGGCCTTTAGACTGAAAAATGGGAAATGAATGCATTGTCTGGTTTTAAAAGCTAAATCATTGTGAATGCAAGCAGCAGGGGATGCCTCTAGATCCAAGTCTTTTTATCCACAGGGATGATCATTCTCTAAATTATGATCCCATTTGAGAATAAAAGTCAAGGCAGGTAGGCTTTTAGGTATGGTTAGGGGTGTTTCTAGCTAAACTACAAGCCCAAGTCCAAGTTTGATGGCTTGAAGCGTACAAATGGTAACTTCTGGTGTAGAGGAGAGCAAAAAAATCAACAGTTCCTTGAAGTTCCACTTGAGACCAGTTGCAAAAGACCTAGTGGTCACATTTACGCCTACATTAAAATGCCCATTTTTTTCTTCAATATATTTTTGGGCTTTTTTTCCCTTTATTTATAGAGAAAGACAGGGAATAGAATCTGAAACAGGGATGAGAGAGTGGGAGAGAGACGTGCAGGAAAGGAGCCGAAGGCTGGATATGAACCCAGGCTGTCTGTTTACATGGGGTGCAACCTAACCACCAGGCCATCTGCACCCAAAACACCCTGAAAGCAGACATTAACATGTTACTTTGGTACAAAAATAAGTATTTGGTCCAAACAGCTCATGCATTTTTGATACAAATTAATGATTTGCTTTTAACTACTCGTACATGTCACTTACTCAAAAAATTCTGCAATGTGGATCCACTGATGCAGAATACGTAACCCATAGGGCAATGTGGAGGTGGAGATGTGACAGGAGTAGGCAACAGCAGCTGCGAGTTTTTCAGTCCACTATAATCCTCATCAGACTGAAATGTTATTGTCATTGCACAAGGATGTCTAACTAGCTGGTGACCAATTAATTCTGCTGTCAATGTTTAAATGTGTAAAAATAATGAAATTCAGATTGGTTTAAAAATTTAACAAGCAACCATGTAAGCTGGCAACTTTCAGTCCAGTGTGTCCATCCTTGTGTTAGTTTTTCATTTATGAAAATCCAAACAATGAAACATTTGATGGACTCTATTTTGTACCGCTGCCATCAAGATCACAGCTAACTTAAAATCACCAATTTGCACGGTTGCAAATTAAAGTGAAACACCGGAATGGTGTCAGTCTGAGCTAATCTGATATTGCTATTGATAACTGATTTTAATATAAAGTGAGTTCTGATCTCAGAATTCACAGTAACCTTCTCAAGTGCCACCATGTTTGTAGTCTACATTCCACACAGCAGGTACCTGTGTACCACCTGAGCCCTCTTTACGACTCTAGAGTCGGGGTGCACAGATACCCGATACCAGTATCGGGTATCTGTGCTGATATCAAGCCTCAATACTAGTACTTATAAAACATTGCATATACTATACATGGTATCACAAACAACACGCATGTTGTTAGTCTCTCATTGTGTGATTATGTAGTCAAAGTTGGAGCCATGTCTGCAGTTGATATTTTAACATTAATAAGGAGAGGAGAATGAAAACTATGCACTCAGAAATTTCATGTTTGCATGAAGCATGCACTCTAAACCTGAATTAGCTGACATTACTAATAAGCATGAGTAAACCGATTGCCTTAAACCACTTTAGTTTTTACACAAGCTGATACTAAAGACGTTTAGTTGTATTAACATAGAACCTTAATTTAATGCAGTAGGCATATTAAGTGTGTGTGTCATTAGTTGACATAAATGAAGTCTAAGTTGTATGAAATAACAATGCTAAGTTTAACTTCCATGAAAATATATTGTGGCGATCCAGGAAGCAGTCACCTGGAGCAGGGACTTCTGGGAGTGCTTTGTGTATAAGAATTTGTTCTTCTATTGTTATTATAATGTTCATGTCCATTGCAAAGTTGTAATTGTGCATGTTTACTTCATTAGTTTGTGTTTTAGTGAGAAGTGTTTTCTGAAGTGTGACACTATGAGTGAGGGGGTCAATGGTGCAGACCACCCTGTCTGTGTGTGACTGTATCTGTGGTTCAGAATAAATAATAGCTGTTCATGCTTCCTGTGCAAGAGCTTGTCAAACTCATTCAACTTGTCTGGGAGCCATTCCTTGTCACTGCTTGCCACAATATGAACCCAAAAAAGCACTCAGAAAACACAGATTTCCGCCATTAGCCCTATCTCCCAAAGTGAAGAGTCCTTTAAAAACATTCCTGGATCCAGGAAATCTACTTGTGACACAACAATGGTTAATTCCACTTCTTTTGTACAATCATTGGTAAAAAGGACAAATTAAAATGTAAATTTCTATTTCTCAGTTTAGCTAGAGCAACGCCTTATTTGACACGTCTGATACTAAGTGAATGGCATTTATCAAAAACAATGACCTGCTGCAGACTTTTTGTGCTAAACTACTGTGTACACCAAGTTCCAGAAGACTAACAAGTCCCACATGTTTGTTCTTTAGGGAGCTAACCAGGCACAAATCAGAGTGACTAATCCCTTTTTAGAGCTAAAAGCAGATACAGCAGACTGTTCCTGTGTTTATGATGATGTTTACAGAGCATTACTTTGATCCATCCTGTCAGTTAATGAAGAATGTGTTTAAAATCATCTAGGTTCAATGTGTCCTGTCCCATGGATGAGTAGTATTTGTTGATCAGAGCTGGCTTCTGATCAGTGTCTTAAATATCCTCTCAGTCTCCATTTCCTTTCTCCCCTCTGGACTCAGTTTTTTTTTCTGTGTCTTACTCATAAATATTCCAAGATGCTTCTTTATGATTTGGAAGGCTGCTCATGTTTTTAAAGATCCTAGAGGAGACGTCCTTATGTAACAAACAGATGTGATAATGAAAGGAACCACTTGCTGAAAGACTTAAAAGAATAATTCATAAGAAGAGCATTGAGGAGATTAAGAAGGATTTGTTGTTGCTATCAGGTTCAATGCATTAAATGAAACAATGCAATAAAATATATATATTAAGCTTTTTTTTCAAAGCATTATTGTGTAAGAATTGAGTTTTGTGCTTTGGTGACCACTGAGGGTCACTGAGTTCAACTTCATAGTCGTTCTTCATGCAAATGTGCTGTTGCGTCTACCATTCATAGTGAATGTACATTTCAGTGTTTACAGGCAGCGTTTGTTTTACTTCAAGTCTTAGTCTTTAGATTTCAGTTCTTATTAGTTTTCATCACATTTTAGTCATTTTCATTCTTTACAGTTTAGATTTAATTGATTAAAACTCTTCTACAGTACTTGCAAAGATGACAAACAGCTGTTTTAATGTTGGGCTTTATCTGCTGTAATTATAGGTCCATATCAACTGTAAATATTAGTCTATATTGGCCCTTAATGGCTTTAAAAATATCAACTGTGAATATTGTCCTGTATGTCTATATAGTAGCTGTAAATACTGGGGGATATTGGCCTTTATCAGCTAAAATTATGAGCCTTTATCAGTTGTAAATATTGGCATATATTGGGTTAATTGGCAGTAAACATTGCGCAATATCAGCTGTAAATGCTGACTTACAGTGATAGTATGAGTCTTAATTCTACTACCAGCAGCATGTACAGCTAAGTTTTTTCACCTGGTTACTTCATTTTGGCTTACTTTGTACAAAATCTACCCCACACACGAGTCACAGATTTAACCTTCCTACAGCTCTTGGTGTCTCTGTCACACTGTTTTGCACAGGAATACACACATACACTCTCTCTCACCTCATCTCTGCTTGTGTTTTGATGGATTATTTGCATTGTGTGGATTGTAATATTTTATAAGAAAGCCCATGACTAACATCTAATCCCATTAGTCTCCTGGTACAAACCAAACTTACATTCACAGTAGAAGCTGGAGTGTTGATAGCTACTGTGTTAAACCTGCAGATTTGATAACTCTCAAAGTGTCATTTTAACTTCATTCTGAGCTGAATGGCCTCCAATGTTGGAGTTAGTTGACAGGGTTAATCTATTCAAAATCAGTTCAGCAAAGTAGAGTCAAACCCTGGTTCACAACCTAACTCATCATGCCATTGGGCAGAGTGTCTAGATGTGTGCATCATTGTTGTTTATGTCAAACATGTGCACCATGAGTGGAGTTGTCCCTTACATTGGTCACTTCCTGCCTGTGGCAGGGAATGGTCTGTCATAAAGGATAGACCGTTGACTTTCAACTCAGCGTGTATTCTACCTCTTTGTCTCTTTCCACCATTTTTGTCATAAGTCACCTGACTTTGCCACAGGTGTTCAATGTGAGGAGGCGGTTTTTATTAACTATGAAAAATGCACTGCTCTGTGTCAGTAATTTAAGTTATGAAAAGCTACAATTTACACCCAGGAAATAACACAATATTGTGTTAAAAGCACACTTTAACATGTTAAAGAAGTATTAAACATTAAAGGGATGAGAGAGTTCTCACCAGGACTGGTGAAAATTGCGTTAGCTCAGAAAAACTGTTAAATTTCACTCTGCTATGGGAGTTAATTAACGCTGGTGATTTTGTTGTGTTTAGACAGCATTTTGATCATAAAGTTCTATTTGTAGCCTGTCTTAGTCTTGGCTTAAAGATTGTTAACTGAAATTTTGAGTCACTTGAGTTGACAAAGTAAATACTGATGCATTTGTGGACAAGTACAGGGTGCAAAGTTGGCAAAGATGTTTGAAAAGCCACACAAAATGTTGAATGAAATTGTGCAATATTAATAGCAAATTTTGCATAAATATGGCTTTTCTAGAGTTTAAAGTCATTTGCTTGCCAATCATTGCTGGTGACCTTAATGCATATTACTCATTCATCTTTCAGGCTAAAGTTGAACTTGCACTCCACTGTTGGACCAAGCTCTAGCCAACATGTGAAAGCCTGTCAGATATTTACTGTGGTTTGGCTTCTTCCTTATTCTCTCTTTTTCTCTTCTTAGCTTCTGCTCTCACCGTCTTCTGTCTCTTTGACTCAGCCATTGTACCAAAAAGTACTGTGGGCTAACTGGCTTCTTTTTAGCTAAAGTTTGGTGTGTGAACTAGTATTAGAAAGCCATCTATTTCTGATGTGAAAGAAGCAAAGCCTGCTGATATAGTTAGATTTTGCAGAGAGCAGGTGACGATGGTACTCTGTGGAAAGGGGATGACACCATTCTCCCATGCTGGCATTACTGTACAACTACATCAGCTTTAAAGCTACTGTTTTAAGGTGGAAAAGTAAAAAAAAAAATGACATGAATTGCCTGACTTATTGTGTCTTATGTGTGTGGTCAAGATTTTTTTTTTTTTTTTTTTTTTTTTTACTGAAGATAGAGACTTTAAGGAGAAGTAAATGTGTCTTATTCCTCTTTTTAACTGAGTCCGTCCATCTTTTCCTCTCCACCTTCCTCCCTCTAGCTCTTTTAGTGCTCCTCAAAGTTTAAACAGCTTTGTTTTTTTCCCCTTGACACGTTGGCTCTAAGAGGAGGGGAGGAGAGGAGAGGAGGGAGGGGAAGGAAAGTAAGGGGTGGAAGGAGAACAGCTGAGCCAAAACAGAGGGAAATGACAGTTTGTTTGGCCTGGGCAGCCTATTACTGTGAAAACTTCAATCTTCCTCTTACTTGGCTGACTACCTGTAACCTCAAGCAGCGAGGGCAGAGAGAGAGAGAGGGCTCAGAGGCTCAGGGTCTGATTATATTCATGGACTAACTTGCATATTTGACCCAATTTTGCACCATAAATAGAATAAAGTACCAGGTTCTGCTTAAAATAGGCCCTGCACAGTATTTCCATAAACTTAAGTATTAAAATAGGAGACAGACAGCTTCAAATAGGGCAGAATTTATAGAATGAGACTCAGCAGATGTTTTAGGGTTTATTTATTAAGAAAAAGGGAAAGACTGAAGAGTAACTAAACCCCGAAGACTACTTTTTCAGCTGAAAAAATATGTACATTGGTATTTATTAGATTTATTGATCAGTTAGGATCCAAATCTCATCATTTTAGTACATTTTTTCAATTCTACATTTTATACCAGAAAAATGAGGGTGGCTGGGCTCAGCCTTGGAGACAGGGTGAGGAACTCAGACATCCAGAGGGATCTCGAGGGTGAGCCACTGTTCCTTTACCTTAAAAGGAGCCAGTTGAGGTGGTTTGGGCATCTGATCAGGATGCCTCCTGATGGAAATGTTGCTGGGGTGAGGGATGTCTGGATGGACTTATTCAGCCTGCTGCCACCCTGACCAGCCCCCAGATAAGTGGAAGATTGGATGGATGAATGATGTATGGATGTATGGACGGACGGATGGATGGATGGACGGACGGACGGACGGACGGACGGACGGACGGACGGGCGGACAGACGGACGAACGGATGGATGGATGGATGGATGGATGGATGGATGGATGGATGGATGATGGATGGATGGATGGACCTACTGTACAAATAAGCACACACATGGGGCATCAAACCGTGTTACTGATGTGAAAGCAGACCAGCAGGTAGAGGAGAGGGGGGAACAATCATGCTCTGGCATGGTAAAATAATCTGACCTTGTATGAGAACACGCTTTGACTCATTCAGAAAAAAATCAAATTTCAAACATTTTTTTAAGCGGTAACAGATCACTGTGTAGGTGGTCTTGTTGTTTCCTGTCAGCCAGCTGTGATTGGACATCTTGAGTTTGACGTGTTGGTCTAAAGCAGGAACAGGACTCTTTATTATCCTCAGCCGAGGCTGGCATCAGATTAGAATGAAAAAAATGTTTTTAAAAATATGGGCTCTAGGTTTTGTTTCAGTGAGTCATTTAGACATTTTTATTGCATCGACATGGATGTATTCTTTGTAATCTCTGGGCTATGTTAATAACAGCTGTTGGCTCTCTGATAAATGTGAGGTGATTTCCCATGTTGCCCTGGCAACCCTAGAAATCACCACCTGTGTCATGACAGTGTGTGAGTGTGTGTTAGACTGTCTGACAGACTCCTTTGCGCTGCTTTGTGTCTGGAATGAATGAGCTCTCAATTGCTCTTCAATAGCTCCGCAATTCAGCCCAGTACTGCCGATAGAAAGCCTTTGTTCTCCTATCAGAATTTGAACATTGTCTTTAAATTTTAGAGGCGTTTAAATCTGAAGCATGTTCAGCTTTCCTGCTTTGGAGCCAATTGGCATCATAAACTTACTTTTATGTAAGAGGTAAAACGTAGGGCATTTGCTGGTCAGTGGAAGTTAATTTTGTTTTGTCTGCTGTGATTTTATTGTTGTAGAATCAGCAGGGAAAACTTTAAAGATGATTTAATCACCTTGTTTCATCAAGCTGAGACACTCTGTATAAATTCTGCTTTCTGAATCAAACCGTTGGGCAAAAAGACAATTAAAAACCTCAAATCAGTTTGCAACAGTCTGCTGGTGTGTTCTGGTGTCCAGATTTTACCAAAGTCTCGAATTCCATTTTTCATCTCACCAGATCCTCTGCTGCAGACCTTATGTGACTGGCAAAGGATAAAGCACACAACAACAGATTTGTTGGGTATTGAATTCTGACTTTGATGCTCTTAATGAGAAAGATTCATTACTAATCTCATGAATCAGGCCATCATATTTCACTCTTCAAACAGGTTTAGAGCACTCGTGGGTAGCATGACCAGACTTTCAAAAACTCCAACCAGGGACACTGCAAACCCACATATTTGAGCTCATGCAGCCTGGTGGATATTTTACCGTTGTATGTGACAAAAGTAAAAAAGAATTGGGATGTTTACTGATAATATTCTAGGGCTCAGTATTTGAAATTCAAAGTATTTAAATGAGTGCGCTATCAAGTATTAAACCTGTCAAAAGTTGCCTTCCTTCATACCTAAACCAAATATTTACAACTGTTTCAAACTGTCAAAGTTCTCCAAGCGCTCCTCAATAACCTTTAAGATTTTTCAAGGCATGAATTTAGTCTTTAAGGATAACCTTTTCTATTTGTCTTCAGAATTTCTTGCCCTCTCTTTCAATATTATAAAATAAATGAACTGTAGGATTTACAAGAAACTGAATCCCAGACAAGCCCCAGTTGTAACACCCGGCCAAAAGACAATGACAAATCACATGTGAAAAACTAAATATTTGACTATTTACATTAAAATTTAGATAGTCAAATAAGCATTGTAAATTGATGTATGAGTTTCTGGGTTATAAATTCAAACTTCAGAAACACGGAGCATGGCTTTCTCTGTGCTTCTCCTAACTCCAAACAATGAGGAAGTGGGGCCTGCTTTTTTGGATTGGGAACACCAAATCAGTGATGACACCGCCACGCCTACTGACACATGGGACACACAAGTACTACAAGCAACCAGTGGGATCATCACAGCACTGTTATTCACCTTTTAGTACTTAAGTTTTAAGTTATTAGATCAAGCTGTAATGGTTACGGGACTTCTTGTCTGTTTGAGGTTGGTTTGATGTCTGTAACAACTTAATGTAAGCTGTTTTAATTTGCTCTCGCTTTGGCTAGAGCTAAAATGGTCTTTTTGATGAAGGTCAAAGGTCTAATTCTCCCCAAATGGTTGGTTAGTATCTCTGTGTTCTAACCCATAATAGTCAGTGATGATAATTGGTGGACTAGCTGCAGAAAAAAAGCAAGTTGAACTTCAACATCACCGCTGGAGTTTTCAATCTCAAAAGGCAGACTGACAGAGATCCCTGGTTGGATTCATGCTTGAGTTATCTCTACTTTTGCTGCATGTTTGAACAAAAACAATTGGCTGTGATTATTTTACGGAAACTGTTGAAAGATCCTGTTATCTTAGGAGCTGTCACAGGTTGGTTGGATCACCTGCACAGTTGTTGGTGGATCAGAGATTGAGTGCTGAGATGAAAGACGGTCCATGTGTCGTACAGGCGGCACATGTCAGTGTTTACCCTGACGCTGCCCTGCAGGCTGCACATGGACAGGACTGAGGTCCAGGAAGAATGGTTTGATTTAAATTTAGAACAACAAAAGGGAAAAATACTGCAACTAATTTGGAGTAAAAGTTCAAAAAGAGGGTAGGAATCAGACATTAAAACATGGACGCTGTCTCAGTAATGTCACCCAGTCCTGGCCAGAGAAGATCACTGGTGTGAGAAACGTGTCAAGGATGTCAAGCTGGAAAAACTATCTTTGAACAGAGGTGGTGGATGAAGACACTTCTTATCTGCTACATATAAGGCAGCCTTGGATTCTTTTCAACAGCAATGAAAACAATGCTTTTACGCTGGATCACAGGACCTAACATCATGCAGCCATCATCCATCTCTTCTCTTTGTCAGTGTGATTGTGTTATGGTTTACAGGATGGGCTATGTAAACACCTCAAATCAACTAGTCAGTCAACCAGTTGTCAAGGCCGGCTGGTCCTGACGTTAATCTAACTTTACATTTACTTTAGTTGCCATGTCTGTGTTTGTTGTGCTTCCTCTGGCGGTCAGCTTTCTTCCTGATTGGCTTTCGCTCCATGCTACACAATCAACCTGCTCATACCTGCTTGGCTGTCCTTGGTGTTCCCCCCATACAACAAGATTTTCTGATCATAAATACTGAAAATGTGTAATATTTACAAAGTCATGTCAGAGCAGCTCTGATTGTCAAGCAGGTTAGAGGGGGAAAACCACTTCACCAAGGTTATTATAGTTGAATAAAACTAACTATATAAAGAAAAACTAATGTGTTTAATCATTGCAGTTAACTGAAACTAAATAAACACTTAAGCTTTGAGAAAAACAAAAGTAAAATGGAGAGTAAAATGGCCTGAAAAACTTCACACAATGGTTCATTTTAGGTCTTGAGTTGTATTCAAGTATCAAATTTCAATGTTAAAATTAAAAGTGAAAAGTAGCCTGTTTAAATGTAGTTTTTAAAACTGTGTGATGTTTACTATTTCTGATGCTTTCAGGCCTCGTTCCTGACAGATATCCCTCATCGCTGAAAAAAACTAAACGTAACACCAAAACTAATAAAAACTAAACTTGAATTAAGCATTTTTGCTAAATAAAAACTAACTTTAACTCAAAATCAAGCATTAAAAAAGTAAAAACTAAACTAAATTTTAAAAAATCAAAAGTTAAAACTGAGTAAAATAAAAACTAATGATGAATCCCAAACTATTACTACCTTGCTCTTCACACACCACAGAAAATTCCAGCAAGATAATCTTTAATCTGATAATCTGGCCTTTGCTGACTTTGGTCAGTGAAGAGGGATCTGACCCAAATTTGCACCATTATCTTGTAGTGTGTGCCCCACTTTTTGAGCTCTCTTATGGCTGAGATGCTTTATGAATTCCTCATCTTATCTTTAAATGAAGAAAATGTCCTAATTCTAATAATTTCCTCAGGATTGTATAACTACGGTAGCTCTTACTTGTGAAGCTTTGTGAATACAGCACCACATTTATTGGAAAGACTAAAGAAACTGTACAGAAACAAGAAGTAATTAGCACTCATGAACTTAACTATTAAGATGGCAGAAATGACATAAAAAGCATTAAAATGTCAGTGGTGCTTTCTGCAAAAACTCCTAAATGAGACAAGAAACCACGGAAAGAACCTGTCTGTGTTTTCAGTGGTAAGACAATGATTTGACAGCTATTTTTAATTGTAGTCTTTAGATTAAGTTTCTTTAAGTTTTAGAGTCATTTTAGTCACCCTTTATAGTTTTAATCTAGTTTTGGTCCATAAAAACTCATAACATTTTATTCTTAACCTTTAGTCCAAGCATTTATTCTCTTGCCTGAACCATGGTGGTGTATTCTATGCACCCTGCCAAACCTAGGGTCCCTGCTTTCTACAGCTGAGAGGCAGAAGCTACAGACAGCTACATCGTATTTTAAAGGGATATTTCAGAATTTTAAAGTTGGGTGATATGAGGTACTTCACGATAGTAGTGGCATTAGCCTCCAGTGATTTCTGTAAAAGTTGAACATTTCTGTGAGAGTTGTTATTATGAGCTCAGAGAGATCCGCGACATAATGGCTATTGATGGGAACGTTCTATCCGTGTAGTTTAACAAGTTTTACGTAGAAATGGGCCAATATGTTGGCTCGCTTTTACACTGTGTTGAAAATGTACAAAGCACTTCAATTCCCCCCAAAAAACCCCTCTGTGTCAGGCACTAATTTACAATGCAGCTTTCAGGATTCTGCACACTGATCCTCTGATCATGGGTTCTCATTTTCCTCACCTACACCCACAGGTAACTCAGGATCTCTCCTGCTCAAAACTTTTAAATGAAGTTTCTCTGCTCTCTCTCTACCGGTCAGCTGACTCTCCAACTGTATAAGTTCTTCTTTGGTTTGGTTTGGTCTTCCAGTTCGTACAAATATCCATCCCAAATATCCAGAGTGAACAGCACATCATCATCACTCAAGTCAAAAACGCTCATTTAAAAATCCCAAAATATCCCTCTAACAGATTTACCAACACTGAAGAAATATCATGGATTTTGATTGTCCGACCAAAACAAAATGACATTTTAGTTCAGTTTTAGTCATCCTGATGGAAACTCAACTTACTTTTAGTCAGTTTAGTCATCAGAGATGTATTTTTGTCTAGTCTTCCTCACGTAATAAAAGGCTCTGTGAACCTTTTAGTCGAAGGTTTAGTCAACAAAATTAACACTGCAGTAAGAGTGCTCCAATCCAAGGAATAAGCTTAACACACCTGGTCTCAATCAGAGTTGGTCAGTCTCTCTCGTGCATACACACCTGGCTGTGCAGAGAAATGATTTCCTCAGTTGTTTGGCTGTAATCATGTTTATTTCTACTGTCAAAAATAACATTTTTACTTGGCTGATCATGGACTTCCTTGGTTTTTGCAGTCAGTCTAAATTGGATGCTAAACAGGCTGTGGCTTAGGAGGAATGTGTTATAAATGGACTGAATGTTTGTTTCTTTATATGATGCTTCATCATTTTATCATTTATCAAGTTTATGTGATTCCTGTTCCACTCCTTCATCATCATTCCTCCACACTTTAGACTGTAAGGACTACCTTTAAGAATATGGAACAAGCGCTCTATGGGTGGTCTTAATAGGAAGTACAGCATAACCATCATGGCAGTGTTGGCACCAGCCAGAGATAAATAAGAAGATGAATCCTTAATATGATGAACTTTAAATTGCTACTTAGATGCACTCCACCCTCAGGTCATCCTCCTTTCTCCAAAAGGTTTTCATTCATTCATTCATTGCCCTTTCTTCCTCCATTTTCCTGTCTTCAATTACCCGCTGATGGAGGGGATTTCTGGCCCGCCAGACACAGACGACTCTCAGTACCCTTCAGAAATCTGTGTGTGAGCAGGAATAAATGTTTGTGTACGAGCAGCTGTTTGGGAGCACAAATTTAAAAGTGAATTTCCAATTATGGCGAAGCTGAAAGTGCTTCATAACCACTTGTGTAATCTACTGCAGCAGTAATGATCACAGGCTGAGTGTTTGATGATCGTCTGGAGTGTGAGTGTGTTTTGTTTCTCTGCATGTCTGGCAGAGAGGAGCGAGCAGCTGCATATTTTGCATGCCTCACTTTGGGAAAGTGATTTTAAGTGAAGGTTGACGTGGTCTGTACTTATAGGTTTTGTTGATAGTGTGTTGTGCAAAGGGGGTTAAACTAGGCACTCATTTCTTCTCACCGCTGTGATAAATCTCTGATGTGTTGTTTTGACACATTTTAAAACTGAAGACCCAAAAGAATGAGACAAAGTCTGTCCCCGTCTTTTAAATATCCACACTGATACCCATTGCAGACTGTGCCATACAAATGCCCTGATTAGAGGTTTAAACTGAAATAAGAGCTTTAAACCACTTTAAAAATTAAGAATGACACTGTCTTTGTGCATCATACTTGAAGGTCATAGATCCTTAGTGGACTGCCTCATTATTTATTGAGCACACATGTCTATTTTCGCTCATTTATCTGGTCTAATTCATCTTTTTACCTAATTTGACCAAGGCAAGATCCATGAAGAATCTCTCTTTACACTCAGTCACTGTTTGAAAGAAAAAATGTGAATAACCAACAGTTCTAAATAGAGAAGCCAGCACTGAAGTGCTTTAAATCTACATTTTCTAGATAGCTTCTAACAAAAAGATGCTGGATAGTATAAGAGCCTGTGCCCACTAAGGATGGAGACGTACTTGCTATAAACTACATCATGGTTGCACACAAACAAGTCCACAATTATTTACATCACAATGCTGGGTTATTGTCCCTGCAAAGAAACAAACAATCCTGTGTAAGCAGCTGCTAAGTAAATTCTGTTTCATGTGTCAATTTTTAAACATGTATACACAATTTATAGATATAAGATAGGTGTTACAGTGCAAATTGGTGACTTTCAGTCAAATGAATCCATGGCTAAGTTTGTTTTAGTTAAGTTTTTCATTAAAAACATATCTAACAAATATTTTTTGATGTAATGATAAATAATGGTAAATGGTCTTGAGAGCGACTATCTGATTATTGGCCTGCTCAAAAAGCTTACATGTATTTACACTCATTTGCTCCACATTTATCCATCCATGCATCCATTTTCTACACTGTTTAACCCGTTTGGGGTCGCGGGAGACTGGAGCTTATCCAGCTGTCATTGGGCGAGAGGCAGGTTACACCTTAGACTGGTCGGCAGGACTGATATGTAGAGACAGTCAACCAGATATGCTCTCATTCACACCAACAGCAAATTTAAGCTCACCAATTGACCTGAGAGAAATCCAGAGTGCCCGGGGAGAACCCACGCATGCACAGGGAAAACAAAACAGAAAGGCCCTGGCCATGAAGCAACCAGGAACCTTTTAGAGCTATCTCATGTGCTGCTGTGCAGCCCAGAGTGACGAAGTTGGAGAAGTTAGTCTGCAGTTGAGTACGTCTGTCATGTGTCATGTTAAGTCGTGTCAATAAAGTTGCCTAAAGACAGTCATAGCCTCCTAATAATTCTACATAACAATACAACTCACATAGATCCTCCTTCTAATGAGGAGGACTTATAGTAGAGCTCTACTTTCTGCTTTTAATATAAAAAAGGTGACAACACAGCACCTCACAGAGAAAAATGTCAAGAACAAGGCCATGGTAGGTAACATTTCCTCCAGCATAAACTCTGCCATACAACTATTTATCTCAGCTTTTGTGGCTACCAATGTTGAAAAAAGAGCTCTGGCTGCCTGGTAGATTTGACACCTGACACATCAGTTGTCTTCAGCGTTGCATCATTGCCATTTAAAGGGGTGTTTGTTTTTTCTTATTTCTCTGTACTCCTGTTGTACACACACTGTTGCATTTTCTTGCCATAAAAAAACAAAGATTTTGTGAAATTAGCTATGCAGAAGGAGAGTTGGTCGCTTGTAGATTTTTGGAGCTAAAAAACCCCCAAGGTCAGTCCTGAATTGGTCCTGGTTTTGTATAAAAAAAAAGGGAACTTGCAAAAAAAAAAAAAAAAAAAAAACAGCATAATTAGCTGTCTTATAATATTTGATGCCTTAGGAAAATCTTTATAAAGTTTTTTTCCTCAATCATAGTTCAAGTGTTTAACCTTGTATCATGTTTGTTATATACATTTTGGTCTCATTGAAAATACATTATTGTATGCTTAAGGTGTGTGTGGTTCCTTTTGATTGATAAATTGACCATCAGATCAAGTAAAGGGTAGCAAAAGGAGTATAAACTCTTTTCCAAATAAGGTTACTCCTGGCCAAAACAATAAACAGAGTGACTCCTGCGAGCTAGCTCAGACAACTCAAGCACACTGGTTTCACACCTGATATACATCATAATCAAATCACAAACACACATCCTCCTAATTCAGCGTCTATGTAAATTGCGATTTCTGGTCTCTTTCTCTGCAATTGCAATTGCAATCTCCTCCCTGAATCAGTACTGCACTCTTACATTTCACCTTCCTCCACCCCAGCATCCACCTGCAGGCTCTGACTGGGGGTTTAAGATGTTACCTATCATTTCTCAAATTCTGCATTTGACATAAATATTTAAGGAGTTATGATGACAATCATGTAATGCTGATATAAAAAAAAGCTTGAACAATTTCAAACATGAGTTTACTGATTGGAATTAGTGTCTGCTGTCCACATGTCATTCAGTCTGAAGCTAACTGACCTGTTTCTGCTTCCATTTTAGGTCTGGATCTGGTTTTCTACAGTGTGAAAACCCTAAGGATGAAGAAGAAGAGTGTACCTGTGTTTAAAGCATAGCTAGGTATGGATTTTTTTCTTTCCATCTCTTTTTTGTATAATCTACATTAAATTTGATCCCTCCATGTTTCACAATCAAAGTTATCTAAGACGGGGGTGTCCAGACTTTGTCCACTGAGGGCAGCATACAGATATATACAAGGATGTTGGGGCCACTTTAATAACCCAAGGCGAGGAATATGACATTGATTAAGTCAGTAACAGAATAAAGGAGGAGCTGGGGTGGAGGAGGGTTGCAAGAGCAGCTTGCAGAAAGAATAGCAGAGCCTGCCCAGGCCAGAGCAGTTTGAATAAGGCAGCATGAGAGCAATTAGCCAATAGCATGCTTAGGGCAAATCAGCTGGTCGTCAGCTGATTAGGGCTTGCATTTGATCAGTTGATCAGGACAGAGCTTGACTCTGTGGCCTGCCTAAACTAACACTAAAAGCTTGATTTCATGGCTAATAAGGCAAGTACACAATAATTTCCAAGTTTTTGGGGATGCCAAGCAGATTTCATAGGGCCCTGTTTGGCCCTCGCTGCCACAGGCTTAACCCCTGGAATATTACTGGTACTGCTACATGCTGCTGAAACTCCTCAGAAAGTTAGAAAACAATTGTTATTATTTTGACTGCCAATATTTTTACCATGTACAGTGTTGTCTCAGTTTAGTCACAAAAAAATAGATCTATAGATTCTTCTGGTTGAGATGTTTGTTTACAGAATTGGCATGGTAGCACCATCATGTACTGAAACTGAAGTACATTACAGTCAAGCACAAGCTTAATGTTCAAATGTTGGCCATATTACGTGTTATTTCTAGAATTTGCTGCAGGCCAATAAAAATTGGACTGTGGGCAACATTTGGCCCATGGGCCATATTTTGGACACCCATGTCTTAAGAGGTCTCACAAAGAGTGGTGTTGACTGTAGTTATTGTTAAATTAGTAACAAAGCCTCATCATTAATCCATCATGAACAGATGCAACATTTATCAAAGTTGTGACAAGAAAAAACCCTTTAACTTTGAAGAAACCTGGAGCAGAACCATCAGACTTCATTTAACTGCTCGTTCTCTGAATCAGCAGCAGGATTAGTTCTTAAAGCCTCTCAGATAAGTCACATTCACTAAATCCACACTTTTCTACAATGATTAAGATGATTTCATTTCAGATTTAGTTTAAATGCATCTCCAGAACACAGCCTACTGTATTTCTGCAGCTGGCAGTGTTAGACAGTATTTATATTACATATTGTGACTTGTACGATCACCTGTGTGTGTCAGAGCCACTTATGTTCTCATGAAATCTGCTCGATGCTGAGCTTCTCCCAGATTTCCCCTGCGGGTGTATATGCACACTCTCACACTAATAACTACACAATGCGGTGTCTCAGCAGCCCCAGGGGAGGTGTGTGCATATTATTAATCCATGATGGTGCTGAGAGCAGCCTGTCTGCTTGGATCAGTGCCCATCAGGATCAGGAATCGTTTGGTTAGGTCTCCTTGCTGCTATCATGTCTCCAGCCTGCACAGCAGCATTGCAGCGAGTGTTGAGTAAAAAATGTCTTTCAAAATCCAAACATTTTGATGACACTTGTGTATTTTGACATTCTGTTGTGAATGTAGAAAAAAAACATCTGTCATTCACTATTAAACACTCCTGATCTTTTAATCCACTGTATCCACTCCTTTCAGTGCAGAATTACGCTTTACGCTACGATTTGTGAAACATAAAGTCAGAACATGAAACTGGAGCATTTTTCTTATTTTACTCTGTTTTCAAAGCTCAGGGCTGAAAAGAGATCTCTCTGACTCGGTCCTCTATTTTTTTTTTTTATTTAACCTTTATTTGACCAGGAGAACAACCTCACTGAGATTAAAAATCTCTTTTTCAAGAGTGTCCTGGCCAAGACAGCAGCAGCACAGTCAAAGTTACAGACAAAAAAAAAAAAAAACAAGTAAAAATACAAGTAAAATGTCAAACAACAGCACACTGAAAGAGAAAGCAGCAAGTAACTGTTTAAACCAGCTACGATCAAACATATCATTCAAAACATTTGCAGACAGATCTGACTGCCTCCAAGTCAACCAACCTCCTCTTAAAAGCTTCCAATGAGACCAGTTCACTAAGTTTTAGGTCTTTCTGTAAGTTATTCCAGGCAAAGGGAGCAGCAAAGCTTTAACCTCTTAACCATTTGCTGAATGTGAGGAGTAAAGGACAGGGAATCATCAATCAAAATGCCGAGGTATTTATAACATGAAACAAACTCGATCTGTGAACCCTGAGAAGTGGAGATTGATGGCAGGCTCAATGGCGTAGATTTATCATTCAATAGGAGCATGACTTTTGTTTTATCTGCATTTAAAACAAGCTTCAGGTCATAGAAATTTTGTTGAACAGCATTAAAAGCAAGTTGTAGCTGGGAAAGAGCTTCATTTGGAGTAGGGGCTGAGCAGCAGATTACGGTGTCATCCGCATAAAAGTGAAAATTGGCATTAGACACATAATGATTAATGTCATTTATGTAAATAATGTAAAGAAGTGGCCCCAGGACTGACCCTTGAGGCACTCCTTTGGAGACAGTAAGTGAGCCCGAAGTACAGCCAGATACCTGTACACACTGAGTTCTATCAGAAAGATGCAGACTCTATTCAAAAGGCTTACACCTACCATTCAGAACAAGTTAAATGGACCTGAGCTTGTGTGTTTTTTTTTTCTAGTCTTCTAGAAAAGCGTTACTCAAAGCAGACTACTCAAAGCACTTTTACATCCCATGACACACCTACCCATCCACACCCTTTCTCTTCACATTCACGCACTGATGACATTTACACACCACTGACAAAGCAATGGGAGCCAAGGACACATTGAACATGTGACGTCAGGAGCTTGGGATCGAACCCAAAACCAACTGGCTCTATCTACTGAGAAGCAGTCGCCCCTAGTTGCTCATTGTTTAAAAAAAATAAAGACAGTAATCTAATCTAAAGACAAGGCAAAATAGGCCTTATGGTCCATGGGTCTACAAGAGAGCTGGCCATTATTTCAGTCACCAATGTAAATTTTCCAGCAGACAATCACAAGCCCCTTAAATTTCTGGACAAACTGGCCCTGAAATCTTCCTGGCTGTTGTTGATGCACCACACAGTAGGAGATTTTAACTTTTGAATGGGAGACGGGTCTCAGGAGGCAAGACATGCTGTAGGGAACATGGTGTGTTTTTGGCCGGTGAAGCAATGATGCTGAAGTCACAGTTTTTGCCTTTGTATAAATGGTCAATTGAATGCCTCTGTGAGGTGAATAATTTCTGAATTGTGAGAATACAGTGGTTGGTAAACCCTGACACCAGTGTTGGTATATGCAACAAGAAGAGGTATTATTCAAAGTTAAATAATTTTTGAACCATAAATTGTAGCCACTTAACTTAATCTGTAACAGTAAATCCAATTTTAAATGTCGTTTCTCAACGTTTGTATTCATTTTTGATTGTTTCTGCTGCGAGCTTTTCATGCTAACCGCCATATCACATCAATGGTTTGTGACAGGCTGTGAAAAATCAATGGCAGGTTGTTCCATCGCCGTGCCATTCTGTGTTAAAGTGCACTTCTAACTGGGCAGATAATGCAGGAGACGTCCTGAGAGAAAGAGACACAGAGAGCCTGTGAGAGGAACTGCTTTGAATGATGACTCAAAAACAGCTAAAACAAAAAATCATGCATATGTGTATATATTTTGAAGTCTTTTTGTCACAGAATGATTATTTTTTTATTTTTCGGTCCCCAAGAGATGGGAGAATAAGTTTGAGCAGAGAAGTCTACTCCTGACTTTTTACTGTGTGTCACACATAAAAATCTATGACTTTTGATTTCTGTTTAGTCTTTATAGCCCCATAACTTAACAAAAAAAAAAAAAAAAAATCAAGTGACATTACTGCAGCATGGATATTCTGAAAGCCCAGGTTGTCCTGGAAAAAAAGATGTTTAGAGCTTGACTGTGCACCACAGGGTTGATGTCTTACAAGCTCTTTAAGACAATAGGTCCAGGCGAGACAAAATGGTTCAACAATAACTTGAAGGGAACATCTTCCATGAAAATAAAATGCAGAGGCTTCAATTCTGATGAATTTGGCAGAAATAGTGTGTGTTTATCACTGGACATTTAACTGGACTCTAGCAGAGAGCAGAAAGTAAAGGCTGCTGCTTTGAGAGAGACACAGCCACAGCCAGTTTATTTTAATAACCCAAGACTAAAGACAAGCAAGATATCAGTGAAAACACCTTCAGAAGGTAAGGATACTTATTACACTATGCTGGATTTAAGAGGCATTGAGACAAGTCACTCCAGCAAATAGCCTCCCCGAAATATTCACCCTTTCACTACAGTGTCAGAGTGCAGCTTCTGGTCTGTTTCAGAGCTGGAGAGGCTCACTCTCTTACGTTACTTTTAATAACTTGTTCCCCACCGTGGCCAGGAGGTTTGGCAAATTCACCCAAAACTGAATACAAATTCAGCATTTGGCTGAAAGCTAACATCCAATGAAGGGACAGTTAGCCAGCTAAATAACAGACTGTATTAAAATAAGGGGCTCAAAGCTTTCATATTGATGTACTTTTTCCTACATAGTGCTGTAAGGGACAAATTTATGCTTGCAGAAACTTAAAGTGTTCATGAGATATCTTGTTCAAAAGTAAGAGGTCAACACAAGTCCCAATGACCTTGTCCTTTGGCCAACAGCTTTCAAAATCAAATCAGTTCATCCCTGAGTCAGAGTGGACATTTATGCCAAGTTTGAAGAAAATTCCTCAGAGCATTCTTGAGTTATCACATTCACAAGAGTGGTCTGGAGGAACAACCCAGAAACATAATGCCTCTGGCCCCCAGCTATCACCAACATGGAAGCATGGAAATATTAACAGAATAAGTTCAAATGATTGGTGAAAAAAGAGTGGAACTGTGCTTGTTAAGTGACATGCTGGCACTGATGCATGTGTGGGCCTTTGAAAACTAAATTTGAGTGCTCTGTGTGCGGGCTGATGTTGAAAGCTCCTGTCTTTTAGTAGGTGATTTCCCTGTTTTTTGTCTTTCATCCGTCCTTACTGTGATCTGTGCAGGGTTTCCTCAGAAAAAGCAACAGAGTACCAAAAGCACAGGTTTGATTAAAGTGAAGCTCAGAATTACAGGGTCCAGTCTGTCTGGAAAACCAGCCCCTGCCTGCCTTTTCTAACTCTCTGATCCCCATCTTTATTAGATATGGAAGTTTAAAATTCTTATTTAAAATTGTCATGAGTGAATAACTGTATTAATACACGTATTCCTTTTTGACTGACTTGATCAATGTTCTTTGAAGTCCCCGTTATCGTGTGATCAGCCAGCTAGATGTAATAGTGGTGGGAACTAGTGCAGCAGTGTGCATTCCACTGAGAAACGCCGCTTGTTGCCTGTTGCAGAGAGACAAAGCTGTGGTCATGCAAGGTGCTGTAATCCACTCCGTGACCTTCAGAACCTGCTCCGAGGTGTATGTGTGTGTGTGACAATGTGTCACTAAAGTAATGCTTACACTTAAAGGTGGTCTGATCCGCCCGCTGACCCTCCAAGCCAGATGGTGTGTGACTACATGCCTGTGAGAGTGTGTGAGAGTGTGCGTCCCACCTCTGAGCCTCCTGGCACCACAGCCAATACCCCCACCCACACATACTGCCCTCCTGACACGACAGACCACCCCTCCCACCCTTCATCCTCCGTCCTTTCAGTTGGGTGTGATCACATCAAAGTGAAACAGGGAGGATTACAGGTTTCTGTGCCCCGAGGGTTCCCAGGCAAGACCTCTACCTCTCCAACTGTAACACTCCCTCACTCTTTTTGGTCCCTGTCACTCTACTGGGGCCCCCATAATCCTGCAGTGTCAGGAGGTCAGGGGACCGGGTCATGGACGACCAGTCAGGACACATATCATGCAGATGGATATAGATAGCTGAGCCTGAATGCTGAGACTTTAGGCAAGATTAGAGGAGTCTTGTTTTCCCTCTTTTTCCAATCTTTATAGACTTCACTTCTTTTCTGTTCCTTTGCCCAGTATCTTTATTTCCCACTTTGTTTTCTTGGTAAGATTTCTGGCCTTGCACACAAAGCATCACTTCATTATTTTAAGTAACTCTGAAAGTGAGCCATAACCCGCTGGAACTGTTTCTGCCTTGTGAGTTCAGACAACAACAGAGATTAAAGCAACATAGATAAAGATAACAGCATAAAAACAGAAGGTTTCTCTGCATTTCTGAGGTTAATTTGTTGTTCAGTTGGAGCCTTTTTGGCAGTCTCTGCAGGGTGTTTTATTTTGAAATTGACCTGTTGCTTCTTGTGTTTTGTCTAACTTACTGTCTGTGTTGATCTTCTTTGTCCAGCTTGATTGAAGCACAAGTGGTTTGGTGCAAATTTTAAGTAGAGTTGTATCTCTGAAGACAGGCCTGAGACAGTAATGTGTGCAGTGGAGAGGACTATTAAATAAAGGGAAAAAAGATGTTTTCGCTTTTCTCCCAACATACTACTGGAATTTTTTTTATCCATTCAAGCTCCACTATACAACCGTTCCCGCCTGTCAAGCTCAGGTTACTAATGGAGCTGCACATGCCTGTTATTTTATTTTGTCTGGTGGTGTTTAGTTGCACTGTAAGCTGGTATGGCTGCCACCAGTGTAGTGATTAGCTCGGATTTAGAAACAGTATAGTGGCAGTTTTATCAAGCTGGGCCACATTTCAAGACTAAAACAAAAGCAAAGAGCCACAATGAAAGTTTCCAGGGAACAGAAGCTTTTTCATTCCTCCTGGTTGGCTTCAGCTTGAGTTTTATCCACCAACAAGCTCCACAATTCATAAACTATTACAGCACCTGTCTGCTGAGCTCAGGTCACAACTGAAGCTGTGCATGCCTGATACCTCATTTTGGCCCGTAACGACAGATTAAAATTTCATCTAATCACTTTCTGTGGTTTTTCTGAAAAGTCCTGCCCTTCCCGAATGCTTTGCATGGGAGGTTTTCCAAATGAATATGTATTACACCCTATGCCATGGATATATAAAACAGTCCATCTGTCGTGTCAGGATGTTACATTTGCTCTAAGGTTAGGCAACCTGGTGGTTGCCAGTTTTGCTGCAAAGTGGCAAGTATATAACCTCATATTTTATGTTGTTAACATCATGTATTATATCACCTTGCAGCAAAATTAGCTATGTAACGGTACTGTCAGTTAAACAATCAACTTTTGCTGGCCTTCAGCTTCGTAACATTAGCTTGTCATCAACTTTTCAACTTTTTTTTGTTTGTCTATCAATGCGCAGTGTTAATTGTAGCCAAAGGCTGTAACAAAAACCATCAGCATTAACTTGGACAGCATAACAATAGCTAGTGTGGGTGAGCTAACAGGGTGGGGCTGAATGATTGGTCAGTTTATGCGCACAACACAAGACTAGAAGCTACTTTTACTTATGCAGTTAAAACAGTTTATAAACAGTTACAATGAAAATAACAGAGATATAGCGATGCACAGGTACAAGTGTCCATGATGACTGCTGGACCAAAAAGCACCGGGTGTTACAAAGCAACATGTCCCAACATTGGTTGGGACATGTTGCTGGTTCCCCTTCTGGGGCCCGGGACCCCCCTGAGGGGTCACCAGTGATTTTACATCAGGCAAAACCTCCTTTATCCAAAACCACCACTTCTGAGTGAATGAAAAAAAAATGCTGTATTTTTCAAATAATTTAACAGTGAATGGCAGAGTCAGCATCTTTTTGACACTTTTAATTGCTTTAGAATTTCTTTAACCCTTAGAGTTCCACTGGCTATTTTGCCATTTTGTCAATTTTCTTTTGATAAAATGAACCACTCAGAAAATGTATACCATGCTAATGTTTGGTGTAATCTTTTTCAGCACTATCTGACCTATAGGGCCTCCAAAAAACAGAACATCCCACAAAAATGGATTTTTTAAAAATTGTTATTTAAAACAGGATATTGTCATTTTTAAAAAGAAATTACAATATGCTGAAATTATGAAAAAATACCAGCGCCAGTCCTATACAGCATGGCCCACTGTCCCCTATGTGTAACATTAATTTTAATAGCAAATTAAAATGATCATATTTCCTGTTTTACTTAGCCTATTGGCATCAAACAAAAACTGAAAGAAAGCTTAAAGATTCTGCTTTCCACATGAAGTGATTGCAACAAAAAATGTGGCTTTGTTTTAATGCTGTCACGTGACAAAAGTAGCGCATGTTGAAATCACGTTGGTACACCCACTGACAGATGTGAATGATGAATAATAGCTCCGTTTATGGGAAAAAACAAAACATTAAAAATGGAGAAACAAGGTTTTGGCATGACGCCTGCGATTTGCACATTGCAGCAAAAGTCATGGTAAAAGCTCACTGCATACTTTACAAAGGTCTGTATAAGGAAAAATATGTTAACCTATTTTTTTTTAATTCATCAGTGAAACATCTAAAAAGAATGTGCGTAACTTTTTGATTGTTGGTCTTTGTACACGTACAGATAACTTGTACTGTACAAGGATTCACATTAGTAGAACAATCAGACTCATACACATAGACAGCAGCTGTGCCTACAGCTGGCAGACTGACCTCCGTATTTGAAATGATGCTAATGATCCACTTAGTGCTGGTATTTGTTTGATGTTGGAACAGTGAGTAACTCACACTGAGCTCTAAAAGTGCACACAAAAAAGGAAAGTTCTTGATTGTCTCTGTGGTATTTCATGCTGCTAATTTTACTGGCCCTGGCATCTACACACAATTGTTTCTGCATCTGTTCAGCAAATGTTCATAATGCAGTACATAAGATGTTGGCAGTTGCTACACTACCTCAATGTCACGCTAATTTGACTGCTATGGTTGACCTACTGTACATGCCCTTAAATCCTCTTTACTTATTCACTTTTGAAAACTCTTCTGGACTCTGCATCTGTTTAACATGATTTAAAGGCCATTCTTCATCAGCATGAAGTTATAATTCAATGTGCCTGTGAAGACCACAAAAAACAAGCTCAGAAGGATAAAGTTAATAAAACTCAGGTTTATGACATGAAAGCATTCCTCTTAGATAATCAGTTAGTTCCAGATTGACAGTTATTATTGGGTTAATAGATTTGGCACTAGCAAGAGCTGTTTTACCCCCAGAGTGGATTTCCTTGGGGTCCTCACCAGTAAGCAGGCATCTCTTTAGCTTTGCTTTTCCACTTTCATATCATCATTTGTGTCACAACTCAAGATTTTATCAACCAACCAGGCCATCTGCTCACCAGCCCTGTTAATATGTTTTAAAGAACAGAATCTCAGAGGACACACAAGTGGGAGATGACAGAGGCAGCTGGAGCAATATTCTGCTGGAAACACAATATAGACATCTGAAGTTTAGTTAGCTTGATGTTGAGGCAAAATAGAAATGGTACTTAATATGCTAACAGAAACAGTGACATGATGGCAGGAACTAACTTAAGATACTATGTATTGATTTAACGATACTGAGTAAAATAGTATCTCAAATATTGCTGTTCTTAGTATCTTAGCATCACAGGAGTCTGTTGGTGCCCTGTAGTCTGGATGAATTTCCTGCATATGTTCAGCAAATCCAGAGGATATGCCATGACATACTCATTTATTTACACCACAGGAGAGAAGGAAAGTGGGTGCTTGAGCTATAATGCTTGAGCTATAATACAAAAGACGATTTTCAGCTATTGCTATTTCCCTTGTAACTCAGAGGTTTGGCGGTTAATCCAGGCTCTGCTTCATTGGAGATATACAGCAGGTCTATTTTTGGTGCTGTCAAACTTTTGGAAACCATGCCAATCCACATAGAGCAGATGGATCCAAACAGCCGCTAAATGTGCAAACAACTTCAAAATACCACATAATGCACAGACTCCCGATCATTAACCATCATTATATCAATATTACGTCTCATCTTGCTGCACAAGCAAAAGGCCAGAGCTACTACAGTGCTATTGACGAAGAAAGTTAACTATTGAGGTAAAAAGCCACAGAATTTTACACGAAAAAACTGCTTTACTTCATAATGTACTTACCCATGATGGAAGCAATAAAATCATGGAATCATGTCAAAATGAACAGCAAATCAACCCTGAAAAGGAAAAATAATTCATTGTTGATATGCTTTCCTGCATGAACTTGGAGATCCCCCTGGTATCTGCCCTCTTGTTGCAAGCTGATCAGAGCTGTGCTAGACGTGCTTCCAGTGTGCAAGGACACTCGCCTCTGGTCAGAGCAAAACCATGGTGCTGTGGAGTGCAGCACAGCCATTGTATGTGGAAATTATGGGTCAGAAACAGGGATGAGATGGGGGTGACACCTGCAGGAAAGGAGTCACAGGCTGGACTGGAACCCTGGCTGCCTGCCTACATGGGGAGCAACCTAACCGCAAGGCCATCTGTGCCCCCAAAGTGATCGTTTGTATTTGATGAATAAATCTCTTACAGAGGACGACCGCCCTGTTAGTCCATTTATACCATCCTTCCATGATAGAAGTACATTAAGGCCATCATCTTCAATCCAGTGAAGGCCATAAATTCACAAAGCATGTCCTACAAAGGAGGTGATCACTGAAATGAGATCAGACTACAAAGAGCACTCCAACATCAGACGGTCAAGAGCAAACTGCAAACTTCTGACCCTCTCAACTTCATACCAGAGCACACATCAACAACTTGAAAACACAGCTTGAATCCAATATTTTGCTCAGAAATCATCTTCCAAATATAACACTCCACACCCAGAGCACTTGTGATAATATGTTCAGTTTAAAAGTCAATATTGTGTCATTAACTTCAATGAAGCATGACCTTCTTGAACTGAGGCTCTCATATTTTCATTTTATTCTTGGTGCTTTCTTTGAGGCGGCCTTCAAAAAGGATTTATTGCTGCATTAATATTAGACCAATATGACCTCGCATGCATTTGGACTGCAGGTATTTGAAAGACTTATTCTGGGGCCCTGACCTCAGTGTAAGGAGCCAGCTTCCAGTCAGACTGTATATTTCTGTCTAGTAACAGACAAAGAATGTAGCTGAGCTTCTTGGCAGCTCATTTGTTCAGGTTTGTGCTTCTGTTGCTGCTGAGATGAAAACAGTTTCCCTGGATAAATTATCCTCTGGAATATGTCAGAGCTATAGAAGCATGCTTGTAATAAAACAATAATGTTCCTGCAGGACTGATGTAATAAAGCCGAGGCATGTCTGTTTTTGGTGCTGATATTGTGCATTATACATACTGAGCATTACATAACACACAAGGCTAAGTTAATCATATTACAACACCAAAGGTCTTTTGTTCTATTGTTGTGAAACGTACAAAAAAGAACTACTTGTCACCTTAACAGTGCACTGACCTATACAGAAGAATGGATAATGCTCCCTATTTATAGCTATTATTCAGTTAAAATTCAAGATTTCTCTGCATTTTTTTTCTGTTCTTCTTCTGCTCAAAGTCAAAATGGAAAATGAAAAGGCAAAGTGAACAGGTTCATGTGTAAAAAAAAGTATCCTGAAGAAACTGGATGACATCATGACTGGGAAAAGTACTCGTATAAATAGTGTCGCTCAGAATAGTGGTACAGCGTTAGTGCTATCATGTGCACACATTACGTGTCATTACACAACAGGGAGCTCATGACAGAAAACAGTAGTAGCTCAATCACTTTATGAAAGCCGTGAGCTCAACATGATGTCACATATTACTTCATTTAAGGTGACAGTACTCACTCGGTTATGTATTTGAACATAAGGTTTTAGTATAACATAAGCTGGTAGTTTAGTCCTGATGATGACCTGGCTGGTTTGTAATATTTAACATGCTCTATCATGTAAACTGAAGGAAACCCCTTGACAAATGAATCATATATAAATATGCCTCAAGCAGTGTTGGAGCAATGCATTACATAGTCATCAGTAAAAGAAATATAACTTTTAGTTGCTAAGAGTAATGATACACTTAAGTTCTGCAACTGGAGTAATCAGTTAGTTCTTTACTTTTAATAAAAGTTAACAACAGTGTATTTCCAAATCCTTTTTGTAACTTATGCTTTCCCTAAGATTAATATCACTTAAGGGACCTGGGTTCGGACTGAGCACACTTAACCCCAAAGTCTGGTTCCTTTTGGTCAGTGATAATACAAGCATACTGTGCCTGGGCGATGGGCTCGAGTTCGCTTGAAGAGGGGGGCTTTGGGCATGATTCTTCTCTGCTCTGGCACAGTGTTAATTTCATTGACTAAAACTATGAGTACAAGAACTATGAGTACAAAAACTAGACTAAGACTAACAAAAATACATCTTTGATGACTAAAACTGACACAAAGTGAGACAAAAACTAGATTAAAATGTTTCAGAGTTTTCATGGACTAAAACTAGACTAGAACTAAAAAGGGTAGAAATGGCTAAAATGTGAGTAAAACTAAATGACATTTAATCAAAAGACTAAAATCAAAAATAGCTGCCAAAATTAACACTGCTCTGGTATGATATGCAGGAAATGTGAACAAAATGGTGCCTAAGCACAGGTAACTCATAAGCAGAGATGTAAAGTGAATTCTACATGGGATGCACCGAGACCACATTTTCCCACATAAAGCATGGGGACAAGAACTTACATTCACTGATTCCAAGTATGAGTATTGCATATTGCATTAACTGCTCTTAAAATCATTTGAAAGTTTGTTTTATTTGCATAAATAATCCTCAATTTCTTGACAATTTATCAGTGCAGTGTTTTCATTCTTTTCTGTTTTTGTCATCTGACCAAGAATCAGAGTGGTTTACATGCTCTCCTGGATATTACTTAAAATGTAACAGTTTGAATAACTGTAGTTTAAAAAAAATAGCACTTTAAAACTGTCTCCTACCTCTAAGTCCTGCATTCAGACTACACTGATGTTGCAATACAGTACTCATTTAAATACTCAGTCTGAAAAGGACATCATAAAGAACATATCCATGCATTCATTTGGTTATCAATCTGAAAAGGACATCATAAAGAACATATCCATGCATTCATTTGGTTATCAATCTGAAAAAGACATCATAAAGAACATATCCATGCATTCATTTGGTTATCAAATCAGCAAACTGTCAAGATGGACTTAAAAATACTAATTTGATATTTGAAAAACTGGATTTTCAACACATCATTAAATGGGATTTGTTGCATTTGACTCAGTGATTAATCATGATTTCAGAAATGTATTGTTTGACAGCTTTAATGTGAAATCCTAATACTCATTCAAAATAAGCTGCAACTGAAGCAGCACTCAGGATATAAAAAAAACACATTTTTATCAAAACTAAATTTATTGATGCAAACTAACTGACCTGTTTATTACATAAAGCTTGTTCACTTATAGTATAACACACAACTCGGTTATATTTTCAACATATCTGCTCTTTGCATATCCCCTTTTTGCTCAGTTTCTATAAAAACATTACATAATTGAATAATTAATAGACCAGAAGACCACAGGGGGTGACTCTAGCCTGATTGTAGTCCCACTACAATCTACAGATCCTTCTGCTTCATTGCCTCCCAATAAAGCCAAAGATCCACTAAGAAGCTATTAGCACCCTGAGCCCTCTTCTGTTTCAGAGGCGCAGAGGCTTCAGCTGAGACAAAAAGCCTTTGTCAGGATCACAGTGCTCTCTCTGCAGCCTGTAGAGACATCAGACTGGTTTATGACGGACAGGTCAGCAGGGGGCGGGCAGCGAGTCGAAACACACTCTGCATAAGCACAAACACACTCACAGAAATATGCATACATTCTTCTTTAGGAGTAGCTTTAATTGTGTATCTGTCCATCTGCATGAAAGCCTTTAGAGCACTGAAGGCTACTTCGTATTGTGTGTTGAAATGCAGAAAAAGTAGGAGAAAACACACACAATTACAGCACTGAACCCCCCAGTGTGAGACTCATGACCTCTTTATATGGGACCTTACACTGGTGAGGGTGGTGGTAGTTGGTGTGAGTCTGAGTGTCCATCTTTTCTCAACTTGCCCCCTGTCCTGTGGTCTTCATTCTTGTTGCAGGATTGGTGCTGCGCTTGGCAACCCTGCCATAAACTCACTGACTCACACATGTGTATGAGTGTAATAAAATGTGACTGAAACCAACTCTATAGAATGAGTGGTTAAATTGAACATCTCTGCTGATCTCTGCTTAGTGATTGGTGAACAGCCAAGAACTTTACTCAGTGTTGAAGCTTAAGTGATCCACACATGCTAAGGTTAATAGGCAAAATTAGGTCTAATTCTCCCTTTTTAACAAAAATAAGCAAATTCCCAATGTTTTAATGGTTCAAAAGTTTATGTAGCCGGCCTTTTCCTATTGTTTAAGGTGTCTAAACCGGGATCTGGTATTCTCAAAGATCATCAGGGCTGAATCAAATCAAAAATACTAAACATATCAAGTTTTGCAATCCAATATCCAGGGGAACATCTGATCCCCTCCGTACTGGCGTTGGAGGTAGTGTTATGGTGGCTGGCAAGGGCAAATAATCAGCAATATCTTAAAAACAAATATGCAGCAAATTATAGAATGCAAACGCCTCCATTCTTAAGAACTGCAATGACTGAAATGCTCTGGAGAGTAAACAACACACAACTTTAAAAATTGGTGTTTATCTGCTAAGTTAGCCAGACACCTACCAGTACTGTTGCCGGGTGCAGGCCCAGGATTCAGGACTACTCAGACCTGGACGCTTTTATGCCAATGGCAGTGGTTTTAGGTTGGGAAAGTGTCAGTTTGATATCAGGAATTGCAGCTGCTTTTGAGTCTACATGTTTTTGACTTTGTACCGTGTCCGTGTTTGCAGCATGTTTGATGTTAATGCAGTTCTTCAGGTTTATTGTAGTGCATTTGCCTGTTATGCAGTGAATGGCTTTTGTTGTTGTTGTTGTTGTTGTTTGACATTTGCATGTGCTTTTTAATTTGCAGTTTCTGAATATGCATTGCTCTTGTCTTAATGTATGCCATTTTGACCTGACACCGTAAGTATAAAATAAAGGCATTACAGAGACGAAATGGCATTGGTGGAGCAGTGCTGTGTTTGTGTGTCTGACTGTGTTTATGTTAGGCTCTGTCACACTTCCACAACACCATAATGTAATGTGAAATGATACAAATAATGCATAAGTCAAAGTGCAAAAGTTTATGAAAGCTTCATCTGACAGCAGAGCTTTGACACTGCACTGTTATTCTGTTATGCTGCTTAAAGGGCCTCTGGTTGTTGGTGAATGGAACCTTTTAGTTTGTAGTGTGCTGTTTTGGGAACACTGTTGCTCTCCAAACACTATAGCAACAAAACTGTTGGACCTAACAACATTTGAACTCTCACGTTTTGAGATCTGTTGAAATTTTAAAAATCTTCTAAAATCAGTCAGATTTCATGCCATCTTTAAAGCAGTGTGAACTCTAATGATGGGAGTGTAAAGGATGTGTTTAATTATGATTTCATTGTCTATCTTCTCTTATCTCGCAGACTTATTTTCAGCTTAGCACTGGTTTGTGGTAGCACACATGAGAACATCATTGGACAGCAGAGGCAAAGGACTAAACTGCAGTTGTCTGAAGAACTGAATAGGTGCTTTGATACTTTTCCCCCTCGTGAAAATGTGTCATCGAAGAAATACAGCGTGGCTGACTCTATTGAGATAAAAGCAAATGTCCTCTTTTCACTTCCTTTTTTAAAAACCTATTTTTCAGAGAAGGAAACAAACTTTTACTACTTTTGTATTTAATACTGCATGTTTGTTGGTTTCACTGTACCTGTGTTGGAAATGATGTCCATTCAAGATTTAATAGGGGTTGTAACTAAATAAAATTAAAGCCTGTTAGGAGTTTGTTTTTCTCCCTCAATTCATTGGGCAGGTGGAGGATATCTTTCCTGAAGTCAGTGATGTTTTGTTGGCTTTTTCAGTAAACTATCCTCCTCACTGGGCAGACTGGGTTACTGATGTCAGTGGATTGGTTTGCCATAGGGCTTCTGACACAGGGTTTCTGTTCCCTGGGGTTTACAGTTTATCAGTTGGGGCTGCTGTGGTTGCTTTGGCTCTAAAACTATTATTCTGTAAAAGCAATTAAAACTCAAAGTTAGAATTAAAAGTGTCTGTCTGGTCTAGTCTGTAAACTCTGACACTGTTTGCCTGCCAAGCTCAGGTTACTAGCTGAAGCTCCGATCCCCACCACCTCATTTGTCTCGTTGCTCTAATTTGCTCACAATATATGTGACAGACAGAGTGTTCAGCTAATGACCTTCCGAGAGTTTTTTAAAAAGTCTTTCCTTCCCAAAACACACTTTATGGATAGTTTCCAAATTGAATTTAAAATACAAGTATTTGGCCGCACCCGTTAATTATTGAATTCAGGTGTTTCAATCAGCCGTGTTGCCACAGGTGTATAAAATAAAACACCTAGCCATGCAGTCTCCATTTGCAAACATTTGTGATGCAAAAATTGTTATACAGTGATAAATGCCACCTTTGCAATAAGACAGATTGTGAATTCTCTTACCTGCTGGATATTCCACACCCAACTCTTTGTGATATTATTAGAAAGTGGAAGCGTTCAGGAACAACTAAGCCATGAAGTGGATCACCATGTAAAATCACATAGCAGGGTCAACAATTGCTTAGACGCATGGTGTGTTAGAGGTGCCAACGCTCTGCTGATTCCATCGCTGAAGAGTTCTGGACTTCCACTGGCATTAATGTAAGCACACAAAAATGTGTGGCTGGAGCTTCATGGACTGGCTTTCCATGCAGCTGTGTGGAAGCTTCCTATCACTAAGTCTAATACCAAGTGTTGGATGGAGTGGTGTAAAATACACTGACACTGGACTGTGGAGCAGTGGAAAAACATTTTCTGTTGAGTGACAAGTCACGATTCTCTGTTAAGCAGTCGGATGGGCGAGTCTGGGTTTGACAGATTCTGGAAGGACATCACCTGTCTGACTGCACTGTGCCAACTGTGAAGTTTGGTGGAGGAGTGAGAATGGTTTGAGGCTGTTTTTCAGGGTTTGGGCTAGGCCCCTTATCTCCAGTGAAAGTCCATCCAAATGCTTCAGCATACTGAGACATTTTGGGCAATGCTATACTTCTAACTTTGACTGAGGAAGATCCTTTTCTATTGCAACATGACTGGACCCCAGTGCACAAAGCAAGGACTATAAAGACATGGTTTGATGAGTTGTGTGGAAGAACTTGACTGGCCGCCGCAGAGCCCTGACTTCAACCCCATCGAGCACCTTTGAGATGAACTGGAATGGAGATTGTAAGCCAGACCTTCTCATCCAACATCAGTGCCTGACTTCATAAACGCTCTACAGAATAAATGGGCACAAATTTCTACAGAAACATTCCAAAATCATGCAGAAAGCCTTCTAAGAAGAGTTGAGGCTGATGGCACTACAGCCCTTGTTGGTGTAATGGTTAGGCTGCTAAATACTTTTGTCCATATAGTGTACCTCCCATGCGTGGAGGTCTATCTGGTGTGGCATGTTAAGCCTAACTCCCATCCTGAAAACAAGGTATAGGGACAACCCAGAAGACACTACTTCTCACTGCAAACTAGTGACACTGATGCAAGAAGTTGAGCTCTAAGGAAAACAACCTAAATGTAGTTGTTATTGTAGGAGATTGAGGACGATCAAATGTATGGATGTGAAATCTAATCCAGCGCTACTACATGTGAATTCCAAGTATAAAAAAATAATTCCAGACATAGCAGCCTGGCACATGGTGCCCTTATGAAATCTGGTATTACACACCAGACACATGTACCACAAACATATCCTTACTTTCTGAGCTTTAACACAGTCACGTGTCCAGAGGCTCATGAATAGCTGACCCATACTTCAACTTAGCTACAAACAGAGGATGATGTAAACCCTCATATGTTATAAATGTATGCCAATTACCCTCTAACTGTATTTACAGTAGCTTATCAGCTTACACCCTGTCCACACCAGCATACAGTCACTCTGATATATCTGCACATCTCTTGTCCTCTCTCTGTTTGTGTCTTTTTCTCGCTGTGTTTGCGTTTTGCAGTGATTTATATCCGCACTGCTCTGCTATCATCCTCATTCATCAGTACACTTTAAATCTGAGTTGTTTTTAAGTCTTCTGAGGGAGGTCATGAGTCGTCATGAGTAAGGCTAAAGTCTCATATCACGTCACTGAAATGAGTCTTGAGACCTGGGTGTAACTGCTGTGAGGCCTCAGTGCAACAACATTGATTCTACTTATCACATGTTTCACAGTGTGGGATGGGAGCTTAAAAAGTCTTGGTTGCAGTCTTTGCCAGAATACGCAACATCCCTTTTGAGACGTGTTAAATTATGCAACAGTGAATCATAGCATGCAGATGTCACTTTTAAAATATGTGACAGAGGCCATAAATCAGTCTTGTGTCAGCCAAATTTAGTAAGTTTCAACTAAAATTTCAGAAAATTGGTACACAAGGTGACAGCTGAATCAAGAGAAACTGTTGATGGCTTATATTTTACAGAACTGTGCAAGGAGAGCAGATGTGGAGCATGTTGGTACACCAGCAGAACCTCAAAATCTGAAAAATGTTGAAAACATCATTAAAATCTGGCTTTTTATTTTTTCCTTATGCATTACTTTTATAAAAGCTTTTATTCACCACCAGCGGAAATTTCAGTTACCTTGTGTGCAGCCCTGTCCCACTTAAAACAATCATAGCAAGCAAACAAAATCCTTTGCAGCATACTTTTTTAGGTAACAAAGCAGAGCATATTCAAATCTGAAACATAAATACCCAAATACCAGACAATGCTTCATCAGCTCTTAAAAGAGCACCATAACTCAAACTCACCATATTGAAATGTTGCAAAAGTTTCTAGGCCATGCAGAACTTTTAAAATGAGATATATTCACTGTCGGTGCAATATCTGTTCCTCTGCCACAAATCCAACATTTTTATTCATTCCATTCCATTTCCAAGACAGCCTGGCTCCAGCCCATTGATCTAAGACACCCCCTCTCACAGACCGCTGATGTGAGACGCCATCTCTGTCAGTGATTTACTGGTACGGCGTATTTTCAGTCTTTGATTTAAAAAAAATGAATACAACTTTACTCATAAACAAAGTCTGGCAGTAACATTTCAAAAATTACATTAGCTCAGCAACATGAGCTTTAGCAAACAGCTAAAGCTAATGTAGCTACATTGGCTTACGTAGTTACATTACTGACGTAGCTAGCATAGCTAACATTACCTTTGTTAGTATAGATATACATTAGCTTCTTTAGCTATTTTAGCCACATTGCACTGTTATCTATGTAGTTTACACAGCAAATGGAGCTACATAAGCTACATTTGCTATGTTAGTATCTTTTCATTGGCTCTTTCATGTATCATGATAAATCGTATGATGATTTTCCCTTTTCGCACATTTTGGTTTGCCTTAATCCTAACCCTATGCCACTACAGTGTTTCAGTCACAGTGGTGTAGAGTAAGTCCACCTCTACTCCTTAAAGTCTCATTTCATTAAGAAAAACTCACAGACAGCTTAGTGCTTTTCAGACAGCTTTTTTTTTTTTTTTTTTTTTTTTTTATCCACCAAAAGTTCTTTTTTCTGGGTCGAAGTTCATATTAAAATCTTCGATATCTCTTTAAAGGCAGGTCCGTATCCTGGTAGGAATCAATACTTTTAGTTTAAGCCAGCAGAGAAAAATCCAAAAAACCCAAAATAGTTCTAAATGCATAACAGTGACATTATAAGATATGATTAAAAGATGCAATTAATTGCGATCAACTACAGAAACTCTGGGATGAATCATGATTGAAAACTGTTATCTTTCAACAGTCCTACTATTTGTAATTTTAAATACAAATACCTCATTTTATAGACACCTATAATGAGTACATAGAAGCCCCTTGAGGAATGTGTCAGTCAATTTCCTACCTTTATGTGACAATAAAACCACCTATAATAAAATGCACAGGTAGACTCTGTATGAAATGTTAACTGAAGCTGAAAGCCAATGAAGACGCAGTGATGTGGGAATGACAGGAATTATGTGTTAACGATCTAGCTCCTGATACTGAGGGCTGAGTGATGAGACTGGGTGAACTGGTAAATGGATTTGTACTGGTACAGCACTTTTTGAACCATCTTACTACTCGAAGTTTTTCTGTCCTTAGGTTAAAATACAGCAGAATTAAATGCTGACTCAGACACTTTGTTTTATGGCCATGTTTCTTTGGCTGGTGAGTCCTGTATCGTTTTGAGCCACATTCCAGAGTGGTTTATGGAAATGGGTCAAAGCAGCAATCCCATTGGACTTTGTTTTGAGACAACTTGGTGGCTTTATCTTTTCATTAGTTACAGACTTACAGAATGGTTATTTCTTACATTTTTGTAAGAAATATAGGAGATAGGAGAATATCCTTTGCAATAAAAGCCTTAGTAATTATTGTTTACTGTGTGTCACACGAAAAAATCTTTGAGTTTTAATTTCTACATTTTTCTATCTTTATAGTCCCATCAATTCTTAAAGCCCAGGTTGTCTTTAAAAAATATGTTTAGAGCTTGACTGTGCACCACAACAGTGGTGTTTTTTTTTTTTCTTTTAAGGGCCTTTTATGCCTTTATTAGAAAGAAGAGGACAGTGGATGGACTTGGAAAGAGGGATGAGAATGGGGAGAGACATGCAGCAAACATCTGGCAACGGGCCAGATTTGAACCACTCAGCCCCAGCATTGATGTTTTACAAGAGTTTTCAGACATTGAGTTCATGAAAGACTGATGGTTAAAAATAACGTAGGCTCAATGAGATAACTTTTGGTGTCTGAAAGTTTTTGGATGCATTCTTCCTGACAGCGGTGGTGTCTGACAGCAGTGGTCTGCAGAGCAGGTGCCTGGTGTCTGCAGCCTGACTATCTTGGCGGCACGGGGGCAGTGTTGAGTAATGTGGCCCACATTTCAAGCCAAAGCAGCAAAACACAATAAAGAAGAATCATTTGAAAAAAAGCAGAACTTTACTCAAACCCTTAGAGGTCTTGCCTAATATCGTGTGAGTTTTTAGAAACAACAAACATATATATGGGGTTACTTACCTAAGCACTGAGGGACAACTACAACAGAAAAAGTATGTGGGCGGTGGCAGACAAACATTACTTCTGTATCTCATGCTGGTTAGACTAAATAAACTAGATAGAATGAATGTGCTCTTTAATCTGACCAGAGGACGAGTCACAAGTCTGCATTGTGAGTCTGTGCCGCTGTAGAAAGCCCTAATAGTCTCAGCAGATGTTAATTAGAGTCACTGATCCCATTGATGGTTGTGAAGAAGAGAACATTTGATCAGGATACTGATGCAGATATACAGTAGCTCACACATTAGAAGAGCACAGTGCACGTCCCTGCCCCTTTCCACTCCCCTCTTCTCACCTCCCACCCCTACCTCCTCCCTTCAACCCCTCCCTCTCTCTCTCTTTCTTTCTCCCCCTCTTGAATTAAGTCCATTATTCCTGCCTGCTCTCCCTCTGAGCACTTCCACTCCGCTCTGCTCCTATGAAAAACCTCTGCATGTGTGTGTGAACTCCTGGCGTGTGTGTGTGTTAAGCAGACTTTTATGTGTGTGTGTTTTTCTGAGTGGTGTAGCTGTTCATCAGTGAGAGCTGACTGCAGACAGGGGAATACTCAGCTCTCACTGCGCTGCTTTTTAAGTCACGCACCGGCTGCTGCTTCTCTGGACTTTTTGGAAGACTTACTGACTTTTTTGAACCTAAGCGGGACGCTACTGTTGCTCTCTTTCTGCCATCCTGGCACCATTCCCAATCCTGGAATTACTCAAAATTTTCAAATTCTGTTTTTACAAGAGCTTTACCTTCTTCATACTTGGTATTTTTTAGACCAGCTTATTTATGGAATAACACATTTTAAACATCAGCATCAGCAGTTTTCACCGGGAGGAACTGAGGAACTTCTCTTCACTTTTTCATTTAATTCAGAAATGCACAGCTTTAGGAACAGGGTGTTTTGCAGGCACAAAAAATAGCCCAGTGACTGCATACAGGTGTGCATACAGAACTTTGTGAACATAACCAAGAGGGTTTTGTCTCAGTGTTTATTTCTACTGAAATGGACGGACTATGAGAGTTATAAAAGGATAAAGCAGCACTCTAACTGTGGAATCAGCCCCGGCTATTAGAGGCATGTCAGGCTCAGGTGGACGCTGATCCCGACCCAGAGTTTCCTGAACTCTGATGGGATTTGGTTCCCCATGGAAACAGATGGACAGGTGAGTTTATTCTGAATAAAGTCCAGTTAGGTTTAATCAGGAGCATTGCACCACTAAAATATCTTGATTTTCTTTAAATGTTTTATTTTTTGAATACTGAAGATCTAAAGTTGTTGACATAGCACAAAAACCTTTGGATTACAAAGTTATAAAAAAGGGTGCACTGATATTGATACCAGTATCAATGCTCACCCCAAGTAATCATACTTTGACTGGTAAGATATCACCATTTAACCCTTGCGGTTTTTTTTTCATTTGAACTAAGTGTTTGTTGTCCCTGTGTGGTCTCACTGTTTTCAGTGATAGCATAAAGCCGGAGCTCTCAAACTTTTTTAGCCCATGATCCCCAAATAAAGGTGCCTGAGACCCCACCCCCCACCCCCCATACCTGAGGGTGGTTGAAGCATAGTTCAGCACAGCAGTGCACATTCATGAACACTCATGTGCAGACATACATTTGAAGGATTTTTTAAAACATTAATTTGATAAATCTCACTGAATGACCATGTTTCTAATTTTACATTCAACTCATTTCATGCATATATTTTTATAAAGATGGGTAAAATAGGTAAAATATACAATTTGAAACTGTTCCCCTCCTCAGTGTCTCATGACCCCAAAGGGGTCCTGACCCCCAGGTTGAGAATCACTGCCATAAAGTGACACCAAAGTCTGTGTTGCATCATTTTTGCTAGCTTCTTTTCATTCACACAAAAGAATCAGTGCTTGTTTGACACTTTTTATTCTATATTATGGTCAGTATGTCTTATTTACATTAGATTGTTCCGTTTTTGGCACGTTTTTAAATATTTAGGTTAACATCAGACTGTTCTGTCATTGTGCCATATTTGCACATGTATATCTTGGAGAAGATGGCCCTAATAGCTCATAATGGAGAGCAAGAGACACAGAGAGGCTGTGATGTGTCCCTCTTTGTCACTGCAGACAGGCACTGCTTTGAACAACAGCACAAATAAAACTTAAACATGCAAGGACCTTTTTTGTTGTAAATCTGCAATTAATTTGAAAACTTTTTGTCACAGAATGATATTTTTTCCCTTTTTGGTCCACAAGAGACAAAAGAACAAGTTTTCAAAAAAAAAAAAAAAAAAAAAAACTCTTTGAATTTTAATTTTTGTTTTCATTTTTTCCCCTTTGTAGCCCCATAACTTTTAAAAAGTTAAAGTGACATTACCACCATTATATTGTTTGAAAATGTAATATGAGGACCCCAGGAAGAATAGCTGCATATTTGCTGTATCTAATGGTGGATCGAAATAAATAAACAAACAAATAAACAAACAAACCACAGCACAAATGATTTTAAAGCCCAGGTTGTCTTAAACAAATGGACGTATAAAGCTTGACTGTGCACCACAGGGTCAATGTTCTACAAGCTTTTTAAGACAATAAGTCCAGACCAGACAAAATGGTTAAAAAAATAGCTTTGGGCTTGAAGTGTTGAATCTGACCATGTCTGGTTTGCCTCTTTATGTGTAATTAACCCCCCTTTTTTTTTCGTAAGAGCTTTTCAGCCAACTTTACTCCATTGATAACATGTTTTTGAAGCTACATCTCGTTTAGAGTCAAATTTTGCAGAAATTATTAATTACTTTGACAACAGCAATGGTCATAGCACCCCTTTGTCATCTTTGACCTCCCAAGACAACTGCTTTTCATTTTTATAACACCCTCTTATATTATAGTAAGAACTGGACATTACTGGGTATTAGCTGAGGGTGTTGTAGGGAACCATACATGTTATTTTTAGGGAGTTTGGTCAAATGATTACTTATTTATCATTTAAAAAGCTTTTGCAAACTGGTCAAAATTGACCCCAGGTCAACATAAAGATTAACAGCCTCTCATTCTTTGAGCAGGGAGGTGAAGTTGAAGGGGAAATTTTACCCTAAATAGTAAAAAAGACTGCAAACTATGCATTGCTAAACTGTCAAGAGGAAGGGTGAGAGACATCTGATAAAATCAAACAAACTTTCAAAATGCTTAAAGCTGTAATGGTGCTAAGAATGCACATTTGTACTCAGAGTCAGTGAGAACCCAAATGTAAGTGCTTGGTCTGAAAACAGCGCTATCGAAGCCTTCCTGGTTGTTATACACAGTCAAATTGCACATTTGTGCATCTGTGTATTCCCACATTTGGCACACTTTATGAAATAATAACTGCTGTTCAGCTTTAAAGTTCATATTTTTCTTGGCCTGCTGAGTTTGTGACTTGATCCCGTGCAGCGCTGCTATTTCTGAGCCTTTACCAAACCAAATCTCTTCTTACAAGTCATGCTGATGACATGTGGCTTCACCCTCAGAGAGCAGCTCTGTTTCTTCTTTAAGGAGGGCCGAGTGAGTTGTCTTCCCTCAGAGAGCCGCTTGGAGTTGCTCCAGTCAGGAGACCAGAGGCTGCTCTGTCAGGTCCTGACTTACTGCTGCTCCTAATGGCCAGCTACCAGCTAGCAGCAGGCTGACCTCGCCTCAGTGGCTCCTTTAGTGTATCATTAAAGAGTTAGTTACACCAGGCAACAGGTTTGATGTCTCATCTAGTGAGGCAGCTCTCAGGGAGTGTTTATATCTTCTTTTGGATGTAGAAGGTCATTCCCAAAGCAAACTGGTCCGATCACAGCCTGCTAATCTTTCTGCATTATGGAGTCCAGCCAAACAGGTCAAGCCGTCAAAATTTCCTCCCTTTATTAATCCTTATCAAATGCCATTGGGCTAATACTACCAAAATGAACAAATGACAGCCACGAGTTTGCAGGCTGGGAAACTTTCCATTCAAGACAGGGCCAGATGGCTGAGTCCCAGAGACCGGCAGAGTGCTGCAGCCTCCTTGGCTCCTTCATTCACCCGGAGTCTTTCAGGAGCAGTCCTGGATCGTCTCACTTTCTCCTTCTTACTTTGTTCTCCTCAAATCCTATAAAGACTGCGAGTCACTTTTGGCTTTTAGCTGCTTTACTTCACCACTTGTTACATGTGTAAAAACTTCCAGAGGCTCCTGGAACTCTGTTTCCAGACCTGCCACTGTACTCTTAAGCCACATTGCACAATGGATATAGAGACTGATTTGAATTCTTTTCTTGAACCTTCATGTGACTGAGCTTTAGCTTCTCATGTGGCTGGAAATAACTGTTTTAACCTCTCTTTCATGTTCAGTTTTCACTCAGATGTCCAAAATGTACAGCTTTACATGCATCATATGTGACAAAGTTGTATAATCCTGCACTTTTAAAATGCTGTCTCCCTGATGGTGGCCAGTAAACAAATAAGAAGAAACCCAGCCCCAGCTCTACTCTCTATTCTGCAAAAGCTACAGAATGCATTCCTTATGATCAATAACATTGTCATGGTCATCTTTCCAGGAGCTGTTCTTATTTTAGATTTGCTGTTTCAAGATTTTTCTTGTTAAGGTCCGCAGCTTGATGACGTGCAGCCATGTTGCCCTGCAGCACCTGCTCCCTCTCTCACTTCTCCTCACATTTAAGCCTCTACTGTTTTCATGTGTTTTATATTCTGGAAATGAAGCAATCAGAGCCTCAAGCCAAGAAGATTTTTATCCAGGCTGAGTCAAAACGTCAACTTTTCCAACTTCTTGAATGCTCTCTGCACGCGTGCTCTCATACAGCGCTGCAGTGACAACAGTTTAGAAAAACTCAGTCCTCAGACGTCACATAAAGTATTAAATAAAACCTCCCTTTAACATGGACAATGCTGTTATTCTAACCCCACCACCTCTACTCTAAATGCAGGCCTCTCTTGAATAGTTTACCTTGTTGGGATCAAATCAGATTGTCCCCAGATGGACTGATTCTTGATGATTTATTAACTTGATTTAGTAGCTGTAATGGCCTGAATTAGAACCATCAGTGGCAAGAAACTAGAGCCTGTATTCCCAATCCACTTCAGATGTGTTTTATTCCATCAAAATGATTCAGCGCTACAAGAATGCCATCTTTTAACTCATTATTGTGTGATGAAAATTAAAAATTATCAAGTCAATGATGTCATTTTCTATTTTATTGTTGACTAGCTGTGTCCAACCTGGCTCTATTTCATCCATGCTGTCTCTTTCTCTGCTCCTCTTTATTACTTCTCCTTCCTCTGCTCTCTCTCATCTTCCAACAATGGATCATTCAAAATTCCTATTTTGAAATCTTTACTTGTTTATACTGTATAACAATAAATACCCAAAGGAACCGTATGTGACTGATTATTTTAGTCACGAAATCACTGGACTGGCCTCTCGCAGGTTCCACATGTACTATGCAAATAAGACTGGCTTCACTCCAGGCAATGTTTTTTTAATTTCAACAAAATAATCCTTCAAACGCTTACACTAGATGATTCAGCCCTACTGCAAGACCACACACCACCTCACCAACATGGCTTCAGAAATAAAAAAAAAAAACACGGAGGATGATTGACATCCTCAGTCTTGTTGAGGTATCAATGCAACCATGTTGTTCCAATGACTTGTCTTCTTTTTCAATTTATAGCAGTAAATGGACCTCACATACTCATAAATACGCCCCTGGTGAGTTAGAGGGGCCTCTTACTGCTGTGCACCATAGAGAAGCTGACGGTCTTGGTTGCCACATATGAGTTTTAGACAGTTTCTTTTGTTCTTTTATGGAAGACACTTGTTTAACTGGATGCACCAACTTGTTGGTTCCTAACCTGGAGTCCTGGCTCCCCTTGGGGCCCTGGGACCTGTCTGCTCTGACATCAAAATTAGATGTGCATTTTTTTTTTTTTTTTTTCAAAATGATCATTAGAAACATAATGTTCGACAATGTATTTTTTTTTTTTTACATTAAAAAAAATAACCATTACGGTTTAAAAAGTTGACGTTTTATGCTAAAAAAATTCTAGTTTTTTTAAGTCGTAAATTTATGACTGTAGGGTCAAAAATGTATGAGAAACTGAAATGAAAACAGTGTTTGGATAGCCACAGTTCACTGCAATGTCTCCTCTAAGTCTAGGTGACGATGGTTATGTGATGATTCTGGACTTTTTTTAGAAACGATTAGGGAGCCCTGATGAAAACAGCTTGGGATTCACTAACTGATATGAAGACAAAGAACCCAATCTGAGAAATAACACATGGTCCTCTGTTCCTTCTGTGGTGCCCAATCAGACTTTCCCTGATCCAGCCATCAAACGTTGCGTTAACCTTAGTGGAAGTGACTGTCTTGATCTTAACTAGCATTACAACACCGACAAACAGCTGGCAGTGATCCTCATACTAACATTAAGTAACACAGCTGGTAGCTAAGTGGTACTCACTGATGCCTTTATGATGAGGAGTTTCTTTCCTTTCACCTCCTAAAAAGCAGCATTATTGACCTCAATGCATTGAAAATGCTTAAACTGTCTGACTTTCATCCCAGTAGCTTTGCAGGAAGAATTCTCCACTATTGTAGACACACCTGCATGTAAACATCAGTGGAGTAGAGTGATCTGGTCTAGACTGTTGTGATATTATTGAATTAAATAGTGTCCAGGGTGTGTAAGGGTCCATGGTTCATATTAATATCTCTGTTTTTCTGCAGCTGTCAGGTGCTGTAAACAGGCATCATTTTGAGACACAGCTCCATACAGATCTCAATAGCTTCTACTGTCCTGCGCCTTTTTGCCTTGAAGGCTTCCTCACTGGTCATGTGAGCAAAAGCTATGAGTATTTCCTTTGGCTTTTGGCACATGTGTGTTTACATTCTCGGGCATGTTTGTAAGTTGTAACAGTGCTCATCTGATTGGTGACACTTCCTGATCTGCATTCTCTTTATTGACTGTTGCTGGAATACTACAATACAACATATCAGTGGTTCTCAACTGGTGGGTTGAGACCCAATAATGGGTCCCAAAGCCATTTTTTGTAGGTCGCAGATGTGTGCCTGAAAAAATATGTGGAAAAAAAATCTATGATGGGCTTTTTTTTTATTTTGAAGGATGTGTCTCCATCCCTTTTTCCATTATATCTTTTGGTCCATTTCAAATCAAACAGCCACATTTTTAGTTAAAAATATTTGGTTATATTTGCAAAATGTAAGACATTTGGGTTGTGATTTGTTGTTAAGGAGAAACTGGTGGGTTCTGATGTTTGACCAGTTGAGAACCACTGCTATATGACTGTAAATATCAATCATGTTTGATGTCAACAATTCCAGATCAAGGAGGCTCCGACTCAGGTGGTTGGAAGCAGGAAAGTAAAAATACTGAAGTCACTCTCTTTGACACTTGTTTGGACAAATTACTGGTTGCAAATAACTTTGAATTGTTGATTGTTGGGGGCCCAAAATTGGTCCTAAAAATGCCTAAACTGTAGCCAGACTACTTCGTACCTTAACACCCGGAGAACACTTTTTAATGTTTCTTATCCAATAACTTTACATGGTTATGCTGAAAAACACTGAAAATAACTCAAAGAATCCAAGTAAAAACCATATTTGCATTTTTGCATATCTTATTCCCCAGCATCCCCTCATTCTTCACCCTTCTCTTGCCCCCATCTCTCCCTCCTGTCAGACAAACTGGTTCAAAAGCCACCAGTAACCTGCTGTTTCAGTCATTTGCTCTGTAAAGCCAAAGCCCTCCCTCCTCTTCACTAACCATTCTTCCTCTTTTTCCCCTCCATCCATCCCTCCCTGCTTTCATTTCATCCGTCGCAGGGGAGGCTTAGACTTGTTGGTCGCAGGCCAGGGAAACTCTTTTCTCCCTGTAGGCGAAACAATTGGCTTCTTTCTCTCCCCCACCTTTCTCTTTGCTCATTTTCTTCTCCATCCCTCCCTCCGTCGCATTCCCCCTTTTCAGTGGGACGAGGTTGAGGTCCTCTAATGTCTGTAAATTGCTCCGTCCCTTTCTCTTTTTCTCCCTCCAACTCTTCTACATCTTTTTCCTCCACTTCTGCTTCTCTTTCTCTATTTCTCTTCTTTTACTGACTTCTAAAACTCCTTTCACCTTTCTCCATGCTTCATGTAGAGTTCAACCCCAAATTTTTCCTGTTTTAAGCCTCTCACTACTATCTCCTTCTTTCCCTTTTTTCTCCTTCTCCCACCTAATTAACCCTTTTTGCTTCTCCATCGTGCCCTTTTAATCCTCCTTGCCCCATTAGTTAACAGCTTTATTTTTGACATTTACTCCCCTCTGTTACCTCCTCTCCTCTTTTTCTCGCTGTAACATGTGGTAGAGAAAGGTTAGAGGTTAAACTGTTCAGATCCACCCATTTGTTTTGATGTACTGTAAAGTAGGGTTGCACTCTAACCTCTTTCTGAACAGCGTGTCTCACCCTAGAGGCGAGCCTCTTTGTCTGTGCCGGTCTATTTAGGCTGGTTTTTGACAGTATGGTTGCCCCCCTCCCCTCCACATTCACACACACATATTCTAAAGAATCTCCCTCTCTGTCTTTATTTTTAATCCACTCCCTCTTGGCATACCGCTGCTCTGTGTCTATTGAAGCTGAACTGAATGCAAGTGTCAGCGGGCCCAATGGCTTTTTTATTAAGATGCATTATGGAGTATGTGAGGAGCTTGTGTATGTGTGTGTTTCTGTGTTTGTGTGTTGGCAGATCTAAGTGCTGAGAAGCAGGAGTTTGTAGATGAGTACATGTGCTCCTGCACACGCTCAGGGCTCTGACATGAGACCAGGATGTACAAGAGGCAGTAATGAGTAACACTTTATAATAAGTACAAAAAAGCTGCCATAGCTGGATAATGAATGAGTAAATAAGTGCCAACTAACTGTGCTTGTTAACATTTAAAATGTCATTTTTACAATCCCCTTTGATCTATTTGGCACTAAAAGATAACCAAAGATAAAAATAATTGTCAGATAACGTGCTGTTGAAGTTTTTTAGGGAACAAATGGTGACTGAATTACAAGTTAACCACTTGTTAATGGGTGGTAAGTTACTCATCATTTGCCTTGTAAGTATGCCAGTTTAAGTAGATGGCAATTAGTTAGCAGTTTGTGGTGATAAACTAACAGTTGGTTAATCATTCATTGTCTTGTAATAATGCTTAATTTAATATAGATTACCGGCAGATAGTTACTCTTTAGTTTCCTTTTTAATAAGTATTAAGTTACTTTTTCTTTTCCTGGCTAACTATGTTTAGCAGTTGATTCTGGGGTAAGGCAGAGGTACGTCTTTGCCCCTACACCCTTCGGTACCTGTATGGACTAGATGATGAGGCGGGTAGCTTGAGCCGTGAACTGTTTGTCATTTGGCGATGTCCAGATCTGGACATGGCTGATGATGCTGTGATCCTTGCGAGGACTGTAGATGTCCTTGTGGGGGCTCTTAACTTGCGTTGGGAATGCACGTCTCCTGGGCCAAACCAAAGATCCAGGCTTTTGGGGATGCCTTGGATAACGCCATCAGATCTGTGCCCGTGAACATTGAGAGCACAGAAGCTGTAGAGCAGTTCACCTACCTCCAGTTATTGACTGACTGCCATGCTGAGAGTGGCAGTCCCAGTAACTGAGCATGCAGATGAAAATCAGAGTCTTTCCCTCCTTGGTCCTTCTGGTCTTACAATACTCTTGTAAGGCCTGGACGTTGACCGCTGGGCTAGTTAAGATGCTGAGGTTTGGTACTCATCTGTTGCCAGGTTAACAACCAGTTGGTAATTCATTAGTTCCCTGGTTCATTAGCAGTAAATTGCTGATTTGTTCCCTGGTTACTCATTTCAGGAACATTCACAGTTAGTTTCCCATTTGCTGCCTGGATAAGTAGCAGTTATGTATTCATTCATTCCTATACCTAACGTTATACTTAACGTATAATTATGTAACATTACGACGCATGAAGCAAATAGTTGGAACTATTTCTTGAGTAAACCACGTGGCGGAGTGACACAGTGCAGCAGCCATGTCTGGAGTGTAGTTCTGGCTTTGAATTTAACTTTAAAACATCTCCGTCTCATAATGTTCCATGATTATTTCATAGTGTGGTGAATGTACAGGTCACAACTTGTCCACGAGAGCGTTTTGGAGTTGTTGGATTGTGTATTTGATGAGTTTGATGAGGGAAAGCCGGAATACTGTCTGCTTACATTGAGTTGGCACAGCAGGTACATACTCAGCAGCGGCGATCTAAAAACAGCTTGCACCAACAACTGAAGGTAATGAACCTATTACTAAGACTATAGGAATTATGGAAGTGGACGAAATTTGCCAAAATGTTGAAGTATCCCTTTAAAGAGCATTCTCTCTTTAATTTTAGTTTTCTTTTTAACAAATCTGACAGATCAAAACAAGGTGTCTGCAACTCTGCAACTAATGAAGTCAAAGAATCACAGATCAGTGCTGGTCTCCACCGGTCTTGATGAACATTCCTGAGTCCGGCCAGTCCAAGACCGAGACAAGACCGGGTGAAAATGCTCTTGAGTCCAAGACAAAACCAAGACATTCAAAATGTGGTCTTGAGACTGTTTTCAAGGCCAAGACCGTTCTCAAGTACTACAACACTAGGGATTATATATTCCATCTGGCCTGGGAGCACCTCGGAAACCCCCAGGAACTGGAACTGGAAAATGTTGCTTGGAAGAGGGATGTCTGGGTTGATTCACTTTGCCTGCTGCCACCACAAACTGACCCCGGATAAGTGGAAAAAGATGGCTGGATGGATTATCTGTTAGTTACAAGTTTGTTCCCCAGTAATCGTCCCAGTTAGTTGTTTGTTCCCTGGTTAACTGGATGCTGATTTGTGCCCTGTTAGTCTTTATGATTAGTTTTTTTATGTTTCCTTGTTAAATGTCAGTTATTTTCTATTATTTATTCCCCAGTTATCTTTTTGGTAGTTTTACAAATGTTCCCTAGTCAACTACCATGAAGATACGTATTTGTTCCCTGGTTAACTGTCAGTTAATCACTCACTTGTTCCCCAGTAATCAGCTGTTAGTTGTTAATTTGCTCCTTGGTTAACTCACAGTTATCATTCCCATTGATAGATAATCAACACTAACTCATACGTACTCATTCACTCTCTTTTTCAAAGCAGTCAAACAATTTTTTGTCTAGTTAACCACTCTACAAATATTTATTTGGTATGCAGTGACTTTGATAATTTTACTGTATTTTAACTGGCCTTTAGTTACACAGCAAATTTTAAAGTATTACCTAACACTATTCCACTTAACTTTTGTTTTAAAGTCCCACAAACACACACTCTCAGAGACACACTCACAAAGCTTGGGGAGACCCAAGGGAACAATGGGACTTGCTGCTCCTTTTATAGCAGCTGGCTAGAGTGTAAGGGCTTTGGTGCGGTCCCTGTCACTCCCACAGACTGTGACATTAAGTGTGTGTATTTGTGTGGTGCATGTGTGTAAAGGAGCTGCAGCTGATGTGAGTGCTGACGTCCTTTTCCTTGAAACACTGCAGCCTCTTTGCAGCATTGAGCACAGATACACACTCTCTATGCCTCATATACACAAACACACAACTGGATAATGAATATTACATGCTTTGATTTCTTTTTTACTTCACACCTGAGCTCTGCAGGCCAGAGCTGTAAAGTGTCCCAGACAATTCCCCCCTCATACAACGCCTCTTTGTGCCCATTTGAAACACTGTGTTGCATGTGCGCTTTTGTCCATTCATGAGTGTATGTGAGTGTGTTTACATACTGCAGGGTATGTGGGAGTTTATGTTCCTGTTCAGCTCTGTCCTGTTGTGTTGTGGCCTGGGAGCTGTGAGCTTATGAGAGCTCTCCTGTCTCCACGCCTCAATAGCTCCATTATTCATAAAACTCTGTGCCAACAGCCTTGACGGGCCTGTGTGTGGATGTTTCTGTGCATGTGTGAAGGGAGAGAGTTCCAGTGTAGATTCTTATTTCAAAATACAGATAAAGTTCATCGTCAGATTTCTCAGGAGTGCAGCAGCTCAGGATAAAGAGAAAACGAGATCAAGTGAAATACTGCATGTCTTTAGCTTGAAATTCACAAGAAAAAATTGAGCCTTATGTGGAAATTCCCCCAGGTTAAGATGGCAAATATGATTGGGGCAGTAAAGAAACACTCCAGTCATTCTCATCATAGACAGCAGAACAAGACCAGTCTGTTACCAATCACCTACTTAAGACTGGCTACACACTAGGCCATTTTTAAATCTAGACTGATCTCAGGAACCTGTTAGACCTCAGATATGAAGACAGATACATGCAATACAGACTTTACAATCCTCTGAAAGAACACACTATGATTTGCCCACAGTGTAATATCACACACCCGCTTTCTGTAGTAACAGTTTCCACAGACACGAGATCTCCCAGACACTCCTGCGATCCAACCAAGCGGCAACCTCCAGTCCTGAAAAAATGAAACCAATGCAGAAGTGCAAAAAATTGCTATACGGCGATCCACTTGAGGCTGGCTGCAGGAACACTGGAAGTCCCGTCTGAACACCCGTTAAAAACCTGTCTTTTACACTAGAAATAAACCGGTTTACAGCCTGGTTCCAAAAAACAAACGTGTCTCATTAGCTAATGTCTTCAAGTCCTCTGACTGTCTGGGGTGTGAATATTTTTGTACCACAATGGTTTAGATTATATTTAGGAAAAAACCTCACTGCGCACCGATTGACACGTCTCATTTGATTGACAGATAGCTCAACAGGCAGAAGCTACGTTTCTGTCAACCAGAATGCTAGCTAGCTGACAGGAAATCGAGCTAAGTGGGCTGGCAGTTAGGTTGATCCAAAATTTGGTTGAGACCACGATTTCAGTGTGGAGCCTGCTACGGATTGCCTTCAAAAGCTGTTTGAGTCCACCTATTGTAAGCAGATGGTTGACATTACACAGAGTTTGTCCAATTCTTTTTACAGTCTATGGAGCCAACATTAATTTAATTTAAACAAATGTGACGGATGGTCAGCGTCATCAGCTGGCTTTCCTGGCTTGTGCTCTATTTTACAGAAAAAATCAAAGACAAAAAGAATGCAAGTCAAATCTACTGATGGGTCATTTGTGAACGAGCCGTTTCAAAGAGCCGACTCTTTTATGTGAATGAGAAAAGCCGGATCCCATTTGAGAGTCATTTTATATCATTATAGCACTTTTTTTTTTTTTTTTAAGTATGTTGTTTGTGTGATATGTGATTGATTAGCAGGAATGATCTTTTCTACATGCACATCTTGCATTAGGGACACAAGCTTGATGGTACAACATTAGCTATATAAGGTGTTTCACACAGCCCAGCCAGTAAGCAGATTTCATTTGACCCACAGGGGGTTTTGGGGGGACAGCAAAGTATATTAAAAAAAAAAAATTATAGCATGATATTTTCATCAATTCAAAAAACTGATCACAATTGAACTAAAATACCAGAACAAATATTAATTATATGTCATGACATTGCTAAATCTGGTTGTCAAATGAGTATAACTGGCACCCAAATGACGAGCCATTTGGGAGCCGAAAGAGCCAGCTCTTCTTTCTGAGCTGAACCAAATGATACTGATCACATAAAAGAGCCAAAATTCCCATCACTAGTCAAATCCTTTCCTTACAATATTGCACTTGACTCTTGTCACAGTTGTGGTGGCGACCATAGGAAACATTTATAATAACTACACAGTATTAACCCTCAGGTCCCCCTTTAAAATAAAATATCCCACTTTTCCATTTAAGGCCATTTTAAGTCATTGTATATATTTAAGAGTATGAAACAGAAAATGTTTGGGTCATTAACTCCAATCCTAATCATGTATAGCAAATGTGAATTCATTTTCATATTTTAACATCTAAATGCCAGTTTATTTACATAATGCATTTTTTTGCAAAAAAAAAAATATTTTCCTTTTAGTGAATGCAGGTGTTTTTTTTGTTTGTTTGTTTGTTTGTTTGTTTGTTTGTTTTTTTGTGCAAAGATTTTCTGTCTGAGATAGGACAATCATAATCTAGTTTTTCTTTGTAGGGCATTGAGGGTGTTAGTTCCCCAACTTGTATCTAAGGAAAGTTCGGGAAAATGGTGGGAACTACTGGTCTAGGGATTTCTTTACCTAAATTTAATTAAGCCTCCTGGTAGGCAACTGCATCAAAGCCCTGTAATGACACAGAAAGTCTTAAGTTGGAGCAATTTGTTGTGCTTAAAAACCAGAAATGCAACCTGGGTGCTGCCCAAATATCTCTGCATGCATTCAGCTACTCCCAAGATTGTACAGGTGGACCAATCAGAGCCAAAAATCAGCTGCAGGAATAATATTTTTGGTGAACCTTTGTGGAGTACAAATACCAGAATAAGACTTCAGTTTGGCCATGTGCTGTCTCCATGTCCATGAAGAATTTAAGGGAATTTAATGAACTGTCGTAGGCATGTATAGGATATTGCCCAGTGATGGATGCAGTGTAGTGTACAGCTGAATGGAGTCTGAGACACAAACGAGAAGAGAGGCAGATAAAGGACAGTAGAGGTGATTGTTAGGAACTAGAGAAAGAGAAAAGATTGAAAGGAGGAAAAGCAGACTGGCAGCCTGTCACTGACCAAGTGCCAACTGCGAGGTGTAATATAATAAAGGAGGCTTTCTACTCAAAGGCTTTATTGTTGCAGCTGACCGCAGAGTCCAAAGTTCTGAAAGAGAGGTGTGTGTCAGGCACACTCTTTACTACACAGCGCTTATATAGATGTACGCTCACAAACCAGTGACCTCATTCCAGCGCTCGTCTGTGGTTTTGCTGTGGTTTACAACAACACGCTCGCAACCCAGGCCCGAAGTTATTGGGTACTTCTCCCAAACAATAACAAATCTGTCACTTAAAATTTGACCCAATTGCTCAGCTAAGTTTATAGAGATCCATTTTATATAAACAGCATGGCCACCATTCACCAAAACATCAGATCTCATTTTTTACCATCAGCTGGATTTTAGGCCTCACTCTCCTCTTGTAACAAAACTTAGCAAGGAGCTAATTTCTTGGTTTAAAAAAATAATCTTGACTAAATTTTCTTTAGTTTGAGGTTTTTTAAAGGTGGTCGCATCTGCTTGGGTGAAAAACAGGGCTGCACAATTGTACTATCTGGGAATCTTAATGGCACATAAATATTTAAAATAAATGAATTTCTGCTTATTTTTGTCTCATAATAATCTCAAGCAAGATTTCTGCATGATTACTGAAACTTTATTGTCCTTTCAAATCAAACACGAACACTGAATTCAAACTTTATTTAGAACTGATTTCACTGCACTGCATCAGCCCAGAGGTGATGTTACCTGTACTATCACACATGTGCACAGCCACCTTTCAGAGAAAGTTAGACCGAACCATCACATAGAGTTTACTTAAACTGTTTTAATTAACATATGCAAAGCATATTTCCATTGGGTTTAGTTATTATTACTGAATGACATTTAGTTTGATGTAATTTAGTTACACTTTACTCAAAAATCTGTTAAAGACCCTGGAAAGTTTAATCCAAAATTTTTGTCTTAACACACTAGATATGTTGGAATATGGTTGCTGTAAACACGTGAAAACACTGAGATCTACATGAAAGTGAATTCTGGATTTGGACTGAAAGTTTTTCCCCTCTTTCCTGGCTTGGTTTGATTTGGGCGGGGCTAATATGTGGGCTCATGATGTCACGAGCAAATTCATTTTCACATTACAGGGTCTTTAAGTTTACTGAGTTTGTTTTAACTGAGTTTATATAAAGCATATTTACATTTTGTTCAGCAATAATGATTAAATTACACTTGATTTGATTTAATTTACTTAAACTTTACCCCAAAATAAAGCTTAACTATTACTAAGGCCTAGAATCATGTTTTTTTTGGTGTACCTGAGCCCATGCCCTATTTGAGCCGAGCTCCTTAACCGTATTTACAGGCTTGAGGTGGATAGACTTGACATTTCGTTAATACATCCAAAGTTATTTTTAGTAATACAGTCAACAACTCGGATAAAATTGTGTTGTACTGCAACATCTGATAGGATGTCTTTGGCTCCCCTTGGGCCTAAGAGGAGGTATGGGAACCCAAGCTCAACCCAATTCAATTTGGGCCACTCTATATGAAAGTTTTAGGCAGGTTTTTATATGTGAATAGGGATTTAGTGTGTGGCCTGCAGTTTTGGTTATTGTTTTCCATCACAGTGAGAACAAACTGTTTCATCTTTCATTCATTATCTAGGCTGAAGTCTTTCAATTTTTTGATAAGTTTTTTTTAGCATGGATCATGCTTTTGAAATCATGTTTTAAAGCTTTGAATAACATAATTTTATTCCTCTGATGCTTTGTAATTCAATTTTGACACCAAATCTCAGTACATAAAAAGTCTTTGTGTTGCTGAATTCACTCACAAGTGACTTTCTGTTGAGCACCAATGCACTCATCCATTCATACATCCATCAGCGTCACTGTCGGCTCATTAGTCCTTACAATGAAGAGAGCCCAGTGCCAGTGTGGAGAGGGCGAGAGACAGTGTGAGTGAGCCAGAGAGAGAGAGAGAGAGAGGGGAAAGCCACTCTGAGTTGGCAGAGCAGCTAACACAGAGAGATTGTGCTTGGCTTGGCAGTGGGCATATCTCTATCGCACACAAACAGACTTCAACACTGTAGTCTGTGCGTGAGTTTTGGACACTGTTTCAAGTCCTACTGTAATGTGGAGAGATTATAGTGTTGTTGTCATAATGGGGGCTGGCATTAACACAGCCTGGCAGGGGGATCCATCTGACTCTTTCTAAATATACCTCAGACACCAGTGTATTAGTGTATGTGTGTCTTTCTGTGTGCAGTGGCATCACTAGCAAAAGTACACTTATGCAATTAGTGTCCATTTCTAAATCCTCTCCTTTTTCTGTCTCTATTTTTAGGTCTCTGTGCTCATGTGTGAGGTTTTCGTCCTATCTCGGATGCAATAGGTAAAGTGAAAGCGAGCTCTGCACCAAGACGGACAATACAATACAGAGATTACAGCGGAAATTAGGAATTTCACTGGAGGAGAGTGAAGCTTTTTAGGCCAACAAGGGGGGAGAATCTGTGTTGGGTTTGAGCCTGAACTAGTCCGAGGAAATCACTGGCATTAAATCACCGTGGAACCTAAATTAGCTTGGACAACGGAAATTTGAACATCAGCGTTTGAGAGAAAAGTGTGCCAACATGATGACCATGATGATGATGATGGCGGCCATGATGGTCACCTGCAGCTCGCTGTTCCTGCTCGGTCTGGCTACCGCCCATGCCTCCTCCAGCACATCGTCCCGCACTTCCTCCTCCTCATCTTCCTCGTCATCCTCCTCTTCCTCCTCCTCACCACGAATGAAGCTCTCATACAAAGGTAATCAGATTTTTTTCACATTTTGTGGTTTGTTGGTGCAAGTTTACACCTGAGTTTTGTCTCTTTCACTACACATGATGTATTTTTCATCCACTCACTCTCTGTGCTTGTCATACGAGTTTCTGCCACATCTTTTTCACTGTAATTGGTTCTGATCAGTAGCCAGCACTAATTTGTGGTTGCTGTGACTATACACAAACAGTGCACGCACAGTTTAAACACGCCGTGGTACGGCTTTGTGTTCCATATCCAGCTTTGTGAGTTAGAAGCAGGCAGCTCAGTGCCCAGCAAAACCACAGAAACCAGGGACGTGTTCCATCATTGATAGCCAGCAATTACAGCCCGAACTAACTCACCAAGGACGTGATACTCGCTGAAGGCCGTCTGCCCAGCTGAGATATGCGCTCCCTTTAATTTAGTCTGAAGGTAACATGAAACATATGGTTCTGGTTAGAAAGACAGCAGAATGTTTAGCTTTAGATGGACCACGAGGGACTTAAAGAGGTACTAATGACTGCATACATCACTGAAATGGCCTGATTTTATGGAGCTTTCAGTGGGAACAGCAGCAGTCTCTGCAGCTGGTGGCTCGTCTTTCATATCTTATCTAACATTGTCATTTGTAATAAAGCCAAGTTATATGAGGGCCATTTTCAGCATTGGTGGCCACCAACTTGAAACTCTTTGACATACTCTTGGAACTGAATCAACTCTAAAGCCACAAAGCAGCTAAAGCATGGTATGCACTATAAGATAATCATACAGATTTTAGGTCAGATTCCCCTCTCTCTGACAAAACTAAGCTAAGGCCTGGTTATATGATGGTTCCAAGGATTATCTGGCTGGATTTTCCTGTGGTGTGAGGCGTGTTTAGAGGGATCGTCTCCATTCCAATCAGCCTGGAAGACGATCAGAGCTGATCTGACTTGAAATCATAAAAATATCAAACATGTTGAATACCTACAATAAGAAGTCCTGTTGTAGTATTCCAGTATAGCTCAGCTGGTAGAACAGAGAGTCTGGAGTCCTCAAAGTACTGTTTGCGAAATCAGTTCCTAGGTTTTGTATTGTTTAGTGCATGTCTTTCCCCACTCTCTCTCCTCAAATTTCCTGTCTCTCTTCAGCTGTCATCTGCATAATGGCATTAAGCCCCAAAAATAGTCTTTAGGTGGAAAAAAAAAAAATCCTGTTGTGTGGTGGGAACACTAAGGATAGCCGAGCATGCACTTGTTGGATCACATGAAATGAAGCAATGGCCAATCAGGAGGCACACTGAATGAAGGAGGAAGCACAACAAACCCAGCCATTGTCAATGCACAGAATAAATGGAAGATCAGCTTGTTGATTTGTGACAGCAATACAAGTGTATTTACTCTCTTGTGTAAATATAACACAATCAAACTGACAAGGGCTAAAATTGTTACTGCCATGTGCTTAGCAGTTAGCTAACAGCCAGTCACATCTAGCTTGTTTGTGACAAAGTCTCATTTGACCACACAAAATTTTGAGTTTTGACAATCAAGACTCTGGTTGTTATTGAATGGCTGTGTGAAGTGTGTGGTATGCTGTGTTGGAAATCTGCACCTCACTACAAAAACAAAACTATTAAAGTCCCTGTAAAGTGACATCCAAATTTTGTGACTCACACACAAGATATGTTGGAATAAGGTTGCGGTAAACATGTGAAAACACTGAGATGTATGTGTCACTGAAATTTCAATTTAGATGGTTAGAAAGTTGTTCACATCTTTCCAGGCTGGGCTAATTTGAGCAGGGCAAAAAAAGAAGCCAGTCTTGACGGGGAATTACTCCGCCCCCCTACTGCAACAATGATATAAAATCACAGAGCAGTTCATTTCAGTCCAGTTTGTTGTTAGCTGATGTCACTGTCTTTATTGAAAGTTAACCGCAAGCTACATGCTGTGTTTTGTTCATTATGAGCTAAATTTCCCAAATCTATCAGCTACAGTGGCCTATGAGTCATTAAAAGTATCATAACAGAGAGATTTGTACCAGAAAACAGTAAATTTAATCCCCAACTTCTGTCTCTCTGCTCTGGCACACAGCCAAACAGCTGTGCTCTGATCGGAAACATTTTTTAAAATCTAAGAGGACTGCATTTCTCGTTAGTGGGCGTGGCTTCAGCTCATTCTACCGACACGCCCACACTATCATGGAGCAGATTTTACTGACTAATTTTTCATGATTTGAAGCTTAACTTGATAAACTTATGAGATGTTTTCATGACTGAAATTTGCCCTGGTGGCTCATAACACTGTAGCTTGTCATACAGCCAACCTAAAATAAAGGTTTTGTTAATGACTCTACAGGGACTTTAAATCTGTTACCGTGCGTGTGTCTCTCATTAATTAGTTGTTCAAGTTTTTAAAGCTCTTGAGTGTGAACCATGTTCAGCAGTTTCATCTCTTAAGCTTCAACACTACAGTCAGCTGGTCTGCCTATCATTCTTATTAGCCTTATGAAATGCAAATTTTAGCATTTCAAACCAGCATGATAGTCATGAGAACATAATCAAGCTAACAGGTTGTATTTAAAATCATTACCAGTCATGAGTCCTGTGTCATTTGAACATTTTATACTTTGTTTTGAATTCTAAATGAGAGTACAGATAAATAATACAGATAAAGAAGACTTTATAACCCTATAAATGTGAAATATTATCATTTTAATGTATACATTGTTAACATGTGGGTGGTAGTAGCCTGCTGTGAAATAGGGATGGGAATTTAGGCTCTTTTTGGTCATTGGATCATTTTGCTCAGCTAACAGAGAGGAGGGTTGGTGTTCGGTCTAACCCTAACCCTTTCAGCTTCCAAACGGTTCTTCATTTGTGTGCCAGTTTTGCTTCATTTGACCTGCCAAGATAAGCAGTGTCATGACGTGACTGATCTTTGTGCCAGTATTTTACTCCTATTTTTTTTTCTTTTATTTATGAAAATATCATGTAGCTTTTCTAAAATGCACAGTCTCCCCAAAACACATTGCTTGCAGGTCAGATTAAATCTGCTCACTGGCTGGGCTGTATGGCACACCTGATACAAAACAATGTTACACCATCAAGTTCTTGTTCTTAATGCATGGTGTGACCATTGCAGAGCAATGAGGAGAAAAGATCATCCCTATTGATCACATAACACAAAGAAAAAATGGAAAATACCCAAATATATATGAAACTGTAATAATGTTATAAATCTTTAAGGATGGAATTTTGCACTGCTTACTATGTAAAGTAATGCAGAGCAAACCTGCAAACACATATGTAGTGCTCACAATGGCGTATGCTGCTACAGAGTGGAGATGACACAGAAGTATGATCCAAGCTTAAGACCACATTGAACTATTGAACCATGAGCAGTATGAGTTTTACAAGATTAACAGCATGTATTTGGTTTCCACATCTTTCTTTGCTAATTTTACAAACGCCATATATAAAGTGACGGAAAAGGTAAATGATGCATATCCATGCAATGTGACCACAACTTGTACAACTCCTGTTCCTGCAGCCCTCACCGGGATGAAAAAGCTATTTTTAAACCACTTTTGAAGTTCTAAAAATAGCACCATTTATTTTTTCTCCATACAGCCACACCGTACAATAAAAGTATCTTTACTCTTTTCCATTACTCATGTCAGGGACTTAAAAAATGCATGTCTGTGAAGAATTGGATACTGTGATACTGCAGCAAGTGTCTTATTCCCAGAGATCCTGTCAGCTCAGTTTGGTGGAACAGAAGAAAAAACACATTTGCTCAAAGAGGCACAATAGAAATAATAGTAGACCTAAAGTCCTGATGTCATGCAGGCGACTGATGGGTGGCGTCAGTCTTAATTAAAGTTATTTATAAATCCCCATAAGAACAACAGCAGACTAATAAAGCCATTTTGATTTTTAGTCCAAGAAAGCCTTAATCTTGTTCTCTAAAGCGCTTGTTTAATGCTAAATCAGCAGGGAAGGATGTAGTCCCTCCTTTTGTTAAGAACACAGTGTTTTCCACTGCCTTTGGGTAACTATTGTTGTGGAAGTTTAGAAAAAAACAACCACGATTTTCCTCAGCACTGCTCCCCCAGGATTTGTTTTAACCAGTTTGGAAACAACAAAGACATTTGATTTTTCCATCCACAGCTAACTGTGTTGTGGCTGATTTTTTTTCCTTCCTGTTTGCAAGTCACTGACTGGAAGGCACAGAAATGTGAATATTGATATTAAGAGGCAATCTTCTTTATCATCCTCATGGCTTTCAGCCCCACAGCCAACAGTCTGATACAGATCTTAAGACTCTGATAAAGCTGGGGATGTTTTTGAGGCCCTTTGAGGTCACTGTTATGCATTCATTGTATTCAATTCATAAAAAAATTATAAAGACACAAATAATGGCAACGAATAAAGTACTGTCTGTTTAGCACTTCACGGAGATTTAAAGAGGCTAGTGAGAGTTTGCATGTTGTTATGCAACAGGAAGAGGCTTTTATCCCAACATAAGAACACAGATTTAGTTGTTAATTCACAATGAAAGGTCGAACATGAACAAACAGTGCTTCATACTTTATAAAATAGACTGACTAATCCTAGCAGGTCATACAAAAATATCATTAAAGTTTACAAGGCAAACAACCACCCTAAATCTTTCCTGATTTTTAAAAGTCTCTGAAGATGCTATAACCTGAAAATATCCAAAGTTTTGCACTCACTATTAAGATGCTTGTATCCCCTGCCTCTAAGAAAGGAAGCATCTTATGATCATTTTTGGAGACTTGATATTTGTTATCTGTAGTAAGCAATTTATTTTTAGTGCCGTATGCCCACGAAAACAACACAACTCATCAGGGTCTTGTTATTGAAGCCATCTAACAGACCAACACACTTCTGCAACGCCTCCTCGCGCTGCACTCTCACTTGAGAAAAACCAGCAAGGGACGATGCTCCAGCCAATGAGGAGGCTAGTACTCAAGGCCAATCAAGGCTCAGAAGCTCGGGTCAGAGGGAGTGTCCCTATTAGCTGCTGTAGTAGGTGTGCCTCTGCCTCTCAGCTCAGTGAGAAGTTGACAGAATGACGGCGTGTAGAATTTGTTCATGCTGAGATGAAGTGTTTTCCTGCCTGTGATTCGGCCACTGATTTCAGTGGAAAAGCTGAGCAAAATCACTCCACTAGAACTTTTTCAGTATTCGATTCAGCGGACATGCACATTCACGAGGAGGTATGTGAGAAGAGGGGCAGAGCTACGGAGCTCAAACACGGAGAAGAACAGGAAGGGAGGGGGAATAGATCTGATTCTACTCGGTTCTCATCAGATGTTACATACTCAAGCTTTAACTCATCATTTAAGCATTCAGAGTTATAATTCAGAGCTCAGTTATAAACCGGTACCTCCCAAAGTATAGGCTGGGTCCAGAAATACTGTAGGTGGGCCCCGAGAGGTAAATAACAATTACTAATGAAATGGAATAACAGTAATTGTAAAAATATATATATATATACTTGATTACATTTTTCCAAAGTCTCAGAAGTGACAAAACAGAAGTTTTCACTAATGTCATCTTCTTATTGTTTATTTTGTCTGATATATTCCGTCGGTGTCACGGTTTAACTGGTGTTTGATTAAGTGGTGGCGCTCCATTAAGTATTCTACGATCCTGGCCAATAGAGGGGTGCAGGAACGAGTCCTAGAATGTGGAAGTGTGTTAGCATTTTGGCATTTCCGGTTCCCTTGTCTGAAAGTCTATGGGATTTTTGATTGAGTTTTCAGTTAAATGCCTGAAATACGTAGGTAACCTGACATGCCAGATGGATGTGTTTCACACATCCATCTGGTAAACCTTCCATAGATGGCATTTGGGGAAAGGCAGAGCCTTTGAAAAAAACAACCCATAGGGTGATTGGATGAACATTCTGTCTGTCACATCTTTACGGGCAAACGAGAGCAACAGAACACGTGACGTCCTAGCCCCAAATCGAGGGGCAGCTGCCACCGACCGAGGAAAATCCTTTGAGAACTGCATAATGCGAACCATGGCAAATGTACAAACATCAGCGCACAACTTTTGTCGTTTTTGAAAAGGAAACAACTCAATGCTGTTCTTTGTTCTTCTTTTAACAAAGAAATATTGTCAAGCTCTGATAAAACTTGCGACCAGAAGTACTGCCCCTCGATGCTGATTGGTCCTGTCACTTTCTAACGGAGCCCAAACGGTTCCGATGGGAGCTTTGAAAGATGGATTTGCCAGTGAGAAGCACAGAAACGGTGAAATCCATCTTCTTTGCAACGTTATGAAATAAGGTCTGTGGTGAAAACAGTTAACATTTTATCCTACAACATAAAATACATCAGAAACATGCCCCACCTTTGAGTTGTGTATCTTTTCACATCTATATAAAGGTGGTTGACAGATGTGGTTCACATCTATATAAAGGACAGCTAACACAGCGTTTGTCGGGAAGATTATATGCCATCATCTGAAGTGCAGCTGAGCCTGCTGCTCACTCCTATCCTCTGTTGGTAACGCTGAATTCAGTCGACCATGTTGTAGTTCAATATAATAATAATAGTAATAATAATAAAATAATAATTTTTGAATTATGGATCTGAAAAAAAATGCCTTCGAAAATAATTGTGAAGACCTTTACTTGATCAGTGGGAACAGTGGCTGGTTAGTTTTGCTTTGTGCTTTGTATAAATGTCTCTGGATCCAGGTTTTCACACTGAAACACACTTTTTATTATGTAAAATTATGGAGGTTAATACGTGTCAGGTCATGGTTTTAGGAGGGTTAGGGTTAAAGCATTCCTGCAAGTGCTTGAGACTGGTCTCAAGACCACATTTTGAAGGTCTTGGTCTTATCTCGGACTCGAGAGCATTTTTACTCAGTTATGTCTCGGCTTGGAGTGGCCAGACTTGAGATTTTTCATCAAGACCAGTTGAGACCGGCACTGATCTGCTATTATTTGACCTAATTAATGTGATAATACATGACATGACAATGCATTTGAAATACATACAAAGATTTGTTTTTTAGTTAGTTGCAAATATTTGTTGAGATTTGAGATTTTTCATGTTGTGCTTTGAAAGAGTTATAGACTCCTTGTTTTTATCTGTCAAATGTATTTTAGAGAAAACTAAAATTAAAGAGAGAATCTCTTTAACTGTTCAACCTTGTCATGGTTTTTTAAAAGGCATTTTTATGGTCTTGGTCTTGTCTTAGTCTCAGTCTTGACGCAGTTTCCACCACCAACAGTCTTGGTCTTGTTTTGATCTCAGTGCACTCTAGTCTTGGGCAAGTCTTGGTCTCAGATAGTGTGGTTTTGAGTCAAGTACTACTACAGTCCCTCTCACTATGAGCGATATTTAACAGGGCAAATTATAAGGTGACACTGTCTTTACTCATATTTGTGTGATTTCAGAATTGCAGCAGTTCCATGGAGTGCGGCGGTTCGAGCTGGAGCGTTCCTGCTGCTTCAGTGCTCTGCTGTTGGATGAAGAAAGAGGCCGTCTTTTTGTCGGAGCCAAGAACTTCCTGCTATCGCTGTCATTAGATAACATCGCCAAGCAGGAACACAAGGTAGGTAAATCCCAAGAGGAACAACTCAAGGAACTTTCCTGTCTGACAGAAAACATAGACATTAAAACACTGAAATGTTATTCCACCACAGCAGGATGAAATGTTTGTTGATCAAGCATAACTATGAAGCTTTTACTTTGCTGTGGTTCAAACATTTGACATTTTGTTATTGAAAAAGACACAGAACACATAAGAATGTCAAACACATTGCAGTCCATTAAAACAACGTGGTATAATCCAAAACACCAGAGAAATGATTTAGCCAACAGTTCTGGTAAATATCTTTGGGTCATAGGAAGCAATGTCAAATTACCATGGATGGATTTTAGCACTTGTGTTATTTTTAAACAACATCAATGAGATTATTTTGGCAAATGATGAAAATGAGGAAGCGTTTTAATCGTTTTCATAATGAACTCCATGTTGTTGCAGTTCCTACTAATCATTAACAATCTGACCACACTCGCAAACTCAGTTTGTTTTCATGGGGCACAAAATACACAAAAGCAAAAATGCTAACAGGCCTTTACACATGGTATCAAGATGCCCCTTATGAAAAAAACGCACATGTGTGAGTACTAAAGTGAGCTTTTCACTTATATGCAGAGGAGACAGGGCATACAGTATATTGCCAAAAGTATTCACTGACCCATCCAAATAATTGAAATCAGGTGTTCCAATCACTTCCATGGCCACAGGTGTATAAAATAAAGCACCTAGACATGCAGACTGTTTCGACAAACATTTGTGAAAGAACGGGTCGATCTCAGGAGCTCAGTGAATTCCAGCGTGGTACTGTGATAGGATGCCACCTGTGCAACAAGTTCAGTCATGAGCCTTGCTCCTAAATATTCCACAGTCAGTTGTCAGTGGTATTATAACAAAGTGGAAGCAATTGGGAATGACAGTAACTCAGCCACGGAGTGGTAGGCCACGTAAAATGAGGCGCATAGTGCACAGAGGTCGCCAACTTTCTGCAGAGTCAATCGCTAAAGACCTCCAAACTTCATGTGGCCTTCAGATTAGCTCAAGAACAGTGTGTAGAGAGCTTCATGGAATGGGTTTCCATGGCCGAGCAGCTGCATCCAAGCCATACATCACCAAGTGCAATGCAAAGCGTCAGATACAGTGGTGTAAAGCACGCCGCCACTGGACTCTAGAGCAGTGGAGACACATTCTCTGGAGTGACAAATAACACTTCTCCATCTGGCAATTGGATGGATGAGTCTGGGTTTGACGGTTGCCAGGAGAACGGTACTTGTCTGACTGCATTGTGCCAAGTGTAAAGTTTGGTGGAGGGGGGGTTATGGTGTGAGGTTGTTTTTCAGGAGCTGGGCTTGGCACCTTAGTTCCAGTGAAAGGAACTCTGAATGCTTCAGCATACCAAGAGATTTTGGCCAATTCCATGCTCCAAACTTTGCGGGAACATTTTGGGGATGGCCCCTTCCTGTTCCAACATGACTGTGCACCAGTGCACAAAGCAAGGTCCATAAAGACATGGACGAGAGAGTTTGGTGTGGACGAACTTGACTGACCTGCACAGAGTCCTGACCTCAACTCAATAGAACACCTTTGGGACCAATTAGAGCAGAGACTGAGAGCCAGGCCTTCTTGTCCAACATCAGAGTGTGACCTCACAAATGCACTTCTGGAGGAATGGTCAGAAATTCCCATAAACACACTCCTAAATCTTGTGGAAAGCCTTCCCAGAAGAGTTCAAGCTGTTATAGCTGCAAATGGTGGACCGGCATCATATTAAACCCTATGGATTAAGTATGAAATGTCACTTAAGTTCATATGAGAGTCAGGGCAGGTGAACAAATACTTTTGGCAATGTAGTGTATGTGGCATTAATAGAAAAATATAGGAAATCAAAGAGATGGACAGAGAATGAAAAAAATAAATCCAGTATTCATGCTAATAATGATATCTGAAAGAGATATCTTGAGTAAAGCTGTGTTTGAGCGTGTGATAGTGATATTCACTGGTTTGATTTGCAAAATCTCAAACTTGGAAATAAACATTAGAGCACACAATGCATTCATTTATAAATGTACACAGTCACAGAATGACTATGAGACAACAAAAAGCCTCCTGCAAACATCTGCTCACAGCTGTTTTGGGTAAATGACATGCTTTGTGGGTTAGATCTAAAGCCTTTGTTGGTTTAAGTGCTACGGGGGAGTTTGATTTATGTCGCGGGTGTGCAGATTTACTATAGCTGAAGCTGTTAGGAGGATGTAAAGATAGAGAAGCAGATGGGACAGGGCGGAAGCCAAAGAAGAAAGTGACGATTGATACAAGTATGGAGGGACTGAGAAGAAGTAAAATGATATGATTTATTTACACTTGGCGCATTCCTTGTACAGCGGTTGTGTACTCTGTGTATGTGTGATGAGCAGCCATAAAATTGCATTTTTGGCACCAGCAGGGTGTTTATTTGATATTGATTGGAGAGTATTGCAGCCACTCTTCCTCCAGATGTGGGTATACTCTTAGCTTATACCCCACCTTTGACCTATCCAGCAAAAAGCGTTGGTTACATGCTGCTCCTGCATACTTAGTACACTTTAAAGGCTGTTTTGTATTTGCACACTGACCACCAACTGTGGCTGCTTGATTTAATTTAGTAAGGATCATTATGAATAGTTGGAAAGGAGTTTAAGTATCTTGGGGTCTTGTTCACGAGTGAGGGTAAAAGAGAGCGTGAGATTGACAGGTGGATTGGTGTGGCATTGGCAGTACTGCAGGTGTTGTGCCAGACCGTTGCGGTGAAGAGGGAGCTGAGCCGGGAGGCAAGCTCTCAATTTACTGTCGATCTACTTCCCAACCCTCACCTTTGGTCATGAACTCAGGGTAATGACCGAAAGAATGGGATCGCAGATACAAGCGGCCGAAATGAGTTTCCTCCGGAGGGTGGCTGGGCTCAGCCTTAGAGATAGGGTAAGGACATCCAGAGGGAGCTGGGAGTAGAGCCGCTTTTCCTTTGCACTGAAAAGAGTCAGTTAAGGTGGTTCAGGCATCTGATCAGGATGCCTCCTGGTCACCTCTGCATGGAGGTATTTCAGGCACGTCCAGCTGGGAGGAGACCTCGGGGAAGACCCAGAATGCGCTACTTATCCTATCTTGTCTGGGAACATCTTGGGATCCCCCTGCAGGAGTTGGAAAGTGTTGATGGGGAAAGGGACGTCTGTGTGGACTTGCTTAGCCTGTTACTCCCCACGACCCGGCCCTGGATAAGCTGATGAAGATGGATGGATGGATTATGAATAGTAGTGCCACCAGCTCTGTTCACGTCATTAGATATTCAAGAAAGCTGTAAAGTATGACCCTCTTACTTTGCTTGTGATTGGCTTACCCTGATTTTATTTTCCAATCACTTATCAAAGACAGTAAAAAATACTAAACAATCAGAGGCAGGGTCAAGCTACTACCATACAATGTGCATAGAAATGAGGAGACTCCATGGAGACTAAACAATTGTAGTAAATGGATATTATCTGTTTGCCTGTGAACACCCATCACTGCACCTCTGCTTTTAAAGAAATAAGCACCAACAATGCTAAAACTGAGAATACAATAAAACATCATCTACTGACATGGGGTTGATTAAAACAGCAAGTTATGAAATCTTTACCATATAAATGTTTTTTAACAAAAACAGGTGCTTCTCAGAACAGTTGTAGGAAAAGTCACATTTTGCCTTGGGTAAACTAGACCTAACTGTGGCTTTAATGTTTATGCAGGGGGAACTAGCAAGTTCACACTATCTAGTAGCATACAGCAGGTTTAGACTGCTAAATGAATTGAAGACTGAGATGACCATGTGAATTTTTTCATGCTGTGTTTCAGATCTACTGGCCGGCTCCTGTCGATTGGAGGGAGGAATGCAACTGGGCTGGGAAGGACATCACTGTAAGTCAGTTTGGATGACTTTACCTTGTCTAACCCTGTCTCATTTTCATTTCTGTTCTGGATTCAGTTCCAGTCAATGTGACAATGCTCACTTTCTATCTCTTTGATACTGTTTTATAAAGAAGTAGATCAACATTTCCAAATGCTGAGTCACACCAAACCCCTTTTCAATTAGGTTAATGTGGTCTAATTAGCTGACATGCCAGAAAACCAATTACATAATCCATTTTCAAAATCACTGCTCATAAGTCCCGAGACGTGCAGTGTTTAATGAAAAGGTCTTAGGAGCTCCACATGGAGGAGGCAACACTCCTCTCCTACGCAGCCCAACACAATGCTACCTTTTAATCCACTGCAGTCATGGGAGTCGTCACAAGACACAAACACTGCCTTTAAACTAGATCAACATGTAATAAAAAGGTGCAACACTCCTACTTCAGACCTGCCCTGCAGTGAGATCACTTCCTCACAATATGTTTGCTTTAAACTCCATCAGACGGAGACCTGCCCAGCCTGTGGGGTTTTCCACAACAATCAGTCCTTCAGTGTGTAATATGTGGTCTCATGGAGAAGAATAAATCTCTTTAATGATGTTTAAATGACAGACTTGGACTTGGTTAAGGTATTAGATAAACCTAATCAGCACAGTTTGATTTCTACTGGAGAAACCTTGGTAAAGCATTATCACATGGGTAAAAATAGGGATTGACAAGATTGCTGTGACAGCAATTTAAAGAGAGATAATGTTTCTATTTTTGGTGCTTTCTTCTATAGTCACTTTCAAGTTCAACATTTTTTAAATTAGGACCCGAGACATTCATAAGGGCTTATTTTATCATATATAAGACAGTGCAACTGAAGGTTATGCCAGAGGTAAGGGCAAATCATTTGATCAACCCACAACACATGAACATAAGATTACATAAAGATTTCACTGCAGCTTCTGTTCTTTCTTAGGCCTTTCAAGGTTCTAATTTCAAAATTAAGAGAAACATCCTATATACATTCTGCATTTAAAGAAAACAGTGGTCAATTTTTAAACCTTGTGGTGCTGATTGACTGAAAATCTTTAATTGAAGACAGAAAGAGACCAGCAAGACTTACCTGTGCTATAGGTCCATCATCACTGACAGAACTTAGAGTACCTGTAGCAGGACTGCAAACATCTCATGGTGAAAGCAGATGAAACCGGAAAGAGTGAAGCAGCTGTGAGCTGTGGACTTTGCTGAATAATTGATCTGTTCACATCACAAGACAGTTTAAACCTTTTTCCCCGAGAGACCGTCAAAAACAGCATGCAAGTGCAAGATATCACATCACATCACATAATGGTGACGCATTCGTTAAATATTTAATTCTTTGCTCTGTAAATTTGTTTTCATGGACAGGATCTCAAGTCACAGTCTGATAGAGGACTCTTCAGGAGGCACAGGGGTGGTTTGCAGCTGGGTGAAGTGACTGGGATAAGACTCAGCACCTCCATGTCTGAGATCAAGGTTCTCTCTCTGGGGCTTGAATCTTTGCCCAGAGTGAAGGAGTTCAAATATAGTGGGGTCTCATTCACAAGTAAGAGTAGGATTGGCCGTGAGATTGATGGCGGATTGGTGTAACATCAGCAGGGTTGCAGGCAAAGACAAAGGCAAAGCTTTTAATTTTACAGTTGAGCTTTGTTCTAACCCTCACCTATAGGCACAAGGTCTGGATACCAACCACAAAAATGAGAGTGCAGATGCAAGTGGTCGAAATGAGATTCCTTTGGAGGATTCTGGGACATCCAGGGTGAATAGGGTGAAAAGTTGGACACCTGGGAGGACCTCAGAGTAGAGACACAGCTTTTATTGCAAAAGAAAAAGTCAGTTGAGGAGGTTTGGGCATCTGATCAGGATGCCACCTGATGTCTCTGTGGAGGTCTTCCAGGCACATTCAACTGAGAGGAGACTAGAACTTGCTGGAGGGATTATGTATCCCATCTGGTATGAGAACACGTTGGAAGCTGGAAAACATAGGGAGCGGGATGTGTGGGTTGGCTTTCTTCGCCTTCTGCCATTGGATTATGACCCTAGATAAGTAGAGGATGGATGGATAGATGGATGGATGGATGGATGGATGGATGGATGTAAATCCCCCCCCCCCCCCACACACACACACACACACACTTTAAACAGTAATCCATCTTTTATTTGGAACGTAAAGAAACACAAGTGTTGTGCTTTTTATTGACAAGCCGTTGATGATCCATGTTAACAGTCGCCATGGTAAAACAATTCAAACATGCAGATAGATACTATTACAGCATTATAAGCTCCACTTTGACAGGCGAACAAGCTATATTGAGTGAGAAAAATGAGAGAAAATAGAATATGAATATCAGACTCTCCTGGTAATTTGTCATCTCCCTCTTTCTTCACTCATGTCAATGGAAGCAAAAAAAGAGGAATGGAATAGGGTGAAGAGGTTGAAATGGCTTTCTGCCTCACTTTCAGATGGTTACTACTTTATAATAGGAGGCAATTTAAGTAAACTGATTTTGCCTGCTCATGATGCATGCAGTTAGGACACAGTGTCATATATCATTGCACTTATATTCCAGATTTTATGGTACTTTGCTATTATTTTAATACTGACATTTTGTGGATGGCTCATGCTAAGTTTCCTGCTAAATTACAGTCATAAAATCATATTTTTATTGCTCTACATGGACTTTAAGGTAGCTAGAGCTGATGTTGCAATGACTGAAGTCATGACCTACTATAATGCTTCCAGACCATAAGCCACCATGCTACTTTTACTCTCACTGACAAAAAAAAAATCTACTTTGATGTACAGAAGAGAAGTATTTGGTTTCCAAAAATATGTTAAGTAAACAGTACATGTGATGATTATGTGTCTAAATGTGATCTGTGGATCTGGGCAGAGCAGGCTCGACTCACTGACCGACACATAGAGGCCACCAGCAGGCTAAAGACCACCCAGGATTACATCACACACAATTAGCAAACTCTACATGTGTGTTTGAAACAGTAACTTCACATAACTGAGCACCTCAGACCCGTCTATACTGTATTTATGTTCATGCTTCTGACAGCGTGTGGACATTTGGTCATGTATGTTTAAGTATCCTGAGTGTGAGTGTGTCAGTCTTTGTATGTGTGTTAAACAAACCTTCATCAGTGTGGTTACACAGCTGGAGCAGACAGACAACGAGCTCCATTCACACACAGCTCCGGGCTCCAGTTTCACCTGACCAGCAGTCTGAGTGGACTCTCGTCTGTGTGGATGTGTTTTGTTTTTGAGTGTATGACGGACAGAGTGACAGTGGAGACACTGAGTGGAGGAGAGAATTAGTCAAATTGCTCCAGATGGAGGAAGGATTGAGCGATGGAAAAGCATGAGATAAGAAGAAAGGGTTTTCCCCGGTCGGTTTTTAGTCCTGCCCACTGGGCCTTTAAGATCTTTATTATCCTTTGTTTAACACTCACTCCCCTCTTATTCCTTTTGACTTTTAGTATCTGAGCACTCACCCACACACGGAGAACTGAGCTGACCTCACATTGTTGACCCTAATTACAGAGAAGTGTATTTCTCTGAAGCCACCATCTTTCTCCCCCACTGGCTCTCTTCTCTAGTACTTTTCATTACTGCTCTCTCACAGTCCTTGGCTCTACAGTGCTCTTTCTGATGCATGCGATATGTTGTGTTGATATCCAGAGATTATTGAGTAAATTATGGTCCCTTAAGCCCTTCATTATTCTTCCATCATCAAACAATTGGTCCATTCTTACATTAACCCTTACAGTTTGAGTTGTTGCACTTTCTATACTGTAATTTACCCATGTATAAACAACACATGCTAACACAAAAACATCCTGTTTACATTTTGCATCAACAATGCCTTTTGGCATTCAGATACCAAGTGAGTATTCTTTACTTTACATTATATCCATGGCAACTTGGTATCCTTGCATAATTTGTGCAATGAAGCTGCCAGCAGTACAAATGAATAGGGGCAAATTAGCCTCAAGCTAAGAAGCTAGCAGTGCCTCTTTAACAGCTTTTCTCCCTCGTGTTTTCATTAACATGCTTTGAAGGGACATGGAGGTATATTACCTAGCAAAAACAAATCATTTGGGGCACTGGTTAGATTGAAATGATAATTCAGTTTAAGAGGACATGATTTGTGGGAGCTGTATTGTGTTGTTTGTGGATGAGCTTGAGGAGCTGGAGCCAGCTCCACATTGAGGGGTGGTTTCTTTTCTGTCCATTTTTATTATTTTAAAAACCTCAAAAAGCAAAACTGCACCAAATCAAGATCCATTTGGGAGCAGAAAAAAATGTTTCTTACAACTGAGGTGAAACAAAAAATCAAGATCTCTAAACGTAAGGTCAGGTATGGGAGCATGTACCAGTTCGGCACTCACTTGGCCCTGTGCTGCCCCAGCGTCCTGATGGCCATCGTCAAAGGCTGAGACAGGTCCATTGCCCCATCTCTCCAGGTAATCCCTTCATAATGCACATGGCCATACCAAGGTCTGGTCCATTCCACCATCCTCTGGGTATTCAGGATGCCGTGAGCTGGATCAGGCACCGAAAAGCGCACCAGCAGCTGGCATTTCCCATCCCCACTTTCCTGAGTATGTCAGAATTGGGCCTCTAAAAAGAGCCTGAATTCCCATCACTATGAGCAAGGCTGGATGGACAATAGTTGTGTTTTTGTTTACTATCTGAATACAGAAGATAACATCAGTTGATGGTGGCCGATATGTTAGTATTTTATCTGGATGAAGACAACCTAGACCACCTCTGCATGCAGCTTGAGCTATCACCTATCAAACTATTTTCAGTATACGTTGAGGTGCATCCACACAAAGCATTAAGCATTACCACTTGGAATCTGAACTCCCAAAAAAAAGATATAAATCCCTGTTGATTCACAGAGTGAAACACTGCTCATACTTTGTCTTCATAGCAGAGCAACATTGCCTCACTGGAATGATACTGGTAGTGTATGAGGTAATGGACTCATTCCCTACTCCCTATTACTGATATAATGAGGTGTCATTAATGGGCAATAGAGTGGACTCCTCATAATTAAAAATCATTTCAGACAGTATTCTGACCGTCGACAATGAGGACATACCATTCTCACAATCGACATGTGCAGCAAAAATGGCTCAGAAATCTGTCATCAGCAAGGGATTGAAAAAACCATTAGAATTTCACTAAAACTGATACTGGACACAAAATATTTACACAAAAAAAATGTAAATGATGGATAAAAAGTTGTGACTTTGTGGCAAAATAACCACATATTTCAGTGCAGTGTCATTTGTTTGTGCACATAGATGATAATCTCAAACATTACTTGGCTTTAAATCCTAATACTTTATTACAGATAATACATTTTGGTCAAAATGTGAACTACTGTGTTTCTGTACTCTGTACTCACACTTGCAGTGCTCCTCTCATCCATCTGTCATGTATTTAAGCAGTCAAACATCACTCTCTGCCCTTTAAAGCTTTAAAACCCAGTGCACCATGGTAAATATCAGTGGACTGGTGACCACTATTCACTACTTTTCAAAATGCAATGTGGGATACGAGTGAACTACATAGGCTGTAATTCTGCCGACAGAATTCAGACACAAGGAAAAGCCATATTCACTAGTGCATTATAGTGGATATGGTGTGATTCCTGACACAGTCAGTCTTTGGCAAGGTTGTCTTTATTTTGGCCAGGCATTCAGTCAGATCCTCACACAGTAGCATTGATCCCTACTCAGATTAAATTCCTGTATTTTTCACTTCAAGCAAACGGTTTGAATCTCTGAACAAGTCTGAAATCAGAACAGTTATTCAGACATTTAAAGCCGGACCAACGTTTGATTTCTAACCAGGACAATCAATGTGGGGGATGGAATAAAAGGGTGCTGTATTTTCTTTCTGCATTATGCTGTTCCTTATATTTCTAAATAAATAGTGACCTAGTTGATGAGGCAAAACTTTTCTATCAAGTATTATTATCTTAAATTGAATGCAAAGAATTCAGCATTTGAATAAGAGAAGTAATACACCTTAATATTACAGACTAAAGCACAACAGACCATTTTCAGCTGGACCCTTGACAACAGCAGTGGCAAGAAAAAGTCACACTACCCAGACCATGAAACAATCCAGCCTTTAACCCTCCCAAAAACCACATCTTGCAATATTTGATAGATTAAACAGGACCAGTACAACATATTTTATTTATTTTTACATGCAGAGAGAGCCAGGCTGTTTGCATGAGATTTTCTTCAAAGTTAAGCCAAGCCAAGTATTCCCTGTTTCAGATTTATGGGAATCTGCAACCAGAAAGTATCTAAATAAGTGCATTTCAGTGTCAGTTCAACAGCTTGGCTGTGATGATGTTTTATTTATAACCTATTGTATGAATTCAGTTAAGACATCTCAAATACAGTACACACTGTAAAGGAAGCTCACTAGTAATGCAGTAGCTTTGACTGACAGCCCACACTGGGACTAGTATCAGCTGACTTTATCACTCACTCACATCTGTTGACCACAGCAAAAACATCTAGCATGCACTTAGAAACACAAACATAGACTCAAACAGTCAAACAGTAGCAGTAAACAGTTAACAATCCAGACGGGCTCTTAGTCTGAGTCAGCTCTATGACTGTGGCGTCACTGTAGAGCTATTTTCAAACTACAGAGAAGAGGGACTGAGTGTTTACACCATTATGTCGACCATGACTTTCAATGCATTTAAGCTCCTGAATGTTTAAGCCATGGCTGGTACCACCAGCTGGGATTTGATCAGTAAATGTGTGGCTGCTCCTGGTGTTTGAAACTGTTGCTCAAGTCTGTTTGTTTTTTGCTGCTAAAGTTTAGTTTGCTTTATACTCCAGCTTTATAACTGAATTATTTTTCCTTTAAAGGCACAATTAAGGATCCAAGTTTCATGGTGTGTGGCTAAGGCCAGGTTTTAGGAGATCTAAGGCGCAGTTGTTTTCTGTGTCCTCAAGAAAGGAACAGCCCAGCTTTGTGCATGATCCCTTCTCATTTAATGCCAAACACACCCCTGAGTGCTTACGGGAGTTCATTGCTATTGCTAGGGCCTCATGACTCCAAAGCCTCGCTAGCAGCTCTGTAAGGTCAATCACTTTTTTGCATGATTGCTGCAATGGGCCCTCTGTGTCTATTTTGAGTGCCAGCCGGATGTAGCATGCACTTTAAGGGTGCATTCACACGAGGCCCAGTAGGTTCGAACTGTGCTGTGGCATGAGTCCTCCCCCGCCCCCTTTCCCCCACTGGCATGCTTTCATACTAGCAACATCAATCCGTGCCCGGGCCCATTTTCGTATTTACTCAGTCTGACACAGCAGGTGGTGGTATGCACGTAGCTGGATTAAGAACCTGCCAAAGAGGACAAAGTAGAAGAAACTACCATGGCAACCACTCGGGTCGTGACCTGAGCAAGGATTGCTTTTGTTTTTGTTTTTTTTAACCTGGCACAAACTCTATCTTGCCACCATGGAAGGTTTTTTTAAGTGCCAGTAACATCACTCTTAGCATCTACACGTAGTTCAGTGGATAAAATGGGTTCGCACATTGCCAATACAGCATTTTTGAGGGGACAAAAGATTTTTATTGCCTTTGCATCTCATATCACTGACTCCAACTTGTGTTCATCTGTAAAGTGAGTCATAACACAGCTGATAAGACACCTTGTCCCGTATTTAAGTGTGGTTGCATTCACATCTCATCCGAGTGATGCCAGAGTCCACTTGAACCATGCCGAAGACCACCTCCTTAAGTGGGCATCCCAGAGGGGATTACCACTAGAAACATGATTGATTAACCCTCTGAGACTGATGTCATATACCAGAGGGGACTCAGGTTACAAAAAGTTGAATAACTTTTGCACTGTAAGTTTTAGCTTATTACTTTCTTCCTCTTTCAGCCTGCTGTTGTGCCGTTCTAATGACGCTATCCATGCCTTCAAATCCCATACAGCAGCTCTTCTAGCCAGTCTGGAACCTGGGTGACTTTACAGGTCTTCAAAGACACTAAACGGCTTTTTATACATTTTCTAAAAATGTTTTTTCAATTATTTCTTCTGCTAGCAGCTAATGCTATACACCATTTTGAATCCCACAATGCTTTGTGATAGGCTGTGACAACCAATGGCAGGCTGTTCTGCCGTCATATCTTGCTGTGTAAAACTGTGCATGTCTTAATACTTAGATCATGACTGAAACAGCCTGAATAGCTTATAATGAAGAGAGAAACAGAGACCCTGTCATTTGGCCCTCTGTGTCACTGCAGACAGGAACTGCTTTAAATAATGGCTCAAATAGAGCAAATACATATACAATACAATACAAAGCAAAAGGACTTTTTTATGGAACTATGAACATTTTAGAAGTTTGTTTGGATTTTTTTTTTGGTCTCATAATGATTATTTTTTACTGTTTCCCCTAGAGATAGGAGAAAAAGTTTGCACAAAAACAGTCTTAGTCATTGTTTACTGTGTGTCACACATAAGAATGTTTGAGTTTCTGTTTCCACTTAGTTTTTTTTCTTTTGTCTTTAGAGTCCCATAGCTTTTATTAAGACTCAAGTGACATTCCTGCAGCACACATTTTCTTAAGGCCAGGGTTGTCCTGAAAAAAGGATGTTTAGAGCTAAATTGTGAACCATAGGGTTGATGTTTTTAAAGCTTTTTAAGACAGTAAGTTCAGATCAGACAAAATGGTTAAAATAGCTTATGACTCAGAGGGTTAAACAGGAGAGGGGACAACCAAAACTAAGAGGTAATAAGCCAAACCAATAAGCTCCCACGTCTAAATGTCATGAAAAAAGAGGAGTTACTTCACTGCTGCTTAGCAGCTGACTAAAACCAAAACTGCTGAAGGGAGACTTAGGAAACACTCATTGAATAAAACAAAGGTCATCAGACTGGTGCTAATAGGAAACCAAAAAGACTAGGTAAAGACCACCATGCAGCTCCAACAAACTACAGGCTCAGACAATCTTGCAAAGCTTTTAAAATGAGGTCTTAAGTAGATGATCATACTCAATACAAAAAGAGAAACCATAGAGATGCTTTCACTAGCTCTAACAGTTAGACAGTGATTCAGCATAGAGCACTAGAACTCGAGTATATCTAAGCTACCCACACCTGATCTTAATCAAGAACAATTAGCACATACACCTGACCCTGCACTGAGCTGATTGCCTCATTGGCCTCTATGAGTAGTGAGAATACACAGTGTAACCCAGGGGTTTGCTGGTGGGCTCTCACTGAACAGCTACTCTTGTTGTTATAAGATGCTATCCTGAAAATTAAGGAGTTACCAAACAGTTCACCCCAAGTAGTACACACAAATTCAAACAAAATGTAACAAAAACCATTCCAAGACTTTTTGGGGCATTTTCTTTGAACTCATAAATGTCAGTGTCATGGTGGTACATCAAAGCAAATTGATCCAAAATTGATCCTGATTTATCCTTAAAGAACACTGATTATCTTTTCCAAATTTCATGAAAATCAACCTCAGGGCTAATGTCAGCTTTTCTGCTATAAACATACAATTACTGATTTTTAAAGATGCATACTAGCTCTGTAAAATCCATAAATTGGTCATTGATAGAAGACAAAGACAGATTTAATTTATGTATTGGAACTTGAAAGTGCCCTTCAGCTAGGGGGTATGCCCTTAATCGAGTACTATCATACTTGAACGGTGTAGAATTACCGTGAAGATTTTCATAAATCATGAGTTTGGGAATTCTTGTCATTCACACAAAACAGCTACTGAAACAAATCAATCATGAATTGGAGTACATGAAATTGTTCTCTTTCTTGATGTGGTTGTTCTGCTTTATTTTTGTCACTGTGTCATATCAGCTTGGTGAAATATACCAGATATCAGGGCTTCTACAGTGTATTATTCTGTTCAGCAGAGGTGATCAAAGGCATTCCCAGGCTATTACACTGTGCTGTGTTGTGTATCTAATGGTTGTCTACTGTGTGACATGTGTGCGTGTGTTCAGGCTAAACCTTTCAGCCATTAACTTTATTAACACTGACCATCAGATTCTCTACTTGAAGAAACCAAAACAGAGAGACTGTATTGTTGGGTTCTATCCTTGGTTGCTGATGCATTAAACAGCTGAGAATATTTGTAGGCCTGGTATGAAGTTTTTCTTTGTCCAGTTAAGTTTTATCAAGATTCTTGGGTGCAGATTTGGCTTTTTTTGCTCTAATATTCTGATAAAAAACATGTATTATGATTTAATTGTAGCAATCAGAAGGATTCTCTTGTTCTATTTTAACTATAAACAAAAATAAAGTCATTCAATATACTACAGAGATTACAAAGTCTTAAATAATGTCTACAAACAGTGCATGCCACGTCAGTCTGTCTTTGCTTTGCACCTGCAACACCCAGGTGATCTCTAAAGGCAAATATACTTTCTCTGATCTCATTTGACAAATTTCTGTAGTCTCTGTAACCTGGGTGAGCAGTCCTGCCCCGTCTAGTATGTGACTGGTTGCTTGGAGCAGGGACATCAGCTCCTTTCTTAATGTGTGGGCTGAAAATTTTCAGTAGCACCCAGACTGGCCAAACAAACACTGAATGTTCTGAGACAGATACTGGGAAAGGCTTTTTTCTCCACACACACACAATGCTGATTCTCACTAAAACAAAGCTATACACTGACTTGCATTGAGTTTGCTAGCACTAGCCAACAAAGTCTGGTTGCAGACCACAACCCTCAGAAGCCTGCCCCTGCAGATCTCTGCTGCCAAACATCATCACTGTCAGGACAGAAATCCATGCAGAAAACTTTCAAAATAAAATGGAATTAGATTTCTTGTTCGGGTTAGGGTAAGGGGGTTATTGCAAGGTTGTAAGGAATGGCCTGAACAGTAAAACTTATCATTTTATTACAAACTTTATGCCTTTTACACCAAAAGTAACTAATCTGGCCTGCAAAACTTAATTAAAGCGATTAATTTTGACCATTGCACAGTATAAAAGGTCCTCCATGAAAACACACTAATTCAACTAATGCAGCACACTTCTCATTTGGTGTTGTCTCAAAGTGGTGGTCTCCAGGAGGGGTTGTCTGACAGTGGTGGTGTACACCCAACTCTCTCTAACACCTAGAAGGCAGACTTAAGCATGCTAGTATTAGCTTTCTTACAGCTGACATTGTGTCATTGCTCAGTCCTTTCCTATATCCTACAATGCTGCAAAGGTACATATTTTAATCTCTGATGCTAATGCTAACAACCAGCAATAACCTACACTGGGTCATCACGCTTCAGCCTGGGACACACTCAAGGTTTTTTTAAAATCTTAATTGATTTAGTTAAACTCAGAGACCCAAACATGACGATATATAATGGCAAAGTTTTTTGTTCTTAACATGTGGTGTGCAACAACATGACCAACATGGCACACCACACACTAACAACAACAACCGGAGTCTACACCCTCAAACTCCAAATCTCACAAGGTCAAACTCAACTTCAGAGTAAACTAGCTAAATGGGGCTGTTTGCTATCTGCTACATCCACTGTGGTGGCAATTTCAGTCCAGCTCCCTCCCTTCTCAATGTTATTGAGGTGTGCTTTACAGGACGAGTTATATTAACACGTGTTGTTGCTAAAAATCAACAAAATTGGTCCTAAATTTCTGGTGTCCATCTAACTTTATGCTCCATGTTTACTATCATTGCCATGGCTGTGTTTGTTGTGCCTCCTCTTTCAGTCAGCTTGCTCCCTGATTAGGTATTGTTCTGTTCTTCATTACAATCAACTGCCCTCAGAGTTGGATTTTTGATTTTACATTGGACCGAACTCGTCATCCCATCGGATTGTGTGCAGCTACAGTAGGCCTCTGAATAAAACATAAAGGTGCCTAGGGTATTTGTAAGTTTATTTGCGGTGCACAAGGCCACACAGCAGCTCTTCAGTACTAGAGTTAATGGTCTGCTTGTCCCTTGGTGCAAAGCGGATACGACATTTTATTCACATTCCCTTAATACTGACTGTATCTATACAAGCATGCTCAAGAACCTGAACCTAGGGTTCCTCAGTTAATACTTGAGTATAGATTGATATGGGAGGTCGCAGAGTCATAGCTTTATTGTTATCCTGCAAGAATCATGGTTCTTAAGAAAACAAGGGATGCTTTGTTTTTATTTCCCCTTCTTTCATCTGTTTATGGCTCATGTCAGCTGTTTTTCCAATGGTGGATTTGACGTCATCATCAGTTGCAAGAGAATAGATTGCCCAGTTTAAAATTGCAATACTTGAATGGATACTTCCCCCACCTCTTTCACCCCTAAATATGGTGGAAAAATGCAGTAACCTGCTTTTTCATACTTGGTATGCAGTATATTAATTAACCAACACATAATCCTTGAATGAAAGCCAAGAGGTGAACAGAGAATCAAATAAGTAGCAGAAGGATAGACAATGGCTTAAATGATTAATAGGTAGATCGGGTTAATCATTTCTAGAATAGAAAGGATGAAGACAGAAAAGGAAAAAAGACATCCACTGAGGAACAATGCAGCTTTAGAAGACATGAAGGGAAGAGCTAAAGCTCAGGCCATGCTGAGGTCACAGACTGCATTTTGCTCACTGTTTCAACTAATGAGTCAGGGGAGGGTCAAAGGTTGGCCAGTGAACCCTCAAATACCCACCCACATACACACAATACTACACACACACACAACGACACACTCTCACAGAGGGATTGTGACTGCTGGCATAATTCACCCTCCTTTCTCTCTGATCCTTTTAAGATTTTTTGAACGTCTTCACCTTATTCTTCCCTCTGCTCTTTTGGTCCCACTGCCACTCTGCTGACTTCCTCACCTTCTCCTGCCCTCTGACACACACACACACCCGTACACTCGGTACAATGCCATGCAGAGTAAAATCGAGCTGGTCTGCCATCCTTAGTGCAAATGCAGCGCGGAAGAATTGATTTATTGATGGAGGCTTGTCCAACTCCCCTATAGATGGCATATGCCCCCTTTTAGCTTGTTACTGTGGACCTTTTTTCCTGCTGACCTTGTCGACAAGTTTGCAGTCAGCAAACCAGTTTAATGTTGAACTGTGAAAATCTGAGCAAACTTCACAGGCTGTATAATTTGGCACAAGCCTGCTTTGTTTTTCATAAAAAGTAGATGAACTCCATTAACTTCTTGGTCAAAGCTTGGGGTGATAACTGTGGAACATGTGCAGAACATCTAGTCTAGTCTGATCCAATTTTATTGTGTACATTTAAGAGTTAAAAACCCTAATTCTAGAAAAGTTGGGACACTGTGTAAAGTGTGAATAAAGAGCAGCAAAGGGATATACAAAGATATACAGATGAGCAGTGGTCAAACGAATGAACTTCATTGTGTTAGACACCCATTCTGAATTTGATACCTACAACATATTCCAAAAAAGCTGGGACAGGAGCATGTTAGCCACTGTGTTACATTATCTTTTTTTCTTTTAACATCATAATTGTCTGTGAAATGAAAACCCTCAGTGTATTTTTATTTAAAGTGTACTTCTGTCCCACTGTTCTGTTTTTTGTTGTCATACTTTGTGTTTCATAGTGTGCCATACATTTTGAATGGGAGACAGGTCTGTAGATCAGTCTAGTACCCACACTCTTTTACTGTGTAGCCATGCTGTTGTCATTTGACTTGGCCTTTTCTTACTGAAAAATACATTGTCTGGATGAGGGCATATGATGCTTCAAACCTGTGCATTAACCTTGCAAAGCAGAAAGATTGGCCAGATTTCCAGCCTATCATCAGGCAGATTCATCTTGTAGCTCCAGTCTGAAACAAATATGCAAGGTCTGAAAGCAGACCTGACCAATCGGCATTATTTTAGATGAACAAGGCAGTAGCTACTGGCACGGTTTAGTTGTCCTGTAAGCTGATACCAGTGGCTGCTACTGGTGTAGCATTTTGCTTGGATGTAGACGCTATAGTGTAGGGACAGTCTTACCATAACTGGGACACATTTCTTCATTAAAACAAGAGTAAAGTGCCACAGTAAAGACTTCTCCTAGCGGAGAAAATGTATTTGCATTTATCCTAAACACTCTCGCCATGAGTTTTATCCACCAGCAAACTACCCCATTCATAGACTATGGTGGCACCTGCCAGTCAAGCTCAGATTACAAAATGTTCATCCAATCAGCTTCTGAGAATTTCTTTGAAATGCCTGGTCCTTCCCTAATGCTTTGCATGTGAAGTTTGCCAGAAGAATGTGAAATATATCCGAGGCAATGGATGAAACAATCTATCTGGTGCGCCAGATCACCTATGTACCTCTTGGTATTAATGGTGTCTCCACAGATGTGCAAGTTACCCATGCCATGGATACTAAATACACTCCACACACTATGAGGGATTCTGACTGTTGAAATTTACCTTGATAACAACATGCATGGTCTCAGGACGTTATTTCCTAAACAGTCTTAAATGTTGACTTATCTGACAACAGCACACTTTAACACTTTAGGGCAGTGCGGTTCAGATGAGCTTGGGTAAAAATAAGTTGTCCACACTTCTGAAAATAATTGTTTTGTTGCTTTTGCTTCTCATGGTAGAGCCTTAGCTTATACAGCAAGGATTTGCAAATCCCGACTTTTTTGGAATCAGGTTTTTACTACCTACAGTCACAACATCTAGGTATGTTAACACAAATTTAAAGAAATTCAGTTAAGTATAATATCAGTCAGACTAACATGTTTATCATTATTACAGTTTTAGTTGATTGAACACTATTATTTATTTTTTCTAGCTGCATGTAAACGCACTGACTGTATAAAAGCTTTGAAACAGACTGGATCATAGAGGACAAGATCTGGCTGCAGCTACATTCACTAGGAATCATGGGAAAAGGCCTGATTGGAACTTGGCACAAGCTTGTTTTATCAGAGGAACATGCGGATCTGCTCAGGTGTGTGCTAAATTGTGTGTCAGCTTGAGGGTTAAGACATAGTGGAGTGTGTTCTCCCTCCTTTCACTGAAACAGAGCTCTCCTGTGTTTGTCAACAGCTTAATCGGCGTGTCGATTGGTTGAACACTTTCACATGTGCACGCACACTAGCACACACACAACGACAGATGCATTTATTCACACACCAACCACTCCAACCATAAACCCCTGGTGGTTTTCAGAGGCTTAAAAGCTGCCCTTTGTTCTTAAATGGTGTTGTGTGTGTTTGTGGTTCTAGTGTGTATGGTGTGTTTTTATGCCTAATGAGGCATAGGTCTGTCTGTCTGTCACTGCTTTCACTACCAGGCCTGTCCGTCTGTCACCCTTGGGTGAAACTGAATGACAGATCAGACGGATGAAGAAAAAAGGTCTGATGTAAAGAAACTAAGTAGAGATATTAAAACAGGAAACAAAAACAGTAGTGTAACTCACTTTTCTGAATTCTGCATGATAGCAATGATTACAGTTTAATATTTTCTTTAACATTCATACTTAAACTTGTATGATGTTGGCTGCTGAATTAGTTAATCACTGATTTTATATGTTCCACCATACAGAAGGGCACACATTTAGAGGAGAATTTTTGTCTTTTAAGTGATTTCCCTACAAACCGATTCAGTGGGACCTCCACACTGAAAGTTGTTTTTCAAGAATTATCAAGAGAATTTTTTTTTCTGTTGTTGTTGCTGGTGGTCTTGGTTTCTATTCTTACACAAACAATCTGGATTTTCATTTAATTTACTTTTCAAAATCAGTGATTAATCCCCACAGGAAAATAAAGAGAAAATGTCTGAACATCTCATTTGAAGCTTCAACAGTGTTGTTTCCAACGTTATCCCCTCTGAGCCCCCATACTTCTATCTAAGATCGGCCCACCTAGGACCCACATGGAGTAAACATGAGGTATTGCTGGTATAATTTGCATCATTTTGAGTCTTTTTCATTGATAAAATCTTAACCTAATAGGCTTAACATTTTCCCACTAAATAAACTATCCATTGAATGTTTTGTCCTATTTTTTTTAAATATGAAGAAATGGAAATATGACAGTCTCAGAGCGGAAAGAGCCTCGCCACCCCTCTGAGATCTTTGACGTCCCCCTTGAGTTGCCAATTCCTAGGTAGGGAACTAGTGTTCTCAGTCAAGTCCAGTTGCCCCCTGTGGACCAAATTGTGGACAACCATGACCTGGATGAAATTAACCTCTAGCTGCTATGTTTAGAACAAAACTGGAAGATCATTGCAAACACTGGTCAAAGAAATAGCTGTTTAGGCCCACTACTTAAGGCCTTGTCCACATGGAGACGAAAACAATATATTTTTGTATCATTTTGAAAAAGTTTTCCGTAAAGACAGGATCGTTTTAGGAAATGTCCTCAGAAGCGCGGGACCACTGCAAATGACTGAAAACGCTGTAGTATATTTGCCAAGCCTGTAAGCTGTGCTGTAACGCTGCCATGGAAATGCACCAAAAGAGAGAAGAAGATTACAGAAAACTTCTCCAAACTTTCTCCTGGTTGCCCTTCTGGTTGCTCTCTGCCATGGATTTAAGAACATCTGGTGTGTGCTGTTCTCAGTGGTGGTAAAGAAGCATCAGATTTTGCTGTAATAGCCATAATAAGCTAAATAGCTTCTGCAGCATGAACATAACCCTGTAATGTGTTATCATTGTTTTGGTTTGACATGCGTATGTGGCTTAAGTGGGCTACGCTATGTATGACGTTATCGTTTCAAGAAAGATGCAGTTGGCTGTCCACACAGAGACAAAACGGTATGTGTTTACAGATTTGTTCACTCTGGGACCCGGTTTAAAAAAGTAGCATTTCCAGGCTCCCAAAACACTGTTTCTGTGTGGATGATTCAACCAAAAACTTTTGCGTACACTCATGAATTTGTCTCCGTGTGGACGGGTCCTAACTTTGCAAAGCAGATGGATTCGCCCGTTTCCATGTTTCTCACTGGCATATCCATCTTGCAAAGCTCCCATCTGAACAGTTTAGGCCCGGTTAGAAAGTGACAGGACCAATCAGAAGTAAGAGGCAGTACTTTCAGGCGCAGTGGAGTCGTGAAGTAAGCAAGCAGCAACAAGAGGCTGGTGCAATTATGGTGAAAGAGATTAGTGTAGATGCTGCTAAAGCCCCAGTTTTATCAGAAGTGACGACATCTCTTCGCTAAAAGAAGAACAAAGAACAGCAGTGAGTTGTTTTCTTTTCAGAAACAACGAAATTCGTGTACTGACATGTCTACAGTCATCATGGTTTGTGCTATGCAGTTCTCTATGGAGTTTACTGCTTAGTAGCGGTGCAGCTCAGTAACTGCTACGTCACGTGTTTTGTTGCTCTGATTGGCCCGTAAAGATTTAACACACACTGTTCATCCAATCACCCTCCGAGTTTTTTCAAAGGCTCTGCCCTTTCCCAAATGCTGTCTGTTAGTGGTTTCCAGATGGATGTGTAAAACATAGATGTGAAACACATCCATCTGGCATCTCAGGTTCGATGGGTCCTAAGATGAGGTGGTGGAAATAGAAACACGAAATTTTGATCAGGAGGAATGTGTCCACACCTTATCGTCGCATTCTGCAGCAGACAGATCAGGTCCCTTTACAGCCCTTCTACAGGGGCCTCTTAGGGTCAATTACTGTGTGTAATCTGATAGACAGACAGATGTGACAGTGGCCAGTCAGGGTAAAAATAGGCAAGACAGAAAGGCAAAGATGTTTGAATTAAAAGTGAGGGCTTTTTGTGTAAGAAGGTGAGTGAAATTGGTAAGACAGTTTTCAGGGGAGAATCTTTCCATCACATATAGCAGCATGGAAAAGGGAGTTTTCCTCAAACCTGGATGCAAGTTTGGTAGTCTGACTAGAAATAGATTCTGTAGAGTCCAGTCTATAGTGTACCGTAAATCATTTCTTCAGTGGTCTCCTGAGGTACAGCTTACTGTAACCTGACTCTGAGATGGACAGATGTGACTGTGGGTCAATAAACTGTGGTCTAGAAAAGACATGAGGGGAGGGATGGGGGGATGAGGGCACTTAAAGTCACTGATGTGACAGGAAAATAAAAGGGGTAATCAAATAATGTGGAAAGTGGCCTGTCTCAAACAAGCCGCTACCGCCACTGTTGACAAATGAAGCCAACGTGGAAGTGCAAATGCCTGCAGTTTTTCAAGTTTCCACTTGAAGCTGGCTGGAAAAGCCACTGAAGTCACATACAAACCCGTTCTAAAAGGGCCTTTTTATGGCACCGATGAACATGTTTAGGTTGGATTTAGTTGACATTTTGAATATTACATAATGAAGCTGTCAGCTTTCCCATACTGGCTTGTGTTTATAGGGTCATTTTGTTCTTCGTAGTCACGCATAAAGGACAAAATGCTGTATCAACAGTCAGTATGAGGTGGAGCTCAGGACAGAACAGTGTTGTCACAAGCAGAATGGGTGAGATGAGCTATGTGAGGAATGCACATATCTAAACCAGAGAGAAAAAAGGCGAAGCTTTGGTTGATCTTAGATCCATTATGAGTGTGTGAGTTTTTCATGGATGTGTAGTTGAGTGTGGACTTTCACGCTTGTTTTCTTACTTTTGAACTCGACTGCAGCTAATGGCAGTCCCTTTCTTGGTATTCTTTGAGAAATTAAGGTAAATCTGACAGATATCTTTTGAATTTGGTATACCCCTCGTAAACAAGACTGTTCATCTTAAGGGGCTATCTGGAAATAAATAGATTTCAGTTGTGTCTAAATTTTTAATCTGAAAAGATAAAAATCAAATACACTCGGATTTAGAATTGTCTTTGTGTAAATTTTGCTGAAGAAACAGGGATAAATGTCACATCAAAGCCACACTTCTTCCCCATTCTGATGTGTCATTTACATCCCTTAATGCATTGATTGCTGTCAAGTGATTGGCTGATTGGATACTTGCAATAATGAGCAGTTGCGCAAGTATACCTTAAGTGATCAGTGAATGTGTATCTGTAGACAAGGAAAAAGAAAGATGCAAACTTATGAAAAATTGAGAAGAGCATTGCCGTATGTTTGAGATCAGCTGATCTCACAGAAGCTGTCATCAGCTGACAGCTAGCTAATTCGCTCACACCGCCATATTTAAACTTCTCTAGCCTGGCTGTGCTTTCCTGCTTCCTCTGAAAGCTGCGTTTTGAAATCCTCCTCCACCCCAGCTCCTCTTTTATGTTGTATCTGACTAAATCAGTGTCATTCATTTGTCACTAATGCCTTCTGTGCTCTGGGTTTATTTCTGCTTCTCTGCCTGCCTAAGGTTTTCCTTGTAGGCAGGAATATGGTCTGTTCCTGCTTGATATTTTCCTCATAGAGTTGTGGAAGAGCAGGAGGATCCCAGAACAGCCACACTACCAAATATAAATAGCAGCAATAAGAGCAGTCAGTCCTGACTGAACAGTTTTCCTTCAAACTGCTGTTTTTGCTGACACCTTGTATCTGTGTGCTCCTCTTTCAGACCGACTGTGTGAACTATGTGAAGATTGTGCATCATTTTAACCGCACTCACCTGTACGCCTGTGGAACTGGGGCCTTCCACCCTACATGTGCCTTTGTAGAAGTGGGACACAGGATGGAGGTAAGAAGTCCACACAACAAACAAACAAACACAGCTGAACTGCTGAACGACAGAGTTAGATTGTATTTTTCCTGGTTTAAATCACAAGATCTTTTCTAAATATATTGAAACACGCCTAGGGGTTCAAAGCTGCTTTTAAAAAGCTCAGACACCAGCTGTTTCTGAATCATTTTCATACATTGACCAAGCACAAGTCATGGTGCAGATGGGCAGAATTAATCTATAAACACTTCCTTTGTTTGGCTCAAAAGCTTATTTGAAAACTGTCAGACCCCTTACAGCTACATGTTTTTAGGCCATTAAAACTGATAACATTATCAAAGATAAGCCGAACATCTTTATGGACTGTACATGAATTCTGGCGTCTGATATCCAGCAGTTACCCGTGCTTGTAAAGCTTCGCATTATAAAGTTAACACATGGAAATCTGTGGTTATACTCCCTGAAAAATACTGAATTATTGTTGACAAAACTGAAGACCAAGAGCTGCTTTCCAATGCTGACAAAAGAAAGCACAATGATACCTCCTTTTTGTTTTGTTCTTCTTCTCAATCAGGACCACGTGTTCAGGATTGACCCCTCTAAGGTGGAAGACGGGAAAGGAAAGAGTCCCTATGATCCTCGCCATAATGCTGCATCTGTTCTCGTCGGTAACTGAATTCATATATATCTACATGAGCTGCTCTTCTCAATTTGTGTAAAAACCTTTATTACCATTTTTAATATTTCTCATCACCCAATCCTCCCTAATTTTGCTTCTGAAGTGCCCGTTTGGCAGTGATGGGTAAAGATATTTTTAAAAGTAACTCATTTTGTCACAAGATGCTGCCATTTAGAAAGTAATGTGCTAGGTTACTGCATTGCATACAAAGACAAGCAATGTGAGAGTAACTTTGCATTCGCAAACCCTTACTACACATTTTCATCTGACCAGAGGCAGATTCAGTATTACCCAGGGCTGACCTGGATCCCCCCTGAAATCTGATTGGCCACCCCTGAATTCCTTGCAGTGCTTGACTATTTGTGGTAGCCATTAATGGAGGCTGTGATGTGGGCTGAATTTCTTTAATTATAAACTATATTTTAGCCTACAATGGATTCGTTTTGGCGTCTTACACATTGAAGGTAAGCCATCCAGAAGTGGCCCAGTCATCCTTACTCTGCGGGTTTGCCCTCAGTGAAAAAGTTTTGGATATTTCTGGTCTATTGCCTAGTTTATAGCCCATTATCTGTAACTGCAGCCAAATGATTACAGGAATAACATACAATAGGTGATTACCTCCCAACAATCTGATATGCAGAGGAAACAAAAATAATGCAACAAGCTCTTAAACATGTTTTTTTTTTTTGAAACAATTAACATAATGGGAAAATTTCCAAAAAGAAAATGTTGCCCTCTCTGCTATCTCGCTAGTTAGATTAGAGAGCTCTGCATGTTGATGACACAACAGCAGATTTACCCTCTGCTGCTGCATAGCTACCTGCCCAGAAGTCAAAAATAGATAGAAACTGTGCAGGATATTTTACGATATTGTTTTTATTCTAGAAAATAGCTAAAGGAAAGTACATATGTTTCCAGAAAGGAAAACATTACCATGTAAAGAAACCCAGCAGATGTAAAATCCTTGGGGGTCCCCAAAACCCCTGCTAAAACATAACATGAAACTAAGAGTTTTTCTCCTCGTGTTTTTATTTCATAAACAGAAAATTTTAGTATGAATTCCTGGTTTTCTGAGACATTAAAAACAACTAGGAAAGCGTATGCTAAATCCCAAAGCCAAAATGTGTCTTGTTTTTATCAGGGGTCTGCAAAGAAACCTGTATTTACTGTTCTATTATTCATATCTTTAAATACACGTTGTGGCTTTGCGAACTCTTTCCTAGTAACGTTAGTGTCTCAGAAGGCTCTTATAAATCTTACAATAAGGAAGTAAGCTGTACTATTAAATCATGCCAACAGCTCTGTACATCAGGCAGAATAAATGAGAAAAACAGACATGGTAGTTAAGTCTTCTGATTGTTCTTTGTTGGTTTTAACCAGGTTTTTATGATCATCTGAAATATTGGGGCTCACCTGCACTATTCCTGGTGTCCACCAGGGGGCTTGGGCCCTCACTTTCGAAAGCCCTTGCATTAACAGACTACTTAAAATGCTGAACTAACCAATGACTTGTTACAACAAAAACATAACCTGAGCACTCCAACAGATAAATTACCAACATTTTACCCACAACAATGCCTTTTGGAAATACATTAGCCACCAGAATGTGTCATAAAAATCACTGAGTAATTGACTCTTTCTCCTAGGGGATGAACTTTATGCAGGTGTAGCCACAGACTTGATGGGACGGGATTTCACCATCTTCAGAAGCCTGGGGAGACGCCCCTCCATCCGCACCGAACAGCACGACTCTCGCTGGCTCAATGGTCTGTTTGCATTTGCATCTGATGCGTTCCCTTATTTTCATGTTCAGATTCACTCTGATTGTATTTGGAATCAAAGATATTGAAGTAAAATTGTCATTGTTCCTCTTGTGTCCAACAGAACCAAAGTTTGTTGGGTCCTTTTGGGTGCCGGAGAGTGAGAACCCAGATGATGACAAGGTATTTTTCTTCTTCCGTGAGACGGCAGTTGAGGCCCAGGGGTTGGGAAAGTCCACCTACTCTCGCATCGGACAACTGTGCAGGGTAAGATATTGTTTCATCATCCTGTTCAGCATTAAAACCCACCAGGAGTGTTAACAAGGTCTGAATAAGGCCTGCTTATGATGACTATTAGATTCCTTGACAAAATGAGACTATATCAGGGTTACCAAATACAATGTTTTTGATCTCAGCTGCATCATTTGAAACTTAGAACAGTGAAATTTGAAATGTTATATCTGTTAAATGACATCTGATTTGTTGGTCTTGTATCAGAATGACATGGGTGGTCAGAGAAGTCTGGTAAACAAGTGGACGACATTCCTGAAGACCCGTCTGATCTGCTCAGTGCCAGGGGCTGATGGCAGCGACACATACTTCGACGAGCTTCGTAAGTTCAGCTTTTCCCTTTAATATGCCGGGTGTTTTAAGTTCAGCCATTCGCTAAGTTATGACAACCCCTACATCAAGGAAAAGTGTAACCCACTTCCAATGAATGACCTAATGTGGAGCACAAGAAGCCATCACATTATTCAAAAGCTCCAAAGAGCAAAACTAAGAGTTGAAATTTGGGCTCATTTTCTGACCTTCTTTTGTCCTTTGGGTCTTTACCCAGAAGCACATTCTTTCCTTGCAAACAGAGAAAAAGTCTAGGAAAGCATAATAAATCAACCAAGATTTCTGACCTAAATTGCAGATTACCATTCAGACTCACATTCCTGCAGACTTGGAGAAAGCATGAGTGAGAGATTAATTGGTAATTGATTCTGGTCTGATCCAAAGCCAGTGTTTTTCTCTGTGGGTTCAGAGAGAGTGACAGGCTTTTCTTTTCTGAGCTATCATATGACAAAAGGTGTATTTTCTACACAGAGTCCAGAATGAAGTTTAAATTTTTAAGGCTTGGATTGTGGAAACAGGAAATATTTTACGATAATGGGTCATAATTTCAGCTTACACTCATACATTTGGATAGGTCCCAGCATCTGGAGCTGCAACCACAACAGTTCAAGACTGATCTAGCCTTAACGCTTAGAATTTCAAAAATATATATTAGATCAATTTAAAACAAAACACACACAGATATGGATATGGATGAAAAATTGACCTATATGTTAACCATACTATTTCCTTTGACTCTTGGAGAGTTGTGTAAGATTTCCTTTTTATTTTATAAATTTATATCTGAGCTTTCAGTCTTTATTTTGATGGGACAGAACAATAGAGAGCAGGCAAGTCATACGGTAAAGGAGCAGCAGGTCAGATTTGAACTACTTTAAGGACTGGATCGTTAATGTGACGTCTCTATGATTGTTCTGCCCAAGCCTGGATGGCAAGTAGTTTAATATGTATTGGATACCAGTGCTAAATTAATTCTCTTTTCCACAAATTTCCTGCACTAATCTTTGTCATGCATTTGTTGCACAAGGAAAGCTTATAAAGCTTTAAAGTCAGTATTAGATACCTCCAATTCATTTCAAAAAGCATAAAAACTTTTTCCAGTGCAGTGTTTGTTTAAAGAGGCAAGTCATTTGCTGTTGATTTTGGCAGTTTGAGATGTACTTTAGGCCTACTTATACATAAAAGGGAAAATTAAAGTTAAATGTTAGTAGGCATAATTGGTTAAAAATAGTTTGGTTAATATACAAATAAAAGTTTTAATGGCTACTCAGTTAGCTTAGCTTAGCTTAGCTCATTCATCTGTTCATGCTACATTCTTAGCAGGTCCACTTCTCTACTTATATGTTGACATGCACAGTGCTGTTTCTGCCCTGGTAATTCTCCTTGCACATATTCCAAACTACTGAACGGTGAAAAGTCAACCTCTGCCCCATGGCTACAGGCAGTTTCTATCATGTTTCTATCCAACTGTAAAGAAGTGCAAGGATTTGCAGAGGCATTATCCATACATTTACAGATCTAGGGAAATCAGCCACATGTGAATTGCAAGTGTAACTGAGGGGTTAAACATACTGCTTTGAACAGACAAATGTCTCTTTCAGTCCAGTCTATACAAGTCTCTCTGTTGGCGATCACCCTCAAGGTGACCCTTCATTTTAATCATAATGCATGGTAGACCAATGTAAACAGTGACACTTCTGCTACTCTCTGTAGGGAGTATGGTACTCACATGTCTATAAGTGGTCAATAACCTTCATACACGTGGTGCAACCTCGCCGCCAGGCCATTAGCACCCGGTGAGATTTCCTGTTATGAAGACTTTGCTGATCGTGATTAGTATCTGTCTGCAAGCTGTCCCAGTCACGTGTTGCTCCTTACACAATACAGGAGCAAAACTGTCCAGCCTACCGTTATTTGTTGTCAGTGGGTTCTCATATTTTCACCAACTGTTGAGATTTTTAAAACGTTTTTGTGTGGACCAAGCTTAAGTCTAGTTTTTATCTGACTGGGCATGATGCCAAGACTTCGAGGAAATCTTGAATTATGAAAAGAAAGCTCAGTTTTCTGAATAAAGCAGGAAACACATGACAGTGTCACATCTCACAGTGAGAAAAACCAACCTTCCAGTCATGGGTTAGCGCAGCAGCTGCAACGGTTCAGCTCTCAAGATGTTTCAGGTTGATCTCTGTGACCATATCTGCAGGCAGTAATATGATAAAGCAGGGGAAGGTGAACTAGGTGGAAAAATTTGTCCAGACCCCAACTGGACCTGAGGCTAAATCTGTCCATCACAGTTCCTTAGTCCCTATGAGAAGCCATATGTTTCACCTGCAGTACTTCACAAATTTTAAAGCTGAAAATGCATCTTATCTGTGGTACCCCTCATGAAAACGTTGATTTAATGGGACTAAATCTTGTTAAATATTTTTACAAACCTTATTTGATGTTAAAGGGGATTGTCCTCCATGTCATGACCCTCAGTTATTGATGAAATGCCTCTTTAAAGTACTTAAACAGGACCGTAGGGCTTTGCTTATCTTTCTCTCGCCCTTTGACCTCTGGGCTACCACAACCTGACCTTAAAGTGTGTGTTTGTGTTGTGACCTCAGGCGATGTTTTCCTGCTGCAGACCAGGGACAGAAAGAACCCTCTGGTGTACACCGTCTTCTCCACTTCCAGGTCAGAGTCCATTAATTGTGCATTTATGGATGTTGGCGTGTTAGTAAGAAAGACAGTGAGAGAGTTGGTGTGTCCACGTGTGTTTTGTTGTTCTTAACCCAGCTTCCCCTGTCCCCCAGCAGCAGTGTATTTAAAGGCTCAGCTGTGTGTCTCTACTCCATGAATGACATCCGGAGGGCCTTCCTGGGGCCGTTCGCTCACAAAGAGGGGCCCAACTATCAGTGGGTCCCCTTCCAGGGAAAAGTCCCCTACCCACGCCCAGGAATGGTATGTCAACAGCCATGACCCACCCATTGAGTAGTGTCAAGTGTTTCTAACCCTAATTAAAGTATGTTCACAAACTGTTTTTAAATAAGTACCTAACTTTGTTACACATAGAGCTTTTAGTTACTTTAAAACTTTTGATTTTCTTTAAAATATGATGACCTGAAAATCTAATGCATTGCTTTAGTGAGACAAAAAATAGTTCAAATACATTCAGCCTTAAAAACGCTGCACTATAGGCATGCACCAACATATTAGTTTATACATTAAGCTTCAAAACATCCGTACTATATACTGTACTGTGCAGAACTTTTAGGTATGTTTGGGCCAAAACTTTTTGAAGTAAGGGTGTGGAATGGTAAGTAAGCCCAACTATAGGTACCATCGGGGGGAAGGAGGATCGACACAACCCAGGCTGTGCTCAGGATGTTCTTGCATATTAGCAGGGGCATGGGAAAATAGTCTGTTGACAAAAGTTAACACAGTCCACACGTCTAAGGTGGAGTAAGGGGTGGATGTGGGAAGTTAGCATGGCCTAGGCTATCATCCAGGCAAGCCCCTGATCATGCTGTAGATGTCCGAAGTTAAAAGGCCTAGACAAAAGAGAAGCAGCTGGGCTTGACTCTGGCTGCCACCCATGTGTGTCAACATGTGTCAGTGCGGGGTCGTAGCATGTCAGGCCCCACAATGAATCCTTAGTGCCCTACATGCTTTTAAACTAGTGCATAGAACTGCATCTATAGTATGAACCAGTGTTAATTTTGTCGACTAAAGCTACGACTAAAAATGTTCACTGACAGTCTTTTTCCATGACAAAAACTAGACTAAGACTAGCCAAAGATAGATCTATGCTGACTAAAACTGAAAAAAATTAAGTTTAGTTTTCATCAATCTGCAGCTCTTCTGCCTCTCAGCTGTAGACAGCAGGGATCCCAGGTTTGGCAGAGTGCATAGAACACACCAACATGATTTGGTACCAGATTTAGACAAGAGAATAAATGCTTAAACTAAAAGTAAAGACTAAAATGTGAAGACTTTTCATGGACTAAAACTAGACTAAAATGTTTGTAGTTTTCGTCGACTATAACTTGTCTAAAACTAAAAAGGGCAGAAATGACTAGAATGTGACAAAATCTAAAAAAGCATGAAAACAAAAGACTAAGACTAAAATGGACATGCACTCTGGCATATCTCTTAATGTGTAACAGTGATAAATCATGTTTAACAGAACAAGCACTTAAAAGCTGTCTCCTTCCTCTATAAAGGTGTTTCAGACCACACTGGTGCAGCAGTGCAGCACTTATTTCAATTATAAATCTAAAATTCAGGATTGGAAAGTACACCTCTATATTATTGGATACCTAAACTAGGTAATGGTAATGATAAGATTTGCCACACATTTTCAGTATGAACTTAAAAATATAAGTTTTCAGATTCAAAATAACAAAATCATACTAGTCATAATCTAAAAAACATTTTAAAGCATAGCTTTTAGTAATGTTAAATTATTATTCTTAATCTTTTAATCTTTTCTAGAGATGAACTAGTTACAGTTGTGTTTAACAGTGCATACATTTAAGTTTGAATGAAGGGACATGGATGTTTCTGATTTATATTTTCTAGAATTTCTATTTGGTGTACCAAACTGTTAAAAAAATAAAAGGTGGCATATGAACAAATTTAGCCCTTAAAGCAGCCAGGCAGTCTGATACTTAAAGACACTTAATACACTTGCAGTACTCAGTCTTGAACCTCATCTAATCCAAAAGCTCTCCACAAAACCTCACAATCAATATGTGCTTATCAGGCCTCTTACTTTCTGCTAAGCACACAAGCGTAGCGTCAGCAGGATTTGTTATGCAGAGCTTCAGCTGTTACTGCCACAGCAGAACAATCCCCATTGTATTCTTGCAGAATGGTAATTGTATTTGGCCTACAGTAAACCCACTCTCACGCCATCATCACCTCACTGGGTTGTAAAATTAGCGGAACTAATCAAATTACAGAAAATGATCTTGCTTAAAAGTGAATTATGCAAAATTGCCTGGAAAGCAGAGTCACTGTTGAGAATGCACAAACAAGATGGAGAGTTTTTTCTGCAGCTTTAACTACTGTGCATACTATAAATAAGTTACAAAGAACTGCATAATGCTGCAGAATTTTTAGGAAACATCTGAAGAAGAAATCAGAAACAGTGGCTTGGCTCTGACCAAGAGAGAAACTTGTGTTTCTGTTTTATTTGACCATAATCACATCACTGATACCTCATAATCATATCACTGATACCTGCTGGACTGTGGCTTTGACCAGTCACTGTTTTTGTTAGTAACATGGAGAGCAAGCGGAACCAATGCCCATCAAATGTTGTGTGACTCAAAGTTAATCGATTTTATGCCCAAATAGTTCTGTTTGGCAAAGAACCCCAGATCTCCTTCATACCTAGGATTTTGAATTGCTGGTTTGTGTGTAACTCCTCATATAAATGTAAAGCATGCATGTACATACATATGTGCTTATCAAAGTGTTAGTTTAAATTGTGTCTCATATTGAGTTATACCATTTGCCATCACTCAAGAAAAGAGAAGAGAAGTTAATGAATTTATTCTTTAAAAAGTGAAAAATTGAAATTAACTGCAAATATGCATACATTGGATATTTTTCTAGAAAAATAGCATGTCAAAAAAAAGCTTAAATTTAAGTGTTTTTGTTATTTTCTTGTACCATTTGGCAACCTTTTAAAATGTGCAGGTACCTTTTTACTTGTAAATGTGCAAAATGCATGCTTAAACATTTACAGCTGTGAAGTAAAGCATTTGAATTTCAACTTAACTTCAGATAAACTATGTCTCACATTTACTTGCACCATTAGGCATCCCTTTGATGGGTACATTTTTCCCTTTTCTAAATGTAAAAAAACTTTTCTAACAAATTTGCAATGAAAAAATGTTCATTCCCAATTGACCTTCAGTTAAATGATATTTCAGAACTACTTGCAACATTTAGCATCCCTAAAAAAAAAGACATTTCACATCTTAAATGTGAAATATGAATTTTAAACAATCAAAAATTCCCTTAAAAAATCTGAAAATCAAATTGGATCTAATTTTAAAAACATCTCAAATTTTTCTGAAAGATTTGGCATCTTGTAAATATTAAATATATATTTTAAATATGTTTTAATATATATTTTTTATTTTTTATTTATATTTTTTATATTTTGATTCTTTTTTTCCAGATAATTATTTGCATATCAAAATAATTTTAGAAGGATTATTCAAATTTACTTGGCATCCCATTAAAAAGTATTTATCTTGTAAATGTAATTATAGAACTAACACATTTCTGGGAAAGTAGTTGGATATAAAATTCACTATGGTTTAATCTTGTTTCAAATTTATTATCATCTTTTGGCATATCCTCAAAATATATATTTGCATTCAAATTGGAGTTGATTTAAATGTCATAAATGTACTTGGACTATCTGGTATCTCTTTAAAGAGACAATTATTCCCTTTCAAAAATTTGAAATATTTTCTATTCAGAAAATTTTCACAGCAACATTTTCAGTTCAAACGATGTCAGACCATTTGGCTTCCTATTTGAAATTTAAGTGTATAATTTGAGTCTTAAATGTGTGAAGAATGCATGCTCAAACAATAGCAGTTTTTAGGAAAATATTTGCTAATCAGATTTATCATGCTAAGTGATCTTTCAAAACTACTTAAACCATTTTGCTCTCCATTAAAAATGGGAGTTCAACACTTTCGTATCGTAAATGTAGAATATACTTATTCAAACATCTGCAAATTTCCAGGAAATATTTGCTTATCAAATTCTCTGTAGATTAAATGGGGTTTCAGATTCACTTACAGCATTTTGCATCCATTCAAAAGGCCAAAGTATTTCTTTTTGTAAAGTTGAAAGGAAAGTGTCTGCATATCAAAGTAGCTTTATCTTAAATTATAACTGAAATTTACTTGCACCATTTGGCATCCCTTCAAATATTCAGTTATTGACATCAATGAGAGAAAACTGTCCTTACAAATAAATTTAGACTGAAAACATATGTCAGAAGCAACAGCCTCTAACAAGGCCTCTTTTTGTGCTTAATCATTTAATTCAAAGCCCATGCTTTGCATTTGGTTTGAATTGTTTTATTATCATAGGAGCTTGTGCTGAAGACTGATTTAGACTTTTCTGTTTTGCCTACAATCAGTGTCCCAGCAAGACTTTTGGCAGTTTTGAGTCCACAAAGGGTTTCCCAGATGATGTGATCCAGTTTGCTCGTCACCACCCTCTGATGTATAACCCGGTCTACCCCATGAGTAGACGGCCCATCTTCGTCAGAACCAACGTGGACTACAGCTTCACGCAGATAGCCGTGGACAGAGTCAACGCTGCAGACGGACAATATGATGTCATGTTTATTGGCACAGGTGAACTACTTCTTTTCAGATTATCACATCACTTTTTTATAAGTTACCTAGCTACTCATCGTGACAACATAAAATATGAAAGTGACCTGATGGACTGCAATTTCTATTTCAGACAAAGGGACTGTTCTAAAAGTGATCAATGTTCCTAAGGAGAGCTGGAACAACATGGAGGAGCTTCTTCTGGAAGAGCTTGAGGTCTTCAAAGTAAGAAAACTCAGACTTTTCTTCTGACTTAACTGTAATTGAGAGAATATGTCAATTTATGTATGTTCTCCTCTTTTCAGGATGCTTCATCAATCATCAACATGCAGATTTCCTCAAAACGGGTATGTTGTTTTTTTACACTTTAAATCACTGATGACAAAAAAAAAACATTCTGGTCCCTCTGGATCAAAAATCAGACAGATCTGCATGTTCAGCTAAAAAATGCACAAGGATGCCCAGGCTGTGCCAAACAGAAGGGTACACTGCCAACAGTCCCAGTAGGGGGGATGTTGAACCAAAGCAAGGCAGGTTTTTTTTTTACAAGCTGAGGCAGCACTTGTACACAAACACTAAAGGGCAGGTGTAGGGCAGGGACTAAGAATAGAACAGTCTAAGAGGAGGAAAGGGGCAGGTGTAGGGCAGGAGGAAAGTGGCTGTAAAACAAATTCACAGGCAAGAAGAGGCATCAACTACCTCCCAGACACAACAGATTCAATGAATAAGATCAGAAAGTTTAGAAAAGATGATTTTAGGTAGATGGAGTGCAGGGTGAGGCAGGTTTGATTAGTGCAGGGAGAAACATCTGTGCTTCTACTTGTTAAACAAGCTTGTTCTAAAGACAATTACCTTTTTGAGAAGTGCTGAATTGTCAAGCAGCAACAACTTAGTGATGTAAGGAATGCAGTAAGAAGGAGAAAGAGGCAACCTCGCGTAAAGAGCCAACTCTAAGGTAAACAAGTCAGGCGGCATGCATGATGAAGGGAGTGTAACAGTAGGCTGGACACAAAGGTCAACAAAACAGCCTGGAAACACTTGAGAAATAGCTACATATTAAAAGTGTCAGATTTTGTGTTGCGGTCAGAATTATATTGCGTCAACGTAGGGGCTAACAGAACCACTGGAAGAGTAAAAAACATTTTAACCCCAGTTCAGGCTAAAGATTTGCGTTCCAAGAAGACAGCTTTTGAAGATTGCAGGGGATCATTGCAGTGGTGTGATGGGATGTTGCAGCTCCATTGAGGCAGGTCATTGATGTTGCCTGTGATTCACTTTGTCAGGTTACAAACAGCTGGTTTTAGAAGTTAATGTTACAATCTTGCAACTTACCAGTTAGTCACAATGGCAGAGTTTTGGACATCGTTTTTTATCGGCTTCAATCTCACGGCATAAAATGACACAAGCCCTGAGGGTATTTCACACAGAAGAGACTTAATTCAAGTTTAACCAAGTTTTTTTTCTTGCAAATTTGAAATCATGAGATGTCTTTGGTGACTACTATGTGATGTCTTTATGAACTTGAAGGGGTCGCAAGGTCGACAGCAGGATAGGAGACCCCCCTATGGAGTGTAGGCACTGGTGGTGTTGATGGAAGGAGTTGGATAAGATGAGGAATGGTTTTCTGAAGAGAAGACTGTGGAGTTTGACCCAAATACTGATAAGATGACTTGGATGAGCACTGAAGGGATGCAGGTTGCATGGAGTTGCTGGACCTGGACACTGTTGATGTGTTATGGAGATGGCTGGGGTGAAGGAAGGTTGCAGTGGTTGCACTGAAACAACTGACAGTGGAGTAGAGGAGAACAGATTTTGAATATGACAGTGATATGTGGTGACTTTAGAGATTGGAGGCTTTGGCACGAGGCAAGGGATATGCAAGTTTATTAGTACCAATCTAAGTTCAGTACCTATATCCTTTATCTGTGAAGCAGTTGGATTAAGTGTATGGTGTGATACTTGCAACGATAAGTTAGAAGGAGAGATATGGAGAAAAAAAGTTTGGACAACCATTGCCCATCATCAACCAATAGATGCTAATTTTCTTTGGAATTGTGGCAAGGCCAGCTTTTGGGGTTATATCACTTCCTTATTCATGTGGCATTGGTCTCTGCAAAGGTTATGCTGCTGTCTTGGTCTACAACATCTTCAAGTAGAGTCTGTTCACCTGTTATATCTCAGCTCAGCAGTAGACTGACTTTATACAGCAGCCTCACTTTGGTTCACTATATTCCCAATAAGACAGAGTTTAACAGGATTTAAGAGTGCCAAATATCAATGTAATTGTGCAGATTTGTAAAAAGGAAAGTCCTCTCCAAGAAGAAAATGTAACACTATTTAAGGCTTGTCTTGTGAATGGATGTCAGATTAGTTCTGCTTCATTTTAGGTAGCTCAGAAATCTAAACACTGATTAAAATACATTACACAGCAACATATTTGTTTTTCAAGTTATGATTTCTGCTCTATTATGGCCTGTTGGCTGCAATTGTATGTAGAAATCTATTTAAAGAGACAACTGGTGGTCTGTGAACACCTTCTATCACTGGTATGTAATTAGTGAGGATAATGTTCCACCTTTTTGCTGACTCTGGTGATTCAATACAGCTTTGACTACAAATCTACTTCAAAAAGAAGCAAGAACACTTCCTATACTGAAAATCCAGCATGTAAAGTCTCTATGTTCTAAATAGAGATTAAAATGTATGAAATATACAAGATTAGTCCTCCCTTTGAGCGGTTTGAATTTAACAAACCTTTAAAATGTGGCTCATTGAAGCAAAAACGTCTTCTGTTAAGTAAAAGAAGTAAGACCAGTGGAGCTACATAAGTAGGGAGTAAGTATGTATGTAAAGATGACAGGCAGCATAATTGTAATGCCATAACCCACAAAGTGCATCGATGTAGCAAGCGAGGCCAGCCAAGGCAGTTCAACAAGCACAATGTTCAGACCACAGATTGTCTGCTATCTGTTTATGGAAAGTGGGGGTTAAACTTTCCTACAAGGTAAGAAAGGTCAGGGCCAGAGAGTGCTGACCCTTGCCATAGGCTACAGGAAATCTGGGATGATGACAGTTCTGATACAGCCCTTTAGACTTGTTTTTCCTCTTTGTCCCCACAGCAACAGCTGTATCTGGGCTCAAACACAGGGATCGCCCAGGTCCCCCTCCATCGCTGCAGTGTGTATGGGAAGGCCTGTGCTGAGTGCTGCCTGGCCAGGGACCCATACTGCGCCTGGGATGGAACATCTTGTACTCGCTATCTGCCAAACACCAAGAGGTCGGTGAAATAAACACTAATGACACAAAACAAATAATGACTCAGCGAGACAAGTACAACAAAACTATTGTAATTGCAAGTAAATCAAATACTTTAACTCATCTAGGAATCTGTTTTAAACTCCTATGTTCAACCTCTACAGACGCTTCCGTCGTCAGGACGTGAGGAATGGAGATCCCAACACCCTGTGCTCTGGAGGTATTATTTCAAAACTTTTGTTTTGGTTGTTTATTATAATGAACCAGTGAAAGTGCATGTAGCCGTGACCCTTTTTTAGGCTTGCCCCCCTACAGAGGCATTTTTCAATAAATAAGAACAAAGCTTCACTCTGATCCTGCTCCAGCTCAGAGACTCTTGGCATCTGACATCTTGCTGTCTCTGTGCCAAAAAAATCCAAAATCCGTCCACCCTTCACCCCTGGGTAACCTCAGTACGCCTTGACCACAATACCCTCATTCTGTTGCTATTCATCTTTCTGCCACATAATTGAAGAGGATAATCGCTCAAACTCTAAGAGCTCCTGGGTAATTTGATCACATCATGTGGCATGCAGTCTGGGTTGTGTAAAAATAACGGAGACCAGGGTAATTGTTGCTGATGAGAGGGAGATTGCCTCAAAGCACTCAATAGGGGGCATTTTTATAGTTTATACTCCTTGTTCCCCAAATAATTTACATTTACAGCACTGGGGGCTGTAGAGGAATTTGGTTTTACTCTGACCAGACCATGGACTTAACCCTAGGCTCAAAGTGTGCTTGTCTCATTACCTGAACCCACCTCAATAATTGCTGCGTTTGTGGCACCTCATTGTTTCTTCTATGGCTTTTTGCATGTGGACTGTTCCAGCAACATCCCAGCTGCTGGTAAACACTAGCCTGACTGGTTTACTTAACTAGAAACTGATTGTGTAGGCCAGTGTTTCCTAACCATTTTTCCTTGGAGCCCCCCTATGTGTACCTAAGAAAAGCGGTGATAATCAAACGGTGATAATCAAGACCACATATCTGCTGAAAAAAACAAGAGTATAGTGTTAGCTCTGACAGGCTTTGGAGCCCAGCACTATACCATCTAATTGACATCAGCTGATCTCTCGTAAGCCGTCATCAGCTGATTTCTCTCTAAGCACGCTATTGGCTGATTTCTGCCATATCCAAGCTGCTCTGGCCTGGCTATGCTTTGTGGTTTCCACTGAAAGTCACTTTTTGCAACCCTCCTCCACCCCAGCTCCTCCTTTATTCTACTTATGACTTAATCACTGTCTTTCTGTGGTCACTGACGCCTGCTCTCAGGATTCCTTGTAGGAACAAGAAAGTCAGGACTGGTGCTGGGGATCCCAGAAAGCCACACTGCCAAACATAAAATACAGATAGTAACTGGCAAGTTACTGTCATAACTGTATGCTTCCATTTTTATATGACTGGTTTACTGTGAGCAAGTTGCATAGCTAACTAGTTAGCTTATGTGCTTCTGTTATGAACATTCAGTTTTTTAAGGATGAAAATATCAGCTTTCATTCAAAGAAAGTGGAATGCCTTTGTTTAGTGCCAATGCAGCCTTTTGGTCGAGCAGGCGCCCATATACAGAGGCTACAGTCTTTGACATACCAGTTGCAAAAAAAAGACAAATGACTTGGAAAAACATTAGCTACGGTTGGCTAGCTAGAGTTAGCGCTGATAGCTTACTTGCTATGTTAGATCATGTATTTTTTTTCTGAGTTGTTCCCAATGAAGACAGAGCAAAATCTGCACCTCATTGGTACTCGAAGGACAGCCGCTGCCCCCAGCATCTTGTCCAGAGCTTTAAAAGGTTTTATTTAGAGTTTTATGACTTGACTTTTGCTTTGATTTAAAGGGAAAATAAAATTTACATAATTGATACCCTCGTAATAAATATACTAACAGAATCACAGTACAACAGAAACAAAATATAAATCTAATAAGCACCCAAGAATTGTGATAAAATCACATAATCCTTTAATCCCATATTGCCCAAGCTCCATTGGGAAGACAGGTGGACGTAGGCCAAGTCAGCCCCTTTGCTGCAGAAGTGAATGGACTTGAGTTTGTATAGGGCTTTTCTAGTCATTTGACCACTTAAAGCACTTTATCCACGTAGGTCACACTTACCTATTCATACACAGTCATGGAGGCTGCTATGTAAAGTGTCCATCAGTATTAACTGATCCTTTTCATGCTCCTCCACATTCCACTGATGCAAAAGGAGAAACTTAAAGTGGAGTGTCCTGCCCAAAGACATGTGGCTGCAGGAGCTGGAGATCAGACCCCCTGTCTTTTAGCTGAGAGTTGACTGACATCGCCATCCACAAGAAGCCACCATGTCTGAGTTTCCTTCCCAACCAAGAGGAAACCTCTTAGCTGATTTTTAAATTGCCAGTGTACTACAGGTGTTTCTTCTGCTTCTACTTTCCAACCTTGCTCACCCATTAGCTATTCTGATGAGACCAAGTGTTAAGTTCACATGGATGATGGATCCCCTGATGCCAGCATGTCTTTGACAACAAGTGCCGTGCCTCCATCTTGGCTGATCCTGGATTTTTCTGTCTCTTTGAACTAGACATGAAAATAAACTTGCTCCAATTCAAGGAAACATATGAGCATTTTTTTGCAAAGGTTAAGACCACTGATGCAAGTCCTTGGTCATAACTCATACTGCTAACATGCATGACCAAGTCCTGGCAGGACAATGAAAATCGCTGTTTGAATTTACACATCTATCTTATGACTGAATGTTGAAATCAGCCCACTTAAGTTCTGACCAATATTCTCAAATGTTCTGAGGAGTGCTTTGTATTTTTGTTTGAATTTTCCTATTGTCAGCCTTACCCACTTGCTGCCATTAATCACTGGTGACTAGTGGCAGTGGTGACTTGTGATACAACAATCTTGTGATCAAGTTTATTTCATCAACTTGATCTCATAACCTCTGACATTAGTTGTTTGTTAATATGGTCATAGATCAAGAGGACAGCAAGCTGTAACAGCTTCCAGGGCAAACATAAGCTATTAAAATCTCATCAAAACCTCCTCATTCTGTCAATCCATGGTCAGTTATATTGCACTCATTTATCAGCAAAGTCAGAGAAGATCTTAAAAGTTCTGAGAAAGTTTCCCTTCCCCACTGACCTGTCCTGTCTTGCCCCTTCATTTGTTTTTTGCCTTTTTCCCACCTGGACTGTTAAGAGTGAACAGATGTCCTGAGTGACTATAAACCGCTAATGTCTTTGTCTCTGCTGCCCCCTTCAGACCACCACAAGTACCGTGCTGCAGAGAGGAAGCTGTATGGAGTTGAGGGAAGTAGCACTTTCCTGGAGTGTATCCCAAAATCCCTTCAGGCCAGAGTAACCTGGACCTTCCAGAAGCATCCACAGAACCCAAGGGAAGAGGTGAGAGTGATGGAAAGTGGACAGTAGAAAAGTTTCAACCCAGGAATTTATATTGAAAAAGGTCATTGGAGTCCTTATCTTTTAAAAGGGCCTGTAGAAACATTTCCCCATAACAAAGACATTACTCCACGACACTATCATTAATAATCATCAACAGGAAGTCATGGATTGTGGGAAAAGGTCCAATAGTTTCCAGTCAAACTGAGCCAACATACAGTCTGTAGGAGACATTATTCAGCTTCAATTCTCTTAGCTTCATCAAAGTCAAACTCAGCTATGACTCTGAAGAAATGGTTACTATCTGAACCCTCATTCCAAAAATGCTGGGGTGCTGTGTTAAATGTGAATAATAACATAATTTAAAGATCTGCAAATTTCAAATTCTGATAAAACTGGCAGCATCCACTCTCATCTCTCAAGCCGTAAGTGCACCCATAGCTATGATTGCACCAGCCTCTTGTTGCTGCTTGCTTAAGTCTCGACTCCGCGCCTGAAAGTACTGTCCCCTCACTTTCTAACAGGGCCCAAACTGTTCAGATTGGAGCTTTGCAAGATGGATTTGCCAGTTAAAAACACAGAAAGGGCAAATCCATCTGCTTTGCAAGGTTAGGGTGTAAGTGATTTAACCCTGATATTTCAACTTGCTGAGACAATCTATGGACAAATGTATAAAGAAACTGGGAACAGATTTTGGGGCTGAGAACAAATAGTCTCTCTCCAACATCTTCTAAACATGGCTTTAACAGTTCACTGAAACTTGCTTTGTTTTCCAGGTACGTCTAGATGATCGCATCCTCCAGACAGACAGAGGACTTTTGATTCGCCGTGTCTTGAAGAGAGACGTTGGCATTTACCAATGCCACGCCATGGAGCATGGCTTTACCCAAACCTTGCTGGGTATCACCTTAGAAGTCGTACCTTCAACGTCCTCTTCATCCTCCAATCTACCCTCAGATGCTCCTGTCCGGTTAGACCCCCGCAGCGGAGGTGGCCCCCCAGTGACCAATCAAAAGCTTTGGTACAGGGACTTCATGCAGTTGGTGGACCATCCTAACCTCAGCACTGTCGACCAGATTTGCGAGCAAGTTTGGGCACGCAAGAACACAGAAGCTGGCCAACTGGAAAAGAGCTTCCCTGCTCCGGTGAAGGAAGTCCCGCCTTTGGCCCCAGCTGTGCGCCCTGCTAACAAGAAGTGGAAGCATCTTCAGGAGATCAGAAAGGGGAGAAACCGCCGGACCCACGATGGGAAACCAAGTCCTCGGGCGCCTCGCAGTGCAGGGGAGTAACATTGTGGAGAAAAGATGGAGGGAGAAAGGAATGACTGATACAAGATTAGAGGATGAGAGTGGTTGAAAGAAAGACGAAGAACTTCTGGAGGTGTTTACACGTACAAAAACATCCACGCACATAAAAACACATACAGACACACACACAGCACCTCCTCTATTGTGTATATTTATCTATGGATGCTCCCACTATATGGTACCCCAGTCCCTGAGTCCTCGTCCCACTGGCCAGCCCCTGCATGTGCTGCCTTACTGCCCACGTTGATTCTGCACGATCCCTTTACACTGTTCCACTAGAGTAGTCGAGTGTCCAAGCAGGTCCTTATGTGTGGCATAAACTTAGACACACCGTCATTTCCTATGCCACTGACTATACATGGAAGGTTTGCTCAGAGCAAAGAGAAGACCACATCTTGTGATCTACACACTTTATGTGGATAGTGGCTCACAGTATGAACCCCTAACTTCTGGACTACACCACTTGAAAAAGCCCCAAAGTTTTTTGGATGGACTCCTCACCTGAAGATGTCAAACCAATACAGATGAAGTGTGGAATGATTGCTGCATATAATGGGAAGAAATGGAGAATTGTGACAACTGGAATATACTGGAATATAATGGTCTCTGACTGGAATCACATCCACGTATACATGGGCGATTGCACGAGCATGCAAAGAAACAATTTTGAACCCATTCTTTTGAACTAACTAGATGAATTGAACTTCCTGTGGTGCTCTTGCTGCAAATACTTCCAGTTACCTTTCACATGACTCGTCTGAGCATAAAACACATTTCATTGATAGAGATGCCAGCAGTTAGGGGGCAGCCTGTGGAACAGATCAGCATGTTGCAGAACTGGTTATAGTATATAGTTTAGTGGTTTCCTTAGGCACATTGAGGCATGTTGCAGCAGAACAAAAACCCACAATGCCGTTGGTTAGAGAGTGGTTGTATCTGAGCAGATACGATTATGTTATTTCACTGGTCCAAACCACTAGAATGAGGAAGGGGAGGGAGCTACTAGCATTCAATGATGTGAGAGACAGATGAGATGTTTACACTACACAGACCAGGCTGGAGTACAAAGAAGCCCAAATATCACCTTGACTATATCCAAACAAGCTTTAGATGTGAGGTAGGACTACAAACACAAATGGCAGACATGTTGAAAGTGCATTTAGATACTTTTTTACATATTCCCAAACATTACCAAAAAAAAGTTATATTTAATGGTTTTATTATTGGCTGTCTGTAATGTACAATGCATTATTGTTAAGGAGAAGTGTTGAGTAGGGTGGTTATAATAAGAGGTATTAAAGAGTAACTAAACCCCAAGGTTAAGTGCTCAATTGAAAATCTACATAGATATTAAGCAGTGGTGTTTATCAGAAAGGATCCAAGTGTTAACATTAAAATCAGGGATGTCAGCATTAGTGCATTATTAGAAAGCAATTAAGATTGATAATTTAAACCTTTTTTTTTAAATCACATGCCTCATCTTCTCTTTCCACACACTTTGGTTAAACCTCTGCAAAGGCTCCCTGCAGCAATAGTGATGTAAAATGAGCCCACCACTGCTCCTCAATTTCGCATGTCAGTTTAAAAACTCACAGACAGCTCAGTGGACAGGCCAGAAGTCATCTGTAGCTTTTGCTATTAAACGTTTGACTTTCTACTGTTCCCCTATTTCCTCTTCAATCAGTCACAACTTCCTTTTTCTGTAGTTCAGTTTATGCCATTATCTTCAATCTACCTACAGTTCTGTATTTTCTATCAAAATACAGAAAGCTCTGTAGCCTAACAGGTAGTCAACTAAGAATTCACAGTTAAACAAAAAACATTTTAAATGCAAAATAATGGAGGTTCAAAATACAACAATAGGGAGATAAATCACAATAGCCGCATGAAAAATGACTTATTGGACATCCCTAATTTAAATTTAAAAATACATATCTTTTTTTTGCATTTCATCCTAAATGCACATGATTTAAGTAAGTGATGCAGCACGAAAGACCACGAAAAAGCGCACTGCAGCATGAAGTGCCACGTCTCCGCACAATATGGTACGTTCTCCCCACATCATCCTGTTCCTGTTTCCCTCTCTGATGCTCATGTTGAAATTGGTGAAGAATGAGGAAAGAGGTAGATGACAAGACAACAGGAGAGTAAGACAGGAATATTTATCTTGATAGCTGTGCATCGATAATAATTCTGTTTCTGTCTTAAATGTTTTGCTCTGACTTGTGTCAACACAGAGACAAAACCGTTCAACTCAAAGCCATTGATACAAAGCTCCTCATTTTTGTTTGTCCAAATTCAAAATGAAGACCTAGATATCATACATATTTGCAAGAACCTGAAACTCACAGGTCATCGAATTAATTTGTAATAGATGCCCTGTCGACAGCAAGATTAAGATGCTATGCAATGCAACATCTGACACTTAGATGCTGCTAGGACTGTGTTAGAGTGATTGTTCTGTTCAGACTGAAGTCTGGCAGCTGCAGCTGAATTTTTCTGTTGGCTCATATGGTAACGTATATGGTGCCAGCTCACTATCACAGAGCTTAACAGTAATTCTACACTTTTTCCATACCTATTGCCCTCAGCATTTTCAAATGTGAAAATTATCTGGTAACAGCGACCTCCACCAATCAGAGAAATGGCTCTGACACTCTAGTACTGTGGGTAGTGTAGTTCATCTCCTTAAGCTCTCATATTGATAGAAAAAAACAAATGCTATTGCACTGCTTTTGATTATCAAATAGTAAACAAAAAACTTAATTTACCATGTTTTTTCGTCCTTAAGTGATGAGGGAGAGTAAAAGAAGAGCTCTGGGCTAAAACCAGTGAGGATCGTAGCGGTCAGATGTCAAACCATTACTGTGTTTCTACTGACTTAAAGTCAGCAATCATTCTGTAACAGCTGAAGCTGTAGTCTGTTTGCCAGTAAACAGATTTTTCACACATTTACCAGCATATTAAAGAGAAAAAAGAATAATAATGAAAAGGTTGAAGATGGGACCGTTTGTCCAGTTTGACATAGAGTCTTAATAGACACTTGTATACACCTAAAACTTTGTTTTAGAATTTCAAAATGTCAGACCTTACTATGAAATGTCATATTTTTTATGCATAACCAACTATTTGGTTTGGGCTCTGAATAAGCGTTACACTGTACGGTTTCCATATTTTAAGTTTTTAAATTGTGAATGACCCAAATGACCCAGACTTTCTCATTTACCATTTAGATTGAACATTTTCACCCAGAAAGAGGTGAATGAACTACCTAGATGGGTTGAAGCTATCTATAAACCATGTTTTTCTTAAAGTGAGATTGATAACATACAAAATTTGGCTTGTGGTAAGTCTACCTTGGATGGTACTTATACAGCAGCATACTCTGTATAATGTATATGCTGCTAGCCAGGTCTTTCCCCTCCCTCCTCCCTGCCCTGTCCATGAGGTCCAAAAGTGTATTAGCACTTCAGCCAAAACTCTGGGGTTTAGTCACTCTTTAAGCCACCAATAAGAAAGGGGGCAGATTGATAACCCTAACCGTAAGTAGATTCTAGTATTGAAAGCATGACAACCCATGTTGCTGGGCTTCAGTGCAGCACATATTTATAAGTTTTATGATTTATTTTGTATTCCAAACGGTACATTTTCTCCTTGTGCTTTTACACTGTTCTTGCATATGTTGTTTGTGATAAGTATATGCAAATAATATAAGACGAGCAACTCACTGATGCCTCATTCCAAATGGTACGACACATTAAAGCTGCTATTTTGCGCTTCCCACAATGCACCTCACTGTCCAAAAGAAAATAAAGAAAAAAACAAAGAAAAATCTTTCATCTGACTTCACACACTGTTAGATTCACATCGAAACGTAGTGTTGCAGTCATCACTATCATTGACTTTTTGCTGCTCAACAATGTCATCTCTGCCTAATGGACATTTAGTACAATAATGTCTTCCTTCCCTGTCTTTGGTGTGATCTCTCTCTGTGTATTCTGTGTAAAGAAACCTTGTTTGTGGGTCGTCTGTGGTAACATGGTGTGTGAAGCCTGCCCCCTAGTGTCTATTGTGTGTACAGGCTCAGATGAAGAGCCTACCTGTGGTACGATGCTTCATTATATCATAGTCTATCCACATGACAGAAGGCAACCAGCATTGTAAGATAAAACATGCATTTATCTTTTCATAAGTATGATTTTTATGATGGTCTACTTTGTGTCTGCAACACATTTGTCAGGAGTTTCATGGTTTTAAGTGGACTGAATTTCACTCCATGTGTTTGGCCCTGAGAAGAGGAGGCAGCACAAACTAGGTCATTGAGTGGATTTTAGATGTATGGAATCATTGTTGTTGTTATTTATATACCTTTTTCTAGAGATGTAATTAACTCTTTAAGTGAACTGAACTGACTGAATAACACCTGCAAAAGGGACACTCTGCATTTTGACTCCAGGATTTACTGCAAAAACATTCAAACAAATTGTGTTTATATGTAGAGCTTTATCTACATTTAAGCAACACATTTAAGTTAATTCACTTCATAGAGGTTTAACTCGATGGCTGTGTTCTTTACGTACACAGATTCTTCTTTTTTACATTGGTAGTGATGTCAAACTTGCCTGAGTCTCCCTCTTAAACCAGCTGTTGTTTTGTGCTCTTTTGAAATTGCATGACCAATGTTAGTGGCTAACGCGTTTGACAATGGTACGGTGGCGCAAAAGAGCGAGAGAAAGAAAGCACAATGTTGAATATTATTATTATTCCTATGTATTTATGTGCAAAGATAAGCTGATATGTTGTTGTGGTGGATTTTTATTTTTCTTATAAATGTAGATTTACGTCTGTATTGTTCATGTTCTGCTGAAAAAGATTCATCCTCAACATTGTCCAGACATTACAGCCAATGGGAAAACTTCTCCTGAACACAGTGTCCAATTAGAGTTTGTCGTTCACACAGCCTTCCATTCAACACTCCTGTTGTAGCCCATGCCATGTGACGCACCCCTGTACGATAGCTTCAAAGAGAGGCTGGTGTGTGTGTGTGTAAGTGAGAAAGGCTTGTGTGTTTGTGGCGTATGTGTGAGTGAGTTTTGGGGAAAGCAGAGCTTTGTATATAACGGCAAAGGAACAGTGGCGTGTAAGTAGAGCAGTCTGGTTTAAGGTGGAAGGCCAAACTTAACATGGTGCACTGTAATTCTCCCAGAGGTCTTTGTGAAATGTCATGTCAGATTGTTTTTGATTAACACAATAAAATATGCAGTTACTTTAAAAATAACTCTATTATCTCTTCTTTTATAGAAAAAGGAAATAAGATTTGTGACATTAACTTTTTATTTTTACCAATTATAATGTAAGTCTATTATGAATTTTAAACATACGTATAATGTGTTATAATCAGAGGTGGATATATGACTAATGTACTAAAGTAAAAATTAAAACTATAGTGGCTAGAATTTACTTAAGTAAAAGTAAAAATTCTGGTCTATAAATCTACTTAATTAAAAAGTATTTAAACTTTAAATAGGCCTACTGAGTAGCTAGTGAGGGGTTGTACAGTAAAAAATGATCTTGATACCAACAGAATAGATCTCCAACAGATCGTTCAGTTAAAAACACACCTCACAATAAAGTAAAATACACAGCAAAATTAAGAGTGTTGATTAAGCTTACATAAAGATCAGTTTTATTCTTTAAAAGTGTCTACATTGGTGAACACTATATACAGTTAAGCTACACTTTTGAAAGAAATACTTTAGAATTTGACGGAACTGTTTAAACTCATGAAAATCTGTGGCTGGGTTGGTCTACTATGACCATAGGTGGCGCCAGGGAGGAGCTTGGGGGTGCTCCAGCTACCCCGAGAGTGACCTGGATACAGCCAAGGACAAGAAAGTCAGAAATTAATCAAGCTTAACATGCAACCACGAAAACTCATTTTTCTGTTCAGGAATGCAAGTAAATAACTATAATTTGACTTATTAATCAAGAAATATTAATGTGCTTTACTAGTTTTTCAGTTTTTTGTAAATCAGATAATTTGAAAATTCATGGATAAGAATAATAATTATATTTTAGCATTAAAAATATCATTTGGGTAAAAGAGCTTCTAAACATCGGTGTATTAACCATTGCAGAAACATGCAAAATGATTTTGGTTTTACCAATTTTTACCAGTGCTGTTAATTTAGGGCAGCTGTGGCATAAACCTTACTCTGGGTGGTGGTCTAATAAATTTGTTAATTATATATATATATATATATATATATATATATATATATATATATACAGGGGTGGCCTGGGACCAAAAATTGGCCATGGTGGCCCACCATGATTATTTATATGGTATGCTAAGGCACACGACATACCAGGGCATACATGTGCACATTGTGTTGTTTCAAAAAATTAAAATTAAAGCACAGCAGCCTACATGGAATAGAGTAACCATGTTAAAAAATTGATACACTCTTTCACTGCTCACAGAAACTTTCATCTTGGAGATGGCCACACACTGTAAGTTGGACACAGAGTCTACTCGTAGCATTATTTGAAAACAAATGCTATAAAGGAAATTCTCACACACACACACAAACCAGAGTGGCCACCTCTAAATCAGCAAGGACGAGGTTGTGCACAAAACTCTATAGGCTAATGTTATTATGCATGTTTTAAGTCTGACTGAAAAAAAAAATAGTCTTGTAATAATTTTCTATGTTGAGCATTTGCACACTTTTACCCTTCAATTTCCCCAGATACTATTTAGTGAAGGTGTGTCTCTAATCATTTTTAATAATTTTTTAATTGTATTAATTTTAACTGTTTTCTAACTGTTCTAACTTTTGTCGGTTTCTTACTTTTTTACGTTTTCTATTTAATTTATTATTATTATTATTATTATTATTATTATTAATATTATTATTATTATTATTATGATTTTTATTGCACACATCCCAAAACATTTTCAATGTTAATTCCACAGGCTATCATAATTTATTTGTCATTTCAGTGTCTTTCTGACTGCATGCTAGCTTAGGTGTGTAGGCTACCCCCCCCCCCCCCCACACACACACAAACAAACAACAGCCCTCTGCTCTCCCTACATGAAACGTCCCTTTTATTAACCTTTCGGCTACCTCTTACAGCCCAGTAAGATTTGTAAAGGTCCCGGGATGCAAGCAGTGTCTGTTGTCTAAATTAGTCTGATAAATGAAGTGTTAGAATCATAGCTATTGATGTTACCTTGACTGGCTGCACTGAGTCCATGTGTCCACAAGAGGGCAGCATTTCCCCTTGAATGTAGAATACACCTGAGGAAAAGTACCCAAACAAGCTTACCGATTTCTCGACTCCAAACAGCAAAAGGAGCTAACAAATCGAACAAAATACTAGCAATCGAGTCAAGAATTTTTCATTCATCTTATGTAGAAAATTTGTTCTGCTAAAACAGGGTCTGTTGTCTAAATTGGTCTAACAAAGTTATGTTTTACAATCATAAATATTGACTTTACCTTCACTGGCTGCACTGAGTCCATGTGTCCACAAAAGGGCAGCAATTCCCCTTGAATGTAGAATACACCTGAGGAAAAATACCCAAACAAGCTTACCAATGTCTCGACTCCAAACAGCAAAAGGAGATAACAAATCAAACAAAAGACTAGTAATCGAGTCAATAATTTTTCATTTATCTTTATGTGGAAAATTTGTTCTGTTAAAACAGGGTCTGTAGTCTAATTTAGTCAGATAAATGAAGTGTTAGAATCATAGCTATTGATGTTACCTTGACTGGCTGCACTGAGTCCATGTGTCCACAAGAGGGCAGCATTTCCCTTTGAATGTAGAATACACCTGAGAAAAAATACCCAAACAAGTTTGCCAATTTCTCGACTCCCAACAGCAAAAGGAGATAACAAATTAAAATACTAGCAAATGTGTTAACAATTTTTCCATTTACCTTAATGTAGAAATTTTTTTTCTGTTAAAACAGGGTCTGTTGTCTAAATTAGTCTGATAAATGAAGTGTTAGAATCATAGCTATTGACGTTACTGTAACTGGCTACAGTGAGTCCATGTGTCCACAAGAGGGCAGCAATTCCCCTTGAATGTGGAATACACCTGAGGAAAATACCCAAACAAGCTTACCAATGTCTTGACTCCCAACAGCAAAAGGAGCTAACAAATTAAACAAAAGACTAGCAAACAAGTTAACACTTTTTCATTTACCTTTATGTAGAAAATTTGTTCTGCTAAAACAGGGTCTGTTGTCTAAATTAGTCCGATAAATTTTGTCTTAGAATCATAACTATTGACTTTACCTTCACTGGCTGCAGTGAGTCCTCATGTCCACAAGAGGGCAGCAATTCCCCTTGAACGTAGAATACACCTGAGGAAAAATACCCAAACGAGCTTATCGATACTTGACTCCCAACAGCAAAAGGAGATATCAAATTAAACAAAAGACTAGCAAACAAGTTAACAATTTTTCATTTACCTTTATGTAGAAAATTTGTTCTGCTAAAACAGGGTCTGTAGTCTAAATTAGTCCGATAAATTAAGTGTTAGAATTATAACTATTGACTTTACCTTGACTGGCTTGGGTTTTTTTTCGTTTGATGTTTTGAACCAGGCTGTAAACCAGTTTATTTCTAGTGTCAAAACTGGCTGTTTAACATGTGTCCAGACGGGACTTCCAGTGTTCCTGTAGCCAGCCTCCAGTGGACACTCGCATGGCTTCATTTTTCATGGCCGCTTGGTTTGGGCTACCGCTGGGATCAACAAAAAATTGTGTTTCATTTTTTTCTAATTTAATTTGACTTTTGTTTACATTATACACATTCAAATTCAAATAAAAAATTAATACACATTTTATATTTAAAAAATCGATAGCGGAAATATGCACGTGATTAAATTCAGCCAATGGAACAGCACTCATGTCACCTTTGACCCTGCGCTTCTCTTCAGCTAGAGCACAAAGTTTTTGCTAGCTTCGCTGAGGTATGTACAGCGCAGAGATGGGTCGTTTCTTTTACCAGACACGTGCACAGGTGGATAAAATGGCTTTAGAGGGTGGGGAAGCAAGCGAGGCTTGCTCTGTTTTAGTGGCAAATGAAAAATTTGAGCCGCCAGGAACCGAGCAGGACCAAGAAGAGGATGAGGAAGGCCAACTGCCAGCGCTCTCCACTGACAAGTCTGGCCGTGCAGGTGACATTAGCTCTCAGCCACGCGAGGATGCATGGCGGCCTGTACTGCAAAAATACCCTCGAGGCCTTCGGCAACCAGCCGAGGAGTTTAACAAAAGCTGGATGGATCAATATGGGTGGAGAACAGTGAGTTCAAAGACGCAGCCTTCTGAGAGGCCAGAGTGAGAGTGAGGAGCCAGCAAACAGAGGACATTTTCGTGAGCTTCTGGATGTTACTGGATTATTTAATCCAGTGATGAATTAAAAGTCAGACAACAACCCATCAAATGCCAAATACATTCAACACGACATCAAGAATGATTTTTTCCCGTGATGGTTGAAATGTTTGGAGAGACATGAGTGATGAGGTGAGGGATGCTGCTACTTCAGAGGAAGGAAGAACACGGCCATAGACCGTACAGGGATGCATTCATAGATTTGTTTAACTCCTGTCCATAACTCTGACCCTCTTTGTCACATCGGTGAGCTGTGATGTCTGCGTCTTTTAAGAACTATTTGAGGAACAGCAGCGGAGGCTCTCGGACCAGCAACCTGGCACTGATGGCAGTAAACTCAGGCTGAACCCGAGCCCCGGACCAAGAAAAAATTCCTGATGCCTTCGCCCTCAACCATAACAACCGGAGGATTGTTTTACTATGAAGACGTCAAAGGTAAGAGCTGTTTCTGTCGGCTACAGTGTGTTAATGAAATGTGATTAAGGCGCCTATTTTGAATTCTTGTTCTTATCTCTTTATGCTCATTTATATTATGGATATAATTTGAAATAAGCCTTGTGTTGATTTTTAAGCTGCAGTGTTAATTGGCAGCAGAATCTGGTTGATTTTTGTAACTGAGGCTGTAGTGTGCCTGCGTAAAATGCAGAGCTTTCACAGCGCTGGCACAGGCTCAGCTGTTGCTTATTTTTGATCAAGAGTGTTGTGTTGAGGTAAGATTGTTCATGGACTTTCAGGTGACTATCACATTTTAACATATACCCTTTAGGTCGTGCTGAACAGGTGTTAAACACAAACGTGCGTGTGTGCATAGGTGTTTGTGCGTCATGGGTCTTCTCCTCCTTAGAGCTAAACATATTAGCTTCACCAGGATATTTGGACATCAAGTGTTCGTCCTGTTAGCATGTTGAGCCTCACTGTGTCAGTGGATATGAGGATTTCACTCTTAAAAAGCCTGTCCTGCACACACAGGAGTGCTCACTCAGCAGCCGCCTTTGATAAAATGTTTGGGATTTGGAAAATAGAGGAAAAGAAGGTCGTGCTCCGTGACGGTGCGCAAAACATGGAAAAAGCAATGACAGACTTCTGTGTGCCAAGGCTCCTGTGGATGGCACTCTGTCTGTGGATGAAGGTGCTCTGTCCTCAGCATTGGAGATGATGTTTGTCACTGTTGTTACAGAGCTGTTTACAGTGAAATGCTCATTAAACTTGGTTGCTTAGTTAGTTAGTGCTGTTTAAAGCAGAATCAGGAGAACTACTTCAGTTGAGGTTTTATTTCTGCTGTTCATCTTGAGTCTCAAAAATTTAAATCTTATTTAAGCTCTGAATTATAGAAAAATTTTTGCATTTAGAAGTCTTTTTGTTGTTGTTGTTTTTATATAAAGCACTTTGTCAGGAGTATCTCAGGGAGCCATCCTACAAACTGGCTGAGTAATAAGGAGAATCAATCTAAATGTATAAGCTATTTCTTTTTTTGCATGGTGGAGCTCAGTGTCTGCAGGTTATTTTGCTGCTTTTTATTTCCCTCAAAGATGCAGATGACTGTGTCTGTACTGTAAAAATACATGTAGCATATAATGCACATGTAACTAAGTTTTTCATTACTGTTTGGCTGCATTTGAAAAAAAAAAACAATACATCCTTAATCAAAATCAAATGTTTTTTTTTCTGTTTCTAAAAAAAACGATTACCAATATTTAAAAAAAAATATTCGTAGTACAGGATGGAAATGGTCTTTTTTACAGTGGAAAAAATATAATTAAATATCGGTATCGGCCAAAATGAGTTTTAAAATATCGGCATATCAGCAAAAATCCAATATCGTGCATCCCTATCTAATGACCACTGATGTTAACTTGGAATGACACAACAACATATAAGCAATGCCTATAATGTGTAAGCGAGACTAAAATGCATTACAAGTATACAAAATGTAATACACTCTTATTTTTGCAAATATGTTGTCGACTTCCAACCTTAGAAGTCATTATAAAATGATCAGTGATGTATGATAACCATTGTTATAAATACTTCAGAATATCTATGAATGCTTTTAACTTTACGTACATTGTAAGTATGTTAGTGATTCATTTTATACTAGCATTGTAACAGTTATGAGTACTGTTACACATCATAAATAGCCGTGGTACATGGTTATACATCACTATAGGTACATTATAATGTGTTGGAATACTTTTCAGGTTCATTATAGAGGTAGGCTTCATAGAAAGTGTTCCCATTTTTTTTTTTTTTTTTCAGATTTGTTAAAAACTACTAGTTATAGGCTTCACATATCTAAGGGTAACGGATATGCTTTTTTGACCACTGAAAGACTATATTTCTAAAAGAATTTAAAGCAAAATGACAACAGTAGAGAAAACAAATTGATTCATTCAGATATGCTTCGTTTTTTCAGGAGTCTTTGCTCTCCTGGATGAATATTAGTGTCATTACGATGTCTGGCCACTAGGTGGAGGCCTTGTAACACAGTCTGTAATACATGTTGCCATCTAAATGATACTCCTACTGAACCCAGTGTCATTAAACAGTGCTATATCTGTGGTACTTTCAGTGTAAATGAAAGTTTCAGGATGTTTTAAATAAAATTTATGTGAAATGAAAAAAAATTATCAGTGTTAATCCGGTAGACATTTTCAAAAGAGAGTAATTCACCTCTTAGAAATTACAACTGCTTAGATCTGAACAGTAAAGCCTAACAAATACATCCACACTGAGCTGCTGTCTCTAAAGAGGCCACTTTCTGTGTTTTAGTATTTCTACACTGTTCATCCACAGTAGATTTTGTGGTTATTGCAACCTTACAATCAAAAACTTCTGTCAAGGCAAACACAAATGCACTTGACACTGTTTTTAATGTAACATTCATTTAACATGCATCTTTGCACTTCCTGCATGCATTCAACTTGAAAACAGAAAGAAAATAAGTCAGAGTTTAACAGGAGTTATGAGGTGACGGGTTCTTGCACTGTTTTTAATGTAAACTATCTGATCTACCTCAGGCAGCTGTGCCACATCACTGCATTTCTCATCTTTCTTCATCATATTCATCGAGCAACTCCGCTGTTATAGACTTGAGTAAATGGTAAATGGACTTGAGCTCTTAGGGTCAGAGTTTTTCTAGTCATCTGACTACTGAAAGCACTTTTCACTCTACATGTCACCTTTACCCATTCACATCCATTCACTCCACCTCACACCCTGATGGCTAAAGCTGCTTTAGAGTGTCCATCAGTATATTAATCTCAATTAAATGCATCCACACGCTTTGACACACCACTGACCCAGCTGTGACCATTTTGGGGTTAAATATCTTGCCATTGTCATGTGACTGCAAGCGCTTGGGATTCAAATCCCATCTCCCAGCTGGGTGACAATGACCGGTCCGGCGATTTGGACATATTTTGTTATTATGGCTGTAAAATAGTCAGGAAATGCCCTAAGTCTGAGAGCTTTGGTCCCTTTTCCCAGGAGTACTTGAACTTGACTTTTCGACATCTGGTTAATGATTACTGCACATTATATGGAATTGTCAGCAGTTTAAAAGAAGAAAAACACAAAAACGGATTTGTTTTTCATGGCTTTTATGAGAAGAAATTTTGTTATTGCTCATGAAGTTTTGATTTGACATTTGAAATGTGAACCTATACATGTTTAGAACAATCACCAGTCATTTTTTTAGTCTAGGACTCTGGGTGTGCAAAACACAGTGCAATAGATATCTATATACATAGGCGAAAATTAGTGCAAATAAAGGTGGAAAAATGCATTCTCAACATTCTCAAGTAACATATTGTTATTGCACATGACAGACACGCACAAATGCCACTAACACTATTTTTGAAAACAAAACACCACTCTCACTCGCTCTCCTTTTACTCTCTTACTTCACTCTCCTTTCTCACTCGTCTTCTGCCAAAGCTGCTGTTTTCCCGGTACATTACCATAATAAATATACCACACATCATATATTGCCAGAAAGCACAGGTTCTCAGCTCTCTGTCAACGTTGGAATTTTTTAGATTGAGCAAACTTTCGAGGAGTTACAGTGTTGAGAATCCTTGTAGCGGTCTCGTGATACTTCTGGTGTTTTGCTATGAATGCCCACGTCATATGGTTGCGAGTACTGAACATATAAAACACAGCACCGGTGCTGGGTCAGTAGGTAAAGGGTTAACCATGAACTGTCAACCTCATTTCACCAACAATGAAATATGAAAAAAATAAATCTTTGCTGATGATAAATGACTTTGACATTTAAAATGTTGTAAAGATAAGTTTAAAGGCCCACAATCTGAGAAAAGTAAATTTATTAGTTCAAAAATGTCAAAACATTAAATTGAAAAATGTTTTTTAAATGCAAATATCAGAAAGAAAGTCAAAATCATAAGTTTAAAGGGTCAAAATATGAATAAAATTTGTAATCATGAAGTTAAAAGTCAAAGTATAATTCAAATTTTTGAATTATGAATCATAAAGCTCAAAGTATTGTATGGGAAGTCGAAATTATGAGTTTAAATGCTCAAAGTATGAAATTACAGGTCAAAATCCTTAGTTTGAGTCCTAATTGTGAGATGCAAAATTGAAATTGTAAAGATTAAAACACATTCATTTCTTTTCACACATTCCTGACTTCTTATCTAAACTCTTTAGCTACTCCTTACTTTTTCAGATTCCTTGACTTAACTAGGATATCTTAAATCATCAAGGATTAGTTCATATTTTTATACTTAAGGAAATCTGCAGACCTCATACTGATGGGCCAGTTATAACAGAAATATGAGATCATCTCGCGGGCCGGATTTTACTGTTCCATGGGCCAGATTTGGCTCTCGGGCACCTGTGCCTTAAAGTGTTCATGTTAGCGTCAGCTTCTCTTACAGACAGACAGAAAGCAGAGGGGATAAAAGACGATGTCTGCTGCTCATTAAGTCCAGACGAGTGAACTTTTCCCTCTCACCTCCGTAAATAAGCGCTGCGTGCTGTCTGCTTTATGCTCATTAATGACACGGCGTGGGATGGATCAAGTGATCCTGTTTATAGTTACTGTTATAAATGAATAAAAAACAATGGTCTGAGGTTATTTTGTTGGCAATATGAGTTTGAAGACTTATCACGCTGGGATCATGGAGATCATATGATCAATGGCAGGCACATGCTGATTGTTTCTCAGTTGTTTATTTTTTATTCTGATGTGAAGAGCCTAAAAAATGTATTAATACTTCAAAAGGCTTGTTATGTTCATTTTAGGATCATATAGAGTAACAAACAGGTGGAGTAAGGAACCTGTATGGATAAAACTGGTCCCCAACAAGGTGATTTAAAAAGGTAATAATAATTTTTGAATTTTTTTACCTGAACGACCAATTGATTGGTTGATGCCTGGGTGTGATTTTGGTCAACCAAGTTTTTCTTTGGTTGACCACAGGCCTAAACATTTTGTGGATATTTTATGGGTCTGAATACTTTCTGAATGCACAGTAGACTGCAGCACAGTAGCTACTATGGTTTATGAAAGTCCATTAGTATTAGAGGTGGGAATCATTGGTGGCCCCACAATACGATATTATCATGATACTTACACCACGATTCGATATTATTGCGATTTTAAACATTTTGCAATACACAGAGTATTGTGATACCATATATTGCTATCAATACCATTTTTTCAACTGTTTAGCTGATTTAGCATTAGCCTTGCCTTCATTTTTATCGTATTACTGCAGTATTTTACTTTTATGTAGCACTCCTTGCAAACTCGATGTGTCATGTCCATGCTTTTCGTGCCCTGCATTCCTAATGTCCTTTCCCTGGTGCTGCCATATTGTATAACCGTCACCTCTGCCAACCTCACTGGACAAAGGGCAGAACAGCATCATCAAGTGGACAGAAAAGCAATTGATGCTATTCATCAGGTATCATAGACTTCAGTTCATATTAGCAATTAATTTGAAAAAAAATGATACTTGCGATATATTGCCACACAAAATATCGCAATACTATGCTGTATCAATTTTTTGCCTCACCTCTAATTAGTATGGTGAAATGTTTTAGAATAATCAACAAATGGCCTAAAACTGGGCAGAATCAGCATTTAAAGACATGAAAACAGCAGAAGAGACAAAAGATAGAGACTTAACTTCACCCTTTGGTTAAAGAGTATGATTTATGGTGGATTTGAGTCATTTAAATCATAATTAGTACAGGTTTGCATCTCATCGGAGTGCTGCACTATTCATTTTCTCCTTTTTTAAATATTTTAGCAAATGTGAGAATGTGTTTACAGCAGAATCAGATAAAATCTCAAAATATCTGCAAACCATCATATACAATCTAAAGGAAAGAAAAAGAAGAAGACAAAAATGCCTCAGCTTTAAGTAAAGGGTAAGGACGCTGCCCCCCCAGTAGGGCACTTCTGAAAATATTCTTTCAACAGGTCTTAGAAATATTTTATCTTATTAAGCCAAAATTTCCACACATCTGGTTCAGTCAACAATTTCACAAGGGTCACCTTGCATTTGTGGTTAGGGTTAACAGTTTCTTTTGTCCCTTCCTTAATACTACAAACAGTTTAAATGTTGAAAAGATCATGCCATGTGAAAATCAAAAGTGTTTGAAACAAAAATAAATAAAATCCCTTTAGCACAATGGCATAAAAACAATATTTATGTGTTCCTTTTCATGCCCTCCCCCTCAGCACCACTCCACACCCCCTCCATGTCTATCAGCGTCTCCATCTTTGACATTAAGACCCACATTCCTCATAGTAATATCATCATGAGCTGCCTGTCAGCACTGGGAACAGATCCACACAGAAACATGCAGCATGCACCAATAAGAGAGGCCACTAGCATTCCTTCACACATGGAAAACAGTCACATATGTCAAAGTAGTCACTGACACACAGACCAATGCAGCATGTGGTCACCAGTCATAAACATAAGATTAAATTGGGTCCATATTACTCAAACTGGCAACCCATTAGTCCCCCAGTGTTTTTCAATGGCCTTCATTTTTGCTGTTCGTATGTGTGTGTGTGTGTGCGTGTGTTAAAATAGGCCATAGAGGGTCCGTGGGGTCCCGATTAAGAGCTCATTTCATGGTTTTACCATTATTCAGAATTGCAAAGAGAACCAAAGAAAAACTGCAGATGTTAAACAGCAGCTCTTTAGTTGCGACTCTGCCCTCTATGAACAAAACTGGGTGTACTTGACTTACCACTCAGTGACAAAGAATTTCTGTGATTTCCATGATTATTAACATGATTTTTGAATTTGAGACACACTTCGTTTTGGTTGGTGGGAATCTGAAACCAGTGGAGTGTTGGAAAGATGCATGATCATGCTTATAACCACATAAATACAACATATCAGCCATTGTAGTAATGTTTGTAATCACATCTCAGGTAGGTTGAACTTTCTTCATGTAGCCACATCAACATGTTCTGCAGTTAGGCAGGTCTGACTGCCTCATATATGCACCAATGCAGTTTTACTCCTAAATGATGTATAGGTACTGATCTTTCACCTTGTGACAATATCCAGGTAAGTAATAGCCTTTTTCTACTTGTACACAGTCATGGTGTATTTTATGGGTGAAGCCAAACTCGAGGCAGAGGGTTCGCTAGCAGTAGCTTGGGGTAAATTCACATCAGTACGTCAAAAGGTCTATTCAAACAATCCTTTTTTTGGCAAGGATGGTTCCATTCTGAGTGAAATGGACCCCCCAAAAAGCACAAACTGGAAGTGTAACCATGCTGTGACATACATATCCACTAAACCAATATTTTTATGGCTCTCTATTAATCATTTTTCTCTCTATTTTGGCTGATAGGTGTGTGGCTGATGGTAAAATAGGCGAGTTCTCAGTTCTTTAGATTGTGAGACCAGACCAGATCCCATATGAGACCAGACCAGACTAAATCAAGCTGTTACACAGTCTCCATGCACCCAGTCTGAAACAGCAATCCCAGCGGCACAGTGGTCATGATGCAAACACTGAATGCTGAGATATTTCTGATGCTTTTTGTGTATGAAGGACCTGATCTGTGTATGGATGAACTGCCCAGCCAGCAGCAACCACATAAATGTAGGTTATTTTATTACTAAGTCAAACAACTACACACTGAGCAGACTGCACATGCATGGCAGGATTAGTAATACATGCTGTTTGATTTTCATTTTAAATACACAGCACTGTGCATTACTACTGTTTTTCTGTGTTTCTCTCCACTTGCTTCAGCTGTTTACCTGTCACCACAGTGTGTGCACAACAGCTGTGATGTAATTGTCATGTCTACTCCAAACTGCTCTGTAGGTGTGTTGCAGGCATCTCCCTCTTGTGAGTAAAGCTAGCTCATGACCTTATATAGCTGAGTGTATCATAATAGGGTAAATGTTACTTGGCACACGGTGGCTTTCAATGTGAAACATGATACCAATGAAACTCCACAACTCACATAGCAAACACACTAAGGCTCTCTTTATGCACTGGTGTGTTTACATTCAATTTGTCGCACCAGTAAAGGAGAATAGTGAGGCTTTTTAAAGGCATTCCCATGCAATTCAATACAATGTTAAACATAGACATATAGGGAGCCCATCGAACACTGGAAGTTCTCAGTGAACTCCTAAATGAATTAAGATCAGAGCATGCTATTCTGACCCACAGTAATGCCATCATTGATTTTTATAAAACACAGATTTTCTTTTTGTTGGCCAAGAATCATGAGGCATGATTTAGTGATTTAGTGGTTGGCCTCATAATGCAACTAAACTTTGGGTTATTATTAAATTCACTTTCTAAAAATGGGAAACTTCTTAAACAGCGCCTGTGAAAGACATAAATTTAACTGGGTTATACATTTAAAATGCTATTTGTGGGTTACAGTGTACAAAATGTATTAACCCCTTAGATGTTTTGTCCTTTTATTGATCCATAAATGATATATAATTGTACTTTTTGACAAAAATTACAATAAAGTACTTGAATTAAATAACAATTATAATATAATGTAAAATAAATGACTGCATTAAGATCCACCCCCTTCAAGTCAGTACTTAGTAGAGTTACCTTTGGCTACAATCACTGCACTGAGACTGTGAGGATAGGTCTCAATCAGGCTTGCACATCTGGACACTACAATTTGACTCCATTCTTTTTTGCAAAACTGCTCAAACTCTGTCAGGTTGCACAGGGAGCGAGTGTGAACAGCCCTTTTAAAATCCAGCCACCAGTTCTTCTATAGATAAAGGTCTGGGCTTTGCCTCAGGCACTCCAGAATATTCATGTTGTTGTCTTTCTGTGTAGCTTTTGCTATATACTTGGGGCTATTGTCTTGCTGGAAAATAAATCTCCAAAGCGGTAGTCCTCCAGGATTTTCCTGTATTTTGCCAATTTATTTTACCCTCTACCTCTACAACCCTTCAAATGCCTACTTGCCAAAAACCATTCCCACAGCATGATGCTGCCAGCACTGTGTGCTTCACAATGGGGATGACGTGTTTGTGGTGATGTGCAATGTTTGGTGTCTGCCAAACATAGTGTCTTGTTTTACAGGCAAAAAGCACCATTTTGGTCTCATCAGACCAAAGAACTTTCATCCACTTGACCGTAGAGTTTCCCACAAGCCTTTTGGTGAACTCTAGGGGAGGTTTAATATGAGTTTTCATTAACAGTGGCCTCCTCTTTGCCACTCTCCCATCTCAGCTGCTGAAGCTTGTAACTCCTTAAGAGAAGTCATAGGTGCCTTGGTGGCCTCTCTCGCTTGTCTCCTTCTTGCACAGTCACGGGACAACTGAATTTAGGCAGATTTACACATGTGCCATATTCCTCGCATTTCTATCATGATGGATTTAACTAAACCCCAAGGGATGTTCAATGCCTTGAATTTTTGGTACCCATCCCATGACTTACCCTTTCAGTAACCCTTTTTTTTCTGTGTTGCTTTCAGTGTTCTTTTGTCTTCATGGTGTAATGGTAGCGAAGAATAATAATTAACCAGTGGCTGGCCCTTCCAGCCACAGGTGCCTTTATAGTACAATCACTGCATTCAGGATATCCCCATTTCACTAACTGTGAGACTACTAGCATCAAATGGCTGGACCTCTATTGTTGTATATTTATATAAATAATATTCAAGTTAAATTGATAATGACCGATTCATGAAATAAGTAAAAAAAATTAAAACATCCAAGGACGTAAATACACCGTATAACTTTTTATTTTTGATCAGGAGTCTGAGTCTGTTCTGTCATAAAGCTTCAAATTATTTTACATAGCAGGTGAATGCCAAAGAAAACTTTTTATTCCTCTGAAATTATATAGGCATCCTGAAAATATTCGTAAAATTCAACCTAGGGAGATTTCTTGTATCTTTGAGTTTTTTTTTTAATTAGTAAATAAGTTTATATTCCTCTCCTTCATGCTTCATTGTGACTTATCGACCAACTGTGGACCAGCAACGTTTAAATCCAAGTTCTAAAATAAGACTACTTTTTCACTGCCTTTGCCACAGTGTGATGCAAAGTGGGTGATGACACAAAAGTGACTAGAAATGTGCGTGCACAGACATTCCAGGTCTTGGTAAGGAATAATGGATATATAGTTCCATACAGTGGTTCTTGGAATTACTCTGAACCAGTGAAGTAATGCCAACCAGCCTCAGTCAAAGTGTAAAGGTTAAAAAAACAAACATACAACAAAAAACAACAAACCTTCATTCTTTGTTTTAAGAGAGCACTGGGCTCACCACAGTTTGACAGTTCAAGGAAAACTTGAACAAGCCTTGGCCATTATTTCTACTGGCAAAGTAAAAACATGTCCACACCATAACCTTTTAAAAGACCACATGTCAAATAAGAATGAGAAATACACATATAAATTATAATGTTTATATAACTTTCCATACATCTAGTAGACCATGAAATGGCAAAATACAACACAGGTACACAACTACGTCTCTTTAAATTTAACGCACCTTTTAATACACAAATTATGCCTGAGTAAAAACTTCTCTACTAAAGGTTAACAAGCAATATGACTGTTTTATGGCATGCAGTAGATGAACGAAGTCACCAATGACCAAGGAAGCTGTATTATCCCAACATTTTATTCATGAGAAGGCATTCTAATTTTGCTGTTAGTCTCTCCAAAACCCTGTGGCCATACATCATCCACTGATTCAGTTACACTAAAAGTCTTCACTCGCTGAATCAGTAAATACCTTTCCATTACTACACCATGAACTATTTGTTGGCTTCTAATGAGAAACAGGAAAATTTTTATCTTTGGAACTGCATGACTGTTTTTCTGAAGTCTGATTTATTCTTTTGTGTTGTATCTGTGCCATTGCACATGTGATAGATACAGTCTGCATCCAGGGGAACAGCTTTACACACTGGGTCATTGAGTGGGATCTTTCGCCCTTTTATGGATATATGGAAAATATGACCACACGGACAACAATCATCTGATTGGTTTAATACTGTATTATCATTTGCAAATTAAAAGTAATGACTCAGTAAGGACATTACAGTTTGTTAGTATAAACATCAGAGATTAAAATCCTTCTATGTGTAGTGTTGCCAGATTGTTTTCCCCCACAAGATGCCCCCCCCCCAGCCATGATACAATGCCATATGTAGCCGTAGGCCCACCCTGACCGCTGCACAAAGGCCTATGCACTTAGCCGATGTGCATCTCCCCAAAAATGTAACTAGGTGTCTAAAATACTAAGGCTGCAAGCCTTGTTTGGTTTCAACAGGTGCCTGCTGGTCTTTAACTCGGGTCTTCAGCATATTGCGTGAACCGGTTCTCGGTTCCCATCCCTATCTCTGATCAGCTTTTGAAGATTGTTTTGAACAAATTTGAATAGTCGTCGTTGGAATCAAATGCCACTGTTGATGCTTTTCTTCTATTTTCTATTTAGACATCCTCAACTTTTGAACAAGTTCTGGCATGCTTGGGCACCTCTGGCCAAAGCGAGGCCTGGAATCAGGCCCCCCTATACTGCATGAAGCCCACAGATGATGAGGCTCTATGCACAGCTTGTGGTTTGCTTATCGGAATTAGCAGCACCCTAACATTACTGGACTCAAGTTGTGTTCACCAAACCCGAATGTTGCTTATTCATGTGTATCTGAACATGCAAATACGGGGAGTTTGCTTGATTAATTTTTAAATTCATGCGACAAACTAAACACTTCGTCAAATCATGTCAAATCCAGTATATGCAAGTAACCGCAAGACACAAGAGGGGAGGGGCTGCCCTCTCCCATATCCAGCATTTCAGTGAGTTGTCAACAAACATGGCTGACCTTGACTACATTGAGATGATTGGTGCTTTGCATCTGCTGTGACAAAGTGATGGACAAAAGTTTTTCACAACTTACCAGGAAATCTGAACCCCTCCATCACTTTCCTCAATGCGAGCTCTTTTTTATTCCTGGCACGCTATGTCACAGAGCTTTAGGTAGCCATAGACAGACTCCACAAGTTTCTCCTCCATTTTCCAGTTGAATTAACCTTCTCCCTTACCAGACTGGTCCTTTTGAGATCTTGTATTCCATTGTGATGTGAGTGACTGGCTTGAGTTCAGATTATTCAACTCTCAGGAACTTGTGAATAAAGCAAACGGCTTGTTAATGTGTCTCTTCTTTACATTGACTTCAAATGTAATTGACTCATGCCACTCATGCACACCCATTCTGTAAATGATGGTTTAGTTTCATTAGTATGGCGCTGTGGTTCCACTAGAGTGACCCTGCCCTCCAAAGCTGGAAATAGGCTGTATTTTATATGAATGGCATTATGGGTAAAGGAGGAAGGGGAAAAACTAAACATTTGGAGAGAGCAGGAGAAGAAGCAGAAAGAGAAGCCATTGCTAGGCTAAATACTAAGATAAAGCTAAGCTAGGCTGTGCTAATTTTGAAGGGGAAAGGAAGGCAGCCACTAAACAGTGAGGATTCATGTTGTTAACTATATGTACAGTACATCTAAATGGACAACAGCTATAAAACCACAGTGATAAGAGCGAACAATCTAACTTTAGCTCGATCAACGTCACGAGAAACACAACAACAAGGCAACTGTACAAAATGGAAGGGATGCAATATGCTCACTAGGGGTGTAACGGTACAGAAAAATTTTGGTTCGGTACGTACCTTGGTATTTAAGTCACAGTTCGGTATGTTTTTGGTACGGTAATTGAAGCAAATAAATAAAATGTAATTTGAATTTTTAAATTAAGTTATATTAAAATAAATAAGCTCAATAAATTACATTTATATTATTGATAATGCTGTAACCTCCTTCCAAAAGTTCTTCAGTGATTAAAAATATTACTAAATAAATACATTTTTGAGTTACTAGGTTATTTTCATTGATATATTGACATATTTTATACCCATCCTTTAAAAACCAAAATTTCCCAGCCAACTTGAACTCATCATCATACTACTGTGCGTTAGCTTAAGTATGCTAATTAGCATCTTTCCTGCTAATTTCAAGACAGACTTCAGCACTGGATTACTTATTTAATCAATGGGACCTACTACAAAGTTTGGGAGAACTTTTCACAGCCCATCTTGGCGGATAAAAAGGTTAGAGCCATGTGAAATCTGAGGATAACTTTATCTAGGACGCAGCTGCAGAGTCTTTCTCTCCCTCCTCCCAGGCTGACGTATGAAGGTGAAATTAATTTGATTCACAGAGCCAGAGCACCATTGTTAAAATAAAAACAATCTTAAAGAATAAGACATTTATAACCGGCTGGTAAGACTTTGCTATTCCTCCTGTTTACTGTGATGTTCTTGTTTGAGTGGAGCTTTTTCAAATGCTTTGATTGGTCCACTGGGCGACGTGCTTTTAGTGACACAGCGGCAGTATAGTGTCAGAGCTATTGATGTTGTCTTTGTCCACTGTTGTATTTTACTGGGAAATAAAGTGTTCCTAAACAGGACACTTTTATCTGGGAATATTCAGGCTGTTGCTGTCATTTGCTGTGGTTGTGTTGTTGCCAGGAAAGTGTGTTGTTCTCTGACTTTCCATCTGTATGTGAGCTTGGCTCCACATTTATTCGTTCAGTACACGTCTGTACCGTACCAAGAGGCCTGTACCGAATCGTTTCGGTATGAATACTCATACCTTTACACCCCTAAAGCTCACTGTACTTCAGTGGTCAGAAGAAAGGATACGCTATGCAGGGGAATTCCTAATGATGACTCGATGCAACATTTCAGGATGCTATTTAAACTATGTACAGATTCGTGATTGTTTTAATGGCACCAGTTTCAAATCAGTACACTTAGGAAGTCTTCAGAGAGGTATCAAGGACATTGGAGCAAAGGTGCAGCCTGCAAATCAAAACAGACAGACAGATGCCAATTAGATAAATACATAAATACAGGCTGCTAACACTTTATGCAAGAATGACAGGCAACAATAAATCAAAAGTTTTTTTTTTAATTTTTACTCTAATAAGTAAACATGCAGTTTTGGTTTTGCATTAATGTTAGGTTAGAATTGCTTAGATTTTTAGATGGACCATGTTTTACTAGCCTCTGTGGACCCCCTCCTTCTGCTGGGCCGCAGAGAGCATTCCCCTTTCCCCTTTATGGCCAGCTCTATGTCCTGTATGAGAACAAGAGGTATAGCAGCAGGATTGGATGGTGGCAAAACAATATCGCTGCCAAGTGAGTGTTGGCTGAGTGTTGCAGAGTGATGCAGATGCACCATCGCACAAGTACAGTGTGTGTTCCCTACTTTACATTACAGTTGAGAACCACTGTCATGGGCCCACAACTATGGAGCAGATTCAGTGCAGATTGTTACATGATTATTGTACAGTAAATGCAGTGCAGTTTTAATAATGTACTGTTTCATTATGCCACTGGTCTCATAAAAACTATGAGAAAAGGTGTATGAAGATTATTTTAGAATTGTTTTAGATGGAGGGATTGCTGCCACTTTAAATGAATTTACACAAAAAGTTTCAAACTGGGGTGACTAGGTAAGATTGAAGAGATATATAATCATAATCCTAATCAGTAGCAAACTCCTTTTTCATTCTTAATTAAACAAAGATTAACCCAGTGTTCCTGAGCTTTTTACCTCTCTTTACTACATACACCGTATACACACCTCCACAGACACACATGCAGTCTAACCAGCTACCAGGCAATGACCAGACTGACAGGTCTAATGATTTATGAGGCTACTTAACAGTAATTACCTCGGTGATTAGCCTCAGCAAGGAAGGGAGTCTGTTGACACAAAGGAGACAGAGTTCTCACTAACTAACCATGGTCACTCATTCATACACACACGCTTCACTGCAGTTTGATTTACAGTGACTGAGGCCCAGCACCTTCACACTGCTGTCACAAATTATCTCTGCACAGAACAAAGAGATTAGACACAAGTGAGAAAAGTAAAACAAATCAACATATAATTAAAAAGAAAGAAAACTGGAAAGATGAAAACAACAGCAGGAGAGAAAACAAACTTTTACAGGAATGCTGCATGAAAAAGAGTTTTTAAAGGTTTATTTGAGTTGAAGTTAGCTGGCAGCATGGGACAGTTTATCCTACTCAGAAATCAACACACCAAGATTATCTCCAATTACCACCTACCTGAGCCAACTCAATTCATAATGAGGTTTTAAGAGTTTTATCCTACAAAAGACACAGAGAGTGTAATAATTGGGTGCTCTAATACCAGCGCCTCCCTGTCTCTGTTATGTCAGGTGCCAACACATGTGTGAGCAGGCCGCCTGAATACCAGGCTGTTATTGAGCTCTGTTTAAAGCTTATAATGCACATGTTCAGCCAACATGTTGTGTCCCCTGAGCAAAATCATGTTACTTGATCATCTGTGAGAGTAGGGGCTGCTGTGTCCCTGACTCGCACCTCATTCAGTCAGCTCTTTACGTAAGAAGGTTGGAGTGAAGAGTTCAGAGCTCATACCAGAGAGACAAACTGTACGACTGGAGGTCATTATTAGGCGCGTCCAAAACCAGCAACTACGACTGTTTCAGAAATGACTCCTAAGAGAGTTTCCTGCCACCTCCATGGTAAAGAAGTTGGCACCTGAAAATATGGCTGTGGTGAGGACAAAAAGTGCATGTCTGGCTATTTAATAAGAAATAAAGTTATTATTTCTCATGACCTCATATTGATTTGATTTCAAGCTTATACTTCTCAAATCTTTATAAAAATACAGAGGAATCTATAGGGGTTGCCTTAACTGTGGTGCAGCTTGGCTTCTGCGGCTGTTGCCTGCTGACTGTGACAGTGGTGTAGATAGATGACAGATAGCAGCTGATGTAAACACCTTAATGGGGGATCTTCACAGTATTTTGGTTGGACATATTAGACATTGTTAAAGACAATAGCATGAATAAATTCTGGAGAAAAAATTAAAACTACAATTTGCCCCCTATTTGATAAAATGCTGTGTTATAAAAAAATAATTCAACAAGCCAGTTAGCTTAGCCAGTTAGCTTCCTCTGGAGTATCCTTACATATGCCATTTGTGACTGTCAATGGCACAGGTAAGGAGCTCACAGCCAGCCAGCCATTAACTACTGTGAATGCTGTAACTGGGGGTCAGAAATGGAAGTTTTCATGCAGTGAATTTGGTTCGCTATGCTTTAAGGTCCACCAAAGGTCTTGCTCTTCATGAAACACATGCAGGGATGTTATAGCTCGCTTTCATAGATGCATTCATTGAAAATCAGAGGGTTGAGAAGCTGGCAAATAAGCTGTAAAAAGCCATAGAATCATGTTGACTGACCAGGTACAGTATTACCTATTACCCTTGCACAAGTATTACTCTGCTGGTATCTGCTGCCCTTTTCAAATGGTTTGCATGCAAAGGTGGAGTATGTTTATTTAACTTTAAAGGTCAAAATATGAGATAAAATGTCAAACTTATGAACTGAAATGGTCAAAATATAAAATAAAATGTCAAAATCACATGATTAAGTAGAAATTGTGATATTTAAAATTGGAAATATGAAATGAAAACACAAATCAGTTTTCTTTCCCACATTCCTGACCTTTTATTTTATTATTTTTACTCTTCACAAGTTTTTATGACTTACCAAGGACATTTTTAGATCATCAAGGTTCATCAAAGTTTCATTTTTTTTATATGGAGAAATCTGCAGACCTCATACCAGTGGGCCAGTCATAATAAAAATACATGATCTTGTGGGCCGGGTTTAACTGTACCACTGGCCCGATTTGGCCCCCTGAGCCTTAAGTTTGACACCCCTGCCCTACAGGTTCATGCCTCATCTGATGGCCATCACAATCAGGTACGAAAAATGTCAAAGCAATGAGAGGAGGATGGAAGCGTTTCTGAAGTTAGACTTTTGCACTCCACTTTTATTAGTTTAATAAAGCAGATAATGCTCATACTGGAATCACCAATGAATTGAAACAGTGTAGATACTAAAAAACGCCACTCTTCACATTAAAACCAGAAAACATGAGAAAAAAAGTCATACATTAAAAGACTAGACAGCAATGGGCCATACTGTAACACATGAAACATGCACACACATACACACACACTCAGTAGGATGCTGGACAGTTAACAATGCCTCTGTTGGACTGACTGTGTATACTGGCAGGGAGCGTGACTTCCTGCTGGTCAAGGTTAAACCACACCTTTAGGAAGGAAGTGACCACTGTTACTTTAACAGCTACTTCCCATGACATACTCATTAACACAAACGCATGCGCACTTCCCTTCCACTGTACTGGTCTGTAACCCAGTCCACCATAGGAACAGTGTGTGTTGGACGTGTGTGTGTGGCTGAAATATGTTCTTGATCAAAATGCAATAAAGCCTAAATGGATTGTATGAGAGAGAAGGCCAGTTACGCTGACATTTTTACGGCCATAGCTGTAAAGGTGAGTGTGTTTGAAAAGGTTTGGTCTCAGGTGGCCTGTTCCAGAGGTGCCAGCTCTGTTACTCACTACAGCTGGTGCAGCGATTACACACATGCACACACAACAGCCAGTCACAGTCCAGTCGTTACGTCTGACATAATCAAGGCATCTGGTGAAATACAGAAATAAAAAAGCCCTGTTCCTAGAGGGGAAAAAACAGGATGCTAATCACTGGTGTGATGTGGTGGGACGGTAAACAGACACTGGTATATGACCTGACTTTACAGCTCTAATTACAATAGCAGTGTCAATAGAACCACATTGTTGACTTCCACCTTTAAATAATCATCTGTTCATCCCCCTCTCAGCTGTTTATTCCGCTCTGGCTAAAAACAGCACCTCTTTGTTTTCTTTAGTTCCTTTTACCTAAAGAATGATTTAGTCAGAAGCCACATGGAAACACGTACAATCCTTTGCTTTGTCATAAACATCTGCTCAAAGCTGTTCTAGTATTTGTTGAAAAGGAACTCACTAATAACAGGAAATTACAGGTTGAGAGCAGTTCCTGATGACAGGCTGCATCCTGATTATGATCGCAGCTCAGCAACAGCAAGGATCATTTACATAGTAGACCTAAGTGCTTAGCTGACGCCAGTGGTGAATCATCGCTGCATATATGATGGTCAGGGATCAGGCAAACAAGGGGAGGGTAAAAACAATCAGTCTATTGTTCTCTCCTAGCCTTGTTATAAAGAACGCCGTCATTTATTGTGTGGTGAAGCATCCTCTCCCTGTATAACAGTGACTGCACTGAGGCAGAGGAACCTCTCACCATGAAACAGGCCATACTATCGACCACAGCAATCCAGAGTAGTATCACGGCTGTTTACATCCTCAGTGAGTGCTAATGCTGCCCAGGTGTTCAGGAAACCACATGATATCATCGGCTCAGTCCAAAACAAGCATCTGTTCTACTTGATTACAGGTGATTTTAGCTAAGTCACCCTGATGGGAATTCCACTAAGGTTTCACCTGAAGGCCACCATGACAACCTGAGGTGAAGTCAGGGGGTCGCCTACATGGCTTAAGTCACAAATGTTCTCTAAAGCCCAGAATTGTTCAGGTTATTGATAAAACTAGAACTCCGTGCCATTCACCATCAGCCTCTCCCTTTATGAATGAAGGCAGATCAAGACAAAATGTGCCTCTTTTGAAAAGTTTTCTCTTGTCATCTCAGGAAGGATAACAGTTTTCAGTGGAGTTTGTCCATCTTGCTGGACATTTTTGTCATTTTTGCTCTTCCAGTGAATGCCATAAGTAACCTTGTGAAGCAGATGGATTTGCCAGATTCCATCTCTGTGATTCGGCAAATCCATCTTGAAAAGCTCCAATCCACAACATTTGGGTCGAACCGGACACTGTTCTGACCAATCAGCATCATTTGAAGAGAACGAGGAGGTAGCTACAGGTAAGGTTTAGATGTACCCAAAGCCGTTTGCAATGACTTCCTCAAGTGCAGTGATTACCTCGGATATCACTCTAGTAGAGCGTCAATTTTACCAAAACTTGACCACATTTCTGTATGAAATAAAGGATAAAAACAACACAAAGCTTTTCATGATGGGAAAGATGTTTTCGCTCTTCTGCTGACCTTCATGAATTTGTGAGAGTTACAGGGGAAGAGGAGGCTAGAGGAGTGATTAGCTCAGACTTAGCCACAGCAGCAGTTATGTCAGAACTTGACAATATGTCCTTATTAAAATAAGTAGGAGGAGCAGTAAGAAGTAGCGAGCAACACTGAAACCTTTTCATGATGGAAAAGATGTTTTCACTCTTCTCTGGGCCTGCTTTGACATGAGTTTGCTATCGTTATGACTGCTGCCTTGGTAGCTGTTAGCTCGGGTGTAGCTGGAAAAAAGCGGCAGTTTGACCAGAACTGGACTATATAAAAAAAAAAAAGCAAAAAAAAAAAGCATAGAGCCATGTCGAAAGCTTCAGCAGAAAAGGCATTTTTGCATGTCCCTCAACCAGCCTTGGCATGAATTGTATTTACTGAGAAGCTCCGCCATTATCTTGAACTTGTCTGCTCAAGCGAAACGCATGTGTACAACTTCATTTCATCTTGTCGTTCTGGTTGGCCTGTCATGAATGTGACAGAAGGAATGTTCCTCAAATCAATTCAATCACCTTTTAAGGATTTTTCTAAAAAGTACTGCCCTTTCTAAACACTTTCTATGGGCGCTTTCCCAGATGAATTTGAAATATATTCATGCAATGGATATTTGAAACAGTTGATCTCTTGTGTCAGATTAGCCATACTTGGATTGTCCTGTAACACTTTATTTGAAGGTGTTTGCCATTCACATGAACGAGGCTTTATGAACTGTTATGAATGTTGTTATTAAGTGTCATTTATTCATTTATTTTGCCTTTAATGCAATAAACTAAGAGCACACTTACTTCTACACACACCACCTTACCACTGAACATTCCAGCAGTACTGGGCACAGTCCACAGTCAAGCTAAAACTAACAGAAACTGGTTTCCTGACAATGTCATTACTGTGTTTGATTGGCCAGCCAACTCACATGACCCAAACCTTTTGCCAAGAGGAAGGTGAGAGACACTAGCCTCAACAATACAGACCAGCTGAAGGCTGCTATCAGAGCAAACTGAACTTAATAAGACCCCAGCAGTGCCACAGACTGATTGACTCCATGTCTGGTTTGTGCAAAAGGACCCACAACCAAGTACTGAGTGCATAAATGAATATAATTTTCCAGAAGGTCAAGCTCTCTGTGTCATCAATATATTTATTTTGGACTGATGTTTCGTAATATTCTAAAATTTTGAGATTTGTGGAATTTTGATTTTCTTGAGCTTTAAACAGAGAAAGTCTTGTGATACTTCACTCTGTATGAGATAAGTCTAGAATATAAAGAAGTTTAACTTAAGCAAGAAAAAAAAAAAGAACTGTTTCATGGTATTCGTTTTTTTAGATGCACCTGCACCAGTCTACTTGGGCAAACTATGAAACCTAACACCTGTCATATAGTAATGATCTGACTAAAGATGAGATCTCTCAGAAACATGTGTGATGAAAAAAATGAAAAAAAAAAAAAAAAAAAATAGAGGGGAATCCTTGCTGAGGTATAATTGTGTAATGTTTATGAACTGTAGCAGATGCTGCCAACTGTCATTGGTTGTTCTGGGTATTCTGTCTTTAATTATGTGGAAACCACACACTTCAGGATTGTTTGGACAGTGGTTGCAACCCCAGATCTGCCCCAGCACCCACAGTTAGAGGGGGAAATCTGGCCTAAAGCTGGATTGATAATCATGCAATGTGTGGCCAGCCTTAAAAGGTGCATTCTGTGGTGTAGATGGCCTATCCGTTAGGCCATGCCCCATGTATGCAGGCAGCCTATTCAAGTCCGGACTGTGGCTCTGCTGCATGTTACCCCACTCTCACATCTTAGCTGACTGAAGCCTCGCAAAAATCTTTACAAAGGTGCATTCTATTAGTCATTTTCATATCACATACAAACAAAGGACATTATATTATATAGAACCTTTGAAGGCATCAACTACGACCTTTTCATGTTTGATCAACTTGTTTTAAACTGGAGAAGCATTAGATACTGGGGTGTGATTAAGCCTGGCTAAAGGTTTGTGGGTCATGGTTTTTAGTGAAACTGTTTGGATGAGTCACACTCAAGAATGTAATAAGCAGCGCTTACACTGACCCTGCACCTGCTCTGAACAGCTCCTTGGAACATGTGAACTACTTTGCTTACAAACAGTCCTGGTTGAACGTGATTTTCTTTCCCTTTGAACCCCTGATCTATGCTCAGATAGTGGAATGGAGATATCACTTAAAAATATGTGAAAACAAAATAGCATGATTGCTTTGTTTCAACCTTGAACTATTTTAAAATGCATCAAACTAGTACAAAAAGTAAGGACATTTGTGTTTATTCGATTATTTCTTTGTTGCAACAATGCTTCTTAGGAATAAAATACTGTTGGAAAGCCTGTTTATTACCCTTTTAAATGGTGCCACATTTGTAAAGAACATGCATTTGTAGGATGAGCAGCAGAGCTGAGTATGTGGGTTGCACCTATGAAAAATTTGCCAAATCTTCTCTGCCAATGCCAAACAGCTTCTTCTGCCATTGACTCTTGTTTGGTGTTTGATGGATTTGATTATTGAAGTCTGAAGAAACAAGACATATTTGCAATTTAAAAATGTATTTATTTAACAAACAGGAGCGTAAGTAGTGCATGGAAGAACCATACACAGTCACAACAGCCTGGCTCCTCCTCATGCTGGTCACCAGCCTGGTCACACAGTTCTGTGGGATTGCATCCCATTCTTCACCCAGCATTTGTTGCAAGTCAGCCAGTGTGGTTGTGTTGGTCACTCTGGCACGAACAGCACACCCAAGCTGATCCCACAAGTGTTCAATGGGGTTAAGGTCAGGACTGCTTGCAGGCCATTCCATCCTCTCCACTCCCAAATTCTGGAGGCAGTCTCTGATAAACCCCGCTCTGTGGGGGCGAGCGTTGTCATCTTGGAGGATAGAGTTTGGTCCCAGACTGTGGAGATATGGGATTGCCACTGGTTGCAGAATCTCATCTTGATATCTCGCTGCATTGAGATTGCCTCCAATGATGACAGGCCTCAATTTTCCAGTGGGGGAGGTGCCACCCCACACCACCACACTGCCTCCACCAAAAGAACTTACTCTATCAGTGCAGCATTCAGCATGGGCAGAAGGCCTCCTGGCAGCCCTATGAGACCAGAGCTTGGCTGCATGAAGTCTATTCCAGATAGTCTGGGCAATGAGCCATCATCCATATCTTCCTGCAAGCCTTGACTGCAAATCTGTAGAAGACTATAGTTCCTAAGTGCTGAAAGGGTGAGGAAATGAAGTATTGAGGTGTCATCTTCTTGGGACGCCCACTTTGATGCCTGTCTCTGACATCCCCCATTATACAGAACTTGGCCTTCAGTTAAGAGATGATACTAGGGCTTACTCCAAATGATGCCATAGCTTGGTTTTGTGGAACACAAGCTTCAAGTTATCCCATTGCATGGGCCTTATCCAGATCAGTTAAACATGGCATGCTGATTCTTGGAGCAGACACCACCGACCACTGTAGCAGGGTCAATGCTCACAGGTGCTGACGTTCTGGGGATACCAGTACCCTTAAACAAGACTCAACAGCATCAGCAAAATAATCTGTTTAAAATTGGCTGAGAAGATTTGGCAGATTTTCCATGGGTGCAGCCCACATACTCAGCTTTGCTGCTCATCCCACAAATGCATGTTCTGTACAAATGTGGCATAGCTTAAAAGGGAATTAAACACACTTTCCAACAGTATATGGTTTATTGCCAAGAAGTATTGTTTCATTCTTAGTTTATATAATATTAACTGATGGAGTTCAGAATAAAAAACTTACTGGAACGTGCAGAAATGGTAGTGTTCATAGTGTTATCATTTGCATGTTCCACTATTAAAATAACATTTCACAGTGACTTTGAAGCAGCAGGTTCAGAGGTAAACCTTGTTCCCTTCCCTGAAGATGAAATCCCAAATTCTGCCGTCATATCAAAGAGTCCCTGGCTGAGACGCTGGAGCCTAATTTTTGTACATATTTTCCCACATGAAAGATTGTTTTGAGTGACCTTTGAAAAGAGGTTGACTGGTTTCTTATGAACTTTAACTTTTGGAACTAATTAACTAATAAACAGAAACAATCTAGTATAAATAGACTATTTCTTTGCTATTTGGAGAAATCCCATCTGTTCTTCTAAAAGAAGTTAACTTCATGCTGCACACGTCCACGCACCATTTTAATTACGTGTAGTTTTTTAAGGTGCTTTGGGGAATTCCTCTGAAAGTGCTTTGTCTCACAAACTTTTACAGTAAAAACACAGAACATGAAGGAAAGTGAAGTCTCTGTGGTTTAGGGGACATCAAAGGGTCAGTGAGTGATAAATGAATCTGGTCTGAACACTGAAAGATAAATAATGTACAGTCTGCTTAAAGTGGGTCATATGTTTCTACTAGTGCGCTCGCTGTGAGTCCTCAGAGGTTTACTGTAATGACATTATCTTCCTCTTGATTAATGGCTTGTTTTATTGGGACTGGGATTCTTAATGGCCCATGTGTAGATTCCCAACAGGTTGTAAAATGCTCCATTCTTTCTCCCAGGGGATGAGTGGGACTGAACATAATAGATTAATGATCAAACTTTCCTGCCGAGTTTTTCTCTGTAAACTCAGTCAGACCTCAGCTTTAATGTAGCTCCCGCCTTCTCTTCATTCTTCGCCACTTTCCCTCTACATCTCTAGTCAACATTTACCAATCCCAAACCATTCTTAGTTTTTTTCTCTTCATCATCCACTTTTTTAGGTTCAGTTTGTCATTATTGTCTGAGAGTTGACGCAGGAGGGAGACGGAAACACTGGGACATTAGTTGGGATACAGACAGTAAAAGGTCAAAAATTAAATCTGGACTACTACCAGCATCAAGGCCGCCCATAGGGGGAGATAAAGGGGAGGGCTTTCTAAGGCAAAGTCAGTGGGGACCCATGGAGGTCGGCAAAATCCTGATTCATTGTAAAGTTTAACTGTGATAACCATGTTTAATTATTAACCTCAATAATATCCTCTCTTATCAAAGCAATACAAATCAGACTATGTTATAGTAAAATCTGGCCTTATTTCAAAATGTAACCTCCTTTTCCTAAAACAGAATTACCTTCTTTGGTAATGTTAGCAATGTGGTTATGTACATTGAACTAAGCCATTTGGAAAGTAATGTTAGACAGCAATAATGTGCACAAACATTACAATGTTTGTACTGAGAGAAGTAAAAGGGACAATGATTGCATAACAGTGACAAGACGAAAAGTGGCACAAGTGGATCAAAGTGTCAGAATTGGTGGTGAAAATGGATGAGAAACAGGAAAAAATGGGTTTATAGAGGCAAAAATATATTAAAGAGTCAAAAAAGGGTTGAAATGGGCAAAATGGGTTTCAAACATTTGTGATGCAAAATGGGTGTTTCTGATGAGCTCAGTCACTTCAAGCCTGGTGCTGTGATGGACGGCACTTTGCAGTAAGATGGTTTGCAGAATTTCATCCCTGCTGGATATCCCACACTCAATTGTTAGTGATAGTATTAGAAAGTAACCTTGCAAAGCAGATAGACATGCCTGTTTCTGTGTTTCTCACTGGCGAATTCATCTTGCAAAGCTTCCGTCTGACCCGTTGGAGAGTGACAGGACCAATCAGTGACAAGGGGCAGTAATTTCGGGCGCGGCGGAGTTGTGACGTGAGCAGGCAGCAACCAGAGGCCTGTGCCATTATGGTGAAAGATGTTAGCATGGATGTTGCTAAAGCGCCAGTTTTATCAAAACTTGACAAAATTTCTTCGTTGAAAGAAGAACAGAGAACAGCAGTGAGTTGTTTTCTTTTCAAAAACAACAAAAGTCTTGTACTGACATGTCTACAGTCGCCATGGTTCGTGTTATGCAGTTCTCTATGGAGCCTATTCCTTGGTAGCTTTGCATCTCGGTAGCTGTGCAGCTCGGTAGTGGCAGTGACGTCACGTGTTTTGTTACTCTGACTGGCCCGCACTGAGCCCTGACCTCAGCCCCATCAAGCACCTTTGGGATGAACTGGAACAGAGATTGGGTTAGCCGGGCTTTCTCTTCCAATACTAGTGCCCAACCTCATAAATCCATCCATCTATCAAAGCTTCAATAGGAAATGTTTGAGAAAAGGCAGAGGATTTGAAAAAAACTCAGATTATGATTGGGTAAATGTTCTGTCTGTCACATCTCTACGGGCCAATCAGAGCAACAAAACATGTGACGTAGCTGCTATCAAGCGGCGTGTGCGCGGCTACTGAGGAATAACGCGAAACCTGGCGACTACAGACATGTAAGTACTCAACTTTTGTTGTTTTTGAAAAGAAAACAACTCACTGCTGTTCTTTGTTCTTCTTCTTTCACAGAAGAAATGTTGTCAAGTTCTGATAAAACTGGCGCTTTAGCAGAATCCACGCTAATCTCTTCCTCCATAACTGCACCAGCTCTTGCTACTGCTTGTTAACGTCTGGACACTGCTGCGCCTGAAAGTGCTGCCCTTCGTCACTGATTGATCCTGTCACTTTCTAACCGGGGCCAAACAGTTCAGATGGGAGCTTTGCAAGATGGATTCACCAGTGAAAAACAAGAAAACGTGCATACCATCTGCTTTGCAAGGTTACCAAGAAGAGTGAACGCTGTTTAATCAGTAAAATGGGGTCAGCTACATATTAGCTTGCATGTTCTTGAATACAATGTCATTACAGTCCCTGTTGATTTAACGGTGAGGTATCCAAATATTTTTGCCCATACAGTGAACCTTTTGAATTTCAAAAGAATTTTTCAAACTTTAAAGAATGAAAAATATTCCTTTAAAAAAAGAATATATGTCCACAATAAAAGATGAAAATGCTGGCATACTTAAGATCAGCGGTGACTGAGAAAAAATAACCATACAGCTGCATCTCATATGCACAAACTAAGTTAAATTAGAGTTCAAGTGGAATAATTAAACACATGCAGTGGAAAGTAAAACTCTACAGGGCAGGGCAGGCTCTGCAGTCAGTCAGTGTGAGAGTGATTCTTTCCAGCACACAGACTTAAAAGGAAAACCTCAGTTCTCCAATCAGGATCAATGAGTTCAACAGACTGCTCCAGTGGGTGCGATCACAACCAGAACAAAAAAGAGCAGAACAAGAGGAAGCTTGTTTGTAGTCGACCAGACATAAAGTAGACCCGGCGAGGCCAACAGGACGACTGGGAAAGCTGCCTCTGAGGCAGTAAGGCTGCTGTGAGGTGCTGTAATAAAGCTAAATCAGAGCTTATAAAGCTGCTTTGTCCCACCACTTGGAATATAAACATATCTGAGTACATTCAAACTGACACTGGGACACAGCAGTTTGGGTTTATGTATCTTGGGAATGCAGCAGACAGAAACCCAACACATTTTTTGTCTAAATGATGTGAAAAGCGGGGGTGAGAAGGGTAAACCACTGCTGTGCTAATATATGCATGCAACATTTGAGATAGCTTGTTTTGTCACTTTTACAACTCAGGGAGGATGTTTATTATCCTGGGAATCTCATGCTTTCAGGGAAAAACAGTATTTCTAGTGGAACTCAAACAACAGTAGATTTAACTCCTTTTTACACTTATTGTTGGAAAAAATCCCACATATTTCTAAAAATGAATAAAACATTATTAAAGTAATTTAAGTCATTCAGACTGAGCCAATATGTTGATTTAATTCATCCTAATGCGCTAGTTTAATTCCATTAAACCTATAAATGAGAGTATTCCTGATAGGTCTTTGGCTGTGTTTACATTTGTGTTGTAAACTGTTCCAGTTGTTTCCTACAGTTTGGACAGCCACAAGAGGACTGTGTAAAGCACTTAAAGCTTTAAATAAAGAACTATGAATCAGCCTGAATGTATGGCCCAAACATAATCTGATAATCTCTTTAATGTTCAAACAAGTCTGTAATGTATATATGGGATTACAAACAGACTAAACTGCTTCAAAGACAGAGTTTGGCTAGAAATAGTAGAGCTCTTACAGAATAACCCAAACCAGGAAGAAAATGTCTTCAATGTTTGTATAATTTAGCATTAAGTCTGGAGACAATCCCACGCATTATTTGATATCCATCTCTCTCTGTTGTGAAGGTTTTAAAACTGTATGCAACACTGATGGTGCTGCTGGTTTATACAACAGGATACAATTGCAATACAAAAAAGTTACCACACACTGGAGTTGCAGTAATCCTTTAAGCAACCAATCTCAGATTTGCCTTAATCAAACAGTGGCAGTATTGTAGCTTATGTAAAGATGTAGCTTATTGTAGAAGATGTAGCTTATAGTATTTGCCTTGTAGGATGAACTTCAAGCCAGTGCAGGAACATCCTTGTATTTGAATATCGTAAAACTCTTAATCCTTAATGACAAAACAATCACCCTGTGGAATCCGAAGGTTCACAGCATTCAAGAACAGAATATAATGTTTTGGACTAACCTTGCAAAGTCAATGGATTGGTCAGATTTCATGTCTGTCACCATGCCGGTTTTGCTATGCTTCAATTTGAAACACTTGTTCCCCGCCCAGAGAATGACCAATTTGTGTTGAGGAAACAAGAGGCGGTAGCTGGGCGCGGTTTAGTAGCACTGCAAGCCAGTTAACAACGGTGGCCAGGAAAGAGATTTGCTAGATACAGCTAAAGTGGCAGTTTAAGAGAATAGGAAAGAAAGTGGAAGGCCACAGTCTGTCAGAAGCAGAGAATCAAATCATGTAAGTCCTTACTTAAATCTAAAAATATACACTTTATACAATATTCAACTAAAATTAGTCATGGTTTTCTTAATTGCATGTCTAATACAATTACAGCGCAGTTAAAGGTGCAAGTCATTGCATCATAGTATGTAGGGCTCTATTTTTGGAGCCCCCATCAAAACCAAATACAAACACAAACAGGATGAACTCAGCAATGTTGTAAAAAGTCAAAGAACCATGTTGACTGACAAGGTACTGTAGTGTTATCAGGTTTAATGCAAATATCATCTGTCTCTTTTCTTATCATTCATCTTTTTTAGTTTTAGTAAACTACTTTTGTGTGCATTGGTCTCTAAACCTTTTTACCATTTTACCTTTTTGTCAGTCACTTTTGTACAACCCTGGAAAGCACTTTGAACTGCAATTGAATTTGTTTGAAAGGTGCTATTGATTGATTGATATCACGCTGCTAGACTGTTTGCAAACTGTTTGCATGTGGACTATGTGTATGTGTTGCCGTGACATCTACAGTCTATAACTAAATGACTACATTGGAGAGGATTATCAAAAGCATGGCAGTTATGATGGGTTTGAAATGTTCCAAAGCAAGCTTGAGGCTTAAATACAAAGTATGTGAAATACCGCCACCTGGGGGATCTCAATCAAAACAATAACACTATATGATGAGTACAGACCAGTGCTGCGCAGATCCATCCCTGCTGTCTACAATTTTTTTTTCTTTCTTTTTTTTTTTTTTGTTGTGGACGCTCCTCAATGAAACTTGCACCTCATAAGGTGCATTTGCTTAACAGAAAACTGACATTTTGTTTTCATAAATTCTCACAATAAGGGGGAAATGCACTGAAAAAGGCTCTTTCTGGTTTCTCTGGAAGCAGTCATGTACTCTACCAGGAAAGGCCTTTTTCAGTGCATTTGTCCCTCATTATTAGTAAATTATGAATGAAAACGCCAGTTTCCTGTTCAGTGAATATGCGTCATGAGGTCCTGTTTTATTGAAAAAAAAATTGATCTCCGAGAGATGCTGCAGAGCTGGGCGGTTCCAAGCAGTGCTGCTCTTAACTCGCAGGAAATGCTATGTGTGAGGTGTGTGTGAGGTGTGTGTGAGGTAAGTATGGGCACTTGCTCACTTGCAACCTATAGCAGGCTCCATAAAAAGACACACCCCGTAACAATTACAAAAATTTAGAATTTGTCTCTTTAAACATTTTTGATAATATGTGAGATACTCTAAAACCTCAATTAAAAAATATGACATAGGAATAGTCACTTTTTATAAATTGAAGATTCTTTTCAGTGGAGAAACTGTACATACTGTATCTTTAAGACAGACTGAGATAAGTTCATTGGTGCAAATGCATTAATTTATCATTTTGTTTTTAATTCCAATGCAAGCGTGAGATGGAACTTTGTTAAAGGACTTTCTGCACCTGGTAAAGCAGCTGAACATGAGGCAACAATGATGCCAGTAATATATAAATACAGCTTTGGTTTGTTTCATATTCTGTAATAACTGCTGCAGGGATGAACTCTGCCTTCAGATTTTTGCATTTTGAGTTTATTTTTTAGTCACTCTCTTGCTTTTTAGCTTCATCTGTCACTGTCCTCTTCCTCTCTTAGCTTCAGCGTCTGTATCAAAAAAGAGCTGAGACAGGCAAACTCGCCTCTAGACCCATGAACCAGATGTACCTCTCTTGAGAACCCTAGCCTGTTGCCAAAGTTACATAGTGCAGAAAGCAAGGAGCCAGGCCACTCTGTGGAAACTGGGTACGCCATTTTCCTATCTGAAGTGTACTTTGATAAAGACTTTGAAGCTGCTATTTCAAAGTGGAAAAGGTAAATACTGTTGCTTTAAATCTGCTCTCTAACCCAGTGCAGAGAGGCAATAAACTCTGGCTTTTACAGACACTTCATGTATCAAAACAATATTTGAACTTGACAGTCTATTATTAAAAATATAAAATAACTTCCACAGTTCTGGATTATTTTAAAAGTATGAAAAACCACATGATTATGGACAGGAAATCCCCATTTGAACCCAAAAAAGGCAGCTTTAGGGTAATCCATCAAATAGGATTTATATTACTCAACGTAAACCAGCCATGATTTACACTGACCTGTGGTTTTAAATGTTTAATCATTCATATACAGATTCTACAGTTTAACTAAAGATAACAACTCCTTTGAGATAAAACCTCCAGAAGTAAAATCCTTTACTGAAAGATGTTTGTGTCTGCAGCCTGTGGCTCGGTCAGCAGTAATAGTATGCACATGTTTCTTTAAGAGCGTCTGTGGTTGGACACAAGCATCGGCCGATGTATATAAAACATTTTACAGAGTTGAGGATTGTGGTACGGTTTTGTTCTCTACCAGCTGGAGACTGTTGGCTGTGGTTTTGAAGGGTTTCATTCTTCATGAATGTTGTATGTGTCTGGACAGGGACAATGGGACACACTAAGTGGTGTAGTGGTTCCTACAGAAGTGGGTGTAATCTTTATTTTTATGCCCCACATTTTCTGGTGACCCATCCATTAATGCAGTACCTGAATAAATCAGTTATAAATAATAGTTACTGTTGTTTTTCATGGTAACACTCAGAGTTACCTCTAGTACAGTCTTGGACACATTAAAATAATGCTGAGTATTAAATGTGCATATAGAGACTTAACAGCATGTATTTACTGGTGATTGCTGAAGTAAAGGATTTCTTTAGATGAATAAATAATAGTATAAAGGTGTTGATTAATTTTCATGAATCAGGGTGTGTTATGGCTCCTGCAGTCATAAAAAAATGTGCCTTTAGACTTAACCTGTGTCAGTCTATGGCCTCTTTAGGGTTTATTTATAAAAGATGGATTTTGAGCCTTTGTGTGCGTTTCTGTGCATTTGTGGTTGCAGTAATTGTCGGGGTGTGAAGTCGTTTAGCGGGTTTAAGTTGCCGGTTTAGGTTTTATGAGATGGTCTGTTTGCAGAAGCAAAAGGCAGTCATTGTTACTGCACATTTCCACAGATGTTTCAGCCCAATTACCCTCCAATCACATGAATGGCCGGACCCAATCACTGCTTAATGTAATGAGCCAACTCTGGGTCTGTAAATCTCTAATCAGACACAAACTCACTCTATACTGAATACATGTGAACTCATGCCATGAAATATGAAGTCTGGAGGGCTTCAACGTCACCCCCCTTCCACTTAACATTTTAAGGGTGTGGTTGGGCATTTTGGTCTTTAAATGGAAGAAGCAGTCAGAAGTAAACAGAAAATAAGGTACATGGAATGCTTTTCTAACAGACCATAATAATGAGATTTGTTGTTATGGTAACTTGTGCTAAACACATAGCCTGGTAAGAGATGAAAGATCAACCTGTATGAAGAAACTTCCTATGACAAAGGCCCTGATCCACCTTCCATAGATGTGGCCTTTGTAAGTGTCTCTTTTTTTAAATCAAAATTGCTGCAGAGTGCAGGAATGCAATCGGATGTTGTGTTAACCATGTTTCCACACTGACTGTGTGCTTCCCTCCAAGGTCATTTAATGCCATCATAACGGTCCTGTATTTAGTTAAGATGTGTATTTGAAGGTTGACGTTTTTGGCCTTCCATGGCTACCTATAGCTTAGTTCAGTTCAGAGAGAAGCTGTGGTGCAGCAAAGTGGCAGACTGGAGTCAGCTAGTATCAGCTAATGCTAGCAGTCTTAAGTTTGTTTTTTAAGAGTATTGGAAACGTATATGTCTATAAGTATGGTTGTTTTGGACTATATGTTGTTGTGTGTTGAGAATGTGTCATTGAAGTTTCCTCTATTATTGCTAAAAATAATTGTGAAGCTTTTCATTAGCTTGTAAAGGGATTCCATTGTGTGTTAGCATCAAACTAATGGACCTTTTGTGTTTCTGTGTAAGATGAATGCAGATAGTATGCTAGCTACACGGAGCATCATATAAGGACATGCTATAGTTTGGTTACAGGGAAAATGCTGTTTTAACTCTGTACAGTAAAGACTATGTTCTCTGTTGTTTTTACAGTTGTACAACATGCCTTTGTGTGTGAGGTCTCAATAAACGGTCAGAATGCACAGAAACTTCAGTTTACATTTTTTCAATGAATAGAAAAAAGAACAACAAACTCAATGTGCAAGACATTATTGTAATGATTTACAGATCCAAAACAACAGTTTCCGTAAGCAAAGACTTTAACGCCTCTGACATGGATGGACAAACTCATTGTGTTTCCCATAGTATTTTCTAGAAGTGTGATGTCCTTGTAGAAAGTGCTTTGCAGCTGCATCCCACAACAGATTGAAAAAAGCACTGCAGCCTTTCTGAATATCAAAAACAAGCTTACCCACTGCTTTTATTCATGTTTATTTTCATAAGCAAGATAATGATCCATATATGCTGGGCTGCAGCTGAAGTAAGACTAGATTAAGGCAAGAACTAACATTATATCATGATCTACTGTGCATTTTGGATGATTTCATTATTTATCAGTGCAGTGTGATTTTAGTCTTTAGTGTGTGTTTAACTCGATATTTCTAACCAACGTAATTTACTTTTAGTTTTTGATATGTAACAACCAGACTTGGCAGACTTGCTTATGTGACTTGCTCAGACTACCCTCCTTATAGGATCACACTCACGTGAACTCTGGGTTAACTTATCAAACGGATAACCACCTCGTGTGAATGCTTGGCGAGATCTCTCCCAGAGCATGGAGCCGTCAGCTGAAACTTTGACTCGTAAAGGTGGGTCATTTCAGTGACTTTTGTTACTCAGTGTTGGTGCTACTGACCCCATGAGTTTTACCCTGCAAAAAAAACAAAAAACAAAAAAACAAAACAAACAAACACTAAATAAAATCAACAGAAACCCCTCAATTCCCCTCAAAATGAAATAAAAATAAAATCTTAAACACTTAGTCAGCATAATTTCTGTTAGAAAATCCACCTTTATTGCTGTTAAATGTCTTACAAAAACAAGGCATACATTGTACAAAGACACTTAAATAAATCACAAGAGTCTTTGTGTCTTTTTTCAGTGTTTTTTTTTTTTTTTTCCTTTTCAGAAGCTATGAAACTGCAAAGCTCCAGTGTGTTCATTGCACTGTGAACTTTCCAGTAGAATGCCTCTACTGTGGTTACATCATGTATTTTTGATGCAGACTCTCACACAGACTGAACCTCCAGTCTGCCTGGAGCAGAGTAGCTGTGGTGATCACTGCATGTGCACATATTTTATTGGTTAGTGTTCCACGATTGGGAAGAGCAGCTTCATGTTAATACGTCCAAAATTAGAGTTCAGAATAACGTGTACAGCAAACAATCACTGAAAAGGTGGATATTTGACTTCACACTCTCATGCATGAACGGAGGGACAGTGCTTCTTTCTCTTCGTCTCTGACTGATCAGCTGCTGGTAGGTGATAAGAGAACTGGGGGAATTTCAATCATTTATTGATCATGGATAGCTTACTACAAGTTATAGAAATAAAAATAATAAAATAGAAGTGTGAAGGATACACAAAGGAAATGCCACCTGCAAACACCATGTACACTGTGTGGAAATAAGAACAAGAATATACTGCACATTTTTCATCGCAGATTTCATGCAGTGCCTCCATGTTTTCAACCAGATTATTGAGTAAGTTCAAGTATACCACGACTTACCCTCGCTAATACCAACACCAAACACTGAACTGAGGAGGGCATTTGTGGTTTTTTTTTTTTTCATCAGAGGTGTCCAGGTATTACTAATCCTGTGTAATAGTTGAATAGGCTTCCTTAGCTCATAAGTGACATATGTTGAAATGCATAACATAAATAACATAACCCAGGGTATATAAACCAATGTAATGTTGGGAATATAAAAAGCCTTTATCATAAGGACCCCTTGAGAGTGCTCTGCCCCCTTTGTCCTGTCCTCCATGTTTGTTCTTCTTCTGAAGTCCTGACTGATCACGAGTTTCTTCATGAGTGGGGAATCCTCACTGTGAGGTTGTTTTTCAAACACCAAGTATGTGATCTCACAGTCTGACCAATCATCTGTGTGCTCAGAGGATTTTAAAGGGATATTTCTTTTTTGTAACTAGTTGGGTTGGACAAGGTGTTGTTAATAGTGGTGGCACCTTTAAGAAGAATCCAGCAGGAAAGCTAGGCTTTACATTTTTACCTAAATTATGCAGAGAAAGTGTACCTTTTGTCTCATAAGTGGCCACCCCCGATCTGCTGATGTTTATCTGTGTGAACATATTGGCATGCACACTTCACTGGATGAGCATGGTCCTTCTTATAGAGACTGATAAGTGGCAAGCTAAATAGTTATTTTCTGTGAAAGTCATTGCCAAGGAAACTAAAGTCTTATCAAGTTGCAGCACTGTGATCTGAACACTGCAAAACAGCCTGGTGAAAGCAGTTGTAATCTGCAGACTTGTTTCAATCCTCGGTCTGAACGGGTTTAAAATACTGTTAAGTGTTTTTGTTCAATCAAGTGGTCATCTCTGCAATGGCAGTTGCAAGAAAGTTGAAATTACAAAAACAGTTAGTAAAAACTCAAAGGAAAAAAATACAAAGAAGTTTGTTGAAGACATTAGATCACGTTTATTTCATCAACTTAAAAAAACATATCAAATCAGACCAGACCAAGAACAAGAGTAAAACTGCTGCAGATAAACTAGACAACTGACTTTGAGTTTGTTTTCATGATTAGTTACTTCTACACTATTTCACCCTGAATAATATCACTCTTTTAACACATGCAAAACAACCCGCTTTCTTCTGTAATGTTCTTTTAGTTAAGTTGTACATCAACATTTAAAAAACACGAGGAATCTAACAGCTAGTCTCAAAATCCTCAAACTAAGAAAATAAAGTACACTGGAGTAAAAGTGTGTGCTGTACAAACTGGGAATAAATATGACATCATTTGACATGTTTGAGTTGGCTGAAAACTGGGTTAAAATGACATGAATTCCACATACAGACTTCACAAGATGCTTTAAGTACCTTTAGAGAAACTGTACAGTCCGGATCCTCCCTTTCATTCATCCTCTGAGAAGTCGTTCACACGCCACCAAGGTTACAGAAAGGCCACCAAGTTCACTGGTGTCTGAATTACTTCCTGGTTATTTTTAAACACTGAGAGCTCCTAAAAATAAATACACCACTTTTAAATATAGGAGGATAATTATAATTCAGATTATTGGTTTTCACATGGCTGCTGAAGTGGAGGTCTTCAGTTCACGTCTGTCAGTTGACTTTTGTGAATTGAAGCTGATGATCTCACTACACTGACATGAGCTTTAAGAACAGAATCAGACTTTTACAAGGACACAGGACTTACTGCATTTAAATCAGGTGACTCTGATCTTAAAACACCATGAAACCATTCACTGGTCCTTCATACTGTCTCTATAGAGGGTTCAGTGATACAGCTGAGAGCAACTCCTCCCAAATGCACCATCTATTCTCCTCTCCTGCCATTGCCCTCTTCTGACCTCCACTTTTCCCCTCTCTATCCAAGGAAATCTTTCTCTGCTCCATTCCTGAAATATTTTAACCCTTCGTTCTCCTCTACACCTGCTTCACTTGGAGGGAATACCTTTTCTTTTTTGACTTTTTACCCCCAAAAGTTCTATTTTAACAACAAAACAGAAGACAATAACATTGTGGATTATCATGTGTTAAAACCATGAACCGTCCTAAAACCAGTGTTTACAAAGCAGAAAGCACAAGAGGAGAAAGTACAGCTGACCCCTTTCCATGTTCCCTCTGCTGTTACAATTCCCTATAGGGGCAATTCTTTAAGCACAAATGAGTTCAGTGAATGTTTAAAATGTGAGGTGAGCTTACAGCTGAGGTTGTCGTTTTTCCTTCAATGGATTTTTTTCTCCTGTTGGTTAAAAACTAAACCAAACCATGAAGATATTAAATTAGCTGTGGTTAGTTTTAGAATCCTTCTGCAGCCATTGTCTGATATATCACTGGTGTTGGTCCAAAACCTCATATCTCCAAAATCACCACTTTAAAGGGAATGAAAAAAAGTGCTGTATTTTTCAATTAATTTATCGCTTAAATTGGTTAAACCCCACTGACAAATATAAAGGGTGACCAATAGCACTGATTTATGAAAAAACAATTAAATCATGAAAAATGTAGGTACAAGGTTTTGGCCTAAAGCCAACAATATGATAAAATTTTCTGGGTATGATGCCAACTTCTGCTCACAATTCTGGTGGAGCCAGAGGTTAGTTATAAATGACTTTCAGACAAGACTTCCTTTTCTGTATGGCAGTCACATGTGCAGCGTAAACACTAATTTCTTGGTCCTTGGTATCCTGAAGTAGCACCTATTCTGTGGAGTCCCAGTTCACTTCAACAGTATACTTCTATGTATCCACTCATTACTACTGCAGTATACTAAGCTATTCAGCAGCTTCAATCTCATTTCTTTACCAAACCTTGAAAACGAAATCAGTTTTCTACCAGTTTTCTTTCTATCAGTTACTTGCAATTGATAGAGATCAAGTTTTCCAAAATAACAACCTTTGATGCAACATGCAAGCAAGCTATGATAGGCCTCTCCTTGATAAGAGATGAAAAAATGAAATACTTCCTTGTTGTATGGAGGTCAGATTGATAATTTCAGATGCCTTTCAGGTAGTCAGGAAATCTGATCCGCATTTGTGGCTCAAGATAAAATGTTTGATCTTTAAGGGATTATCAGCTGCAGTTCAGTCGGTTCATAGATACCAATAACTCATCATTAAATTACCACTGCTGGGAGCTGGTGTCAAAAGTGTGAATAACATTCTGTCTGCTTTTTGCTGTCCTCAGAAGGGTTTCTACAGTTCACACCAAAGCCTGATGACATTGAATTGGTCAGTAGAGCTTGGAAAACATTTATATCGTGCATTGACTTGGATTAACAACCATTTGGGGCATTGAAGTGCTAATCTTTACTGTCAGGTAAGAACCACCTTCATGCATATAAAGACAAATTGATATCTTATCTGATGGCTAAGATGGTATTTGGACCTGGCTTGATAAAGTAGACTCTAACTGTGATAAACATCTGGACCAAAATATCAAACATGTCAGAAATTGATCCGACCGGTCAGGAGCAGCTGGTCGGGCTGCATGATACTACTGAAAGTCGGCGAGGTTTCCGAATGAGTCATATGACTCAAAATCGTGGCTGAATAGGATGAGATTCACACAGTGTAAGTGCAGCTTTATTGAGGGGAATTACAGCACTTTTTAGAGATCTGGACCCTTTAGCCATTTAGCTCAGCTCAGTAATAGACGCTAGTCTTGCAGTTCCTGAACATCTCTTCATTTGGTACAATTTTAACTTTTTGTGTTTACAAAACAGCCAAACAACAACAAAAAGGAAAAGATAAAACCGTCTCCCAAATGGGAGCTGACTCCCATTGTTCACTTTAATGTGCCGGCTCTCAGAACTGATTAGTTCACAAACAACTCATCACTACTTGGATGACACTTGCCCTGAATTGAGGAGTCCTTTCAATCAACCAGAACCACACTAAGTTTATTTACTTATTATTTGTCACAGAATCCTTTAAAACCATCTTTCTGTCATAGGAAGTACATTAAGTACTACCAGCATCTTAGCTTGTGGCTAATCAACCCCCATTCATTTGATTTACCAGTAACTTTACTGCACAAAGCATGTGAGAATACCTAACCATGGTAAACCTAACAACAATAGAAATATTGTATTGGCTGTTCTTTGCATAACAGGTAGGTATTTGAGATCTAATTACAGTTCATTACTGGAGACATCTTGTTAATTTATAGTAGACGTGTACTAAAGTGCTGTCTGCTTGGTATCCTAATGCCCAAAACAGATGTTAATGCAAGGTATTAACTATCCCACAAAATTAGAAATGGAAATCAAATCTGACAATCTAGACCCTTTGTGCAGGCTCTACAATGTTACCTGAAATCTGTTAAAAGTGACCAGGCCATGATAAATGCAAAGGACATTTGAATGTATAAAAGAAAAAAAAAACTCAAGTGCAAAAAATGAAAATAATATTTCTGTAAATTGAAGCTCACATGTTTAGTTTTTAATTTATGTAGTTTAGGCACCTCAAGATCAACAGTGCAGTAAATCAGAGCTTGTCTGAGGCCATTAGGTACATTCCATGAGGTGTAACAGAATGTACCCAAAAGCTTGACAATAAGCCTCTCAGAAATCTCCCTTTAAGGGTCGGTGAAGGGAGAAGTTTGATCTTTAGCTGGTATCAAATGGAAAGTTCAACTCATATAAGTTAAAGCAATGTGCCTTTAATCTGTTGACCCATCAACAGTCGTCTAATGGTAGCTTACAGTCAGAGCTAGTTGAGCTTATATGTTCAGTATAATGGGAGAGAAAGATTAAGGTAAATGCAAAAGTGTGCACTTAAATCCCACTTTCCATGTGCATTGCCAAGATCTGATACGGCAAGTGTCGGTAAGCTTCATGTGCCTCTTAAATACAATATTCTGTTTACTGTAAAGTCAGTTATGTCTTGAGTTGAGCTTAAATATGGACGTTACAAAATAAAAAAGCCAAGAAAAGTGGATGAAGTGAAATGTGAGACATGTGAAGCATTACACATGATGTGGAAGGAATCCAGTGACTGCATTTGTAAATTTTGGCCAACGTACAGTTAAACAGAATCAACAACAGCAGAATAAATGTCCATGTGTGATCAACATTTTGTAATATGCAAACTTCACAAATGCAGAGAATGTGTAATCTATGTCATTCTTCTTTTTTTGAAGCCCAAAGAGCTGACTGGAACTGTTTACCAAAGACTCAGTAGGTGTTTTTGGACCAAACACATCTGGGAATGTATTAACAGGAAGTGCCCAGTGGGAGGCATCCACCCAAAGAAAGTCATACTTTCAGTTTTTTATTCAGTTGCACTGCTGTTCCAGTTAGAAGGTTAAATGAAGCTAGTAAAAGCTGATATATCGATATTCGGGTTTCAAGACGTGTTTAATGATCTTAATGGAGTTGAACATGCAAATTTAGACTTCTTTTTTAACCTGTCACCAAAACTTTAAGCTACTTACTCTTGTGCTGGGAGTGTACCTAGTCTAATAGTATAGGGTTTAGGTTTAGGTTTACACAACTTTATTTATCTCAAAGGGCAGTATCCAAAATAGTGAAGTATCAAAATAGGGATGTGCATGACTAGTTAATTATATGGTCCAAAAACACCTTATGAGGCTGTTGGTTAAACCAGCCCACAAGCATGCCTATATATATATATATATATATATATATATATATATATATATATAAATCAAGGTTTGGAATGTTTTAAATGTTTTACATGACGTGTTGAAACAAAAACAGCATCTGTCTTTCTGATAGCTTTTTCTATGTTTGCAAGAATGTAGGTATGAGAAGTGAGGAGTCCTTGGTGTCTGAGGTTATCAAACAAGCATCCTCAGGGTGGATTTGTAAGATTGTCTCTTGCCTCCTTTCTACCTGCATGATAATGTCAGCAAAGACCAAGCAGTGTCCTTCTATGTTCGTGGAGCGTAATAGACGACTGAACTCTTCTGTCTTTTAGGGCCATAAGTCCAGAGCCAACCCTTAGGGTCTCACCTATGTACACATGAATTTTGTAAAATCCTTTCTGTTAGGGCAGGAGTAGACACAACAATCTGACCTCATGCTCTCGATTGTAGATCAGAAAGTTCTGACCACTGGGATTTGTTGCTGGTCTTGACCCTTTCTACTGCCCAAATCATCTCATCCTGTAATGTCAACTTTTTCCCTTTCTATTTGTCTTAATTTTTCCTTTCATTCCCTCCATTACTCCTCCCATGCGCTGAGATCCCTCGGCGTCCTGTTCCGTTCCCCGGAGCTCTTACTACGAGCCTTCCTAGCGCTCTCCTGTGCTTGGCGGTACTTCTCCAGCATGCTCTTGTGCTTCCTCCTCAGCTTGTCGTTGCACCACATCCTCTCGCAGTATTCTTCAACATGTGGCAGGTTAGACGGCCCAATCAGCTGCATGATATCCTTGAACCACGTACGTGACTGGCCCATTTGGTTCGATGAGCCTCTGGTGTATGTAGCGCATGGTATCCAGGCCCTGTAGGTCCCTGCAGAACGGTCTTTGAATGAGTCAGACAGGCCAGCTAAGTTGTCACGTGCCATGAGCTCGTCCACGGTCTCCCCATGGAGGACTTCCAGGGAGAGGCGGGCCAGAGTCTGGGTGAAACCATGCTCCCTAGAGCGACAGATGTACACACCTTCGTCTTGGCGGAAGAGACGACGAAAGAGGAGGCCCTGCTCAGTAGACATCACACGATCATCCAGCTTCACCTAAATGAGAAATAATTTATGTGAAATAATGCATAGAAAGAGAAATGCACTTGAATTCAATGGTGCAAAACATGCTGTTTTATCTCAAGTTGGACTGATAATCTGTGCTTGCAACGTCCACAAAAATTTTGGGTGTTTATGGCTTGTAAGTCAAGTAGCAAAGAGCTGACCAATTCATCTGGCTGATCCAAACAAACTTTAAAAGGGAATCAGGGAGATCTTGGGCAAAAAGCATGTAATCCACTTCATTGTGAGAGAAAGGAATGAGGGAGAAAGGGCCTCTTTTGACTGTTTTCTCAGCCTGATCCACAACTGCAAGAATGTACCATGAAATCCGGTCAATGCTAGCTGCTCCAACTTTCTTTTTCCTTCACTTCTTACCTTAACCAAGTTTCGTCTTTTTCAGTTTTGCTTCTGTTTTTTTCCCTCCCGATCTCCCAATCCCTCCCCTCCTTCAGATTCCATCCCCCTGCTATCCTTTCATGCCAACACAAACATGGTCGACTTGTCAGCCGGATTGGCAGCCAAATGTTTATTTGCAAGGAAATGGAGAGGGGTGGTAAGGCCTTAATACTTGCACAGCTTGCAGAGGCTTTCAGCTAAGCTTAGAGAAACATATCCTCAGTGAATGACCGATTACAGTGGGTGTGGGCAAACACAGCATTTTAATATTCTAAGTACTTTGCTGGATCATGCTTAAGTTAGAGTAACCAGTAGACATGAAGGGACACTTCAGCCGTCAATGACATGTGCTCAAAGTTTGCAAGGAATTCTCTGTTTCTCCAAGAGAACGAGCAGCTGTGAATTCTCCTTTGAAATTTAACTGCTTAATTTCAGTGATATGCCAAATGGATGTCGAATGTGTCAAGCATGTGCCAAATTCCCACACAATGCTCACTTTTAAAGGTAGTTACTGTGGCCACTCTTGGCCCTAATTTTTGCTGTTACTCCAAAAGTCTCCCCCATCATCCCCAGTCTTGGTATGGTAGAATTTAAGTATTTTCAACAGAGTGAGATCACCTCATCATATTTCATAGAAACTCACCTCTTCCTTGTGGTTGTCACGCTGGATGAGCCAGGTAACAGAAGCTTGTGGAGAGCGAGGAACACACTCCAGGAAGGTGCTGTTGTTCTCAGTCCCGTACACCACTCTGTCTTCTGTCATGTCGAGCTCTTCTGGTGGAAAAAGGAAGCAATTCCAAGATTATAAATCAGACAGGAGAAAACTTTAAGGGACCTGACTACAGATTTGTAACCGACCCCCCCTACTACCAAGTCACTGTTATGAGTTGTGTGCACTTAGAGCATGTTTGAGTCGCAAAAGTTGGGTTTACATCCAAATATTTAAGAACATTTTAACAAGTTTGCAGAAATGCAGTAATGAAAATAAAAATATGAATATCTTTCAATCAAGAGTCAGACCATGGCACTTCTCCTTCCTTTCTTCTGAATACTGCATACTATTTGATTTTATTTCATAAGTTTCATCAAGAAACATAAAGACAATGTAAAGGAATTACATCGTGGCATAAGTCACAGCCATAGACCTTGAATTGCAGTCTGGAAGAGTAGTTGGATTTTTCCATCTTTGCACTTTTTGTTAAAGTTGGTATCATATGTCCCGTTCCTTCTCTATTTTGATTGGAAGTTACATCCTTGAGTATAAAAGTATTCCTGTTTTAAACTGCAATGAGTGCATCTACAGAACAGCTGATGCCAAGGGTGATTTTGTGATTAGGGAGCTGAGTGCTTAAAAAGTGTTGTGCATTGGTTTTGTATGGAATATGGGCAATGCCAGCACAAAAAATGGGTGTTAGTGGACACAACATCCAAAACTGCAAAACTTCAGTTGTCATGTGAGATACATTTAGAATAAATCTGTCCAGAAAGCCAGTGTCTTAACTTCGGATGATATATCATTCCAAGAAAAGAAAGCACGCCTCTGGGATTTGACACATTGGCACAAAGAAAGCTTTTTAAGCGAAAGCTCTTCCAAAGGCCTCCAGGGAGACATATTTCATCACCTTAGCTTCATACCTGCACTCAGGTGAGCCAACACAAAACTCCCTAATACATGCATTCTTGCTACCTGCACTTCCACATCCGTGCTCATCTCTCTTTGTCTGTCTGTATCTTTTTCTTTTTCTCACCTCCAGATCCTCATCTATTATTCCCTCTGCTTTTATTTTCTCCTCTCTCATACACACACAAACTGTTTAAAATGTGAGGAAATGTGGCTATCTGTGAATAATTTTCCTCAGTGATCATTTCCCATATCATCACTCTAAACACACGTCTCACATAATCCAAGAAGGTCAAAGTTCATGTGTGAAACAAGCACGATGTTGTGTTCTACATGCATAATATGCCAACTGCTCAAACAGATGTGTGCTTTGGAGAAAGTAGAGAAAGTATTTTCAGTTTAATACACTATTCAACATCTGTTTCAAACAGTTTGGATGAACTGACCTGTGCAAACCTGCCTTCTCACATAAATACACTTTGGCTTTCATGCTGAAAGAAGAGGTATGAAGACATACACAGACCCTTTACAGACACAAACACATGGTCAGTTTTCATTAGGTTGGAACACGTCCAACAGCATCCTCCCTGGACTCAAGGGGTTTGGGACACATGAGCAGTTTACACAAGAGCACAGCCTCTGTGGACTTATTCCCGTCCACAGCTAAACAGTTTAGAGAGTGAAAGTAGAGTACCACCCCTGTCCAGATGTTACAAGAAAAAATGGTTATCTGAAATTAGGGAAAAAGCTTTGCTTTCAGATACAAATTCCCTAAGAACGTGGAATTTAAACAAAGACAGTGAAGATGAAATAGTGTATAAAATCTGAAGAAATCATGTGATATATTTAAAGCAACAAAATGTAACTATTTCACCTTAAAATAGTTGTTTCAAATTTCATCAAGCTGTAATTTACTCTCCATTAAAAGACTGGCATCTTCCCCATTACCACAGAGCGTTGTAGCCTGCTCTCAGCACTGGGTAACTTTCCCAGTGGGCCGTATGCATTAAGAAAAGTGCATGCAGTTCCTTTCTTTATCAGTCTACAAGTTAAATTTACATGGTTAGAACCTTACAAACCTATCTTAACTTAATCTGACACGCTAGAGTGACAGTTTCAAATATCCATTGCATGGATATATTTCACATTCATCTGTGAACACTCCCATAGAAAGTGTTTGGGAAAGGCTGGACTTTTCAAAAATTCAGAAATGTGATCTGATGAACTTTAGATCTGTCACATTCATGATTGCCCAATTGGAGCAACAAGACAAAAGGACGTTGTACACTTGTGCTACTGCTGCCATAGATAATGGCAGACCTCAGGGAATAAAACTGATGCCAAGACCAGTCAGAAGATGTGCAAAAATGTCGGCCGAGGTAAGCTTTCTCTTTGCTCTTTTTTTTTTTTTTTTTAATAAGAAATGTGGTCCAGTTCTGCCTAAACTGACACTTTAATAGAGCTGTAACTAAGCTAATCCCCGCAGTGGAGGACGCCATTGCAAATGGATTTGAGTACAGCTAAACCCTGCCTGCATGTACAGCCTTGTTCACCGCAAAAGATGCTGACTGTTCCAAACAGTGTTTGGTTTGACACAAATGTTAAAGATTGGAGCTTTCAAGATAGATTTGCCCCGATGACAGAAATGGAGTCCAGCAAATCTATCTGCTTTGCAAAGTTAATCTTAGCTAGCCCATGCTAACTCTCCCTCTCCAATGTAGCCATTAAGCCTATAAAATCAAATCAAAGCACTTAACCTCATCAGTCAACATTTTGTCTTGCAATTTATTGGCTAAACTGTAAAGTGGCTTTATCCAGCATTAATCGAGGAGAACGAGGCGGTACCTATGGGCAAGGTTTAGTTGTACCGGAAGCCGATAGCAATGGCAACCACCAGTGTAGTGTCTAACTCAGATGTAGTGATAGTATAGCAGCAGTTTTATCAGAACTAGACCACATTTCTTAATCAAATAAAGAGCAAAGAACAGCACTGAATGTTTTCTATGATAGAAAAGATGTTTTTGCTCTTCACTCGACCTTCTTGAGCATGAGTTTGCGAAAGCTACAGATGGGGGCTGCTGGTGGAGTGATTAGCTCGGATGTAGCTTTAGTGTAGTGGCAGTTTTATCAGAACTAGGCCACATCTTTTATCAAAAAACAGCAAAGAGACGCACTGAAAGCTTCTTTTGGTGGATTTTATTTTCTTTATCTACCAACAAGCTCCACTGTTCATAAACTACAGCAGTGACTGCCTGTCGAGCATAACTTACTACCTCCTTCTGTCTTGTCGCTCTGATTGGCGTGTCAGGTTATTTCTACCCTCATTTTCAGCAAACGCAAGTTGTTTAAAGGTGTAGTCATATCAGCACTATGCTTTACAATCATGCAGTTGCACTCATAGACTCTTAGTAGCCATCAAAGGCACCAAAGGAAATTCCTACACATTACTGCTTGAATGAAATTTAGAAGTATTTGGCAAATAAATGCTGATGTTCATGGACCATTTTCAGAGATTTTTTCCCACTGTAATTCCCCTCAGTGATGCCAAAGGGAATAGCCAAAGAAAGATTCAAATCTGAACCTTTCCAGGATAAGCAGAGCCACCTGCAAAATCTTTTTTGTTTATATGATTATGCAGCTGCTGCTTTCTGCACAAAGACTGGAAGCATGGGACAGAGTAAACCTGAACAAAATCAGCACCTCCAAATCAAATTTTCTTCTTTGTTCCATTCATATAAGAATAAAGGTGTTTGAATGGCAATTTGTGGTTGAAAAGCCAGTGACAGCCTTCCTTTAACGTGTCCTGCATTAAAAGGCAAAGGACATACATATCTGGAAAAAAAAATCCCACTTACCGCTGAGATTCTGATCCATACACTGCAGCACAGGATTTCCATGCCTGATATCCTGTCTGCGGTAGCGGCGTTTGCTGTTGGGTACATATCGTGCACACAACGATCCATCCCAGGCACAGTAAGGGTCTCTGGCCAGGCAGCACTCAGCGCAGGCTTTCCCATAAGTCTCACAGCGATGCAGCTTCACCTGTGCCACCCCTGCTGGAGAGCCAACATACAGGGCTTGCTGTTTGAAATGATAAGATGAGAAAACAAGTTAGATGTGATGAATGAAAAAGGTAACTAGAGAGTTAGTCAGTGCAGTCATCGACTTACCCTTTTCACTGAAATGTCCATTGAGGTAATCGGAGTTGGCACCTGCACAGATGACAGTAACTGACCTCAGTTATTTCATTATGTGTTTCAGGTTAAGAAAAAGGAAGTCAAAGAAAAAGTGGGATGAAGTTTTCATTCCTTTAAGTCATTGCTTTATCTGAAGACTATAAAAGATTTAGGAGACTTTATGAAGTCACTGTAATCTTTCATGATGACTGGCAGCTTCTTTGGCATGGTCTTAAATAAAAGAACAATTGGAAAGGAAGATGAGGGGAACAAATGGGAATCATGAGACACCCAGTGGAGTAAAACATACTTTAAAGACTTGCAGCTCCTCCAGAGTGACTTCCTCCGTCTCCAGACTGTTTCCACTGTGCAGAGCAATGACCTTCAATACTGTACCAGTGTCTGAAACAGAGGTAAAAACAGAAAGACAAGGTTACAAAAGCATCCACAGTGTATCCTGCTTTACCCTCAGAAATAAAATCCATCCACAGTCAACCATGAGAAAAAAGAATCCAGTTTAATGATGAAGACATCACTGGTGTTGGAATTTTAAAAGGTATGAAATCACACACCTGTGCCAATGAACATCACATCATACTGCCCGTCCTCTGCCTCAACTCGGTCCACCACGATTTGTTTCAGCTTGTAAGGAATGTTTGCCTTTACGAGCACAGGCTGACGCAGAGCTGGGTAAACCGGCCGCCACATCAACGGGTGGTTGCGTGCAAACTGCAGCACCGAATCTGGGAAGTCCTTCGTGCTTCCAAACTCTCTGCCTGGCTGGTTGGTGATTTTACTCGGGCACTGGAGACAGGAAAGGAATGAACAAAAGAAATTAGGTAACACAGATGAGTTATTAAGGAACATTTTAGAAAAGGCTCAGTGACAGAACCAAAATTCAGACAAGAGCAAAATCCAGCAATACTGACCGTTTTACCCCACTGAAGTTGTGCTTTTTTAAAGGATTGTGGAAATTTTTTCTAAAGAGTTCTCAAAAAGCCTCATTAGCAGTTTTATAGACCTTATAATGCTGGATAAATGTTTAAAATTAAGGTTGTAAAGTTATAGTTTGAAAACAGCTCTAAAGGAAAAAAGGCTTGCTGCTGATTCAAATTCCTTTGTGTCATTGACAAAATGACCGTGCCAGTTCTTGGCTGATATACTGCAAATCATTTAAAGGTCTGAACATTGTCCATATGAACCCATATACACATCCAAATAAAAACATTTACACAGAATGTGACATTTGGGTTTGCTCATGAGTCAGATTACCCATTCTTTGCAAAGAAACCATTGCCTTGGTCTTTTCTTTGTAAGTTTCAGTGTCATAATGGTTAAATAATGGGGGAAAAAGCTGTATGTGCTATCCAAAAGTAATCAACTCATTTGCCCCTTCTGGAGTCCAAATGGTCTAAAGTGCTTAGCTTGCAGCCTCACTGGAAGCATGAGAAGTGGCTCTAATCCTTTTTCCAGAAAACTGCTTCTCATGCATTATCATTTTAAATAGTATTACCTTTAATCAAGGAGGATCTAGTTTGCAGTTTTGTGCGATCAAAGATCAATCAATATGTTTACGTGCAGTTAGAAAAGTCTAATCATTGTCTAAGTCTGAGTTTAACTGAGTTTTAAAGTACATAAGAAAATGTTATCCCAACTTAAACTGTACTAAATCCATTTTTTAAGATGGAGTAGCACACCTAGATACTGCTGAAGACTGTTGTTCTATACAATTCACCTTAATTCAATTCAAATTTTTTTTTAAGCTGTTAAGAACTTTGTTACTGTAAAAGCATCAGTGCATATACAGTTGACATATATGACAGTTCTACACAAGAACAAACCACACAATCAACCTAAAAACATCCATAGAGCTAAGTCATAGAAGATCTAGGCTATAATCAGAAGCTGTAATACAGATACTTAATATGTATAGAAAAAGATGAAATAAGGTAGAATAAAAGTATAAGTACTGACATTAAGAGTATAATAACATGAATGAAGGCAATGCTTTTAAAAAAAACTTTGCCTATAATGTACTAAATATACACACAAGGCATTGACTCAGGGTCAAACAGGATAAATGGTAACTTTAGCCGCAGCTGCACTGTCTTCTACCTTCAGATATCACTGTAAGTTAGAGACTCATACTGGTACTAAAAGTAAGTATGTGTACAAAGTTGTAGCCATATCCTACAAGATGGGAGATAAGTTTATAGCCATGACAGGACAGGACACACAGGACAGCCATAAGTTTGTCTTCCATTGTCGGTTTGTTGTTTCTCCTGTCCCTCTTTCTGGATCCCCCTCTTCTTTCTTCCTGCTTCGCCCCCAAACAGACAAGTACTTTCACACATGTTGTTTATTTTATTCTTGTTAGAAAGAGGATACATTTATTTTCAAAATAAAATGAAAAAAAATGTATGGCCAAAAAATGTAGCTGTTTTACCTTGGTTGTACCACCTGGTACAGAAAGTGTACCTGCTCACCCAGAAAAATTGTTGTTAATTAAAGAAAAAATAATATGTGATACCTCATTATACTAATTAGAAGTAAAGTAAATATTTTCAGAGCTTTAAATAATGTCTTTTTATTAAGTGACACATTTTGCAGTTCACCACCTGAAAGTCTTTCAAATTAAACTGGCAAATACTTAGAAACATGTCATTACTTTTGTTCTGGTTAGAAACAAGACACATACTTTTAAAATAAAATCAAGCGTTTCATGTTAAAATGCAGTTTTCACAACTTAAATGCCATTTTTAACAGTTTTAACAATCTGTTCATTCAGTCTGGCGCCACATCACCTGGCATTTTGGGGTTTTGGATGCCAAAATATGAAATAAATGAAATTATTCAAATATACTGATAATGTATTCAAACAAAGTCGGTTTTGTGGGAAAAATAAAACTGGCTTGTACAATGAACTGATTATGTATTTCCAAAAGGAAATGTTGGATTTGGACACAAAAATATGCATGTCATGTCACTGACTCATTAGATAGTTACTACCTGAAAACCAAGGCTTTCCTGTGCCTTCACACTATGGCCTAATGTCTTTCAATTTCAGGCCTCTTATGGCCCATATGAGATTAAATGACTTTTTTATAATGTTATTTTTCAAGTAGTAAAATTCTGCTCTACAAGTGTTGATTTAAGAAGGGGTTCTTAGTGATAAACCAAAGAGCTCCAAAATGAATCAGGACATTTTCAGAGAAGCATATCAGTATTAAGCGAGGGTAAAGAGATAACACCAATAGATAACACGTTGCCTAAAGACAGGTGCACATCTTAACCTGATCGTTATATGAAAGTGGGGATTGATTTGGATTCTAAAATTTAAGGAGAAACAATCACACTGTAAATATACTAATATGAAACAAATGCAGCAACTGAGACGTTTGCCGACTCGTGTGCTTGAGAAAAGGCTGGAAATGATACGGAGTTTAGTACACAATATTCCTGAGGGAGCACTTAGTCATTAAACGCTAGTATTTATATAAATCCCAGTTCCTGATATATGCTATTCCAGATTGCACTCTCATATGGTATAAATATTGTTACTGTGCTTATCACAACAGAAACTGATCCATACAATCGCCATATAATGGTCTGGATTCAATTTTACGGTGGGATCTGAAGTGTGCTGACTCTAAATGCAAAGCTATTGATGTATTATGGAACATTCTTCAGGGTATGGTTTACCAAATGTCAATAATTATAATTTACTCCAGAAGGTGTGGAATGTGTGAGCAAATCCAGCAACGTGGGCTGGCCTCAAACTCATCGCCCCAAATGGACATTTGTTTACTGTATGGTTATTGATAATAAGGAACACATGCATGGCAATGTTCATGTAGAATCATGCAATGCTTTTAAGAGTGATAAAATCTGGAACTGAACCTTAATGCTATTTTTCATTCCATGCAAAACCTTGATATGTCAGTCTGTTTGAAATTTGCTACTCAACTATTCATCTGTTTGTACAGCATATCAAGCTTAAACAGGAATAGCTCCAAAATCTATCCACACTCTGCAGCACGTCCACTGCTTTAAAGCTTCAACTAAGAGCCAAGTAAGAGTAAATGAGAAAGAAATGAAGTGAGAACTTGGCATGTATCATTACTGTGGTTTTGGGTTTATTTAGACATGTGACTGTTGTGCTTGCAGCCCATGCATAAGGCTTTAAATACTGCAGCAAGGAAACTGACCCAATGAAACAACAGTAGACACAAGTAACAGAACTTAGAGCCACTATGAGGACTGTTGGATCATTTGGCATGTTTTTTGGTGCCCTCTTTTTTCCTTTGCTGAACTTTCCCTGTGTGCAGTGGTAAAATGCATCCATCACTGGGAAGCTTTGCGATTGAAATTGTACATAAAGGCTGTAGAACTTCTGCTTCTCATCTCACAGTGTCTTACCTGCCCCAGACCCATCTCCACAAGTTTCTCTGCAAGTGCCTTCAAGATGAATTCCACTTGACATTGATTGACATCTAAATGACATTGTATTCAAATGCATGTACCTTAATATGGAGTTGGCCCCCCTTTTGAAGCTGTAACAGCCTCTACTCTTCTTGGAAGGCTTTCCTCAAGATTTGAGAATGTTTTTTTCTGGAATGTTTTCCCATTCATTCTGTAGAGCATTTATGAGGTCAGGCACTGGTGTGGGATGAGAAGGCCTAGCTTGCAATCTCTGTTCCAGTTCATCTCAAAGGTGCTCAATGGAGTTGAAGTCAGGGCTTGGAGGGGGGCATTGAAGGTCTTCAACACCAAACTCATCAAACCATGTCTTTATGGAAGCACAGCATTGTCCAAAATGTCTTGGTATGCTGAAGCATTAAGATTGGCCTTTACTGGCGATAAGGGGCCTAGCCCAAACCCTGAAAAACAGCCTCATACCTTTATCCCTCCTCTACCAAACTTTACAGTTAACAGGTAGTGATCTCCCAGCATCTGCCAAACCAAGATTCACCCAAACAGAGAAGCATGATTTGCACTCCACAGAACATGTTTACGCTACAGTCCAGTGTAGGTGTGCTTTGCACCACTCCATCCAAAACTTGGCATCGGACTTTGTGATGTGAGGCTTGCATGCAGCTGCTCAGCGATGGAAATCCATTCTTTGAAGATCCCGCTGTGTAGTTGTTGTGCTTTCATTAATGTCAGTGGAAGTTTAAAACTCATCAGTTATGGAATCAGCCGAGTGTTGGTGGCTTTCTTGCACCATGCACCTAAGCAGTCACTGACTCTGCTCGGTGATTTTACGTTGGCTTCCACTTTGTGGTTGAGTTGCTGATGTTACTCAACACTACCACTATCAAACAAGATTACTTACAGTTGACTGTGGAATATCCAGCTGGGATAAAATCTCACAAACTGTCTTATTGCAGAGGTGGCATCCCTCACAGTACCAGGCTTGACGTCTAATATTGTTTCACAAAAGTTTGCAAAATGGAGACTGCATGGTTAGGTGCTTGATTTTAAACACCTGGATTCAATAGTTAACAGATGTGCCCAAATACTTTTGTCCATATTGTGTAGTAATCACATGTCTGCAAAGGGTCAATAATGACGTTGTCTGGCACCTACCATGTTGCAACGTTTACAGATTCCAGTTACCATTAAAGAAGTAATAAATCATCTCACAGAGGGACTTGAGTGCTTTTGTAGGCCATAATTAGGCATCAGTGTTAATTTTCATTTGTTTCATAACCATATACAATCTAACACACAAGAGCTTTAAATTGCTGGAAAATTCTCCCTCCATTATTTTGTGTGAAGCAACATCACCATTTAATCAGTAGCTGACGTGCAATAAAAGCCCAAAACACGAGAAACATGCTGCAGCTTCATAAAAAAACAAACAAACAAAAAAAAAAACCCAATTCAAAACATTTGTAAAATCAGAAAATCATACAATAGTTTTCTACAGAAAACAGTCCCGTGTTTGGAACAAAAGGCCTCAGAACTCCATCCAGCAGAAACAACAATGCAGCACTAGCCTCCAGGCCTCTGTGGGGTTCATAGGAGGAGCAGCTTGATTATCTGACCCAGGAGAGCTACAGCAGGCATTGACTTTGATGAATTACTGTTTATCAGACCTCAAACAACACAGGAGTAAGGTTGGAGAAATGATGGCTGCCAGACACAAGTATTTAGGCAGGCAAAAGCAACGTTTGTAACCTACACAGGAACACTCCTGCATAACTTTGTTCATGGAATTATTTGGTGAAACTGGAGCGGATTTGATGGGGATTTTTTTCTGCCTTTCCCTCTACTGGCTACTCTACCTACATTACTGATTTGCAGAATTTCAAACAGCTTTTCTAAATGTTCGCTTCTGTTATAAGCAGCAGCTGTAAGATAGTAAAGATTTGTTCTAAAGGACTGCATATTTAAATGGACAGCACCTCTTGGTCTCTATTGTTTGTACCAAATTGAAGCCAGAATGCCCCACTGATACACTGCAGGGCTGAATTGCCTTAGACATGAGCAGAAGGGACCAGGCTGATCTAAAGATGGAACTGAAGCAGTGACCATTTCACTAAAGGGTACACTCATTAAACTTACAGATAAAACGTCTGTGGTCCAGCAGAAACTAGGCTAATGCATGCTGGGACCCCAGTGGACAAAAGTTGTTACATATTTGTCCTGAATAAGTAAGAAACTTTGGGTAATTGAGGATTTTTATCATGTGATTATACCAATAACACCTCTGAGGAATTATGTACCATTTAACCCAAAGAAACACAAATCAGACTGTCAGTGAAAAAAAGAACTTTGTACAAAGGAGGACACTTTGTAACTAGAAAGGCACCCAATAGGGCACTTTGTCATGTTTTCTCCACTAAGAAGGCACTTTATGGACAACATTTTGTCCACTGGAGGGAACCATAGAGGGCACTATGTCACTGAAAAGGCACCCTGGGGGACATTTTGTCCACTTGAGGGGACTCTAGAGAAGAGGTTCCCAAACTTTTTCCCAAGGACGTCCTTTTTCATATCTCAAAAAAAGCTACAAAATAATAGAGGATCTTTATTTCTCATTTTTCTTGCTGCACTGTTTATCTGTTCATTTCCAAAAAAGCTATACTTTAAAAAGTCAAAAATCCAATCCAACTGTTTTAAGTTTTGCTATTTGGCTTTTTTTTTTTTTTTAATTTACACTGTTGTAAATTTATGAGTTTGGAAACATGAAGTTTTTGAGTTGCTAGTATCAAAATTCATGCTTTTTTTATCCTGGAAATTTTTTTTTCTAACACATTTTCAATTTTCTTTAACACATGAAGTCTGAGATTTTTCTTTTGTAAATTTACAACTTTATGTTGTAAAAAACTAGTTTTTTTTTCCTCCAAAAGTAGACTTTTTTCCTCAAAGATTAATTGTCTTTATTTTCTATTATTTTAGGTTTGCCCTGTTAACATTATATCTCTAATCATGATTTTTTTTTAAACATGCACATCTAATTTTGACAGCGTCAACACAGTGATCCCGGACCCCAGATTGGGAACCACTGCTCTAGAGGACACTTTGGCCATGTTGACACTGCAGGCCTTAATGACTAATTCTGATCTTTCCTCAGATCTGATTCTTTGTTTGGCTGTTCACACTGCAGTCAACTTCCAAAAGATCAGACACATATCTGATTTAGGTTATGTTCACCCTGCAGTTAAAAGTGACCTGAATCTGATTTTTTGCTCAAATATGACTCGAATCTGATTTTTGTTAGACAATGTAAACAGCACAGGTCACATCTATAGATCTGATCTTTTCCAATCATATTCAGGCCACTTTCACAAGTGCTTCTCAATCAGATATCTGATCTTTTTGAAGCTTGATTGCAGTGTGAACAGCCTAACAAGAAAATCAGATCTGAGAAAAGATCAGAATTGAGAATTAAGGCCCACAGTGTGAACTTAACCTTAGAAACACATATGAAAGTGGCCTGAATCTGATTTCAGAAGGTCAGATTCAATGTGACTTGCGCTGTTCACACTGTTGGAAAAGAGTCAGATATGAGTCACATGTGAGGAAATGTGATTTTTTTTTTTTTTTTTTTTTCAAAGATTAGTGAACTAGGGAGACAATGTTGTTCCTCTGAGTCCTCTAGTAATACAAGGGGACCCAGGTGCCGTCAAAAGCACCCTTAAACTGAGGATATGAGTGTTGGCAGTGCAGAAAGCACCACTAATGGACACAGACCTTCAGAGTGGTGGATTTTTGTCAGATTTATTGAATGATGTATGTTAGGCGCCTTAGGCTCAGTATCAGAGTATCAAACATGAGCCTTTTATGATGAAAATGGACGTCAGCAAGGACACAAGCAGGAAAACATAATGAACAGTTCATATCTGAATCAAAGTGAACACTGAATTCCAGGCAAGATTACCACAAGAGCTCCGATGAAGCTACAATAACTCGGCTATATCCCATCTTTTCCTCTAATACTGAATGAGTTCTGACACAAATGCAAACAATATGCAGCGATATTTCAATCCAGAATAAATATCCAGGGAGGATAAAGCCTCTAAATCCCTCTCAAATGAACCTTTTTTGGAAGTGGAAACTGATGTTTAATGTTAAATCCTGGTCTGAACTCTGACAGGTGAATAAGGAGACATGATGGATGATACTAGTATGGAGCATAAATCTGATAGAAAATCCTAGAGAATGAAAAAAGTAAAAAAAAAAAAAAAAGGTCTGTGCAGTGCAAGCTAGACAGGAAAATCTGGGTCATTATCATTAATTTTAAACTGTTTTGAGATGAATATTTAAACTACAGATAAACATACAGCTAGGATTTAGAGGCATGGTTCACCATATGAGTTTTGATCTATATTTCACATTTACTCCTCTCTCCTTCTCTTCCGATTTTCACTCTCCATCAGCCTTTCCCTCATCATCATCATCATTCCCCTGTTTCCTCTTTCCTCTCTGAGTCTGAGGCCAAAAATTCCTGTTAATCAGGGAGTGAGCCGTGGAACCACAGAGGTGTCTGCTCTGTTCTCACATTATTCATATTCCTCCATATGCTCTCTCTCACTCTTGTAATGAGGTGGAGTTACACGTGGGACGTGAGAGTGTGTTTGCAGGCTGCCTACACGCGTGTGTTTGTGTGTAAAACATGTCTAAATTACAGTGATCTGGTTTCTAGAACATGACAGCTCTCCTCAGAGAGTCGGGATGTAAACCAGGAGGAGGCCGTCCACTGTACGGTCACCACAGCTGCTCTATCACATACAGTAGTCTGCTGCACTGATATGGAAACTTCTACACCTCATTCTTTATTTCATTACCACTCCTTTATTAGCCAGTTTCTGTGTCAGCACACTGAACAGTAGGCCTGAGGACTTTTTCAGAACTGTTACAAAATCTAATCAAGCTGTTCTTCTCTCAGCTACATGTAGCTGTGAGGTAGCCAACATCCCTGCTACTGTCAACCACAATTTTTACTCCTACCTTTATAACGGCAGCAGATCTAGGGCTGAATTCTGCTTCTGGCTGTTTAAAAGAGCTGTTGACTCAGTGGTATGGGGGTTTGTCTTTACTGTGAGCACTCCCTCTGTCAAAACTTGATATTAAGCTAAGTTTAATACTATTATTCATCTGTTCATTTTGATGGCTGTTCAATATATTCTCTCCTAACAGTTTTTGTGATTTCTTACACATAACTGTGTTTTTTTTTTTTTTGTGCATATTTCTATGAACTGTTAACATGATGTGATTTCCCTCCCATGACACACAAACACTTTGTCATGCTTTGAGAAGCCACAGGAAGCATGTCTGCAGAGTCTAGTTAAGGAACCATTTGCATCCATTTAAAGATCTGTTTTGTGTTTTTTGGGTCAAATTTGGGCAACAAACCTCCTGAAACTAAGGACACAAATCATAGTCTGGGTTAAAACAATAACTCTCTACAGCTGCATCACTCCTTCTACTAATATTGAGGTCAGAGGTCAGTATTGTCTCATTCTGAAATTGTTTATTCACAAATAAAACCAGATAATAACTTGTTATCATTGTAAATTAGAACGGCTAATGCCTGAAAAATACACAAAAAATAAGTATAATGGTGAAAATATTTTGCAAAAATGTCAGTGATCTGCCTTCAAAATCCTGGTCATCACCCTAAAGAGCTGTCTGCTCTGACATTGTCAAAATGGGATGCATATATTTATTAAAAAAAAAAAAAAAAAAAAAAAAAAAAAAACATGATAAGAAACAACATTTATGACAGTGTATTAGGGCTAAAAAAGAGAGAATTTTTTTGATTTATACGCCAAAAAAAGAAAGAAAGAAAGAAATTTGTGAGATTATAAAGCTGGATATTTACAAGAAACCAAACTCAGAATTTGAGAGGGCTCTAAGGAAAAAAAGGGTCAGAATCCACTGCCCTACAGCTATTAAATCAACGTTACAAACAATGAAGATTAAAGCAGTTTAATCAGGAATGACTTTATGTTTTGCTGTTTCATTAATCCATCTGTCAGCTTATACTAGCATATGTAATGCATGTTAAATATTTACTCCATTCTTGAGTAAAATGGTTGTTTTCTGTGTCAGCATTTAGCTTTTGGTGTTTCAGGAGCACAAGTTTCCTGCTTGAGTATTTTACTTATCCCTACAGAGCGTATTAGCATCAAAATCAGAGACAGACAACATGACAGCCCTAGAAATGTTTGGCTAAAATATCTCAGTCGCCCCCCTGTGGCTGGCTGTGGTGTAGTATTTATTACATAAATTTAATCTGTTTGAGAGTTTGGTTCCCATCAAAGAAAAAGCAAGCCATTGTACAAATGCTGTTGATGAGTCGCGGCACTAAAGGCTTCACATCCAGTATCTAATATTCTTGAACAACGTACACGCATGGTCTTTCTACTGAAATCAGCAACTGAGTGAGAGGAGAGTTAATAAAAGTGTGAGTCGTCTGCATATAAGACTCAAATGTTTTCTTGCAGTGTTATGGAGAATAAATATGTTGAGGGAGACATCACAGTGCATGCAGTAGGGTTCAAGTACAGTCAAGGTTGGTTGGTTGCTGCATTTTAGTAAACTTAAATGCACATTAAGTAAGAGTTTGCCACCAGGGGGCTCTCAACCAAAATAATAAGACAGTATGATGAGGACAGACCAGCATTGCCCATCTCCCCTGGGTATGCACTGAAAAAGGAACTTCCTAGTTCCTGCTGGATGCAGCCCCAGAATGGCCATGTGCACTGGAAGCAATGCTAGAGTACGTGTGCATCCTGGGACTGCTTTCAGTGTGAACCTGGTAGTGCCTTTTGTAGTGCATTTATCCCTCATCCTGAGAAATTTAAAAACAAAACATCAGTTCTAGTAAATACAACTCATGAGGGATCATTTTTACTTGAACTGACCCTCAAGTTAAACAAGAGGAAGTATTGAGAAGGAGGCGGTAGAGATGGGCAACGCTTAGCAGTACTGGTCTTAACTGACTGTGAATGCTGGAGATCCATATCACAGACGTGAGTTTGGGGGTTTGAACTCACAGCCTATGGCAGCTCCATAAAAATACATTTCCTGTTACAATTATAAAAATCAAGAATTTCTCTTTCTAGGGAATATCTGAGATACTGTAAGAACTCAATAAAAAATACATACACTAAATTTAACAGGAAAGGTCCCTTATTTAATTGATATTTCTGTACAGAAATTCTACATACTGTATCTTTAAGGTATCTTGGTGAAAGCTGACTCACCACTCCTGGTCTTGGATAAGGGACCCTGCCTTCATAGGCCCCCCACTGGTAGTCTGAGCCCTCCTTATGGGCAAAGGGTCCATTGAAGGCTTCTCTGATGTCAGCCATACGATAAATGCACACAGCAAAACCCTGGAACACATTACTGAGGAAAAGAAGGAGACACCATGTTGAACATGTCCACAGCTTTTTGTTAAACATCTGACAAGAATTGTTGGCAGATTTCATAACAAATAAAGGTTGTAATGGTAAAAAATAATGTACTTTATTTGAATCATTCAGACTGAAGTCAAACAGCAATAAGAAGAAAGGTAATGAAACTGTACTATTTTATTAAGTTATGTTCATTTAATGTTTTTTTTCTGTTTGCATTAATCATTGCAATGTCTTTATAATCGATCTGAGTAATTTTTAGTTGCATAATTGTCTTCTTCTCATTTTTTCTTCCTTAAGAACTTCATAGTAAATGATATTACACAATGTAGCATGCACATAAATCATTTTTACCTGATTGTGCTGAAGATGGCGTACACATCAGGGTTCCTCTCATCCTTCGTCCTCAGCAGGAAAACATCCTCTGTTTTACATAAAAACATAGTGTCACATGTTGCATGGAGCTCATCTTTTAAAAGTACTAATAGATATTTTTGTGTAAAGATGTTCTGCAAAGAGTGAGTGTAAATGTTACGCCTGTTTTACCCAGCTGGTTGAAGTGTGTGTCGATGCCGTGTGGTCCAGGTACAGAGCACACCAGCCTGGCCTTGATGAAGGTGCTCCATTTATTCACCAACACTCTCTGGCCTCCAACATCATTCTGGCAGAAAAAGACAAATAAATCTATGAAACTGCATTTTCCTTTCCAAAAACACTTTTTCATAGGTTTGGCTTTTCACTGCAGCGCACTGGATTTGGACTGAAAGTAACTCTGAGGTGGAAACAACTAAATGGGCGTTTGGACTGTGAGAGCAGTGTAGTATTTGCACATTAAGTCTAAACTTTGAGAAATTCCAGACCTTTCAGGATTATAAAGAATTAAACACTTAACAAGCATCTTTCAGTCCTGAAACCTTTCTTATCAAAATCTGGAAAACCAAGCTGTGTTTTAAGAACAGCTCTTATCCAATCAAATTATACCTTTCTGTTGTCTTCAGGTTGAAAAATTCTGCCCTGAAGTTTTCACAGTTCCCTCTTTAGATAAAGTAAGTGAACACCATATTGTTGATTGTCAGAGTCTTTGACCAATCAGATTTGATTTTGACATGATGGATGTTTTCTTGGATTGGATGGTCAGAGTCGTCTTGCTTGTATTGAAAAATAAGTCAAATTTAGTGTGGCTGATTGGTTTTTGGGTTAAACCAGGCATTTTTAACCATTTTTCTCCAAGCCCTCCCTCTTGTAACTCTGAAAAAATGAGGGCCCACATAGAACATGGCATTTTGCAACAGATAAGGTTCACTGGTAACAGGTCACTTATATGATTAGACAAAAAAGGAGCATTTTAGAGAGGCAGAGTCTCTCAGAAGTAAACATTGGTAGAGGTTCACCAATCTGCAAAAGAAAGTCTAAAAATTGTGGATCAATTTCAGAAAATTCAATGTAGAATTGTGACGACTTTGAATATCCCACCATCTACAGGGCATAATATAAAAAGATTTTAAAAATTTGGAGAAATCTCTGTGTGCAAGGGACACGCTCATAATCTTCAGCCCTTAGGTGACACTCCATTAAAACTACATAATTCTGTCCTGGAAATCACTGCATGGACTCAGGAGCATTTGCAAAAATTGTCAACACAGTTAGCAACAATGCAAGTTAAAGCTGTGTCATGCAAAGAGGAAATATTTGAACACGATGAAGAAATACCACTGTATACTCTAGGCTAAAGCTTGTTCAATTAAAATTGTCTCAGGCAAAATGGAAAACTGTTCTGTGGTCAAATGATTGAAAGTTTGAAATTATTTTTGGAAACCATGGATGCCGTGTGCTGTAGACCAAAGAGGAGAGGGATTATCCAGCTCGTCATCCACACAATCCTTCTAATGTAAAGTAAAAACAAAAAAATGCATGCAAAAACGTCAAATCATGTTCCACTGAAAAATTTAAAGGTATTAAAAGGGAGTGTTTACATGCATGTTGGATCCTTTTAAATCAGAAATGGAGGAGTTTTTGTTTCTAGTGTAATTGTACAGTATGTAATAACTATCAGCAGCACTAATTTGCTTCTTGGAAGAACTGCCACTAGAAAAAGAGATGATTCTTTAAACTTTTAAAGAATGACCGTAGCGTAGGGAGAGAAAGAAAGACAAATGGAGAGAAAAGCAGAAAGATGGAAGAGAGTATGACAAAGTTATAATTTGAAGGTTTAGGTGGGATTTTGTTCTCTGCGCAAACTTTTCTGGCACAGTCAAAGAATCTGAGGAAATCCTGCAGCTGTGTTTGCCTGTATGTGTGTGTGTGTTTGCTTCTTTCCATGCATACCTGCATTTGCCTGCACAGCACACAAAGCAGAGCATGAATAATGTGAGAGAATGTGTGCAGCAGATGGAGATCACAGTTGGACAGTTTGACAGCTGTGTGTGTTTTGGAGGGATGAAAGACACATAAGAGCCTGACTATTGTGATGCCTTCACTGCCCTCTGGGGAAATATAAATGTTTGATTGCCTCTAAAGACATTTTTCTTTTACACGAGAGCTTTGGAAATGTTACTTCCCCACAAAACCAGAACCAAACCTCCTGGACTGGGAGCTTCTCTCTGTACCTTTATGTAGGTTAACTGTGGAGAAAGGGCTTCATGCCACATGATTCTTTTCATAGCCCCATTCTGCTGTGCTTTGGTGTTCTCATTAATGATTTTAAGTGGACGTCAGTGGGAGTGTGAATGGATACATCAGGCTAAAGGCTTAGGAACTAAAATTCAATAATAAATCCCACAGAAAACTACTAACAACACTGTTTAAGATATGATAGTAAAATGATCATTTTGCACTTTACCGCCACCTGGAAAAATTATGAAAGATGCAATTCTAAATTATATTTCAGTGCATTTTTATTCCTTTAGCACTTTCATGTCAAGTATGCAAATGCATGATTAAATATTTTCAGCTTTTAATTCAACCATGCAGTTTTTGAGTTTATAAAGTGTCCTACCGCGCACACTCGACCAATACGTGTGTGAATGGCTCCCTCCCTGTCCCCTGCCTCTGTGGCCTTCTCAGTGAAGAAGAAATAAACTTTATCGTTGTCTCTGTCGTCGTTGTCGGGGATGAGGTGGGCAGCAATGAACTTAGGATCTGAAGAGAAGGATGCAAGGATAAAGAGGCATTAACTTAAGCAGGGATGTAGTCAGGTTACACATAACAACACAGGTCAAAATGTTTATTTTCTGTTGTCATGGCTGTAATATTCTTCCCAATCTATGGCTGGAGATAAACTTGCTGTTCCACCCAGTGTGAATTTTGGTAGCTGTTTTAGATTTAGTGTTAAAATTCCTTTGAGTTTGACTCACAATTTAGTCATTTTAACCTTTATAGTTTAAGTGTAACTTTAGTTCATGAATAAAAGAAATCCATCCAATTTTCAATAAAAAGTCCTCACAATTTATTTTTTATTTTGGGTAAAAGAATTGATGTTCTCTTAACTATCTGTAGTCGTTTAGGATAATTGGTGACTCTGAATTGCCCGTAGGCGTGAACGTGAGTGCGCCTTGTTGTCTGTCTCTATATGTCAGCTCTGGAATTGACTGGTGACCAGTCCAGGGTGTTCCCCACCTCTCACCTAATGACAGCTGGGATAGGCTCCAGCCCCTCAACCCCCAACGGGGTAAGTGGTGTAGAAAATTTGATTTTATAGAATTTGATAGTTTTACTCTTGCTTTATTCTCCTTGATGAAAACTTCACTTACTTGTCAGCGTTTATCACCAGAGTCTACTTCTTAATCTCATCTTCCTCATGTTAAAAGGTAGCTGACAAACATTTTTAGTCAACATTAACACTGGTCCCATCTTGTATTCACTTATGCATCCTGCCTTATGGTTGTTCCATTAAACATACTGTTTGTGGTGCATGTGTGGAAGATACCAGTGATGCACACCAGTGAGCTCAGGCTGGATCTGATGTGGCGACCAGGTATATCAGCCATGTATTAAGGTAAAAAATAAACTAATGCAAACCACAAATGCACTCAGCTGAAGGTTACCAGTTTTCACAGTCAAAGATGGCGCTGAAACACTGGATTGTATTTTTTCTGTTTTCCAGGCATAAAAATCAACTTTTAATAGTCTGTCACCAGTTGGTTTGACAGACATGTCTTGCATCTGTTGAATTTTAAGGTCTTGCAGCTGATGTGTCAAATAGATGCAGGTGAAACGTGTCAGCAGTGAGTGTCCACAAACACCATGTTAACAGCATGTATATGTCTGGCCTTACATGGAAATGTTCAATGTGCATTAGTGCCATCATTTTTTTCTCTTATTCCATTAATGAAACTTTAAAAAAACTTTTAAAAGGGGAAAAACCTTCAAAGCCTACTAAAAACAAAATGTTGAATGTAAACTAGTTATTATTTGTTGTCAATAACATACCCTTGTATGTTTATTATTAATAAGATCTTATACAATTAATTTTTTCTACAACTTTTATTTTACATTTTGAGTAAAATCCACATATATGTATTGTGGTTGATTATGCTCATGATACAAAAACATTTACTGGAAAACACCGTCTTTTTGGGGAATTGCTAGTTCTAATTTGGGGGGGGGGTTAAAATCTTTTTTATTGCATTTTTATACTTAATATATGCTCTCTTGTAATGTGTTTCTTATGTTGTCATGATGTTGGTGTAATGCATTTGCATTTGTCGACATACATTAGAGAAAGTAATAAAAGTTTTTATTTAATGTAAACTTGTAATTACAATTGATCATTTTTATACAAGAATGTGGATTCACCCGTGATGTGACATCTTACTTTGATACTTGCAGCAAATTCAGAGATTCTACTCTAAGGAAAGTTATTTCCATAGTGGTAGTGGTAGGTTACGTTGTGTTGCTTTTCTTTAACAGATTAATAAAGCAGTGCAGCTTTACCATGGAGGAGTTTCTGGTCTGTCTCTGTCCTCATGGTGGAGCGACCTCCCATACTCCTGAAGATCACTGAGTCTCTGCCCAGGAAGTCTGCTGTCAGTCCTGCATACAGCTCCCCACCTACAGAGAGGACGGGTCAGAGGTGGTCACACAGAAAGTTTAAAAAAGAGAGGAGGAAAGAACAGGAAATAAAGGAGGGTCAGAGTGAAAGAAAAGGTGTAAAAAGATTGTTTAAGTGTAAATGAGCAGCAGCCACAAAAGGAAAAGGAGCGGGAAAATAAAACTATGGTAATGGAGTACAGTGAGGAAATGAAAGGTGACAGAGAAAGATTTTGTGGTTTGGGCAAAAAAAGGGGGGAAGGGAAGAGGAAATCGAACAAATCCTTTATGGAATACCGTAGAAGAGTAACCTGAAACCAGAACTCAAACACACTTCATACTGTACCTCCTCCACAGGGACTGAGAGCGTAAACACAGACTCATTTTGAATTTCAGCAGCTCAGAAAATTGATAAACCTGCAAATGGAAATGAAATATTTCCTGCAACTCCACTAGTACATTACCTTTAAAAAAACATTCAGAATAATCCGTCCTAGGATGAAAAATAAAACCTCAGCGAGCTTGGAAAGAACTCAACTCTGAAATCAGTCCACCATCTGTGAGATAATGAAGAATTATGTGAGATAATTAAGAGAATAATCCGACTTGTTTTCTGTGCTTGTTTTAACTCTGCTGCAGACTGTGACTGAGTGTGGACACGCACTGTTTCAGTGATCTCATCAGTATGAATACATTCTTCCTTATCTGATTAAGCTGCATTTAAAGAATCATGCCTTTCCAAACACATTGATTCTACTTAAACTGGTATTTGTACAAGCAAACATAAACAGACACACCTCATTAAAGTAATTCCTGATGACAGGCTCCGTTAAACTTTGTGTATTTTGGGAGAAAATCTTGACTTTAAAAAGTGAAGACACTACTGTTTTGACAGCTGAGGAATTACGCTTTCATCATCTTTACTGCTTCTTTCTGGCCTTCTCATGTTCATGTCTCCATGCTGGTGATGGTCCAGACTGGAGGAATTATGTTTTCTGATTGTCCGTCCAACCACACGCACATGCGTGTCGATGCAGGACTTTCTTGCAGATGTAGTCTCTCAAGAATGCTTGACAGATTTTCTTCAAATGTATTAAGGACAGACCATTCCAGATTTTGGGGATTTTAAGTCAAAGGTCAAGGTCATTTGGACTTATTTTTATCATTAGCTTTCCGGGCCATTACTGTTTTTAGGATATACAGTGCCTTGCAGAACTGTGAGGCATGTTTGGGCTAAAAATCAAGGCTGAAGTCAAGTGTAGATTTGGAAAGTAAGCTGCTTAATGGCACTGCTTAGGGAGGATTTACACAACCCAGGTGGTGTTCTGGATGTCTTTGCATATTACCAGGGGCATGGTGAAATAATCTATTGAAAAAAATAACAAAGTCCACACATTTAGTGTGGAGTAAGGGGTGGATGTGGCTAGTAAGCTTGGTCTAGCATATTGTCCAATTAGCAGCAGGGTTGCCACTAGCTCCTGGATGTGCTTTGGATGTCCTAAAGGCCCGAGAAAATAGCGGTGGTCTCTGTATGCATTACCAGGAGTGAAAAAGCCTGACTAAAGAGCTTGACCAGTTGTCCAGCTTGACCCTGGCTGCCAAGGGACACTTGTGTTGAAATGCATAGAATTAGCTACTGGAGCTGTGCAAGCCCACCAAGTCATTTTGTCTCGTCACTCTGATGTCGTTGTAATGACTGAATGTTCATCCAGTCGTCTTGCAAGAATTTTTTCAACAAGTCCTACTCTTACCAGACATTCTGTATGGGCCGTTTCCCAGATGAATGTGAAATATATCCATGCAAAGGATATATGAAAGAGTCAATCAGGCCTGTCAGGTTATTTCATAAGAGCTTTAAAGGAGTTTTTTCATAAGGTTTACACATGGATCAACAATAATTTAATATAGGTCAGAGTGCTCATGTTCATCACTTGCTTATGCTTTTGAATAAGTAATTCAATAATGCTGAAATGGATGTCTTTCTAACTTTGCACAAATGTCCAGATCAAAGCTCAGTGTCAAAATGACCATGTACATACCTTGCTTTTGAATGCAGTACTTAAAGAGTAATATGTGTAATTTTCCTCCTTTCCAAATGTTAATCCTGGATTTAAGTGGTTAGAATTTGTAAGTCAGAGGTCAGGGTTATTAAGCCTCATGTTCCTTCAAGCTTTGCACAAATGTCAACTATGTCTCCAGGATGAAGTGATGACATTTTGACTGCACAAGGTTAAGATTCATCATTAGGCCTCATGACTTGCCTACAGCATTTTCGACCTATTACTGTACTTACACTGAGCTGCAACTGGATACTTCATGGAGTGATATAAGCACCAGGTGGAAGTCCTTGGTCTTTACTTGAACACTGTCTTTGTTTTCTCTTTATGTGCATTAATGTGTTGCCTTAAGCTCTGTTCTTACAACTGCTTTTTGTTGACCCATGTTTGTTAATGCTACCACATTAACTTTTGTTTTCTTATTGATTTTTTAAGGCTTATAACTTTCATCAGCAAAGAATGTGAATGGGAGTGTGGATGTAGAGAATGCCAAAGACAACTGTTTACATTTTGTTCAACATTGATCGGTGCTGGTTAAAATCCACTGAGGGGTCAGGTGTCATGGTCAGAAATCCTCATGTAACAGAAGCTGTGTGGTCATCTTACACAGTCCTACTGACCTCTATGTGTACAGAGCTGGTGTTTTTCACTTTTTCAGTTGTCAAAGTGGCTTTAATTTTCTCTTTTTCATAAATTTTCCTTCAATCATTTCTCCTGATCTGGATCATTTTTTGCTTTAGTGAGTTTGAATGTTGCGACATCATTGATCAAATACTTCCTTACAGAATGAGAATAATTTAAAGTGACTGCTTTTGACCCTAATGGTACACCAACTCATCCTTTGCATTCATAGCACTAATTTGGAAGAGGTAAGCGCGATAGTGATTGCTCAACAGCAGTGCATTTCTGTAACCTTAAACATGACATCTCCTCATTCAGATTCACTGAGGAGGTAGCACTGCCAGAGAGGGGTGGCAACACTAATGACATTCCCTACAGAATGGAAACTGCTTTATCTTCCAAAAGTTTGTGGTGCTCTCAGAAGTCCTGGTTGTGTTATTTTCCTATAAATCCCAAGCTTAAGGTGCAGATAAACACATGTGAATAATCATTCAGAACATCTTTTTATTTTCAGACTCTCTATAAGGACTGTCTGCAGGCCTCGAGTCCTCCCCTAGCAGCTCCGAATATGCTGTTTCCACTGTATATCTCTGCTGAGGGCAAAAAAATACTGCAGATTTTCATGTTTCCTGCCAAATTGGACGCCTTGTGGGAAAAATTTAGATGCTGAAAACACCCAGCTGCAGTATGAGAAAGGTGAGATGTGTAAATGCATACATACACACTCTTTCATTCTCAGTGCCCTACAGGATAATCTGTCACTGCAGCAGATCAGCATTATTTCACCAACTAAATCACTGACGACGTCCAGAGGGAAACACCCAGAACTTTTCATACCTAGTCAGCAAAACTCAAAGGTTTGTATGTGCACATGAATGGTAGAGTCAGAAAGGGGTTGGGATACTACCATCAAGAACATGAGGAAGAAAACACTATCAGTGTGTCTATTTATTTAACAGGATGTGGCAAATTAAGACTACAAAGCTACATGCAATGCTAATTTGACAGTTTTGTCAAAGCAGATCAATTTGCTGAACTGTTGTTAGAAACCAATGAGGATAAAACCATCCTTACTGTTTTCTATGTTTTTTAGGGGTTCTTGCCTTTATTTTGACAGTTAACAGGAGAAGAAGACAGGAAACAGATGGGGGATAGGTATGCATGATGTGCATCAAAGATCGTCAGGCAGAAGTAAACCGTTGACGTGGCAGGTACTGAGCATGTGCTGTAACATTTTTATTAGCAGAGCTTCGGTTGTGGCTCAGCTTTTTTCAATAAAGGTGTTTTGATATAAACAAAGTTACTTGTGGACTTTTACTTCAATCCAAAAGACTGGGACAAATTACCATAAACCAAAAGCTCCATAAACTGCTCCAGATTTAAAACTGAAGGTTAGAAAACATGGGACGTACCACTAAAGGTGCTTGCGAAGGGGAGACTGGGGTCATGTGGTACCTTCCCTCGCCCATTCTCCACATTGGTAGGATCCATCGTGAACACGTGCTGTGTAATCAAAAAAATTAATTAAAACAAGCAGTTCACTCATTCAAAGTTACAACATTTGGGTCTTAAAACACAGAAAACTGCTGAAAAATTAGAACTAAAAGGCACATAACTGCACACTCTCTGGCAACAAATCCACAAATATTAGTCTCTAAAATCTGTGTCCCATTAAAACTCTATAATAACATCTGATGATATTAAGCTGTGGAGAAAATGTGCTGCTGTAAATTCGAGGTGAGTGGGCAAAGGGTTGCAAACTTGCTGCTGTGTTTACAGTACTGTGTAGAACTTTTAGGCAAGTTTCGGCCAAAAGTTGATGCTCCATTAAGGCGTAGATGTGGCTAGTAAGTTGCCTGATGCCACCATGATGTGAGGAGGATTGACACAACCGAAACTCTAGATGTTCTTGCATATAACCAGGAGCATAGGAAAATAGTCTATTGAAAAATGATAGTCTACACCTTTAGGGTGGCGCACACAGTGGATGTGGTGAGTAAGCATGGCCTGTGGTAGTGATTCTCAAATGGTTTGGCAAGGGACACTGGTTGTGCCTTGAGCCAAGTCTTGGTGTGCTGTAGCGATCCGCACAACCATACAGAAATACTGCTACTGTACAGTAATTTAAGTTCAGTCAGGATCATTTGAAACACACATGCACTTATTGCAATCACTTATATGTGGCTGTTCTGGGAAGGAGAAGCTGGGGTGGAGGAGGGTTGTAAAAAGTTGGAGAGGGAGCAGTAAAGCATAGTCAGGCTAGAATAGTTTAAATATGGCAGCATGAGTGCAATTAGCCAAAAGCATGCTTTAAAGCAAATCAGCTCGCCATCAGCTGATGAGGGCTTGTGAGATCAGCTGATCTCAATTATATAGCAGTGCTCAACTCTGTGGCCTGCCTGAACTGATGTTATACCCTTGATTTACTATAACATGTTTTAAATAGGCAATTTTTGTATCGATATGGATTTGGTGTGCCTTGAAATTTTGGCTTGATCTGAGGCTCTGTCCACATGGAGACGAAAACTATATATTGCCTTTCGTTATGAAAAAGTTTTCTGTAAAGACGGAGTCGTTTCAGGAACCATTGAAACGACTGAAAACGCTGAAGTGCATATGCCAAGCCTGTACGTGTTGCTATAATGCTGCCACGGAAATGCACCAAAGGAGAAGAAGGAGATCACAGAAAACTGACACAAACTTTCTTCTAGTTGTCCTTCTGGTTGTTCTCTGCATTGGATTTAAGATTAAGGTGGTGGTAAAGAAGCATCAGATTTTGCTGTGAAAGCCATAACAAGCTCAGTAGCTTCTACAGCACGAACACAACCCTGTAGTCCACCATTAATGTTTTAGTTGGACGTGTGCAGGCGCCTTAAGGGAACTACGCTGTGTGACGTAATTATTTCAAGAAAGATGTGGATAACCGTCCACTCAGAGATGAAACGGTAGTCGTTTATGGATTTGTGCACTCTACAAAAAAGTATCGTTTACAGTCATGAGAAACGCCGTTTCCGTGTGGATGAAACACTGATCCGACATAAAACCTTTGTGTATACGCCTGAATTTGTTTCCATGTGGACAGGGCCTTAGGTGTACCTTGGGCAACAAAAAGATAGAAAGCCACTGGCCTAGGGTACGGTTCAGGGGGGTAGTAGGACTGCTGCCAGCTCTTGGTCGTGCTGTGAATGTGGATGTTCTAGGCCCAAACGAAAGAAATGCTATTGATCTTTACCTTGACTGACAAGTGACAGATGTGTGTGTTGACATGTGTCATGCTTGACTCTGTCCGTCCTCCTACTTCCCCCCAGCCCCGGATTGTAGCGCCCTTAGCACCCAAGATGCCTAAAACTTGTGCACTTGACTGTATGTCCTTTTTCTAATGTGCCCTCTAAATATCATTTTGCCACTGACTTTAGACTTTAGCCTCAACATAAAAATGACAAGCAGAAAACAGGAAGGACACATGTGCGTGCTTTGCACCTAGAACCTTTATACCATGTGTACGGTAGAGTGCAAAATAGATCAACACAGTGTCTGATGGCCTCAATGCTCCATGTCTTTCAGAATATGGACCAAAAAAACTAGATAGTATTATCTTATACACTCCTTCCTTCCATCAGGAAAAAACCTTTTCACCTGAGATTTATTACTTTGTTCCAGTAAAACCTTTTGGGCAACCAGGGAACCAGCCCAGACCTTTATTAACGGAGTTCATTTTCCATTTTTACTTTCTTTTCCATTGTTCTAATACAAAATGGGGACAGGAACTATTTTTAGTCCAAGCCTGTGTTTGGTATTTTTTTCTTTCCACTGAACTCTGCATCTGTCTGAGAACTAAGACACTGTCTGGAAATGAGGAAATGCTGGATCGGTGGAGTTGCCAGACTTGAAGATGAATTTCCCACTTAATTCCCTGTGCAGATCAACCCTTGGAGCTCAGCAGTAAAAAAAAAAAAAAAAAAAAAAAGACGACATACTGCTATCAAATACAAACTAAACTTAAATTCCAAACTTTATTAAAAGTATTTTAGTATTTACATGAAGGAGTTTTCAAATCCTTGAAAAAATATTCTGTGTGGCGAGTGTTAAATGTATAAAGTCAGAGTCAATCCTATTTGAGTTCACACTAAAAGTTTCCACTACAGCATGCCAGCTGATATGAGACACTCAACCAGAACCATATTCATGGAGCATTTTTGTAAGCTGGGAGTGGCAGTGGGAGTGTGTGGTATTTTTCCTTCATTAAATGGGACTCACTGTAAAAAAATATGGCACATAAGATGCACTTCTGATGCCTATTTCCATCCAAAAAGTTTGGTCCTGAGTGCTGCAAGTGTCCGCTTTACTTCTGTTCAACCAGGCAAGGTGATGTTTGACAGACTGGGGCCCCACTCTTTAACGGCTTTTCTCCCTTAGTAGGTCGTGATTCAGCATTTAGGTAAATAAATCTTGTGGAGACCTGGATTGATTCAAGACTCCTATGTTAGAGTCAACAAACTCCTGGACTGGACCTGGACTGTGGGCCTGTACTTCACCACTGTCACCAAAGACTGAGAGCATAAGCGCTGTACTGATAGCTAGCAGGGTTACAAGCCCAAACTCCTTTGAGCTCACACTAACACACTACGAGATAAGTCTTTTGGGCCTGCCTCCCAACTTTTGACAAAGTCAGCAAAGGCTTGATTATCTGATGGTGATGTGTGTTAACCTCACTGATCTGCTCAATCTTGACTTTTTGAGGCAAACTTTCTTTCTGACTGGGTGATATGTTCTGGGCTAGGGGGAAGACATTTGTAGTCAATACTCCTCCTGGTACAAACCTTAAGGAACCCTTACCAAAAAAACATGCTAACAAGCTAATGGCAGCTCAGCTAATGGTCCCTGCTGACTTCATGTGTCCATCTATAGGCTGTGTCAGACTACATTGGTTTTTTTTTTTTTTTTTTGTCTTTCGTGATGGTACCATGTCGGATTATGCAGCATAAACCTTGTCCTGTCTTGGCTCAAGTGCACTGGAACCTGAACATGTGAGGCAACGTTATGCTCAGCAAAGAGTCCAGATTCTGCTTACGACAGTTGAATCGTAGGGTCAAAGTGCAGAGAAGACGTAGAGAACGCTATGCTGATTGCTGCAACAATAGAGTAACATCTTTTTGTGGAGGCAGTGTGGGGCGGCATCTCCCTCACTGGAAAAACGAGGCTGGTCATCATTGGAGGCAATCTCAATGCAGATAGATATCGAGATGAGATTCTGCAACCAGTGGCAATCCCATATCTCCACAGTCTGGGACCAAACTCTATCCTCCAGGATGACAACACTCGCCCCCACAGAGCGGGGTTTATCAGAGACTACCTCCAGAATTTGGGAGTGGAGAAGATGGAATGGCCTGCAAGCAGTCCTGACCTCAACCCCATTGAACACTTGTGGGATCAGCTTGGGCGTGCTGTTGGTGCCACAGTCACCAACACAACTATGCTGGCTGACTTGTGACAAATGCTGGTTGACGAATGGGATGCCATCTCACAGCAGTGTGTGACCAGGCTGGTGACCAGCATGAGGAGGAGGAGCCAGGCTTTTGTGGCTGCGTATGGTTCTTCCACACGCTACTAAGGCTTCTGTTTGTTAAATAAATAAATTGTTTAATTGCCAATATGTCTTGTTTCTTCAAACTTCAATCATCCAATCCACCAAACACCAAACGAGTCAATGGCACAATCAGCTGTTTGGCATTGGCAGAGAAGATTTGGCAAATTTTTCATGGGCGCAACCCACATACTCAGCTTTGCTGCTCATCCCACAAATGCATGTTCTTTACAAATGTGGCACCATTTAAAAGGGTAATAAACCGGCTTTCCAACGGTATAGGATTGATTGCCAAGAAGCGTTGTTACAACAAAGAAATAATCTACCAAACACATATTTCCATACTTTTTGTGCTAAGTTTATAATACAACACCAATTGGTGTTATTAAAGGGGAGAAATATGACAAAAATGATGTTTCCAAACTTTTTTTAGGAGTTTAGTTGATGTATTTTGCTTCTATCTCTATGTTCTCTTTTCTTTGCTTTTCTAAAAATTATGTTGCAGAATGTTAAATCAATTGCCAGCGTAGCACCAGCTTTTTTTTAATGTTTCTCTGGAATAGCTTTATAACAGGCCCAGTGCAATGCTTTCACTTTCAAGCAGCTGTCTGTTGTTTTGAGGATCAGTTGGTTAGGGTCGTACTTTGTCTGAGTTTTGGTGTGGTACAGGCAGCGTCACTCTCTCTCTCTCTCTCTCACTTGTGCAATGTCATAGTGTAAGTGCGTATGAGAACATAGGTGTCATTTACATGCAAGAATTGTTACTGTGCTTTCATTGAATTGCCATCTGCCAGTGCCATTGTTGAGTATTTCACACTAAAGGAGGTTTGCTGAGGTTTGATGATGGGTGGCAGTGATTCAGTCATATCAAAATCCAGCTAGATTTGTGTAGTCTGATCTGACCTTTAGAAGAATGCCAGTGAAACACTCATTTTAAAGTGATATAGCTTTATCTAGCCTTATAACCAAGACACCCTGACTATTTTGTAAATCGCTAGAAGCGTACAAAACCTTAAACCTTTGACATCAAATATGCCTCCAAAGTTGACATCAGATTTCAGTTAAACACTGCTGTTTTGAGTGCAACACTGAAAAGTAAGGAAGTAATTAAATGACGACAGACTATTTACTCCATCATCTTTCAGTAAGTGGACTGCTCCAAATAACCACTGACCACATCCTTGGATTGTGTGATGTTTTAGGTCATACTTGGGTCAAAAGACATTTTGTGTACAGCTTTGTTTCTCCACTCAAACCACATCAGAGTCCCTGGCTGTCTCAGCCAGAGCAGCCTGGGTGTGATCAATGTGAGGCCAGACGTTATTCCAGGATAAAAGGGGGATAAAGGGCGACAGGACCTCCAGTAAGACCTCGTGTTTGATTGCATATGAGTGATTTAAGTGCCCTCGCAGTGACCCTTGTCTGTGACTCTCTGTTCCTCTAATAGACAATGGAGTATTGTTACAGGGAGGGTGAGTCTTCCACTGAGCTGAGATCACAGGGGAGATGATGACATTGAAGTTAGCAGGATAAAAATACTGTAAGAAGTTCACTGGACAATGTGAACACCCACACATGATGGATTGTACGTGCACTAGCATATTCTTCCACGTGCGATGACAATAATACGTGCAGAGAAACATGGACACAGCAAATTGCCACTGTCAGAAACAAACCAAAGATTAAATATACACTGGCATTTCTAATTGATTTCAGGAAATAAGAAGAGATGGTAAACTTCATATTTGATCCGCATGTTGCTTTTTGAATGTTCCTGAAGAGGTCTAAATGAGTTTTACAGGTGTCTGAGTGAACATGCTCAGCCCAGCAGCCCAAATGCGGCCTATACACGCAATCATGGTTAATTAAAGCTGAATACATGAGAAATATTTAAATATTTCTCTGAAACGTCTACTTCTATACGTTCCTGTTAATCAGTGTGATTAATTTTGTCATTTTCATCTGAGTCTGTGCATGCTATAATCACTCAGCAATTCATTATTAAGTTATACCACATGTACATCTTGGAAATCCACCATTTGAGCATTACATTTGGTGGAGAATGCTTTCAGAATGTCGTGCAGACAGGGTTCTCTGTATCCAGTTGTGGAAAAAAGTTAAAGTGCTTTCTGTCAGAACTTCTGCAGATTTTAGAGGGATCTGTACTATTTTCTTTGTGTTTTCATACTGTCAGGCGAGCGATTTTTTACTTTGACACATCTTGATTACTAATCTCCCACAGTTTTCTTCAGAAGAGTCACATGATGGGAAAAAAGACAATACCCCCCAGCTGTCTAGCAGCTTTTTGAGGTCAGCATCCCAGGTGTAGGCAACATGTAAGTCCCCTTATCTCAGCTGAGCTAAACTCTTTAACTAGAAATGTCAGACTTGATGGCCATGCCATGACCATCACAAGAAGCCAACTTTCTAAAGAACTTCTGAACCCAAAAATAACTAAAGATACTTTAGGCAGAGGCTGGCACCAATTCAGTTGATCCAACACACATGCATTGGAATTTGTAATTCAAATCTGGGGACGGCCCATTCACTAGGCTGTTAAGGGGCCTGGCCATTTTTGAGGGCAGTCCCGTCTGGTGGTCCTGCAGGTGCCCCACAAAAGGCCATTCATTATAACTAAAAAGCATAAACATATATATTTCTTTTTCAAAATGTATAGTACACATGAACTGATCACAAAATGCTTGATTACATGTTTATATATTTAAAATTCACAGAACTAACAAAACCCATCCAGAATATTAAACCTACATGCCAGCCTTTAATAATTTTGTCTGATATAGAAGAGCAGTGTCATGGTTTGACTGGTTTCAGATCAACAAATGGCACTCTATTCAATGTTCCTCTGTGCTATTTGTGTCCCAGTTCAAGTCCCTCCAGAGTCATAACCGTGCCAGGAAAGGTGGGCCTTCTCTGACCACACGTAGGCATATCTTTATTTATAAGGATTTACTAAATCTGCTTTCATCATACTTGTGTGATTTAATTCATGTGAAAAGTTCTGGAAGCTACAGTCTTCGCTCTGTGACTAAGTCACAAAATTTACTTTTGCTCTCTGTACCCAAAGCCCATCTTGAAATGGGTAAAAGGAGTTTCAGGTATGCTGCTCCTCTGGCCTGGAATCTGCTACAGAATCTTATTTCTTGATGAGCTGGTCTCTTTAAAACTTTTTAAAGGTAGATTGAAGGCATTGGAGGATGCTGCATCAGCTTTTAGATGTTTTAACTGATGACTTTCTGCTCTGTGACTCTGGATTTGTTTTTTCTGTGATTGTAACTGCTTTGTTTTTTATGTCTATGTCTTTGTCAACTGTGCTGCTGCCTGTCTTGGTCAGGACTCTCTTGTTAATGAAATTCTTAATCTCAATGAGGTGTTCCTGGTTAAATACACTTAAATAAAAAAATAAAGAGGTTTCTGGTCACACACTATTTAAAGAAATTAAAATTGGAAGAGAGAACAGGTGACTTTGCAGCAGGTATGAGTGCAGTTAGCCATCTAAATGGCTAAATTTGGAATCCTCATTTGTCTGCACCATAATTATAAGCCAGTTAAAGTAATCATTTGCATTTTCCTAATCAGTTCTGGCCCACAACCTTGGTCAAATCTCCATCTATACTTTAATGCATCTACCTGCCACCTATAGTTGCTCTAATGACTAACGCCTCACTGCCACAATGCTCTGGAACCGCTAGCTTATAGCATCGATAGCATCTCGTAGGAACAGTGTGGTTTAGCACTATTTTGTTGTATGAAACAGAAATAAAGTTGTCCAGAGGCTTTTAGGTCATACTCATGAAGCATTGAAGACGATATCCAGCACATACATTTGGCTATTAACCCAAAAAGAGGACTATAGGCTAGTGGTTCTGGCAATGCTAGCAGTAGCCTCATTCTGCAAACCAACTTCCTATCATTAAAGTGTGAAATTGTTTTACCATTGTAGTGTGAAGTTGGTAAACAGAATCTATTTAATTGACTTCAGACTAATCAGAGAAATAGTTATTATTGGTGTCTAATCGAACTGGAAATTATCCACCTACTAACATCATCACTTTGCAGATGCCTTCATAAAATAAACACAGCAGGGGCTCATTCATTCATTCATGGAGCTTTTGGATTCACTAACGATGTTGTACTGATGTTAATGTTGCCAAGTGTTCACACTGACAGGATCTGTTTATGAAGTAAGAAATACGGATGTCAATACTACGAGTTTCCAAAGGGTCTTGTGAAAGGCTGAACTAAAAGGCCTACTTTTGCTACCACTGTATCATCATACTTACAACTGACATGTTTCATTGTAAATGTTTTTTTGTTGGTTTACTTTGTGACCCTGTGAACCTTTGCCTTCCTTTCTTCCATCTAACTCACTGCTTCTACAGAGTCCTTCTCTGCGGACCTCCTCTTGCTCACTCATTTGTCATGTTTAGTCTTTCAGCACCTCTTCGCTCTCTTGTTTCTGAAGTTAACATCACTTCATCTCTGTACTCTCCCTTGGTGTGTGTGTTGTGCGCAGATAGACACACTGTATGTTTAGGAGACTGTGCAGCTCTAGCATTGTTTGTGTGTGCATGTGCATGTCTGTGTTATCTCATTATGATCCAGAGGAATGGTGTGGCTGCCTTTGCGGCTGATTAGACTGTCAGAGTCACTCTGCCAAGACAAACACTCAAAAGTGCTTCGATACAGAGAGAGAGAGCGAGACACCTAGGCCACTTTGTTCTCAGCTGGGCCAAGCCAAACACATCAGGACCCCAACTACAAAACCAATGAGACAAGTGACTACAAACTTCATATTTATGTTCATGTACTTGGCAAACAAAGCTGGTTCTAATTAATGATTTAGCATTAACGTGTTTTCATCATATTTGGACACACTGGCAGCTTCTTAGCAAACAAACAGTTGTAGTAATAGTTCCTCTGAACCAATACCTCCTTTCTCAGACTCCTTTTCCTTCTAAACTCACCATTTAAAAAAAAATATCTATTCATACAAAGAGACAGACATTATACTGAAAGGGGCCACTGAAAGGGGCGCACTGGTAGTTGAGTGGTTAAGGCGCGCACCATATACTCAGGCGACCCGGGTTCGAATCCGACCCGTGACACTATCTCCTGCATGTCTCTCCCCACTCTCATCCCTGTTTCCGACTCTATCCACTGTCCTCTCTCTAATAAAGGCACGAAAAAGCCCCCCCCCCCAAAAAAAAAAAGCCACTGAAAGCAGTTTCAGTAGCAGAAGATGCAACTCAGAAACAGAGTGGAGTTGCATTAATACTAAGTATTAATGCAACTGTTTGCAGATGACATGCTTATGTTATCATATTTGGCAGTGCAATGGCTTCTTTCATTCATCCAAAAGTGTATAAGAGGTAAAAGTAGGGGGAACAGAAGGTGTGATCCAATAATATCACGCTACGTATTTAGTCTCCTGGGGAAAGTTTATGATGCTGTAAAGGAGACTCCACCGATTGTTGCGCCTTGAAGAACAATGTGGATTCCGTTCAAACCCTTACCTATGGTCATGAGCTTTGGGTAATGACTGAAAGAATGAGTTCTTGGGGTCAAGCAATTGAAATGAACTCCTAAGGAGGGTGTCTGGGCTCAGCCTTTGAGATAGGGTAAGGAGCTTGGCCACCTGAAAGGAGCTTGAAGTAGAGCCACTGCTTCTTTGTCTCAAAAGGAGCCAGTTGACATGGTTTGGTCGTCTGATTAAAATGCCTCCTGGTTACTCTGCAAACATCCAACTGGGAGGAGACTTGGGGTAGACTTTGGACATGCCAGAAGGACTATATCTCATCTGTCCTGGGAACACCTCCAAATCCTCAAGTAAGAGCTGAAAAATGTTGCTGGGGAGAGGAATGTCTGGGCTAACTTGCTTAGCCTGCTGCTATCATGACCCAGCCCTGGATAAGTGGAATAAATGGATGGATGAATGTAAAAGTAGACTGTCACATGCATGTGATCATTCACAGTTGGTTGAGCAATGGTTTTAGCTAAAAAAGGCCATTTAACTGACAACTTCATCCAGGTAAATGAGCAAGGGGAGAAATAATAATCAATTTACTGACAGAGGTCAGTAAATTAGTGATGATATGCTCTCTTTCAACTGGTTACTATTGGACTGTCTTCAAGTTGACCTTGTATCAAATACCAAACATTTGACAATGACCAGTCTGCATTTTCCTTCCATCTGTATGCCTCAGTATCCCTCAGTTGATACCATAAACCAGGTTTTCTTATCTGTCTTAAAGCATTCACATTGTTGGTACTTTCATCCTCTTTTTGCCAATGCATCTATGCTGTTTGTCTTTGTAGTCATAGCTCAACACATGCTCAACAGGCAGCCATTGTTACTTTTCTCTATCACTGGAGCCAGTTGGTAAACTGAACTGTTGCCTAGGATATTCTGAATAGGAGCAGGAACATCAAGAAACGAGAAAAAAAATTAAGAGAGGATCTTCTTTTTATTTCTAAATGTTGTCCTGTTCTGATAAAACTCCAGATAAAGCTGCATCTATGCTAATCTCTTAATCAGCCCCCATGTTTACAGGCTTTCAGTACCACTATACCATGTCTATGCTCTCTGCCTCATTCTCCACAAATGCTCTGATTGGGCCAGTCATTTTATGACCAGGCTCAAATGTTTCAGATTTGACCTTTACAAGACTGATCCGCCCGATGACAGGCATGGAATCTGGCCAATCCATTGGCCTTGTGAGTTTAGGATTTACTAGTAGAAGAAACAAAGCCTGATATGCATGCAGGAGAGGCACTGGGGAACAAATGGGCCTTTTCACTTTTAATCATATTATATGTTGCAATAAGCCATGTTGAAAAGAAACCATCCACATTTTAACTCCCAGGACCCACGGTGTACAAAGTTCTGCAATAATGAACAAGAGTTGCTCTTTTAAAATTTGATGATATGAAACATGTGTCAAAGGTCTCAGATTTAATCTGAAATCCTCAGTGGGCCTTTTATTGCTTGAGTTTTCGCAAATCAGCGCAGGATAAAGAAAGCTTTGCAGTGAGTGTTTTTAAAAGGTTTTAGTATGAAATTCTAGATTCTGAATCTACTTTGAGGATCTTGGCAAACGAACATACTTCATTGGAATACATTGGACATGGCTATTTTCCTAACTTTTCAGTAAAATCAATAGCCGGGCTCCTTCTGTCAACATTCGAGTCTCACTTCAGTGAAAGTTTAGGAAGCTCACTCTCATTTAAACCCCCTTTTTGTTTTCTTTTCACTTTAGATCAACTGAAATCAAAAATCTGACATGAGAGTGTGAGAAAAGATATCAACTCATGGAGAGTTATGGTTATAATTACAGAAATGAAATAGCAAATGGGCCGGAAATGAAGCAAAAATGACATTAAAAAATCAGAAGCAATAAAACAGAGGCTCCATTCATCCTTTGATTGAAGGCTTTGATCCAAGGACAACAGACATTAGAAAAAATAACTGGGTGGTTTACAAGCAATTATTTTTTATTACGGTTTCAGTCTTTATAAATTTTAATGCTGCACTTTTGATCCTGCTGGAAAGGTTTTTGACCACTGGACTGAAAAGTGTCCCATGTGTAGTGCTGCCTGAGGGTGACATGGATTTCTGCCGTCATGGAGGGAGGACGTGAGTGACTCAGCAAGTTTATTTCAAACTGCAAAGCAGACCTGTGAGGGCTTTTACTTTGAAAGGGTCTATCTGCTCCTGTGTGGAGTTTATTCAGCTGTTTGTGCTATAAAAGTGTGTGAAGCTCCATTATTGTGCATGCATGTCCTACTACACACTTGTTTCTATATATTTATATTGATTGTGCATGTCTTTCATCATGTTTGTGTGTCTTACTCTCTGTTTCTCTGCATATTTATATGTTCAAGTGTATGTCACTGCTTTTGTTTAACTGTGTGTATTTGTATTTGTGTATCTGTGTTTGTGTGTGCGTGGGATCTGGTCTTATGTATGTCGTCAATGAAATATGGTGGTTTATTTTCACATCTACGACAATGTTCAGGGACCCGTGTCACTCAGCGTAAGGTTTCTGGTTTGTGTGTGGTTGAAAGAGAAGAAAGAGAAGCAGAGAGAGGCTTAACTCAGATTTTACCTTGTTAGGATTCAAGGTAACCATGTGCTGAGAGTTAGTCTTGGCATATTAGCACCCTAAAAAAAAAAAAAAAAAGAAAAGAGCTGCCAACAGTTATTAAAAAAGGTGACATATTCAATAAAGAAAGGGCGACATATTGCATTAATCATGACGCACTTTGAGAGAGATGATATGAAATTGTGTTTCACAGCTGCTTCAAAGAGCTTTGGCAAATCTGATTAGCCAGTTGGTAACCATACTGGAATGTTCCTGAATGGTTTCTTTGTTTCTTTCTCTGAACTAAAGCATGAAATTTATTTGGACCCATGAACACTGAAGGATAGTAACCGTTTGCCCAGTGGTAATAAAGTTTCAAAACACAGAAACAGCCTATTTCTTCACTTTAGCACAGCTGATGTGAAATGAGTCAATTTGTATTTTGGTTTTCAAAATGTTTGGATCTTCAACACTTTCAGATATCACCATCATGACCAGGCTTTTCTGGTGAGAAGAGATGTCTGGTGGTGACTTATGGGAGCTGTGTCAAAGTTAACTGACACATCACATGACTTCTGATGGACAATCCATTTAGCTAAGTGACAAAAAGAACAAAATTTTCTTACTTTTTAGTCACATTTGAATCATTTCTACCCTTTATAGTTTCAGTCACAACATTTACTCTCTTTGCCCAAATGTGGGGCCACAATATAAAACCTGAGATCCCTGCATATGTTGTTTTCTGACTGATCTATCCACAGTGGGTGAATGACCCACAAAAGTTAAGTTACACTTTTGTCTCATTGATGAAAATTAATCTTCTTTTTCTTCAGTTTTCGTCATCAGATATCTATTTTCAATGAGGCTTATTTTCATGGAAAAAATGTTGTCATCTAATGTTTATTAATAATTTTAGTAGAGGAAATTAACAATAACAATGCATCTTCAGTGACAACCTAAATTTGAACTCACTTCCCTGCCTCACATGTAAACAGCCTATGCATCATTTCTGTGGCTCTCATATTTGGCTTTGTATCCATGTATGCTGTGTACAACAAAGCTGCTGGCATTAACCCTTAGTGGTCCATGATCACACTGATGTGATTTCCTCATCTGTTATTTATGTCACATGATAGCATGAAAACAAAGCCTAGCCACATTTTGCATTGCAATCCCTAAGTTTGGATAGCGTGATTTTTAAGCTTTTTTCTATTATTTTCTATTACTGAACATGAGATCGCAGGATTGAACCCACAGCCTGACCGTTACTGTATGACTGTCTCTACCTACCGAGTCAAAGTCAATCTTACTGTACATCAAATTATGAAGGATTCATGTTATGCCTTTCTGAATAAGCTGGCTAAAGAGCTGGCTCCCAATTGAGACAGTTTCCCTTTCTGTTTTTTTTATTTTTGTTGTTCTTTTATGAACAAAGAAAAGAAAAGCCAAATGGTATTAAAAGAGGAGCTGTATGAGAGATGGCTGAGCTGTGACAAATTATCTATATCTCCAACCAGGCCAGGATTTCTATCACTTGAGGCCGGATAAATAAATTAAATAAATAAAGCTTTTTGTTTACTAGTGGAAGACAGCAAAAGCCCTGTTAATGCAGTGTATCAGTGAGGTCTCTGTCTCTTTCAAAGCAGTGGGAGAACATCAGCTCTGTCTCTTTGGTTCATAGAAGAGAAGATGCTCATGTTCTAAGACTGTGTGTGCATGCCACTGAAGTGGCTGGGCCCAGTATCAGGACATCCCTGGATGCATTTAATAACAATGCAGGCACATTAAATCTGTATAGCACTAGCCACTTTGTTAACATTTGCTTCCTGGGGCTGGCACCAATTAAATTTGCAGCATACACAAAAACAAATGCTGAAGGTCTTAGCGTGGATACACACACTGACATTACTGACCTAGTCCAATGGGCCCACACACAGTTATGTTACCAAAATAAAAGCTCAAACAATTTTAAGAAAGGGTGGTTTACAGTTTTAAACAGGCAATAGTAAAAAATATGGGATTTTTATATCACTTTGATGAGTAATAACAAGAACTAAACATCACTTCAATTCAAGATGGACCTTTGCTAACCTGCACAGGCCCCATCCATGACTGTGGGCCCCGGCTTTAGCCTTTTTCCCCTTGTGTAAATAATACATAAAGACAAAGGTACCAGCTGTTTAAGAAACCTTTCTTTGCTCAAGCAGCAGCTGGTCACACTATCTCATGTCACAAATCTTCTGTCATAGTTTTCCCCAGAAGCTTCCAGGAGTAAAAGAGAGAGAAAGAAAAGAAGCATTTCCAATGCATTTACAAATTTAAACATTGTTCAGGAGCTTGCCTGCATGCTTTAGTAAAGCACTGACATGAGTCAGTGTTTGGTGTCTCAGACTTCTATTTTTGTCACTGTTATCAATCATTATGACAACCCTACTAGATATTCTCGTAAATTTACACATGAAATTCATGGGAAAGACCCCGATTAAGAGAGGAAAAGGTGGCACAAGAAAGACAGAAAGAGTTTGTGTATGTCTGACTCTAACTGAGATGAAACACCCACAAGGTCAAAGGTCATCCCACCCAGAGTCCAGTCCAAGGGTTCGCGGCCTCAGTACCCTGGAGAGGTCACACAAACAGACGGCTGTGTGTTCTCCACCAGTTAACGATTGGTTAAATAAATGGACAGACTCCCTGTGGAGTCTTTCATCCACTCAGACAGTGACGGGCTGAGAGGGCACAGGTTCTAGTCTGAAACACTCATGACAGATACAAATGCAGGAGGATAACTGGTGCCTTCAGGACAGCTGAGGAGGTTTAAATACACATGTGGCTGCACAGCCTGGGAGTCATTTCATGCACATCTGGGCATGCAACACACACTTTTTAGCACATACACACATGGCCTTGGATAAATAAAATAAATGTTAGCGTTTGTTTGAAGAGCTAAACACAAGATGCCAAACTGGTATGATTTTTTTTTTTTAATGAAAAATTTATGAATAGATTTAATTTCAGTTTCTCTCCCTCTTGAAGTTTCAGTTTGGGGTGTGTCTTCCACAGCCCTGCAGTCAGCAACACAAAGTTTATAACAGAGATCACAATCTGGTTTTAAGCTGGACCCAGATGTCATCCAGTCTGGAGCCAGGTTTATCATCAAGTTCGATGCTGCTCAAACATCATCATAATACATGAACTGTTGAAGGAGTCAGCAAAGATGGAACTGAAAACAATGGGAAGAACTGAGGGTTTCACACCTACAATTTGTTTGCTCAGATCCAAATCAAACAACTACTACAGCCACGGATGCACTCAGCTGAAAGTCACAAGTTTACATCATCCCTGGTCGAACGGAATTATATCTACTGAGTCTAATCTAAGTATCTTGATTTTGCAGCTTTCAAAATAGACTTAACCATTCGTCAGGTGTTTTGACACAATGTGCCCAGTTTGTCTCTGTGCACGTTGAATGGCACGTTGTTTCATGGACTTGGTTTCTTAGTTTGTCTTTAAAGATGTTTACCTGTTGTTGTCTCGACTGCTGTGTTGATTGCTCCTCAACCTCTACGCTGTCTCTACTGCACGTGTGCATATCTGATCTTGTGTCTGCAGTAAAGGATGTGCACAGACCTGATCTAGGGGACACATGACAGCGGCCATCATGCATCCGTGTATGTTTAATTGAAGTATATCACCAGCCTAATACAATCTTTCACTTTCACTGTATTGATTTATTATAAAACTACATCCTTAAGTTAGGTTAACTAATTAGAAAAACCTCAGACTTCCCCCTTTTTTTTCATCTTCCAAAATTTTCTTGTCAATATTCATTTTATTAAAAACATTTTTTTGATAGGTTTTGCATTCAAATGTGAACTTTATTTTTCTTAAAAACAGACAAGAACATCTTTTCTTATATTAATTCATCATAATTATGTTTTCTTGTGATTTTATAACGAGAGTTCCCCTTAGTTAATGTCCAATACTACTGACGTGAGCTCTATAGAAAGCACAAAATTTGTGAAATTTGTGTTTGGTAGATTATTTCTTTAATCCCAATATAGCCTGCTGCAATTTGGCCTGCTGCATTTTTCAGAGCAGAAGTAGCAATGTTTCTTTAACTTAAAATGTGTCAAAATACTGGTTTAATACATTTTTTTTTTTCAGTGGCAGAGATTTAATGCATATTATGCAAACATCCAAGTGTCAATTTTTTTTTAATACAAAAATCCTCCTTTTTGTGTTTTATCTATGTTTTTCTTAATCAAAATGAGAGACATAGAAATGATAATGCCCTTAAAAAAAGCACATGACATAACATTTGCAATACCAGCAAAAATAGTTAGCTGATGAAGCCTAGCGTTACTTCATGAAAGTCATACCCCAGCTGCGATCAGCTGGTAGCCAGCTTCCCCTCCCCAACCCCGGCTGCCTCCTTTACAGCTTAGAGCTTGTTGCACCCCAATATTCTGATTCATACTAAAATTGATTAATTACTTCTGAAATAATTTCATTGTTTTCAATACACCTGGTCTTATTTATGAAATTATTAATTGTTTGAATTTGTCGAAAAATACACAAGATTAACCCAAGAATAATTGCATATTAAATCGCAATCGCAATATTTGGGAAAATAATTGAGATGAGATTATTTATGCAAATTGTTCAGCCCTAGTTGTGCCCATGGAAAATTCAATGCCAAACAGCTAATTCTGCTGTTGCTATTGGCTCTTGTTTTGAGCTTCAGGTACCCAAAGGTGCTGATAATCAAAGGCTTAATTGGCACCTGTTATGTTCAGCAACGAGTCCAGATTCTGCCTACTGCAGCTGGATCTTCAGGTCAATGTGTTGAAGATGCAGAAAACACTATGCTGAGGTGAGATTAATGTGTTTTGGTGAGGGCAGGTGGTGTGGGGCGGCCCCTACCTGGAAAATCAAGGCTTGTCATCATTGGAGGTAGAGACTACCTCCAGAATCTGGGAGTGGAGAGGATGGAATGGCCTACCAGCAGTCCTGCCCTCAACCCCTTTGAAAAAAGTGTGGGATCATTTTGGGTGTGCTGTTTGTGCCGAAGTGACCAAAACAACCACACTGACTGACTTGTGACAAATGCTGGGTGAAGAATGGCTCCTGTTTGTTGTTCGGCTCCTTTAGGTTGGTACTTAGCCATATTACAAGTTAAACATTATGGTATTGGAGCTTTTATTTTAAGAGATTTCTATAACTTTAATGAAACAACTGAGGTTTATACATGTTAAGCGTGAGCATGACAATTATTAATTCATCAACACAGAGTCCCAAAAGGTTTGATCAGTTGTGAGCTACTGATATAGTAAATGGCTTTGCAGATTTTCCAGGAGAGCATCTTCAGTCTTCTTAGTTGATCTCAAACAAGTGACCTACTTTAAAATGGTTGCCCACTGCCAACCTTTATGACAGAACTAACTATAGGGGCTCAGAGTTATTCAGCACCAGCAGAGGAAGACATGAACAGTTTTATGATGTGCCATAAAACTCCGGAGTCCAAAAACCACACCGAGGATGACAGATTGAGGGTGAACGGAAAATGGCACTAAGAGAACACACACGGTGACAGGCACCTAAAACCACAAGAAAATATAACTGCACCAATCTACTTCACTTTTACATACACACAACAACCACACACTCTTTCCACCGAAGGTCTGGCACTTTCCCACCCTGCTGTCTCATTTCCCTTTCTCTACCCTCTACCAACATCCTGCCTTCCTCCCCCTCATGCCCACTTTGACCCCCTCCCGCTGAGCCCGGCAGGGCGGCACACTGGGCTGCCATTTGGAAGGCTGCCGTGAAACAGCCAGCTACGAGCTTGCCTTAATAGCTCCATTCATTGATTTGTGTCTTTCAAACGGCTCCAAGTGTGAGGCTCTGCAGAGGGTCCGAGCAAGCTGAGCGTCTGTGCAGGGAGCCAGCAAGCGCACTTAAAAAGAAGCGTAGAGGGCCCGACGCTGCGGCTGAGTAGTCCTACAGAAAGAGTCATGGCAGCGCTGCCTGCTGAGGCTTAACCTAGAACCTCGGAGATGTGAGCACAGAGAAAGGCCAGCCTTAGTGATGTTTTTCTAAAGGAAAAGACATCGTGGGATCAACCATATTTGTTTCATTAGCCTGGTTTCCTCCACAGGACTCCTCAGAGGCCCCCTGTTGATTCCTTATCATCTCAGATGTACTGTTCTTTAAATGTAGGAGCATGGAGGGGCTCTCTGGCTCTGTATAGCTATTAGAATAGGTGTTTCTTTGGGGCCTGTTCTCACTTTTTTCCTTTTATTATGCTCTCCTCTGCTGCATATTACACAGCTAAGTATGTCTGGCATCACAGCTATGCTATTTATTTAGCAACATTTTGAATTTAACATAACACTTTGAGTAACTACAAGGATCTTTTTACAATGCTGGATGGAAAAAAACACCACTATCATCATGTATATGCATGTTTTTGGACTTCTTTAGATGATAGTTTGGATTCCCTGGTGTATGTTTGTTTAGTCCAGTCTCCTGGCTTTCAGCAGTACCTTAAAAGACCACCAAATTTAGTCCAGTGCAAATATCAGACAATAGTATACTTTGGCTACCCAACAGCAAAGACTGAAGACCAAATAAAACACATGATGGTGAACAGTTTAGAAAGTAGGTAAAGGGCCCAAAGTTGAAGCCTGAGGCCCTTTACCGCATGTCTCTCCCCTCACTCTTGACCCTGTTTCCGACTCTATCCACTGTCCTCCTCTATCTAATAAAGGCACAAAAATGCCCAAAAATAAATCTTTAAGGAAGAAAAAAAAAAAAAAAGAAAGTGGCCGAGAGTTCAAAACGTCAATAAAAGTGGTCAGGTAGGCTTGGGAACACTTAGGAAAACCATTATAGCATCACAGTGCATCCCTACCACTGCAAATGTGGGCCAACATCTCAGGAACTGAGCTCATTGGAGATGCACTAAAATTATGGTGCGGTCTGATGAGCCTACAAATTGTTTTCGGCAGTAACGGCCATTGAGTCCTAAGGACTAAAGAGTGAAAGGACTGTCAGGATTTTTGTTAAGCCAAGTTCAAAAACCATGATCTGTGATCATGTAGGGGTGTATTAGTGCCAACGGCATGGGTGACTTGCACGTCTGTGGAAGGCATAATTAATACCGAGAGTTACACATAGGGTTTGGAGCACCATATGCTTCCATTCAGACAACACTTTACAGGGACATCCCTGCTTATTTCAGCAAGACAATGCCAAGCCACATTCTGCATGAGTTACCACAGCATGGCTAGGCAGTAAAACAGTTTGGGTACTAGACTGGCCTGGATGCAATCCAGATTTGTCTCTGATTGAGAATGCATTGTGTATTATGAAGCCAAAAATGTGAAAATGGAGGCCCTGTCCTGTTGAGCAATGTAAAACGTACAGTACACCAAGCAAGGAGGGAAAAATAATTCCACTTTTAGTCATTTATGGAGTGTTGATAGGAGAAGAAGAAAAGCTTCTGTTACAGACTGGGAGACATGCTCCTGTCCCAGCTTTTTTGGCATGTTACAGGCATCAATTTCAGAATATGTGAATATTAGAATTTTTTATAAAAAGTTTATCAGTTTGAACATCAAATATCTTGATTTTATATTGAATTTAATTGAATATATGCTGAAATGTTTTGCAAATCACTGTTCTATTAATATTCATATTTAACACATTGCTTTTCTGGAACTGTGGTTTGTTGAAGGAAAACTCAACTAAGACTTTTGGATGCTGAGGCAGCGGTACTGTCAAACCTAAACAGTCTGTCTAAATGCTTCACGTTTCATTAAAATCCAGAATAATTGATCGTTTCCAAACATTTCCTTTGAGAAATTCAAACATGTTACCACAGTAGTTAGAGAAAAATATGGCTCTTACACAACAGTGACAGCTGTATATCTCAGAGTTTTCTGTAAAAACCAACTCACTGTAATTTATGGCATATGGCTGCAAACACAAATGAGTTATGTGTTTGTGTGCCTGTGTTTATGTGAGCTTTCTGTGTGAGTGATGTGCTCAGACATTTCCCCTTTCAAAGGTATTTAGTGGGCCCAGCAGTTTCCCCTCACTATTCATCCTATAACATACTCTCTGGTAGCTGACCAAGGGCTTACCTCTCCTCTGTGTCCCACATAGATGAAGGCACACATGGGCTGGAATGCACCGGTGCCACAGGCCAAGAGGTGGGTGCGGTTGTAGGGCTGCAGGAGTCGAACAAAGTTGGCACACTCGGTCTGAAAAACACAGATAGTGTCACAAGATATAAAATATGATGTAAAGTGACAGGGGTAACTTTTTAGTCCGACCCTCCAAATATAAAACAGGTATATTTTGAAATATATCTTAAAAAAGGAACAATTCCTACCAAGACTTTGGATGTACATTTTACACTTAAATAGACTGCATAGTAAAAGTTCATCCAAACATAGCAAAGTTGATTTTCAAGATACTGAATCAAAGTGATTTCTTAAGAATCCTTGTTGAACTCTTATGTTTGTGATAAGGGCCAAAGAAAGTACTTTATTAGATGAAACTGATACCTTTGGACTCTCTTATTTTTGAGCCCTAGTCAAAGGCACAAGCTGATGTTGTAAAATAAGTTTAATCACAATTAGGTCAAGGAGCTTTATCAAGATGTGTGAAGTATCAGGACACACTTGAAAGCCAAAATTAAAGGGATTGTATCCAAAATGAAGATGCTGGGAATTACTAACACATTCAGTCTGACTTTACAGTCCAACTTTAGGCTTAGAACCCCCAGGATCGTCATGGAAAAATTAAGCACTGATTTTAATTATTGCCACTGACAAACATAAAAACATAATAGGCCTACACACATTTGGTCCTCCAAAGATCTATGTGAGAAATATCTGTTATGACAGCTTATACAGGCCATTCTAAAAAAAAAAAAAAAAAAAACTGGTTCTGATCAATAAGGAAACAGTCTTGATTTTAGCCCATCATCATCATCTGGACTTAGAAGAAAGAGTTCTGTAAACTGAGTTTATCCAGCCACTGTTTTCAGTTTAGTTTCTTGTAAACTTATAAATTTAAAAACTTGAAATCTTGGACTTTTGAAGTACAAATTGACAACATTTGGAAATTTAAAGCTCTGTTTTTGTAAGTATACAACTTTTCAATTTTTTTCGCAGAACTTAACGCTTCCTCTTTTTAATCTTTAATGACCCTAATAAGCCACCACAGATTATGTTTCTCATCATGATTATATATATATTATATGTAATGTACATCTAATTTGACAGTGTCAGAGCAGACAAGACCAAAGACCCACTGAGATCTTTGACGCTCCACCTAGAGGTGCTTGGACCCCAAGTTGGGTACCACTTCTCTCAAATATATTCAGCTGGTGGGTAGAAAAACCTTGAAACAAAGTACAAAATTGAAACAAAGACAAAAAACTACAAATAACCCCATAATGAGGTATACAGTGAAAGTGAAAGTATAGTAGTGGGCAAAGAAGAAGGCCTGGGATTGTTTTTGATATGAACCTTGACCTCCAAACTGTTCTGTTTCTCCCTGAGTCAGAGTGGCATTTGCACTAAGTTCAGAGTAAACCCTTCAAAGCATTCTGGAGATATTAGGTCCATCAGCAAGCATGAAGCCCAATGACCTTAGCCTTTGACCTCCAAAATGTTTGTACTTCATTCTTGAATCATAGTGGACATTTGTGCAAAGCTAGAAAAAGATCCCATAAAGAGTTCTTCAGATATCACATTCAAACAAATTGTCTGGATGAAGGGACATGATGCCTATGATGCCATTATACCATCCCGATTTTCGCCTTTGCTAAGGCATCACTCTAGAGGACAATAAAAGATGACACTCAAAGACTCACTGGAGCGAGAACAACAGGAGTGGTGACTGAGGAAACAAGCAGCAAGAAGCTTCTGTACTCAACAGAGGAAACAGAGGGCACGAATACTTCCTGCTTCCTGTCTGCTACAGCAGCTAACAAAAGAGTGTCGGCTCAGAGGGAAGGGATTGGCTGGGTGTCATTCTCACAAGTCAGAGAAGGTCAAAGTCATATTTGCACAACAACCGTCTGGAGTATCCCTGTTGAAAGAGAGCAAATGAACGTGATCCAAGTGTGCTGGTGCATGTTTCTTCATGCATCTACTATGATTCTGGTGTGTTAGCGTATACACATGTTGAAGTCTTTATGTGTTTTAATAATGCATGTGCAGTTTGCTTATACTTTGCATCTGTGTGTGGCCTGACTCCTCTTTAAAGTTGGACCTTTGCACAGACTTGATCATTTCCTCCGGTGCTTTGCAGTCCAAATGTAAACCATGTTACTGCAGAACCAGACACAGTTTACATCATCCCATTCTGCTCCATTCAAACAAATCCAGACTATAATAAACCAAAGAGAAACACATTTATATATCAAAATCTGCAATAAATTAGAATTTGTCAGTTAATATTAAGCACATGAAAAGAATGGATATCTGTATAGCTGCAAATGTCTATTGGGGGGAAAAAGGGAAAATCAAATCAATCTGACAGATTGCAGATTTAGAGGGATAGTTGTTGGGATTGTGAGTGTTTTGTCACAGGTGATGCCAGTCAGCTCAAATAAATCACATGCAATTTCCATAGTGTTCTGTCTGCTGCATCATCCAGAGCTAAGCCCATGTAAACAATGCTTGTGTTTCTATAGCATTTGCCACAATCCTTGTCATGCATGTTCCAGAATTGAAAGTCTATCCTGCTCCACTAGAGATATGTGCCTGGTTTATCTTTGACAGAGCCACTTTAAGCAGGCACTAAGCTAAAAAGAGCAGATCTAACCCTAAAAGTGCACGGAGCATCTGGCCAATTACAACATCACATCACAACAAGAGGTAAATGAACTAGAGATAAAAGTAGAAGGGGTTTGGATTTGAGACCCAAAAATGACTTCCACCCATCCATTTTCTTCTGCTTTTCCAGGGTCAGGTGGCAACATTTTCCAGCTCCTCCTGGAATATTTCAAGGTGTTTCCAGGCCAGATAAGATAGATAATCCCTCCAGCGATTCTTGGTCTACCTCAGGGTCTCCTTCCAGTTGTGCCTGAAAGGCCTCCACAGGGAGGACACCAGGAGGCTTCAGAGTCAGATGCCCAAACCACCTCAACTGGGTCCTTTAGACGCAAAGGAGCAGTGGCTCTTCTTTGAGATCCCTCCAGATGTCCGAGCTCCTCACTCTATCTCTAAGGCTGAGCCCAGCCACCCTTGCCCCAAGTGAAGGAGTTCAAGTACCTCGGGGTCTTGTTCATAAGTGAGGGTAGAAGGGGCCGCGAGATTGACAGGTGGATTGGTGCAGCATCTGTGGTACTGCAGATGTGGTGCCGTCATGGTGAAGAAGGAGCTGAGCCAGAAGGCAAAACTCTTCATTTACCAGTCGATCTTCATCCCAAACCTGACCTATGGTCATGAACTCTGGGTAATGCCTGGAAAAATTAGATTGCACAAACCCAAATAAGATAAAAGCACAACTGTAAATTGAATTAATGTGCATACAAAAAAATGAATTCATCTGGTATAATTCCCTATTTTTATCTAAGAAAATGTCAGTTTTTCCAAATCACATTCCGGTCTTTGAGTGTTGGCTTTATGGAGAGAATTCTCCTTGCCTTACTTTTCCATCTGGCAACTTTGTTTCAGCTCTACTTTGGCTTTGGATGTGTTCCTCCACCCTTGGACTGCTTTCCTTGTTACAAATGAGGGTAAAATTAATCTCCAGTCAGCTGGAATAATCTACTTGAAGGGATAAAGTTAAAGGCAACACTGAACACTGTCTGTGTTTCCTAAAGGAGGTACAAATGCCCAGAAAAGCCTACCAAGTTAGCTTAGAATGAGCAGAAATCCATCTCTTCTGTTTCTGTTGCACTTCTCAGGGAGTCGTCTCACACATCCGTGTGGCCAAGGAGAGCAAAGAGTGGAATTTAATGTTGAAAAGGAGACGTATATCCTCAGCCTCCAACCCTAGGATCTGGGGTTAACATATCTGTGTGGTCTTGCAAAGATTAAGTGTCGATAAAGGGAGTGGTGTCAAACAGAAAATGTGGAGTGGTTTGCTTACTAAATCTGGTTTAGTCTCACTGGGAGATGTCAGGGAGTAGTCTTCAAAACCAGCCAGGATTCCAAATGCTACATAAATAAGTCAGGGTCAGTGGTATTTGCTGGAAACAAAAGCTCTCAATGTTCACTAATTAACCTATTATTATCAAGGGATGAATGATAAACCACAAATACTGATCCCCAGCTGCAACAAAGTGCCCATTCACACTATTCTGACTTTAAAGCTACCCACAGAAACCTCTGTTTCATGTCCTTGGGGTTATGTAAAGCATGTGAAGGATTTCAAACATGAAAATTATACCTTTATTTCTGAGAATGTGTGCTATTAGCATACACACACAAGAGCATTGCCAAAACCTCTGGCAGAGTCCCAGCGCCTTTACATTCTGCAACACTAAGACTGGTTTCCCTTACTTCAAAATGAAGCTGAAGACTAAATAATACAGAAATCTGAAGAAAGAATTCAATAGAAAATTAAGGTACTAAACAACAAGACATAAGTCACACCGGTCAAACAATTGCACAAGTTATCACAGTTTATGTAACATTCAACTTGGATGACAAATCAACAGATTGGTTTTCAGCATGTTTAACAGGGAAACTTAGGCTCTAGAAGTCGACTCTAGGGAGCAGGAACAGAGACGAATGTCAGAAAGAATCGGCTCTATTACAAAATGTGGTTGTGAAATACGAGCGTGAACATTCCCACAGCTTATAAATCATATTTAATCAGCCTCGGTTGTTAACGGTAAGTATAACACAGCATCATCATTTGGCACTGATGTATTAATGTTTTAATTTGCTACACAAAGATGCGGTCAGGAACAGGAAATTTGTTTCCCATGATATTTATACTGAGTTTTCCCTGGACAGGATGAGAATTCTGAACATGAACTCTATATGAAACCCTATTTAATATCCTACATGTTGCTGACAGTTTGAGCTTTAATGAGGTTTTAACTACATCTTATTGAACATCTGCTACTGGTGAGCTGCATCAGAAACATGAGTGATTACTCCTAATAATGGTTGTGAATGAGGATGATTTATTTGTTTTATCTGGAGGACCACGTCCTTCCTACCTTCATTCTTTGGACACAGCTCCTTCCACCCTTAGCCGACCTCCCTTCTTACCTCCTTACCGTTGCACATTTTCAGTTAAACCCCTGAAAACAAGATTCTTTGATTTCAATTGAAGATGTGTATCTCAATGTTGATATTTTTTTTATTAAAGGAAAACTTTCTTTTTAGGAAGTTTTTTTTAATTAACCTTCAATTGATACTCAATCAATATGCCCCTAGAAACAGCATCCTTATTGGGCAGGGCTATCTTGGTGTGGCAAGCCTGGTTTATACTTCTGCATTTAATCTATAACCTCACATGCCAGATAGCCTGTCTCTTACCTCCGTTGCATTGATGTTTCACATTCATCTGGGAAAGCTACCATAAGAGGGTTTCTGCAGGACATCTTTCAGTCACATTTACAACCTGCCAATCAGAGCGACAAGGCAAAATGAGGTTGTGCATGAGTGCTTCTCTTGAGCTGATAGGTTACTGCTGTCATAGACTGTCAATAGCAGACAAGCAAAGACATCTTCTCTGCTAAGACAAACTTTTTAATTTAGCTCTTTGCTGTTGTTTTTAAAGGAAATGTGGTCCAGTTCTGATTGAGCTGATGCTTTCCTACTGCTACATCCAAGCTAATAGCTACTGCAGCAGCAGCCATTAGATACACAGACCCCACCCATAATGATCGCAAACCTATGAGGAGGGAAAACATCTTTTCCATCATGAATAGCTTTCAGTGTTGCTCTCTGGAGTGTGTTGTTGTCCAGTTCTGACAAAACTGCCACTGTGGTTAAGTCCTAGCTACTCACTCCACTAGCAGCCACAACCACTCACAAGACAACTAACCCTCTCCCCCCTCACGCTCACAAACTCTTGCATAAGCAGGTCAGGAGAAGAGCTAAATCTTTCCATCATTAAACACTTTCAGTGCTTTTTTTCTCCCCTTTATTTTAAAATAAAAAGCGTGGTCCAGTTCTGATAAAATCCACTATACTATAGCTTTATCCAAACTAATCGCTGTTCTAGCAGCAGTCGTTGCTGTCGGCTTTCAGTACAACTAAACCCCGCTCATAAATGCTGCCTGTTCTCCTTAAATGACACTGATTGGTCTGAACTGTTTTCAGTTAGATTTGCCCAATGAAATACAGGAGGCTAGCAAATCTTTCTGCTTTGCAAGGTCAATGGCAACTGTGGTTCAGTAGGTAGAGTTGGTCTGTCTGCAATCGAAAGGTCGTGGGTTCGGTCCCCAATTTCTGCAGTCACATGTTGATGTGTCCTTGTGCAAGACACTTGACCCCAATTTGCTCCCAGTGTTTCATTGGTGGTGATGCGTATGAATGGGATTAGCCAATGCTGATGGCCATTTCTCCATAGCAGCCTCTGTCATCAGTGTGTGAATGGGTAGGTGTGATCTATCCATTAACAAAAGTTCAAGTCCATTTACTCAGCCTATTTAAATGGAGTGTGCAGATTTCTGGATGTGGAATATGAGGGTTACTTAGAGACTTGAAGTCACCGAATGCTACAAGGGGCTGAAACAGTTGCAGGTTTGGGCCATTTTAACTTTTAGTTGGATTTTTGAGAAGGTGCAGGTAAGCTACATGTCCCTGCACAGAGTTTAGGGCTAGCAGAATATTCTATAGTGTAGATTTAACCCTGAAATATAAATCAGGGTCTAAAGAGGGAGGGGCTCACTTGTAAAAAAACATGGACAAAATGTTTCTGAGCGTTTCTGAGTGACACCTGAACAAGCAGCTTCTCAGACTGAGAGGTGAGAAAAACAAACCTTGATTTATTTATTGATTTATTATATTATTTTGCTACGTTGATACCCTGAATGTTGTAGGTCAATCATTAAATGTCAAAAACGTTTGTATGGAGAGCAGATGGAGGCGAACAGTTAGCTGCAGCATGGAGATTTCTTCCTCATATATTCACTTTATTAGTTTATAAGCAATATTCATTTACAAACTATATAGGCTAAAACAAAGTTAGCTGGAAGAGGGCCTCAGCAGCCAAACATCTTTTGTCCACAGCCTAGTGTTGGCATGATGTTACAAAAGATTTGCTTTAGAAGGACATTGCTTGAGAAATAGAGTGACCTTTGGCAAATACTTTGCTGTTTCATGGAAGATTTTACTTGTTTGAATGCACTTCCATAGTCATGGCTAATTTAGTAGCATTTTTCCAAAGAGCATGGCATAAAGCTAACACAGAGCTAATGATAAAAAGAGCTTCTGCAGCCAAACATGTTCTGTGTTGACTGACCCGAACAGGGAGCGGTGAGTTTGGACATGGAGAGTAGTTTCCAGAATAAACAGCCAATGCTCAGTGGAAAGAAGTCAGATTCAGTAATGCTAACAGGAAATGAGGACTAACACGTACACATAAATACGCACAAGAGCAGGACTCTGTGAGCAGACACAAACACGATCACAGACAAACACAAACATCATGAAAGCAGCTCAGAGACAGATGGCCGGGTGGCTGGCCTCTCCAGGACTTTGGCCTCAGTAGCCGTTTGATCCTCAAAGAAGAAGACATCTCTCTAAGAATTCCTGATTGATTTCAGGTCAGAGCTGAAAACACTCAGACAAGAAAGGAGTTCTCGACATGGTGCTTTAGATGATTTTTTTTTTTCAAATATTAACCAGCCCCTTGATGTTACAAATCAAATGATCATTTGATGAAAGAAAACCAGTCACCTCCTTGGCATTCTGGCTTTCATCTGGGCCATGACTGAGTTTTACCGTCATTTTGGCAATAACAGAGCAAAGAGCGGGAAGACACAGCAAACTCTGTCTCAGCAGCATCTTTTTCTCATTTAAATAACACTCAAAGAGCCGTTAGGACCTCTGATAATTCCTAAAATCTTGAGCCCACATGCATCATTAGTGCTAACAGTGAAGCATTGCTTCAGACTTAAAGGATTCAAAGTCTTAAGCTTGAAATGAACAAATCAGTTTAAAAGAAGTCATTTGCAAAGAGCATGGCTGACTGAGTTCAATATCCATTCACTAGTAAACAGTGGATGTTTTGAATCTGCTACTGTCACATTTGCTAAAGATGAAGAGATGCAATCTGCAGATATCAAGGTGCAGAAGAGAACATAAATACTTCATGGTTTTATGCAACATTCAGCTAAATCCAGGTCATTTTAAAACATTCCTCTCGCTGTCTCACACTCAGACTGTTCAAACAAAGAGGAAGTTATCTCGGCTGTGCCAAACCACGAGGGAGTCTTTCTGATATCATCGAGCTTGACATGAAGGAGCAAAGCACAGACCTCTGCAAAAAATCAATCAGACTGAGAATACTGGCTTGCATACAAAATATGCAACTCATTTTCTTGCACCTTAACAATCCGCTCACTTAAAATGCACAACTTGCCAGTTCTGATATCAGTTCAAGGGAATTTATGCCCAGCACATGCAAAGTATTTTGCAACATTAGTCCATTAGTGTTAAAGTTATCAGTGAATAAACAATCAATCCAAATGTAGGCAGAAGATGCTGATTGATAAAGCAGAAGAATGTGTTAACAGCAAAAGCAAGACGCAGCACGCTTGGCTGAAGTCACTGGGTTCCTCCCCACAGCCTGTTATTTATTTGTGTGAGCTGTTATTAATGACAGTGAAGGCCACGAGGTTGTGACTGTGGGGGGAAGAGCTATCAGTAAAAACATGTTTCAGGTGGAAGACACTTGTTAGTAGAAGGGTTTGGAGACAGAAGCTTTCATTGCACGGTTAAATAGGATTGGGTAAAGTTTCCTTTTGTACTGGATCTAAATCAATATTTCTAATTGATGCTGGTTCCTAAACGGTGTTAAATTGATGCTTTTGAGAGGAAAAAAGTGTGTTGAAAGTCAGCAGTAGAATAAAACCTGTGTGTCATAAATGATTTAGAGAAATCTCTTTGAAAGATGCCAATAGAACACAAGATAAGGAAATGAAAAGGGTGGAAGTTGTCTTGTAAGAGGCTCAGCAAAATTCACAAAATGACACTGCATCAGAGACAAAGTAAATGTTTCAGTCGGTCTTACTGTTTCTTATATTATGATAAATATTATATTTACAAAGAAAAGTACTTGCACTTTTTTATATTGGTTTATTTTGTGCCATTATCAAAGTAGTTCCTGTCTGCAGTGACACAGAGGGCCACATCACGGACTCTCTGTCTCTCTTTCTCTCCATAAGGAGCTTTCTGGCTGTATTAAAGTTTGAAGTGAATAGACATGTGCTGTTTGGCAAAACAGCACAACATTGGAACAGCCTGCCATTGGTTGTCATTGCCCATGTGACCAAACAATATGGTGAATAGTATTATTTGCTAGTGGCAGAAATTATCAAAAAATGAATGAAGACGTTCGATATCAGATCTACCAGTGTGGATTTAATCTTTTAAGTCCCTGAAAAGTCAGCCAAGTTCCAGGCTCACTAGAAATGCTTCTGATAGCGTGATTAGAACAGCAGAAAGGAAAAGAATAAAGAGTAAGTGGCTTTGACTAATAGTTCAAGTTATTCAATTCTAAGTAGCGTGTCTGTTTCTGTTATACTACGTTGGTGTCAGACGGGTAGCCCTTTAAAACCTGGCAGAGCCCCGGCAAAAAAAAAAAAAAAAAGAAATATATATATATATAGATATATAGATATATAGATATATAGATATATTTATCTATATATCTATATATCTATATATACATATATATAGATATATATATCTATATATATCTATATATATATATAGATATATAGATATATAGATATATGTATCTATATATCTATCTATATATATATATAGATATATATAGATATATATCTATATATCTATATATCTATAAATATATATAGATATATATAGATATAATATATATATGAGTGAGTGACTGCACCCTTTACACAGGTACAACTGATTTACACATAGAAAATGCAGAGAAAAGTATTCTAATCTCCTATACAGTCATGGCCCCAAGTGCAGCTACCACCATCACACTTTGCACACCTTGAGAAATCAACCTCCGGTCATAGGGATGCAGAGCAACACAAACCGGGCTGAAGGCTCCAGTTTTTAACAGCTTTTCTCCTTTGTTAGGTCATAATTGCTAACAGAATTTTCTTAACTCCACATTATGATAACACACTGACTGAAAAAAGCAACACAGCTCCACTGACATGTTGTGTAGTTTGCTGAATACAATGGAAATTGTCACACAGTGAGACAGTTCAAACTTTTTTCCCTATGGAAGATCTCCAAACAAAGACTGTGATTTATACACTAGTGACTATTCTGGATTCGGGGTAATAGATCAAGCCTGCAGCATTAATGACTCTCAGTCTTTCTGTGGGTATGTATTTTTTTCTGCCATGCACACAAACGTCCAAAAACTGTGTGATGACCTTTCACCTTTCAACCTCTCCCACTTTTTGTCAAACTCAGTTGTGTTTAACAGAGGCAGACAGTAAACGTATGAGGAGAAACATGTTTTGTTCTGCATATGTGGTTGTCAGTGCTTGTGTATATGTGTGTGTGTGTGCGTGCATGCTTCTTGCTTGGTAGATGCAGCAGTAATCCATCTAAACTGACACCAAAAACTCTCCGAAACATAACGGTACGTGCAGGAATGCAGAAATTGTCTGTGTGGTTTAACATAAGCAGACAAACACCTCAATTTGTCACTCACACTATCTCACACACATGGTCTTTATGACTCCTCTGGCAAGGTAATAAGGTAGGGTTACACACAGGCTGCTGTAAGACAGAGCTTATTCTGCAGTGTCATGCATTTCCTCTACTGTACAGGCAAACACACCAAGCATTGTGTGAGCCATGTAGGCAGCATGCAGAGGAAACACCTAATAAAAGTGATATAAGACACCCAAGGCACACCTGCCACTTCAAACACAGAGGATATATTCACGTGCACCATTTAACCCATTCCAGATGAAGGAGGCAGTCTCCATGCAACAAAACACACTAGCTGACTTCTACAGCAGTGTCTTCACTTTGAGCGTCTGTGTCTGTGATGTACGTGTGCAAACCAGTAATTAGTCCCAGTTTATGTATTCTGAGCACCACTAAAGCCACAGACAGCTTCTGCTCCAACTGGGACCACATTCAAGGATGCTTTAGCATATCAAAGAATGGGGCTTCTTAACAAAATCTCTCTCCTCTCCTTGATTAATGCCTTCTTTTCTTCCTCCTTGTCCCATTTCCTTCCCCATGTTTTAATTTTCCTTCATTCTTTTTGACCCCTACCCATGAGTGGAAATCTAGATCCTTGCACGGCTCTCTTTGAGACTGTATTTAGGGCATCTTGTTGACATGCTTACATCTGCTAAGTGGCAGTAAACACCAGTATTGTGCTTGTACGAGCATAAAGAGAGTGTTCATTGAATACAATTTTCAGATCAGTTGCAAGAGCATGAGCGTGGTTCACTCTGGAGACAGTGAAGGCCCAGTCACAGTCCAAGAGGTTTGAAGATAAGCCATGCACTGAATTTTATGACTGCTGATCTGATATGCAGTATCCTGCATGTGTCCCACATGGCTTCCTCCATAAAATATGAAATCTTAAGTACAACCCCAATTCCAAAAGTTGGGACACTGAGTAAAAGGTCAAGAAAAAAGAATGTAATGATTCACAAATCTCAGAGACCCATATTTCAGTCACATAAACAACATATCAGATACTTAAAATGAGACATTTTACCATTTGATAAAATATAATAGCTCAGTTTGAATTTGATGGCAGTAACACATCTTTAAAAAGAAGGGACAGGGCAACAACAAGCCAAAAAGTAGGTGAAAGTAATGAAAAACATTTGGAGGAGAATTTTACAATGAATCCAGTGAACTGGTGACAGGTCAGATGATCTTAACCCTCAGTCTGAAAATACGCATTCCCGTGAAGTTGAGGGAGTTGAGTTGAGGGGCGAGTTTGAGGGCTTTATCTCCCTCAATTTTGAAATGTTCCTTGACCTCCCTTGGTATTGAGGGTTATCATTCAAAGAAAGATGGCGGCAAATGTGGGGAAGATATCGAGCTACAAATGTACAGTGCTTAATAAATTTATTAGACCACCTGTCATATTTGTCTCAAAGACCATCCAGCACCATGAAGTGCTTTAATGCAGACTCTTGCATTTTCAGTGAGCTCTCCACGTTGTGCCATTTTGAACAGGAATGAGGAATTTCAAACTGAATTCACCCAATTTTTGGCAGGCTCACTGGGCTTCTCTGATAAGTCTGAAATTAATCAAGCATAACATTCAAGCACTAAAACTCATTTTTCTGTCCAGGAATGCAAGTAAATAACTCTAATTTGACATATTAATAAAGAAATATTAATGTGCTTACTATTATTTCATTTTTTTGTAAATCAGTAAATTTGTAAATTCATGGATAACAATAATTATTATATTTTAGCATTAAAAATATCATTTGGGTTAAACAGCTTCTACATATTAGTTTATTAACCACTGCAGAAACATAAAAAATGATTTTGATAATTACAAATAATGTTAATTTAGGGCAGCTGTGGCATAAACCTTACTTTGGTTAGGGTTAGGGTGGTCTAATAAATTTGTTAAGCACTGTAAGTATTTCTTTGGTAATAGAGACCTAAAAATTACGAAAACCATTCCAATATCTCAGTTTCGTGTAATTTAATGGATTATTTGCCTTTTTGTAGTGTAATATTTACTTTTATTTTTACGATCGTAAACCATTAACCATGCCGTCTCCTTCTTCTTCTTCTTCTTCTTCCTTTGAATCGACAGGCTACGCAGTTTTGGCACATTACTGCTCTCTACAGTCTGAAATCATAACTGCTATTAAGGGGTGTCCCAGTCACGAGATGGCCCTTACACTTGGTTTTGAGGGGCAAGTTAAGACTGAGGGTTGAACTTGAGGGTAAGATTGAAGGTTGAGGGGAGCATTGGGATTCAGCCAAAGTCTCTCACTAGTGAAGAACAGATGAGGTTCGCCAATCTGCATCAAAAAAGTGTGCAACAATTTCAAATAATGTTCCTCATCATAAAATTGAGTAGACTTTGGATAGCTCACCATCTATAACACATAGTATCATGGAAAGATTTGAAGAACATGAGGAAATCTCTGTGTGCAAGGGACAGCAATTTTAGGTGGTACAGCATTATAAACAGGCATGACTCTGTACTGGAAATCATTGCACGAGCTCAGGAACACTTCCAGAAATCCATGAAGCGAGCTAAAGGTGTACCTGCTCTTTGGTCTCATGAATCATAGTTTGAAGTTCTTTTAGGAAACCACAGACACTGTGTCTTAAAGAGTAGAGGGACCATCCAGCTTGGTACCAGCACACAGTTCAAAAGCCTGCATCTGTGTTATGATGGGGCTGCTTTAGTGCCTATGGCATGGGCAGCTCACACATCTGGAAGGAGACTAACAGTGCTGAAAAGTATACAAAGGTTTGAGAGGAACATATGTTTCCATCCAGACAAGATCTCTTTCAAGGAACACCTCAAATAATTTCAGTAGGACGACACTAATCCACATACCGCAGGGGCTATGTCTTGGTGCAGCCTAATCAGCTGAATCAGCCAGCCCTGGGTCAGCACGACTTGAAGTAGGCAACTGCTTTGGTCAGTGAACTTAGCTCAAAATTTAAAACTATTGTCATTGTGAATGTGAATTAGTGCATTCTAATCAGTTTGGGGTTGCTCTTTTAATTCCGATCTTGCACAACATTGCTAAACACAGCAGTAGTTGTACAGCTGAGGATGACAGAAATGTGGTCAAGGAACACAAAGATTCGTTACAAAGATGATGTGAATGCCTGTGTTGAATTTCATGAGAATCCATCCTGTAGATGTTGAGAAATTTTCCCCCTAACCACTAAAGTCAACCTCATGGTTTTGCAGGAGAAAAACCAAGGGACTGAAGTCAGAGGTTGTCTTAGGACCACAAATGCTTAAAATTTCACAGCTGTCCTTGTAGTAGTCAACATTTCAGTTTCAATCTTGGAACTCATCAGCCATCCACCACAAATGACTTATCGTCAAGGGGCAACAGCCTTTTTTTCTGGATCCAAGCTGCTGTGAATGCCTTCATAAGAGCAGATAGGAGATATCTGGGTTACAACACCTTCCTCATGGTCTTCTTAGTCTTTATGTTTCCAGTGCACTGTGAACTGGAGTGAGGCAATGGCATTTGCATGTAGATTTCTGTTTACAGAAAAAAGTCAAAATTAAACTGTTGAAGATGACAGCTGATTCAGAGTTCAGAATCTGGGTTTTGTCTAAAGTTCTCCCAACATAAACTGCGTCTTGTGTGTTGGTGATGGTCTTACTTTTGCAACTTTTGCTTTACTCTGACAAGTCTGTCTTTCCTGCTTAAGGTGCTTACAATCATCATAATCTTCATCTTATTTTCCCCATGTCCTAACCTCTTTGAATACCCGCTCTTCTCTTTCATCTGTAGGGAAGTTTTTTGTTCTTCCTCCAGGCTAAAAACAAAAGCTGAGTCAGCTTATGAGGAGGTAAACATCTAAAGGTGCTGACACATTCTCTTGTGCACTGGTTGGATTCATTAGTGCACGCAGGTTTTGAAGCTTTAACTTTATTATGAAATTATTTGTGGCCTGACATTACTGCTTGCTTTGGCATTTCTGCTCTCTTGTTTCATGAGTTGTAAACACGGTCATAATGGGATTAACATGAGCCTCCCTTTGTGTTTTCCTTCTTCCATTCCCTCCCTTTTCCTCCTCCCTATCTCTCTGTTTTTACTTAATCAAATCTTCTCCTCCCTGTGTATTCTGGGTATTCAGTGTGCCTTTCATTAGCCCAGAAAGCTTTCTTTGTAATGTGTGTTTGTCTATTAAGAATGTCCTCATAATTATGGCTGACCTTTACTGGCTTTTGTAGACGTCATTATCATAGTTTATGTTCTACAGTTACAGGGATTATTTTGGTGGATGCAGAAGGGCCTGCTATATCATTTGCTGTAAGATAGGAGATTAATGTGACAGCTAAAAAACAAAGCCACTGCTCTTTGTCACACTGCCAGAGGGGTGTACAATAGTTCCCATCAAAGATGCGTCGTTTGGGGACTGCTTTGACAAAAGGAGTGTGGTAGTACCGGGAACAGTCTCACTGAAATTGGAAGAAGACGTTCAACGATCATTGAGAGAGTCGACTGATGTGGCAACGTGATTCAGTTCAAGCCAAAGTCTATACAACAGCCTGACAAGCCAGAGTTTTTAGGACAAGTGCCATGCTAAGAGCTGTTCTTCTGCTCCTCGCTGTGGGCCCTTTGGCAACGGAGCAAAAGAGCTGCTCAACAACGCAGGTCAACACTGTCACTTCATTTATAGGAAAAGCCGAGTCCAATAGGTTCACTTTGACAGTGTTGTGTTGTCCCAGCTCATGTTAATGGAAATAGGAATGGGAATCCAAGTGCAGACATGAAGGCTCGGAGGGTTGAGTTAATGGCTTGTAAAAATAAAATCAGGCCAGGAAAGGAAATTCAAAAATCATCAACAGACAGGCCACTTGGCACTATGTCTTATTTCAAAATAAAGGCATAATCAAGAATTAGGAAACATGTCCATCCTCTGTCTGTAACCATCCAGAACTGAGACAATCTGAAAAAGACTTTCTTCCTGTGGTCCATTCTACTTTTGCGTGAATAAAGGGATCTCTGGAATTTGTTTACAGGAAAACTAGAGGACATAAGTTGGGTTTGAAACTTTTTTAAACTTATGACACAATAGGATATAAATGTAATACAATACAGTGCAACACATGACAAAACAAAATCAATACAATATGATACAATAAACTCTATTTCTGCCCAAAACCTGCTTTAGAAAAGATGCATGTTTGCAGCAAGGTTGCAGCACGTCATCTCCACCTCATACCCAAAGCACATATTAGAAGTGTGTGTCAGGCGCAGATGATCAGTCACTAATTATATTGACTCAGATTACTTTATTTGAGTAGCTTTTGTGTACTTGCACTATTTGGAGTAGTTTTTAAAATAAATAAATGATAATAATACTTTAACTTTAACTTAAGTTTATTTTGAGTGAAGAATTGTACTTCGTTACATTTTATGGGGCATCGAGTACTGAGTAAAAAAATAAACACTAAAAGCCACAACAAGGAGGTCAAAGCTTCGTGCCTACAACATGAAAATGACCAGCTGTTTGGCTTTCACAACACTTGATGGTCAGTACATGCACGTAGCCAGAGAATGATTCCTCCCAAAACAGCTGTTACATCATGCTTCAGGTTAGGTCAAACCTTATAATAAATAAACTGGTTGGAGGTCCATATTTTCTTGTTGTTATGTATTTCACTGTGAAAGTCTCTTAATTATCAAAAGTATCTACTCAGGACTAAGTACATTGAGTAAATTTTAAATTGACTTTTTACTTTTACTTGAGTAGATTTATTTACTTCTACTCAAGTAAATTTTAAACAGAGTAACTGTACTTTCACTTGAATACAATAGTCTTTTACTTTTTCCACCTCTGCATAAGATGCAGTGCTTGTGTGAGCTGTCTGAAAGCCCTGACTTGTAAACAAGCTCACCAAAATGAAAATCAAGCCATGACACATCCATAGGAAGAAATGTATGTGGGACTAGAAGCACAAATGAATCCTGATGATATTTTTTGTATGATATCATGCATTATAAGTCTATGGGACACGATATGATATGATTTGATACGTTACAATATGATACAGTACGACAAGATACAATCTGTTGCTGCCTTAGGTTACATCTGTCTTGGAGAAGAAACAAAAATCAATCTTTATAGAATGAACATGTGAATTGATACCACACTATACAGTACAAAACTATTATTGCTGCTTTAGTGGAAACCCGTCATAGACAGGAAACGCAAATCAATTCTTAGGATGTGTGACGATTAAAATAGGATGCAATAACATGCACACCAAAATGAAAGCCATGACCTGACGCAGCCATTAGTTGGCTACATGCACCCAGTCTGACACAGCCACATGGAGAAATTGGTCTGGAACTAGGAACAATTAATCCTTGTGATATGAACAAATTTATGATGTAATATTGATATGGTATCGTGCATCACAATACAATATGACATGATACATTATGTTACAATACAATATATTACGATATGATAATTTATACAGTATGATAGGATATGATAGGATATATAATAGGTAAGATGCCATGGTATATGACCCCCTTAGCAGTAATTAGTTTTGGGCTAGAACCACAAAACATTTCAAATCTTTACTAGTATGAGCGTACCAATGACAATCACAAAAAAATCACAAACACACACATATTGTCCCTTACCTTTACTGCAAAAAATTAACATAAAAACACAGATCCATCAAAAAGATAAGAATACCAAAACACTTTTACATGGCCCAGCCAGCTTGAAGAAGCATCTTTTCAGTTTTTGACTTGGGTGGGCCACATGAGTTTTCAGATTGTTAAAGCTTGTATTAGGGGTGTGTGCATCATCTGCCAGATACTAAGATATCAAACTGAGAGTGGAGAATGGGAGATACACCAGAACTGGTGAGAGGTGGTGTTTCTGGGACTGTTCTGACTGGATACAAAGCTAAACATTACTAGTAAGGAGTATACAGTGAGAGAAATGTGAAGGAAAAGGGAATACTAAGGGATTTAAAGGTATCACAAATTGAGACTACAGTGGTTCTGTGATGACTGCATGTATTCCAGTCAGTTGTAGTTATTGACCTGCTTGAGTTTTGTATAAAATGAGTCAACTCCAACATCTACACACATAGATTTAGTTGGAAATTTGTTTAACTGGTATTTTACTGTTTATTTCCTACCTGTGGATCCTTCCCAGTTTGAATGCAATCCTCTCTGTTGCCGGGTAACGGGGGCCAGAAGATCTACAAAGGAGGAAAAAAGAGACAGAAGAACAGATAAAGATGATCATGATGATTTATGACTTCATAACTCTGAGGAAATGCAAATATTCAACTTCTGCAGCGACATGTAATGTCTTTGTTCAGCCTGCACATGCACCATTTTACTTGCAAATGTAATTTTATTGACCCAAATTGAGCAAAGCAGATGCTTTACATACGATGAAAGAAAAGCTATTGAATCACAGGCCACTGACTTATGGAGCCAACATTTTGGTTTTTGGAAATGAGGCTTTGATTGAGCCATGAAACAGCCATTTATCAATCCAATGATTTATTTATGTAAAAGACATGGTTCGCCCACAATAAGACGGAAATATGTTCCTGTTTAACTTTAGTGGTACCCAGACACGCCAATCATTTAGAAAAGGTTTTGAAATAAGATGTCTCTATTCTTCCATGAGAAAACAGCGGAGGTTAAAGAAATTTCATCTGTGGTGTTCACAGCACTGAAAAATACATTCAGAGGAAATAACAAAGGAAGAGCAGAAACATTATCCTGCAAAACCCGTTGGCTTAAAAATGACCACTTTCCTTCGGAACTGCTTCATGGGTCATAAATTTTCATCATGATGAAGTTCTTTCAGCTGACAGAGAAGTCAGACAGTGGAGTAATTAAGTTTTGCAAATGTTTGCAACAAATGAAAGAAAGTTTTTCCAACCCACCACAATATGTTGTAGCAGCATATTCTAATCAGGTATGAACCTTCACCTCTGGCACCATCAGGCTTTTTATTCAAGTAACAACAGATCACACTGCTATAGCCACATTTTAAGACATGAGCTCCAGTAGTACATAGAGACAGTATTTTTTATAAGTTTTTTGTAAGTTTTTTTTATTGCCAACTGTTGTGATTTTTAATGTCAGATATCAATAAGATCTAATAATACTACAAAATATACACACATTATTCAGAATGAACTTCTTCATGTTTTTTTCATCAGTTTATTACAAAACAACTTACCACAGGGATCACAGTATCTTACCGACTAGCTACAAGACATGCAGTTTAACATGCAAGTGTGGCGTGCAGTAGAGGGCGCTAATATTACACCAAGTGGAAACTCATAAGAGCCGCCACTTTAAATTATTTACAGAGCCAAAGAAGTGTAAAAGTGCAAATAATGACTAATGGAATCATTAACACTGCTGCTTTAAAATGCTGTACCTATAAGAAAGTATTCACCCCTTGGATGTTTGACCCTTTCATTATTCATGTTCAATATAATTTCCCTTTTTTAACAAAAAAATAAATAAAAAATAAAACAGCTCTCTAATGTGAATGTGAAAACAGATTCCTATGCAGTTATGTCAATTAAATATAAAAATATGTAAGGTAAAATAAGTGACTGCATAAATATTCACCCCCTTTAAAATGGCTGTGCTAATTCAACAGAGGTCCTGCCAAGTGGTGCTAATAGTCTCCCAGTTAGTGAAATGGGGATCACCTGAGTGCAGTGAGTGTGTCTAAAATGATTGTTGTATAAAGACAGCAGTGTCTGGAAGGTCCAGTCACCAGTTAGTCATTATTCCTGGCTACCATTACACCATACACCAGACAAAAGAACACTCCTAGAAACTCAGAGAAAAGGCTATTGAAAATATAATTCAGTGGATAGATACAAAAAAATTCAAGGCACTGAACATCCCCTAGAGTTCAGTTCAATACAGTTCACAAAGCCACTGTTGAAGAAAACTCTGATTAAATCCTGATTAGAATTCACCAAAAAGCATGTGGGAGACTCCCTGATCAAGCGTGAGAAAGTTCTTTAGCCTGATGAGACCACCAAAATGGTGCTTTTTGACCATCAGACAAGAGGCTACATTTGGTGGACACCAAGCACGCAACATCACCACAAACACACCATCCCCACTGTGAAGCACGGTGGTGGCAGCATCATGCTGTGGGGATGCTCCTCAGCGGCCAGTCCTTGAAGTCTTGTAAAGGTAGGAGGTAAAATGAATGCGGACAAATACAGAAAATACTGGAGGACAGTCTTATTCTGTGTGTAATACTGCTTTCCCACTAAAATTAGCGTGTAAAAGCGGGTTTTTTAAACGCGGGTAAACCCGCTAACAATCGGCAAGTGACTCTTTCCCATTGCCAGCAGACTCGGGTCTGACGCCAGCAGATGAGCTGCATGGCTGTTTTGTTTTTTCCTTTGGTGCGTCAAGCTGACGTCATCACTTTGATGACTTCATCATCAGTATGCCGAAAGACAGCTAAGCTTGTTTATAACTGGCCTCAGCATGCAAACAAGGCCTCACTCACTTAACATTTTGGCTAAGCTGTTGTATATAGTTGTGTCTCGCACAGTCCCTGTGACCTGGTGCCGAATCTCCTCTTCTCCACGGATCAGTAGAAGCTCTCTGATCTCGCTCTCTGATCTCGCTGTCTTGCCAGTGCTGTGCCATCTTGCAAATATAAATCTCACACGCTGAGTCCAAAAAACAACAATGCTCGTCCCTCAGCTGCCGCCGTCCTTTTGTTGTCCCAAGTCACGGGCGCGATATAATGACGTAGGCACGTTACGCCAAAGTCATCCCATGTTGTGTGCGACATTCCCACCGGAGCTGATTGGAGGCGAGTTGATAAAAACCTGTCCATTGCAGGGTCAGTCGACGCGGGTCAGAATGGCGATTCGAGCCTTTCCCACTGCCGACAGGATTGTTAGTGTGTTTAAATGGGTTTTTCGGCCAGTGGGAAAGGGGTATAAGAAAACTATGGCTTGGGAGAAGATTTATTTTCCAGTGAGACAATGACCTGAAGCATGTGGTTTAAAGACGACAAGATAGATGTTTGAAAATCAAACAAAAGCAACAGCAAAAGTCACATTAAGAAGTTGTAGAATAGCTTTGTTTATCCGACTCAGTACTTAAGTGTCAGGGTTGAGAAAAAGAAAACCCGAAACAGTCCAAAGAGCAGATAGATAGAAGAAAGATTTGATGATTTTGCAGCAAAAGTATGTTTCTCTACTTTACTTTCATCCACATTCTCAATTAGACCACCACTGAAAGAAGATTGACAGCACATATACATAATTTCTCATAAATCTGATTGACCATATGCTCCTAGAATAACTGATGTGCATGCCCTTTTCAGTTGACTATTTTTCTGGGCAACACTCCTCCTACATACTATGGTCAATTTGTGCTTAAATAGACTCCTGAGACTCATTGCTGAGTGTCCTTCACTCCTTCAATGTTGAAATACTGAAATTGAACATTTGGCTGGAAAGTTGTGCTGAGCCGATCCTGTAGAGAATCCCAACGTGGCCGTCTGTAGCTCAAAAATAGGGAAAATCTCTCTCAGGAAATCTTTCTTTGCCGCCATTTCTCACAGTTTAGATCCAAGATTGTGAGAGAAGTCCCACAGCCCCCCTCTCGTTCTCAGAAGCAGGTCCCTGATAAGAATTAAATAGAATTTGGACCTAAGACAATGGGACATTTTCACACTGCTCCATGAAAATGATATGAAAACTCTGCAGAAGTGGAGAGACCCAATCTGTCAAAGTTTGGAGACAATGACGTGTTTAAGACTGCAGACCAAAGGGTTTCTTTAAGACAATAGGTCTTTGTCTGGACCTCTATGAACTAGCTTTGTTTTGGCTAACTGGGAGAATGGAAACCAGAGAGGGAAACAAACGGGCCTGACTTGCATTACTAATGGCTACGAGTGCATGGACCACCATGGCAGCTATCAGGTCTGATGTGTGTGAAAGGGACGAGATAAAGTTATTGAAAGAATGAACATTGAGTTGACAAGATAAGTGACTTTTTTCATCCTCTTTAGAGGAAAAACTGAGCCACTTTCTCTTATTACACTCACCACATCCTGGCTTTTCTTTCAGCAGGAGAAGTTTGAGACAGATTTTATCTCCTCGCTCATGAATACAGACTAATCACATCAAGCACGGTGAGCTGAAACTGATCCACAAAGATTCAATCCGTCTGAATTCTCTTGAAGACTATTATGAATAAAAGATGTGATATTTAACTGCTTTAAAGCCCTCTAATGCTTGGATGTGATGGATGATAAGAGATTAAATCTCTAATATTTCTCCGTGTGTAAAAGTAGACAGCTAACTGCTGCTAAAAATATTTTTTTAGGATCGATAATCTGAGGAGGTACATTCAATTTACCAAATATCTAAGGCATAAAATGGTCACACAAACTGCCTATTTGCTTTAAACTGAGGTGCTGTGCTAGCTCACACCTATGGTTAACAAGAGATAACAGTTTAAGCTCTTGTTAGATTTAATCCAACTGATTTAGATAATTAATCAGTCTATCCTTGTTTAGAATCCAAAACATTCCATGGAAAGCTTGTGTCCACTTAACCCTGTCTGAACCCTAACTTTACTTGTTCCTTTGTCTTTAAATTTAAACAATAACTGTGAACTCTTTCTTAACTGATTGCCTAGAAACTTGTCCAAGCTGCAGAGATATCTCAAGTATCTCACATATTTTATTTGTGATAGCTCTCTGCATAAAATCAACTTTATTGCAACTTCACACAGCTCCACATTCAAACCATCTGATTGGAGAGTCTGCCGGACACCCGGCCTATCTTTATCTAAAAGCTGGCTTGAAACAATATGAATTCATCGGAGAGAAAATTTCAATCATGCATCAAAGTGAGTGTTTGAATTAAGATCAGGCATAAAGTTGGCTCCAGCGCTTTCTTTGGCGTGACGCTGGACTGATATGAAAGCCTGTCTGTGGAAAGGCCTGGCTCTTATACACACGCTGACCTCTGCAGACTGATAGCGTGTCTGACTGATAATGATATACTGTGAAATCAGGCCCATCTTCAAACCTGGCTGGCACTGTTCAGAGAGAATTTACTGCAATGTTTCATCCATGGTCAGAGGGTCTCCCTCTGTACGCTTTAGGAGACATGGCCGACCTCCATCCATCATCCATGTTCCTTCTTCTGTTTGACTAGTTCTTGACACTTCTTCAGCTTGACTCTACTGCTTCAAGGTGTTCCTACATTTTTAATTCAGCCTCAGACATATTTCACATTTATTCTGTCTTTGATCTCCAAAACTTGGAAAAACTCTTATTTCATCGACAAAGAAATCAGTGTAGAGCTGAAAAATAGATGGACGTGAAAACAGGCTGTACTTTACACTTTCAAAAACATTATTGAGTGCTTTGGATCAAGTATATGATGAAACAGCATCTTATAAAACAGCAGTATAAACCAAAAACGAAGCTAGTCAGAAACAAATCAGCTTCTGGAAACTTTTTCAACAGCACATTCTTTATTTTATTGTTTTTCTTCACAGTGTAGGCCACTGATATGGATGTAGAGTGTAATAAATAACTTGTTTCATTTGTCAAATTTTTCTCACAGCCCCATTGGGCCTAATTCACCAAACTTTCTTATCAACTAATTTTTTAAAACCTGCTTATGCAGTTTTTAAGGTTTTGACATGTATGTGTGATTTAAGTGATGATAATCAGGCTTCTTAGCCAGTGTTTACCAGTCTTTAGCTGGAATTATGGGTGAATGTCTGGCAGACAAAAATACCAACCAACAGAAATAATGCCAATTACCAAATAAGTAAATAGTGAATAAGTACATTATACTTAATATAAACTCTTACTCTCTTACTATGACCACCTTCCTGTTCGGGCTGGGGTTGTCTATCTACGTCAGGCAGCACATGGCTTATTTGGGCTGTGAATATTCATGTGACCAACGTAGATGACATCAATCAAAGCCTATCTTTGAGGGACTTTAGAGCTACTGAAAACAATGCAGGGAAATATTGGCCCAGGCACTCTTAAAAAAGGAGACTCAATGATTGGTTTAGTTAAATTAAAGTTAAATAAAATCAACAATATGGAAGGGTTTTGAGTAAGCCATTGCTTCAGGTAATAAAGAGGCTGAAACAAAGAGAACTGTAGTTAGCTGAGCAGCAGAAAACACCAGTGTAACAGAACAAGGGTAGGCCTGGGCCATGCAAAGAGTTGTAGTAGACTTTAGTGAGCGGGTAGATCTGTCTATGACCAATTCTAAGATGAAGTGGAACTGTATTCAGCACAGAATCATGTCATGCAGAGAGGCATGGACTACTTGGGGCTGACAGCTAGAGCATCATCTTACTTACTAGCTTGGTGGCCATGTTCAAGGCATCCTGGGTAATCAGCTGCAGCAGTGTGGGAAGAACCATCAATAAGAGGAGGACTGTACTGGTCTTTCTACAGTGGACGCTGTTGCCTTTCTTTAAGTCTACTCTGAATAAACCACAATGGTTCTATCTTAGTACTGGTTACAGTTGAGATCATCAGTTAAAGAGGACTAATACGGGACAGCTGATGGTTTGTAATGCAGAGTTTTAATGTGGTGTCGAGTTAACGGAGCACTGATTCATTTTTTATTTTGAGGATTCATTTGTGTTTCCAATGGAGGATGGCATTTGGCTGTTGTAAGCTGCTAAGCTATGCTAGCAGCTAATGTGATAGAAGGCTAACCTGAATCTAATAGTGCTAATGTGAAGCTAAGTGCTGTTGTTTTTTTTATGTGTTAAATGTAGGCATATATTGTGCAATAGACTGCACATAAGGAAAGGCTCACAATTTTCATTGCATTTGTTAAAACCATTTACACAAAGAAAAATAAAAGATGAAAGTCTTTCTGCAGTCATTTACAATGTGTTATATTAGTCACTTTGTCAACAAAGTAACAATTACTCGGGTTTACTGTCAGCTTGGTTTCTACTGCCTTGGTCTTTATTGCTGTCGAGAGGAAAACTCTTATGCACATTTGAGATCTAATAAGACAGGGACAGAATTCATTTTAATCAGAAATCAGATAATAAAGACAAAAATGTGTTATTTTGAATACAATTTCACTGCGTTTTTTGGTTAATGTAGCACTTTTATATTTTAAAACAACATACACAAATACAAGACTTTTATACAGACTCAACTCAACTTCAACTATGCAAGGTGTGGTGATCTTATTATATTACAGAATGTTAAATTAAAAATAAACAATACATGCTAGTGCACTCTTCTATTGTATCAGATCCTTGAATATTAAACATAAATGGTTATCTATATTGTGGTTGAATGCTTATGTTAACCGTGATCTAATGGTAGCAAATTAGTTTTTAACGTGACAAGTGCTCAAACCTCCCTGTAGATTTTGACCTTTCATAATTATTACACTTATTTTTCAATGGGGATGTGCTGAAATAGAAACAGGAGTCAGACTCTTCATGCTTATGCACGGTGCAATATAATAACATTTGAGTTTCCCACTCCGGGCTTGATGTCACAGAGATGTGGGAAAATGGTCAGCTGAAGTTTCTGGTCATTTTATTCTCATCAGGAATATAAAGGTGCATTTTTCTAAACTCAGTGACTAAGAGCAGTGAAATTTTTCAGACATGTAACACCAGATGCAGCTACATCATGCTGATGGAAGTGGATGCTGTTTCAGTTACGGTGAGATCAGTTGTAAATCTCTGCGTAGAACCATCTGTCTTCCTGTCAGCTCATTGTTACCGAGCCAAAGTAATTTGGCAGAAGGAGGCAGATGGAATCATGGGATGTGCTGAGTTTATTTCTGACTTAATCAGGATGCACCAAGTCTGGAGTTGCCTGGTTGAAACCTAAGACTCACATATTGTCATAACCTTTGCTCTCTAATTTCTAAAACTAACAGTGGATAAAAAATGTATTCCCTGAGGGGAAGGTGTAAATTTCAGCAGCCTCTGAGTTGATCAGTATCTGGTGTCATTCTGAGGCCAAAGAGACAGTCTAAAATAAAGTGAGGCTAAGTAAGCTGGGGCAGAGTCAGTATCAATAACAGCGAGGAACTGTCGCAGCCCTTTAGAAAGGGCCAAAGCATTTTAAAAATAGTTAATGAAAAGTTGTCAATCCAAATTTTTTATCATGATTCCATAATCTAACAATCAAAATCTGAAAACAAAATGTTTCTGAGCAGAAGATAAAAATGATAAAGGACAGAGAGTGACAGCTCCTAACAGCTTGCTGAGCAAAACAGACACTGATTCCGTTTGAAGTAGGAAAGTCAATTTAGTCTTTCTAAGGCATTTTACTCTGCTGATTGTTGACCCTATAAAAAGTGACCCTGAGTTTAAAAAGGGTTGCCTGGATACACCATTAAAGCTCAGAAGTTTACTTGTTGTTTTGTTATATATTCATCAGGAGTAATGCAAAAAATGGTTGTAGAAGGAATTTATGTCGTTGTGAATCGGGCAATTTAAAAATTGACCTGAGCTAAACTATTCACTCCTGCTAATGCTAAGCTAGGCTAATCGACCCCTGCAGCTTTGCTTTAGATTTTGGGCCCTAAAGGTTTAAACATAGATGCTGGTTGTCAAAGCATCATTTCAACATCATGTTTCCTTGGGGAGTCTGTTTGAATTTATTCTGTTGCTGTCTTTTCATCACCGGTTTATGGAGCGTTTGGCAGACGTGTGCCGTGTTGCAAACCTTTGTTTAATTGAACTGGCATCTTCTGACAGGAACACGGGTATGAAGTGCCAAACACCCTCAAGAAACTGAGAGCCTCAGCGAGCTCATGTGTTTTCATCATCCTGAGACAGAGAGGTGGTTAAGGTGGGCGACAACCCTGTTTACATAAATTCCCCGAATGCCCATTCAGCTTGACCCATATAAAAGCATAGAGTCACACAAATGCACATTCACTCACACACTGCTGCAGTTAGCTCTTACTCAAGCTCTGAGAAGTTTAGCTCTGTGATTAATAGAAACTAGCTTACTGAGCATACAGAATCATAAAATAAAATTGAAGATTAAAACAGGAATATTCTGCATACTTTGCCAGCACTTTTCTTCATATAGACGCATGTAAAAAAAAGCAATAAAATCATTGTTAAATTTACAGTCAGCTCATTTTTCTGCTGTTGAAGCCTTCCAACCTAAACTCTAATAACTCAAAGACTATAACTCAGAAATAAAATACACCACAGAACTTTATCTACTGTTGCTCTGAATGAACTACATTAATTGTGGATGCCTTTCCCATATGCTTTGCATAATTTTCCATAAAAGTTAATGTACTGTGTTGCATTTCCAGAAGCACTCCATCACACGTACAGAGACTGAGAACGAATAAACATTTCCAAAACGAATAAACTTTTGCACAGTAATCAGTTATGCCTCAAAGCCAAAGATCCAATATTTCTTAGAGAATAAAAAAAAATAAAGCTCTAAATCATGAATGCATTGATTCAGCATGTTTCTCAGCTCTGAGGATAAAACCCACAAAAATAGATTTCATTCGCAGGAAGAGAAAATAAATCTTAAGTGTTCTTACGAAAAACAGTTGGGAACCACTGATTTAAACTACAATAACGATGAAGCTAGAAAGAATGTGCTCTCTGTGAAGCTTTTAGCCACATTCAGGCCAAAAACGGAGGATAATGCAAGGCATAGATGTTGCGAGTAATGCCGGCCTTACACCATAGAGGACTCTGCTAAACTTTTAAAAGACTCTACAAAGACTGACAGCTGAGACTCTCACATCTGAAGATAATTTGTCATTTGTCATTTTAGCGTCAGACTAAGATTTTGCAAAGACTGGGGGTCACTAACTATAAGACTAGAATATGATGCCTTTTGAGATTATTTCCCATCATGCATCTGGTGGAAATTCCCAACAACTTTTGGGCTCTTATAATATGATGTTCTTAAATCATTTATATATAAATGAAAGGAAAATTAAAACAACAAACTAAAAGGGTTTTTACTTTGAAAATCTAACGGAGGTTAACTGTACCTGTCATGTCAGCCTTGAATGAATAGACAGCCATGATACAGACACATGCAGCGAGATCTGAGTGCAGCTCTGCGTAGGAAAGTTTCTCCATGTCTGAAATTCTTAGCGGATGTTCAGTGGCTTCAGAAAAACTACGCTCACGTTTATGCTTTAAAAAGTAAACTGTTTTAATAGAAACTTAGATTCCTTGTATATGTTTATTTGGTTGCAAGAAATTGGAAATAGAATTGTTTTTGATAAACTCTTTAATGAAGCCTTACTAAATGCATTTAAAAAAACACCCAGAAAAACATTAATTTTTGAGTGAAAACTTTTTAATATTTTGTTATATTAACTGCATCAATGACACAAAAAGCTTTATATGTTTGTTCATTTTTTTAAGTAATTTGTAATTATAGTGGTCTTATTATAAGTGATCTATGAGTTTTATCACTTTGGCCCACTAGTAATCAGAATAAAATGAACAAGGCTCTCTCAGTCACCAAAGTCATCCATCCTTGTTTACAGTCAGGAGTGTTCGGCCAACTGTTTTGCTTGGTTTCTGGATTAAAACATCAATTAAAGATTTTTGAGAAATTCCACAGTAGGATTTGAATGCTGATATCTCCTTCTAGACCCAGAGCTGTCAAAAAATGTAGGTGGTCACTGTTAAGCTCTATATTCATCCAGTCCTGTGTACCCCTTGTGGTCAAAGGTGCATTTCTCCCTCTTTCTGTATTGCAACACTTTTATCATCATTTAGTGTTTTTAAAGGCTACTAAAGGTGAATAAGGCTCTGTGTGCGTTTGTGTGTAGTTATTGCAGCAACTTAAATAGTAACCTGGCTTGAAACGGCGATCATTTAAATTAATATGTCAGACTTCTGGATCATAATTCATGCTCAGGTCTTTACAGCAGCCTGAGAAAGAGTCACAGCATGTAGTCTTTGTTTGACAAACCTCTTCGACAACTTATCCTACAGATTAAAGGTGACGCAGATACAAAGATAAGATCTGATTTATGACTAGCTGACTTATACAGGTGTTCCTCTACAGGAAGGGCAGAAGATCATGAACGTGTTTTGGCAAAAAACAAGACATAAATTTAGTTGATAGGAGAAAAGCAGAGTGTAAACAAACATACTAGTGCATAATTTTTTTTAAAAAATAGCTCAAAACAGTTATCACTATTTACCTTTTATGGTACTGATAGTGATTTTTTAACTTCATATTTTCTTGTGTTACTGTCACAGTAATGATGTGATAGTTGTGATTTATATCAAAAGAATAGCTGTTCAGGTTTGAGTCATCACGTTTACGGTTGATTTATAACACAGAGTGCTTTAACAGATGTTCTGCGTGGAAGGAAATCTGGAAAAAGACTAAATCCTGAGGCTATCTGCAAGATTTACATCATGTTGTGTGCATTGAAACCCCCTCATAGAGTCACTGCAAATAAATCAAAATGAAATGATGAATGTTGGCTGTCCAGTTACTAACTTTTCACAAAGCATTCATCTATAGGGCAGTAGGAAATATTTCAATACTTTCACTTCAACTGTGGAAAAAAACTCACCTCTTTTGACTCGCTGCTGGTGGGTCCCAGCAGGAGAGAGTAGAGGACGTCTTTCCCTCCTAAGAAGAGGCGGTCACGGTACTCATCCAAGAAGACGGCGGTGAGTGAGAGCTGGCCGTTGTGACCGCTGAAGATGGACGACCTGTTGGTGGACAGCAGGTCTGCAGGGAGAGGAGAGAAGAGGATTAGCAATGGCAGTAAATAGAAACACTAAGCAGGTTCAAGAAAGGAAATGAATAAAGAGGTAGAGCAAGATGAAAAAAGGAATTTGTCACTGGACTTAAAAAAATACCTCCCAGCAAGAATTTATACCATCGTAGCGTGAAAAAAAATGAAGGCAGAAAAGAAAGCAACATAATGCATTTTATTAATGAAAGCACATTTGTGGAACAAGCTGTGGGACTGCACCATTCCTGGCACCTAATGTGCAAGAGAATCTAAGAGGAGGGGATCATGCCAAACAGAGGTTTAGATGTCATGTTTAATATCTGCTATCTGCAATCTAAATCAATGTAAAGGAGGTCACAGAGGGGAAAAGGCCTCAGTCACACATCTCAGAAAGAAATTACAGTAATTTGCTGGTACAATGTATTTCCAGTCTTAGATTTTTTTTTCTTCTTTTAATAAACTTTCTCATTAACAAAGTCTGACAGCCACACTCATGAACTAACAGTTCAAACAGTGCAGACTGTGCATCATTCAATCATTATAAAACAGTGAAAAAGATCAGAGGTCTAATTCAGGATTTCAACCTTTTTAGAATCAGTAAAGCTAAAAGCTTTAGCTAAAGCTAACTTAGCTATGCTAGCTACATAATAAATGTTTCTTTACAAATCAATGTGGCTAAGTTAGCTTAAGCAACAATGGCTAAATGTACCTAAAGCCAATTTAGCTGCTTAAATAACGTATCCATGTAGCTTATGTAGTGGCTTTGTAAGTTTAGCTTTATCTACATTAGTTATGTAGCTACTGTACCTTAAGTTAGCTTTAGCAATGTGAGTTTTAGCAATGTTAGCTTTAGCAATCATTGCTGAAGCTAACTTGGCTACTTTGATAACATAGATATGTAGCTTACCTAGCAGCTTTGTGAGCTTAGCTTTAGATTCATCAGCTATGTAGCTATATTACCTACATACTAACATAACCTGTGTGGCTCCATTATCCAGCTAGGTTAGCTTTAGCAATGTGAGCTCAAGCAATTATTGCTTATGATGACTTAGCTATGCTAGCTACATAAATAACGCATTCATGTAGCTTACGTAGCTGCTTTGTAAGTTTAGCTTTAGCTACATTAGCTGTGTAGCTACATTACCTACATACTAACATTAGCTATGTAGTTCATTATCTAAAGTAGGGATGCACCAAAAATTCTCGGTTGAAAATGGCCCAAAAGTGCATTTTCGGTTTTCGGCCAAACGACTTTTATGCACACATATTATGCAAAATACACTTTTTCAGGTGTTTCTAGCAAAAAATATGTGCCCCTGGCCTGTCCATAATACCTCCAAGAATCAGAAGGATCCATTATTCTGGGCAAATCTAGACTTATAATCAGATAATCAGGCCTTTGCTTGCTTTTGTCATGTGGTGAAAATCTTACCCCAAATCATCATGATGATCTTGTAGTGTGTAATCTTTTTCTCCTCTTTAAAGGCTCTTTAAAACAAAACATCACATTTCTGTTTCTCCACTTCAAAATAAAAGCCCCATGTGTTATTAAGTTTATAAGGGGAATACAATTCACTAAGCAAAGTCATGCAGTTTGGACAGCAAGCATCTTTTGTTGTTTGATGTGAAGTAACATCTGATGCATGCTCACTTTTTTACGGACACCATTTTTTCGACCTCACATTTGTATGTGAATCTAGTGACTACAGAAAAATTGTTTAGTTTCGAAAGTGCAAGACTGCGTTAAAGCACAAATGGATATTAAAGTCTCTTAAAAGTAAACTTGCAGCAGTGAGAGAGAGCTGAACACAGCAGTCTGCACCTGGCTCTCCTCTCTCATCTGGCAGCAACTTCAAAGTCATAAAGGTTGATGCAGCTACTCTGCAGGAGTGGCACAAAGTGGGTTGAGTTCAAATTCAGCTAGATGTGGGGTGTCTCAAACACTCACGTGTGTACATAAACTACACAGACAAGAGTAGAAAGAGCAGCAAACTCTCTTCTTTCTCAGCCTCTCAGCCTCCCACAGCTATTAAATCTTCCACTTTATCACTCCAGCACATCCTTTATCTCTCTCATCTACCTTCCTGCTCTTCTCCTGTATCAACACTCACTTCGCCTCTTTTTCTATTTTTTTGCCATAATGAGATGAGGACAGAAATATGCATGTGTTAGGAGACGTCCTCGGTATGTTGAACTCTCAGCAAAGCTTTTCAGTTTGGCTTCCCCTCTACCTCTCATCACTCGAGTGTCACACTCCTCTGCTGCTGTCACACTCATGTATGGTGAGAGAGAAGGCTCAGTCAGTCAGCGAAGGTACTGACAGAGGGAAGCAAAGAGGCTCTGTGTACCGGTGTCACCTTGTCAATCACTGACAAACGCAGACAAGCACAAACAAAGATGATCTGTTTTTATTAGAAATCTCTGCTTCTCTAACTCCACAGGCTTCCATTCACACAAATCTTCAATCTCAGCAGTAGCAGGAGTCTTCTTGAAGAGTTCTCTCTTTCTTTTTTTCTTGCTGTATATTTTCATGAGTAATGTTAGCACCAGGAATAGTTGTCTTTTAGTGGTGGCAGCAAGGCGCAATTTGTGAGCACTGTCACTACTTGGAGCTTGCAAGCAGGGAGCCCATGTCCGCTAAAGGTGGCACTGCTGTTTGGGCTGTGATGACCATGTTGTAGGGGAGGTAAGATAAAGAGTGTCTCTGTGTTGGCATGGTGGGTGGTGAGAGCTAGCATGGAGGGGGTGACTCTGGGACACAGGAGCACACTGTTCAGCCCTCTGGAGGTGTCATGGGACTTACTTATCAAACCCTGTCAAAAGTGCTGTTTTTTTTGCAGCCCATAAGTCTGCAGGGTTAACTTGTCAAGGGCTCACCTTGGTGATGGGAGGTCGATGTTTGATTGGTGACCAAAAGGATACACTCAGTTAGAATTCAAAACAGGACCGGTTATGTTCTAAGGGCAGTGCTGACTCGGTAGAGGAGTTGAGTGCTGTGATTTGTAGAAGCACCACCTTTTCATAGACTATCACACACCTTTAGAAAGCAGAATAAAGGAAGAGCTGGGGTGGAGGAGGGTTGCAAAAAGTAGCTTACGAGGGAACAGTAAAGCTTAGCAAGGCTAGAGCAGTTTAAATATGGCAGCATGAGTGTGATTAGCCAATAGCATGCTTAGGGCAAATCAGGGGGCACATTCATCTGGGACACCTCCCATAGAATGCATTCAGGAAGGGCAGGACTTTTTCAAAAAATTATCTGAAGGTAATTGTAGGACATTCTGTCAGTCACATTCATGATGAGCCAATCAGAGCGAAAAGACAAAATGACGCTACTCTTGAGCAGACAGGCTACCGCTTCTCTAGATTCACTGAATGGCGGGGCTTCTCTGTGAATACAATTGATGCAAGGCTGGTTGTCAGAAGATGCGCAAAAATGTCTTCTCTGCCAAGACAAGCTTTAGGTGTGGTCCTATGTTCTTTTTTTTTAAAAGAATCAAAGTCCAGTTTCAATTAGACTGCGGCTTTTCTGCAGCTACATTCAAACAGCTACTGCTGCAGCAGCCATTGGATATACCGGCAGACCCCACCCTTAACAATCGCAAACCCATGCTGAAGCAGACTAGGAGAAGAGCAATCATCATTTTTTTTTTGCCATAAAAAGCTTTCAGTGTTGCTCTCTGTCCTTGTTTTAATAAAGGAATGTTGTCAGGTTCTGACAAATCTGCCGCTGTCTAATTCCAAGCTAATCCCTCCATGAGAAGGTATTGTATAAAACCACTCACACAAGTAACTCAGTAACTCTCACAAACCCATGCTTGAAGCAGGTCGGCAGAAGAGCAAACACTCATTTCATTTCTAGTAAAACTGATGCTAAGCTAAAGCTACATCCGAGGTAATCAGGTAATGGAAGAAAACTAAACCCTGCCCATCGCTACCGCCTTGTTCTCCTTAAGAGATACTGACTGGTCCGAACAGGATCGGCACAAACTTTATGGATTGGAGGTTTTCAAGATAGATTTGCATTGTTAGGAGCTGTTCTTCCAAACTCTCGAATCCTCTAGAAAGGTCAGAGCCTTTCAAAATAATGCTTTCACACTGGGCGTGAACCGGACTATGGTTCAGTTTTGACCACCTCTTTTGGTCCAACCAAGGCCTGGCTATTTGGTCCAGACCAGGTGTCACCCCTTCACTGATTAATGCTAAACCCGGGGAGATTCCATTTATTCAGTGATGCTTAATTTAGCTGCAGACTAGTAGAGAGAACCCTGTCAAATTTTGCCACAAAAACCCTCCACAGACAGTTATGAGTAGAATTTCTAGAATTAAACTTGACATAAAACCTTACAGCTTCTGGCAAAGTTATAATGAGAAGACTAACAAGCAGCGATGTAGAGTAGGGAGTCTGAGGAAGTCAGAGACAGAGATAAAGTTGGAGGGGGGTTGAGCTGTGGCTTTAAACAGCTGGTAAAAGTCAGAAAATAATGAGTAGGAAGAGAGACAGGCAGAGTAAACCACTAGACAGACAGAGAGAGGAGTGATGGATGATGGATTTATTGGGACTGACTTCTGTAAGCAGAAAAAGATGATGAGGAGGCAGAGGAGAGGATGAGATGGTATACATTACATGCTACAGATATCTGCCACATGCATCTTTACACCATATGTTTTACTTCTTTGTTCTATTTGGGGTTCTTCTTTATTGTGTGTTCTGAAATGTAATGTTTTCCTGAATGATTTTCCATTTTTCTATCTACAGATGTCTACAGATAAGAGGATATTTCAGCAGGGAGGTCTAACAGAATCTGTCACTTCCCTGACACAGTTTATCAGCAGAACATACAGGCAGCTCAACAAGCTGTCAGATGTTGACCGTCTGCCGCTGCAAGTTCAGCTTTTTCCACGTAGCTCCGAGCCCAGAGATGACCTCCAGCTGCAGAGTGAGTGATGAGGAATAAGTGGAGGTGTGTGCTGAGACCTGTTACAGATACTGTGGTGTTACACTGGGATCAAATGTTCACAGCACACCTCTCTGTTTGGACACGAGAGATTGCAGAAGACAGATATAGTTAGGGTAGTACGGCATTGAATTTGCACTTTTGGGAGCTGTATGGCAGAACATTTTAAACACAGATTTTGTTATTATTAATGTACCATGTTCTCCACTTAAATAAAGACTAAGATGCACAGTTTAGTAAGGGAACTGAGGAAAAATCAAGAAAATCAGGACTTAAAGCTACCCAGAGTAAGTCTACGCCACCAGAGGTCAGAACGCCAGACTGCCACCCGATACCCAATTTTAGGTTGAATGTGCCCAGGCCCCATGGAAAGAAGCCTTGTCACCAGAATCCTGCCTGCAAGCTCTGCAACGCAGGCCTGGCTCCAGGGGGTGCCCCAGTAATCCATGCCCGGGCGAGACATCTGAGATTGCAGATGCAATTGGCTGAAATGAGCATTCTTTGGATTGTGGCTTGGCTAAGCCTTAGAGACAGGGTGAGTTCAGACATTCAAAGGGAACTGAGAGCAGAGCTGCTGCTCCTTTTGTCGAAAAGAGCCAGCTGAGGAGGTTCGAGCGTCTTATCAGGAGGCCTCCTGGGCGCATCCCTTTGGAGGTCTTCCAGGCACATCCAGCTGGAAGGGGACCTCAGGGAAAATTATGGATTCACCTGAGGAATTATACTGTCTGGTCTGGGAACACTGTGAGATCTTTCAGAAGGAGTTGGGAAGTTCTGCTGGAAAGAAGGACTTCTGGGTTGACGTGCTCAGCCTCGATAAGCAAAAGAAGATGGATGGACAGATGGAAAGACGGATGGATGGATGGATGGATCATCCTGTTCCTGTCTATCCAGTATTAATTCAGAATTTTTTTCTGTCCCTAATAATGGAACAAAGGGTGGTTATTGTCATCTTGTAAGCAAGATATAAAAAGCAGTGTTCTTTCAAAGGTCAGTGGCGGTGGACATCTTTGTGTCAGGCATGAAATTATCAACAAGACAGGGAAGCTGGAGTAAATTAGTAAAAGCTTGTATTTCTTAACAATGATTAGTCCTTACACGCACAATAACATCATTCCATCTCCTTCAGAATTTGTTTGGCAGATGAAGGTGTGTCTCAGTGCTCTCTGACGAGTTCATTCTTTGATCACTTCTCTGTGCTGAGGAATACATTGTCAAAGATCCAGTTTCCTGGACTTTCATCCTTGAAATAGAGCAATTACCTACGTCAAGCTCCAGATCCATTTGCATTGTGTACCTTGTTTCACCGCCTGCTGTATATACAAACTCACAAACACACTCAGGCTTGAAGGCAGATTCCTTGTGTCTCCACCTTTGTGCCGCGTAAATCACTGGAAGTGTACACAAATCTCCCTAAAATTGCAACAGAAATGTAGAACATAAATACCAAAGTCACACACACAGACACACACACACACAAACAGAGGGGAAAGGTGAGCTAACAGCTTCCATCTGTAGCTTGTTATCACTCCTCATCGCCTCACAGAGGAAACCACACCACCGTCTCACCTCTCACCAACCTCTGTCTCTCTCCTGCTCCCTTTCTATCTTCACTTCTCTTCCATCTATCAATTTAACATCCCTCCGCTTTTTCACTTCAGCCCATCCATCTTCAGCTTCCTCACAGTTATTCTGCTCTCTTGAAGGCACTTCTAAATATGTCTTTGGTTTCATCTCACAATCCTGTCCCTCCGTCTTCCTGTCTCACCCACTTCGCTACTAGATATGTCTCTCTTGTCCTTTTAATCCTTGTTCCCCTTTGATCAGTAAGCAGTGATTGGACTGAAAAATGAAGCTAGCATAAAAATGACTAAATCTGCAGTTCCTTCAGTGGCCACTTGAGGCTGTCTCAAAGTGAGTCAATCTCTATTAGATCCTTTATTCAAAGTCTCAACTTTTCAACAACCTGTTTTCACTCTTGTCATTTTAGCTTATTTCTTAATTAAAGACAATCATGTGAGGGTGTACTTTTCTCATAAGTGTTCTCCACAATAATATTAAAGGGCTGCACAGTAGCCCAAAGCTTAATGCTGTTGCCTTACAGCAAGAAGCTTCCTGGTTGGAGTCTTTTTAAGTAGAAATTGCATGTTCTACCTGTGCATGGCTGAGTTCTCCCCAGGCTCTCTGGCTTCCTCCTGCAGTCCAAATATATGCTTGTTAGGTTAATAGGTATGAAGCGTGAAAGTAACAAACATTAAATGATAAATCTGAAGGTGATAAAAATGAATAATGAAGTGATAAAAATGCATTTGAATTATGTGATAAAGTGATAAATTATAAATTAATCTGATTAGTTAGAGGTTGATTTGATGAATACTGTTGCAGTTTTGATTGTTTTTCATACATTATTTATCATTAACAGCACAAACATTTTCACTAATCATATAAGGAAAGAGGCCTCAAGGGGAAAAGTTACAAAAAGTGATGATAAAAATATTGGTGATAACAATGTATGTGATTTGATTTAAAAAGTGTCAAAAATGCATGTGAATGTGAGTTAAAATACTAAGAGATAAAAATGTTTGTGAATTAAAAATAAAGTAATACTCCATTAAATTTACAATTAATTTTTATAATTTACAACATGCCATTTTTGTGACTTCCGTCTTGAAACACTTTGCACAGTATATTTTTAAAAATACTGTGATTAGATACCGTACTGGGGACTTGTTAGCGAGGTATTACCATGTTGTGAGACTTTGATACCGTCACATAATCTTACTTAATGGGAGATAAGTTTATGGCCATGACTTCTATAAGTTTGTTTTTCGTTTGTTGTTTTATTGTTTCTCTTGTCACCTCCTGCTTTTCTTTCTGCTACCCCTTTACAATCTGAGCGTGGCTTTGGCAGATCGCCTTCAACATGAGTCTGGTTCTGCCTGAGGTTCCTGCCTGTTAAAAAGAAGGTTTTTCTTGCCACTGTAATGGGGCTAAATCCTGCATTGTGATTAATGCTGGACCTGACCTCTTTTAAAGTGTCTTGAGATGACTTCAGTTATGAACTGGCGCTTTACAAACAAAGACTGATTGATAGCTTATTATCTCATCCCTACTCTGGATGACCAAATACATATGCAAAAATACTTAAAAGTTGTTTTTAATGATATGTCCCTTTCGAGGGTTTTAAGGTGGTATGCAGTAAGCAGTTAAACATAAAGTCATTGAAACAAAAGCCCACAATAGAATCTGCAGTGCCCTTCATAGTCAATGCTTATCTTTCCGCTGCACACACTGTGATCCATCTTGGTTCACATGACAGAAGCACCACTCCACTCTGCTCTGTATGGAGTAGTCATAGGAGTGCACAAAGTGTCTAGTCACTTTCAAAATAAAATACCACTTATTGTCTACTCATTATTTATTCCAACACTACATCAACACATCAATACATCAAGCTGGCATCAAATGGAAAGCAATTCAACCTCAGAAAGGCAAAATAACATGCTGTCTATATGCTGTTCTGTTTACTACCTTGGGATCTCATGAATCCATCAGTTCTGCAGGGCTGGGCTATATTTTATTCTAGTATAACAATGCAGCACGCTACAAATAACCAAATCAGGTGTTGTCCATGGGGAAATTGTGAGGCTAAGAGGCAGTTCAGAAGGATTTGTGATGTTTAATCTATTTTGTTCAGAACAGACCGTGTTGATACATGTTTGTGATTTAATGGAATTCAACATTTTTAGCTTTTTTTTAACAGCAGAGAAAATTGCTGGCCATGGTGGTTGTTGAAGTACTTGGTTAGCGTCTTTCACTGACTTTGTCCTCTCTGCAAAGACTAACAAGTCCAGTTCTCCTCACAAGCTCTCTTTGGTCTGTTACAACTCTTCAAAATACCATTAAACCACAAATAAAATCCTATTATTAAGAAGCTACTGTTAAGCTCATTTGTTGGATATAAATCAACATAATAGTGCAAAGACTGTACAGCTTTGATTTCTCAACATTTGCTGAGATGCTTCAGAGAAGCAGTTGACAAACCCGCGGGTGGTGAGACAGTGTTTGGCTCCGTTATTAGTACAGCCTATGGTAAGGGGCCCTATATATCTAACACCATCCTTACAGCCTCCATAGGGAAACTTTCCCATCTGTCTCCAATGTGTCTAGTTTCCCTAAAGGCTGCCAGCCAACGCTGCTCTGACAAACGGCAGCCATGCCAAACCAAAGCGACACGCGAATGAGCATCTGGTTTCACTGTACGTGTCAAACCTCAACTATTGCGTGATGCAGTGTCAGCCTCTTCAAAGATCTGCATGCAATAATCTATTCTGAAGTTTGTTTGCATTGTCAGTGTTCTGCTAAGTGAGGGCGAGGAATGCCTTGGTGTCAGTCAAATGTGAAAGCCTGACATATGAACTGTGCGGTTTAATTTCCTGCTGCTGTTTAAGGAACGTTTGCTTATTTGCATATTTTTGTTTGAGCCGAGAGCTTGCACCCGTCTTTCATCACCCATGGTCCAACGCAATATAATCAAACTTGTGATTTAAGATACAAAGAAAATATCCAGTGTGACGAAAAGGGACGACAGTTTGAATGCATGAGTGCATACCTGCATTCTGCGATAAAAGGCAAATGTATAACATAGCGGTTGGACATAGATTTGCAATGACAGGTCTGGAAATGAGGGTAAAAGAAGGTTCAAGAAGTGAAAGACTGAGGGAGAGAGTGAAGAAAGTTCACTTCCATATCTCATGCTGACATCTCTAATGTACAAATTGGGCACAGGCAGAGAATAAGCTATGCTAAGCTGCACACACATACACCAATGAATGTATGCAGGCACATAAATACACAATATTTGTGTAACTGTTGGCTCAGGCAGAATACGGGACACATCTGAAGCGTATTAGAACTCCCCTTTGAGCTAAATGCATACCACAACTGCACTGTACACCATCATGGGTTTGCGCTTCAAATCCCACCTCAGCTGACAGAACTTATCATCAGCCTCTACCTCCAAATATTGATCCATCACATTCTGTTTTCTTGAGCTCTGACATGAAAACACACACACTTACAAGCAAATAAAGACCTATTAGACTCATTACACTCCTGACAGGCTTCCCAGGGTGTCATTAGATCTGGGTGTATATTGTTGCAGTGTGCCAAGTATTCCTGGAATCTGCTGCATGCACAAAAAGTCATCTCACAGCGTGTCTCCCCTTCTCACCACTCCCATTCCTCCTTCTCCTCATCCTCCTCCCTCAGGTCTCATATTCCCTCTTCATTATGCCTCCCCACAGAGCTCTTCAACAGATTTGTTCTACTGCTGGACACATGACTGGCATTATGGATCTCTTCCTTACCCTAAAAGAAAATACTGGAGAAGAAAATGCAAAGAAAAGTCATGCACACTTTATAAAAAAAAATTCGTAAAGATATACCTAGTTTCATGAACAGTGTGGCTTTTTCACTCAGCATGAACATCATGTCTGAATGCAAAAGGCTGAATTTACTCTGTTTTTTCCTGCCAGTCCCCTTAGTAAATTTGAAATAGGGAGTACGATGAGCAAGTGTGAGAAAAAGAGGTTATCCAGTTACAGGCCTTGCTGATTTTGGGGACAAATATTCTGCAATTGGTTATCTGTAGGGGCCTTTTATTTTACCGATTGATCAATACAGTCTTACTCAACTCTGCACAACCCAAGAGCATAATTGTTGAAAAATATCTTTGCAAGAGCCACAATTTAAGTGGTGAAAAGTGGCAAAAAAGGGTTAAAGTAACAACAAAAATAAGTTAAAGGTGGCAAAAATGGCCGAAAAAGCAGCAACAATTATTGAAAAGTGACTAAAATGGGCAAAAAGAGAGGGAAAAGTGGGAAAAAGTGGCATTTAATGACAATTAGGGGGGAAAATTGCAAATAGCAAAAAGCAGGATAAAAGTGGCAAAAAGAAGTGGATAAAATGGGCTAAACGTGTGGGAAACAAACTGATTAATGTGTCTTGCAATGGATCATTTCTGTGGTTTCCCTTTTTTAAGGTTTTCTGAGGGAATAATATTTCAAATTAAGACATAAAAGAGCCACAAATCATCACAAAAGGGCCACATGTGGCTCAAGAGCCACACGTTGAGTAACACTGGCTTAATACACACAAGTGAGCTACTTTGACTCTACTGTAATCTGTCTTTTCCACACTGATACTATTTTCATTCTCCTAAGCGTGCCTAATCCCCCACCCACAATAAAACCTAACAATACATCTTATTAATAAAAGTTTGATTAACTCATTCTGCAAAGAAAGTTAATGTATCTAATATCAGTCAATTTGCACAACTCACAAATCAATAATAGTTGTGTTTACTAATGCAAATTGAGTGCAATTAAACCTAATTTTTGGGACACTTGACCTGATTGCTTATGGTTAGTTTCATTATCATATATATGGTTTAAGTTGAAGTTATATAAATTGTAAAAATTGCAAATCTCACCCACCAATGGTGTTCTGATTCAGAGAGACTGGCACAAGAGATAAATAACATGTTTTGGATGGTTTGCTACCTCTGGACTGGAATGATTACTTTGGCATCAGGAGGGAAAAGACAGTTAATCACTGCTTGCTACATGCCCCATTAAACTAGTGATGAGTTTTAAATTTAGTTTAATTTTCAACATTTATTACCACGCATGCTTGCTTTTTAGCAGCTGATCTGCTGAATAATTTGCATATTGATTCCAAATATCATCACGGTCTCATGAACTTTTAATAAATGCTATCAGCCCAGAAAAATCATTAAAAGTTGAACCCTAGTAGGAGGGCAGCAAGAAATATACAGGAAACTTCAAAAGTAGGAATGATGATGTTCTTTTCATACTACCAGTGGAAAAATCTTTTTGCATACAGATATAATGAGACTGCTTCATACTCTTTTCTGCTCACCAGTGTGTGAATACATCCAACCAGACCGAGAATTTATCTCAAGCAAAATCATTGGATTCTCTTGCTTGTCCACTATTTAACCTTCTGACCTCCAAGTGTATTTCCTTGATTCACCTTTTTTAAAGTACTTGCAAATAACACAATACTCAAGTGTTTAACCTCAAAATTTTCAGCACAATCTCGGCTTTATGGAGGCTGAGGCCTGTTTGTCATAGAGGGCTGTGTAAAATTATTTCAGCCCAAATGCTGAATTTTGAAATCTGATTTTTGAGCATTTTTTTAATCTTTTGTGAAAATACCTCTGCATTCATGTGAGTGAATTGTTTTGGTGCTTGAAACAGGTTTACCAAAGTCGTAGCTTCACAGAAGTGGTGGAATATATGAATGAAATATTAGATAAGTGCAGAAAACATTTCTAAAATGAAGTTTGGTCTTATCATTTTTTGAGCAGAAATGTTGTTTGTCGATCTTTTTTTCACCAAAATGTCTCAAATAGTATAAATGAGGCTGAATTGTGACTTCAGCTTCACGTTGCCATCATCAGAGATCAACAGGTCTAATTCTGTCCTCTCGCTCCAGTCTCCCACCTTTCTGCTCCTGAAAAACTGTAACAGGGAGGGCCTTAAGGATTTCAGAGTGTTGACTGGTTGGCAGTCAAAGGATTCATCCAATGACGCACAATGACAGGTGACAACATGTGCCCATTGCTCTCTTATTGGCCATGTATCTCTGACTGTGAATCACATGGGATGGCAAGTGAGGGCAGAAAGGAAAGATGACATCCTCCTGTTGATGGAAGTGTTTGAACCACATTTCTACAAAGTAAAATGACAAAGATATTGTTAGAAAATATAACGAAAAAGTTGCAAAAACTTAGAAAAATGGAGAAAAAAATTAAAGTGTGTGAGAGCACGATGGGAGCTCCACATACACACACACAAGCTACACACATACACAGCAGTGCTATCTTGCTGGCTATGACATTGCACATCGATCACTCTTTCCCCTAAGTATGCCTGAGTCACTACCTCTGATAGTTAATTAGGACTGAAACAACCTTCCCCCATCGCTGTTTATTACACATTGTCCATGAGACAGAGTAAGAGCAGAATGGGAACTACAGGGGAGTGAGGGGATTAATGACTTCCCTTTTTAAGACCCTGATACATCGGCAGTTTTCTATTTTATTTTGATGGGTGCTGATGTAAACTGGATTAGTTGTTGAGCCTGGCCTATTTCTCAGCTGTATTTGATACATAAATTTGACATGCTGTTTTGTTTTTGATGATAATGTTCATAAATGTGTTAACAGACTACATGAATACAGTGTGCCCTGTTTTAGATCCAGTATACTGTGATTGAGCGATATTGCACCCATGGGTGTGCTCTAACTAGATTTACAGCAGAAGAGTGATATTTCAGTAATGCTTTCTAGAAGTTGAGGCATTTCCCAACCAGAATAAATATCACACATATTAACACAAAAATGCTGAGCTTGCAAAGTCCTATTGTAACTAAGATATTTACTGAAAACAACATTCATGAATTTCTCACAGCTCTAAGTTTAAAATGAAATCTAATATGATAAATAATGAGCATATGCAACCAAATAACATGCTAAACCAACATGGTGATAATAGCATGCACACATGTTAAATTCAGCTGTTTAATAAAGACAAATCAGTGTTAAAGCTGTGATTAAATGTTCAGCAGTGATATATTTCACTAGCGCAGCTGTGTAGCACGTGCTAAAATAAAGATCACATCACCAGCCTGTTTGCATCAACACCAACCCAATCAGCAACACTTCTACGGCGTGCTTTTGATCAGCTACTTGAAAACTGTTATCATCTGTTCAGCACAGCGCTCACTGCTATTGTGTGGTTAAAAAGACAACTGACAGAACAATAATGCATCTCTGAAAGCATTTAGTTCAAGATTAGAGAAAGCACAAAGATCAGCAAGTAATCATATTATATTGTTTTCTGTTGTTTATTTTATGGCTGGTTAAACTACTCCCATAAGCAATCACAAAAGAAGGGTTGAATTTGTTATTTAATTGTGAATTATATGGGGAGCATTTTATTTTTTGCCTTTAATCAGATAATAGCAGAGTATGAGGAAACATGTAATCAGTTGTGAGCAAACTAGCACACAAAGAATGACAAGCATTTTATTGAACCTCTTAGACAAACTGGATTTCTTTTCTTAATGAAAACGTTTCTTTGACAGTTTTGTAATTTGTGACCACAGCAGGCCCCGAATATCACACCACTACAAACACATTAGATGATTTGGTACATTAGACCACTTAGTTTCCTTCTCTCTCTCTGCTTGATTTAATTCATTTCAACCAAACACAAAAAGATTATTGACATAGAAAACATATGCTCACATTACTGAGGGGAAAGTATAATAACAGCGTAACAGATGTTACTCGAGAAAATAAACAGAACTGCATGCAATTTCAGTTTTACTGTTGCCAATAGGCAGATGTGGACAGAGTTGATCAAACTAACTCTATAAACCGTTAACCCATAATCAAAGATGTTAACTAAAGTAACTGTTAATCCATTAATTCTATTCAGAATCAACAGAAGTTAGTATTTAAGTTTATATTTATATGTTATGAAAGTCTGACAGCCCCAAGACAGTTTGGCTGCAGACCCTCTCTCACACACAATGGATTGCAGACCACTGCAGTCAGACACCACCACTGTCAGGAGAGAAAAACATCAAAAACTTTCAAAATAAAACTGGATTAAACTTCTGGTTAGGGGTAATAAGGATTAGGGTACTGGTTAGAACACCAACAGTTAAATGTGGGGGAAAAAATCTGCAAAACCTAATTACAAAACTTTAAATATTGCCAACCAAACAGTCTTCTTACAGATAAAAGCCCATCCTCCATAAAAACACTATGATGCACAAAACTTAGCTAAAGCTAATACAGCTACATTAGCTACGTAAGCTTTAATTACATTCTCAGTTAGTTTCTCTCAGATGTACATGGCTCTGGACAAAAGTTATAAGTGAGAAAGAAACAAAGCTTTAGCCTGCAGTTGGCTGCTGTGTCTATGAAGTTCTTTCAGACAATAGACTACACCGTTAAAATACTCGTTTTTAGGCATAAGCTGGATGGATGGATGGATCCTTTCCATTGATCGACCCTTTCCACTCCCAGTTTCTGGGGGTAGTCTCTGATAAACCCCGCTCTGTGGGGGTGAGCATTGTCATCTTGGAGGACAGAGTTCGGTCCCAGACTGTGGAGATATGGGATTGCCACTGGCTGCAGAATCTCACCTCGATCTCTCTCTGCATTGAGATTACCTCCATAACATAAGGCATAGCTCTCCTGTTAGAACAAACACCTTGTTGAGCACATCTGTGATGAAACTGGCCGTGTTCACAGACCTTTTTCTGTGAAAATGCGTGTTCTTCACTGTCTTTAACATGCCAACAGACTTTTGGACGCTGTCACAGCACCAAACCTGATACTGGAGCAAAAGAAATTTAAAAATGAAAGCTGATAGAAGTTAGATGTCTGTCTGCTTTACATGTCAGCCCAAAGCTTTTAGTACTTTCAACAAATCACACTCACAATAACACCTTGTGAAAACTTTGAGCTCGCTTGGATTAATGTTGAACTTGGCCTCCTCCAGTACGTCACTGTCAGCCAAGTGCATGCTGGGTCGTGGTGTTGAAATGACAGATGCCTTGCCAGTGTTATATAGTGAGTGTTATTGTACCAACATGAGAAAGAAACAAGCCTCCGCCACCCTCTCCCTATGAGATAGACAAACATCCTCAGCTCTGCTTTTTTTTTTTTTTTTTACTGGAGACATTTCAGAATTATTAAATGTTACTGAGCAGCTGGGCCGTCCTGCAGAGAGCAGCAGGCATGGAAGGAAAGCAGAAAGGAGAGAACAAACCTACTGCGATATTCAGAAACACACGCCAACCCACACAAAGACAAAGAGGTTCCTCTTGTCTTTTCATGTCAATTCAGTGTCCTACTATTTGGCATGCTGGCTCAGAGCCAATGCAAAGTGATAGAAAAAAAGGTCAGAGGTGATGGGAACCCTCTTTAATGCAGAATGGGAGACATTACATGTAACACACACTGAGGTGCTGCACCCCCTGCCTTTGAAACAAACCCTTTCTGGCACTGATCATTTAATTCCACTGGAGCTGCTGACATGAAGAGCCGAGCACAAGGGCCCACTGTGGACTGATGTATCCATTAGACAAACATGAACTAATCCCACAGGACAGGCTCTGTGCATGTGTGCCTCTTCTGGTGCATCTTTTTCTTTCAATATTAAGCTGCAAAAATGTACTTACTCATAAATCTAGACGCTGCAGACCAGAGGGTCAGGTCTATACATGTAACACTACTGCCTCAAGCTGACAGCTCAGGGTTTCTTGGTGTCTTGTCAGCGCCTTTAACACTTGCATCTCATTCCTGAAATTTAAGCATTGTCTTAGAGGGATGCATATATGAATGCAAACAACCAAAACTACCCAGCCTGTCTGTAGGTGAACTAGCCCCCTTTAAAGTGAGCTAAAAGTCAGAATGAGCACAGAAGGAGTTGTGTTGTTTACTTTTTATTCTTTAAGTGATTATAACCCAGGATAGTGAGGGAAACTTCTCCTCCTGAATGCTTTTTACCCACAACAGGGGCAGTTTTAGTAATCCGGGAGCCCCAAGCAGAGACCATTAAGAGGTCCTTCCTGTTTTTCCCTTAAAAAGAATCAGAGCAAGTAAACAAAAGCTCTAGAAACATCTCTTTTCAGGTGACAAAACCTGAGAACTACAAGACATGCACAGATGTGAGAAATATAAACAGCCTTAAGCCTTAACCCCCATCTGCATTTTCACCAGGACATCATGTTGGTGATGTAGGTTCTTTGTGATTTTGATGGCACGAATACTCTGTGGGGGTCAGGAAGTGGGAGGCAGCCATAATGGGAATGGAGAGAAGTTAGTACTTTAAAGCTCTAAATGGATTTCTACGCTGCAATCATCATCAGAAAAATTCTACATACATTGGGTACAGTCCCTTCAATTTACAATAAAAGTGCTTTTTAGCACAGTTTAATGTTTTTACCTGGCATGGAGGCGATCAATATCACAAATACTCAGTCCTGCAGATGTTCTGACAGCTAGCATTGTCAATGAAGGGAGACAAAAGTCTTTAGGAGTCTTCTACTGAGCTAAGAGGCTAGGTGATCCCCTAATTTTGGCATAAACATGCTTTTGATTGAAACTATGTTGTAAAATCAACCAAATAAACCTTGTGGGCTAATGATGTGCCATTTACGATGAATCTTTGCCATGAAATGTAATTTGAGCCACTGTAGCTAGCTCCTGTTTGAGATCCAGTTTTCTTTTGCCATTATTTAATCCACAAAACTGTTAACCCATGAAGACTATGTGGGGGCCAAACAACCAGCTCTACTGAGCTGAGCCAAATAATCTGGATCTCTTTAAGGAGATGGATCTCCCATCACAAAAAGCAAGACTGGATTTACATCAGCTGAGGAAATACGGGTAAGATCAGAGTTTGATGTGCTCAACAGTGGCAAAACTGCTGCCTTTTCATCATGTTTTTTTCTTAACTTTTTTTGGGCATGATTATTTTACTGCTGCCAGGACACAAAAGCAGTTTAAGAATTCTGACTGTTCTTATTTTCACACTTTGGAGGCTTGGCATAGTCACAAACAGCTCAGACATGGCCTTTCTGTAACGTTTCACTATGCAGTGACACTTGTTTTCCCCAACTCTGGAGCTCTTCTGCAAGACCTCATCTGCCAACAACTATAACCATAATCTAGATCAACTTTAAAGGGTTATCTGGTTGAAAGAAGTTTGCTACTGGCTTCCATAAGCATGTTATAGCTTCAGTTTAAGATCATGTTTTTCAAAGCAACCAAGAGGGGAAAAAGCTGTGGTTTACTATGGCTGGTGTAATGGCAATCAAATAGACAGATGTTGATGGCTTATATGGTCAGAAATGTGCAATTTGTAAAACTTCCTTAAACAGACCTAATGACTTTGAACTTGACATCCAAAACATAATCAGTTGATCTTCGAGACCTCATTGACACTTAAGCAAAGTTTGAAGTAAATCCATTTAAGTGTTGGACTCAGCCTGATGGGCAATCTGGAAACTTGCCGGCTTTTCTCAGCAGAGAGACGTCAAAGCTTTCACAGAGAATTAGCCTGTGGCTTTAATGATCTCCAAACAGGATATTGAAATGTCCTGTACAGAATTGCATGTGCTTACATGTCGCTGTATTCAATTAGGGGCTTGTGTGATAGGCCAGCAGAAAGCTGGCAGAACAATTTCTGCTGAAACACATGAAGGCCAGCAGAGTTTAATCGTGAGTTGGCTGCTGGAAGAGGAGTCGAGGGAGTGAGGGATGGTGAAATAAAGACAGAAATGTACAAAGAACTAAGGCAAAGGATAAAGTGATGGAAGGATAGATCAGTTTTTACCTCAGAGAGGAATAAATCATAGTATGTGCAGGATGGATGAAGTGAAACAGAGTCAGGAGAAAGAAGAAGGGAAGATGACAGATATTTGAGGCAAAGGGTGAGAGGAAGGGTGGAGAGAAGTTTGGTTTTTCATGGATCATTTTGGACAAAAAAGATAAAATGAAAGAAAACTCTGTGTGGTAAGGATGAGTAATGAAGTTGGAATATGTTAAAAAGGGAGGAATGAAAGATAAAAGTGGACAAAAGAGAAAGATGGATTGTAAGCCATCAGGGAGTGAGGACTATAAAGAGAAAAGAGAGAGTGGTGGGAGAGATGATGAAATAAGGGAGTAGGGGGAGACAGAGGAGAGCAAAGGCTGATGAGAATAGAGGATGATGAGGTAACACTCCATGCTACGTTTTGATTGGCCCGGCAGAGGAGATCGGGTAACAGGAGCTCAGATCAACAGCTGAGAGAAAAAGAGTCATGAATTTTATCGGCGTGTTTGCATGTATGAGAGTGACTTTGTATGCCCGCACACCATCTTTGGAGCTTATCACAGCTTTTGTGCTTTTACCACTCGCCCATGCCTGTTTGAGCAGGCTGTATTATATGATATCTCTAGTGAGGAGCAGGAACAGGTTGGCAGGAAATCCTTGGATTTACACCGTCACGAGACATCAGTGCGTTGGTATCTCTGCCAACACAAACCTCTCTGAGTCTGAACAGAGATATAATTCTGTGTAATAACTAAAAATGAAGATTTTTAAGTATCTCAATCTAAAATCTCAAAGAAATCATGCGACTGCTTCAGACAGAAACTTTTTATACACGTCTTGTAACTTTTTAACAGTGATAACAACAGTAAACCAGGCCTGTGTGCAGCTGTATCAACATGCAAACCATGACCAATAACAACTTAAACAAAATAATCCACTTCCACATCTTTAAGGCTTTTGTAACCTGAGTATGATGAGAAAAATCGCCACAAACAACTGTAGCACACTTTCAGGAATGTGACGTCAGAATCCTAGTTTAAGAATCATCAATCATCAACTGAAGTTTGTACAAGACTCTGAACATGGCATATTTCATCTCAGTTCTTTGAGAGGCTGCAGCTGTGTCTTCATCTGCTGCTGTGAATACAGAAATAACGAGAGTCAGAGAGGGGGTTTTACTCTGATCACAAACATCCAAACAACACACAAGAGCTACCGCCTGGTGTTCATATGCCTCTACAAGTTTATTACTACCAGACATTGAAAGTACAGTGATAGGCCAAGGAGGAGAGTTAGGGTGGTACGTGGGATTCTGAGAAGTCTTTTTAGCAAGGTGTGAACATGAGGCCCAGTAACCTTGACCTTTGACCTCCAGAATAGACTCATTTCATCCTTGAGTCAGAGTGGGCATTTATACAGAGGGATCAACAGTGCCGCCTCTGGCCTAAGTGAGGCCCTACACACACTCTGGTATGGGGCCCTTCTACACCAGTGGTTCTCAACTGATGGGTTGGGACCCAAAAGTGGGTCGTGGAGTAGTTTTCAGTGGGTCACGAATATGTGTCTGGAAAGAAACGTGGCAAAAGTCTATGAAGAACGTGCAGCCATACTGTTGATTTTATTGTTTTGTTTTGATAATGGGTAAATTGAAGTGTTTTTCAATATTTCAACTGATTTTCATCTTTTTTGCATTAAAAGAGCTGCTTTTACCATGTTAATTAAGTAATTTCTCTAGATCTCTGGAAAATTGGCTAAATTTTACACGTTATCATGGGGAAAGGGGGGCGTAGAACATGTGAGTTTTGTCCTGTCTCTTGTTCCGAACAAATTCTGTTTCATCCATTGTCTATTTAAACATGCATTGTTGAAAATTTTGGGAAATTTGGGTTGTGATTTGTCATCAAAGATATTGGTGGGTCCTTTTACTCCCTTATTAGTAAAATGTTGTTTTTTTTCATGATTAACTTGGATTAGCAGACATGCTAGGGGATTGATGATGATAACTGTGAACTGCATGAAAATGTTTTTCTTTGGATGGCAAAGAAATTTGCCAGTGATCCCAAACTTTTTAGCAGTAGTGTTATTGCAAATGAAAGAAGCAATTCTGAATTACAATCAAGTCATCGAGCATAACACTGTCAATCACTGTGAATGATCCTGCCTTTTTAATGATGATATTTCTTGTTGTAATAATAAAGATAATATTTGTCAGACGATGTCCTTTGCACTCCACTTCACTCTCTCTTAATTATTTTATACAACCTCTTATGTAGAATCAATATCCTACAGAAAAATTAAAATCATATTTCTGTATGATTGAATAAGGTTGAAATTATAAAGAAAACTTGACTTGAAAGAGCTGGCTCTTTATTTCTTCAAAGTGGATGGAGACCCTTCAGTTTGAGTAAGTCAGAACTACGTTTGGATGTAGGACCAGGTGTCTTGGAGTGAGAGGAAGAGAAGGCCTGGGTGATGACGTTCAACTGTGTTTGTATGCAAGCTACAGGTTTTTAATTTGATGCAGGCTCCAGTGGATTGAGATGAACAGTGGAGAGATGTGTGCTTTTTGGGGTTGGTTAAGGACCAGTTGCACTGCCGTGTTCTGGATTATCTGCAGAGATTTGTAACATGCATCATCCACCATTAAGAAGCTGCTGTAACCAGCACATCACATCACAAGGGCCTGTACCAGGAGATGTAGGGCATGCTCTGATAGGTAGGACCTGATTTCCTGATTTTGTATGGGGCAGGATCTTTTCAAAACCACAACAGCGATTTTCATTTAAACCAACGACCCCAAAGAGACATGAGCCCAGGGCCCTTCAGGATAGAACCATTAGTTTAAGTTGGACAGCCTAAAGCTGCCATAATCTCCATGCAGTCCTGAAGAAACTGTTAAAAAATATTAGCCTGGCAGGAGTCATTCATACATAATGGCTGCATAAAAATTGTAGGAATTCTACATCTAACGCTCTCATTTCACAGAGACTAATTTTAGCGACATAAAACAGCATCTGGATAATTTCAAAGCTGCTCCAATAATCAAATCCCCTGCAGGAAAATCAATAAAGATAACATTAAAATACCAGAAGAACATTTCAGACCAGGACTAGAGCAGAGGTCGGGTCAGGCCTCCATGCACAGCAGGGAGGGGTGTGAATCCAGTCTTCAGGGTGTGGAACAGTGTAGAAAGTTTAGATAAATACTATTTCAGGTCTCGAACCCCCCTTGGTGAACATCCATGCTGAGATTTGTAGCGGTTTTGTTAAAACAACGCCGTAGCTGTCGACACTGGGGTTGGTTTTGGCTGGCCTCTTAGAGCAGACGAGCACACCCACATACGCACACATCTTCTCTTGAACTTGGCCATGCTGGTCAGGAGATAGTGGAAAGGGACAAAGATTTAACAAAGGGAAGAGATACAGGATACTCCCTCAATGGGTGCGGGACACACACTTTCAAAAAGACACAGACTCCCATCACTCCTGTGTGTAAGCGGAGTGCTCTGTAGTCTACATGACAGATGGTCAAAGCTACATTGTTGGAACCTGAACTCTCAACCTCTGCTTCTCAAAGAGGCCAGTGTCTCCCAGCCCTCAGGTTTGCTTCTCATTCTTTTATCCACGTATCTATCATCCTTCCATCTTTATCTCTCTTGATGCTTTCCAATCGCCTTTTTTCCTTCCTTTATCGTTATCCAAGGCCTTTTCTTTTTCCTCCTTACTATATCCCTCTAGACCACAGTAGCATGACCTCTCTTTATCTGCCTGACTCTGGAATTTCTCTAATTCTCACTTCTCTTCTTTTTCTTTTACACCCCCTTTTCCATGGACCCATCGTTTGTTTTCTCTCCTCATCAACTAATCTTTTATTCATTACTACCCTCTTTTTTCCCAATGTCCTTTTCTCATTCTGCTCTTTTAAAATTCATTGATGTCCACCCTCTTTCATGGACATTCCCTTCTTCCATTCATCTTTCAGCTGGTTGATTCATGTCAGCATTAGGGGCACATGTTTAAGTTCCCAGTGAACCCTTGGTTTAGGCAGTTGGGTCTTGTAGGGGCCTGTGACCTCTGAGGGGAAGCAGTGCAGGGTTTATCTTGACATGCTTTACAGCAAAGCTTAACCGCTTGAATGGAGTAAGGGTTTATCTCCGTATCCTCAGACTTTCAGGTACATGATGGGGTGTTAGACTTATCTTCCAAGGAGGGCTCAGTTGTTCTACAGAGGCAGTCAAGCTCATCTACTTCTGTTTTAACTTTTCAGGGATAAGGCACATGTACTTGCACTTTGTTGAACCACACAGCATTTATTGGGTGCTAAGCACATCCAGAAAGGATGCATTTAATAGAAACACCATCAAGTCATTAAGCGTTGGCCCTGTTTGAAGCCCCTAATGGCCCTTCATCAACCCATTTGTGCTAACCCATATAGAATTCAATCTCCATGGACAAGTAAGACAAATATGGCTCTAGTTGGGTATTCCAGAAGGGCCCCACATTCAAGCTTGGTGCAACCCATTTAGCCCAGGATTGGTGCACTGGCTTGGTTGTCTGATGTACTCAGCTTCAATGTTTAAAAAAAAAACAAAAAAAAAAAACGGTCATTTATTTGGGAAAACAGCACCATAGATTTTAGCAAACATCCCCTAAAGTGGAGTGCACAAGCTTTCTGTCGGGGTGTGATTTCAGCTATGGATTAGGATTATGGATGGATGGATGGACAGATGCAAATATATATGGACTACAGATAAATGGTAGGGACACTATATCCTGAACAGCTTGACATAAATATTCTTGTGAGCAAAAAAAAACAAACAAAACAAACAAAAAAAAAAAACAAACAAACAGTGTTTTACTTCCCTTGAAATGAAACTTCACACATGGGGATATTGGCCACTAAAGAATCTCCACCAGCTCCACCAGTACATCAATGTGAAAAACATGTAATGGCCTCAGCATTGCTTGCTTCTAACTTGTGTTAATGGAGACTAAACATCTAACCTGCCAACTTCCTGCAGACTAATTACACATCTGCTGCACTGAGAAATTAGCCTGACCCTCTTGGACATGGACAGCAAGCAGTCAGGTCATCATTCCTGATAGACTGCTCTTTTTTGTGTCCTTTTCTTTTCTTTCTCTGTCCGTTCCTTTACCTTCAAACCTCACAGATTCCTTTTTTCTTCTCTCCCCAGCTTCCCCTCCATCTGTGCTCTCTGATCTGGCCCCGTGTCGGACAATGTGTGAGAGATGGAGAGCAGGAAAAAAGGTCGACACCATCAGTTTCCTCTCTGACTATCTCTGATCTCTCCGTCTGTTTGTGATCAGGCCAAGCTGCCATCTGAGGGCTGTCACCAGAGACATGCTGTTGACACGGCGCACCAGTGACACCCCCAGACACACAGATGTCTCCATCAGATGCTCTCTCTGTCTTTCTTTAGACACAGTTAACTTCAAACAAACACTCTAAACAGACAGTTAGGTTCAAACAAACTCTCTGAGTGCCTCATTTCACACAGATGTCAGCATCAGAGGCAGTTCTTACAACTACACAGTCCAGCTACACACCAAAACACAGAAATGCTTTATGGACCAGAACAACCAGTGCAAACCTACTCACAGCCAGCATGTTTGCCTTTCTGCACCCATGAACACAGTTGTTCTTCATTCCTCACATCATGCAGGCGGTGTCAGAGACATGTAATGAGGTTCCTCTGTCAGCAAGTCCACATACCAGAACAAAAACCTCTCTACTGTTTCTCCAGTGGCTCTGAGTCTAACAGTTCTTTTTTACAGACTGGACAAAGCAACCTTTGTTCCTCTATTGTTGTATCAGTTTAGTAGTAATGCAAAGATAAAAATGCCATTTTATTCTGGCATTTTACATGCAGCAATATGTGGAATGAAGACAATTTTTATGTAATAAAACAACACTAAAGGTGTGTCTTGGCACCTATTTACAGTTATTATAGTAACTACCAGTGACATGTCATATGAACTACTTTGAATTTTAATGTTACGCCATGGCCAGTTATTAAAGTATTACATTAACTTCTGCAATGATAATGTAGGCCTATGCATTTTTAATGAAAATGCTGGAAAGAGTTTTTGGTTTGTGTCAATTTTGGCAACCAGTGTGGACACATTGCTCCTATATAATAGCTGATTTTGAACTGTAAATGCATAATGAGTGTTTTTATTTCTGTCTCCTTCAACTTTCTTTCAACAGTCAAAACAACGATCAAGAATCTTTGCCAAAGAAAATGTTAAACACAGGCTGTTGTGGCACCGTACAAGTCATCACTTTGCCCATCAATTATCCTACAGTAAAGGATCAAAGCATTATTGAACAAGCGCTATTAGAGTTAATGCATTAATTGCAATTAATTAAGGTCCATAAGTAGTGCATTGTTGTTTGTTTTTTTTTCAGCTCTCAATTATTGCTTTATTGTTGCTTTCAGTACACTTTCGTTAAGTTGCTGCAGCCACTGTGATGTAAATGAGGTATCTCACTGCTCCTTAATGTCTAACTTTACTTTAACCCTCCAAGCTCTGCTGGATTGCTGATAATCCCAACCAGTAGCACCAGCTGTTTACAAAATCTCAGGAACCATAAAGATGGATCTCTACAGAGTAAACCGTGATCTGAAGCTTATGTTTTTGCTGATCTACAGACAGCTCCTGGTGTTTATATCCTATCCAGAATATTTTTAATCCACTTTACCAAGCACAGTGTTTATTTGGCGCTTTGATACTGCAAATTCACATCACCAAATCCATGATAATGTGAGTGATGAAAACGGATCTAAGCTCTAGCCACTGCTATTTCCAATCAGGGGGGCGGAGTTTCCCCATCATGCCCCTGGGCAGAGTGTTTACATGCATTTTAGATGTTATGTTTGGATGTTGCCTGTTGTACAGTGATCCCAGCTGGGGTTCTTTTGGTCATCTTTCAGGTGGATTGTAGTTTTTGATTTGATCTTCACCATGAGTGAAGATGCCCACTGGGTTAGAGTACCTGCCTTTGACTTTAAGTGCACCTAAAGGACAAACAGTGCATTAGGGCATCAAATAGTAGATGAGTGATTCCCAAGGTAGAGCCCATGGCTTTTTGGGTGGCCTGAAGTGATGACAGGGGGGCTCAGCAAAGCTAAATAATAAAGAATATATACCGTTTTGTAGTTACCAAAGGATGGTAAATTTTGTCAGAGGAATTCCAGATAAATGTTGGGCAAGCAATAAATCTGCATCAGACATCATAGTACTGTAACAAGTGAAATATGAAACATCACTTTTAACCTTGGCTTCACTTGTTCAACAATGGGCTAAAAGAGAGCAAAACTCCTACTTACTTGAGAAAGGTTCATTTACCAAACTATGTAATTGTGTAAATGTGTGGTAAAGGGTGGAGGTTGAGTTTGGAAATATTTTCATCTGCCAAAGGAGAGCCTTACATGAAAGTTTGGGAACTACCGCTATAGACTGAGAAGAGCTGAACCTTTGAAAAATAACTTGGATGGTAATTGGATGAACATCCTGTCTGTCACATTCATTAGATAAGTTGTCAAAAAGTACAAACCACATCTTTGGCTTTCAGTCTCCACAAATAATGCTGATTGGCCCAGTCATTCTCTGATTGGGAACAAACATTTCATCTTGAGGCTTTTTAGGATAGATTTGCTTGTTGATAAGACTTATAATAAGGCCAATCCATTGGTTTTACAAGGTTGGTGCCAAAGAGCTTTGAGCCAGTCCTTCCTGTTGAGCTTAATGTCATTCATAGTTCAGTACAATAAGCTTTTATGGAGGTACACACTGAATTCCTCGATGGATCATATAGAGGGTGTTACAGCTGAATTCAGATCTGAGTTTCATCTTTCACCTGGACCTTGATCTCTTTTACAGACAGCTCCATATTTGAACGATTGTCATGGACTATAAACTTTAAATACTGGCCATTTTGCCTGCAGGTTTTGGACCCCGTTGACTATGTGATAAGCAGTGACTCAAATTTAAACACATGTCAACCATTACTAAAACACTAAAACCTCAACAACTCTCCATTCTTTACAATATTTCTCTGAACTGTAGTTTGTGTACAGCCCAGTAAAACACCATGTGTCCGACAAGCCAGTTGGCAAGGTTACTGAACCTTTAACTTTCTCTTTTTTGCTTCCTCTTCTGCTGAGGTTAGATCGGTTCAGAGGCCTGGGAGCACTTAAACAGAGCTCTGAGGACAAACTGGAATGAACAAACTCACACAGAGAGCAGGGAGGGAGTGATGGATTGATGGATCTGAAATGGAAAGATAGATGAAATAGACTAAGAGAGGATGGGAGCTGAGAGATGAAAAGATGAGAGACGCCCTACATTCCAGCAGCTCGGGATTCTTCAACAGGATCCCGGTGAAAGATTACCCCGCTTCGCTTCAGAACAACAAACAGTCATCTGCATGTGGGCAACGCCAACTGAGAAAACAAACTCATTAATTCACAGGCTGTACGTGAAAACAAACAGAAGCCTTCACTCCAACAACTAATGCAATCTGATCAAAATAGGACGCTGATGTGAGCAGTGGCGTTTTCAAGTGCCCCCTGCCTGTGGGGAGACAAAGTGAAGATTGTTTCAGACAGAGTGTGTGTGGAGAGGAAGCGTGTGTTGCACACAAATGTACACGCTAGGAATTCAGATGAATAAATGAAGCAGGCAGATAGAAGGCAGAGACAGACAAATAAAAGACATGATGGGCGGGTAGAGAAAGGCAGAGATGCATTATGGGAGGTGGGTATATGGCTGGGAATCCAGCCAACCACATTGCATCCTCAATGTCACCTCATGAGACAAACTCAGTCTGATTTAGGTTGAAAGTTTGAATGGTAAATAAGGTTGTTAAATAATTATGAACCAGGATTTCATCAAACATAATAGCAGCTGCATTTCCCCCAAGAAGGAGATGATTTTAGGCCAAGGAGCTTCTTTTAAAAGATTTTTTTTTTCCAGCTTGTTGTTCACTGTTTCCACCATAAAGATCACTCTTATCTGTGCTGACAGATGAACAACAACTCCTACTTTACAATCATAGTGCTTCAAATCAATACAAGAGATCATTACTGCATAACTTTTTTCTTACTGATTATATCCTATGAGATTCTTATTTTATCCCTTGCCTGTCCTCAGGTTAGATATTCTACCTCAGAGCAGAAAAACGTAGGCGTGGTATGACAAAGTTCCCAAATGATCAGCTGAATTTCTGCTGGTCTAAATATTGTGAGTGGGCTAAATGACAGAGGAGGACTTTTATACTCATTAACCAAGACTTTAACTTCAGCTGTAGTTAATCGGTTAATAATTAATAATAATTAAATGAAGGTCTGGCTAATGTTTAGAAAGAAAGACCATGTTTTTGCCTACACAATAGTAGTTTGTATCCCTCTCTTGCGTGCTCACTCACATTTCCGATGTCATTGTCTGGGGGATGTCATTGGGAAATCAGCTGATTTGTCAGTTGGCCTCATCCTGGCACCTTTCCCTCATTCTTTGCCGATCATTGTTCTGCTCCCATTTTACATATGATTCTGCCTCCATCTCTTGTTCATCCATGATGAAGTTTTGTGTGCCCCTGCACCTCCCGTTCACCACATCCTTGCAGCGTTATCAGCCATCGGTCATTCAACCATCCTACATCAGCTGATCTTCAGCAGGCACTACTGTCTGGACTTCATGGGGGAATTATTCTGCAGCTCATTGTAGACATTTACCAATGAAAAATCCCCCCATAAAGATGTGATTTTTGCCCAAAGCACAACTAAGATCAAGCCAAAATCTTAAGGCACACTGTTTTCACATCATAACATTATTCTGTGCAAGGCCCACTTCCAGAGCCCTTGTACTTTTAGAAAAATCAGCCTCACCATTTGATGGCTATTTATGTCTGAATTGGAAACATACTGGACCCTTGTCCCATAAACCTCTTGTCACTTCCTGTAGAGGAAAGCAGCTAGTGTTATAAAATATATATTTATTTTTTGTTGCCAAAAAAATTTAAGTTAAACAGAAAAGGAAAAGGAAAAAAGAAGATGTTTTGTTTATTTGTAGGACAAACCAGTCAAGCTATTGTTGAGTATTTTCTAACCATTTAGTTGAAAATGCTCAACACTTGGACACTTGTTCAATCAGCATTCAAACTGATACAATCACTAGTGGTGTAATGATCCAAGTGTATTGAGTAGGAATGCATGATATTATTCTGCCACTACCTGATCCTGATTCCGATATTCATTTTAACTGCCTCAGTATCAGTACTGATAAATCCATGTGGTTCAGAAGCAATGTGTTCAGATGGCTGGATCCACCTTTATTTTCTTGAGGTCCTAAAGGTGTGCCTCAAGATTAAGTCTTAGGACCTATTTTATTCTCTATTTATGACAACAATCTGTGTGATAACTCGTCAAATCCAACATATTATTTTAAGCAGATTACACCATTATTTTATTGTTGTTAATAAATTGTGCAGGCCTTTGGGTTTGTAATCTGCTTTAAGTGTTTTAGTCTAATCTGCAGAAACTTAACCTGGTCTTAAATGCTGATAAAACCAAAATCATGGTCAATACGAGTTCAAATACAAGTAAGAAAGCAGGGAACATCCCATCAATATTAGCTACACAAGGCCGGCCTTTTGAGCTAGTCTCAAAACCATAAACATCTGTGTTGTCTTTGTGATCTGAGCAATACTTAAGTTTTTAGAGGGCATTTTATAGGTGGCCTTAGGTCTAAATGGCTTAAATAAAGGCTACATTAACATAATGAAACAAAGGACACCAATAAGATGGCAGGTAAGGCATATAATGTGCCACTCTATAGAAATCTAGTGACAGTGCATCAGGTTGAGTCGACTTTTATCACGACAGTCAACTTTAAAAATTCTCAAGTCGTGCACCCCCCAGTTCAGACCTAAAATTCAGTTCTTAAAACACGCTTTTAAGGTCAAGGATGAACAAAGCAACAAACACCAGTCCATTGGAGACAATAAGACAATAAAAAGTCTAAGGAACCAGGATGAACAAATAAAAGGATTTTCCTGATTTAGGTATGTTTGTTCTAAAGATCCACAAAACGTATTTATACACATGGCTGAAATTTACCGCCAATTTAGGTTGATATTTACAGAAATTTTCATTTCTGCTGATGCTGATATCACGTTGGGCCTCTGTAACATTGTATACCCAAGTCTAAGAAAACCATAAGCCTAAATTGTCATCCTTATATGCTTTTTATTTTGAAATACCAACCACATGCGTTTTTGACATTGTTCGCCCAGCTATGCTTTATTACAAGATTTCAAACAAGCTACCAGTACGCACTACTGTGTGTATGTATATATGTATTTTATCTGTATGTAATCATGAAATGTAACTGTGTAAAATGAGTAAATAATACCAGCCTTTATCAATCACAGGCTCCTGAATGGAATCAGATTTAACCAGTATGGTATTGTAATGGAACTGGTGACTTGCACCCATTCAGTAGTAATGGGGCTATTGTACTTTGAATTTAGTTTATCAATTGTTGTTTGAATGATGAATAGATAAGAAAAGAAAACCCCTTTTCACCAGAGCCAAATTTTGGTCTGCACATAATCGTTCCTGGTCATTCATGTCTGAAATGAACAGAGAAAGGGGTGGAGGAAGAAATGGCCTTCTTCCTGCTTGAACTTCTACCCACTAATTGATTGAAATGAGATAATGACGGCTTTTCCTGTCGCCAAATTACCCCCACATCCTCCTGGGAATGCAAACACCCTCTGGGCTTATCCAGGTTTTAATGAGAGACGGGCTGATAGCAAGGAGGCACAAACAGAAGACCCCAGGGGTGAGACAGGGTGTGAGAAATGAGACAAAGAGTGACAAGATGAGACAGTTGGAGACTTACGTATGATTTACTGTTTAATGTTTAAAGCAAGAAAAAGAGCCACTAGTTAAAGGAGACAGAATGTAAAACAGGGTAAACTGTGGGGTCAATCTGAGGTCATCTAGACAGGAAGTGAGAAACTGATTGGACAATAATGACAATCATGAAGGCGTTTATTCCCACACTCCTTAAAGTGAAGTGTTTCTCAGAGGCCTGTGAAGAGGAAAATCCTGGTTCTGTTTGGTGCCTTTTATTACAAAACCAATGTGAGGATAGATTTTGGTTCTACTTTAATAACAGGCTCTACGTGTGTTAAAAATCTGGGGAACAGCTTGTTCCACTTGTTTGCTCAGAGAAAGTCTTTGTTTGTTCCAAAACAAGGTGTCTCTCTGCACTGCATCAACACCTTAGAAATGTTAAATGGTAAATGGACCTAAGCTTGTAGTGTCTACCAAAAGTGTTTTTCACCACAGCTCAAACTGACTCGACCACGACCTTTCACTCCACATTCACACACTGACTGAGAAGGTATGTAAAGATGCCATGTGTATTAACTAATCCCATTCATATGCCTCCACACACATTTACACACCCCTGGCACCGCAGTGGGAGCAATTTGGGGTTAAGTGTTTTGCCCAAGGCAGATAAATGTTGGAGCTGAACCCTTCACCTCTAGGTTAGGAGGCAAGAGACTCCATCTACTGAATCACAGTTACACACGCTGTAGTGTTGCATACCTAATATATCTAATCTACTAACTCCCAATAGTAAAATCCAGTAACTGTGATGCTAGGCCATGTTTCCGCATACACAAGAATTCATCAGTATTGAAAAGCTTAACATTTTGATAATAACATGATCTTTGTCATGTCCAACTGACTTTGTGAGAAAAAGAGAGGGGTCTGGCTGCAGACCTCAGATCTCAGACGCCCCCTTTTGCAGACCACAACTGTGTGACGCACCGATGTCAGAATAGCAGGGATGTAATTTGCCAATATGTTATTGGATGCCTTTTAAAAACTCAGCTTTATTCACAGACAAAGTCTGGGAGTAACATTCATGCAACAGCCACACTGCAAACATTACAGACTGGCAACATTTCAACAAAAGGTCCAAATTCTAATATGGGATTAACCCCTTAACGCCTGTTGTCAAATATTTGATACATACTTTTATATCTCTATCTAATCAATATGCTCAATAAATTACTCAATAAAACTTCTGAATACAATCTTATAAATGATAAAAATGCCCTCAAGTGGATGATCAGTAACCAAAAACACCTAATGAATGAAATGAGATACTAAAAATATAATTGTTAAATTTTTTTGGAAATTTGGATTTCTTAAAATTAAAAAAAAAATCAGTAGAAAGTTAAATGAACATTTCAGTTCTAAAAAATCAGAATTTTCTGGCTATTATTTGTGTTTTCAGGCTTTAAGGGGTTAAGGTATGTATAGACCTGTTTTAGAAGCAGTTACACAGATGATGGCTGACTTTAGCTCCCTTAGCTTAAGCTGAAGGTAAAGTAGCTTAGCTAGCTAAATAGTTAGTGTTACTACTTAAGCCAATGTAGCTACATTAGCTTGAGCTTAAGCTTACAATGCTAATGCAAGCCATAGTTTTCTTAACTACTTCTAAAATGGGTCCATCTTAAGCAAACATAGCATAACCTGTAATAGCTAACGTAGCATTCATTTGCTCTAGCTTTGGCTACTTTAGTTATGTAGCTACATTACCTACATAGTTTACATAGCTATTATAGCTTTGTTATCTTTAGATTTGGCTACGTTAACTACATAACCTACACAGATTATGGTAGCTCAAAATTTAGCTATATTATCTATGTTGCTAACATTATCTACATAGCTAATGTAGCTTCGGGAGCTTTAGTCTTAGCTTCATTAGCTGAGTTACAGGGTTTTCATGGAGGACAAGCTTCTTTCCTTTAGCAGTCTGTTTACTCTGCTTTAATAAACATTTTGTATTTGGTTTTGAGGGTCAAGTTTTTGACTTTTGGTATCCTGACCTTTGCTTTTACCCAAACCAAGAAGTTTAATCCAATTTTATTTTAAAAGTTATTCTGGTTTTCCGTTCTGAAAGATGTTGCATGTCACTGTAGTGGTCTGCAGTCTGTCGTCAAAGAGTCACTGCAATGGCTTGTGCTGCACACTTTATTAATAATGTGCAACTGTGATTTTACTGCACAATATTGCAATTTGCAATTGCAATATAATAGAACCATTATAACAGACAATGAAATATGAATGGTATCCCGAGTCTACTTTCTTGGTAATTAAAGGAAATGCAGAGAATAATGAAAGTGCTAGAGTGTGTATTTCTCAACTCAAAAGGTACAAATAATATATATTTCCTTTTTTTTTTCAAAATTAAGGTACTTCTACAAGTTTAATAGTGGCACCATTGTAAACTTGAAAAGCTTTCTGCTGGAATTTTTGCAAATCCTTGCACCATTTTTGCAACTGTGTAACTGCCTGACATCACGACTGTGGTTGGAAAAATTGTTCAGCACTGGCATCACACTTCAGGTTGGCACACCATAAGCTTCCATTTAAGGATTTATTTAGCCAAAACAAATGATGTTTTGAGCCAACATGCTCTTCCTTTGGCGTTTTTGCTTCTTTATGATTGCTCAGTTGGGATCTAGCACCCACTCAGGGATTTGCATGTCTTATTTAGATCTCCTACAATCACACTCAAGGTCAAAATGGTAACTACAGTGCATAATCCTAATCCTTATTGCACAATCATAAAACCGTTATTCTAGTGTCAATAATGCTTAAAATCATACTTTTTTTTCTCATATACTGCATAAATCCCCAAGGGGAAATTCAGTGTTTACACTCTATGATTGTACATGCTCCACACATAGTCAAGGAATACACACACACACACAAGCAAGAACTCATGGTCATGCACTAACAGAGAGGGGCCGCACATGAAGGAGTACAATTAGTTTAGGCCTGGCACCTCTCCAGCCACCAGACCAATTTCCACTTTTGGATCTGTGCCAGGATTTGAACCTAACCCCACATGCTGGGCTGTTTCACAGATCCACCACCCAGAGACAGAGCTTAGGAAGGGCATAACCTTTAAAAAAGCCATGCCAGTCACTTTACTGGCCACCATTCTTTACAACCTTGCAGTTGCTTCAACTAAACCACAGCATTAGCAAACGCCTCTTTCTCCGCAAATGACTGTGATTGGTCATCATTCTCCAACTGGGAATAAGGGTATCTGTTTGAAGCTTTGCAAGAATCTGGCTGAAGAGCCTCTTTCCAAAAAAGGCAACAAGAAAAGTTAAAAGTAGCAGCATTAATATGTATAACACATATCTTGGCATTATGCCTGTAGTAAGATAAACTATTTTGTGCTAAAGTGTACGGCCCCAGAAGAACGCTGATAGGCAGCAGATAGAATATTCCATTCTTTAAGGGGCATGGTTGTGTTGAAAAGACTAGCCCATTGTAAGTTGTTCATGATGTAATACAGTTATATTACAAAATATAACTTTGTTCTGGAGGTGTCACTTGAAGAAAAGTCCAGAAAAGCAGCTTTTCTTTTTCCCTTTGCTCTCCTTTGGGAATGTCCATTTCAACTCTCGTAATTTAAAATCTTTGAAATTGTTCTCTCTCTCTCTCTGAGTCTCTCTTTCTCACTCCAAACCCCACATTATTTCCAGTCCAGCCGACAGGAAGACCAGTACACTCAGACTGGGCTTTTTCTCCTGAAAACACTGGGCTGAACTGGAGGAAATCCTGTGTGATATCTATCTCTGATGATGATTGCAGACCCACTCTGGCGTGAGTGAAATGAAACAATGAGAAGGGTTTGGCAACAGCACTGTCAAAAGCAATTAAAAACAGAGACACATACTTACAAACACACTCACTGGGTCTTTCTCTGTCGTATTATCATTAAAGCTGAGTGAGTCATGACCAACAGCTGAGTTTGGATCAAAGATGGGAAGAAATGAGCCAAAAGGATACTGTTTATGGTGATCTTAAATTATTCAACAGTTTTAACAATCAGAATGCAACAGTTCACCCCTAATAAATCCTAAAACCATTAACATTTGTGTCTTTCTTTTCCTTTTAGGTTGTAGTAGCAAAGACCTACATTATTAGTTCAGGGTCATTTTACGGTGGCTGAGGGTCTACTTGGCTTGCTGTAAGCAGTCAAAGCACTCAGCAAAATGAATGGACAGACCTCTCTGAATGCTCCCATCATTACATGCAGTTGCCACCTGGTTGTTTAGGTTTACTGAGCCAGTTGTGGCAATGTGCTACTGCTGCAATCTATGACCACAGCAATCTTTACAGATCATATAGCCACTGTCTGTGTGCTGCTGGACTCACACTGACAACATCAGGGGAAATCAACAGTCACAAGAAAAGGAACGGTGGGGCAAAGAGGGGGAGGGGTTGGCTGCAGACCTAAGCTCTCAGATGCCCCCTCTCGCATGCCACATCTGTCAGGACAGAAACAGACAATAAAGCTTTCAAAATAAAATTGGATTAAACTTTCAATTTTGTGAGGGTAAGAGCAAATAATGGTCCAGATACCAGACGTTAACATTTCAAAACCTGACGTGCAAAATCTAATAACAAAATGTTTTTTTTTAAAGCTGAGTAAACAAGGGGCTTACAGGAAAAAAGCTCTCCCTGTGAAAACATTCTAATGCAACAAATGTAGCTTGCATAGCTACATAACCTACAATAGCTACATAGCTTATATGGCAAAAGCTAAAGTTCATAAAGCAAGTGGATGTCTAGACTAACAAAGCTAATGCTAGCTATATTAGCTATGCAAGCTTTGTTAGCTACACAGCTACGTTAGCTACATAGCTCATATAGCTACATAGAAACAGTAGCTTTAGCTATGTTTTCCTTAAACTACCATTATGTGTGTATTTATGTTTACTACATAGGTTGCAAAACTGTGTTAGCTTCATCTAAGGCTAATGAGGCTGAAGCAAGACCCCTACTGTCATCATGTATCTACTTCTTAAAGGGTCTATACATAATTTACGCCCCCTTACACCTTTAACCTTTTCCTTTGTGTTATTTATGAAATATTGCTTATTCTGTAATGTTTTCACAGACAGTTTGACTGAATGTTTGTTTTAAAAAACAGGAAATACCTCGTGCCAGCAAGTTACAGCTCTGTCATTCTGACAGAGACAGCGTCTCACATCTGTGGTCTTTTAAAGAGGGAGATAATAAGAAAAGAAAGGACCTGGCCTCAAGTGCAATGAAAAAAAGTAGAAAAAGTGTCTTCTTCAGCCTGTAAAAGATTAGTCATATCCAGCATCCTGGCTATTAACGAACAGTATGCTACATAATGAGCATTTCTCTGCATAGAGGAGTTAAAGTATAGTAATATTGTGTAACACAGCAGTCATATAACACTGAAGAGAGTGTAGATCAAGAAGGAAAGTGCATGCATATTGTAAAACTTATGATTAATTACATTAGCTTTATTATAACATTCCTGGAATAAATCAAGATCAACAGCACCATCTACTGGTGCCTTTATACCATGGGAAGATACAACCATCACAATATTCATGATTCAATAATGTAACTTTTAAGAAATAATTCTGCTCCATATCACATGTAAAATATTAATGTTTTTTACTCAGAGGGGGGAAATTTGTCTAAAGCTATGTCTGACCTGAAATTCAGACTTGAAGCTTTGATCAGTTTGTATCAGAGCTGCACAAAAATGCTCAAGAACTACTGAACTACAGCAAGTTTGGCTGTTTTGGTAGAACGTGGTTCAGTTTACAGAGAAGATGAATAGAAATTCACTATTGTGTTTTTAACTGACTGGGAACAGTCAGTCTACACCAGTGGTTCTCAACTGGCGAGCAGGGACCCAAAAGTGGGTCGTGGGGCTGTTTTCAGTGGGTTGTGAATCCAAGCCCAAAAAAATAGGAAACTGTGGGAAGAGTTTGATGTTTGGCATTTGACAAAAATCTATGAATTTTATTTTGCTCTACTCCATTTTGTTGTAATAGCAAGTCAATTTTAATGGTTTTTTTTCACAAGACTGTGACTTTTTTCTCTTCTTTTCTGAGATTACAACACTGATTTTCCTATAGTGATGTGTTGGTTTTGAAAAAAAATCTAAAAAAATCCAAAATGCATCATTTATTGCAGGAAAAAAAAAGAAAAAAAATGGATGCATGTCCTCTGAGGGCTTCTGTAAAATGTGCTTATTTAGTCCCATCTCTGTTCCATGATCTCCTTTATTCCCTCTAAGGTCAAAGCTGCAACATTTTTCTTTAAATGAATTTAAATGGCTGTTTATTTTATTTTATTTTTTTAAATCTGGGTCATGATTTCACATTAATTCGGTGGTAGTGGGTCTTGAGGCGAGTTGAGAACCACTGGTCTAAACAGTTAAATGTTCATGTGGACTGTCTGGGATGGCCTGATCTTGTTATCCCAGTCTGCACATTATTTCTTAAATGTTGAAAGGGTTAATAGTTTTGACACTGAACCTGCAGGACATGCTCAATCAAATGCAGTGGTGCTCTCTTTTCTAATGAACTCTTCTGGTTTTTAGTTTGTTTGGGTCTTAGTGTGAACCATTCCGGGTATTCCATTGCGGTTGCCGTACCTACTAAACGTCTATAATGATACTATCACCCTTCCGGGGTATCCCACCGCAGAAAAATGAACCTGAGCCAAAACCTCCTCTGGCTGGATCCCCTGCCTGCACAGCACAGCGGTCTGAACCTGAAACCACCACATTCTCGTATGTGTGACTCCTAAAACACATAAACCTCCAGAACAGTAGCCAAAACATGCGCCCTGATTTCACGCCTCCAGCTCAGACCACCGTGAAGAGAGTATGTGGTGTGAAATAAACGTGCAATTACAAAAAATAAGCCTTCAAGCTTCGTTGACAGCAGGGCGTGAAGTTAAATAGTTCACAGAAGAAGGTGTGAGAGAAAGAGAGGATACTCCACACCTTCTATTAATAACACCTGTACGCGCACTCAGAGGGGAGAGAGGAGAGTGGGTCCATATTAAAGATTATTGAACAGTTCATTACCTTTGTGTGACAGTCTCAGTCGGGGTACGTTTAACTTGGTCGCTGTGACGGTGCACAGAAGTAGCGCAACCAGAGTCAGGTTGAAAAAAGGTAAAAATCCCTTCATCCTGTCTTCCAGATGGTTTATTAACGCGGATTTCCAATAACAAATGAGAATATTCCAAAGGGAAGTTAAGGGGAAACAATACTGATCACTCTTCACACGACAACATTTGAGTTTTACGCAGCTGCCCTCGTGCGTAAAAGGCTTTCGCCGAGCAGCTGAGCGATCCTCTCCGCGGAGTAACTGCTGCTCCGCTCGGACTGATGAACTGATTCACTGCCTCTGCTCTTCAGGCTGACGCTCCTCCAACTCACCCAACAGCTGCCCAACAGAAGTCTGCTCCACTAAGAGAGAGAGAGAGAGAGAGAGAGAGCGAGCGTGCGCGGAAGAGGGAGAGCGACGAAGCATTCACAGTGAAGAGAGAGAGAGAGAGAGAGAGAGCGCGCGATCGCAGCTGCGCTCCTGGGGAACTGCTCCTCCTTTACGCACGACAAGCTCTCTCCAAGGAGGCGCGCTGTTTAGATGATTCATAACGCTGTTTCAACATCACACAATGACGCTTTGAAAACGTGGAGCAGAGGCTACAGTGCTGCCATAAACTAATCACTTCAACCCCCAGCTGATTCCACGCATTCTCATGCGCACCATGAAATCATTTGAAACACAGAATGTTTACTGTAATTTAAGTTTTTCTTTGAGCAAGTGAAAGTTTTATTTTGCACCTACATCATCAGTACTTAAATCAATACATCTACATCATCAACATCAACACCTGCAACATCAAGGCCTCCCAAAGCAACACAAACATATTTTAATTTATTTATCAATCAATCAATAAAACATTGTTTATATAGCACTTTTCATACAAGACAATGTAGCACAAAGTGCTTTAAAAACAGACAGATGATTAAAGGAAGATGAAAGGAAATTTGACCCAAACCCACTCCACCCACCCACCCCGCAATCCAATCACAGTTTTGGCAAAATGTATCTGAATGAATAAAAGACTCCAAGAACAGGAAACATACCCAGTACACACTGAGGAAACGCCATCTTAAAGGTTTAAAATGAGTAAACACTGGAGGTTAGAATAAAATATAATCAAATTAAATTAAAAGTAGATTGAAATGAAATCAAAATAAACAATAGAAGGGTGCTGTAATGAGAATTAAAACTCTAAAATATAACTCAAAGCCATAAGCTCAAATAGGGAAATAAACACTTAAGAAGAACTTGGGGAAAGATAAAATAGAATAAAATAAAACCTAAATTACTGCAACACATTAAGATGAGTATGTATTATGCTGTACAATTTTTCAAAATAAATTTGGAAGGGAAAAGTCAGAGTTCATGGCTAATCCATGATGTGTACAAATGTGAGGATGCCAGAAAATCAAGAAAGTGAGACAACTTATGGGATGAATGGCATGAATGGCATATTTGTGGCAAAAAAATGGACAGATGTGGTGAAATTTGATTTAAAAGTGGCAAAAATGGGTAGTGGAAGTGACGGCAGTGACTTGCAGATGTCCAGTCATCCCCGTTAATGCAGAATTACACATAATTTACTCTTTTCAGGTCACCTTTAACTACTTTCTTGTAATCCAGCTAATGTTAACAGCTTAAATATTTTCAAAATAAACTGTTCTTTGTTATGCTTTTATTTTGTAATCTGTACTGCTTTAGTCAGATGATACTGTTTTCTAATAAGTCATTTTCCATATCCGTGTGAGCAGGGAGAAGCAAAAGCCTCCAGCAGCTGCTACCTCACAATGAAAGCTCCTATAGTGTACCTGAAAGTACAAAATTGTATGTAATTTATGCATTTGCAAAATTTAATGCATTAATTTCACACATTATAATCCCACAATGATTAACACATTATTATTATTATTATTATTATTATTATTATTATTATTATTATTATATCTGGCCCAACACGGGCCCCGACCTCCAGCGGGGGCCAGGGCAGTGAGTCCCACCACTACTTCCATGTTTATCCCCATCTCCACATTTTTCTCAGCTGTGTCCCCTGTGCATACTTGGCCTTTCTTAACCCTTTCAGTGCTGATGGGACGTGTTCAGGAGTTTAATTAAGTTGCTGGGTGCCTTCTCCACACCCCCTCCTGCGTGCATCTATTCACACGCCAGTCCTCGTGTGAACACAGGGGTCACTGCAGGGTGAAGAGGAGCCATTCAAGGTGTCAGTGTTACTTCAACCCTGAGCCTTTTGGGAACACTTGTTTGCACCATGAAAGACTCTGTCATACATGTTTCATAGACTGAGAGCATGCAGGGAGAGAGAGGGGGGTGCTGAAGTGCTGGCAGGAATGTTGGGTGCTTCACATGTCAGTGTGTCTTGTTGAGGGTTTGTTTGTACCAGGGAAGGGTTCAAGCTCTGGTTTGATGAGGGAAGAGTCTGTAGTGTGCTTACAATAGTATGGATTTTATGGGTCCTTTTTCCTTTCACTGTATCTCAAAGCATAACCTTTACTTAAGAGGAAATTTCTATCATGATTGTTATCTATAAAAACAAATTGTTCATAAACAACGATATCAAATGTCTTGAAAACTGATGCTTTGACGCAGCCAACAAATTTGAACTCCTAACTTGTCAAATTTTACTGTGCCTCTAATAGTGAGAATAAAGTTCCTGTCTGTCATTAGTATCAATAAAAATGCACTTTTTAGATATGCAACAAAGTTCATTACATTCTTAAAGCAACAATATGTGACTTTTCATCTTTAAATAGTAGTTTTTAAGTCTAACAAACTGGACCATGACTTTAAACTGGGAGAGATGGTGTCCTTCCCATTTCCACAGAGCTCCCTGGTTGCCTGCTTTAGGCACTATGTGACTTGGTAGAAGGCTTAGGTTTTTTTGTTTAGACTTTAGCCTTCAGCCTAAAGGAAGCCAGCCTACCCATTAAGCTAAAAAGAGAAATGTGACCTGGCAAGGCACAAGACAAAAAGCAAAACGCTCATGGCAGAGTGTATATTCTTGCAAAAATTTTTCCTAAATGTTTGCAGTGCACTGTTAAGCTGTGCCATTACCAGAGCCATTGTTGTCCCATGTTCAGATGCTTTGCAGAAAGTCGTTTATCTCTAGTTGTGGCTTGGATTTGCATACAGATCAATAAATTTAAGCATCAATCTAAGCCTAAAAGTCTTTCTTTTTTTTTTCTTGTTGATCTCTAACTTAGCTTTCCAAGTTAGGATTCCATTCCTCCAAACCTACCTCAAGCAGCAAGTGACAAATTGCTCTCTCCAGTGTAGCCATTAATTTGTGCTCATCCAGACATCACCCATAGTTGAATACATGTGCACAAACTCTACTTGCACACAGTTTGTAGACAACAGACTGTAGACAGCAATCATTCAGCTGCAGAATCAGTGGGAACTGGCATTGGTGTAGCGTCAGTCTCTTGGAAGCAGGATCTTTGACAATGCCCAAACAAAGCTGACGATATATGTGCTCACACTATAAGTGTTAAATCAGGAAGGCTTAATGTTGTTTCAGTGTCCTTTAAAACTCCAACAGATTAAAGTTAGAGTTAGTTCTTTGTGTTTTCCAGTTTTAAAAATTCTGTTAATTTGTCAAATCCCTACAAATTTAGATCACTTACAAATGCAAGCTAACTAGCAGCTAAACCACAACAAATACAGCCTGTAAGCTGAAGTTCCACTGCTATCCTCTATGGATATTTCCCTTATTTATATCTGCAGTGATACTTAAAAGAAGCCTGCCTGCTTCGGCCATGGTGCTTTCAAACACTGTCTGCTCTAACCGTGCAGGAGTATGCAGTCAGCTGACCAAAATTTAAAATGTGCCAGAAATTCATCTGACCTGGTCAGGAGCAGCTGATCGGCCCATGATCAGCCCTCGTGCCTCCGGTATGCTCCATGGCAAAGGGCGCACAATTCTGCATTTATTCAGCCCAACTTCAGAATCAATCGACTCAAAAATGTGATCAAAGAAAGCCTTGAGTTTTTACAGTGAGTGCCTGCCATATAATTCAAGTAACATGTGGTATGTTACATAGCAGTACAAGAGGACAGCTCTTTAGATACATCAGCACTGACTGAATTCCAAAGTCAGAGTGAAGAAAGTTGTGTTATACCAAACAGATTACACCACAGGTGTCCAAACTTTTTTCACCGAGGGCCAGAAGCTGAAAAAACATAAGGAGCCACTTTGATATGTCCCGCCTTAAGTACATTAAATGTAGTAAAACTAGCCCATTGTAGAATAATATATGCTTAATAACTTAATATGTTTAAGGAATAAAAAGCCTAAATCACTGCTTTCTAGTGATGGCTGAAAAGGCAAAAAGCCAATTATTGTTAAGAATTTTGAGTTGACCTATCAGATTTTATTAGGTTTAGGTTGGGGATCACTAAAAATAATATTATTCCATATTAGTAGTCCTCAGATAATTTCCTCAGAGACTCTTGGTGACTGAAATATTTTAATCTCTTATCTCATGTCTCCTTAGTCTACTAAAAAAATAATAGTAGCACATGATCTAACAGTCACCAGTGATATTCATTGAGAAAGTCATCAAAACTGTTTTGTAATGACTGAGGACAAATGAAACCACGGTTTGCCTCCAACTCGTTCCAGTGGTATTGGGCTTCTTTAAATTGAGTTCATGTTTCCAGTAAACACCGATGCCTACTGATGAAATAAAGATGTTGCTGCTTGTTCTTGCCCTCTGGCACATGTTTTTTGTATCTTTTAGACGACAAACATGTTTGTAAGGGTTTTCCATCTGCCATTCTTTAGGTTCATTGTCTGCTATCACGGAAACTCTGAAATCTGATCTGTTTTTCATCTGTCGTGCCATAAAGCAGATATAGTGTCCCTGAAATAAGGAGCTATCCTCTGTTTCACATTATCTTTTACATGATGACAGAGCATTTAAATTGTTACTATAATCCCTGAAAATTCAGTTCATTCATTTAAAAACAAAACACTGCTTACTACTGCAGCCTTCAGGTCAGACTGGCATCTCATAACAAATGCTGTGTGTATTATATTTGTTGTGTTGATGTAGAATGCATACAAGAAACCAATTGTTTCAAAAAGTAGGAATTGAAAAACTTGTTGATACTGTAAATTTTTGCCCCGATACAAAATAAAGGATCGTTATCCAAAATCTTGAGCATCCGAGTGGCTGGCAAGACAAAGATTGGATCACAGATCATTTTATCAGAATTCATACAAACAAATCTCTGAAAATCAAAGTGATTCTATAGATAAAGTCATGACTTTAAAAAGTTCTATTACAGGGGTTTAGACCCACAGATTTACCCACCTATGACTGAAGTCCTTCTGAAGAAGTGAAGTGCTCTCAGCTGTGAGTGGCTCCTGATTGGACAACACTCGTCCAGATTTCATATCGATTTAAAAGACAAACGGGCGTGGGAATGTATCCAAAAAAGACCGCAGGCAGCCTGAGTGTTAAATGGCTGATTCAATTTTCATAATGTCCTGTCAGGATAAGGGTAGAGGGATACAACTAAGGACAAAAAGTTTCTTAAAATTACTCTAGAGAACAAATGAAAGAAAGAGGGGGAAACAGAACAAAATGGTAACAAGTTAAAAACAAAAGCCCTGTTTTTCTCACAGCACTGAGCTAAAGAGAAACTAAACCACTGCTGCAATGCAGGCTAAGAAGGCTGGGAAAAAAACAGCGGCAACAAACCTCCATTAACAAATGCAGAACTGCATATACTACTTAAAGAGAATGCTTGAGGAGGTAGTTACATTCATTAACTACACAAGAGATTCAGTTAAATTCATACAACTTTATAAAACCCTCTAGTGGCAATTTGTGGAGTGTACATAAAAGCATGATTATAGCACAAGACAGCAACAATATGTTTGAGATGCTCTCGCTATCTCTGATGATGACGAGTCAGCAGTCCTGCAACCCAAGAGTAAATATCAGCCTACAACACCTGACCCCAATCAAGGCCAATCAGCCACACACACCTGGCACTGCACTGATAAGTTTATACTACAATATTCAAAGGCCGGTAGAGATGAGAGAAATCGAAAAAAAATCAGGATGGATTCATCATTTCAAGGATGCCGTTTGGACATAAAGTGCCTGTAAAAAGTATTGAGGATATTTTACTCTTTCATTATTTTTTTTAAATCAATCTTGGTCAGTATAATTTGCCTTTTTTTTTTTTTTTTTTACAAAAACATTACAAAAACATCTCCTTAATGCCAAGGTAAAAACCGATTTCTACAAAGTTATATCAATTAAACAAAAGATTAAAGATTCACCACCTTTAGATTGACTCATAATTCAACAGAGGTCCAGCCAGTTGGTGCTAGTAGTCTCAACATTAGTGAAATGGGGCTCACCTGAGTGCGGTGAATTTGTCTTAAATTATTGTTGTATTAAAACACCTGTGTCTGGCAGATCCCATCAGTGGTAAATTAGTATGCCTGGCCACCATTACACCACGAAGACAAAAGAACACTCAAATCAACTCAGAGAAAAGATGATTGAAAAGTAGAAGTCAGTGGATTGATACAGAAACATTTCCAAGGCACAGAACATCCCCCAGAGTTCAGTTAAATCCATCATCAAGAAATGGAAGGAACATGGCACGTATCTAAATCTGCCTTAATCAGGCTTTCCTTACAAACTGAGTGACTACAAGAAGGAGAGACGTGAGAGAGGTCACCAGGACACCTATGACTATTCTGAAGGAGGTCCAAGCTTCAGCAGCTGAAGCTCCCATAAAGCTTTATGTGAGAGTGGCTAAGAGAAAGCCACTCTTGAACAAAACTCATATTACCATCATCACAAACACACCACACCCACTATGAAGCACAGAGGTGGCAGCATCATGCTAAAAGACAGTGAATGAAGCTTAGCCTAAGTTAAAGCAGAAGGGCTGCACAGTTTCATGCATCCTTTTATTGATTAAACATCATTTATTTATGTCACTCCCTCTCTCCTGCTTACTCTGTCTTCTGCTTTGGTGATCTGCTGGTTATGGGAGTTTACTCACTAAAGTTCTAAAGCAATCCTATTTTGCCATGACCTTTCTTGGCCAATCACTTCTGCTGCTGTCAAATTTTAAAACTGGGTATTCTCTCCTCCACAGCCAATGTGTCATTTTATTGCTGCAACCCTCCTCCACCCCAGCCACCTCCATCCCATCTCATCCGTGTCCCCTCATCGTCACATTCTACATCCAATTAACACCATCAGTGTCCAGACTCTACCACACCAGTAGCTACCAGGAGTGCAAAATGCACGAGTTATTAAAAACATGGTCTTAAAAGAGCAGCACAGCTGCACACAAACTGCATGTCGTGAAACTTCTGGAACACAATGGGAATCATGATGCAGAAGTTTCAGTTTTAACCTTTCCCCCCCTGAGAGACCCCCAAAACACACTACATCCCACATACTGGCGCAACATCTATTCTTGATTTTACATTAATTTATATAAACCTCAGCTGTTTCCCTGTCCTCTTGTTCTGTCCTGCTGGCTGGTAGTGATCTTTGAGAATAGATGCATTTCAACCACAGCATGAAAGAGCAAAATGAGGAGCTGCACTGATTAAACCAAATGAATTCCCTTTGCAGTATTTGACTTCTTCTGCCTTGAACTTAATACCGTAATGTCATAACAAATCACAGACAACACTCATGTAGGTTTCAAACTTTCTGCTCACTCTCAGAAAACCAAAAAGAATCTCTTTGTGTCTGAACAGTGTAATTCAGTCTGTCAGAAACACCATACTTCTCTGAATTCCCTCTGTTTGAGGATCGTGGTCTATTGTCTGATTGAATTGTTCTGTCCGACTGAAGGACCTTCTCTGCGCCTCACAAAATCCTCCTGGGACTGAATTATGTTCTTCAAACTGTCAGTGGAGATGAAACGTAAGACCACTTACAAACATCTTGACATTGCGTCACTTTGACAAATCAGAGCGGCGCTCCTTGAGCGCTGATTGGAAATGGCAGGGCAGAAGTTCATGAATTCACAATGTGGGAGGTAAAGGGCAGGAACAGCGGATGGAGAACAATTTTCAAGAGCAAGACAAGGAGACAGCTGGAGTGTTTGTGTGTGTGCCTGAGGGTTCATAAATGTTTCATCTTCCTCAGCAATAAAAGCAAAGACCCTGATAAAAGATATGGAAAGGACAAAGTGTTTCAGAAAAGGCAAAACAGTTTTATAGAAACAGATGAAAACAATCAACACTTATATCTTAGCTATATCACAAGAATGGTTGAATTCCTCTGTAGCCATCAATGATGGTCAAATGATGCAGGAACAGTCTTACTTTATAGCTGAGTGGTCAGGGTTAATTGTCAGTGGGGGTCTGGACTACTGAATGACAAATATGTCACAATAAACAAAGATATGTACCCTAAATCACAGTTCTGACTAGTTTGCACTCAAAACTGTTAAATATGCATGCATGATCAGTCATCTAATCTTCAAATATCCAGTGTTGGCACAAATCTTCAGTCATATAGAAAGATGACGGGCTCTAAAGTCACATCAATGATAATAAGTACAAAGTCCAGTTACACAGTCAGGGTGCATGTAGCTGTTATGTGGCCTTTCTTACTTGCACCAACTTTGAGTTTTTTTTGTTTTTTGTTTTTTTTTTTCTCAAAATCTCTGCTTAACCATCTGAGACTGATGTTGTTGTATAGTAAGAAGAGACAAAAGTTTTTTTTAATTAACTTTTAAACCATAAATCATAGACAGTTACTTTTTTCCCCTCTAGAAGAAGGCTGTTTTGCTGCTGTAATGACATAATCTATGCCTTTCTAGCCCTGATGGAGGCTTTTCTAGCAACCAACACTGAACGTCTTTCTATCAATGTCTTAATAGAACATTTTTTTATCGTTTTCTGCTGCTAGCTGCTAATGGTAGCCCCCATTTTTTTATCCCACAATGTATTGTGACATGATTTGACACGCTGCTGACATCCTGTGTCAAAATGTCTTTACACTTAGATTACGCTGGAGATGGCCTGAGTAGCTCATTATAGAGACAGAGAGCCTGTGATGTGTCCCTCTGTATCACTGCAGACAGGAACTGCTCTAAATAATGGCACAAATAGAGCTAACACAAAGAAATGCACAGACTTTTTGGTGAATATATCAGTATTTTAGGATTTTTTTGTTACAGAATGTTACAAAGTTATTTAGCAGAATTATGATTTTTTTTTTCACTTTTCGGTCCTGAAATGGGAGAACAATCATGGGAAAAAGGAAGTCTAATGTCCTATCAGCACAGGTTTGATAAAACCTAGGAACCTCTGGTCATTTTTATTCTGGTCATTATTTTAATCCTGTGTGGGTCGACCATGTCTGCAATTTGCATTAAAAAAAATCCACGGTAAATTAACAATCATATTAGTTGGCATAGATGGACATAGGTCCACAGGTAATATCTATCCTGTGCAAATGGGCATCTCTCTTATTTAGGGTGATGATATTTCTTTAAAGGTCTGTGCAGCCTTTCCTGCATTTTTTTTTTGTATTAAAATAATAACAGAAGGCACGTAAGATATTATTAACAAGGTTTTGACACAGGTTATAAATAGTCATTCTCTTTCAGTTAATTTCAGCTTTGTTATAAAGATGATTTTATTTAACTTTTTTATTTAAACTGTTGTCCAAATGTGTTTGCATGAACTGCTGCTCACTTCATACCCACAGCTCCTCTGCTCTGCTTCCTACAGTTTCTCTTTGCAAGTGCCTGATCTTATACCAGGATTAAATAGCTGTACATTTAATGCATAGCACAATATTATACATAAATATATATTTGGGAGGAGAATTGATACATTTTTATTGATAGCTACACCATTATCGATTCTCCTTATCGACTCAATTCCTTATCGATTCCTTCCTGTGATCTTCTTGTTGGAAACCTATAGTCCTATAGCTTTTCCCTGTTAACAACTTATTGTTAACTGTGTGTCACATGAAAATCTTAAGTGCAGATACGCTAAGATTTTTAGCCTCCCAGAAATAGCGCTGGCATGGGTTAATTTTTTCTTCAAATAACTCCTTTTTACCCACGTCGATGAAATCGGCAGGGGGTTACGTAAAGGGTTTCGTATCTTTGTTCGTTTGTTCGTTTGTTTGTTTGTATGTGTACAAGATAACTCGAGAACGGAAAGTCGGATCTTCACCAAACTTTCAGGGAATATTGGGATAGTGACAGGGAAGAATCGATTAGATTTTGGTGATGATCCGCGCACCCGTTCGTTTTTCTCGGACTTCGAATTTTGAACACCATAGTAATCAATGAGAGCGTGAGTTCCTCGGTGGCGCTGCTAAGGCGTGGGTCTGCCGCCTCAGACGGCCATTCTAGTTCATGTATGCATGCAGACTCGCTCGCAGTGCCGCTATTGTGTGACAGAGACACACACTCACTCACCAACGCACACACATTAACACAAACACTCATCTGTGTGTCGTGTCCAACACTGTTAAAGCTCATATGAGAGAAAAGACCACAAACGATACAATAATCTATTTCTTTAAATTACAACATGTTATTGACTTAAAGATTTATTTTGAGTGTTTAAAATATGGATGTCCTTAAAGAGGAAGAGAAATAGCTTGATTTTACTGATGCAGCTCTTTATTTTTCCGTCCATTGTAAACAGTGCTTAAAGTACTTTTAAAAGAATCTAAATGCTTTTATTATATATAATTAAGCTTAATATTAAAAATATTTATTGTAATTGTAGCGATGAGTGCATAGTGTAGTAAATTCAAGATTTTGTAGACTGTTAAAATGAAAGGTTTGATTTGAAGAGCATTAAAATGTACAGTTTGAGTCAAAGTTATACAAAACATACTCTTTGGAAGCATTAATAGCCTATTCAATACTTAATTCAAACACTTTTGAATGGACCTGAATGTGTTGCAATTATGACTTTCAGCTGTATAAAGGACATATTATCCACCCATGTATTTTTTTTTCCCCAAATTAAAAAAAGTGTAAAATCTCATCTCATGTCTCGTGGGCCCAAATCTTGTCTTGTCTTGTTCAGTCTCTGATAGCAGCACGTGACTGATATGTACACCCCTACCCGGGGAGCAAGGCCCCCATAAGGGAGGATAAAGGGGAGGGCTTTGAGTCCCAGTCAAATGGTCCTTGTTCATTATAAAACAAGGCAGTGATAACCGTATTTTATTTTTAACCTGTATAATAACCACTCTTATAAAAGCAACACAATTTAATTTGATTCATTTATGCTGTAGTAAATGTTGCCTTTCTTTGAGATGCAAACCACTTTACTGACAACAAAATTCACTTTTAAAGGTATTGTTAATAATGTGGATGGGAAAATGACCAAACCAAACCATTTGGGTGACAGAAAATAAAGTTCAGAGAAAAAATGAGTAATTGCACAGTGATACAAAATTAGCAAAATATTTACAAAAATGGTGTTTTGAGGGGCAAAAAATGCCTAAGAATTTTAAAAGTGAAAAAAATAGATGGCAAACAAGTGAGAATGGGTTAAAAGTGGAAAGAACTGCTTACGAAGGCCAAAAAACATTGAAAATGGGTTGAAAATGTCTAAAGATAACACAAACTGGTTAAAAGCTGCAACAGTTGGCTAAAAAGGCCATAGAAATAAAAAAAATATGTAAAAATTTTCAGAAAAACAAAAAATGTGTAAAAGTGGAAAAACATAGCCAAAATGGACAGAACAGGTGGTATAACAGGGTTAAAAGTGTCGCAATCAATTTTAACATCATAAGCCAATGAGACCATGACACACTTTCAGCCCCAAAGAAAGAGACCTGTTAGCCAGGATGATAGCATCAGTGCTACTTTTCCAACACACATGCAGTGAATTCATCAGTAAATCCCTATTAGGGGGGTCCCATTCACTGTTTTTTTAGGGGTCCAGGCCATTCTTTATTCAGGCCTGCTGGAAAGAGTAAAAATGTCTGATTTGGTTGGTAAAGATTTCATAATAAAGTAATTTTAGGTGTTAAGTTCAATTCAAAGATAGAGTTTGAATTAATAAAATGAAATAGCTGTCTCTTGTAATGTATTCTTATATTTCTATGATGTTTACTTCAACTGGTTTTTTGGGGTCTTGTCCCTAACAAGGAAAAAAACCCTAACATTTAAACTAATATAAACTATATTAATCTAAACTCAGCTTTAAAACCTAATGGGCTCTATGCACGGCAGGGGGGTGGCGTATTTCTGGTGGAAAAAAAGACCGGTTCTCAGCTTCCGCCTAACGATACGTGCTAAACGGAATCTAAACCCTCCTATACTGCCTTAATTTGTCCATTTCGTTGTTGTTTTTTTTTGTTTCGATTGTTGTTTGTGTTAACTCTACCATCATCGCTTGGCATCCAAACATGCTAAAATGATGTTTCAAAAAAAGGCTAAAAGCACCTCTGGACATCGTTGCTGCGTGCTATAATGTTCATCTTCAGCTAAATTTAACTCGTCATTGACAGTCAGCTCAGGTAAATGAAAATGAAATCCAAACCGATTAAAAAAATTCCAAACTACCAAAACTTGGTTAGGTAGCCTGGAGGTGATAGAATATACTCAATGTACAGAATATTTTAGTGCTGGAAACATGCAGGGGTGCACTCTGAGCCTCTGATCTTTACTGCAGATCATTCCTAACTCTCTCTGCCAACTTTCTCTATCAGCTTCCTCTTAATAAAGATGTGAAAACACTGGGGCGCACAGATGATCAAGTGGTTTGGGGCGCGCCCCGTGTACGCGGGCAGCCCAGGTTTGAATCCAGCTTGTGGCCCTTTGCTGCATGTCTCTACCCACTCTCCTATCCCTGTTTCCAAGTCTATCCACTGTCCTCTTCTATCTAATGAAGGCTCAAAAAATAAAACTTAAAAAAAAGTAAAAACACAAACATAAGAGAAACAGCAAATACATTTGTGTTTAAAATCATGTTTAAAAGAATTTGACTTGGGGTTTAAAAAAAAAAGGAAAGAAAAGAAAAAAGAAAAGACAAAAGAAAAGAAGAAAAAAAAGGACAAAGGAAGGAAGCTGTAACGAAAAAAAATACACGTGTTACCAGACCTTCTTATACAGTGTTTGTGTGTGTTATAAATGTGGTCAAGGTATTGTGTATGAAGCATAGACCAAAGAGACACATTATCTGGGCATCATTTACTGATGTATTCAAATTTGAATTTGAATTTGAATTTGAATACATCAGTAAATTAACCCTCAAGATATCTATTTTCAAAGATCAATTCTACTGGTACCGTCTGATCGCTCTGCCTCTCTCTCGCTCACTGACACATTCAGTCTTTCTGTAGAGAATCTCTCTCATCGTGTCTGCCCCGTAAGTCCTCTCATTGTTGTGCTACCTCTCCTGTCCAATGTCGACTTGACAGGACAGGTAGGAGACTTGTTTAGTTTTGTAATTTATGATAAAACCGTGGAGTTCCTGTGCTGGTGCCCCTTTCACAGTTTTCACCCATGCTCCTCAAACATCCCGAGTACGCCACTGCTCCACACTTTCTCTTTTCCATCTTTCTGTTACCCTGTTTCCTTTTTTTAACATTGTTCCTTTCCATCATCTTTTTTTTTTTTTTTTTGTCTTGCCGGCTCTCTCTGACTTACATAACTCATCCAGCAGGAGACAGTTCTCATGTTGCAACAGAGCAGCCCTGAGTATGCAAATGAAAGCAGAATTAAAAGATGCAACATCATCATAAATCGGGCTAAAACACTTTTTTTTTTGGCTATAAAAACTGCTTTAATATGGAATCTTGCTCTCCCAAGGAGGCTACTCCCTCTGGATAAAAGGTGCTAGAAGCAACTGCTCTGAATGTTGGCATCTATGGATCTGGCACATAAGTCCTCCCAGTACACTGAGGTCCAAGTATTATAAGTCTAACTCAACTTAAGCAGGCATTGTTTGTGCTTTAACCTACAAAATTCACTTGATGTACACCACTTTTTAGACAGGAAGACAACAATGAGTGATGGTGGCTCGGACTTTAAATGACACGCCTCGGCAGAGTTTGAATCAGAAGAACCGTGGTAGGAATGTGCTGGCTATCTTTAAACACCGTGGGCCTTAAAAATTCTTCACTTATGTGCAACTTTAAGCCTCTCATCTCCTCCAGGAATAAAGTTATGACTTCTTGTCCTTTTTCCTCTGCTTGGAAGGTTGAAGAGAGAATTATTACAGCTGTGTTTGTGGAGGGATTTCTTAAATTTTATGACCCATCCCTGACAGCGTATAAAGTCCTTGAAAGCCAAGTCCTCCATGGAGGACAGTGATGGAGGTCTTTGGTCTGTAGGGTGTGTAATCTTACCTTTGCACATGTGGACTTTGACATAAAATCTAGTAGAATCATTTTTGGCCTGTTGGCTTTAATCATTCATCACGTCTAAATAGCTGTCTGCCTGCTGGTTGGCTGAAAGACGAGCATTATTTCATCATGTTTGCTATGATTTAGGCTGAAGCTCGTTTAAAAGATAATAAAGTGGAACAGAGGCAAATTATGTGTAGAATTACTGTCATTATTGGTTTCATATCATTCATGGCAATACAACCAAAAACACCAACAAATAAATGAGCGATGAAATAACAACGGCGAGTCCAAGACAGACTGTTGTGTCTGTTGTGAAGTTTGTGGCCAAACATGCAGAGCTGCGTGGAAACTGGGTCAGTGCTTTTCCCTGCTCACCGAGGCAGCAGCTGTTTGAAAAGTTTTTTCTCAATTGATTTTTTTTTTTTCAATTGATGGAAGCATTTGCTTCAAGTCCGGGGCACTTTATATTTTATAAACCACTTCTTATGCGTAGCTGGCATGCTTCTTGTTCTAGGTCACCTGGAAGGAGGGAAAAACATCTGTCAGCAACTCTAAAGGGGTTTGAGGGGTTTTGGATTGGATTTTACAGTAAACACCATATATGGATTCATAAATCTGTAATCCTTGAAATTATTTTTGATTGTAAAAAGTGTTTTTTTAAAGTTATAATATCAAGCTTTCAGAGTTGATGATCCATCAGTGCATCACTTCCCCCTCCCCCACTACTCCATCAGTGTTCTGAGCAGCCATTTGTAGGGCTTGTTGAGTTTTGTGTTCTGATCCACATATATTATTAATAAAACATTTCTTTTAGTATGCACTTTTAGAGGTGTGTGTATGTACACGTTTTATTTTGAAAGGAATATTACTTCCTGTAATAATGTTTTTGTGACACGCTTTGTGTATTGAGTAGTAAACTTACGCTGACTGCAGCTGTCATTGAAGATATGATGTTCCCAGACTTTGATAGATGTAAAGAATAAGATACATGTGAAGATACAGAGTGTCGTCCTTGCTGACATGGTTAATGAAGCGGCCTACACAACAGGGCTAAGCTCCAAAGTTGATTTGGTTGGAGACAATGTTATTGACATAAATTTGTTAAGGGATTTTGTCCTGAGCACTAATCCTTTCAATAGAGTGCAAGTATATTGTTTTACTTCATGTAGAGGTTTGCATGGGCAACAAAAACACTCCATATTTGGTGTCTATTGATGGCACTCCTCATGAACATGCAATTGATAAAACAAATAAAAAGAAAGATAAATTGCACAGGAGCATTTAAATTAAGGTAGTGAAGGCAGACAAGTTCGAAAAACTAGAATTAGAAACCAGGAAGTGGTGCAGTAAAAATATGCATGTGCATATGTTAACATTAAGACTTTGATGCATGTAGCCTGCAGGACATGCATGAGACATTTTCATCTGGTGTTGTCTGGTACCACTCTGCAAGGGGACACACACTACTGCAAATCCACAAAGCATGCAGGACTCTCCTCAGACCTCTATGTGCCCCAAGTCTCAATTTAACCTCATTAAGTCTGACCTAAACAGTCAACTCCCACACTCATTCACAAACACACACACACAAGTACACAGGAGTCCTGCCTGTGCTGATTAAGATGTGACCCCGCCACTGACCACCGGACACTAAACGCTCCCAGACCAGGAGAAAGCACAGCCCACGTACTGGACCGACCACATAGGGACTTCCATTATGCAGCAGAAAGAAAGAGCGTAAGCTCTGGAACTGCATAAGGAAGTCATATAAAGCTTCTTAATCTTCTCTAAGTCAGTAGTTTCACTTCCTTAGAGCAGAATGTGTTTTAAACCTTTGATTCTTTTTTATCAAATGGTGTTAAATGTGGTGAGAAAGCCATTAAAAACAAAGATTTAGTAGATTCAATGTGAACACTTGAATTGCATTGCTTTCCACCTTTATTTCTGGATAACCAAAGTGTGAGTTGAATCATTTCACCATCACGAGTTTCCATTATGTGAAAATTATAATTGCTGCAGGTCTAGTGTTGTTCAATATCTGTGTAAAAGATGTTTAAACAGTTTACAGCAGCTGTTAAACACCACTACAAAGACAAAAGATCATTTAAAACATCAGACTTTGTGCCGAATCTTGTAATAAAACTGCTCAATTATTTGCATACCCTGATAATTAGATGTGTTCTCTCCTGGATTACTGGAAACAATCTAACAGCAGATGTTTGAATTCTTTGAACGTGTTTTTCAGCTTTTGTGGTGTTTCACCGCCGAACTCAAAAAAAAAACCTGAACTTCCTCTCACCTTCTTTTGTCTTAAAATTTATAATTTACCGCAGGGTTTCCCAGAAATAGGGTGACGGTATTTTCAAACTGCCATATGGGAAACTTTGATTTCACAACAAATCCCCATGAACATACTTACAAAAATAATGGGACATTGTTTTAAATGCAAATGAAAAATAGAATATGCTTTCTGAATTCTTTTCAACCTTTCTTCAGTTGAATACAGGAAAATGGCAAAATATACAATGTTCCAATTGATAAATTCTTTTTTAATCTACACACATTCTGAATTTGATGCATGCCAAATATTAAAATAAAGTTGGTGCACAAGCGAGAGAGGACTGGGAAAGTTGTGAAAACATCTAGAACATTCCACAGGTGAGTAGGTTAACTGGTAACAGGTGATCGCACCATGATTGGTTTAATTTCTTAAAAGAGCAGTAATTCACAACCACTGATGGTGCATGTTTGTCTATTTTATGAAATCTGTATTATGAAAATAGAAATTTACAGATTTAATAATCTAGAGTCCACCTTGGGTGCCTTAGGCAGTACAGCATTAAAAACAGGTATCATTCTGTGATCGATATTACAACAAGGGCTTAGGAAAACTTCAGAAAACCATTGTCAGTTAACAAAGTACATTTCTGCTTCTAAAAATATAAGTGAAGACTATGCAAAAGCAAATTGATTTCAATCAAAATCAGGCAAAATCAGTTGATTTCTTAGGGCCTGAGCTCTTCTGAGATGGACTGACCTAAAGTTGAAGAGTGTGCTGTTGAAATAATGTCCTCTGGGCATAAGACAAACAGACCATCCGGATTGTTTTTAAATCAAAAGCCAACGTCAATGATTGTGTTTACATGGACTTGAATGTCCCGGTTTCTGTTTGTGCATGTGTACATTTTCAGAAACCATGTTGTTGCAATCACATGTCTGTTGGGGGTCAGGGAGTGGGGAACAGCCATAAGAGATGGAGGGAAATGGGGGAAAATTTGAACTTAACAGTTCTTAATTGATCTCTACACTGCAACTATGATCAGAAAATTTCTGAGTACAATTCCTGCTCTTTACAAAAAAGTGATTTTTCCTTCAGCTAAAATGATTTTCCCTGCATCCAGGCATTCAATATCACCAATAACTCAGTCCTGCAGACCTCCTAGCGTCTAGCAACGTCTAGCCAGAAGAAGGGGGACAACGGTCTTGAGGATTCTAGTACTGAACTAAGAGTCTAGTTGACTCCCTCTCACATTAAACATCCTTATGTTGTCACAAATGTGCTTTTAACTGATATTCTGATGGTTAACAACAATAACCTTGTGGGGTAATCAAACAAGCCTGTTCAATGAACCAGCTCTTTTATGTTCGATAGCTATCTCCTATTTGATTGCCAGTCTCCTTTCCTCCATCCTTTGTCGTTGTTTAATCCACATTTAAAAAGTCAAACTGGGACCAAAGGAAGAGTGGTTTGGAAGCCAAAGAACCAGGTCTACTGAGCAGAGCCTAATGGTCTGGATCCCTTAAAAGACACATATATCCTGTCATAACAAACAAGACTAGAGCTTGCTGACACGGTCATCAGCAGAGGAGACACGGGTAAGATCATAATTTAATGTGCTAAAACGTGACCAATCTGCACAGAGCTAAAATGGACCACTAAGAGGCTTGTCCAGGCTTTAGACAGAGGCTTTCTTTATTCCAACCTGCTGCCATTTCCCTGCGACTTTTTATAAAAACTTTTTACTTTTCTGTCTGAATATTTCACCACTTTTGGGATTCTTAAGAATTAAGAATGTTAATATTTTTATACTTTGAATGCTTGACGTAGTCATGAACAACTCAAAAGATGGCCTTTGTGTTAGTGTTTCTCTATGCCTAAATCTTTAATTGCCCCACAAGGAAAGTTCTCTGCTACTGCTTAACATCATCTGCAAACAACCTGTCCTGGTTTTGAAAAATCTGGTTCTGCTACCTCGAGAACTCCAAAGGATTAAAAGGGATACAGTCCCATGTATATTTCATATTCCATTTTCTAACATCTGCATGGTTTTGACTTTGACTAAACTTCTCATTAAACCTTATATACTTTGAAATGTTGGATATGTGGTGAAGAGACAGCTGGTCTGCTCTGTCCAGAGATAGTGGCTGATAATCAGCTATTAGTAAACTGCAAGCGTAGTGTACTGTGGAGAGAGAATGACCGCTCATACTAACGGTTACCAAAAGTTATTCTCTGTGAGCCAAAGAAGGATAGGCAGCACTCAGTAAGCATTCTGCTTAGTCTGTCCCAGGCCTAAAATATGATAGCCATAACCATATCAAAGTATAAGCTTGATCTCTTTGAGCTACCTGCATTTCCACATTATATTTTGTCCTGAAGGTATTCCTGGGACAGTGAGTTAGTGAATTAAGTCACTTTCAGGAATGCTGAGCTCTTTCTTTGAGTCTCAGCTAAACTTTCTTAGTGAATAATAAAAATTACTATTGCCTCATCTTTGTAAGAATTTAAAACATCAATCATGCAAGTCTTTTAATTTAGATCTTTAGAAAAAGGTGATGTAGCACAGGGGTAAATATGATTCTGTCCCAACTTTTTTGGAACATGTTGCAGGCATCAAATGTGGAAAGTTTAAATGTCTAAAAAAAAAAAAAAAAAACAACAGTATACCAGTTTCAACATCAAGTATTTCATCTTTATGCTTGTGCTTTGGAAGGATTTTCAAATCATTCTTTTCTGTTTTCAAATTTTATACAGTGTCCCAACTTTTTTGGATTTGGGTTTCTTTGAGGTCATGACACAACTGAATTTCTGGATTTTTCAAAATGAATGACCACACACTTTTACACCCACTCTTATGTTGAAACCCATCAGAGCAGCCTCCCCTGTCCTCACCCTCCTCCCCTCATCTAAATCATCCCCCTCTCCCTCCTCTCTTCTCCCCAGCAGTGATCCCTCCCTCATATGGTCTTTACTTAAATGGATAAAACAGGCTCCAGCGTCTACATTATCAGCAGAAATGCCAACATAAATTCCCTGAATAGCTTGTTGGGATAAATTTTCCTGTAACTAACATCCCAATGCACACAAGATTTTCAAACTCAGTTCCCTGAGTGCGTTTTAGGGAAACATGTATAGTAAATGACAGTAATTGATAGCAGATATACTGTAAGAACGGGATTTTCCACAGCACATTCATGAAGTTTTAGTTTAGAGTTTTACTGCTTTATTTTATTATGTTTAAATTTCTTGGCATTCATTTTCTAGGGGATTTTTTGCATCATTGTCCAAAATAGTTGCCCTTAATGTGTAAATCTGCTTAACAATGAACCTGACTCTGGTAAATGTATTATACATGAATTTCAACATGTATTTATATATACATTACTATACAAAACTTCTAAGCATGTTTTGGCCAAAAATTGAGGCCAAAGTAAGGCGTGCAATGGTGAGTAAGCCCACCTGAGGGCACCATCTGGCAGGAAGGAGGATTGACATAACCCTGATCAGGCTCTGAATGTCTTTGCATGTCAGGAGCATGGAAAAAGAATCTGCTGATGTCCACACATTTAGGGCGGAGTAAGCAGATATTAAAGGGTTGCCATCAGCCCTTGGTCAGGCTGTGGATGTCCCAAGGGCCTGAAAACTCCCAGCGTTCTTTTGGAAAATCACCAATTGGAAAAAGGCCTGGACCAAAGAGACGCTGTCAACCTTGACCTTGGTTGCCGAGCAACATATGAGTTGAGCTTGCTTCTGCAAATTCCCCCATCCATCTCCAGCCCCGGGTTTTAGCACATCAGGCCTAGTGATAAATCCTCAGTACTCTGAAGCATATGCACATTACTATTATATTTGTATGAAGTGTTTTCTTTAAACTGCCATCAGACAATTTAACAGGCAGGAAAAAAGAATTAAAACATACATTCAAAACAACATTTGGTCCCAACAAAGTAATCAAAATGCATCTTTTAATAACAGTAGAGGACAATAATGTCACTGACACTTTTTACAGTATGTAATAATAATAATAATAATAATAATAATAAAAATAATAATACATTTTATTTGTAACGCACCTTACATTTAAAGAAAATCTCAAAGTACTACAGGGTTAAAAACAAGATAAGAACAAATAAAAACACATAGCAAATAGACAATGATAAAACAACAGCAAGGTAAGTGGGCTCAGCCAAAAGCTTTTTTGATTAGGTAGGTTTTTAGTCCTTGCTTAAAAGCATCAATAGTCTGTGGAGCCCTCAGGTCGTTTGGGAGGACGTTCCACAGACTGGGAGCGGCCGAAGAGATTGCCTGATCCCCCATGGTGCGGAGCTTTGTACTTAGGGGTTTGAGGAGGTAGGTGCCTGTGGAGCGAAGTGTCCATGAGGAGGTCTGTGGGGCGAGGAGTTCCTTAAGGTAGGGGGGGGCATGTCCATGGATGCACTGGTGGGTGAGGAGGAAAACTTTGTATTCAATCCAGAGTGGGACAGGGAGCCAGTGGAGTGATTTTTAGGATGGGGGTGATGTGATAGTACTTTCGCACCCTCATCAGGATCCTGGCTGCGCTGTTCTGAATGTATTAAAGCCTACTAAGGCTCTGGCCAGGGATCCTGATGAGGAGTGCGTTACAGTAATCCAGACTGGAGGAGACAAAAGCATGGACGAGCTTTTCTGCATCGGAGAGAGTGAGAGTGGGTCGGAGTTTGGCGATGTTCTGGAGGTAGAAGAAGGATGTCTTGCAGAGGTGGTTGATGTGCATCTCGAAAGAGAGGTGGGTACTCATTCTAATACCCAGGTTGGTGACTGTTTTGGAGAGGGGTATGTTTTGGCTGGAGAAGGTGATGCTGGTGATGGAGGATGAACGGACCTGGTGTGGAGTGCCAATCAGGATGGCTTCAGTCTTTGAGCAGTTTAACTGGAGGAAGTTAAGCTTCATCCACGCTTCTATCTCCTCCAGGCAGGTGGTCAGGGTGGATAGTGGCAGAGGTGCAGGTGGGGTTAGTTTTTAGGTAAAGCTGTGTGTCATCAGCATAGCAGTGGAATGAGATTCCGTGCCTGCTGATGACACGGCCAAGGGGAAGCATGTAGAGGGTGAAGAAGGTGGGGCCCAACACTGACCCTTGAGGGACACCGCAGGTGATGCTGTGGGTGTGGGATTTGGCCTGTCCTAAAGCAACATATTCAGTTCTGTCAGTGAGGTATGATGTGAACCAGTTGAGGGCTGTGTCTGTGAGGCCAATGGTGGAGTGCAGGCAGTGAAGGAGGATGTTGTGGTCCAGAGTGTCAAATGCTGCTGTAAGGTCCAGGAGAATGAGGAGGGATGGGGAACCAGTGTCAGCTGTCATCAGGAGGTCGTTAGTGACCCTGACTAGAGCCGTTACTGTGCTGTGTGCAGGGCGGAAACCAGACTGAAATTTTTTTAAATTATGTATTATGTATGTATTATGTATTACTTATTACTTTACCTCAGCCAGGCATTCTTAATACCTTTCATTTCTTTCTTAATACCTGCAGGAGCCAATGAGCGCTGCTTTATAAATAGGAACCAATCTTTGTCCAGGCAGATTTCCCACCTGGAAGGCTTTCTCCCACACAAACTTTTTTTCGTGTGGAAGAAATGTTGGTTTATAATTGCTTATATGGACCCAATGGAGTCTTGGAGCAATAAATGTACACATTTTTGAAACATAAGCTATTGTCTGGGACTCTCTTCATCAGATATGGTAAAGTTTGTCAGCAGCTTGCAAAACCACCTGAATGCAACACATTAAATTTAAGACGAGGATTATGTTTAAAGTTATTTGTCAGTAAAGTTTGTCTCTTAGTTTGTCACTTAATTAAATCTAGGTGAAGCACCTCAGGGGCATTCAAGGTCAAAAACTGCTTACCTACCGGTTGGGACACCTGCCCAGACAAAGATTGCTGCTCTGGTCTCCTGATGGTCATCACCCAGACCTTTGTCAGACCCAAGCCCCTCTACAGGTCTCCTTCTGAGCTGCCCCCTCCATGATGCACGGCCATCCCCAGCGTCTGGACCAGCCCACTGGGTCCTGGGCACCCAGCAGTGAGCTGGATCAGGCCAGTGAAAGCACACTACATATCAAGCAGCCGACCCTTCCCGTCCCTGCTTTTCTGAGTTTGTCAGCATTAGACACACATTCTTGCCAGTCCTACCTAAAAATGCTCCTGAGAGAAGTTGTCACAAAGGTTCCCAGCTGGCGCCTTTGGCCATCAGTCAACGTCCAGGCCTCACAAGAGTACAGTAAGACTGGAAGGACCAGGGGCCAAAAGACTCTGACTTTAGTCCGTATGCTCAAATACAGGGAACACTACACTGTCTTGCTCAACAAACCCATCCTCCTGTGTGTGAGTCACAGTCTTGATTGAGCTCAGCCTCACAGTCAGCAGATCAATGGATTACACTGCTAAAGTTGGTGATCCGCTCCTAAAAGGACATCCACAGTCTCCACAAGGATCACAGCATCATCAGCAGCTTTTCAACTTTTCCAGTCTTGTCTTGCACCTGTCACAACTTTTGGGTATTTTTAGGTAGAAAATTCAATTCAGTTCATAAAATGTATTTAAATATATTCATGGACTGTATTCATACTGATGGTTTTAGTATTTTTTAATATTACGAGCCACTTTTGCAGACTGGGTATTTTTAGATAGGTGCTTTTTAGATATTTGTGTTGTGCTAATCATGAGTTTCACTCTGTTTTGTATTTTAATGCTTGTATTTGCCCTTTATCTACACCTAAAAGATTCATAAAAAAAAAAAGAAAAACCAAGCCACAACTGTCCATGTTGACAAATGATTTAGACGCAGAAGCTGAAGTTCCTTGAGTGTCCACTTGAGAAATGCTGCAATATCCCATGAGTCTCATAAACACCCATTTGAAAATACCCTGGGCTGCTCATTACCTTATCAACACACACTATGCAAGGGGTATTTTTGTAACTATTCTCACTGTATTTAGGCTAAGATTTCTGCATAATAAGGGGCACAGCTGAGCTGACTGACAGGCGGTTGTTTTGGAGACTGGAGGCTTAGGACTACTTCAGCCCTTTCCCTGTTGCTGGGTTGAAATTTAATGACCCAATTAACACCGATGGGCTTCAGTACTTCCTCTCTGAAACTGATGATCTCAGTCAATGGAAGAAATCTTTCTGGCAAAAAGTGTAATTTTACTTGCAGATAAGGGTTCCCCTTCACGTTTCCCCCATAGACACATGCATAAGAAAGAGAAGAGAGGCTGATCTTGTTTCTGTTTAAAGTGCCAATAAACAGTTATCTATTGATTTTTGTGTTATCTACATACCTCATAGTATTACTGCTCATGCTGATGAGTCCTCTTTCAAATTACAACTGCAGCTGTTGCCTCTGCATGATGAATAAATCATAACTTGGCTGTTTTCCTCCCCTATAATTGCCTCTGGCTCTGCTCCCAGTGGTTCCACTCTGTCCTGTCACTCACCACTAAAGCAGAAAGACTTGAACAATAATCATTAAATTAAAACAAACAGCCCTGGCGTGTGCGTCCTCTCTGTGAGGACAAAGGGACGGCTGTTGTGTGGTTCCTGCAGCGTGCCGGGGTCATGACCCCGTGCTTAAGGTTACGATCCCTTAATGTGGTTGATCAGTAGGATGGTGTCTTTACCGCTCGCTCACTCAGACATTGGCCATGGTCCATCACCTCTTGACCCATAGATCATGCTGCCAGATGTTTATTTGTTGATTTCCGCCATCCTGAAAGACATCCATCATCGCTGTCAGAGCGGAGGAGGAGAGTGTGTTTATGTGAGTGAGTGTGGCTGTTGCATTATGGGTGCAGAGTGATATGTTGTGTGTCAATATTTGGCTGGAATAAAATTTAAGAGATGTCATGGGTGGTCGCTGAGTGGGTGTGTACTCCAGGGGTCGAAATTGTCATTATTATTTCCTTTTTTGGCAAAAAAGTTGTAGATTAATCAAGGTTGCATAGGTGTTAGGAGACAAGTTGTGTCATAAAGTCCTCACAGGGATACAAGGACAAATTAGATCTTTATTTTATGTTGGATAACTAACTACATTTCCTCATTTCATGCAGCAGTGTCACTTTTACTACTCCCCAGCAGAGATACATACACACACGAAAGGTCTACACACTCCCTAAAGGCTTAACACACACTCCTGACAAAAGTTTAACACTCCCTAAAGATGAATGAAAAACAGCCACAGATCTGAAACATGTGTTCTTAAGGTCATGTTTAGAGACAACTGCACTTTTACTCTTTTATAATTATGTTGTAATTTCTTTTTTTATGTCTGCTCCACTGTGCCAAAAGAATCTCTAATTTTCTATATTTTCCAAATCACTGTCAGCATATCCAGCTGAAATTCAGTTGATATATGTATGAGGAGGGTGATCCAAAACAGAAGAGAGGTAATCCAGAGGATAAGAGAGAAACGTTTTCTCTACTGAACTCATCAAAAGGTTGCATGGGGGCAAAAATTTATGTCTCCCTTTTCTTCAGTGACAGATTTATGCTCATGATATGTGCAAAATTGTGAGATTATGATGTGCATTGTTGCCCCTAAAATCTGAAACTGAGTTTGTTTGCATACACAGTTCAGCTATGGTCGTAGCTCAGGTAGGAAATTTAATTGAGCTACCTTGTCCCAGTATACAAGCACTAGTCCTAGTTCAGGCTGACCCTGATAAAAGTCAGCAAGCAGCTAACCCTTGACCCACAGATTCCATGTACTTTGTGTCTGCAGTGTTGCATTCATTATGGTTTTTATCTGAGCACAGTCGTTAGCAGCTGGAGACGAGAGACCATGGGAGAACAATGAATTCATTTGGGCTCATTGAAATCACGCTATAACAACCCTGTTAGTGAAACTAGCATGAAAACAACAGATGGCGTTGCCTGTCTGAGGTTGATTTGCTATTCAGGTTCATATTATTCAGTTATGTCTCTGCTTCTAGCATGGTTTAGTATATCAGGAAGTTTAAAGGTTTATGTTTTCTAGATGTTTTGTGTCATGAGATTTTCCACCTCAGAAATCATTTATTTTGTCCACACCGCCATATTACCTCTTTGATCCTCTGACTGACCTGTGATGACCTGTGCTTTGTGCCACCAGTTGTGATGTAATGTTGATATAGTGTGGCGATTTCTGTGCATTGCATTGAATTTTGAAAATTGACCAGATGCTTTGTGTATTCTTGCTCCTGTGTGGGTCAATCTGCTCCACATGGCTTGATGTGGTTTGGTAGCAGCATCTACTGAAAGTGCACTCTGCATTTACCCTGAGTGGATTAGAGTGGAGTAGTGCTTCTGGCACGTGCCCCAGACTGACCAGAGTGCATGCTGTGGAATTGCAAAAACTGACTAGAAAAGGAGCAATCTGCTCCAGAGTGTTTTTCTAAACAAATTGCTATGCAGATGGAGTATGTGGGATTTTAGGGTAACTGTTGGTAAACAATGCACTTTTCCCCTCTGATGATGGTAAAAGCTAAAGGCAGACAACAGCATGACTGTGACTATGCAAGGCTAATAAGCTGTTTAACTTCCAGGTCAACGCAAGGGTAAACAATGTGAGTGTTAAGCCTGTTTTCTGTTTGACACATTTGCTGGGTCACGGGTGTCAATGCATCAAATGTGATGTAAAATCTTCAGAGACGCACCTTCACAGGGTCTTGTGTGTCAAATTTTTATAACTTCTGTTAAAACATGCTGCAGACATGACTTTTGAAGACACTGCCCCCCTATCTTTTGGAAAAATATAGGGTTGCGGCCAGAAGGAAAAGGAAGCTGGTGCAAGGTATAAACGCACCAGAGGTTTCAGTGTCATGATTCCGCGTCAGTTTTTGCAGTCATCCACACAGAAAGCATTACTGAGCCTTTGGACTGTACAAGGTTCAAGGTGATCTTTATCATTCTTGTCGAGGGCAATTTACTTTGCAGTCAGCAGTAAAACAGATCATTCAACAAACACATGCATCCATTGGGCCAACAATAAAAACAACAGTACATAACAACAAGGCAACACAGAGTACAAGTTACAATTGAACCATAAGGGAGGGTCAAAAACTTTAAAAAATGTACGTGTGTATCTTAAAAAGGTGATACTGACAGCCAAGTACAAACTGTTCAACTTTAAACAGGTTATAGGGTTAATGTTAATGTTAACAATAACTTCTGCAGCCATTTGGCATGCCATATGTCATCCCAGCGGCCATTAGGCATGAAGTGGGGTACACCCTGGACTGGTCACCTGTCAATAATGGGTCTGACGTGTAGACATGTAGAGACAAACAACGAGGCACCAGAGGTGGAAAGAATACAAGGCTATTACTCAAAAGTGCAAGCACTTTGGTTCAAATTTACTTTAGTAGAAGTAAAATTACTGGTCTGTAAATCTACACAAGTGAAAGTAAAAGGTACTTAATTTAAAGTTTATTTAAAGTACAGAGTAGGGGGGAATGGGTGTTGGCTGTCACAAATTTTACTCTAGTGTGAATTGTTCTTTATCAAAATATCATTCAACGGTCATTCCTACATTAAATTGAAGCTTAAGGTGTTGGCTTGAAATGTGTATCTCCCTCACTTTCCAACTTATTGAAACAAAGAGGTAATTAACGATCAGAGACACTGGCACATTGTGACAACCAACCCCATCATGGGGATGGTTGTCACACTTGAGGGGGTTGTTTGTCACAAGGTAATTGCAATGGGAAAAAACTTATAAAGAAGACAAGAAGGCAGAGCTAAATCAAACTTTAATTGCATTGACAAGTTGGCAAATAGCTTAATGCATCTTAACACAAAACAGCTTAACAGAAAATTACAATTTGACATGAGAAAACAAAAGTTCAGCTGTCCTACCTCAGATAAGACTATGTAGGTGAGCTTTGGTCCCAATTCTGGAAATTTCCATACCAAATTTTGGGAGACAGCTCCCTGTGCTGGCGAGATACAATGAGTGTGACAACTAACCTCATTCTCCTCCACTGAGAATCAAATGAGGATTTGTACCATAAAATATGGTCATTCCATATTGGCAATTATTACACAAGAACATGAATCTCCAACCAGGTTTTAATTTGGTAAAAATAATAGAGTGGAATGCATGGGATGTGAAAATTACTGATTTCAAGTACACAAAAATGCCCCTCAGTTACAGTAATTTAAGTAAATTTAAATAGTTACTTTCCACACTTGCTAGAGGCGCTCACATTCACACCTACAGTTGAGGATCTGGTTAACTTAACTGCACTGTGGCTGTGTTTTGGGAAGAACATACAAACAGACATACCCTGTCCAACTGGGATTTGAACATAAGAACTCTTCCCCCAAATAAAGCAAAATAAAGGTGTTATGTATTTTATTAAATGTCCTTTTAAATGCATTGCTGCTTTTAATGTACTTCCAAAATAGTGTGTTTTGTTTTCAGTTTCTTTGTCTCCTTTTTTTTTGTACCATTTGTTTCTATGGTTCATTCACTGTGGTTGCACACTTCCATCTGGTACCCACCATTAAAAGCAGAATGATGAATTTCTCTGTTGTTTTAGGTCTAAAGTTTAATGAACAGTCTGCTACCACACTAGCTCCGCTGTTAATGAGCAGTGATGTCACCTCCTGGCCTGTCGGTGGATATCCTCATGTCTGGAAGTCACATTTCCAAAACTAACAACTAAAGTGGATTGACTGAAATAATATGTCCCAGAGTTGCATGTCACATTTTTCAAATCTCAACCTGCAGAATGTGAAAATCACACTCCAGATGTAACACACCACCATAGGTTTCCAGCCAACCTAATCAAACACACAGAGCATATAAGACAAATGAAACATTTAGTTTAAAGCTTACATTTCAGCCCAGATTAAATGAAATTTGTTAACATTTTTAACATTTCAATTACAATTTGTAGCCCGGACATGATGATCACCAGCCGTGCTGCTTCTGTCCCGCTGGAGGCTTTACAGGTTGGCTGCTTAATGTCCCGTAACCCTCACAGCGTAATGGTTTTCAAACCTCTGAAGCAAGAGAAAACAACGTGCCACCTAAAAATTTATGAGACATAACATTTCTTTCCATTAAATCTCAGTCAATCCATTATCATTAAGGCTTATCAAAATAATCAGTGAGCCTGTAAAACAACTTAACCAGTGATCCAGCTGAGGGGCCGAAGAAGGGAATATGAATTTACATGTGTGCGGCACTGAACCACTGCTGTTCAGCTTCAGCAGGATTTCTTTATGTAAGTTGTCTTAACATTCATCCAGTGATTCTAATCTGGAAATAAAAAGGTGGACATCCTTTCTTTTCCATCATCACTTTTAAAGCATTGCAATGTGTCCGTGGATATGATTGTGTGTATTTCCGCTTTATTTTCATGACTCTGATAAAGAGATCATGCTGATATTTTGCATTAACATCTGTGCTGGGTTGTCAGGTACCAAGTTGACTGCTCTTTAGCACATACTTACACTTTCTTTAGTAATATGTCTTCTTCATGACCTGTAATCATAGCTCACATTCCTGCCTCATGTGCAAATAAAAACCCAAACATCATTTCTGTGGCTCTTTGGCTTCCTGTGGCTTGCTTGTGTCTTTCCAGCCTTGCTTTTGCCTTGAATGGATGAGTCATTTCAATCTGACAAGCATCCCACAAGGTTTGATTTCTAAAGAAAAGCAATGAGCCTTATTCAACAATATCTTCCAAAGGTTTTTCTTACATTTGTTCTTCAGAAAATTTGTAAGAAAACCCCATGTGGGATTCTTGACACCGTCTTAGGCTGCTGAATTGTTCCCACCAGTATTCTTAAGTTGATGAATCCCAAGTGCTCATAAGCCGGAAGCACGTGCATGTTCCTCCCAATAAGCAGACCCCCCCCCCCCCCCCCCTTTAAGGGAGTTCAAAGGGTGTGAGACTGCAGGGCAGTGTGCAAACATGGAAGACACACAGGAGTGAGAGAAGATGTAAGATATCAATGATGTCCCAATTTAAATAAACTGTAAAAATAACCACAATACTTTGAAATACTTTGATAGTTCTAAGGTGGAGATGTAGTGCTGCTCTAAATGATATGAAAATAAAAAGATTTAATCATATTTTTAGTACTTTAGTGCATGTTCTCCATAAGCTTGCGTGGGTTCTGTCCAGGTGCCTTCGCTTCCTTCGACAGATGAAAAGTATGCTTGTTATGGAAAAGGAGTCAAGATGCAGAGGATAAAGCAAAAGCAGCAGCCTTCCACGTGCCTAAACACTGCTTATATAGGAAAATACCTGCACGTAAATTCAGGAAGGGGGAGGGGCCGTTACAGACTAAACTATGTGACTGAGAGTACGGGAGCTGAGTAGGGACAAAAAGGCTTCCGGCTACATTTAGATTCATGGTTATGACAGAATGAGGAAGAAAAGCTGTTAATGAGGCACAGAGAGCCTCTAAGTTCCTCATTAACGTCCTCTCTCTATTACTATTACCAGAACATTTATTGCTGTAGTTTGCTGGGTTAGGGTTAGCCACAAGTTAAAATACTGGCTGTACTTCTTTAACAGCTTTTCTCCCTCATGCTGTCATAAACCTGCTTTTAAAAGAAACAGGGATAAACTATATAGAAAATAAACCCAGAGATGAATGGTAAGATTGAAGTGACAACTTAGTTCCAGTCTACAAGGGATCAGGGAGGCTTGGTTTTGATGCAGGTTCTGGATCAGGGCATTCCAGACCATCTCTATGCTGTCTGAGCTACTGTGGATCAAACTGTCATCAGTACACATTGAGGTGTACACACATTACAAAGCAACAATGTTCATTTTATCAACTATTGTAAACTTAGTATTAGACTGTAAAGTTTTTAGTTTTAATAACATCATTGTCTTTTTTTTCCTCAGTCTTGTTTTAGAGTTCTCTAATGATTTTTTAAATTCAGAAGTCCTTTGTGTTAAATCATGAATACATTTCCTTCCTCTGACTTGTCTCCTTTAATTTCCACGTAGTTTGTATTAATAAATTCCCAAACATTTTCCATCTTGATGCTTTGCCTTATTTTTGGATCAATGTCAGAAAAAAAAGACCGATATAGAGCTTATGAAACATAATCCCATGTCATCGTGTTTCCTATTCCCACCCTCCTCTAACTCTCCCTTTCTCTCCGTTCTAAACTCTTAAATAAAAGTCTCCATGCTTCACTGATGCTCAGCCGAGCGCCTCGTCTTTCCTCTCCTGTTAAAAGCCAACACCGCCTCTCCCTGTCGACACGCTGAGCCAGATGGTGCTACAGAGCGTGCTCAGAGGAGCCAGATTACAGCCCCCAATGGTTTCTGCCTGGTGGACCACAGCTTCACTCAAAATGCAACAATGAGAACCAGTTCTTTAGCTCAAGTTCGTCATCTCTTTGCCTCCCGCCAAAATCACCTTTTCCTGTATTTTGGCAGATTTTTACCGCGAGGACCAGAATGAAAGCTAAACCCTTCTCTCTGCTGAGACAATCTCAGGGAAAAAGTTGTGGAAAAAAAGCTTCAAGAACATACTGCAAGACTTTCCAGAACCTGGCAATGTTCCTAAAGGGAAACTACATCTGACAGATTTCTGTCTGAATTAGTTTGAGATCACAGTTGGGTTATTACACTCTTTTTCCAAGTTGCAAATGGCTGTGCTTGTGGTTTCTTATCTGGCTCAGACCTTTACTCATAGTCATTTTAACAAATCTAACATTTATACTTGCGGATCTTAACTGCTTGTCATCAGACTTAAATTATTGACTTACATATTATGTGTGATGGCAAGCCCTAATCAAGCGCAGGCCAAGATTTAAGCACTAATTAAAATCTGGATTGCATGGGCTTTTTTTAATACATTAATTGCTTTACATTTAAAACACATCATATGGACAAAAGTGTTCAGATGCCCAACCAGTACATGAATAGGGACTTTAATGACATTGTATTCAAATACATGTACTTTCATAAGCAGTTAACCCCCTTTTGCAGCTATAATAGCCTCTACTCTTCTGTGTTTCTGTGGGAATTTGATCCCATTCATTTGGTTGAGCATTTATTTGGTCAGATAATGATATTTGATGAGAAGGCCTGGCTTGCAATCTCCATTTCAACTCATCCCAAAGGTGCTCAATGGGGTTGTGGTCAGGGTTCCGAGGGGGCCAGTCAAGTTCTGGAAAGTGTATTGTGGAGTGATTCATCACTCCACAATACACATGGGTAGCACCAGTGCTACATGGGTAGCACCTTAGACCACTAGGCCATCAGCGCAACCCCCACAGTTCAGTTTTGTTGCACATAACACCACTCCAGCTGACACTTGGCATTGGACTTGGTGATGTGAGGCTCGCATGCAGCTTCTTGGCCATTGGAACCATGATGTTCCCACCAACCAGTTTTAGTGCTCACATTAATGCCAGTGGAAGTTCAGAACTCTTCAGCTCTGGAATCAGCAGAGCATTGGTGATATTTACACATACACCTTAGCAGGCATTGACCCCACTCTGTGATTTTACTTCATCTTCCGCCTCATGTGTTGCTGTTGCTCCTAAATGCTTCCATCTAATATTCTGACGAACAGTCGACTGTGGAATATCCATCATGAACCATCTTATTATAAAGGTGGCATCCACCACAGTACAACACTTGAAGTCACTGAGCTCTTCAGAACGACTCATTTTGTGTCACAAATGTTTGCTAGATGCTTGATTTTCCACACCTATGGCGACATGTCTGATTGGAACATCTGAATTCAATAATTAACAGGTGTGACCAAATACTTTTGTCCATATAGTGTCAGAAAGCATAGTGTCATTTTGATGTCAGAAAATCAGGGGTGTGCCTGGGAAGGGTCTGAAATCTGATGGCCATCCCAGATGAGGCCTTAATTTCCTAAACTGTATTCCCTGACTGGGAACTATTTTTACTGTCAGGGTTGGACTTTGGTGGTTTCACATTATGGACCTTGGGTTCCAGATCTAAGTACTCCTGATCCCAAGGTGTGGTTCATTAAAACATAGTGACAAGTGACAACAAGTGTTTCTGAGGTGCATCAAGGGGAGGAGGGTTCTTTGTTCTGGGACCTCAGAATTAAATCTTTTCTTTTTGCAGATGCTGTGGTTAGATGGCTTCTTCAGCTAGGAACCCCCAGCAGGCATTGGGGTGGCTTGCAGCTGAGTGCAAAGCGGTTGCTATGAAGATCAGCATCTCCAAGTCCGAGGCCATGGTTCTCAGCTGGAAATTGGTAGTCGCTCCCTCCTGGTGGGGATTGAGTCTCTGCTTCAGGTGAAGGAGTTCAAGTACCTCGAGGTCTTGTTCATGAGTGAGGGTAAAAGTGAGCGTGACACTGACAGGCGGATCAGCAGTACTGCAAGTGTTGTGCCAGTCTGTCATGGTGAAAAGGAGCTAAAGTTGTAGGTAAGCCATTTGATTTGCCTGTTGATCTACCTCCCATCCCCTCAACTATGGTCATGATCCCTGATCTCTGTAATGACTGAGGGTGAGGAGTCCAGGTATTTGGAGAGGACTGCTGCTGAGGTAGATCTGGCAGGAGGCCTCCTGGCTAATGGCTTGTGGAAGTCTTCTGGGTCAGCCAGGAGGAGACCTTGGGAAAGACCCAGAATGTGCTGGAGGGATTATATATCCAGTCTGGATCCCTCAGAAGGAGTTGGAAAGTGTCAGAGGAGGAATGTCTGGATTGACTTGCTCAGCCTGCTGCCACCGCGACCCAACTGCAGGGAAGTGGAAGAAGATGGATGGATGAATGGATGGATGAATGGATGGATGGATGGATGGATGGATGGATGAGAATATCTCTCTAGGATTGCATAGAAATGATACTGCTTTTCTTGTTCTTTATACTCCAGTCATGTTAACATTTTACTTCTTTGGTTTCTGACTTCACATTTCTTCACTTCTGTTCCATGTGTTGCCCACTTTAACTAATCCTTCCTCCACATGTTCCCAATCCACTTAAACACTCAGACATATAACACCCATGTGGGTGTCTGTGTTTCCATGTATGTGTGCTATTTCACACTTTCAGGCTTTGAAACTGAGACGGTAAAAGAGAAATAGTTTCCCATTATGAGAAGCTAAACCCTCAGTGATTTACAATACATGTCCAATCCAATTATCTTCTTTATGTTCTCACCTCACACTCTCTCTCTTACTCAAACACACAGACTCACACACTCCTCAAACTTTAGCGCCCCACTCTTTACACCTGAGAGACCCAGGTCACAAGGTTTATGGCTGGAGGTAAAGAAGGGAGGAGTAACATATAGCAGAGCAAAGATACAAGAGTAAAGGGGAATGGAGGTAAAAGCTGAAGAGAAAGATGGAGAACCAGACATGAAGATGAAACAGTGATAGAGAAAGGGAGGTGTTTGTAAGACCGAGGATAAGGACAAGGGTAAGATAAGGAGAAACTCAGAGGAAAGGAGTGTTAAAATGATGGTAAGGATAACAGAGAAGGTGATGAAATAAGGATTTACAGATGTAATCTTTTTTCTGCCCCCAAAGACACAAAGAAAGACTTTTATAGCCAAGTTGAGGTAGAATCAGCGGCTCAGTCTCCTTTCATTGTTGGAACTTTCAGTGGTTTCTCACTTTTATTTGAAAGAAGAAACTTTAGATTTCAAATAAAAGTATGAACTTTAAGTAAAACTTTCAACTTGACATTGTTAAATCCCCACTGAGCAAACGGCTTTAGTTCAGGCTTTAGAAAGCTGTGGATTGAATTCTAAAAATGTCTCCAACAATTTAGATGAAATTATTAGCTTTCATTTTTTTCTCTCTAGTTCTTCAGTGAACTTCTGTCGCCCTTAATTCAAGTTTAAATGAGTCTTTTTTAAATATATTTCTGCCAACTTTTTCAGCTTTTCCCAACAGGTTCAGTGTTCGATTTTCTGCTTTCTCCACCCCAAAGACGCAGAGCTGAAAGGCACTCATTAACAAAAAGATCTAATCTCCATAAGCCTGCCAAACTAATAAAGATTTTTAAATCTTTGCTGATTTTTTTAAGGTGAGACATGATGATATATAATACAGATTTTACAGTGTTGTTCACATGGTGTGCGCTGTAGAAGGAGAGAATCAACTCAGCACAACACACACTAACAGATTCTGTTCATGGACTACTGGAGCGGTAGGGTTGGGGTTAGGCCTGGTCTCATCTCTCAAAACGCCGACTCTTGCGTGATCAAACGTGACTTTAGAGGAAAGAAGCTACTGTGGTTAGCTGTTAGCTACATGCTAAGTCCATTACAGTTGCCATTTCAGTCCAGCTCCCTGCTTTGTCAGTTTGTCAGTGGTATGTTTTACACGTTAAATACACGTCGCTCCTCCATTTCTGATGTTCATCAAAAGATCAGAGCATTGCAATGTCACTTCCCACTTTCCAGTGTGACCACGCTCCCATTTGGAGGGAAACAAACCCTCACACTGAATGGCTGTAGGTTAGAAAACGTCGGTACCAACGGCGTTAAAAGCCATTTGTTGTGCTTTAAACAATCCAAAAGCCATAATTTAAGGCATGTTTTTGTTATGTTTGTCATGTTCTCAATGAATCTAAGTTAGCAATCACTCTGTGCTGCTTTTGTTGTAGTCTGTCTGCCTGTTAAAGCTTTTTTCACTATTTACTAACCCTAACCCTAACCCTACATTAACCAAATTTAAGAGTTAAGCTCAAACACACACAAGGTACAGTATGTGATGCAGGTTTATGACACCTCCAGTCACAAGATGGGACTATTGTCCAGTTTGACGGAGGGGGCCTGAACACACCAGCATGTACATCTATAATTTTGTTAATTTCATATTGTTATGATGCAAGTATTTTTTCATAAATGGACTTCGTTACATGTTTAATCATACGGTTTCCATATTTTGAGCTTTTAAACCACTAATGACCCAAACTCTCCCATTGACTCCTGTTTGTTTTTAGGGAACGTTTTCCCCCAGGGGGCTGGCATCATTTGGGCAAGGTACCCAGATGGGTTGCTCAGGTCTATACTTTATTCTTCCTGTTTACTATCGTTACCCTGGCTGTGTATTTATTTAACTTCCTCCTTCAGTCAGCTTGCTTTCTCTTTAGCTATTCCTGCGTTCTATGCTCGCATCTGCTCGGCTGTCCTCGGTGCTCATCACATGCATCAGACGCACTGGGGAAAGTCTGTGAAATTTGAAATGTGTCCATTTGCAAAAGTCTCACACATGGAAGTTGTCAGATTTATTGTCATCAAATAATTACAAACAGCAGCGAATTGCTGTCTTTTCTCATGAGCATGATCAGCAAGCACAACTAGCAGCTGAACAGTAACAAATTTCAGCTGGAGGTCTGCAGATAGGCCTTTGTTTATTTCCTTTATTATACGGAAGACAATTCAGAATGGCGTTAAAGCTGTGTTCATGGTTATTTAAGATTCTGCTCAAAAGTTTGCAAAGGAAAAAAATGCCCCAAAGTTGGAGAAAGCTCTTGGTGTAGGAGTCACTGCGCAAGTGTGACATGTATGACCAAAATATCAAATATGCCAGAAAACAGTCTGACCAGACAGGAGCACTTGGTCAGGCTGTGGTTAGGCTACGGCTAGTGTACACTGAATGAAAAATGACACACAGTCAACCCGAAAGACGGCCCGACTTCAGGTGAGTTGTGCAACCCAAAATTGATGTCATTTTAGGTCGACCCAAATGTCACTAAAAAGCCGCACAAAAGTTAGAAGTGTTGTCTGAGGCTCCCTGCAGACGTAGATGCAGCCCATCTCACCTCTGTCTCCTTAAAACTTGTAATTTGTAACAGCTTCGCTTGAAGTACAAGCATACACCAAGTCCACAGGAAGGCAAGGATTTTTGAAAGCAGGGGTTTTCCTCCTCTGTTTTCGATGAGATCATAAGCTATTTTTCTGTAATAAAAATCAGATAATATCAGTTTATTACAGTGGAAAGTGCTTTAAACAGTACTGAAGAGCTGAAACATAAGCAGTGTAGAATTAAGTAATATAAACATTTCAGAAACAAAGTTGGGAAACAGAAAGACGAAAACAAGATGAGTTGATTGCACAAATTTAGTCAAAATACAGAATAAATCAAATAAACCTTGCAGGCTTTATACATGCCATTAAAATATTGTCTAGTGTGTCCGACATAAATCAGGCCACATGGGGGTTTTAAAGTGTAAATAATATGAGTAGAGAGACAAATAATGAAGCCTTTATGTCATGAATGAGGATGATAGAAGAAGAAGAATTCCTCAGCCTGTCCACTAATTCTCTCTTCTGAAGGAACAGAGATAAACAGGAAGTGGCTCTCTGAACATAGTTCTAGTGTGAGTTCTAAACCCCTATAAACCTAAATGAATGCCTTTCATTGGTTGTTTTTACAAAATAAGCTCCACCATTATGTCTAATGATGAACCCATCCAAACATGAGTGAGCTCTATAATGAGCAGCTTTACCCACATAAACACTGATATGGTTTATAGGCAGGATTTTCTCTGTAAAATGGGTTTGTTATGTTATTTGTGGTTCTGACACCTCCTCTGATCCTACTTCTCCTGATGAAGCACAGACCCCCCTTTAATCCCTCACAAAAGCCCTCTAAACCTCACCTTCAGGTCTGGCTTATTGCAGCCAACATAACTCAGCACAGACGCTGTGAATTTAGCCCATTTAATCCCTGTTAAAAGGTCACTTGATGGAGTGAATGTTTTAATGGTAAAGTTTATGCCCACACACAAAAATCACACTTTAACGTTCGATAAACAACAGCATGATCATTGGGTTATAGGCTGCATGAACAAAAACAATCTGAAGGACATACTGGAGCAGCCATGATAATCACTCCAAATATCCACGAGAGAGTAGAATGAGCTGTTTACAGCCTTTCTCTCTACTTCACTGTGTAAGTGACAGCTGTCAGTCAGCACCATGGACAGCACCACATTAACACACACCTTTTTTGAACACAAATATCCACCACTACACTCTACCTTACACTCATTACATGCAAAATAATTTAAATCATCAAATTTGTCAATCCTCTTAAAAAACTTCACAGCAGCAGAGTGAAGAATAACAATAAAACGGGAGTTTACCTGTTTGTTTGGTTTAAACAGCCCACTATGATCCCCTGGCCTCCTTTCTCTCTTTCTTCACCTGACTGATGCTGTTAAGTGTGAATATTATCATACACTGACAATACTCTGGTCAGACATACCCACGGGTTTGATGTGAAACTTATCAAAGTTGATCAGCTTTTTTACATTTCCTCTGTCCCTCCTGCTGAGTTAAACCAGATTGCAGATAATAAAACTTAACATGCGTGATGTGCACAAAACTCCTTCTTCAGGTGTCATTCATGACATTATTGTGTCCTGACTTTTGTTTCCAAGACAGGGCAGCTCCAGTATATGCCACACCATAGATGCATGACAAGATCCACATTTAAGCTGATAAAATGTATATTACTAAAACATTAAAGGTCAGATATTTTACCCCTTTAAGACAAGTTTATATTGGTCTCAGAGGTCCCCAAAACATACCCGTGAAGTTTGTTGCAGAAAAAACATTCCAGTATTGGACTTTTGCATGTCTAAAAACCCCTCTTTCAGCCCTGCTCAATAAGAGCTGTTTCGGTGTCAGTTGCTTTAAATTTTAGAAAGCTCTCTGGCTCCGCCCCTGACTACACCCCTCCCAGGAAATGGATGTTGCTCTCCTGATCTTCCTCTCAGCTGCCAAGAGAGGAGGGTGAAACTTTCTTCCAAGCAGGGAGGGCCAACCAAACCTTGGGGCGGGGCGATGTCATGTGGGGGCTCCCACAAATCTGAGAACGGCTTGTTTCAGCACACAGTTTCTGAAAGGTCAAGAAAGACGGGGGGGAGGGAATGGATTTATGGGGAGATTGTTGACATGCCAGGGGCACATATTTTTGTTAGAAAAGCCTGTGTAGTGTATTTTGTCTAATATGTGACCTTTAAAAGTGAATGGAAAAAGCTAGGTGTTTTAGGATAAAATATGTACACTGTCTCCATATAACATTAAAAAATATAGATTTATATGTTTGAAAAAGTTTCCTTGTTCTAGCGTACCTGCAGAGAGCTTAGGAGGGGCAAAAGAGCTGCATGCAGCTCTGGAGCCACAGGTTGCCAGCCTCTGTACTAGGTCCTGTCTTGTGACATCACTCATGTATCCTTATGCCTTTAACTGCATTAAATAGTGCCATCACATTATTTTACACTAATGCTGGAGCATGAAAGGTTCAGCATTGTAGTTTTAATAGCAGTTAAGTTACAGAAGAGTTCAGGTGACACAGTGTAACGCAATAGTAATGTTACTAGTAGTGTAACTAGTTACTTTTTTGCTGAGTAACTAAGTAATTTACTTCATTGCATTATTTAGAAAGTAACTAGTAATGGTTAATGGATTGCTTTTTTGAGTGACCACCCCAACACTGATGTTTACAGCTATGATAAGTCTGTGAAGTAGGATCTCTGTACTGTAGTGGCACTCGGCTGAAAAACATGATGGTTTATGTTGAAGACAAGAGCAAACATCAGAGGTCTGTGTGGATGAATTATAAACATGAAGCAATAAAGCTTGCCACAAATCTTCTTGTTTCAGAGTTCAAACACTTCACAAACAGCAGTCAGAGGTCAGCAGCCTGTCACTAAAACCTTTGTTAGGAGATTAATACTCACTAACTGTGGTTAAGAAAAAGCAAAAACATGTTTTTGTCGAGACACAACAAATGTTGTTGTCTCTGTTCACGAACACAAACACATCTGTCCACATGTGAATCTCCATGGATACACACACACACACACACACACTCTCTCCCACACACAAACCCACTTTAGCCCTCAGGCTAATTTCCCATTTCCACACGGCGCCTTGTCCTAATCCTTGGTTTTCCTCTTCTAAAATGACTCCCGGAGCTAAACCGTACACACACAAACACTCTCTTACACACACAAACACACAAAGAGTGCAGCCTTCCCATCAGCAGCCCTGAGGAAGCCCTGAAGGCCTTTTCAGCCTCCGCTCACAGATGCAGATGTTTGAAGGTTGGGGAGGTCATCTGAGGTGTATATTATCAAGGATTTACTTTAAAACTTTAGTTAAGGATCATTATTTCTTCTAAGCTTTGTTTTGTTTTTATTTCATATGAGGGAAACTGAACTGTACCACACTTCAGTGCAGAGTTTTTGTACTTTTTGTTTGGTTTTGGTTTTTATTTCCATATTTGTGAAGTGATATCGCCTGTAATTTGATCTAAAAGAATGTTACTGTGACTGACTTAAGCTTCAGAAACACTTCATGCATGACACATTAAACACACAGTATGTAAGAATCCACCACTAGGGGGCTGTCAACCAAAACGTGACACAATAATGAACAAATATAAATATGAATGATAATAAAACTGTGGTTGTATGTTTAGCAAATATACCTTATGAGGGACCGTTTTATGGAATATTTATTTAATATTTATTTATTTAAAGGTTTTTTTTTTTGTTTTGTTTTTTTTAGGGACCGATACATAGACAGCTGAGAGCTGCTATCCCATGTAAGTGTATTAGTTTTCATAGTGAATGCTAATTTGGAACACCAAGCCCCAGAAGGCCTTTTTTGAGAAAAAAGTTACAGAAGGAGTTACAGAAAATCAGACATGAGTGCAGCTCTCTTACTGAATTCATCAGGATCTGTTAGCTCTCTTAAAGGTGAAGAAGTTTAAGGATTTGACTGCTTTCACAGAGAAATAGAATAGAATCCTCATTTCAAACCAAGAAGTACTATTAAGAGGGGACCCACAGAGGTGGGAGGGGCTCAGCAGTGTTGGTCTTAACTTGCTGGAAATGCAGAATGTTTACAGAATTTTGCACTGAGGAGAGGCTACTGTCTCGCCACTCTGCTATAAGCCCAGATTGGTGGAGGGCTACAGTGATGGTTGTTGAACTTAGTCCCATCTCCACACAGGATCTCTGGAGCTCAGTCAGAGTGACCATGGAGTTCTTGGTTACCTCTCTTACCTCCAATTTCCACATACAGCAGCTGTGCAGCGATCCACCAGCGAAATGTACTGCAGAGGAAATCACTCCCTCTTGTCCATCACAGCTCCAGTCCAGGACTGGTACGTCTTTAAAGCGCCACTCTCTGCTTCGTTGAAGATATGCAGCAAATCTATTTTCTGAGCCAACCGCTGCCAAACTGTGTCAATTCCTGTCAATTAAAAAAAAAAAAAAAAAAAAAAAAAAAGCTCCTAACAGGAAGTCAGAAGGGAAGATGACTCCTGAAGTCATCACTTTATCAACATGTGAGCTGAAGTTAGCTTTCCAAAGTTAACTTTAAAGAGTCCTGGATGTACCAAACCATTTGAGAACTATGGAGGCCACTGTACAGATTCATGCCTCACTACAATCCTGAGTCTAAATTCTGCTTGGTTTTGTTTCGATATCAGACTGTAAAAAGAACTGGATAAAGCCTGTGTGCAGGGAAGACCCGCCCACTGAGATGGACTTCCTATCGGCTAAGCTATGGCTAAAGCTAGCCTTCTGGTGGTAGTGTGCCTGTCAAGCCATCTGTCAATCAAATGAGACGAGCCAATCAGTGTGCAGTGAGGTTTTACCTAAATATAGTCAAAACAATTGTGGCACAAAAAAAATTTCAACCATACAGTGAGAGGACATGAAGACATTAGCTAATGAGACACAGTTGTTTTTTTTAACCAGGCTGTGAATCAGTGAATCTCTAATGTAAAATAACGTCTTTTTAACAGGTGTTGTGTACGTGACTTCTGGTGTTTCTGCTGCCAGCCTTAAGTCGACACTTGCCATGTTGCACACTTTTTCACTTCCACATTGGCTTTATTTTTCTGGTTGCTGCTTTATGATATGTAATGTCTGCTGTGAGACTTTCTATAGAGAGGTGTGCCTTTCATAATCACATATAATCAATTCATTTTTGTACAGGTGGACTCCAGTCAAGGTGTAGACACATCTCAGCAAAGACTGAGAAAATGGGAGGAGGCTGAGCTATTTTCACTTTTTTGGTCTGAAAACATGTCAATGTGATATTTCAGCTTTTCATTTTTAATGGATTTGCAAAAATTTCTTACATTTTCACTTTTCACTGTTTTCACTTTGTCATAATGGGGTACTGAGTGTAGATTAATGAGGGGAAAGGATTGTTTTTTTTCTTTTACAGCAGCCTCATCATAACAAAATTTAAATAAGTGAAAGACGTCTGAATACTCTGAATGCGCTGTATGTTCTGTGGGTTAAATGATAATTTTGTTAAACAGTTTTTAGCTAAAAAAAAAAAAGAAAGCCCAAATATTATTGGCCAGTCTGCAAAAGGACAGAATGATTCTATGACTGGTATTTTTTTATTCTGGATCTGTCTACAGAAATGAAATGCTGCAAGCAGAAGGATGAGTACCTCCACAGTGGGTCACTGCCCACTCTGCACATGCAACACTGAGAGGAGAAAAAAATCCACTATTGATTTGATTTGGTCCAAAACATCAAACAGAAAAATGCTGCCTGCTTCTAAATGAAGAAACTGATGATGATGAAAACAGAGACCACAAATACATACACACATACTGAACACTGACACACATATAGAGACACCACACACATTCAGAGTTGTTTTTTCACTTACTGATGTGATAAGTCTTCATCACAACTCAGTGGAGCAGTCAGAGTGTGAGAGGCAGTGTGGAGTGCACAGTGGTATGTCTAACACACACACACACATTATTCATAAAATTCATTCTCCAGACCCAGTCCACTGGTGGGCCTGGCAGACTCCCTGGGGACTTGCAGATTAGCCTTGGCCAAAGCCATTAATCCCCGCACCCACACACACACACACACACCCCCACACACACACACACACACACACACACACTAGGTGATCCAGCCTCAGTAGCTCTGCCCTGTGCTGGCCACATGCAGACTTATTCAGACAAGTCACTGAAGGGAAGGGGGGGGTCTACTTCAGAGTGGTCTACACCAAAGAAATGAAGGATGGAGACTGGGAGAGGAAGGTGAAAGGGTTTGTCTCCAGAGAGTCGACTGAAACTGCTCTGCTCTACCTTTGTAACCTTTCTGCTCACTCTGACATCTGAACGAGCTCCTGAGATCAAACTACCAGAAACTTTTGATGCTTTCTGGATTTTGTTGCTGTTGGAATCATCGATAAAACCAACAACCCAGATTTTAAGGCCCTTTTCAGCATGACTGAATTAAATTTAACATTCATGGTTCATTTAATTTTCAAACAGATTCATCATTTACCAAGGAGTCTCTAATACTTCAATCCCTTCTTGTACACAAGCTGATCCTCATGTCCAGCTTTAAGGATTGCAGGACTGTGTTGTGGGGAGGACGTGACGTGACAGGCCAGTGTTTTGATCCTATTATGGAAGCCATCATTCTTAAAAACACTACGATGGAGCAGATCCTTACAAATTGTCGACTGTGTATTTAAGGTTGCATGAGTAGAGACTAGCGGTAGAGTCGACATGCTTGTTATATGTTAGCTGCTAGCTGCAGTGCTGTCGCTGTGATAGCTCTCAGATTCGTCATGTTGTCTGAGTTTTTCACTCTGGTGTGGCTTATCCTGGAAACGACTCGACTCCTGTCTAAGTTTGTGCAGTCTTTAATGTTTTGGAAGCCAAACTAGGTCCACATATCTGCTGTGAATGCAGGAGAAGTCGCTCTGATGAATAGGCATGAGCAACCGGCTCTCTCAGACCAGAAGGATGTCGTGATCTTGTTGTCTAAAGAGAGGCGAAGAGGGAAGAGTTAAATGTCTGCTGCTAGCCAGTGGTCAGGGAGTGGGATTACACCACAAAACTACCACACCAAAAAAGTAAACTGTTAATTAATAACATATCGATAGTGCATTTTAAAATATCGATACAGTATCATGCCATAAAATATCGCCATATTTAAGTGTATCGATATTTTCTAACACCCCTAACTCTAACCCATTTTTTATCCAATTTTTGCCTTCTGTTTCCAATTGTAAAAAGGTAAATCTGTTTTGAGAAAATGGGTTTACAGTTTGAAAAGGACATTATTATACTCCAGCATAAATAAATGAAATTCATTTTGTGTTGCTTTGATAAGAGGTTAACATTCAAGTTAAATGTAAAATATGGCTTTCACAGATTAACTTTACAGTGCACCATGGTTTTTCTGACTTCCATGGACCCTCCACATGGCTGGGCCCCAGCAGGCTCTCCCCTTAAATCCCACCTTATGAGCGGCCTTGGGTGCAGAACATACAACTTCAGCACATAGTGTTTAGAATTCAGTTCCTCTTGGGATGATAAATGCTGATTTGGTCCGTATGCACACTGGGGTTGTTGTTCTTTATTTACACTTTGCACATCAAAGAGGAAATTAGAATAATTTTCTTTTTTAAAAGTGTAGAAAAGTCGCCACTCCTGACAAAACTCTTGCAGATCTCTAAATGACCAGAGCGGGGATATTTAGAGGAATGTTCCTACATGCAATGACCTGTGTAAAATTACCTTTAGACCCACTGAAAGGTGCTTAGGTGGTTAAACGATCACACAATCGCTCCCAAGTTACAACTTTACCACAAGTATCTGATGGTTTCACAGCGGCTAAACTAACTGCAGCGTAACTAAGACGGGGTCACAGAGTCAAAGGTTAAAACCACACTGGCTCCTACTGGGAGATTTGGTTTCCCAAAGTGTCTGTCTCTGTGTGTATTTGTGTGTATATGCCCTTTTTCCTGTTTAGCCACTTCTACACACTGTAACAATCACTCTGCTCCCGCTGACCACAGCTCAATATCCTGTGTGATTGGAGGATGTTGGTTCAGAGATATTTGCTTCTCTCTCTTTTACTCCTTTGCCCATTACTTTGTTATTCTTTCACTCGTCTCTTATTACCTCCAGTCTTCTCCTCATTCTTCTTTTCTGTGAGATGTTTCATGTCAAACCATCCACTCTACCCCCGTCCTCTGTTTTCACTTGCATTGTGTTTCTTTCTTTCTTGTGCTCTCCTTCTTTCTCCTTTCTTTTCTCCACAATAGACCTTTCAGTTCGTCCACTTATGCACTCTATCCATCATCCATACCTGCCATCGTATCCCCAGATGCCTGTTGGGGGATAAACCCAGCACCAAACTAAAAGCAGATTACACTTCCTCTTTAAAACGGGAAGATGAAGAGGGAGAGAACAAGAGCCGGTCCACTTTTAAAGGATTATTGGTTTTAGCCCCTAAAGAAAGAAAGGGATACCCTTCCAATTTAAAAGGATTACCTTTCTGTCTAGAAAAATGGACAATGTCCAAGAAGAAGAGGGAAAAAAATCGACCCTGTAGGTTAGGTTTTACTAACAAGAATCTGCTAAAGGATTATCATTGCATTACACCTCTTTAGAGGCCTGTTGGTGGTCTGTTTTAAAACCTGAGCCCAACTCATCACACTCTACAAATAAATTTCTCTGCCAACCCGCCAAATTACTCAGGAAATTACAAGGACAGCTTGTTTTAAGGGGAAACGTCACTTATATTCAAAGATAACCAACCTGCACAACACATTCAGAACAAGTTCCATTAACAGATGCTGTAGACCTGGTTTTCTCAAATGTACTCCTATTTCCCAAGGCCATCCATAAGGGGAATAAATGGGAGAGCTTTCTGGGGCCCAGCCAAATGGGGGTCCATGGAGGTCAGCAAAATCATGGTCCCCTGTAAAGTTAAGCAGTGATATCCATGTTTTCTTTTTCATCTGGATAATAACATTTGTCAAAGCAATATTTGAATGATTTGGAAAGTAAAGTCAGATTTCATAACTAAGCTATGGTGTGCTCAAATGTCAGGATGCCAGAAAATAGAGAAGAAGAAACTTGGACAACTTAATGGAAAAATTATTAAATAATGGCAAAAAGAAAGGCAAAAAAGAACAGAACAGTGGCTAAAATTGGTTGAAAGATGCAAAAATGGAGGAAAAAGGCAAAAATGGGCATATGAAATGGAGAAAAGGGTTAAATATAAAAGAACATGGGAAAACAGAGTGGCAAATATTGGTTAAAATTGGTAAAAGAGGGGTTAAAACATGGTCAAGGGAGGTTACAGTGGCAACAACGGGCAGAAAAGTGGTCAAATGTGATTAACTGGCAAAAATAGGTTCAGTGTGACAAATTGGGTTTAAATTCTCAACATTATGTAAAAAGTAAAAAGAAATGATTACATGTGGTGAAAAGACCATACAAAGTGGCAACAATTGATTAAATGTGTCAAAATGGGTTTAAAGTGGCCACGATAGGTCAAAACAGACTAAAAGGGAAAATAATGCAAAAAAAAGATGACGAGTGGCAAATTTTGGTAGCAACAAATGGGCTTAAAAAGCAGTTAAAAGGGGTTAGTTAGAAAATAAAATGGGAAAAAAGTGGCAAAAATGGATACAACTTGGCAGACTAAAAAGTGTCAAATGTGGGTTAAAAGCGACAAATTGGGCTTAAATTTGCAACCTGTGTTAAAGGTTAAAAAAAAGGAAATGTGGTAAAATGGGATTACAACATTGCAAAAATGGGTAAAATGTGTCAAAAATGTTTGAAAAGTCACACAAATGGGTGGGAAAAAGTGATGACAATGGGTAAAATGTGACAAAAATCAGGTTAAAGTGGCCATGTTAGGTCAAAAGTGGGAAAAAAAAAGATTCAAAAAAAGGTGAAAAGTGGCAAATATGGTTTGCGAAAATGGACCAAAGAAGAGGTGAATATGGGTTGCATGTAGACAAAATGGGTAAACAGTGGCAACAAAAGGGGCCTCCAAGTGGCCAACATAGGCAGATGTGATGAAATGGGATTAAAAATAGGAAAAATTGGTTAAGTGTGGCAAAAATGGGTTAAAATGACAAACTGGGTTTAGATAAGCAACATTGTGTCAAAAGTCTTAAAAAGTGTGGTGAAATTGGAATACAAATGGTGCGAAGATTGGTTGAAAGTGGCAAAAAATGGATGAAAAGTGGCAAAAAGGGGCTTAAGAAGTGTTGAAACATGGTTATATGTAGAAAAAAAATCAGTTTAAAGTGGCAAAAATAGGTAAGAAAGTTGCAAAAATGTGTTTTTAATGGGCAAAAATTGGTGGGGATAAACATGATGAAAAGGTGTTAAAATGAAGCAAAAAAAAGGTTTAAAGTGGCCATAAAAGGACAACAGAGACACAAATAAATAATGTCAATATCAGAACCCATTATAGCTTGACACAATTTTCAGCTCCAGAATGAGAGAAATGCTAGCCTGGGCGCATGCTAGCACTAATGCTACTGATCCAACACACAGACGTTGATACCATCAGTTATCTTATGGGGGAGGGCCCATTCTCAAGGTGTGGTAGGGGCCTAACAGGGTGTTAATTACTGCATGAATATAAGGTCCCATTATATATAACTACTTTATCATACTGATTTTACCATGTCTAATACTGCATATTAACCTGAGTTGTAGATTTTTTGCAGGTTTTTATATAAATGTGAAAACAGCAGCTCCTTACAGCCAGTGAGATTCTTCTTATCAGCTAAATCAAGGAACAATTCAACTTAAGTTTAAGGAGAACTCACCAGAAACCACTAAGGAATCACCAGCTGATCTGTGATTTATTGTTCTGATTCTGGCAAAAAAATGTATGAAAGTGCCGACTATATTCAGGAAAGCATCTGAAAATTGAGCTGGAGTCTGCAGGAACAGGGAGCTTGTCTTTGCCGTTAACATTGAGCAGAGTGAAAAATCCATTTTAAAATGATATATGTATTGTAGTGATACACTGGCTTCCAATAAGTGGAAAATTCTCCCTTTGACATCATATTTTCAGTAACAGATCACCATTTGGCGTGGAGATTGCAGTATATTGTTGGATTCAACGGTCCTAGGACAAGTGGAGGAGAGGAACAAATGAAGTCAAACAGCAGAAGGAGGTCGAAAGAAGAGTTTCAACACAGAGGGGGGAAGACTTAAAAGTTGATGATGTGGAGGGAAGATTTGGGATCTGAGTGGGAGGCAAAAAGTGAAGGAACTCATCAAGTCAAAAGGATGAAGAAAGAAGAATAATGTTGGAGGAGCAAAGAGGGATGGGAGAGGAGAAAATAAAGACAGTGGGAGGGCTCTCGGTATCCATGGAGGTAAATAATAAGAATCTCATGACAAGGGGCCTCCAGGAAAACGTTCCACTTCTCTCTGTCCTCCTCCTCTCTTTTCCCTCTTTTCTCTCATCCCACCCCTCCTCTTCTTCTCCTCTCCGTGTTGTTTTCATCCGTGCCCCTCTTAGTCCCCATTCTCCTCCAAAATCCTCCCGGCCTTTCTCTCGATCGGCACATGTATGAATTAATCTCAGCTCCATTTACATAAGATGGGAAAGACTCTGAGTTTAATTCCTCTTGGAACAGATCCGAGACGGTCATCAATGATTAAACAGATTACTGACGCGTCTGCCTTTTGACTTTCTGCTGTCTGGAATGTCATGAATAAAAAGATAATCAGCTTTGCAGATATGTGTGTGACTCTGGAGGAATGTAAATGCTGCTTCTCCCCCTGTGTGACCTCTTTACCATTACTTATTATTAATCACTTTATTTGTTCTATTTTTGATGTCTTTAACTATGAATAATTCTGTGCAGCAACAAAGTCACAGAAAACCTACGACTGCTCCTATTTCCATTTGCAAGACTCCAAAAGCAATGGCTGTGTTCAGAGAAAATAAGTTACACTTCAGATCACTCAGAATCACACTGAGAGTTGTTGGAGGCACCAGAGAAAGGTCACATGAAAATAGGTTGTTTTCAGATGAAGTCACATCACAGTGAAGAACCCCAGATGGAGGAAAGGAAGTGATTTGTTTTGTTGTTTAAGGCTGTGCCAAATGGTCAAATGAGGAACAAACAGTGCTGAGCTATTTAAGAGTCTTGAAACACAGGGTACAAGTGTCGTTGGAAATACAAACTATTTGGGGGTTTACTGAACCATACTAAACTGTATTCGATATAACATGAGCACCTGGTGGGACATGTTTCAAGCAAGTTATTTCAGTACAGTTTGGCATAGAAACTCTGATCTTGCTTGTGTTTCTACAGCCGATGTCTGTGCCATACTCGTCTCCCTTCATCTGGGTAGATGTGTAGCGGAAGGTCAGCTAGACTAAGTTATTTGTGATATCTATCACCTCCGAGCCAGGCAAATCAGTTAAAAATTCCCTTTTTTTATTAAGAGAAGCGATCATACTCCGTGTATGGAGACTCTTTCTGATAACTGCTGCATGCAGGTCCAGTTAGAGCTCTAAAAAGAGGAGGGCAGGAGGAAAAGGATGAAAGTAGAACAAGCAGCAGAGGAGAAGTTAGGGTGAAAAAAAGGATTGTTAACATGACGTTCTAAGTGAATGCAACTAACTTCCACCAGGAGCCGTGTAAAACGCAGTGATTGGAAGTCACCACTGGTTGTGATGAAAGAAGAAATATGAAGTGTGAAGATGAAATAAAAAAAATCAGGCTGGGCTTGAGGAAACAGTAAAACTATGACAGTTATACCAGTACCAGAAACTGAACTGTAATGTCACGTGTCACTGGTCTTACTTGGTTTTTCTTAGGCCAGAGGTTCTCGACGTGGGGGTTGGGACCCCTTTGGGGGTTGCGAGACACTGAGAGAGGGTCGCCAGCTCCTTAAAAAAACTATAAATATTTTTAAGTAATTTTCTAAATATATAGTTCACCAATTCTTTATGAAAATATGCATGAACTGAGTTCAATGTAGAATTAAAACATCAGTGAGATTTAGGCTGAAATCAAAGTAATATTTAAAAGTAAGTGTGTACACAGGCCTGCTTAGAATTGTCAGGGCCCCTGAAAAAGCCAGCCCTCCTCAGTTGTGATTTATTGATGATATCAGTGCATGTGTGTTGGATCAGAAGCATTGGTGCTAGCATCTTGGCTAACAGTAACTTGTCAAACTTTCATCAATTTTGCACACATTTTTGCCCCTTTTGCCCATTCTTCCTACATTTTAACCTATTTATCACTTTTTGCCACCTTAAGCATATTTTTAGCTCTTATAACAAATTTTTGCCCCTTTAAACTAATTTCTGTAACTTCCTAAACCCATTTCACCAACTTTTCTGCCCATGTCTTCAAATTTAAGCCAGTTTTGTCACTTTTAAACCCTTTCCGCCACGCACTTTATCTGCCTGTTTTTGCCACTGCCACACCAATTCTTGAAAACCTATCCAGTTTTAACTTTGTCGACTGAAATTATGACTAAAAATGTTCGACAGCCTTTTTTTCCATGACAAAAACTAGACTAAAACTAACCAAATAGATCTGTGATGACCAAAACTGACAAAAACTAAGTTTAGTTTTCATCAAGATGACTAAAACTAGACTTTAATGTAGTTTTCATCTGACATTTAAATCCATGATATTTCTCCACTGTGAGTAAATCTGTCAAAAAACAATGCGTCTGTATCTATTCTGCCTCTCAGCTGTAGAAAGCAGGGACCCCAGGTTTAGCAGAGTGCAGAGAACACACTACCATGACTTGGTACCAGATTAAGGCAAGAAAATAAAAGTTTGGACTAAAAGTAAAGACTAAAATGTGAGGACTTTTTAATGGACTAAAACTAAACTAAAATATGTTGAGTTTTCATCAACTAAAACAAGACTAAGACTAAAAAACGACAGAAATGACAAAAATGTGACTAAAACTAAAATGCATTTCATTTAAAGACTAAAACTAAAATCAAAAATAACTGCCAAAATTAACACTGAACCTATCACCTATAATTGCCTTTGCTTACCCATAGTTCCCACTACCAACCCCTTTTCACCACTGTATGGCAATTTTACTCAGTTTTAACCAAAGTTCACTATTTATTATGCCTGTTTTTGCCAGTTTAATCCATTTCTGCCACTTTCTGCCTATTTTCCTTTTAATCCTATGTCACCACCTTTTCTATAAAATTCTTTCCCTTTTTAGTCAATATCGCCATTATTAACCACTTTTATGCCCATTTTTGCCATTTCTCCCTTTTTTCTGCCACTTTTATCTAATTTTGCCTCAGAAAGCTCTCCCCTTTATCCCTTCTTATGGACATCCTTGTCTCCGTATGACTATTGTTGAATGTTCATGGCTGTGTTCAACCACCGTCAGGTACGGTGGGGGTCTCCGGTCTCTGGCGCCTTTATTTACGGGATTATGGGCTGAAATGTTTGAGAACCCCTGACTTAGGCTATTGGTTGCTAACTTGGGGTCCAGGCCCAAAGGACATTGAAGATCTTGGGGGGAGGAGTCTGCAGTAAAGTCAGAATAAGATTTGCACAATAAATGGAATCATAAAAAATTTTAACTGGATAAATTACGACGGTCTTTTGTTAATATCAAGACTGTAGATCTGTTTGTTTGGGAATTTATCAGTAAAACTCTTCTTGGGGGTCAAGGTAAGGGGGCTAGCTTTTCTTAGATGGAGGGCATGACAAAAAGGTTGGGAACCCTTGACTTGGCAATAAAAGCCTGTGAATAACGCCCTTATTATTGAAGGTAAAACAAGTGCAAAAGAACAGCCTCAGTGTGGACTTTACACAGAGTTGTATGCCTTTGGTTTGAGTTTGCTGCAGAACAAGCTGTAAAATCTGGTACTCTCTCACAAATTTAACAGCAGGCTGGAGTTGAAGTTAGGTTTAGGGGTTTTTTTGTTGTCCCTGCTTCATTTTGACTGTTTATAACCAACCAAACCCACTCTCAATCCCCCCTTGGTCCTGTATCCCCCAACCTTAATTTCCTTCTCTCCTCCACACAAACACACCAGTATGCTGCCGTCCCCCCTCTCTCCTCTCTAAACCTCCCTAACCCCCTCACCTCCTTGTGTCCTAGATCCCTCTGTTATAAAATTCCTCTGGGCTGCTTAGGTGATGATAAACCGTGGCCGCTGCCCTACCTCTTTGTCCTCCTGCTGTCCTTTGTGTGCATTCACTTCCCTGTAGGTGTACTACATGTTTGTGTGTTCATGTGTGCTGATGAGATCATGTGATGATTTAAGAGTGTTTATACTGCTGGATCAACTGCAGTCAAACTACAGGTTCCCTCCACATCAACTCTGCTGAAACACCCCCAGACCTACGTGTGTTTGTGTGTCCATAATGGATGTGTCTTCACTTTGGGGTCAGAGAGGGTAATCTCTGCCTTCACAGCAGGGATAATCGAACCATCACTAAGGGAGCAATCCCACAGAAAAACACACACACAGACTCATACACTCATTTGTTGTTAGAGGATTTCTGAAGTGTTGGTTTGTATTGTTCTCAGTTTCCACAGAACCTCTTTTCAACTGCTTTTGCAAGATTCAGACTCAAAATACACTGTAAAGGTATCACTGCATCACTGCATGGATGTAGGAACAGTTCCAGGAATCACAGTCTGTCAAAGCAAGTGCAAGTTAAAGCTGCACCATGCAAAGAAAAAGCCTTATGTGAACATGGTCCTGAAATGCCTCCGTCTTCTCTGGGCCTAAGCACATTTAACGGATTAGGGTGAAATGGAAAACTGTTCTGTGGTCAGATTAATCATAATGTATATATTGTTCTTTATGGAAACCAATGGATTCTGTGTCCTAAAGACTAAAGAGAAGAAAGACCATCCCACTTGTTATCCTGGCACAGTTCAAAAGCCTGCATCTCTGCGTGACTGCCTAAGGCGTGGGCAGCTCACACATTTGATAGCACTATCAATGCTAAAAAACACATAGAGGTTTATAGGCAGCATACGCCCCGTTAAGACAGCTTCTCTTTCAGAGAAGACCTTGCAAATTTCCATCAGACAATGCTAAACCACATTCCTCTATCACAACTGCATGGCTTCAAAGTAAAAGAGTCAAGGAGAGTTGAATTGGCCAGCCTGCAGCACAGACCTTTCATCAATAGAAAACATTGGGCACATCTTAAAACAAAAAAGACCCAGGACTGTTTAGCAGCTATAATCCTACATCAGAAAAAAAAGGGACAACATTCCTCTCCAAAATCTCCAGCCACTAGTCTCCTCACCTCCCAGACATTTATGGGCTTGTTGTCAAAAGAAGAGGAGATGCCACACAATGGTAAACATGACCCTGTCTCTACTTTTTTGTGTTGCAATATCTTTCATGAAATGGTCAAACGTGTCAGTTTCATCATGTGATATGTTGTTTATGTTCTACTGTGAATAAAATATGGGGTTATGAGACCAGCAGATCATTCTGGTTTTATTTACATTTTACACAGCGTCCCAACTTTTTGGGAATTGCAGTTGTATTAAATCACAAAACTGAATTAAACTTCCAATTTAAAGCTCATTCAAAAGAACATATTCTACACTCTAGAGACAGGTGTGTGTATGGGTGTGTGTGTGTGTGTGTGTGTGTATATAAACGACTTCAACGCTATGCTATTGCTATTTTAATATATGAAAGTGATAAAAGAAAAGGTTTCAGTTGTTCTATGTCTTCATCATTGTAAACTTATAACACAACATGTTGAAGACAAAAACTTTCTTTTCTGCCTCTGTAAAGGGAAAGAAAATGTTAAATGCTTATTCTTAGAATACAAAACATAGGAAGAGTTGGATTTAAGTGAAAAGTTGACTTCACATATCCAAACATCCGAAATGATTTGATGAATGAAGTGTGGATTTTTTTTATGACCATTAGTGACACCATGTGGTAAAGACTTCCTATTACTATCAGTGAACTGGTTGCTTGTTGTGGTGAGTGGTCACAACTGTGGGCTGGCAGGAGGCAGGTTTATAATCAAGGCTACAGCGGCTGAACTCTTTCTGTGACCTCTGACATGAACTCTGATTTTGCTCACTCACCGTTATTTTCTCCTCTTGGTTGGTCAGACTTTCTATATTTTCCTCCTGTTGTGTATGTATGTTATGGAACAGCTGAAACTTGAATTTCCTTCAAGATCAATTAAGCATCTATCTAATCTAATCAAATCTAATCATTGATACCTTACACCACTGATTCTTTGAGTTAGTCTTTTTTGATCATTTCTGGTATGTTATGAAATAATTGTTGCTCCATAGGCCTCTGGTATTAAAAACGATTTAAGGTTGACAAAAAAAGAAGTAAAGACTGACAGTTACAGGTTTTTTGTGGGGGGGTGGGGGGTGTAAACAGAAGCATTTCTTTTGGTTATACAAAGAAATAATGCTTCTTTTCTTTGATTTTATGTTATTTCAATCTTCTGACAGTAGTTTATAGAAGTTAGAACAGGAGGGAAGTGAGGTTTTTTGCGACACTCATCTCTCAGAGTTAAGGTGAGCCCGGAAGCAAGACATACATCTGATACATAGGAGGATAAGACCGTCTTGCATTACTGGTCTCAAACCTGGTCTCATTTTATTGAGGTCAGTTAAGTCACGGTTGATGCCGGTCCACAGGCTCCTTGGCTGGCGACGCTGTACTCCCTGCTCAGAAAATATGACTGCCTCAGGTTGCTGTGGTTACTCCTAGAGTTCGAGACGTTTAATCAGTGTCCATATATCAGAAGTTAATGGAAATCAATGGAACTTCCAGAGTCAATCAGAATTGAGCATTCACCAAGACTGTGGTATAAAAGCAGGTTAGAGCCCAACGAGGTGTTCAATTATCAGGGATTAATGGACCTCTGCTGTGCATCGGAAAGTACAGGCCTCAACGTCATCCATTAATCCCTGATAATTGGACATGGGCGTTAGCCCTTACATAACCCAGCCAGCATGTCCATGTGGGCCCCAAATCGCTTATATGTATATTTGCATTGGCTGCAAACATGGGTCCCAAGTGGGTTAGTCCGCAGGTTCCATGAAGGCCCCACCTGTAAATGCCCATATGGGCCTTAGGTGGGATCTACCCGAGCTTTACATGGGGCCTATCTGGGCAATTCATATGGGACCCATATAGGCCCCATCTCTGCCTGAAGAAAGATCTCACTGGGCCTTGTGTGGGGCCTAAGTGGGCTGAAAAATGGGTTCTAAGTGGGAAGCCACACCTTCTGTACTATCTTGTTTAATATGAGCATGGAGAAGTGTGCTTACGTTAATCAAGGATCATGGAGCAGGTGTATCATCTCATCCAAATCCTTGTGGGAGTGTTTCTACAAAGTCTGGTTGTTTTCCAGCTCTGCCACTTCCTCTTTTGAGCTTGTAGTAAATGGAACGCTAGCAGAAACAATATACCTTAGAAGTCTTCTGTGTAATATCAAAGGCAGTTGGAGTAATGGTGTGGTGTGCAAAACGAAACAGACAAGCTGCTACTAAGATTTGTGCCACCAGTTGTGACATAATGTCGATATTATCATGAGATACACCCAGCAGTATATGCATTGTGTTTTTTAATTGACCTGATAACTTTTGCATTTTTGCTTCTGTTTGGGTTGAGCTGTTCTATGTGAAATGACATGCTGGAAGTGGGCTCCACTGAAGATGCATTAGTATAGTCTTTATATATAGCCCATTTGATGCATAACATACCTTGAGCACAGCAGAGTGGAGTGGTGCTTCTGCACATGCTGAGTTACAAAAACTGACAAGAAAGGGAGGAGTGAGATGGAAACCACACATATACATGGCTGATAATAAAAGGTATGTGCATTTGCAGTGTTGCCAAAGAAAAGGATCAGGATATCCAGCATTGTGACATCCACCATCTTCCCTTCACCACTCCATGAATAGCTGTCACTACACATTACAGGCTACATGCACACAAACACAAAAGTTTCTACATTTAGTATTCTTTTATTCAAGAAAGAAGCCCTCACACTTTTAGTAAATGTATTTACAGATGCTTGACCTTTCGTTCCATATTGCAAACATATGCACAAATCCTGAGAGAGGCTCCCATCATAACCTGCAGCACTCACACTTCATCCCCCTCTGTCTCTCATCGCCTACAGAACTGGAACCATCTTTGTTCAGTGTGTGTCTGTGTGTGTGTGTTTTAGCCATGCTCTCCCCTGCTGAGTGACAAATCTCCCTGCCAAAGAGGCAATCCGTCAAGCACACATGCACACAGCAACACCAGCACACAGACCCACAGTGTTTTATGAAGATTGAATATCACAGTAGCCTCAGATGATCCAAACTGATTCTCATGTTGAATTCTTGTATGAACCTGCAGTCGATACACTGATCCCAGCAGGACTGAATGTTTAAAATGATCCAGACCAGAGTTGAGTGTATGTTTGTGAAGTCCTCACACACAAGCTAAACACACATGCTCTTGGACATGCTTACATACTTTAGTTGGAACACAGCTCCCTGATTTGGTCTGCTCAGCGGGGTGTCTGTTGTCACTGTGCGGTTTCCCATGGCTGGACTTTAAAGGAAAAATCCACCTAAAAGCTACTCTCACATCCTCTGGAACAGAGAGGAACACTGAGCCTTACACACTGCTGGCACTGACAGAGAAAAGCTAAGAACATACGATCTACACCAAACCCTGTTTACATGCATGCTTCACATTTTAGTGGCAGATCTCCTTCAAGTCATGCAGTCTACCCAAACTGGGACACCAGTTTAACATGAATTTTATCTTAGACTTTAGGACATGTGGTCCAGGTAAATGGTATAGTTTTTGAATGAAACACAAGATACTTGTGCCCTATAAAGAGGATCAGCGCTCAGTGAAGAAATCCCTAATCCATTACTATCTATTTAACAAGCTATTTTTTAATTTGCACTTTAAATCATTTATGTTAAACATTTTAATCAGGTCAGTTTGTAGGTGTCGCATTTGAACTCTTTAAAGCAAGAACAAGTATCTTTTCCACCTTAAAATAATAGTTTCTAAGTTAACCTAATACCAACAGGAAGAATGACATCCATCCCATTTCCACAGATCGACATGGTCGCCTGCTTTCAGCACCATATACATCAGCTTTCAGCTAAAACACACCAGTTAGCCTGTCTCAGTATTCAATTGCTGAGGCTGGAGGATACAAGTGGATTGTAAAGAGATATGGCAAAGAAAAGAAAAGGGAAAGGGACCAAGCAACAAGCTGGATTTCTGTAAATATCAGACAGAATGTTATATATTGAAGTTTGCAAAACATTATGCAAATCTGTTACATTTGATGTGTTGCTGTTATACGATTTAACATCATATATATGATTGACATCTAAACAGTTTACAAACAGGCTGTAGACTCAAAGTCATGTTTCCATAAAATGTAATCATATTACTGTACCATGTCAGATGTCTTAGCTTTTTTTGCCGTCTCCAAGCATCTCTGCAAAAACTGGCAGAGGCATTGTGAGAAATATACTATAACCTTGGAGGTGGACATATTCCCCAGGATCCATGTTTGTCAGCAGGCAAATCCATCTTGTAAAGCATTAATCTGTACCGTTTGTACTAGCCCTGAAGACAAGTCTGTCCTGTCAGCACCATTAGAGGAGAAGTAACTATGGTCAGGGTTAAGTTGTAGGGGAGAACAGTGTTGGTTGTCACACTTATTACTCTAGCAGTTTTGGCTTCAAATGTGTATCTGTCTCATTTTCCAACTTATTGCAACAAAGCCTTAATAAATGACCAAAGACACTCTGACGCATTGTGACAACCAACCCCATTACAGGGATGGTTGTCACACATTATAAGATTGTTTGTAACAATGTTGTTTTAATGAGAAACATCTTAAAAAGAAGGTAGGAAAGAAGATTTAATTTGAATTGTCAAATGTGATAACCAGCCCCAACTTGAATTTCTTGCTAGCATCATGGCTAACAACCATCTAGCAACTAGTTAGGTGGCTAACAACAATAGCTTTCCCTTCACACAATAGTTTATACAAATGTCTTTTGATAGAAAGGCTTGCATAGGCCTTTTCAAGGTTTCACCAGGGAAAAAAATAAATTCTATGTAGATTTTTGGTGGCAATGTGACACTTTTTCTTCTCTCTTGGGTCCTGGGGGGTGGGGGGCATGTAAAACTATGTAGGTGAGGTCTAATCCCAGTTCTGGAAATTTTCATGCCACATTCTGGGACACAGCGTTCTCTGGTGGTGTTATATAATGAGTGTGACAACCAACCCTGTTCTCCCACACCTGAAGCTGTTAGTAATGGCTGCATGAAGAGAAAGAAATGCAGGAATAAGCTGATGTAGCTATAGGATAGCTGCGGTTTTATCATAACTGCACTACCACTGTAAACAAACATACTGTATTTACTGCACTATACTGTATTGATTGGGTATCCTATCAGTGTGATGAATTAATGCTAACAACATGCTATGCTATCTCTACAACATATGATAAGGGCAGGGGTGGTGATGTCAGAGTTTGACAAAATTTTCCCTTGTCACAGCACCAACTTTATCACTCTTCTTTCTCTTGACCGTTTGTTTTGTTCACATTTGTGACTGTGATCCAGATCACACTTTTGCCACATCCTATCTGTAAGAGATAGGTTTATCTTTGTATATTCTTTGTTTAAGCTGGTGGTTGGGTGGATGGGATGGGGGGGGGTTAAAAGTCATCTGCTATAGTAAGGCCTAAAAGAAAATGTTTGGGAACTGCTGCCTTAAAAATGTGCAGTGTCTTCGTTTGGTTTCTGACAACAACAGAAATCATACCCACTGCCACAGTTAGATCTGTCACTGAAAATCTTCTTCATTAAAGGCTGTTTCAGTTTGCTGTTAGTTCATAGGCCTGACAAACGGCACTCTGCTGGCACTCCAACAAACAGAGTCAAGAGAATTCAACTGATACATTTCAAATTGGATCCTCATTATAACCTTTTACCAAACCTTATATCCTTTTCTTTTTTGAGTCTATGGAGTCCAGACCCTGTTTTTTGTGAAGGAACAGTATGCAAATCAGGATGGATGTGATCTGATAAGCTTACTAAAGACTGACAGGACAGCTGGTTCTGATGACAGGCTGAGCTGAATGTGGTGGATGTGGATGGCATCCATCTAACATCAAATTGACAGCTGAGAGCTGCAGAGAAGGAAACTATTTTAAAAGCATGACAGCAACAAGGTGATTGGGAGAGTCATTTCAGAGCAGGACGGAGAGCTTTGCTCTCTTTGAGAGATGGTCATAATAAGACTGCAGTAATAGCTCTGGATTTATTTAGAATGGGGCAACTGAGTGATTTATGCAAAATTATTGAAAGCAGAAATCTCTTTGGGATCTTATTCATTTTTAACTGTTACAAATATCACTGGAAATATTTTAAAGACACTTTTACAGTAACCAATAGACAAAAAGACCTGGAAATATGACTGTGCCAAAGTTATTACAAACAGACAGAGGACACTTGATACCACATATAAAAGAAATTGAAAGATGGGGATTTAATCAGTGGCAGCTGGTGCACTATTCTCCAGGAGGAGTACACTGTCTCACAGATGGACCAGGATGTAAAAATTTACTTTCTAGATGCTAACACATGATGGAGTCTGCCATTAACAGGCTAATGGTGCGGCAATAGCCAAGCCTGTTGGGACTTGGACTGGGAAGTGGGAGAATGCTGATTCAGCAGAACTAAGTATGGGCATTGGGACTTGTTCTTGGAGAGATGCCAGGTTCTTTCCTGAGCACTGCCAAGATGCCCCTGAACAAGGCCCTGGACCCCAAACTGCCTTATGTGCCAGTCCAAATGTATGGAGCTATTAATGTTGCAAAACTGTTCACAATGCATACAAAGATCTGTGCATAAATCTGCAAATGCCTAGATAGATTAGCAAATATGTGCACAAATCCACAAATGCATTTATAGATCTACAATAGTGTGCAAAGTTTTGCAAATTTGTAAAAAGATTTGCAAATTTGTACTAAGACCCACAAAGGTGTGCACAAATCTGCAGATGTGTAGACCAATTTGTATTGTGGACTTAGTTTATTTTGTTTCAGAAAACTCACTTTTTTGCTTTAAGATGTCAAATACAAACAATCAGTTACAACTGAAGTTGGCCCCTCAGTTGACTGCCATACACGTGTGACTTTTGTAACACTTCTGCTTTGAACAATCTGCAAATGTGTACTCAGATTTATAACTATAAGCACTGGGTTTTGTTGCCCTCTCAGCCCAGGCCCACAGGCAAGGCCGCCTTCCTCATAGCATAGGCAATACACTGAAGACAGTCATTTAGACCTAATAAAAGCTTTATATAATGTCAGCATAAAGGAAGAAAGAATATTTTATTTTACTGTTATTGTTCATGTTTCAATCACTGCCTGTGAGCCTGCACTGAGGGCAATAAAACCCAGTGCTTATACTTACAGATTTGAGTACACATTTGCAGATTGTTCGAGGCAGAAGTGTTGCCAAACTCACATGTGTATGGCAGCCAATTGAGAGACAGAGTTCACTTGTAATTGATGACTTGTGAGTATTTTGACATCTTAAACCAAAAAAAATAGTGAGTTTTCTGAACCAAAATAAACTAAGTCCACAATTACAAATTGGTCTACGCATTTGCAGATTTGTGCACACATTTGCAGATCTATTTACAAATTTGCAGATCTATGCATGCATTTTTTGGTTTGTGCATGTATTTGATAATCTACACTATCTATGCATTTGCTGATATGTGTACAGATCTTTGTATGCATTTGCAAATAGGTTTGCAACAATAACAGCTCCATAACATGCAGCCCCAATCCCTGACAACCCCACATTATCCATGTCTATAACCATAGACATACTTGCTGCATCCTGCTACATAATGAATAAAATAAAGGTATATGAAATTTGCAAATCATTGCATTCTGTTTTTATTTACATTTCACATAGTGTCCCAACTTTTTTGAATGAGGGTTGTATTTAAGGACTAACTAAATAATAAACCGTGGACACTCTGCAAGTTACCTCTTGGTATGGTCATTTTTGAACTGTAACACCAATCTTATTTTCCTCATTATTTTTACAGGTTAAAGGTCAACATTTAAAACAGAAGTCATCTTTCCCAGCTGGTTTGACAGACTTGTTTGTCTCTGTGCAGTGACGGTAACACATCAAAAAGATGTGGAGAGCTGTGGACTCGGTTTGAAACTTTTAGCCCTTGTTGTCTCTCCTGCTGTGCTGTCACACCCCGTCCATCTCCACATTGCCTCTGCAACACACATGTATACTGCATCTTGCATCAGGTCAGTTTTTGAGGATTTGCACAGCTCACTTGTTAAAACACCTAAACACATTCTCCCAGACCTAGAGGACTGCAGTGCATTTCTCTGTTGATCAACCCCCAAACTAAAAGTACAGCTCCAGCATGAGCTTCACTGAAGGTAAATTCCAGACCTTCATGTTTCCCAAAGTCAGCATCAGTAGCTCGGCTCCAGGTTAAACATCTTAATGACATTACATTTTTCCGCTCCTGTCCTCTGGCTTATGGCTTTGGAAGCGAGTCGTTCATGGGTGAAAGGTCTGTCCCATGCAGAGACCAAGGAACAACAAATTTCAAAGCTGGTATGTGCCTGTATGTAAAAGTAGCCTGTATTTGCCTCCAAGCTGAAACCAGCATTTATATATACAACACCGCAGAAGGGCAGAAACCTCCCTGAGAGTTTATTTGTGTATGAGAGGAGCAGGATAGTCCCACGGTTCACTTTATAAGCCAGGCTGATTCTATCAAGACGCTGATTTTACACAAAAACAGCCTACCTTCACTGTAATCTTTCCATCACTGTCCAGCACAGAAGACGCAGACTGGCTGTGTTTACGCTCTCTATCTCAATATCAATACAAATATCAGACCTGTGGTTTATCTGCAGCACCTATTGATGCATTAAGCCTGCAGGTATGTCAGGCAGTGAATAGGACTTTACACTGTTTGAACATCAGGGACATTAATCACACTCTCAGAAACATGATAATATTTCCCTGGGTGCATTGCTCTGTCCTGAGGGAGAATTCATGTGGGGATTTTTTTCCTGCATACCAAATCAGTGATTAGTTCAGCTGATTTATGTCCTCAGAGACAGATAACTTATGTTGAACATATGAACCTACTGCTTCTCCATATTTCTTTGATTTTCGGGGTTTTGTGCAGGTCAGCTTTGATTTAAGTCTCTATTTTCATGAACTTCTTCACATAGTGTTTTGCATTTAAATTTATGAAGTTAATAAAGGTTGTATAGTTTGGATTTGTTGACTTAATAGTTAAATTCTTGTTTTATTTCTGACTAAATTCAGCTCCCTCTCTCCTTGTTGATTCAAAGATTAAGTGTTTCTCATGGTTTCCATTTTTTATTCTAGACAGATAAAAGTTTATAGCAGTGTTTTGTTTGTAACTATCTGAGCCCTCAGCTATTTTTCAATCATTTTGTCACATCTGGACTTATTTTCTTAAAAAGCTTGTAACATCCACCCTGTGGTGCAAAGTTAAGCTCTAAACATCAGGACAACCTGGGCTTTAAGAATATGTGAGCTGCAGTAATGTCACTTGTCATAACAAGACAAAAGAAATGAAAAACAGAAATTAAAACTGAAAAATTTGTATGTGCTACTCAAAGTAAACATTATTGACTGAGGCTATTTTTGCATAAATTGTTCCCCCATGTCTTTGGGACCAAAACATGAAGAAATAACCATTATGAGACAAAACGTCTCCAAATAGTCACATTCTTACCAAAACAAGTCCCTGTGCCTTTTTGGAATGGTTCTATTTGTGCCACTATTCACAGCATCTTCTGTCCGCATTGACACAGAGGGCCGCATCACAAGCTGTCCGTCTTTTTCCCCCCAAACCCTTACCCTTACCCTTTATTCTACAAAGCTGGAAAAACAGTAGACCATACAATGCCATGGCACTATATTCACTAGTCATACATGAGTGATAAAATATCGACATAACCTTCATCAACTCATCACGTAGTGTGAGAGTCCTCCTCACTGTCATGCGTACATGCAAGATGGCAGAGAGAGAGACACACTTTCTGGTTCATACAACATAAACATAGCAAGGACTCCACCTTGTGGTATAATAAGGTATGACAATGAAATTCTGACATACATTCTGCACGATCTGCCCAGTCAGACATTTGCAGTGTGGCATGGCACAACGGCAGGACAGCCTGTGACTGGTTGTAATGTGCCAACCATTGTGGAAAAATAATACAGTGGCTTTAAAGCCCCTGGGAAGTCACCCAAGTTCCAGGCTCACAAGAAAAGCTACCATACATATTTCAAAGACAGTGATAGCATCATTGGAAAACGGCAGGCTGCAAGATGGGAAAAAAGTGAGAGGCAATGATTTATTGTTCAAACGTTATTCAAGTTTTTACATATTGCAGTCTTATATAACCTGACATGCCAGATGGATTTGTTTCACATATCCATGTGGTAAACCAATCACAGACAGCGTTTGGGAAAGGGCAGAGCCTTTGAAAAAAACTTGGAGGATAATTGGAAGAAGAATTCTGTCTGTCACATCTTTACGAGCCAATCAGAGCAACAATACACATGACGTGGTAGCTGCTTCCGAGCTCCATAGAGAAGTGCATAACCCAAACCATGGTAACTGTAGACATGTCAGTACACCACTTTTGTCGTTTTTGAAAAGAAAACAACTCAGTGCTGTTCTTTGTTCTTTTAACGAAGAAATGTCGTCAAGTTCTGATAAAACTGGCGCTTTAGCAGCATCCATGCTAATGTCTTCCATCGGCCTCTTGTTGCTGCTTGCTTACGTCACGACTCTGCTGCACCTGAAAGTACTGCCCCAAACTGGACTTTGTCTAAATTGGAAAAATGTCTTATTTAAACAAGGGCAGAGAGCAACACTGAAAGCATTTCATGATAGAAATGATGGTTATGCTCTTCTCCTGGTCTGATTTAGCATGAGTTTGCGATCCTTATGTGTAGGGTTTGCCAGTGTATCCTATGGCTGCTGCCACTGTAGTTATTAGCCCAGATGTAGCTGTGGGAAAGCAACAGTCTACTGGGAACTGGACCACATTTCTTTTTTAAACAAGAGCAAAGAGCTATTGAGAAAGTTTGTCTCAGCTGAAAAGATGTTTTTGCAAGTCTCCCGACTGGCCTTGACATCAGTTTTATTTACCAAGAAGCTATGCCATAAACAATACGGCAGCAGTAGCTCGTCAGCTAAAGAGAAGTGTATGGGTACATCTTTTTATCTTGTCACTCTATTTGAAATTAATTTTTAAAATATTTGACTTATCTGTTTCTATTTTTACCCGCCACCACCGCCCCTCATCGGAGGACAAATAACTTTATTCTATTCTATGCATATATCTTTGCTGCTGCTGCTTTTTTTTTTTTCCTTGTTTTTTTTTTTTTTTTTTTTTGAAGTTTTCTGACACTTTCACATCCCCAGAAAATTGTTGCCACAACTGAAAGGTGCAAGAGGCTTTGCAGTCTCTTGTCAGAGTCTGAGGTTAGAGTTTCTGATCGGAGCATGCAGGCAAACTGCTGCTGTTGGAGTCAGAGGCTGTACATCCATTGAAGGAATAGCGTGACCTCCACAGCTGAATGGCCATAAACTCTTGGTGCTGGCACTGGTTGAAGATAGCTGCAAGGGGCTGATGCTGCTTGTGGATTGAGGGCTTCGTCCAGGTCCAGCCCTTCTTCACATCCTCCTGCTGCCAGTCTTACCATGTGTGCACACCAAGCGTGAACGATGGCTTAATTCGTACGAATTGAGGGAGTTAACTTGCATGATATTTTTTAATCCGCGCGAATGATACGCACAAATAAACTCGCTCTGTGTGAACTCGCTGCCCAAAGCCGCGAGGAGGGAGGGGCTTTCTTCTCCCACATCCGGCATCAGTCAGTTGTCAACAAACAAGGCTGAGCTGGACCAAACGCAGAGGATTGCTGCTTTATCTCCTGTGGAAAGCCCATAACTGACGGACACATCGTCATGTCTGGGTGCATTGGATCCCTGAGAGACCCACACAGCTTGGAGAAGTCCACCACCACCTTCTCTAGAAGCTTCGCCTGGATGACGGCAGCCTCCAGTGCTATTGTCAGCTAGCCCGGTTAGCCCCTGTTAGCTTGAATCAGTGCTGGGATATCACTCCAGGATATCAAAGACAGACACTATCCCAGCTGACAGCTCACTTGTCCATCTGTCTCTGGTGAGTAATTATGCATGTTTTGTTCATTAGTTCATATTTTAAGTGGAAAATGTTTTTCAAAGTGTTAACACATGAGAGGGGAGTCATTGCTGCAGAGTAGGCTGTCTGTGTGTATCTGTGGTCATTACAGAACTCCACTGAAAGGTCACTGATTATGCCTTTAGTGTGAGGACGTATTGAAGTTACAGAACTTGTCTTTGATCCATATCTCATCACAGCTCGCCACTATATATATAGACAGGTGTGTGCTGTTGTATGTATGTTTAAAGCACATAAACGCCCTAATGCAGTGATTTGATCATTAAAATCACATGTCAAGGGGTCGACAAGCTACCTTCATTCACTTTTCTTTATTTCATTCACTTTGTAAAGTTAATTTGTATGACATAAAACTCTGAAAACCTCTTTATCTGCTTTCTGCTATTTTCTTACCATTCAGGTGGATATGACCACATGTAGTGTCATTAACCACATTAAAGTAAACAGAGGCAGGAAATGATCTGTCCCAGATGAAAGGAAAAATAAAAGTGGCTGGTAGATTTCACACCACCATTACCAATTTACAGCAGAAGACATGAGGACACTCATGTGCAGTCATGTACACATGTAATATTATAATGATATTTCCTGGTGACGTTCATCTACAGTTTTTCTCTGCTACTCAGTTACATTAATTGTTTTTCTTATGTTATAGATATCTTCCACTGATGACTCCTTCAGGACCATTGCTAGCAGCAGATCATCCTGGATATAATCACTGCAATCTGAAAACCTCGTGGCGTACTTCTCAGCAGGAGCAGTCCCATGGCAATTCACCATGTAGTGCAAAAAGCATCACATCACCACAGCTCTTTTAAGAGACAGCCACAGCACCAAGGAGCAAACTTCCTGCACTTTTTTATTTCACATAAACACCAAAATAAAGTTGTTTCAGTGCTTTGATACCTGTCCTATTATTAATATTATGAAATTCTAAATGCTAAAGGAAATATTCAGTAAGTAGTTTTATTTCTTGTTTGAAAGATACATTTCTCTAGGCACCACGCATAGGAAGTAATGATAATTGGTAGCCTATTCTTAACAGAGTAATGTCCACAGATCCAGAAATAGCTCATCTATAAAGGTCTTGATACCAATAACACACTTTATGTACTGGGAAAAAGGAGGCAGATCCTGGGCTTTAGAATGAGTAATTATTAACTTAATGACAGGTAGCTCTTTACTTCAGGTAAAACTATTTTAATCTAGGTTTAACGGGACAGCAACATGTATCAGGACTGCTGAATCTGTGAATGATTTTATGACTGAAATGTAGTACTTGTTTTAAATTACTTTGGCAAGAGGCAAAATACAGAATACAGCAATTTAAGATGGCCTCCAATTAAGAATTTTTGACTGAAAATGATCCCAGATATACCAGATAAGCAATCATGAGCAATATTTAGACTTTTAACGATCATATAATGCTGACACTGACATGATTGTTAATGTTAACCACATATCTGCTCCATGATAATAAGAGAAACACATGAGATTTGTACCTTAAAAAGTCAAACTCTGATCGTTATTAAAAGACAATTTAATTTATAAAAAGGACAAACAAGCAGGAACAAACATTTAACATAACATTTTAACAAACAAATTAATTTGCAACAGAAACACAAAGGAGCTTGCATGGAGGAGTTAAATTGAAGAGAGACGGATCAGAAGGAGAGGAGAAAGGAGATTAAAGTCTGGCTCATTCCCTGCAGAGATTTTTGCCTCAGTTTGTAGAAACCAAAACTATTCTGTTGATTTCAATTTTTTTAAATCCTGCTGCTGGTGGACTGGTCCTCAGGGCCTCCAACAACATCCTCTCCACCTCCTTCAGCTGCTGTCTGGAGTGACTCGGGGGTCTCCTCCTTGGGGTCTCTGTAATGGAAGCAACATATTTAGTGATACTGTTTTATCGATAGAGTACTACTAAGGAAACACACAGAAAAGGATAAGGTTGTGACATGAGAGGCAGCACTAGCTCTACCAAAGATCAACATACATGCATGAATTACATTATAAAATATCTTGTTTGTCCACAAAGTGGCATAAAAACAACTTTCTATTTGTAGCCTATGAAGACATTTCTCCCAAAATATATCCTATGCTGAGTGTGCTGTAAACAAACTTTACACCTCATCTGCTGGCCCTGATGCTGCTGCTGCTGAGCCCTGATCTTCCTGGTAGTCCTCTGCAGACCCCCCTCTTCATGGTACTGCTTGTCTCCCTTTGGTGATGAAGGGGTCTTTTAGATGGCCCTGCCCCCAACCCACTCCTCCTCTCTGTCTCCTTTCTCCTCTCCTGCAAATACGTGTCTCTCTGGCTCTTCCATTTCCTTCGGCATACCTCATCTGAACAGAAACACATAACTGTGGAGTAGTGAGGGGCAAATTAGCATGTCTGATGGTGTTATGCTAACTCGGGCAGTGCTAACCATGGTGCTAACTTGGTGGCAGATGGCAGAAAACGAGTGATGTACAACTTACCAGGCACTCGGACCTCCTCACTCACTTTCCTCCAAGCGAGCTCTTTTTGTTCCTGTGCCAGTGGTACAGGCATGTTGTGTGGTAGAGCTCGGGGTACACACAGAAACAGAGAATGAGCCTCTTCCTCCCGGGCTGGCCCTCCTTTGGAGACCTCCGATGACGTCGCCGGAGGATCTCCATGCTGATTGGCCATTGCACCGTGAAATCTCGCCAGAGTTCAGATTTTTGAACTCGCGCAGTGACGCCATGAAGTGATGGGGTGGCACGAATTCGCATCATACACGCAAATCACTTGTGCGTATTGCCTGATTTGCGCCGCCCGAGGCGTGAAACTCGGGTCTTTACGTTGACTTTACATGTAATTCACTCGCACTAATAAATTTACTTGTGCTTGGTGTGAACACAACATTACCCTTTCTCATTGGCACAAGGCTCCACTGAGAAACTTGGACCAAATCATCATCAAAAGTCTGCATCCCCCTTCCCTTGAAGGTTGGGTTTCACAATTGTGTCCTACCTTTTCAGCAGAGTCCTTGTCCTGAATGAGGCATGTTGTCGCTGGAGACTGTAGGACATGTTAGCTGCTGCTGCAGCTTGTTTTTTTTTTTTTGTTTGTTTTTTTGGGGAGTTTTCTGAGATTTTAACATCCCCAGAAAATTGTTGCCACAATTGAAAGGTGCAAGAGGCTTTGCAGTCTCTTGTCAGAGTCTGAGGTTAGAGTTTCTGATTGGAGCATGCAGGCAAGCAGCTGCTGTTGGAGTCAGAGGCTGTACATCCTGCAGCAATAGCGTGACCTCCACAGCTGAATGGCCATAAACTCTTGGTGCTGGCACTGGTTGAAGATAGCTGCAAGGGGCTGATGCAGCTTGTGGATTGAGGGCCTCGTCCAGGTCCAGCCCATCCTCACATCCTCCTGCTGCCAGTCTTACCCTTTCTCATTGGCACAAGGCTCCATCGAGAAACTTGGACCAAATCATCTGCCAAAAGTCTGCATCCCTCTGCCCCCCAGGTTGTGTTGCACAGTTGTGTCCTACCTTTTCTGCAGAGTCCTTGTCCTGAATGAGGCATGTTGTCGCTGGAGACTGCAGGACATGTTTGCTGCTGCTGCCTTTATTTTTTTTTATCATTATTATTATTTTTTTTTAATTATTCATTTATTTATTTATTTGGAAGTTTTCTGAGACTTTTACATCCCTGGAACATTTTTTTAGATAACTCTCATTTGATTTTTAATTTTCTGAGATTTTCAAATCCCCAGAACATTTTCTTTTTAGATATTAAACAATTTTGATTTGATTTTAAAAATATTTGAATTATTAACATCTATCTGTTTCTATTTTTACCCGCCACCACCCCCCCTCATCGGAGGACAAATAACTTTATTCTATTCAAAAATTATTGCTTCATGTTACTTTTTATATAATAAAACTACTTTAAATTGAATTTAAAATATTTGACTTATTTAATATATATATATATGTTATTATTTCTACCTACCACCACCCCTCATTGGAGGACAGATAACTTTATTTAATGCATGCTTGCTGCTACTTTTTTTTTTTTTTTTTTTTTTTTTTTTAATTTTCTGAGATTTTCAAATCCCCAGAACATTTTCTTTTTAGATATTAAACAATTTTGATTTGATTTTTAAAATATTTGGCTTATTAACATGTATCAGTTTCTATTTTTACCCACCACCACCCCCCCTCATCAGACGACAAATAACTTTATTCTATTCAAAAATTATTGCTTCATGTTACTTTTTTATATAATAAAACTTAACTTTAAATTGAATTAAAAATATTTGACTTATTTAATATATATATATGTTATTATTTCTACCCACCACCACCCCCCCTTATCGGAGGACAGATAAGTTTATTTAATGCATGCTTGCTGCTACTTTTGTTTTTTTTTTTGTTTTTTTTTTGTTTTTCTTACATTTTCTGAGATTTTCAAATCCCCAGAACATTTTCTTTTTAGATATTAAACAATTTTGATTTGATTTTAAAAATATTTGGCTTATTAACATCTATCTGTTTCTATTTTTACCCACCACCACCCCCCCTCATCGGAGGACAAATAACTTTATTCTATTCAAAAATTATTGCTTCATGTTACTTTTTATATAATAAAACTACTTTAAATTGAATTAAAAATATTTGACGTATTTAATATATATATGTTATTATTGTTACCCACCACCACCCCCCCTCATCGGAAGACAGATAACTTTATTTAATGCATGCTTGCTGCTACTTTTGTTTTTTTTTTTAATTTTCTGAGATTTTCAAATCCCCAGAACATTTTCTTTTTAGATATTAAACAATTTTGATTTGATTTTAAAAATATTTGGCTTATTAACATCTATCTGTTTCTATTTTCACCCCCCCCCCCCATCGGAGGACAAATAAATTTATTCTATTCAAAATTTATTGCTTCATGTTACTTTTTATATAATAAAACTTAACTTTTTAATATATATATATGTTATTATTTCTACCCACCACCACCCCTCTTTGGAGGCCAGATAACTTTATTTTATGCATGCTTGCTGCTGCATTTTTTTTTTTTTTAAAGTTTTCTGAGATTTTCACATCCCCAGAACATTTTTTAGATATTCAAAATATTTTGATGTTATTTAAAAAATATTATCAATTTATATCAATCTCTTTCTGTTTTTACCCGCCACCACCCCCCCTCATCAGAGGACAAACTACTTTAAACTAGACTTCTTTAAATGATTGCTTAATTTAATTTATTTTTTACTTTAGACATTAAAACTACTTCAAATCATTGCTTAATTTAATCTATTTTTTATTTTAGATATTAAAATTACTTCAAATCATTGCTTAATCTAATTGTTTTTAGATCTTAAAACTTCTTTGAATGATTGCTTAATTTAATTTATATTTATTTTAGATATTAAAACAAAATGATGCTTAATTTTTTTTTTTTTTTTTTTTTTTTAAGATATTAAACTACGTTGATTTGATTTTAGAAATATTAAAAAAATATGTCTTACCTTTTCTGAAGAGTCCTTGTCCTGAATGAGGCATGTTTGCTGGAGAGTGCAGGAGATGTGTTTTTTTTTTCCTGGCAGTTGGTGGAGGAAGACTAATACATCAAAAAGCATCACATTTTGGGTGAAAGAACATGGGACAGTCTTAACTTAATCCTATATATCTTAACCTTAATACTACTATATTTACAATATCTAAATGAAACTATTTACAAATGCTATTGCAGAGACTGTAAAGACTTTCGTTTCAGTTCTTTACTCTCTTTTTAGAGGCTTCTCTTGGCTGCGGCTCCCCAGAAACATCCACGTCATATAAGGGTGTCTAAACACCAACCCCATATGACACATTCACATGAATGAGTCCTGTCTCGGTGGTGGTCTTTGTGAATGCTGGTTGACCCATTCTCTCCCACAGCTTTAACTTCATTTGAAGCCCCAGATCCTGGCTGTAGGGATCCTTTCAGCCATTCTGGTAGCTGCGAAGTCGTCTTACCACAGCGTGATAGAACAACTTATACTCCTCCACTGAGTACCCATGGATCTTCAGTATTAGAGTATTGGAGAGAAGGAGGGCTTGGAACTGGGGAGCACAGAGACCTCAAGTTGGTCCCCTGGAGGGTCAGCATTGACAAAATGGTGCTGAGGGGCAGAGGAGGTGGTTGAATGGACGACAGAGATCTGCTTTCTCTTCTTTGGTCGTCCAGCTCCTAGAACCTAGTGGTGGTGCTGGGAGCTGACCTTCCCTCTCTTCTTGGGGGGTTCTCCAGGCTGCGGCTCCCCAGAAACATCCACGTCATATAGAGGTGGATAAACACCAACCCCATTGGTCACATCCACATGCACGAGACCCGATTCATCCGTGGTCTCTGTGAATGTCGGTCGGCCCATTCTCTCCCAAAGCTTTTGCTTAATCCTAAGCCCCAGCTCTCTGCTGTAGGGGCGTTTTCGGCCGCTGGGGTAGCTGCTCATGTCGTCCACCACGGAGTGATAAAGCAGCTTATACTCCTCTGACGAATAGCCATGGATCTCCAGTGGGCTATCGTCATTGATTTGAGAGCTGGAGGGCTTGGAACTGGGGAGGGAAGAGACATGAGGTCGGTCTTCTGGTGGTGCAAGGGTCTCCGGCCTTTGGACCACAGCTGGAAGGTCAGCAGCACTGGGATGCTGCTGAGGGGCAGAAGAGGTGGTTGGGCGGACAGAAGGGGTCCGCTTCGTCTTCCTTGGCCGTCCAGCCTTTGGAGCCGTGCGGTGGTGAGGGGAGTCCTGGTTTCTCTGTCCCTCTGCATGGCGTGCTGATACTCCAGCCGTCCGGCAGTAGCCGTGGTCCGCGAGAGGATCTGGTCCTGGGACTCTAGCCATCCGGCAGTAGTTGTGGTCCGCGAGGGGATCTGGTCCTGGGACTCTAGCCATCCGGCAGTAGTTGTGGTCCCGTAGGTGGTATGGTACAATCCACTGCAAGACCCAAACAGAGTATCAGAAACACTGTAAACTCAAACAACACATGATGATGTCAAATTAGCATTCTTCTGCAAAGGTTTAAAGATGCCCCAAAAATAATTATTTGATAGGATTTGAATGTTTTAGATCACCCGTTCTTATGGCTTCCACTTTTCTAGGATATCTAAACTCATGTTTATCTTTGCATGAGTCCATATAAACCTACAACACATTCATATTAATGGTATATAAGAGTATTTGATCCTTTATTATGATCCTTTAAAATGACCAGAGTCTGGATTTTTATTTGCAAAAATATGTTGAATTGTTGTGTTTTTCAGTTGAGGCTTTTTAGACATTCATTTCAGTAGAAAATGTTTGGCTTTTTTGATAAAATGAATTGATAGATAGCTCGGTAAAGTTATAACAGTTTGTATCATGATGTTAAACACCAGAGATCACAACATATGAATGTCACATTTTTCATGATGACAGTTTGTAGAGCAGCTCTCTGAAATCTCAGGGTGTCTTTATTGTAATTCAGAGTATTATTTTCCTCAGTTGAATTGTTTAATTGATCCAGTAACTCAGTATGAAATGTGTGAACTACTGTTGTGACATTTTTAAGTTTCTTTAAAGTTTTAAGTACTGATGTGACCTAAAGAGGAACCAAAGCTATCAGGTACTCTGTTGCCCATTTTGTTCATAAATCACATACACATGAACTTTACAAATGTGATGAAAGGAAATGTGTGCACAAAAATACACAGAAGTCATCATAATTTAACCGCTAGCATGTAATGTCCATTTATCTCCAGACTGAGACCGTCTGTAGAGAGTCAGACTGATGAGTGTGAAAAACATCTAGACTGAGGTTGTTTTTCCTCATGACTGTTAAAAAAAGTTAATTTATAGTTTTAGATATTTGACCACAAAACACTATTTCACTTTTTACTGACCTAAATCTGATCAAAACTTTCAGAAATCCAAGTTTCAGACACTTTATTCATGCTAGCTTGAACGCTTTGTCTGTGCTAGCTTGGCTGTTTCTTCAAAATGAGGATTTTTCTTAAAACTTTTAATAAACTACTGAATGTGTTAAATCACTGCATAAATACTGAGATATTTAAAGATTTCCAAGACATTTCCTTCAAAAATGGTTACATTTATAAGGTGTAGTCTAGTTTTAAAGTCTGAATAGTTAAAGTAAAAAGCAGAGGTCATGAAGGAGTTAAAACCTTACATTTGCCATGACAGAAGCTGAATTTTTCTCTTGAATCAATCAAAGTGAATCTTTAATCCTTTAGAGAGTCAGAAAGTCTGAAGGTGGAGCAAAACTTTCACGAGAAATCGCTGTTTCACTGGAGCAAAATTTCCTGTGGCTGTCTGAGATTAGGTTTTGGTTGAAATGAGGGTTTGAGCGAAATTTCCCCTTTTGAGTAACCTAGCAACCATGGAGTTTAGATCAGAGCAATTTTAGAATTCTCCTCCTGGGGATTTCCAGGCCTTTCCCCGGCCAGATAAGATATAAACTTAAAAGAAAAAGGAAGGAAATTTGTGTTTGGTATATTATTTCTTTGTTGTAACAATGCTTCTTGGTAATAGATCTTATACCGTTGGAAAGCCTGTTTATTATCCTTTTAAATGAAGCCACATTTATAAGGAACATGCATTTGTGGGATGAGCAGCAGAGCTGAGTATGTGGGTTGCGCCCATGAAAAATGGGCAAAACACTATTTCACTTTTTACTGACATAAATCTGATCAAAACTTTCAGAAATCCAAGTTTCAGACACTTTATTCATGCTAGCTTGAACGGTTTGTCTGTGCTAGCTTGGATGTTTCTTCAAAATGAGGATTTTTCTTAAAACTTTTAATAAACTACTGAATGTGTTAAATCACTGCATAAATACTGAGATATTTAAAGATTTCCAAGATATTTTTCTCAACAATTGATACATTTATGAGGCGTAGTCTAGTTTTAAAGTCTGAATGGTTAAAGTAAAAAGCAGAGGTCATGAAGGAGTTAAAATCTTACATTTGCCATGACAGAAGCTGAATTTTTCTCTTGAATCAGTCAAAGTGAATCTTTTATCCTTTAGAGAGTTGGAAATTCTGAAGATGGAGTGAAATTTTCAGGAGATATGGCTGTTTCTCTGGAGCAAAACTTTGTGTGGCTGTCTGAGATTTAGTTTTGTTTGAAATGAGAATGTGATTGAAATGATGCACTTTTGGAGTAACCGAGCAACATCAAAGAACTTTTAGAACAGAATGTCTGATTTTGTCAAGATCACAGCAGCAGAGGACAAAATGGCCGACAGAATGTCAGCCATTTTGTTGAATTTCATCTACAACCTTCAAAAATGTCTTTGAAGGAAATTTGTGCACACAGATAGAGTTTCTATAAAGATTCAACACCTTTCAACATTATGTGCTTTGTTTTATTGTGTAAAATCCCCAAAATATTGAACTCTGAACATGACTGAGACAGTCTGTAGAGACAGACTGAAAAGAAATGAGCACAGAAATAAAAATGAATGATAGATATTTTTAAAGTAATACTTTCAATGAGTCACTTTCAGTGAGTCAGGGTGTCTTTACTGTAATTCAGAGTATTATTTTCCTCAGATGAATTGTTTAATTGATCCAGTAACTCAGTATGAAATGTGTGAACTATTGTTGTGGCATTTTTAGGTTTCTTTGAAGTTTTAAGTACTGATGTTTGGTTAAAGCTGAGCCCAGCCACCCTCCTGAGAAATCTCATTTCGATCGCTTCAAACCACAATGTTATTCTTTCAGTTAAGACCCAGAGTTCATGACCATAGGTAAGGTTTGGGATGGAGGTTTTGCGATCGACCGGTAAGTTGAGAGTTTGGCCTTCCAGCTCAGCTCATTCTTCACCATGACAGTGCAATGCAAAGTCTTCAATACTGCAGATGCTGCACCGATCCGCCTGTAGATCTTCCTTCTACCCTCACTCGTGAACAAGACCCCAAGGTTTTTGACACTTTAAACAGTGCCATGGCCTCAGACTTGGAGTTGCTGACCCACATCTTCATCACTTTGCACTTACCCACAAACCATTCTGGTGCCTGCTGGAGGTCCCTGGCTGAAGAGGTCAACAGAACCACATCATCTGCAACAAACAGAGATGGAATTCTAAAGTCATCCAACCAAAAACCCTCCCTCTGATTTACATCGGTGCATGTGTGTTGGACCAGTAGCATTAGTGCTAGCATCCTGGCTAACAGTTACCTCATTTTTCTGATTCTACCTATCTTCAAAAACTAACTCATTATCACAGGAAGATCAGCTATGTTATACCAAGTGTTGACCTCTGTTACCACGGTCTGGTTATGGTCAGATCACACAGGGGAGACTTGATATTCTGCTCAAAGGCTGACGCTGTAGCTAGCCACGGGTCTGACTCCTTTCACTACAGCAGCAAGATAGAGTCTTAAGATGGCAGAGGTGTGGACTCCAGTCACGCGACTTGGACGTGAGTCAGACTCAAGTCACAATTTTGATGACTTTGGACTCGACACTATCATCAAAGATTTGCAACTCGACTTGGACTCTGACATCGATGACTCGGGACTTGACTCGGACTTTAGTCCAGTGACTTGAAAATACTTGAGATTTCAGTGAGTGTGTTGAGTAAAATGTGCCCCCATTCAAAGTATTTAACTAACACAGTGATACTCAACCCGCGGCTCTCCAGCCGCATGTGGCTGTTAAGTGACCAGTTGCAGCTCTTTTAAGGCTTACTTTAAAAAATCCTCCAGAAATCTTCTATAAATATAAGTCCATACAAAGATGACAGATATTATAACCCTTGTATGCGCGCTGGACAAAGAAACGTTTGTAAAAGAGCGCATAGAAAGTCCGCAGGTGGCGCATCTCTTCATTAAGTTCATTCATAGAGGTGTGCTGTCTTGTGTTCAAATTGAAGCTTCTAATGCCCTCGTTTTAACACATTTCTTCAGTCACTCCCTGCTGATGCTCTCCCATACTCGTATTTGATGATGACTTGTGACGGATCACAATTACACTGTCATGAAAAGTTCATTTTTGCTTCCATATTTTCTAGACTTTTAAGACTTTTTGTTTTATTATTGATAATTACAGCTTACAGCTCATGAAAATTAAAAATACACTATCTAAAAATATTAGGACATCACAACAGAAATGCTGACCATCTGACAAATTATGTTTATTTATGCACTTAGTAACTGGCAAACACTCCTTCAGCACAAATAACTGGAACAGTAAAACATAGCATTGAGGCAAGCAGCCTGTGGCCCTGCTGAGGCCTATTAAGGAGGCCTTCCCTGTGGTCAAGGTCCTAGAAAATTGCAACCTGCTGCTGTTGGAGTCAGAGGCTGTACATCCATTGCAGGAATAGCGTGACCTCCACAGCTGAAAGGCCATCGACTCTTCGTGCTGTGCTGGTACAGGTTGAAGATAGCTGCAAGGGGCTGATGCTGCTTGTGGATTGAGGGCTTCGTCCAGGTCCAGCCCTTCCTCACATCCTCCTGCTGCCAGTCTTACCGTGTGTTCGCACCAAGCGTTAACAATGGTTTAATTTGCACAAATGATACGCATGAATAAACTCGCTCCACGTGAACTCGCTGCCCAAAGCCGTGAGGAGAGAGGTGCTTTCTTCTCACACATCCGGCATCAGTCAGTTGTCAACAAACATGGCTGAGCTGGACCACATGTAAAGGATTGCTGCTTTATCTACTGTGGAAAGTCTTTAACTGACAGACACATCATCGTCGTGTCTGGGTGCATCGGATCCTCAAGAGACCTACACAGCTTGGAAAAGTCCACCACCACTTTCTCCAGAAGATTCGTCTGGATGACGGCAGCCTCCGGTGCTATTGTCAGCTAGCCCCATAGACTGTCCGAAACGTACTGGGGGGGGGGGGGGGCAGCGCTGCAGGGGCGGGAGGATTCATGAAGGTGTGAAAGGTTCAAATTAGCATGTGAAAAGCTCTATAGCCTGGCTGGACTCACTCAGTTCTCATCAAAACGTTCTGTGATTGGATAAAATCACAAACATTTAACAAGTAAAACAATGTGTGATTGGTGAAAGAGAACTGTTACTATTGGTCGGACAGCACACCCACGTGGGTGAGCCCCTCCCTTTTCATATCGTTCCTATATTTTAATATTCATATTTTATCATAATGGAATAATACTCACCCATCCTTCTTCCTATACACATCCCTTCTACTTCATAATGAAATATTACTAGGCTATATGTTTCAGGTTCTGAAGATTAAATTCATATAATCTTATTAAACATGGCAATTGCAAAATAAAAAAGAGAAGGCAGATCAGAAAGAAAAAAGCTTTATTTGCACATAGAAGGATCACAAGCATTCAGCCTTTAACGATGACAAACTCAGGAGAAAACAGACATTTCTGCACAAAATGAGGGAGAACAGTTCATGTTTTCTTGTCTCATCTGATGCTCCATCACTACATCATCTCCTCTGGTCTGTGATGCTCCTCATGGCTCCCAGCCAGGGGTGGATCTAGAAATATATTCCTGGGGTGGCACGAGGGTGGCAGGAGATTTTTTAGGGGTGGCATCCCATGGCAATGTGTATTTATTGGTTCAATCACGTTTTCAATTGATATTTACATGGAAAGCCTCCAAATTAAGTTTGTGGACTCAGTAAAGTTTGGCTCCCTCATTGTGGCACAAAAGTAAAACTATTAATCAAAATATGAAACAAGATGAAAGACAGTAACTGAATGAATTTTAACCAGATAACTAAATAATGTCACTTTACAATGAAATACTACTTTTTACACTATTTCAAAAGCAGTGGACACCAAGTCTATGCAACGGCTGATACAAAAAGGGTATTAATTATAAAAAATTTCACTGATGTTTGTCAGTGTTAACATAGGATATTTCTATCAGCTATCAATCATTAGTCCAATTTGAGTGCAAAAATCATTTTATATACAGACTTCATTATCATACATTCAGTATAAGTTAAAAAACAGCTGATAACTGAAAATGTGGATGCATATAAAAGTAATCAGATCTGACATGAGCACAGAGACCACTGCCTTTAAATTTTGGTCTTCTTTTAATCACAGCACTAACTAGCTGAAATAAAAACAGTCTTCAGGTCAGGAAAATGTCAGGAAGGGAAACAATTAGTCCCATCTTTGGACTGTGGAACCTTCTTTAGCCTCCTTTATGAAGGCTCTTTGGGAAACGGTCCTGTTTCAGCTGAGCTGGCCTTTCACACCTGGATTTGGATGTCTAGAGGAGGAGAGAAAAGATTTCAATTTAAATAGAGCATTACTGATTCAAATATATCTGAACTACTAATAACACCATGTGAAGCTTTCACAGATAAGACATGTTTAACTCAGGTTGTATTTCAGCACACAGCAGAACATTTTGGTCTGGGTGTGCATTTCTCTGTTAATTTTGGAGTTTCAACCTCAGATGCCATAGTAGTTCTAAAACACTGTACACAGAAAACAGTGGCTCTCCTCTGAATCACAGACTTTTACTATATCCCACTAAAAGCAAACACTTTAAGAAGAATGACTTTTCCCTTGTTGCTTCTTTAGTGAGAGAAATGACATTGTCATCTTTTCTATTCCTTATATAAAGTTCTGAGTGACTTTACTGTGGTTTTCATTTAATTTTAACTGTAATGTATATATTTATATTAATATGGTCTTCATCTTAACATTAAATGGTGGGTGTGTAATGGCTGTTTTCCCACTTACTGTCTGATTCCACTGCCTGTAGCGTGAGCTTCTTAAGACTGGGATCCAAACAGAATTCTGCAACAAGATTCAGATTTTTCAGTAAATAAGATCTTTCTTTGTGAGCTGAATGGAATTGTTAAGCCTTTAAATGGTTGTACAAAAAAAGGGATTCAACAAAATTATTCAGAGCAGAGAGTGATGGAGTATTGAAGCCACATAGCAAAATAAAAATGTTGACATTAAAGTTGTAATATTGAAAGATTAAAGAAATATATTTCTGGGAATGAAGTCCTGAATGTTTTGGATTAAAGTGGTGAATTTACAAGGTTGAAACTATACATTATGACATTATGAGATGTCAAGATACATAAGAGTTAACTTTGAATACAAGTCCATGGTCAGATGTTTCATTTTGAAGCCTTCATATATTCAGGCTATATGCTATATATTTAGGCATTTGCTTTCAAATGATGCTTGAAATCATTGACAGACAGTATGAACATGTTCTATGATCTATACTGTTACAACGAAACCTACATGGTAATTTTTGGCTTATTATTTGAACTTTGAAGATCGATGGCAAAGGGAACATTAACAGCTTATTTAAAGTATGAGCATTCATTGGGGTTACTTCCAGCACATCACAGGTCATCAAACTCACCATCCTGCAGCTTGTTCTGCCCCTTTGTTGGTCTTACTGTTGAGCCGCTTCCTGCAATGAAGGACATTTCCCAGTTACTTTTGTTGAAACAATGATCCCTTACAATCACGCGCCATGATTTGCTGAATGTTTACCGTACTTCGGGGAGAGGGAGCCTAAAAGGCTAAACAACACGGCCATGTTGACCATGTCCCGCAGAGCTATAAAAACACAGACATGAACTTAACCAGCTGACTGCTAGCATTGCTTTTTGTTCTTTATTCAGTCACGAGTATAGTCTGAAGAAAGAAGAGAATGAATCACGACTGTGCTACCTGACGCCAGGAAGCTGAATAAACCAGACACAATCACAACAGAACCCTAACTGACCTTTACCAGTGCATAGCTTCAATTTAGCTCCATTAGCGACGCTCCCCTCCTCTTGGCCACAAATGAGGGTCCATTCTTCTTCTCTTTTCCATCATTTTCTTGCGATGAGGGACAGAAAATGTTATGTTCTCCACTCGTTTGGTTAATGATGAATTAACCCTTAGAACTTCAGCGGCACAGATCCATGCCGGGGGCACTCCCCTTTGTAAATTGCTTAATAACTTTGGAACTGCACGTCATAGACACTAGCTTGTTTTTCCCTGTGAAAGCTCTTTCTTGTACCATTCTATATATGTGCTTTATGTACTTGTAGCTCTTACAGAACATTTTCTAGAGAGCCCAGAACTTGGCTAACTTCCTGGGGTCTCTGGAGACAGAGTTGTCATATACAGCAAGAAGTGTCACAGTTTAGAAAAAGGTTAATAACTTTTGAACCATACGTCATAGAGACTTACTCTTTTTTTCTTCTGAAAGCTGATTTTCTTGCCGTTCGTTTGCTGCCCTCGCCTTCTCCATAGTCCTTAATGACGCCGTTCTAGCAAACCTAAAACTTCAGTGAATTTTTGGAGTCTTTAAAGATTAAATCCACTGTGTTAGATCCGGTAATAACCGTCTTTTTGTCGTTTTCAATCCATTTTCGATATTATATCTTGGCTTTATTAGATGGATTTCGCCATAGTTGTTGAGAGCAACGCTTGAGATGCTTGAGAGTAAAGCATTGTGGGAGTTGTCATCGACTAGTTGCTTCTCTACTGCTTAAAGGAACGGCACAAATGGATCTAATTGCAAAAATAGCGCATGGACTTTTGTTGTATATATGTAGATATTTTCAAAACTGTTTGTCACAGAATGTTTATTTTTTCACTGTTTTGTCCCCAAGAAATGGGAGAACAAGTCTGTGCAAAGAAAATGCTTTGTCACTATTGTTTACTGTGTGTTATCAATGAAGATCTCTGAGTTTCATATTCCAATTTGTTTTTTTATTTTGTCTTTAGAGACCTATAACTTTTTCAAAATTCAAGTGACATTACTTTAGTAGATATATTCTTAAAGCCCAGGTTGTCCTGAAAAAAAAGATGTATAGAGCTTGACTGTGCACCACAGGGTTGATGTTTTACAAGCTTTTTAAGACAAAAGTCCAGACGAGACATGATAGTGAAAAAAAATAGATGTGAGCTCTAAGGGTTAATATCGAAAGAATTGAAGTTAAAATTTGACAAAAGTTACTGTCATCCCTGGAGATTAGCCAGAAATATCCCATAGGGTTTTGGGACACCCCTGACACTGGACCTATACATTTAATTATTTACCTCGAAACAGGCTGTAAACATTTAGCTACGTTCATTTGAGGCTATATAGCTCATTTTGCCCAACAGAGATTGCTGTCCTGTCTTTCGTTTAAAGGGAAAAAATAGGAAAAGATTTTGTTCATTTTGTGTTGTGAGCACACAAGGAAATGTGGTTTATATTACTGAAAGACAGCATGTTTACCATCAGGTTGACCAGCTAGTAAAACATACACAATGATTATACCTAGTAAACTAACTTTGAATGTGATTTGCGTTGGTGTAGATAAGAGCTATGCCATTTACATATGAAATACCAGGCACAGGGACGGGGGGTGTTCTCAGCTTGAAACTGCAACTCTACGTCTGTTTCTGGCATTTTCTGGCAGTTTTCGGGGCTTGCCATGAATTCCTGTGAAAAGTTGGAACGTGTGAAGTTCCCTGGAAAGTCACAGGGCTGAGAATTGTTGGGAATCTCTCTTTTCATGCAGTGTATAGAAGTTACAGAACTTGTCTTTGATCCATATCTCATCACAGCTCGCCACTATATATATAGACAGGTGTGTGCTGTTGTATGTATGTTTAAAGCACATAAACGCCCTAATGCAGTGATTTGATCATTAAAATCACATGTCAAGGGGTCGACAAGCTACTTTCATTCACTTTTCTTTATTTCATTCACTTTGTAAAGTTAATTTGTATGACATAAAACTCTGAAAACCTCTTTATCTGCTTTCTCCTATTGTCTTACCATTCAGGTGGATATGACCACATGTAGTGTCATTAACCACATTAAAGTAAACAGAGGCAGGAAATGATCCGTCCCAGATGAAAGGAAAAATAAAAGTGGCTGGTAGATTTCACACCACCATTACCAATTTACAGCAGAAGACATGAGGACACTCATGTGCAGTCATGTACACATGTAATATGATAATGATATTTCCTGGGGACGTTCATCTACCGTTTTTCTCTGCTACTCAGTTACATTAATTGTTTTTCTTATGTTATAGATATCTTCCACTGATGACTCCTTCAGGACCATTGCTAGCAGCAGATCATCCTGGATATAATCACTGCAATCTGAAAACCTCATGGCGTACTTCTCAGTAGTCCCATGGCAATTCACCATGTAGTGCAAAAAGCATCACATCACCACAGCTCTTTTAAGAGACAGCCACAGCACCAAGGAGCAAACTTCCTGCACTTTTTTATTTCACATAAACACCAAAATAAAGTTGTTTCAGTGCTTTGATACCTGTCCTATTATTAATATTATGAAATTCTAAATGCTAATAGAAATATTCAGTAAGTAGTTTTATTTCTTGTTTGAAAGATACATTTCTCTAGGCACCACGCATAGGAAGTAATGATAATTGGTAGCCTATTCTTAACAGAGTAATGTCCACAGATCCAGAAATAGCTCATCTATAAAGGTCTTGATACCAATAACACACTTTATGTACTGGGAAAAAGGAGGCAGATCCTGGGCTTTAGAATGAGTAATTATTAACTTAATGACAGGTAGCTCTTTACTTCAGGTAAAACTATTTTAATCTAGGTTTAACAAGACAGCAACATATATCAGGGCTGCTGAATCTGTGAATGATTTTTATGACTGAAATGTAGTACTTGTTTTAAATTACCTTGGTAAGAGGCAAAATACAGAATACAGCAATTTAAGATGGCCTCCAATTAAGAATTTTTGACTGAAAATGATCCCAGATATACCAGATAAGCAATCATGAGCAATATTTAGACTTTTAACGATCATATAATGCTGACACTGACATGATTGTTAATGTTAACCACATATCTGCTCCATGATAATAAGAGAAACACATGAGATTGGTACCTTAAAAAGTCAAACTCTGATCGTTATTAAAAGACAATTTAATTTATAAAAAGGACAAACAAGCAGGAACAAACATTTAACATAACATTTTAACAAACAAATTAATTTGCAACAGAAACACAAAGGAGCTTGCTTGGAGGAGTTAAATTGAAGAGAGAGATCACAAAGGAGAGGAGAAAGGAGATTAAAGTCTGGCTCATTGCCTGCAGAGATTTTTGCCTCAGTTTGTAGAAACCAAAACTATTCTGTTGGTTTCAGTTCTTCTAAATCCTGCTGCTGGTGGACTGGTCCTCAGGGCCTCCAACAACATCCTCTCCACCTCCTTCAGCTGCTGTCTGGAGTGACTCGGGGGTCTCCTCCTTGGGGTCTCTGTAATGGAAGCAACATATTTAGTGATACTGTTTCATCGATAGAGTACTACTAAGGAAACACACAGAAAGGATAAGGTTGTGACATGAGAGGCAGCACTAGCTCTACCAAAGATCAACATACATGCATAAATTACATTATAAAATATCTGGTCTAAAGAAAGCCTTTAAAGATGACTTCCCCCTTCTTTGAAGTGCTCAGACTGATTAATTTAATAACAAATCCATCATTTGTTTATTGATGTGGCTCTGTTCATTTACATACCTGTGGGAACAGCAGCTGGAGTGGATGGGCCAGGTGCTGGAGGAGCAGAAGCAGCAGCAGGTGGTATTGTTTCAGAGAGGAGTGCATGATGTTCTGACAAGACATACATCCATCCATCCATCTTCTTCCGCTTATCCGAGATCGGGTCGCGGGGGCAGCAGCCTAAGCAGGGAAGCCCAGACTTCCCTCTCCCCGTCCACTTCATCCAGCTCTTCCCAGGGGATCCCGAGGCTTTCCCAGGCCAGCCGAGCAACATAGTCTCTCCAGCATGTCCTGGGTCTTCCCGGGGCCTCCTCCCAGTGGGACTTGCCCGGAACACCTCACCAGGGAGGCGTCCAGGAGGCATCCGGACTAGATGCCCGAGCCACCTCATCTGGCTCCTCTCAACGTGGAGGAGCAGCAGCTCTACTCCGAGTCTCTCCCGGATGACCGAGCTTCTCACCCTATCTCTAAGGAAGAGCCCAGACATCCTGCGGAGGAAACTCATTTCAGCTGCCTGCATCCGTGATCTCGTTCTTTCGGTCACTACCCACTGCTCGTGACCATAGGTGAGGGTGGGAACATAGATCGACCGGTAAATCGAGAGCTTCGACTTTCAACTCAGCTCTTTCTTCACCATGACAGACCGATGCAGAGACCGCATCGCTGCTGACGCTGCACCGATCCGCCTGTCGATCTCCCGCTCCATTCTTCCCTCACTCGTGAACAAGACCCCCGGATACTTGAACTCCTCCACTTGGGGCAGGATCTCGTTCCCAACCTGGAGAGGGCATTCCACCCTTATTCGACTGAGGACCATGGTCTCAGATTTGAAGGTGCTGATTATTGTCCCAGCCGCTTCACACTTGGTTGCGAACCGTTCCAGTGAGAGCTGAAGGTCACGGCCTGATGAAGCCAACAGAACCACATCATCCGCAAAAAGCAGAGACCTAATCCTGAGGCCACCAAACCGGATGCCCTCAACACCCTGGCTGCGCCTAGAAATTCTGTCCATAAAAGTTATGAACAGAACCGGTGACAAAGGGCAGCCCTGGCGGAGTCCAACACGCACTGGGAACGAGTCCGACTTACTAGTCCGACTAGGCTGAGGGGTGTGATCTCTCTATAATTGGAACACACCCTCCGTTCCCCCTTCTTAAAGAGGGGAACCACCACCCCAGTCGGCCAGTCCAGGGGCACTGTCCCTGATGTCCACGCGATGTTGCAAAGGCGTGTCAGCCATGACAGCCCCACAACATCCAGAGCCTTGAGGAACTCAGGACGGATCTCATCCACCCCCGGGGCCCTGCCACCGAGGAGCTTTCTGACCACCTTGGCGACCTCGGCCCCAGAGATAGAAGAGCCCACATCCGCGTCCCCAGACTCTGCTTCCTCCTCGGAAGGCGTGTCGATAGGATTGAGGAGGTCTTCGAAGTATTCCTTCCACCGACCCACAACGTCCCGAGTCGAGGTCAACAGTGCGCCATCTCCACTGTACAAGGTGCTGACAACGCCCTGCTTCCCCCTCTTGAGACGCCAGATGGTGGTCCAGAATCTTCTTAAAGCCGTACGGAAGTCATTCTCCATGGCCTCTCCGAACTCCTCCCACGTCTGAGTTTTTGCCCTGGCAACCTCTGAAGCCGCAAGCCGCTTGGCCTGCCAGTACCTGTCAGCTGCCTCTGGGGTCCCACAGGCCAAAAAGGCCCGATAAGACTCCTTCTTCAGCTTGACGGCGTCCCTCACTGCCGGTGTCCACCAGCGGGTTCGGGGGTTGCCACCACGACAGGCACCGACCACCTTACAGCCGTAGCTCCTATCAGCCGCCTCGACAATAGAGGCGCGGAACACGGCCCACTCAGACTCAATGTCCCCCACCTCCCCCGGAACTTGGTTGAAGCTCTGTCGGAGGTGAGAGTTGAAGCGCCTTCTGACAGGGGACTCCGCCAGACGTTCCCAGCAGATCCTCACCATACGTTTGGGCCTGCCAGGTCTGACCGGCTTCCTCCCCCACCAGCAGAGCCAACTCACAACCAGGTGGTCATCAGTTGACAGCTCCGCCCCTCTCTTCACCCGAGTGTCCAGGACATGTGGCCGCAAGTCCGATGATACGACTACAAAATCGATCATCGAACTGTGACCTAGGGTGTCCTGGTGCCAAGTGCACATATGGACACCCTTATGCCTGAACATGGTGTTCGTTATAGACATCCCATGATGAGCACAGAAGTCCAGCAACAGAACACCACTCGGGTTCAGATCAGGGGGGCCGTTCCTCCCAATCACCCCCTTCCAGGTCTCACTGTCGTTGCCCACATGAGCATTGAGGTCTCCCAGCAGGATGAGGAGGAGCACTCTCCAGCACCCCCTCCAGCGACTCCAAAAAGGGTGGGTACTCTGAGCTGCTGTTCGGTGAATTCACGCACAAACAACAGTCAGGACCCGTCCCCCCACCCGGAGGCGGAGGGAGGCTACCCTCTCGTCCACCGGGGTAAACCCCAATGTACAGGCTGCCAGCCCGGGGGCAATCAGTATGCCCACACCTGCTCGGCGCCTCTCACCAGGTGCAACTCCAGAGTGGAAAAGAGTCCAACCCCTCTCAAGAGGACTGGTTCCAGAACCCAAGCTGTGCGTCAAGGTGAGACCAACTATATCTAGCCGGTACTGCTCAACCTCACGCACAAGCTCAGGCTCCTTCCCCACCAGAGGGGTGACGTTCCATGTCCCCAGAGCCAGCCTCTGCAGCTAAGGATCGGACCGCCAAGGTCCCCGCCTTCGGCTGCCGCACAGCTCACACCACACCCGACCTCTATGGCCCCTCCTACGGGTGGTGAGTCCATGGGAGGGGGGACCCACGTTGCCTCTTCGGGCTGTGCCCGACTGGGCCCCATGGGTGCAGGCCCAGCCACCAGGCGCTTGCCATCCAGCCCCACTCCCAGGCCTGGCTCCAGGAGGGGGCCCCGGTGACCCACGTCCGGGCAAGGGAGATCTGAATCCTTCCTGCTGTTCTGCCATATACGGTCCTTGAGCTGCGCTTCGTCTGGTCCCTCACCCAGGACCTGTTTGCCTAAGGAGACCCTACCAGGGGCATGAAGCCCCCGACAACATTGCTCCCAGGATCCTTGGGACACGCAAACCCCTCCACCACGTTTAGGTGGCAGCTCAGGGAGGGGGTCTGACAAGACACTACTTATATTTTTGTCAGTCCACAAAGTGGCATAAAAACAACTTTCTATTTGTAGCCTATGAAGACATTTCTCCCAAAATAGATCCTATGCTGAGTGTGCTGTAAACAAACTTTACACCTCATCTGCTGGCCCTGATGCTGCTGCTGCTGAGCCCTGATCTTCCTGGTTGTCCTCTGCAGACCCCCCTCTTCATGGTACTGCTTGTCTCCCTTTGGTGATGAAGGGGTCTTTTAGATGGCCCTGCCCCCAACCCACTCCTCCTCTCTGCCTCCTTTCTCTCAAAATACGTGTCTCTCTGGCTCTTCCATTTCCTTCGGCATACCTCATCTGAACAGAAACACATAACTGTGGAGTAGTGAGGGGCAAATTAGCATGCCTGATGGTGTTATGCTAACTCGGGCAGTGCTAACCATGGTGCTAACTTGGTAATAGATGGCAGAAAACGAGTGATGTACAACTTACCAGGCGCTCGGACCTCCTCACTCACTTTCCTCCAAGCGAGCTCTTTTTGTTCCTGTGCCATTGGAACAGGCATGTTGTGTGGTAGAGCTCAGGGTACACACAGAAACGGAGAATGAGCCTCTTCCTCCCGGGCCGACCCTCCTTTGGAGACCTCCGATGACGTTGCTGGAGGATCTCCATGCTGATTGGCCATCGCACCGTGAAATCTCGCCAGCGTTCAGATTTTTGAACTTGGGCAGTGACGCCATGAAGTGATGGGGTGGCACAAATTCACGTCATACTCATATCTTGTGTGTATTGCCTAATTCGTGCCGCCCGAGACGTGAAACTCGGGTCTTTACATTGACTTGACATGTAATTCACTCGCACTAATAAATTTGCTTGTGCTTGGTGTGTGCACAACATTACCCTTTCTCATTGGCACAAGGCTCCATTGAGAAACTTGGACCAAATCATCTGCCAAAAGTCTGCATCCCTCTGCCCCCGAGGTTGTGTTGCACAGTTGTGTCCTACCTTTTCTGCAGAGTCCTTGTCCTGAATGAGGCATGTTGTCGCTGGAGACTGCAGGACATGTTTGCTGCTGCTGCCTTATTTTTTTTATCATTATTATTATTTTTTATTTAATTATTCATTTATTTAATTTTTTTGGAAGTTTTCTGAGACTTTCACATCCCTAGAACATTCTTTTAGATAAATTTCATTTGATTTTAAAAATATTTGACTTATTAACATCTATCAGTTTCTATTTTTACCCACCACCACCCCCCCTCATCGGAGGACAAATAACTTTATTCTATTCAAAAATTATTGCTTCATGTTAATTTTTATACAATAAAACTACTTTAAATTGAATTAAAAATATTTGACTTATTTAATATATATATGTTATTATTGTTACCAACCACCACCCCCCCTCATCGGAGGACAAATAACTTTATTCTATGCACTTTATTCTATTCTACACATGCTTGCTACTTTTTTTTTTGTTTTTTGTTTTTTTGGTGAATTTCCAGAGATTTTCACATCCCCAGAACATTTTCTTTTTAGATATTAAACAATTTTGATTTGATTTTAAAAATATTTGACTTATTAACATCTATCAGTTTCTATTTTTACCCACCACCACCCCCCCTCATCGGAGGACAAATAACTATTCTATGCACTGTATTCTATTCTACACATGCTTGCTACTTTTTTTTTGTTTTTTTTTTTTTTGGTGAATTTCCAGAGATTTTCACATCCCCAGAACATTTTCTTTTTAGATATTAAACAATTTTGATTTGATTTTAAAAATATTTGACTTATTAACATGTATCAGTTTCTATTTTTACCCACCACCACCCCCCCTCATCGGAGGACAAATAACTTTATTCTATTCAAAAATTATTGCTTCATGTTACTTTTTATATAATAAAACTACTTTAAATTGAATTAAAAATATTTGACTTATTTAATATATATATGTTATTATTGTTACCCACCACCACCCCCCCTCATCGGAGGACATATAACTTTATTCTATGCACTTTATTCTATTCTATGCATGCTTGCTACTTTTTTTTTTGTTTTTTGGTGAATTTCCAGAGATTTTCACATCCCCAGATCATTTTCTTTTTAGATATTAAACAATTTTGATTTGATTGTAAAAATATTTGGCTTATTAACATCTATCTGTTTCTATTTTTACCCGCCACCACCCCGCCTCATCGGAGGACAAATAACTTTATTCTGTTCAAAAATTATTGCTTCATGTTACTTTTTTATATAATAAAACTACTTTAAATTATATTAAAAATATTTAAATTTTTTATATATATATGTTATTATTGTTACCCAACACCCCCCCTCATCGGAGGACAGATTATTTTATGCATGCTTGCTGCTGCTTTTGTTTTGTTGTTTTTTTTAAGTTTTCTGAGATTTTCACATCCCCAGAACATTTTTTAGATATTCAAAATATTTTGATGTTATTTAAAAAATTTTATCAATTTATATCTATCTGTTTCTGTATTTACCCGCCACCACCCCCCCTCATCGGAGGACAAATTACTTTAAACTAAACTACTTTAAATGATTGATTAATTTAATTTATTTTTTATTTTAGATATTAAGACTACTTCAAATCATTGCTAAATCTAATTTTTTTTAGATCTGAAAACTACTTTAAATGATTGCTTAATTTAATTATTAAAACTAAATGATTGCTTAATTTAATTTCTTTTTTTTTTTTTTTTTTTTTAGATATTAAACTACGTTGATTTGATTTTAGAAATATTAAAAAAATATGTCTTACCTTTTCTGAAGAGTCCTTGTCCTGAATGAGGCATGTTTGCTGGAGAGTGCAGGAGATGTTTTTTTTTTTTCCTGGCAGTTGGTGGAGGAAGACTAATACATCAAAAAACATCACATTTTGGGTGAAAGAACATGGGACAGTCTTAACTTAATTCTACATATCTTAACCTTAATACTACTATATTTACAATATCTAAATGAAACTATTTACAAATGCTATTGCAGAGACTGTAAAGACTTTCGTTTCAGTTCTTTACTCTCTTTTTAGAGGCTTCTCTTGGCTGCTGCTCCCCAGAAACATCCACGTCATATAAGGGTGTCTAAACACCAACCCCATATGACACATTCACATGAATGAGTCCTGTCTCGGTGGTGGTCTATGTGAATGCTGGTTGACCCATTCTCTCCCACAGCTTTAACTTCATTTGAAGCCCCAGATCCTGGCTGTAGGAATCCTGTCAGCCATTCTGGTAGCTGCGAAGTCGTCTTACCACAGCGTGATAGAACAACTTATACTCCTCCACTGAGTACCCATGGATCTTCAGTATTAGAGTATTGGAGAGAAGGAGGGCTTGGAACTGGGGAGCACAGAGACCTCAAGTTGGTCCCCTGGAGGGTCAGCATTGACAAAATGGTGCTGAGGGGCAGAGGAGGTGGTTGAATGGACGACAGAGATCTGCTTTCTCTTCTTTGGTCGTCCAGCTCCTAGAACCTAGTGGTGGTGCTGGGAGCTGACCTTCCCTCTCTTCTTGGGGGGTTCTCCAGGCTGCGGCTCCCCAGAAACATCCACATCATATAGAGGTGGATAAACACCAACCCCATAGGTCACATCCACATGCACGAGACCCGATTCATCCGTGGTCTCTGTGAATGTCGGTCGGCCCATTCTCTCCCAAAGCTTTTGCTTAATCCTAAGCCCCAGCTCTCGGCTGTAGGGGCGTTTTCGGCCGCTGGGGTAGCTGCTCATGTCGTCCACCACGGAGTGATAAAGCAGCTTATACTCCTCTGACGAACAGCCATGGATCTCCAGTGGGCTATCGTCATTGATTTGAGAGCTGGAGGGCTTGGGACTGGGGAGGGAAGAGACATGAGGTCGGTCTTCTGGTGGTGCAAGGGTCTCCGGCCTTTGAACCACAGCTGGACGGTCAGCAGCACTGGGATGCTGCTGAGGTGCAGAAGAGGTGGCAGAAGGGGTCCGCTTTGTCTTCCTTGGCCGTCCAGCCTTTGGAGCCGTGCGGTGGTGAGGGGAGTCCTGGTTTCTCTGTCCCTCTGCATGGCGTGCTGATACTCCAGCCGTCCGGCAGTATCCATGGTCTGCGAGAGGATCTGGTCCTGGGACTCTAGCCATCCGGCAGTAGTTATGGTCCGCGAGGGGATCTGGTCCTGGGACTCTAGCCATCCGGCAGTAGTTGTGGTCCCGTAGGTGGTATGGTACGATCCACTGCAAGACCCAAACAGAGTATCAGAAACACTGTAAACTCAAACAACACACCATGATGTCAAATTAGCATTCTTCTGCAAAGGTTTAAAGATGCCCCAAAAATAATTATTTGATAGGATTTTAATGTTTTCGATCACCTGTTCTTATGGCTTCCACTTTTCTAGGATATCTAAATTCATGTTCATCTTTGCATGAGTCCATATAAACCTACAACACATTCATATTAATGGTATATAAGAGTATTTGATCCTTTATTATGATCCTTTAAAATGACCAGAGTCTGCATTTTTATTTGCAAAAATATGTTGAATTGTTGTGTTTCTCAGTTGAGGCTTTTAGAAATTAATTTCAGTAGAAAATCTTAAAGAAAATACAGATAATGTTATTTAGTATGATCTATGAATGCATTAAGAGGATAATTTTACATGTATTTGTATTAGAAAGAAAACACAGTGAGAGGTTCTTGTAAGCTTCTGTCTAATCAGTCTGTAAAGTACGCCCCACTTTCTAATCCCTGTTTCCAGCTCTATCCACTGTCCCTCTCTCTAAACAAAGGCATAAAAGCCCAAAAATATGTCTTAACATAAAAATAAAGGTCATGTTTTACTCACAAGCTCAATCAGTTCACAGTATCACTGTTTGTCTGTATCCAGACATGCAGTTTGATTTAATTTAACCCTTTATGTTATGAATCAATTTAAAAAAGACAAATGTTCATTTAAAAATGTTTGGCTTTTTCGATAAAATGAATTGATAGATAGCTCGGTAAAGTTATAACAGTTTGTATCATGATGTTAAACACCAGAGATCACAACATATGAATGTCACATTTTTCATGATGACAGTTTGTAGAGCAGCTCTCTGAAATCTCAGGGTGTCTTTATTGTAATTCAGAGTATTATTTTCCTCAGTTGAATTGTTTAATTGATCCAGTAACTCAGTATGAAATGTGTGAACTACTGTTGTGGCATTTTTAAGTTTCTTTAAAGTTTTAAGTACTGATGTGACCTAAAGAGGAACCAAAGCTATCAGGGACTCTGTTGCCCATTTTGTTCATAAATCACATACACATGAACTTTACAAATGTGATGAAAGGAAATGTGTGCACAAAAATACACAGAATTCATCATAATTTAACCCCTAGCATGTAATGTCCATTTATCTCCAGACTGAGACCGTCTGTAGAGAGTCAGACTGATGAGTGAAAAACATCTAGACTGAGGTTGTTTTTCCTCATGACTGTTAAAAAGTTTATTTATAGTTTTAAATATTTGACCACCAAACACTATTTCATTTTTACTGACCTAAATCTGATCAAAACTTTCAGAAATCCAAGTTTCAGACACTTTATTCATGCTAGCTTGAACGGTTTGTCTGTGCTAGCTTGGATGTTTCTTCAAAATGAGGATTTTTCTTAAAACTTTTAAGAAACTACTGAATGTGTTAAATCACTGCATAAATACTGAGATATTTAAAGATTTTTTTACAAACACTATTTCACTTTTTACTGACATAAATCTGATCAAAACTTCATTTGATCCAAGTTTCAGACACTTTATTCATGCTAGCTTGAACTTTGTCTGTGCTAGCTTGGATGTTTCTTCAAAATGAGGATTTTTCTTAAAACTTTAATAAACTACTGAATGTTTTAAATCCTGCATAAATACTGAGATATTTAAAGATTTTAAAGATATTTCCTTCAAAAATTGTTACATATAAACTTAAGGTGTAGTCTAGTTTTAAAGTCTGAATGGTTAAAGTAAAAAGCAGAGGTCATGAAGGAGTTAAACCTTTCACATTTGCCATGACAGAAGCTGAATTTTTCTCTTGAATCAGTCAAAGTGAATAATCCTTTAGAGAGGCAAAACTGAAGATGGAAACTGAAATTTTCAGGAGATATGGCTGGCTCTGGAGCAAAACTTTGTGTGGCTTCCTAGATCTAGTTTTATCTGAAATGAGAATGATTGATTGAAATGATGCCACTTTTCTGGTAACTCAGCCATCAAGTGAACTTTAGAACAGAATGTCTGATGTCAAGATCAAGGAAGACAAACAACACTTGAATGTCGCCATGTGAATTTATCTACAACCTTCAAAAAATGTCTTTGAAGGAAATCTTTAGCCTGGCTGAGTTTCTATAAAGATTCAACATCAACATTATGTGCTTTGTTTTATTGTGTAAAAATCAAAAACATTTAACAATTCTGAACAATGACTGAGACAGTCTGTGAGACAGAACTGTTAAAATGAGCACAAAATAATAAATGAATGATTTTTAAATAATATTTCCAATGAGTCATTTTAATGATCAATGTCTTTATTGTAATTCAGAGTATTATTTTCCTCAGTTTAATTGTTTAATTGATCCAGTAACTCAGTATGAAATGTGTGAACTATATTTGTGGCATTTTTAGGTTTCTTTGAAGTTTAAGTACTGATGTTTGGTTAAAGCTGAGCCCAGCCACCCTCCTGAGAAATCTCATTTCGGTCGCTTCAAACCACAATGTTATTCTTTCAGTTAAGACCCAGAGTTCATGACCATAGGTAAGGTATGGGATGGAGGTTTTGAGATCAACCGGTAAGTCTAGAGTTTGGCCTTCCAGCTCAGCTCATTCTTCACCATGACAGTGCAATGCAAAGTCTTCAATACTGCAGATGCTGCACTGAGCCGCCTGTAGATCTTCCTTCTACCCTCACTCGTGAACAAGACCCCAAGGTTTTGACACTGGGGCATGATGAGGAGCATTTTGTGCATGGCCTCAGACTTGGAGTTGCTGACCCACATCTTCATCACTTTGCACTTACCCACAAACCATTCCGGTGCCTGCTGGAGGTCCCTGGCTGAAGAGGTCAACAGAACCACATCATCTGCAACAAACAGAGATGGAATTCTAAAGTCATCCAACCAAAAACCCTCCCTCTGATTTACATCGGTGCATGTGTGTTGGACCAGTAGCATTAGTGCTAGCATCCTGGCTAACAGTTACCTCATTTTTCTGATTCTACCTATCTTAAAAAAACTAACTCATTATCACAGGAAGATCAGCTATGTTATACCAAGTGTTGACCTCTGTTACCACGGTTTGGTTCTGGTCAGATCACACAGGGGAGACTCGATATTCTGCTCAAAGGCTGACGCTGTAGCTAGCCACAGGTCTGACTTCCTCTACTACAGCAGCAAGATAGAGTCTTAAGATGGCAGAGGTGTGGACTCCAGTCACACGACTTGGACGTGAGTCAGACTTAAGTCACAATTCTGATGAGTTTGGACTCGACACTATCATCAAAGATTTCCAACTTGACTTGGAATTTTACCTCAATGACTCGGGACTTGACTCAGACTTTAGTCCAGTGACTTGAAAATACTTGAGATTTCAGTGAGTGTGTTGATTAAAATGTGCCCCCTTTCAAAGTATTTAACTAATGCAGTGATACTCAACCCGCAGATCTCCAGCCACATGTGGCTGTTTAGTGACCAGTTGCAGCTCTTTTAAGGCTTAGTTTAAAAAAAAATCCTCCTGAAATCCTCACAAATATAAGTCCATACAAAGATGACAGATATTATAACCACAGAGCGCATAGAAAGTCCACCGATGGCGCGTCTCTTCATTAAGTTCATTCATAGAGGTGTGCTGTCTTGTGTTCAAATTGAAGCTTCTAATGCCCTTGTTTTAACACATTTCTTCAGTCACTCCCTGCTGATGCTCTCCCATAAAGCAGATTTAAGATGAATGACTTGTGACGGATCACAATTACACTATCATGGAAAAAGTTCATTTTTGCTTCCATATTTTCTAGATTCATCCATTCAAAGGTAAAGAATTGAAGACTTTTTGTTTTATTATTGATAATTACAGCTTACTGCTCATGAAAATTAAAGATGCAATTAAAAATACACTATCTAAAAATATTAGGACATCACAAGAGAAATGCTGACCATCTGACAAATTATGTTTATTTATGCACTTAGTAATTGGCAAACACTCCTTCAGCACAAATAACTGCAACAATAAAACATAGCATTGAGGCAAGCAGCCTGTGGCCCTGCTGAGGCCTATTAAATGTGAGGCCTTCCTGTGGTCAGAAAGTGATTCAACTTATTCAGAAAGAGTGATGAGTATTGACCACATAGCAAACAGCTGAAGTTGTTAACTCTGATAAAGCACAGATTAAAGAAATGCTGCACGAATGAACCTGACTATGGATTAAAGTGGTGAATTTCAGGGTATACATTCTGCTGATCTTATGTGTCAAGATAAAAGAGTAAACTTTGAATACAAATCAAAATGAACTCTCATCTGAAAAACTTCAGGCTCCACTATATTCTGGCATTTTTTCAACAGCCCAGGTGAAATCATTGACACATCGAACATGTTCTATGATCAACATACTGGACAACAACCTACATGTAAATTCTGCATTAGTGAATTTTGAAGGTGAAGAACATTAGAAACTGCTCTATAGCCTCTGGACTCACAGTTCTCATCAAGATTATTGCATGATTGGATAAAATCACAAACATTTAACTCTGAAAACAATGTGATTGGTGAAAGAGAACTGTTACTATTTGGACAGCATACATGAAAGCCTCCTTTTCATATCGTTCCTATATTTTAATATTCATATTTTATCATAGCTAAATTAACTCACCAAAGTGCTATATATTTCATATTCAACAAGTTATATTCATATAAACCATTACTAGCATGGCATACGTTTTTGGATTATTGTTAGCAGATGAATAGGCAGATCAGAAAGAAAAAGCTTGTTTGCACATAGAAGGATCACAAGCATTCAGCCTTTAGATGACAAACTCAGGAAAACAGACATTTCTGCACAAAATGAGGGAGAACAGTCTCATGTTTCTTGTCTCATCTGATGCTCCATCACTACATCATCTCCTCTGGTCTGTGAGCTCAGTCTGGCTCCCAGGGGTGATCTAGAAATATAACCAGTTCCTGTGGCAGGAGATTTTTATGGCATCCATGGCAATGTGAACATTTATTGGTTCAATCACATTTTCAATTGATATTTACATGGAAAGCCTCCAAATTAAGTTATGTCAAACTCAGTAAAGTTTGGCTCCTCATTGTGGCACAAAAGTAAAACTGCTTAATCAAAATATACAAATTTAAAGTTACTTGAACTGAATGAATTACACACTCTAAACACAATAATCACTTACAATGTATGATACAAATTTTACCACATTTGGGGAGAGGATAAAGTCTAAACAACATGGCCATGTGACAAAATGTCCCAGCTATAAAAACACAGACATGGACTTAACAGTCCAGCATTGTATTTTTCAGCATTCAGTCAGTATAGTCTGAAGAAGAGAATGAATTTTTACACAGATTCAGGAAGCTGAATTTACACAGAGCATACAAAACAACAGAACTATAACTACTAGTGGATAGCTTCAATAAGCTCTCATTAGCACACAGCAGAACATCCTCTTGTACATTTTGGTCTTCTTTAATTTTTCCGTCATTTTCTGCATGAAATAAAAATAGTTCTTCCACTTTGGTCAATAAATGCAGAAAAACAATGCAAATACTCCATTTTCTTTAAATTTCTAGATTTTCGAAGGACTCTGAGCTGTTTCTGAATGATTTAATCATTTAAATATAGAGATAATAAGATTTCAATTTGACATTAATGACATTAAAGACTACATTTACAATATCAACTTACTAATAACTCCCATGAGTCTTTGCATGAAATATTTTACAACTCATTGTATTTCATCTAAAGGGACTTGCATAGAAACTGAGATGTGAAACATGATTATTAGAATTTATTAAAATAGATGTCCAGTATTCACATTACACATTATTTTATTCAAAGTCTCTGAATACAGTACCATGACATTACCTCAAAAGAAAACCTAAACAAGACTATTTAACTTTATTAGCTTCATCAGTATAGTGAGACAATGACGTTGCTTTAAATGATTTAGACTATTCCAGATAACATTCTAAGTTTTACTGTGGTTTTCATTAATTTTCCACTAAGTATATATTTATATTAAAATGTAATTATATTGACATAAAACTTATCCATGGCCTGTTTTTCCCCTTTACTGGCTCTGATTCACTGACCTGTAGATTTGAGCTTCTCAGAACTGGGAGCAAACAGTTTCAAAACATACACAATTTATGTACTAAAAATAGATCCTCTTTAGAATGAGTAATTATTAATGCCTTAATGTTTACTTCAGGTAAAACTATTTTAATCTAGGTTTAACAACAGCAAACATGTATCAGACTGCAGGTGATGAATAGCACTGCAAATGTAGTACATTGTTTTAATTACTTTGGCAATCTTCACCAGAAATGCCATTTTCTAAAAGTCCTGAAATGCGCTGAAAACAGTGCCAATTACCTCACCACAGACTATACTTATCAGCATTAGGCGGCAAAACTTAAGAGAACTGATATTCCTGGTCTTCCAGCACAGTGACAGAATCATATATTCAGGCTATATGCTATATATTTAGGGCTGATGCTTTCAAATGACTGCCTTGAAAGTTACTGACAGACAGTATGAACATGTTCTAGATCCATACTGACAACAAAACCAATGTAATTTTTGGCTTATTATTTGAAGAAGCCATGTTAACATTGGAAGAGCATCAGATAAACAGCGGCCAGAGAGCTGTCCAGCAGAGGCCACATTAAGATTCACCTTGCCTGCTTCAGCAGATTTTTCTGTTCTCTGAAACGGGCCTGAGTGACATCTTACATTTGACATACATGAAACACCTCAGCAGGCTTCCACATTTAATAGACCTGATGCCAGACCTAGCTAACATTACTCTGCCAAAACCAGGGAAGTGCTGTGGATTGCTTTTTTCTGTCAAGTTTCCTCCTAATCCTCCTTGCAATACCATGTACTCCATGCTTTTTTTGGATTATTGTTATACTTTGATTATTGTTATATGCAACAGAGTTAAATATGCACAACAGAAATCCTAAGAACATCGCCATGACTAGAGGCAAATAAACGCTCACTCTTTTTAACTGAATTTATGAAATGAGAATATTTCTTTCGCTTACCAGAAGTCTATCCACGTGGCTGATTTATTTGCTCAGAGATGTGAAAATAAAATTAATAGCACTCAGAAACTGCCATAAACAGTTCAGTTTAATTATAGGCTTATATCTAAATCTGACATCAGATGTGCAAAGGACATTAACGGCTTATTTCTAATATGACATTAAAGATTTAGCACATCACAGGTTACATAAATATCCATGCAGCTTGTTCTGCCCCTTTGTTGGTCTTACTGTTGAGCCTGCTTAATGAAGGACATTGCCTGTTTTTTGTTGAAAAACATAAACACACTCTAAACAAAATTATCCCATTACACCGGGACACGCCTGAATGTTTACCACACTTTGGAGCTGGGAGCCTAAAAGCTTAAACAACAGCGCCATGTTTTGACGAAATTGTCACTGAAGCTATTGTGACAACTATGCACTGAGACACATACAACAGCACTAACTGACCAATTGCCAAATGGCTGTCAACTGCTGCACCATTTTGGCACACAAAGAGCTCCACTTCCAGTCATTTTGCATGCGCAGAAAAAGAGCCTGCTTGTGTTCTCAGCTTGAAACTGCAACTCTACGTCTGTTTCTGGCATTAGTTTTGGGGCTTGCCATGCCTTGAATTCCTGTGAAGTGAATGGATTCCTGGAAAGTCACAGGGCTGAGAATTGTTGGGAATCTCTCTTTTCATGCAGTGTATAGAAGTTACAGAACTTGTCTTTGATCCATATCTCATCACAGCTCGCCACAATATATATAAGACAGGTGTGTGCTGTTGTATGTATGTTTAAAGCACATAAACGCCCAAATGCAGTGATTTGATCATTAAAATCACGTGTCAAGGGGTCGACAAGCTACCTTCATTCACTTTTCTTATTTCATTCACTTTGTAAAGTTAATTTGTGTGACATAAAACTCTGAAAACCTCTTTATCTGCTTTCTCCTATTGTCTTACCATTCAGGTGGATATGACCACATGTAGTGTCATTAACCACATTAAAGTAAACAGAGGCAGGAAATGATCTGTCCCAGATGAAAGGAAAAATAAAAGTGGCTGGTAGATTTCTCACCACCATTACCAATTTACAGCAGAAGACATGAGGACACTCATGTGCAGTCATGTACACATGTAATATTATAATGATATTTCCTGGGGACGTTCATCTACAGTTTTTCTCTGCTACTCAGTTACATTAATTGTTTTTATGTTATAGATATCTTCCACTGATGACTCCTTCAGGGCCATTGCTAGCAGCAGATCATCCTGGATATAATCACTGCAATCTGAAAACCTCATGGCGTACTTCTCAGCAGGAGCGGTCCCATGGCAATTCACCATGTAGTGCAAAAAGCATCACAACACCACAGCTCTTTTAAGAGACAGCTACAGCACCAAGGAGCAAACTTCCTGCACTTTTTTATTTCACATAAACACCAAAATAAAGTTGTTTCAGTGCTTTGATATTGTCGTATTATTGATATTATGAAATTCTAAATGCTAAAGGAAATATTCAGTAACTAGTTTTATTTCTTGTTTGAAAGATACATTTCTCTAGGCACCACGCATAGGAAGTTCTGATAATTGGTAGCCTATTCTTAACAGAGTAATGTCCACGGATACAGAAATAGCTCATCTATAAAGGTCTTGATACCAATAACACACTTTACTGGGAAAAAGGAGGTAGATTCTGGGATTTTGATGAGTAATTATTAACTTAATGACAGGTAGCTCTTTACTTCAGGTAAAACTATTTTAATCTAGGTTTAACAAGACAGCAACATGTATCAGGGCTGCTGAATCTGTGAATGGTTTTATGACTGAAATGTGGTACTAGTTTTAAATTACTTTGGCAAGAGGCAAAATACAGAATACAGCAATTTAAGATGGCCTCCAATTAAGAATTTTTGACTGAAAATGATCCCAGATATACCAACTGAGCAATCATGAGCAATATTTAGACTTTAAACGATCATATAGTGCTGACACTGACATGATTGTTAATGTTAACCACACATCTGCTCCATGATAATAAGAGAAACACATGAGATTGGTACCTTAAAAAGTCAAACTCTGATCGTTATTAAAAGACAATTTAATTCATAAAAAGGACAAACAAGCAGGAACAAACATTTAACATAACATTTTAACAAACAAATTAATTTGCAACAGAAACACAAAGGAGCTTGCTTGGAGGAGTTAAATTGAAGAGAGAGGGATCAGAAGGAGAGGAGAAAGGAGATTAAAGTCTGGCTCATTCCCTGCAGAGATTCTTGCCTCAGTTTGTAACAACCAAAACTATTCTGTTGGTTTCAATTTTTTTAAATCCTGCTGCTGGTGGACTGGTCCTCAGAGCCTCCAACAACATCCTCTCCACCTCCTTCAGCTGCTGTCTGGAGTGACTCGGGGGTCTCCTCCTTGGGGTCTCTGTAATGGAAGCAACATATTTAGTGATACTGTTTTATCGATAGAGTACTACTAAGGAAACACACAGAAAAGGATAAGGTTGTGACATGAGAGGCAGCACTAGCTCTACCAAAGATCAACATACATGCATGAATTACATTATAAAATATCTTGTTTGTCCACAAAGTGGCATAAAAACAACTTTCTATTTGTAGCCTATGAAGACATTTCTCCCAAAATAGATCCTATGCTGAGTGTGCTGTAAACAAACTTTACACCTCATCTGCTGGCCCTGATGCTGCTGCTGCTGAGCCCTGATCTTCCTGGTAGTCCTCTGCAGACCCCCCCTCCATGGTACTGCTTGTCTCCCTTTGGTGATGAAGGGGTCTTTTAGATGGCCCTGCCCCCAACCCACTCCTCCTCTCTGTCTCCTTTCTCCTCTCCTGCAAATACGTGTCTCTCTGGCTCTTCCATTTCCTTCGGCATACCTCATCTGAACAGAAACACATAACTGTGGAGTAGTGAGGGGCAAATTAGCAGGCACGGACATCCTCACTCACTTTCCTCCAAGCGAGCTCTTTTTGTTCCTGTGCCAGTGGAACAGGCATGTTGTGTGGTAGAGCTCGGGGTACACACAGAAACAGAGAATGAGCCTCTTCCTCCCGGGATGATGAATTCAGATTTTTGAACTCGCGCAGTGACGCCATGAAGTGATGGGGTGGCACAAATTTGCGTCATACACGCGAATCACTTGTGCGTATTGCCCGATTCGCGCTGCCCGAGGTGTGAAACTCGGGTCTTTACGTTGACTTTACATGTAATTCACTCGCACTAATAAATTTACTTGTGCTTGGTGTGAACACAACATTACCCTTTCTCATTGGCACAAGGCTCCATCGAGAAACTTGGACCAAATCATCTGCCAAAAGTCTGCATCCCTCTGCCCCCCAGGTTGTGTTGCACAGTTGTGTCCTACCTTTTCTGCAGAGTCCTTGTCCTGAATGAGGCATGTTGTCGCTGGAGACTGCAGGACGTGTTTGCTGCTGCTGCCTTTATTTTTTTTAATCATTATTATTATTTTTTTTATTAAATTATTCATTTATTTACTTTTTTGGAAGTTTTCTGAGACTATCACATCCCTAGAACATTTTTTTGGATAAACAAATTTCATTTGATTTTAAAAAATATTTGACTTATCAACATCTATCAGTTTCTATTTTTACCCACCACCACCCCCCCTCATCGGAGGACAAATAACTTTATTCTATTCAAAAATAATTGCTTCATGTTACTTTTTTTAATAATAAAACTACTTTAAATTGAATTAAAAATATTTGGCTTATTTAAGATATATATGTTATTATTTCTACCCACCACCACCCCCCCTCATTGGAGGACAAATAACTTTATTCTATTCTATGCATGCTCGCTACTTTTTTTGTTTTTTTGTTTGGTGAATTTCCAGAGATTTTCACATCCCCAGAACATTTTCTTTTTAGATATTAAACAATTTTGATTTGATTTTAAAAATATTTGGCTTATTAACATCTATCTGTTTCTATTTTTACCCGCCACCATCCCCCCTCATCAAAGGACAAATAACTTTATTCTATTCAAAAATTATTGCTTCATGTTACTTTTTTATATAATAAAACTACTTTAAATTGTATTAAAAATATTTAACTTTTTAATATATATTTGTTATTATTTTTACCCGCCACCACCCCCCCTCATCGGAGGACAAATTACTTTATTTTATGCATGCTTGCTGCTGCCTTTGTTTTTTTTTTGTTTTTTTAAGTTTTCTGAGATTTTCACTTCCCCAGAACATTTTTTAGATATTCAAAATATTTTGATGTTATGTAAAAAATATTATCAATTTATATCTATCTGTTTCTGTTTTTACCCGCCACCACCCCCCCTCATCGGAGGACAAATTACTTTGAACTAAACTACTTCAAATGATTGCTTAATTTAATTTTTTTTATTTTAGATATTAAGACTACTTCAAATCATTGCTTAATCTAATTTTTTTAGATCTTAAAACTTCTTTAAATGATTGCTTAATTTAATTTATATTTTATTTTAGATATTAAAACTAAATGATTGCTTAATTGAATTTATTTTTTAGTTTAGATATTAAGACTACTTCAAATGATTGCTTAACTGAATTTAATTTTTATTTTAGATATTAAGACTACTTCAAATGATTGCTTAATTTAATTTTTTTTATTTTAGATATTAAGACTACTTCAAATGATTGCTTAACTGAATTTAATTTTTATTTTAGATATTAAGACTACTTCAAATGATTGCTTAATTTAATTTTTTTTATTTTAGATATTAAGACTACTTCAAATCATTGCTTAATCTAATTTTTTTAGATCTTAAAACTTCTTTAAATGATTGCTTAATTTAATTTATATTTTATTTTAGATATTAAAACTAAATGATTGCTTAATTTATTTATTTTTTTCGATATTAAACTGCGTTGATTTGATTTTAGAAATATTAAAAAAATATGTCTTACCTTTTCTGAAGAGTCCTTGTCCTGAATGAGGCATGTTTGCTGGAGAGTGCAGGAGATGTGTTTTTTTTTTTCCTGGCAGTTGGTGGAGGAAGACTAATACATCAAAAAGCATCACATTTTGGGTGAAATAACATGGGACAGTCTTAACTTAATCCTATATATCTTAACCTTAATACTACTATATTTACAATATCTCAATGAAACTATTTACAAATGCTATTGCAGAGACTGTAAAGACTTTCGTTTCAGTTCTTTACTCTCTTTTTAGAGGCTTCTCTTGGCTGCGGCTCCCCAGAAACATCCACGTCATATAAGGGTGTCTAAACACCAACCCCATATGACACATTCACATGAATGAGTCCTGTCTCGGTGGTGGTCTTTGTGAATGCTGGTTGACCCATTCTCTCCCACAGCTTTAACTTCATTTGAAGCCCCAGATCCTGGCTGTAGGGATCCTTTCAGCCATTCTGGTAGCTGCGAAGTCGTCTTACCACAGCGTGATAGAACAACTTATACTCCTCCACTGAGTACCCATGGATCTTCAGTATTAGAGTACTGGAGAGAAGGAGGGCTTGGAACTGGGGAGCACAGAGACCTCAAGTTGGTCCCCTGGAGGGTCAGCATTGACAAAATGGTGCTGAGGGTCAGAGGAGGTGGTTGAATGGACGACAGAGATCTGCTTTCTCTTCTTTGGTCGTCCAGCTCCTAGAGCCTAGTGGTGGTGCTGGGAGCTGACCTTCCCTCTCTTCTTGGGGGGTTCTCCAGGCTGCGGCTCCCCAGAAACATCCACGTCATATAGAGGTGGATAAACACCAACCCCATAGGACACATCCACATGCACGAGACCCGATTCATCCGTGGTCTCTGTGAATGTCGGTCGGCCCATTCTCTCCCAAAGCTTTTGCTTAATCCTAAGCCCCAGCTCTCGGCTGTAGGGGCGTTTTCGGCCGCTGGGGTAGCTGCTCATGTCGTCCACCACGGAGTGATAAAGCAGCTTATACTCCTCTGACGAATAGCCATGGATCTCCAGTGGGCTATCGTCATTGATTTGAGAGCTGGAGGGCTTGGGACTGGGGAGGGCAGAGACATGGGGTCGGTCTTCTGGTGGTGCAAGGGTCTCCGGCCTTTGGACCACAGCTGAAAGGTCAGCAGCACTGGGATGCTGCTGAGGGGCAGAAGAGGTGGTTGGGCGGACAGAAGGTGGTTGGGCGGACAGAAGGGGTCCGCTTCTCTTCCTTTGCCCAGCCTTTGGAGCCATGCGATGGTGAGGGGAGTCCTGGTTACTCTGTCCCTCTGCGTGGTGTGCTGATACTCCAGCTGTCCGGCAGTAATTGTGGTCCGCGAGGGGATCTGGTCCTGGGACTCTAGCCATCCGGCAGTAGTTGTGGTCCCGTAGGTGGTATGGTACGATCCACTGCAAGACCCAAACAGAGTATCAGAAACACTGTAAACTCAAACAACACATAATGATGTCAAATTAGCAGTCTTCTGCAAAGGTTTAAAGATGCCCCAAAAATAATTATTAGATAGGATTTTAATCACCCATTCTTATGGCTTCCACTTTTCTAGGATATCTAAATTCATGTTCATCTTTGCATGAGTCCATATAAACCTACAACACATTCATATTAATGGTATAGAAGAGTATTTGATCCTTTATTATGATCCTTTAAAATGACCAGAGTCTGGATTTTTATTTGCAAAAATATGTTGAATTGTTGTGTTTTTCAGTTCAGGCTTTTTAGACATACATTTCAGTAGAAAATGTTTGGCTTCGATAAAATGAATTGATAGATAGCTCGGTAAAGTTATAACAGTTTGTATCATGATGTTAAACACCAGAGATCACAACATATGAATGTCACATTTTTCATGATGACAGTTTGTAGAGCAGCTCTCTGAAATCTCAGGATGTCTTTATTGTAATTCAGAGTATTATTTTCCTCAGTTGAATTGTTTAATTGATCCAGTAACTCAGTATGAAATGTGTGAACTACTGTTGTGACATTTTTAAGTTTCTTTAAAGTTTTAAGTACTGATGTGACCTCAAGAGGAACCTAAGCTATCAGGGACTCTGTTGCCCATTTTGTTCATAAATCACATACACATGAACTTTACAAATGTGATGAAAGGAAATGTGTGCACAAAAATACACAGAAGTCATCATAATTTAACCCCTAGCATGTAATGTCCATTTATCTCCAGACTGAGACCGTCTGTAGAGAGTCAGACTGATGAGTGAAAAACATCTAGACTGAGGTTGTTTTTCCTCATGACTGTTAAAAAGTTAATTTATAGTTTTAAATATTTGACCACAAAACACTATTTCACTTTTTACTGACCTAAATCTGATCAAAACTTTCAGAAATCCAAGTTTCAGACACTTTATTCATGCTAGCTTGAACGGTTTGTCTGTGCTAGCTTGGATGTTTCTTCAAAATGAGGATTTTTCTTAAAACTTTTAAGAAACTACTGAATGTGTTAAATCACTGCATAAATACTGAGATATTTAAAGATTTTAAAGACATTTCCTTCAAAAATTGTTACATTTATAAGGTGTAGTCTAGTTTTAAAGTCTGAATGGTTAAAGTAAAAAGCAGAGGTCATGAAGGAGTTAAAACCTTACATTTGCCATGACAGAAGCTGAATTTTTCTCTTGAATCAATCAAAGTGAATCTTTAATCCTTTAGAGAGTCAGAAAGTCTGAAGGTGGAGCAAAACTTTCACGAGAAATCGCTGTTTCACTGGAGCAAAATTTTCTGTGGCTGTCTGAGATTAGGTTTTGGTTGAAATGAGGGTTTGAGCGAAATTTCCCCTTTTGAGTAACCTAGCAACCATGGAGTTTAGATCAGAGCAATTTTAGAATTCTCCTCCTGGGGATTTCCAGGCCTTTCCCCGGCCAGATAAGATATAAACTTAAAGGTACAATGTGTAGAATTTGGCTGCATTTCGTCGAACAGAAACGGTGTACATGGGATATAATGTTTATATATCTATGTGACGTATGTTAAAATAAGTGTACAATTATCCCCTTTAAACTTTCGTTTTCTTTTTACAAAATTAGAAAAAAGCTTTTTAAATTTACATTACCGTGGGTCGCCCTCACGGAGGCTGCCATATTGAACCGCCATTTTGTCAACGGCAACGTTTTGGGGACCGAAAGAGCGAAACGCGATTTTTAAATACAAACCTGACCGCCAGTCCTGAAAGCTACCTGGAAGGCAGGTGGAGAAGAAGACTGACCTATAATCTATAAAAATTATGGTTACAAAAAGGAATGAATAAACCCTCACCTCGTCGCTGCTGTAAATGATGTCCGGCTCACAATCCTTTTTGGTCTTCACAGGCTCTCGTCGTCTAGTGAAGTGACGTTTTGGTAACAGATCGGCTCATTCTAAAATCTGAACGCTAGATGTCGCTAAAATGCCAAATTCTACACATTGTCTCTTTAAAAGAAAAAGGAAGGAAATTTGTGTTTGGTACATTATTTCTTTGTTGTAACAATGCTTCTCGGTAATAAATCTTATACCGTTGGAAAGCCTGTTTATTATCCTTTTAAATGATGCCACATTTATAAGGAACATGCATTTGTGGGATGAGCAGCAGAGCTGAGTATGTGGGGTTACGCCATGAAAAATGGGCAATTTGTGCACACAGATAGAGTTTCTATAAAGATTCAACACCTTTCAACATTATGTGCTTTGTTTTATTGTGTAAAATCCCCAAAATATTGAACTCTGAACATGACTGAGAAAGTCTGTAGAGACAGACTGAAAAGAAATGAGCACAGAAATAAAAATGAATGATAGATATTTTTAAAGTAATACTTTCAATGAGTCACTTTCTGTGAGTCAGGGTGTCTTTATTGTAATTCAGAGTATTATTTTCCTCAGTTGAATTGTTTAATTGATCCAGTAACTCAGTATGAAATGTGTGAACTATTGTTGTGGCATTTTTAGGTTTCTTTAAAGTTTAAGTACTGATGTTTGGTTAAAGCTGAGCCCAGCCACCCTCCTGAGAAATCTCATTTCGACTTCAAACCACAATGTTATTCTTTCAGTTAAGACCCAAAGTTCATGACATTAGGTAAGGTTTGGGATGGAGGTTTTGAGATCAACCGGTAAGTCGAGAGTTTGGCCTTCCAGCTCAGCTCATTCTTCACCATGACAGTGCAATGCAAAGTCTTCAATAGTGCAGATGCTGCACCGATCCGCCTGTAGATCTTCCTTCTACCCTCACTCGTGAACAAGACCCCAGGGTTTTTGACACTTTAAACAGTGTCATGGCCTCAGACTTGGAGTTGCTGACCCACATCTTCATCACTTTGCACTTACCCACAAACCATTCCGGTGCCTGCTGGAGGTCCCTGGCTGAAGAGGTCAACAGAACCACATCATCTGCAACAAACAGAGATGGAATTCTAAAGTCATCCAACCAAAAACCCTCCCTCTGATTTACATCGGTGCATGTGTGTTGGATCAGTAGCATTAGTGCTAGCATCCTGGCTAACAGTTACCTCATTTTTCTGATTCTACCTATCTTCAAGAACTAACTCATTATCACAGGAAGATTAGCTATGTTATACCAAGTGTTGACCTCTGTTACCACGGTCTGGTTATGGTCAGATCACACAGGGGAGACTTTATATTCTGCTCAAAGGCTGACGCTGTAGCTAGCCACAGGTCTGACTCCCTTCACTACAGCAGCAAGATAGAGTCTTAAGATGGCAGAGGTGTGGACTCCAGTCACACGACTTGGACTTGAGTCAGACTAAAGTCACAATTTTGATGACTTTGGACTCGACAATATCATAAAAGATTTGCAACTCGACTTGGACTTTGACATCGATGGCTCGGGACTTGACTTTGACTTTACTTGAGATTTCAGTGAGTGTGTTGAGTAAAATGTGCCCCATTCAAAGTATTTAACTAATGCAGTGATACTCAATCTGTGGATCTCCAGCCGCATGTGGCTGTTTAGTGACCAGTTGTGGCTCTTTTAAGGCTTACTTTAAAAAAAAAAATCCTCCCGAAATCCTCTATAAATATAAGTCCATACAAAGATGACAGATATTATAACTGTAGAGCGTATAGAAAGTCCGCTGGTGGCGCGTCTCTTCATTAAGTTCATTCATAGAAGTGTGCTGTCTTGTGTTCAAATTGAAGCTTCTAATCCCCTCTTTTTGACACATTTCTTCAGTCACTCCCTGCCGATGCTCTCCCATACTCGTATTTGATGATGACTTGACGATGCGCATTACGGTGGCCGAGAAGTCTCACATGAATGCAAATTCAAAACGCGTTGCAACAATAAAAAACACAACGAAATTTGAGAAAAACACAAATACAAAAACTTGCTGAAGCGCATGAATACAAACACTCAGCGCCGCGCATGGATACATAAACTCAGCACAGCGCAGAGGCAACCAGATTCCACAACAGCACATAAATACAACAACTTGGTGCAGCAGATGCAAATAAAAACTCACAACACAACGGAAGTGAGGCCGTTATTAGGGACAGACCTGCTAAGCCTGCTAACGGCTCATTGGGGTCATTGTCCTGCTGGAACACCCATGACCTCTGATGCAGACCCAGCTTTCTGACACTAGGCCCTACATTTTGGCCCAAAGTTTTTTGATAGTCTCAGATTTCATGATTCCTTGCACACAGTCAAGGCACCCAGTGCCAGAGGCAGCAAAATAACCCCAAAACATCTTTGAACCTCCACCATGTTTGACTGTAGGTACTGTGTTCTTTTCTTTGTAGGCCTCATTCCATTTTCTGTAAACAGTAGAATGACTTCCTTTTCCAAAAAGCTCTACCTTAGTCACATCTGTCCACAATATGTTCTCCCAGAAGGATTGAGGCTTACTCAGGTACATTTTTGTAAACTCCAGTCTGGCTTTTTTATGTCTCTTTGTCAGCAGTGGGGTTCTCCTCAGTCTCCTGCCATAGCGCTTCATCTCATTCAGATTACGACGTATGGTCCGAGCTGACACTTTGTGCCTGAATTTGTGTGGAAGTTGACTGAGGATGTTTATCCACCATTCCAACTATCCTGCGTTGCATTCTTTTGTCAGTTTTTCTCTTCCATCCACGTCCAGGGAGATTAGCCACAGCTCCATGGGTTATAAACTTATTGATTATATGAAGCACAGTGGACAAAAGAATTTTAAAGATCTCTGGAGATGGTCTTGAAACCTTGAGATTGTTCATATTTTTCCACAATTTTGCTTCTTAAGTCCTCAGACAATTCTCGGCTCCTCTTTCTCTTCTTTATGCTTGGTGTGACACACACAGGCACACAACACAAAGGTTGAGTCCACTTTTATACATTCTAACTGGCTTGAGGTGTGATTTTTATATCACCAGCACCTGTTACTGCATCAGGTGAGTTTAAATGAGCATCACATGCTTGAAATAAAATGATTTACCCACAGTTTAAAAAGGGTGCCAATAATTTTGTCTGGCCCATTTTTTGAGTTTTGAGTAAAATTATGTCAATTTTGTCTTTGTTCTTCGGATTTTTTGTGTTATTCCAATGCACATGAAGGAAATAAACATGTGTATACCAAAAACATTTGTAATTGCAACAATTTCTGGGAGAAATGGTGTATTTTCAGGAAAAATTCCCGGGGTGCCAATATTTTCGTCCATGACTGTAAAACTATTAATCAAAATATACAAGATAAAAGACAATAACTGAATGAATTATAACCAGATAACTAAATAATGTCACTTTATAACAAAATACTACTTTTACACTATTTCAAAAGCAGTGGACACCAAGTCTATGCAAAGGCTGATACAAAAGGGTATTAATTATAGAAGATTTCACTGATGTTTGCCAGTGTTAACATGGGATATTTCTATCAGCTATCAATCATTAGTCCAATTTGAGTGCAAAAATCATTTTATGTACAGACTTCATTATCATACATTCAGTATAAGTTAAAAACAGCTGATACCTGAAAATTGGATGCATATAAAAGTAACCAGATCTGACATGAGCACAGAGACCACTGCCTTTAAATTTTGGTCTTCTTTTAATCACAGCACTAAGTAGCTGAAATAAAAACAGTCTTCAGGTCAGGAAAATGTCAGGAAGGGAAACAATTAGTCCCATGTTTGGACTGTGGAACCTTCTTTAGCCTCCTTTATGAAGGCTCTTTGGGAAACGGTCCTGTTTCAGCTGAGCTGGCCTTTCACACCTGGATTTGGATGTCTAGAGGAGGAGAGAAAAGATTTCAATTTAAATAGAGCATTACTGATTCAAATATATCTGAACTACTAATAACACCATGTGAAGCTGTCACAGATAAGACATGTTTAACTCAGGTTGTATTTCAGCAAACAGCAGAACATTTTGGTCTGGGTGTGCATTTCTCTGTTAATTTTGGAGTTTCAACCTCAGATGCCATAGTAGTTCTAAAACACTGTACACAGAAAACAGTGGCTCTCCTCTGAATCACAGACTTTTACTATATCCCACTAAAAGCAAACACTTTAAGAAGAATGACTTTTCCCTTGTTGCTTCTTTAGTGAGAGAAATGACATAAAAGCCTTCATATATTCAGGCTATATGCTATATATTTAGGCATTTGCTTTCAAATGATGCTTGAAATCATTTACAGACAGTATGAACATGTTCTATGATCCATACTGTTACAACAAAACCTACATGGTAATTTTTGGCTTATTATTTGAATTTTGAAGCATGTTAACATTGGAAAATCAGAATAAAACAGCGTCATGAGAGAGATTTGCAAATTGAAATTAAGATTACCTTGCCTGCTTCAGCCTATTTTTCTCTCTGAAACGGGCCTCTGCTCAGTGACATCTTACATTTGAGCATACATGAAAAACCTCACTAAGTGTTCCTACATTTAACAGACCTGACGCCAGACCTAGCTAACATTACACACAAACCAGGGAAGTGCTGTGGATTGCGTTTTTCAACAAGTTTTATAACAGTACCACAACACCATTAGCCATGCACTTTTTTGGATTATTGTTATACTTTGATTATTGTTATATGCAACAAGTTAATGACACAGACGAAAAACTATCGCCATCGTGGTAGAGGCAAATAAAACGTCACATTTAAGTTAACTGACTATGAAATGGAATATTTCTCCTCGTTTTCTAACCAGAGCTGCAGACGGGGCGACGCGGCGTCATGGTTGGGGGAGCTCAGTCTGTGAAAATAAAATTAATAGAGCTCAGAAACTGAAAATACAAACCAGTTCACAAGCGACTATAGGCTTATATCTAACATTATCGATGGCAAAGGGAACATTAACGGCTTATTTAAAGTATGAGCATTCATTGGGGTTACTTCCAGCACATCACAGGTCATCAAACTCACCGTCCTGCAGCTTGTTCTGCCCCTTTGTTGGTCTTACTGTTGAGCCGCTTCCTGCAATGAAGGACATTTACCAGTTACTTTTGTTGAAAACATAAACACACTCTAAACAACAATAATCCCTTACAATCACGTGCCATGATACGCTGAATGTTTACCACACTTTGGGGAGAGGGAGCCTAAAAGGCTAAACAACATGGCCATGTTGACCATGTCCCGCAGAGCTAGAAAAACACAGACATGAACTTAACCAGCTGACTGCTAGCATTGCTTTTTGTTCTTTATTCAGTCACGAGTATAGTCTGAAGAAAGAAGAGAATGAATCACGACTGTGCTACCCGACGCCAGGAAGCTGAATAAACCAGACACAATCACAACAGAACCCTAACTGACCTTTACCAGTGGATAGCTTCAGCTTAGCTCCATTAGCGACGCTCCCCTCCTCTTGGCCACAAATGAGGGTCCATTCTTCTTCTCTTTTCCATCATTTTCTTGCGATGAGGGACAGAAAATGTCACGTTCTCCACTCGTTTGTCAATAAATGCGGCAGTAAATAATGCAAATACTCGACATTTTCTTTAAATGCTCCCAGCAGCGTCTACGACGGGGACTCTGAATGCTGTTCTGAATGCGACCAACGAGCCACCCAAAGCATTGTGGGAAATGGTGTTTGACGTATAAACTTTCGACTGACAGTGAATGACATTAAAGACTACATTTACAATATCCAACTTATTCCTAGCTCCCATGAGTCTTTGCATGAAATATGGGCACAACTTCTGGTCCTTTCTATCTAAATGGGACTTTGCATAGAAACGAGATGTAAAACGTGATTATTAGAGCGATTTGGACATTAAAATATGTAAAGTCAATCTGTTTCACCTCAAGCGGGATTATATTTATTTCTCCGCCCTCTAATAAAGAGAACAAAGTGATGACATTACCTCAGAAAACTTAAACAAGCATATTTAACTTTATTAGCTTTGTATCAGTATAGTAAAAGACAATCACGTTGTGTTAAATGAGTTTGGAGACTATCTCCAGATAACATTGCTAGTTTGTGGAGTTGCTGAAATTCATTTTCCATTAACTACTCCCTCTTAAAATGTGGGAATTATATTGATAAAACTATCCATGGCTCATGTTGTGTTTGACCTTTTGGGCTCTATTTTCGTAGATCAGGCGCAGGCGTGGCGCAGGGCAGGTGCGCCACATAACACACTTTATGTACTGGGAAAAAGGAGGTAGATCCTGGGCTTTAGAATGAGTAATTATTAACTTAATGACAGGTAGCTCTTTACTTCAGGTGAAACTATTTTAATCTAGGTTTAACAAGACAGCAACATGTATCAGGACTGCTGAATCTGTGAATGGTTTTATGACTGAAATGTAGTACTTGTTCTTTTAATTACCTTGGCAAGAGGCAAAATACAGAATACAGCAATTTAAGATGGCTTCCAATTAAGAATTTTTGACTGAAAATGATCCCAGATATACCAACTAAGCAATCATGAGCAATATTTAGACTTTAAACGATCATATAGTGCTGACACTGACATGATTGTTAATGTTAACCACATATCTGCTCCATGATAATAAGAGAAACACATGAGATTGGTACCTTAAAAAGTCAAACTCTGATCATTATTAAAAGACAATTTAATTTATAAAAAGGACAAACAAGCAGGAACAAACATTTTACATAACATTTTAACAAACAAATTAATTTGCAACAGAAACACAAAGGAGCTTGCTTGGAGGAGTTAAATTGAAGAGAGAGGGATCAGAAGGAGAGGAGAAAGGAGATTAAAGTCTGGCTCATTCCCTGCAGAGATTTTTGCCTCAGTTTGTAGAAACCAAAACTATTCTGTTGGTTTCAGTTTTTTGGTGGACTGGTCCTCAGGGCCTCCAACAACATCCTCTCCACCTCTTTCAGCTGCTGTCTGGAGTGACTCCGGGGTCTCCTCCTTGGGGTCTCTGTAATGGAAGCAACATATTTGGTGATACTGTTTTATTGATAGAGTACTACTAAGGAAACACACAGAAAAGGATAAGGTTGTGACATGAGAGGCAGCACTAGCTCTACCAAAGATCAACATACATGCATGAATTACATTATAAAATATCTTGTTTGTCCACAAAGTGGCATAAAAACAACTTTCTATTTGTAGCCTATGAAGACATTTCTCCCAAAATAGATCCTATGCTGAGTGTGCTGTAAACAAATTTTACACCTCATCTGCTGGCCCTGATGCTGCTGCTGCTGAGCCCTGATCTTCCTGGTAGTCCTCTGCAGACCTCCCTCTCCATGGTACTGCTTGTCTCCCTTTGGTGATGAAGGGGTCTTTTAGATGGCCCTGCCCCCAACCCACTCCTCCTCTCTGTCTCCTTTCTCCTCTCCTGCAAATACGTGTCTCTCTGGCTCTTCCATTTCCTTCGGCATACCTCATCTGAACAGAAACACATAACTGTGGAGTAGTGAGGGGCAAATTAGCATGCCTGATGGTGTTATGCTAACTCGGGCAGTGCTAACCATGGTGCTAACTTGGTAATAGATGGCAGAAAACGAGTGATGTACAACTTACCAGGCACTCGGACCTCCTCACTCACTTTCCTCCAAGCGAGCTCTTTTTGTTCCTGTGCCAGTGGAACAGGCATGTTGTGTGGTAGAGCTCGGGGTACACACAGAAACAGAGAATGAGCCTCTTCCTCCCGGGCCGACCCTCCTTGGGAGACCTCTGATGATGTCTGAATTCAGATGTTTGAACTCGCGCAGTGACGCCATGAAGTGATGGGGTGGCACAAATTTGCGTCATACACGCGAATCACTTGTGCGTATTGCCTGATTCGTGCCGCCCGAGACGTGAAACTCAGGTCTTTATGTTGACTTTACATGTAATTCACTCGCACTAATAAATTTGCTTGTGCTTGGTGTGAGCAAAACATTACCCTTTCTCATTGGCACAAGGCTCCATCGAGAAACTTGGACCAAATCATCTGCCAAAAGTCTGCATCCCTCTGCCCCCCAGGTTGTGTTGCACAGTTGTGTCCTACCTTTTCTGCAGAGTCCTTGTCCTGAATGAGGCATGTTGTCGCCGGAGACTGCAGGACATGTTTGCTGCTGCTGCCTTTATTTTTTTTTATCATTATTATTATTTTTTTATTTAATATTCATTTATTTACTTTATTGGACGTTTTCTGAGACTTTCACATCCCTAGAACATTTTTTTTAGATAAATTTCATTTGATTTTAAAAATATTTGACTTATTAACATCTATCAGTTTCTGTTTTTACCCACCACCACCCCCCCTCATCGGAGGACAAATAACTTTATTCAAAAATAATTGCTTCATGTTACTTTTTATATAATAAAACTACTTTAAATTGAATTAAAAATATTTGACTTATTTAATATATATATATGTTATTATTGTTACCCACCACCACCCCCCCTCATCAGAGGACAAATAACTTTATTCTATTCTATGCATGCTTGCTACTTTTTTTTTTTGTTTTGTTTTTGGTGAATTTCCAGAGATTTTCACATCCCCAGAACATTTTCTTTTTAGATATTAAACAATTTTGATTTGATTTTAAAAATATTTGGTTTATTAACATCTATCTGTTTCTATTTTTACCCGCCACCACCCCCCCTCATCGGAGGACAAATAACTTTATTCTATTCAAAAATTATTGCTTCATGTTACTTTTTTATATAATAAAACTACTTTAAATTGTATTAAAAATATTTAACTTTTTAATATATATATGTTATTATTTTTACCCACCACCACCCCCCCTCATCGGAGGACAGATAACTTTATTTTATGCATGCTTGCTGCTGCCTTTGTTTTTTTTTTGTTTTTTTAAGTTTTCTGAGATTTTCACTTCCCCAGAACATTTTTTAGATATTCAAAATATTTTGATGTTATGTAAAAAATATTATCAATTTATATCTATCTGTTTCTGTTTTTACCCACCACCACCCCCCCTCATCGGAGGACAAATTACTTTGAACTAAACTACTTTAAATGATTGCTTAATTTAATTTTTTTTTTCTTAGATATTAAGACTACTTCAAATCATTGCTTAATTTAATTTTTTTTAGATCTTAAAACTACTTTAAATGATTGCTTAATTTAATTCATTTTTTATTTTAGATATTAAAACTAAATGATTGCTTAATTGAATTTATTTTTTATTTTAGATATTAAGACTACTTCAAATGATTGCTTCATTTAATTTATTTTTTATTTTAGATATTAAGACTAGTTCAAATGATTGCTTCATTTAATTTATTTTTTATTTTAGATATTAAGACTACTTCAAATCATAGCTTAATTTAATTTATTTTTTATTTTACATATTAAGACTACTTCAAATCATTGCTTAATTTAATTTATTTTTTATTTTAGATATTAAGACTACTTCAAATCATTGCTTAATTTAATTTATTTTAGATCTTAAAACTTCTTTAAATGATTGCTTAATTTAATTTATATTTTATTTTAGATATTAAAACTAAATCATTGTTTAATTAATTAATTAATTAATTTATTTATTTATTTATTTTTTCGATATTAAACTACGTTGATTTGATTTTAGAAATATTAAAAAAATATGTCTTACCTTTTCTGAAGAGTCCTTGTCCTGAATGAGGCATGTTTGCTGGAGAGTGCAGGAGATGTGTTTTTTTTTTCCTGGCAGTTGGTGGAGGAAGACTAATACATCAAAAAGCATCACATTTTGGGTGAAAGAACATGGGACAGTCTTAACTTAATCCTATATATCTTAACCTTAATACTACTATATTTACAATATCTAAATGAAACTATTTACAAATGCTATTGCAGAGACTGTAAAGACTTTCGTTTCAGTTCTTTACTCTCTTTTTAGAGGCTTCTCTTGGCTGCGGCTCCCCAGAAACATCCACGTCATATAAGGGTGTCTAAACACCAACCCCATATGACACATTCACATGAATGAGTCCTGTCTCGGTGGTGGTCTTTGTGAATGCTGGTTGACCCATTCTCTCCCACAGCTTTAACTTCATTTGAAGCCCCAGATCCTGGCTGTAGGGATCCTTTCAGCCATTCTGGTAGCTGCGAAGTCGTCTTACCACAGCGTGATAGAACAACTTATACTCCTCCACTGAGTACCCATGGATCTTCAGTATTAGAGTATTGGAGAGAAGGAGGGCTTGGAACTGGGGAGCACAGAGACCTCAAGTTGGTCCCCTGGAGGGTCAGCATTGACAAAATGGTGCTGAGGGTCAGAGGAGGTGGTTGAATGGACGACAGAGATCTGCTTTCTCTTCTTTGGTCGTCCAGCTCCTAGAGCCTAGTGGTGGTGCTGGGAGCTGACCTTCCCTCTCTTCTTGGGGGGTTCTCCAGGCTGCGGCTCCCCAGAAACATCCACGTCATATAGAGGTGGATAAACACCAACCCCATAGGACACATCCACATGCACGAGACCCGATTCATCCGTGGTCTCTGTGAATGTCGGTCGGCCCATTCTCTCCCAAAGCTTTTGCTTAATCCTAAGCCCCAGCTCTCGGCTGTAGGGGCGTTTTCGGCCGCTGGGGTAGCTGCTCATGTCGTCCACCACGGAGTGATAAAGCAGCTTATACTCCTCTGACGAATAGCCATGGATCTCCAGTGGGCTATCGTCATTGATTTGAGAGCTGGGGGGCTTGGGACTGGGACTGGGGAGGGCAGAGACATGAGGTCGGTCTTCTGGTGGTGCAAGGGTCTCCGGCCTTTGGACCACAGCTGGAAGGTCAGCAGCACTGGGATGCTGCTGAGGGGCAGAAGAGGTGGTTGGGCGGACAGAAGGGGTCCGCTTCGTCTTCCTTGGCCGTCCAGCCTTTGGAGCCATGCGATGGTGAGGGGAGTCCTGGTTACTCTGTCCCTCTGCGTGGTGTGCTGATACTCCAGCTGTCCGGCAGTAATTGTGGTCCGCGAGGGGATCTGGTCCTGGGACTCTAGCCATCCGGCAGTAGTTGTGGTCCCGTAGGTGGTATGGTACGATCCACTGCAAGACCCAAACAGAGTATCAGAAACACTGTAAACTCAAACAACACATAATGATGTCAAATTAGCAGTCTTCTGCAAAGGTTTAAAGATGCCCCAAAAATAATTATTAGATAGGATTTTAATCACCCATTCTTATGGCTTCCACTTTTCTAGGATATCTAAATTCATGTTCATCTTTGCATGAGTCCATATAAACCTACAACACATTCATATTAATGGTATAGAAGAGTATTTGATCCTTTATTATGATCCTTTAAAATGACCAGAGTCTGGATTTTTATTTGCAAAAATATGTTGAATTGTTGTGTTTTTCAGTTCAGGCTTTTTAGACATACATTTCAGTAGAAAATGTTTGGCTTCGATAAAATGAATTGATAGATAGCTCGGTAAAGTTATAACAGTTTGTATCATGATGTTAAACACCAGAGATCACAACATATGAATGTCACATTTTTCATGATGACAGTTTGTAGAGCAGCTCTCTGAAATCTCAGGATGTCTTTATTGTAATTCAGAGTATTATTTTCCTCAGTTGAATTGTTTAATTGATCCAGTAACTCAGTATGAAATGTGTGAACTACTGTTGTGACATTTTTAAGTTTCTTTAAAGTTTTAAGTACTGATGTGACCTCAAGAGGAACCTAAGCTATCAGGGACTCTGTTGCCCATTTTGTTCATAAATCACATACACATGAACTTTACAAATGTGATGAAAGGAAATGTGTGCACAAAAATACACAGAAGTCATCATAATTTAACCCCTAGCATGTAATGTCCATTTATCTCCAGACTGAGACCGTCTGTAGAGAGTCAGACTGATGAGTGTGAAAAACATCTAGACTGAGGTTGTTTTTCCTCATAACTGTTAAAAAGTTAATTTATAGTTTTAAATATTTGACCACAAAACACTATTTCACTTTTTACTGACCTAAATCTGATCAAAACTTTCAGAAATCCAAGTTTCAGACACTTTATTCATGCTAGCTTGAACGGTTTGTCTGTGCTAGCTTGGATGTTTCTTCAAAATGAGGATTTTTCTTAAAACTTTTAAGAAACTACTGAATGTGTTAAATCACTGCATAAATACTGAGATATTTAAAGATTTTAAAGACATTTCCTTCAAAAATTGTTACATTTATAAGGTGTAGTCTAGTTTTAAAGTCTGAATGGTTAAAGTAAAAAGCAGAGGTCATGAAGGAGTTAAAACCTTACATTTGCCATGACAGAAGCTGAATTTTTCTCTTGAATCAATCAAAGTGAATCTTTAATCCTTTAGAGAGTCAGAAAGTCTGAAGGTGGAGCAAAACTTTCACGAGAAATCGCTGTTTCACTGGAGCAAAATTTTCTGTGGCTGTCTGAGATTAGGTTTTGGTTGAAATGAGGGTTTGAGCGAAATTTCCCCTTTTGAGTAACCTAGCAACCATGGAGTTTAGATCAGAGCAATTTTAGAATTCTCCTCCTGGGGATTTCCAGGCCTTTCCCCGGCCAGATAAGATATAAACTTAAAGGTACAATGTGTAGAATTTGGCTGCATTTCGTCGAACAGAAACGGTGTACATGGGATATAATGTTTATATATCTATGTGACGTATGTTAAAATAAGTGTACAATTATCCCCTTTAAACTTTCGTTTTCTTTTTACAAAATTAGAAAAAAGCTTTTTAAATTTACATTACCGTGGGTCGCCCTCACGGAGGCTGCCATATTGAACCGCCATTTTGTCAACGGCAACGTTTTGGGGACCGAAAGAGCGAAACGCGATTTTTAAATACAAACCTGACCGCCAGTCCTGAAAGCTACCTGGAAGGCAGGTGGAGAAGAAGACTGACCTATAATCTATAAAAATTATGGTTACAAAAAGGAATGAATAAACCCTCACCTCGTCGCTGCTGTAAATGATGTCCGGCTCACAATCCTTTTTGGTCTTCACAGGCTCTCGTCGTCTAGTGAAGTGACGTTTTGGTAACAGATCGGCTCATTCTAAAATCTGAACGCTAGATGTCGCTAAAATGCCAAATTCTACACATTGTCTCTTTAAAAGAAAAAGGAAGGAAATTTGTGTTTGGTACATTATTTCTTTGTTGTAACAATGCTTCTCGGTAATAAATCTTATACCGTTGGAAAGCCTGTTTATTATCCTTTTAAATGATGCCACATTTATAAGGAACATGCATTTGTGGGATGAGCAGCAGAGCTGAGTATGTGGGTTACGCCCATGAAAAATGGGCAATTTGTGCACACAGATAGAGTTTCTATAAAGATTCAACACCTTTCAACATTATGTGCTTTGTTTTATTGTGTAAAATCCCCAAAATATTGAACTCTGAACATGACTGAGAAAGTCTGTAGAGACAGACTGAAAAGAAATGAGCACAGAAATAAAAATGAATGATAGATATTTTTAAAGTAATACTTTCAATGAGTCACTTTCTGTGAGTCAGGGTGTCTTTATTGTAATTCAGAGTATTATTTTCCTCAGTTGAATTGTTTAATTGATCCAGTAACTCAGTATGAAATGTGTGAACTATTGTTGTGGCATTTTTAGGTTTCTTTAAAGTTTAAGTACTGATGTTTGGTTAAAGCTGAGCCCAGCCACCCTCCTGAGAAATCTCATTTCGATCGCTTCAAACCACAATGTTATTCTTTCAGTTAAGACCCAAAGTTCATGACATTAGGTAAGGTTTGGGATGGAGGTTTTGAGATCAACCGGTAAGTCGAGAGTTTGGCCTTCCAGCTCAGCTCATTCTTCACCATGACAGTGCAATGCAAAGTCTTCAATAGTGCAGATGCTGCACCGATCCGCCTGTAGATCTTCCTTCTACCCTCACTCGTGAACAAGACCCCAGGGTTTTTGACACTTTAAACAGTGTCATGGCCTCAGACTTGGAGTTGCTGACCCACATCTTCATCACTTTGCACTTACCCACAAACCATTCCGGTGCCTGCTGGAGGTCCCTGGCTGAAGAGGTCAACAGAACCACATCATCTGCAACAAACAGAGATGGAATTCTAAAGTCATCCAACCAAAAACCCTCCCTCTGATTTACATCGGTGCATGTGTGTTGGATCAGTAGCATTAGTGCTAGCATCCTGGCTAACAGTTACCTCATTTTTCTGATTCTACCTATCTTCAAGAACTAACTCATTATCACAGGAAGATTAGCTATGTTATACCAAGTGTTGACCTCTGTTACCACGGTCTGGTTATGGTCAGATCACACAGGGAGACTTTATATTCTGCTCAAAGGCTGGCTGTAGCTAGCCACAGGTCTGACTCCCTTCACTACAGCAGCAAGATAGAGTCTTAAGATGGCAGAGGTGTGGACTCCAGTCACACGACTTGGACTTGAGTCAGACTAAAGTCACAATTTTGATGACTTTGGACTCGACAATATCATAAAAGATTTGCAACTCGACTTGGACTTTGACATCGATGGCTCGGGACTTGACTTTGACTTTACTTGAGATTTCAGTGAGTGTGTTGAGTAAAATGTGCCCCATTCAAAGTATTTAACTAATGCAGTGATACTCAATCTGTGGATCTCCAGCCGCATGTGGCTGTTTAGTGACCAGTTGTGGCTCTTTTAAGGCTTACTTTAAAAAAAAAAATCCTCCCGAAATCCTCTATAAATATAAGTCCATACAAAGATGACAGATATTATAACTGTAGAGCGTATAGAAAGTCCGCTGGTGGCGCGTCTCTTCATTAAGTTCATTCATAGAAGTGTGCTGTCTTGTGTTCAAATTGAAGCTTCTAATCCCCTCTTTTTGACACATTTCTTCAGTCACTCCCTGCCGATGCTCTCCCATACTCGTATTTGATGATGACTTGACGATGCGCATTACGGTGGCCGAGAAGTCTCACATGAATGCAAATTCAAAACGCGTTGCAACAATAAAAAACACAACGAAATTTGAGAAAAACACAAATACAAAAACTTGCTGAAGCGCATGAATACAAACACTCAGCGCCGCGCATGGATACATAAACTCAGCACAGCGCAGAGGCAACCAGATTCCACAACAGCACATAAATACAACAACTTGGTGCAGCAGATGCAAATAAAAACTCACAACACAACGGAAGTGAGGCCGTTATTAGGGACAGACCTGCTAAGCCTGCTAACGGCTCATTGGGGTCATTGTCCTGCTGGAACACCCATGACCTCTGATGCAGACCCAGCTTTCTGACACTAGGCCCTACATTTTGGCCCAAAGTTTTTTGATAGTCTCAGATTTCATGATTCCTTGCACACAGTCAAGGCACCCAGTGCCAGAGGCAGCAAAATAACCCCAAAACATCTTTGAACCTCCACCATGTTTGACTGTAGGTACTGTGTTCTTTTCTTTGTAGGCCTCATTCCATTTTCTGTAAACAGTAGAATGACTTCCTTTTCCAAAAAGCTCTACCTTAGTCACATCTGTCCACAATATGTTCTCCCAGAAGGATTGAGGCTTACTCAGGTACATTTTTGTAAACTCCAGTCTGGCTTTTTTATGTCTCTTTGTCAGCAGTGGGGTTCTCCTCAGTCTCCTGCCATAGCGCTTCATCTCATTCAGATTACGACGTATGGTCCGAGCTGACACTTTGTGCCTGAATTTGTGTGGAAGTTGACTGAGGATGTTTATCCACCATTCCAACTATCCTGCGTTGCATTCTTTTGTCAGTTTTTCTCTTCCATCCACGTCCAGGGAGATTAGCCACAGCTCCATGGGTTATAAACTTATTGATTATATGAAGCACAGTGGACAAAAGAATTTTAAAGATCTCTGGAGATGGTCTTGAAACCTTGAGATTGTTCATATTTTTCCACAATTTTGCTTCTTAAGTCCTCAGACAATTCTCCTCTTTCTCTTCTTTATGCTTGGTGTGACACACACAGGCACACAACACAAAGGTTGAGTCCACTTTTATACATTCTAACTGGCTTGAGGTGTGATTTTTATATCACCAGCACCTGTTACTGCATCAGGTGAGTTTAAATGAGCATCACATGCTTGAAATAAAATGATTTACCCACAGTTTAAAAAGGGTGCCAATAATTTTGTCTGGCCCATTTTTTGAGTTTTGAGTAAAATTATGTCAATTTTGTCTTTGTTCTTCGGATTTTTTGTGTTATTCCAATGCACATGAAGGAAATAAACATGTGTATACCAAAAACATTTGTAATTGCAACAATTTCTGGGAGAAATGGTGTATTTTCAGGAAAAATTCCAGGAATGCCAATATTTTCGTCCATGACTGTAAAACTATTAATCAAAATATACAAGATAAAAGACAATAACTGAATGAATTATAACCAGATAACTAAATAATGTCACTTTATAACAAAATACTACTTTTACACTATTTCAAAAGCAGTGGACACCAAGTCTATGCAAAGGCTGATACAAAAGGGTATTAATTATAGAAGATTTCACTGATGTTTGCCAGTGTTAACATGGGATATTTCTATCAGCTATCAATCATTAGTCCAATTTGAGTGCAAAAATCATTTTATGTACAGACTTCATTATCATACATTCAGTATAAGTTAAAAACAGCTGATACCTGAAAATTGGATGCATATAAAAGTAACCAGATCTGACATGAGCACAGAGACCACTGCCTTTAAATTTTGGTCTTCTTTTAATCACAGCACTAAGTAGCTGAAATAAAAACAGTCTTCAGGTCAGGAAAATGTCAGGAAGGGAAACAATTAGTCCCATGTTTGGACTGTGGAACCTTCTTTAGCCTCCTTTATGAAGGCTCTTTGGGAAACGGTCCTGTTTCAGCTGAGCTGGCCTTTCACACCTGGATTTGGATGTCTAGAGGAGGAGAGAAAAGATTTCAATTTAAATAGAGCATTACTGATTCAAATATATCTGAACTACTAATAACACCATGTGAAGCTGTCACAGATAAGACATGTTTAACTCAGGTTGTATTTCAGCAAACAGCAGAACATTTTGGTCTGGGTGTGCATTTCTCTGTTAATTTTGGAGTTTCAACCTCAGATGCCATAGTAGTTCTAAAACACTGTACACAGAAAACAGTGGCTCTCCTCTGAATCACAGACTTTTACTATATCCCACTAAAAGCAAACACTTTAAGAAGAATGACTTTTCCCTTGTTGCTTCTTTAGTGAGAGAAATGACATAAAAGCCTTCATATATTCAGGCTATATGCTATATATTTAGGCATTTGCTTTCAAATGATGCTTGAAATCATTTACAGACAGTATGAACATGTTCTATGATCCATACTGTTACAACAAAACCTACATGGTAATTTTTGGCTTATTATTTGAATTTTGAAGCATGTTAACATTGGAAAATCAGAATAAAACAGCGTCATGAGAGAGATTTGCAAATTGAAATTAAGATTACCTTGCCTGCTTCAGCCTATTTTTCTCTCTGAAACGGGCCTCTGCTCAGTGACATCTTACATTTGAGCATACATGAAAAACCTCACTAAGTGTTCCTACATTTAACAGACCTGACGCCAGACCTAGCTAACATTACACACAAACCAGGGAAGTGCTGTGGATTGCTTTTTTCAACAAGTTTTATAATAGTACCACAACACCATTAGCCATGCACTTTTTTGGATTATTGTTATACTTTGATTATTGTTATATGCAACAAGTTAATGACACAGACGACAAACTATCGCCATCGTGGTAGAGGCAAATAAAACGTCACATTTAAGTTAACTGACTATGAAATGGAATATTTCTCCTCGTTTTCTAGCCAGAGCTGCAGACGGGGCGACGCGGCGTCATGGTTGGGGGAGCTCAGTCTGTGAAAATAAAATTAATAGAGCTCAGAAACTGAAAATACAAACCAGTTCACAAGCGACTATAGGCTTATATCTAACATTATCGATGGCAAAGGGAACATTAACGGCTTATTTAAAGTATAAGCATTCATTGGGGTTACTTCCAGCACATCACAGGTCATCAAACTCACCGTCCTGCAGCTTGTTCTGCCCCTTTGTTGGTCTTACTGTTGAGCTGCTTCCTGCAATGAAGGACATTTACCAGTTACTTTTGTTGAAAACATAAACACACTCTAAACAACAATGATCCCTTACAATCACGCGCCATGATACACTGAATGTTTACCACACTTCGGGGAGAGGGAGCCCTAAAAGGCTTAACAACACGGCCATGTTGACCATGTCCCGCAGAGCTATAAAAACACAGACATGAACTTAACCAGCTGACTGCTAGCATTGCTTTTTGTTCTTTATTCAGTCACGAGTATAGTCTGAAGAAAGAAGAGAATGAATCACGACTGTGCTACCCAACGCCAGGAAGCTGAATAAACCAGACACAATCACAACAGAACCCTAACTGACCTTTACCAGTGGATAGCTTCAACTTAGCTCCATTAGCGACGCTCCCCTCCTCTTGGCCACAAATGAGGGTCCATTCTTCTTCTCTTTTCCATCACTTTCTTGCGATGAGGGACAGAAAATGTCACGTTCTCCACTCGTTTGGTCAATAAATGCAGCAGTAAATAATGCAAATACTCGACATTTTCTTTAAATGCTCCCAGCAGCGTCTACGACGGGGACTCTGAATGCTGTTCTGAATGTGACCAACGAGCCACCCAAAGCATTGTGGGAAATGGTGTTTGACGTATAAACTTTCGGCTGACAGTGAATGACATTAAAGACTACATTTACAATATCCACCTTATTCCTAGCTCCCATGAGTCTTTGCATGAAATATGGGCACAACTTCTGGTCCTTTCTATCTAAATGGGACTTTGCATAGAAACGAGATGTGAAACGTGATTATTAGAGCGATTTGGACATTAAAATATGTAAAGTCAATCTGTTTCACCTCAAGCGGGATTATATTTATTTCTCCGCCCTCTAATAAAGAGAACAAAGTGATGACATTACCTCAGAAAACTTAAACAAGCATATTTAACTTTATTAGCTTTGTATCAGTATAGTAAAAGACAATCACGTTGTGTTAAATGAGTTTGGAGACTATCTCCAGATAACATTGCTAGTTTGTGGAGTTGCTGAAATTCATTTTCCATTAACTACTCCCTCTTAAAATGTGGGAATTATATTGATAAAACTATCCATGGCTCATGTTGTGTTTGACCTTTTGGGCTCTATTTTCGTAGATCAGGCGCAGGCGTGGCGCAGGGCAGGTGCGCCACATAACACACTTTATGTACTGGGAAAAAGGAGGTAGATCCTGGGCTTTAGAATGAGTAATTATTAACTTAATGACAGGTAGCTCTTTACTTCAGGTGAAACTATTTTAATCTAGGTTTAACAAGACAGCAACATGTATCAGGACTGCTGAATCTGTGAATGGTTTTATGACTGAAATGTAGTACTTGTTCTTTTAATTACCTTGGCAAGAGGCAAAATACAGAATACAGCAATTTAAGATGGCTTCCAATTAAGAATTTTTGACTGAAAATGATCCCAGATATACCAACTAAGCAATCATGAGCAATATTTAGACTTTAAACGATCATATAGTGCTGACACTGACATGATTGTTAATGTTAACCACATATCTGCTCCATGATAATAAGAGAAACACATGAGATTGGTACCTTAAAAAGTCAAACTCTGATCATTATTAAAAGACAATTTAATTTATAAAAAGGACAAACAAGCAGGAACAAACATTTTACATAACATTTTAACAAACAAATTAATTTGCAACAGAAACACAAAGGAGCTTGCTTGGAGGAGTTAAATTGAAGAGAGAGGGATCAGAAGGAGAGGAGAAAGGAGATTAAAGTCTGGCTCATTCCCTGCAGAGATTTTTGCCTCAGTTTGTAGAAACCAAAACTATTCTGTTGGTTTCAGTTTTTTGGTGGACTGGTCCTCAGGGCCTCCAACAACATCCTCTCCACCTCTTTCAGCTGCTGTCTGGAGTGACTCCGGGGTCTCCTCCTTGGGGTCTCTGTAATGGAAGCAACATATTTGGTGATACTGTTTTATTGATAGAGTACTACTAAGGAAACACACAGAAAAGGATAAGGTTGTGACATGAGAGGCAGCACTAGCTCTACCAAAGATCAACATACATGCATGAATTACATTATAAAATATCTTGTTTGTCCACAAAGTGGCATAAAAACAACTTTCTATTTGTAGCCTATGAAGACATTTCTCCCAAAATAGATCCTATGCTGAGTGTGCTGTAAACAAATTTTACACCTCATCTGCTGGCCCTGATGCTGCTGCTGCTGAGCCCTGATCTTCCTGGTAGTCCTCTGCAGACCTCCCTCTCCATGGTACTGCTTGTCTCCCTTTGGTGATGAAGGGGTCTTTTAGACGGCCCTGCCCCCAGCCCACTTCTCCTCTCTGTCTCCTTTCTCCTCTCCTGCAAATACGTGTCTCTCTGGCTCTTCCATTTCCTTCGGCATACCTCATCTGAACAGAAACACATAGGTTCACTATGTCTCCACTGAGAAACTTGGACCAAATCATCTGCCAAAAGTCTGCATCTCCCTTCCCTTGAAGGTTGCGTTTCACAATTGTGTCCTACCTTTTCTGCAGAGTCCTTGTCCTGAATGAGGCATGTTGTCGCTGGAGACTGTAGGACATGTTTGCTGCTGCTGCAGCTTTTTTTTTTTTTGTTTTGAATTTTTCTGAGATTTTCACATCCCCAGAAAATTGTTGCCACAATTGAAAGGTGCAAGAGGCTTTGCAGTCTCTTGTCAGAGTCTGAGGTTAGAGTTTCTGATTGGAGCATGCAGGCAAACTGCTGCTGTTGGAGTCAGAGGCTGTACATCCATTGCAGCAATAGCGTGACCTCCACAGCTGAATGGCCATAAACTCTTGGTGCTGGCACAGGTTGAAGATAGCTGCAAGGGACTGATGCAGCTTGTGGATTGAGGGCTTCGTCCAGGTCCAGCCCATCGTCACATCCTTCTGCTGTCAGTCTTACCCTTTCTCATTGGCACAAGGCTCCATCGAGAAACTTGGACCAAATCATCTGCCAAAAGTCTGCATCCCTGTTTTTTTTTATCATTATTATTATTTTTTTATTTAATTTTCATTTATTTACTTTTTTGGACGTTTTCTGAGACTTTCACATCCCTAGAACATTTTTTTTAGATAAATTTCATTTGATTTTAAAAATATTACTCACCACCACCCCCCCTCATCGGAGGACAAATAACTTTATTCTATGCACTTTATTCTATTCTACACATGCTTGCTACTTTTTTTGTGACGTTTACAGATATTTTCACATCCCCAGAATTTTTTTAGATATTAAAACTTTTTTGATTTGATTTAAGAAAAATTACTTATTAATATCTATCTTTTTCTATTTTACCCGCCACCACCCCCCCTCATCGGAGGACAAATTACTTTGTTATAATACTGATACTAATAATAATAATAATAATAATAATAATAATAATAAAAATAATAATACATTTTGTTTGGGGGCGCCTTTCAACTCACCCAAGGTCACCTTACATAAAGTAAAAGAAAAATAAAACAACATTAAAACATCAACATAAAAGACAAGTGAAGTGCAACAGTGTCCAGTTAGAGGGAATATGCCAGTTTGAACAGGCAGGTTTTGAGTTGGGATTTGAATGAAGTGATGGAGTCTGACTGTCTTATGTGTTGGGGGAGGGAGTTCCAGAGTCCGGGTGCTGAGCAGCTGAAGGCTCAGGTACCCATGGTACTGAGGCGTGACGTGGGGATGGTTAGTAGTCCAGCAGAGGTTGAGCGGAGGGTGCGGGAGGGAGTGTATTCATGAATGAGGTCGCAGAGGTAAGTGGGGGCTAGGTTGTGGAGAGTTTTATAGGTAAGGAGAAGGTTTTTATAGTGGATGCGGTATTGTACAGGGAGCGAGTGAAGTTGAATGAGAACGGGGGTGATGTGGTCAGAGGATTTGGTGCGGGTAATGATCCAGGTGGCCGGGTTCTGGTGAGGAGGGCGTTGCAGTAGTCGAGGCGGGATGTGACAAGTGAATGAACCAGTGAAACACCCAAACACCCAGACTTATGGTTCCCTAGTTGCATGAATTGTTGGCGATCGGTGAGGTATGATGTGAACCAGGAGAGTGCAGCACCAGTGATCCCAATGCCAGCCAGGCGGTCCAGGAGCAGCAGGTGAGAGATGGTGTGGAATGCTGCGCTGAGGTCGAGGAGGATGAGAATGGTAAGTAGTCTGGAGTCAGCTGCACAGAGGAGGCCGTTGGTGGTTTTGACTAGGGCTCCTTCAGTGCTGTGTTTTGGACGGAAACCTGATTGGAAGGGTTCATGGAGGTCGTTAGTGTCGAGATAGGACTGCAGTTGTGTGGCAAACACTCTTTCAAGTGTTTTTGAGATGAAAGGGAGGTCGGATATGGGCCGGTAAAGGTTAAGGTCAGCTGGGTCAGCACCGGGTTTCTTCAGAACAGGTGTGATAGCAGCCAGTTTGAGAGTGGGGGTACAGTACCAGCGGTGAGGGAGGAGTTAATTATGTTGGTGATCATGGGAGAAATGGACGGCAGAAAGGCTTTGACGAAGGAGGTGGGAGGATCAAGCTGACAAGTGGTGGTTTTGGCTTTATGGATGAGTTCGGAGATGGTGTGTTCAGATACTTGGGTGAAGTCGGAGAGGGAGTTGATAAGAGGTTGTCCAGTAGTGATCATCCAGGGTGGGTCGTTTGAGAAAGTGCAGGATGAGGCCAGTTGTTGGTGAATGGTGTTGATTTTAGAGCTGAAAAGTCCAGGAAGGCAGTGCACTGATCGGTGGAAATGTCTGGAGGGAGGGTTTTAGGAGGCTGAAGTAGGCGACTGACTGTTGAGAAGAGGACTCTGTTGTTACCTGAACCAGTGTTGATGAGGTTGGAGTAGTATGAAGATTTGGCAGTGGCGAGGGCGTTCTTGTAGTGATGGAGGTGGTCCGTGTACATTTGGCTGTGTACAGTGAGTCCGGTCTTTTTGTACAGTCGCTCCATCAAAAATTATTGCTTAATGTTTCTTTTTTATATAATAAAACTACTTTACATTTTCTTTTTAAGTTTTCTGACATTTTCACATCCCCAGAACATTTCTTTAGATATTAAACAATTTTGATTTGATTTTAAAAATATTTGGCTTATTAACATCTATCTGTTTCTATTTTTACCCACCACCACCCCCCCTCATCGGAGGACAAATAACTTTATTCTATTCAAAAATTATTGCTTCATGTTACTTTTTTTATATAATAAAACTACTTTAAATTGTATTAAAAATATTTAAATTTTTAATATATATATGTTATTATTTTTACCCGCCACCACCCCCCCTCATCGGAGGACAGATAACTTTATTTTATGCATGCTTGCTGCTGCTTTTTTTTTTTTTTTAAGTTTTCTGAGATTTTCACATCCCCAGAACATTTTTTAGATATTCAAATATTTTGATGTTATGTAAAAAATATTATCAATTTATATCTATCTGTTTCTGTTTTTACCCGCCACCACCCCCCCTCATTGGAGGACAAATTACTTTAAACTAAACTACTTTAAATGATTGCTTAATATAATTTATTTTTTATTTTTGATCTTAAAACTACTTCAAATGATTGCTTAATTTAATTTATTTTTTATTTAGATATTAAGACTGCTTCAAATGATTGCTAAATTTAATTTATTTTTTATTTTAGATATTAAGACTGCTTCAAATGATTGCTTAATCTAATTTATTTTTTATTTTAGATATTAAGACTGCTTCATATGATTGCTTAATTTAATTTATTTTTTATTTTGGATATTAAGACTGCTTCAAATGATTGCTTAATTTAATTTATGTTTTATTTTAGATATTAAGACTGCTTCAAATGATTGCTTAATTTAATTTATGTTTTATTTTAGATATTAAGACTACTTCAAATCATTGCTTAATTTCATTTATTTTTTATTTTGGATATTAAGACTGCTTCAAATGATTGCTTAATTTAATTTATGTTTTATTTTATATATTAAGACTGCTTCAAATGATTGCTTAATTTAATTTATGTTTTATTTTAGATATTAAGACTGCTTCAAATGATTGCTTAATTTAATTTATGTTTTATTTTAGATATTAAGACTGCTTCAAATGATTGCTTAATTTAATTTATGTTTTATTTTAAATATTAAGACTGCTTCAAATGATTGCTTGATTTAATTTTTTTTTTTATTTTAGATATTAAGACTACTTTAAATGATTGCTTAATTTAATTTATTTTTTTATTTTAGATATTAAGACTGCTTCAAATGATTGCTTAATTTAATTTATGTTTTATTTTAGATATTAAGACTGCTTCAAATGATTGCTTAATTTAATTTATTTTTTAATTTTAGATATTAAGACTGCTTCAAATGATTGCTTAATTTAATTTATTTTTTATTTTGGATATTAAGACTGCTTCAAATGATTGCTTAATTTAATTTATGTTTTATTTTAGATATTAAGACTGCTTCAAATGATTGCTTAATTTAATTTATGTTTTATTTTAGATATTAAGACTGCTTCAAATGATTGCTTAATTTAATTCATGTTTTATTTTAGATATTAAGACTGCTTCAAATGATTGCTTAATTTAATTTATGTTTTATTTGAGATATTAAGACTGCTTCAAATGATTGCTTGATTTAATTTTTTTTAATTTTAGATATTAAGACTACTTCAAATGATTGCTTAATTTAATTTATTTTTTATTTTAGATATTAAGACTGCTTCAAATGATTGCTTAATTTAATTTATTTTTTATTTTGGATATTAAGACTGCTTCAAATGATTGCTTAATTTAATTTATGTTTTATTTTATATATTAAGACTGCTTCAAATGATTGCTTAATTTAATTTATGTTTTATTTGAGATATTAAGACTGCTTCAAATGATTGCTTAATTTAATTTATGTTTTATTTTAGATATTAAGACTGCTTCAAATGATTGCTTGATTTAATTTTTTTTATTTTAGATATTAAGACTTCTTTAAATGATTGTTTAATTTATTTTTTATTTTAGATCTTAAAACTACTTTAAATGATTGCTTGATTTAATTGTTTTTTTTAATTTTAGATATTAAGACTACTTCAAATGATTGCTTAATTTATTTCTTATTTTTGATCTTAAAACTACTTTAAATGATTGCTTAATTTATTTTTTTATTTTAGATATTAAGACTACTTCAAATCATTGTTTAATTTAATTTTTTTAGATCTTAAATCTACTTTAAATGATTGCTTAATTTAATTTATTTTTTATTTTAGATATTAAAACTAAATGATTGCATAATTTAATTTTTTTTTTTTTTTTAGATATTAAACTACGTTGATTTGATTTTAGAAATATTAAAAAATATGTCTTCCCTTTTCTGACGAGTCCTTGCCCTAATTGAGGCATGTTTGCTGGGGAGTGCAGGAGATGTTTGTTTCCTTTTATATTTTTTTCTATCCCTAGACAAGTCCAAGGGTTTTTTCAGTCTGGGGTTAGACTTCTAGCTTGGTTGCTGAAGTCATAAACTGGAGGTGGAGGAGGCTGTCGTTAGTAAATAGGCATTTAAAGCTGGATGCTGCTTTTCTTCTATTGTAACAGGAGGAGGCAGAGACTTGTCATTTTTTCTGGAGGCTATGAAGGTTAGGCAGATGTTGTGCCCATATGCAGCTATGTGGTGGTAAAGCTGCTTTCACAGGTGGAGGTTGAAGATGTTTTTTTCTGTTTCAGACTGGAGGCAGGTTGGTTGTTAGGAGGCTGGCAGATTTTCTTTTACTGGAGCAGAAGACTTTAGTGAGGTTGTTTGGAAGAGCGTTGTTTTTTTTTTCCTGGCAGTTGGTGGAGGAAGACTAATACAACAAAAAGCATCACATTTTGAATGAAAGAACATGGGACAGTCTTAACTTAATCCTATATATCTTAACCTTAATACTACTATATTTACAATATCTAAATGAAACTATTTACAAATGCTGTTGCAGAGACTGTAAAGACTTTCGTTTCAGTTCTTTACTCTCTTTTTAGAGGCTTCTCTTGGCTGCGGCTCCCCAGAAACATCCACGTCATATAAAGGTGTCTAAACACCAACCCCATATGACACATTCACATGAATGAGTCCTGTCTCGGTGGTGGTCTTTGTGAATGCTGGTCGACCCATTCTCTCCCACAGCTTTAACTTCATTTGAAGCCCCAGATCCTGGCTGTAGGGATCCTTTCAGCCATTCTGGTAGCTGCGAAGTCGTCTTACCACAGCGTGATAGAACAACTTATACTCCTCCACTGAGTACCCATGGATCTTCAGTATTAGAGTATTGGAGAGAAGGAGGGCTTGGAACTGGGGAGCACAGAGACCTCAAGTTGGTCCCCTGGAGGGTCAGCATTGACAAAATGGTGCTGAGGGGCAGAGGAGGTGGTTGAATGGACGACAGAGATCTGCTTTCTCTTCTTTGGTCGTCCAGCTCCTAGAACCTAGTGGTGGTGCTCGGAGATGACCTTCCCTCTCTTCTTGGGGGGTTCTCCAGGCTGCGGCTCCCCAGAAACATCCACGTCATATAGAGGTGGATAAACACCAACCCCATAGGACACATCCACATGCACGAGACCCGATTCATCCGTGGTCTCTGTGAATGTCGGTCGGCCCATTCTCTCCCAAAGCTTTTGCTTAATCCTAAGCCCCAGCTCTCGGCTGTAGGGGCGTTTTCGGCCGCTGGGGTAGCTGCTCATGTCGTCCACCACGGAGTGATAAAGCAGCTTATACTCCTCTGACGAATAGCCATGGATCTCCAGTGGGCTATCGTCATTGATTTGAGAGCTGGGGGGCTTGGGACTGGGACTGGGGAGGGCAGAGACATGAGGTCGGTCTTCTGGTGGTGCAAGGGTCTCCGGCCTTTGGACCACAGCTGGAAGGTCAGCAGCACTGGGATGCTGCTGAGGGGCAGAAGAGGTGGTTGGGCGGACAGAAGGGGTCCGCTTCGTCTTCCTTGGCCGTCCAGCCTTTGGAGCCGTGCGGTGGTGAGGGGAGTCCTGGTTACTCTGTCCCTCTGCATGGCATGCTGAGACTCCAGCCGTCTGGCAGTAGCCGTGGTCCACGAGAGGATCTGGTCCTGGGACTCTAGCCATCCGGCAGTAGTTGTGGTCCGCGAGGGGATCTGGTCCTGGGACTCTAGCCATCCGGCAGTAGTTGTGGTCCCGTAGGTGGTATGGTACAATCCACTGCAAGACCCAAACAGAGTATCAGAAACACTGTAAACTCAAACAACACATAATGATGTCAAATTAGCATTCTTCTGCAAAGGTTTAAAGATGCCCCAAATAATTACTTGATAGGATTTGAATGTTTTAGATCACCCGTTCTTATGGCTTCCACTTTTCTAGGATATCTAAATTCATGTTCATCTTTGCATGAGTCCATATAAACCTACAACACATTCATATTAATGGTATATAAGAGTATTTGATCCTTTATTATGATCCTTTAAAATGACCAGAGTCTGGATTTTTATTTGCAAAAATATGTTGAATTGTTGTGTTTTTCAGTTGAGGCTTTTTAGACATACATTTCAGTAGAAAATCTTAAAGAAAATACAGATATTTTTATTTAATATGATCTATGAATGCATTAAGAGGATAATTTTACATGTTTTTGTATTAGAAAGAAAACACACTGCGAGGTTCTTGTAAGCTTCTGTCTAATCAGTCTGTAAAGTACGCCCCACTTTCTAATCCCTGTTTCCAGCTCTATCCACTGTCCCTCTCTCTAAACAAAAGCATAAAAGCCCAAAAATATGTCTTAACATAAAAATAAAGGTCATGTTTTACTCACAAGCTCAATCAGTTCACAGTATCACTGTTTGTCTGTATCCAGACATGCAGTTAGATTTAATTTAACCCTTTATGTTATGGATTGATTTAAAAAAGACAAATGTTCATTTAAAAATGTTTGGCTTTTTTGATAAAATGAATTGATAGATAGCTCGGTAAAGTTATAACAGTTTGTATCATGATGTTAAACACCAGAGATCACAACATATGAATGTCACATTTTTCATGATGACAGTTTGTAGAGCAGCTCTCTGAAATCTCAGGGTGTCTTTATTGTAATTCAGAGTATTATTTTCCTCAGTTGAATTGTTTAATTGATCCAGTAACTCAGTATGAAATGTGTGAACTACTGTTGTGGCATTTTTAAGTTTCTTTAAAGTTTTAAGTACTGATGTGACCTAAAGAGGAACCTAAGCTATCAGGGACTCTGTTGCCCATTTTGTTCATAAATCACATACACATGAACTTTACAAATGTGATGAAAGGAAATGTGTGCACAAAAATACACAGAAGTCATCATAATTTAACCCCTAGCATGTAATGTCCATTTATCTCCAGACTGAGACCGTCTGTAGAGAGTCAGACTGATGAGTGAAAAACATCTAGACTGAGGTTGTTTTTCCTCATGACTGTTAAAAAAGTTAATTTATAGTTTTAGATATTTGACCACAAAACACTATTTCACTTTTTACTGACCTAAATCTGATCAAAACTTTCAGAAATCCAAGTTTCAGACACTTTATTCATGCTAGCTTGAACGGTTTGTCTGTGCTAGCTTGGATGTTGTTTCAAAATGAGGATTTTTCTTAAAACTTTTAATAAACTACTGAATGTGTTAAATCACTGCGTAAATACTGAGATATTTAAAGATTTTAAAGACATTTCCTTCAAAAATTGTTACATTTATAAGGTGTAGTCTAGTTTTAAAGTCTGAATGGTTAAAGTAAAAAGCAGAGGTCATGAAGGAGTTAAAACCTTACATTTGCCATGACGAAAGCTGAATTTTTCTCTTGAATCAATCAAAGTGAATCTTTAATCCTTTAGAGAGTCAGAAAGTCTGAAGGTGGAGCAAAACTTTCACGAGAAATCGCTGTTTCACTGGAGCAAAATTTCCTGTGGCTGTCTGAGATTAGGTTTTGGTTGAAATGAGGGTTTGAGCGAAATTTCCCCTTTTGAGTAACCTAGCAACCATGGAGTTTAGATCAGAGCAATTTTAGAATTCTCCTCCTGGGGATTTCCAGGCCTTTCCCCGGCCAGATAAGATATAAACTTAAAAGAAAAAGGAAGGAAATTTGTGTTTGGTACATTATTTCTTTGATGTAACAATGCTTCTTGGTAATAAATCTTATACCGTTGGAAAGCCTGTTTATTACCCTTTTAAATGAAGCCACATTTATAAGGAACATGCATTTGTGGGATGAGCAGCAGAGCTGAGTATGTGGGTTGCGCCCATGAAAAATGGGCAAAACACTATTTCACTTTTTACTGACATAAATCTGATCAAAACTTTCAGAAATCCAAGTTTCAGACACTTTATTCATGCTAGCTTGAACGGTTTGTCTGTGCTAGCTTGGATGTTTCTTCAAAATGAGGATTTTTCTTAAAACTTTTAATAAACTACTGAATGTGTTAAATCACTGCATAAATACTGAGATATTTAAAGATTTCCAAGATATTTTTCTCAACAATTGATACATTTATGAGGCGTAGTCTAGTTTTAAAGTCTGAATGACCACAGTAAAAAGCAGAGGTCATGAAAGAGTTAAAATCTTACATTTGCCATGACAGAAGCTGAATTTTTCTCTTGAATCAGTCAAAGTGAATCTTTAATCCTTTAGAGAGTCAGAAATTCTGAAGATGGAGTGAAATTTTCAGGAGATATGACTGTTTCTCTGGAGCAAAACTTTGTTTGGCTGTCTGAGATTTAGTTTTGTTTGAAATGAGAATGTGATTGAAATGATGCACTTTTGGAGTAACCGAGCAACATCAAAGAACTTTTAGAACAGAATGTCTGATTTTGTCAAGATCACAGCAGCAGAGGACAAAATGGCCGACAGAATGTCAGCCATTTTGTTGAATTTCATCTACAACCTTCAAAAATGTCTTTGAAGGAAATTTGTGCACACAGATAGAGTTTCTATAAAGATTCAACACCTTTCAACATGATGTGCTTTGTTTTATTGTGTAAAATCCCCAAAATATTGAACTCTGAACATGACTGAGACAGTCTGTAGAGACAGACTGAAAAGAAATGAGCACAGAAATAAAAATGAATGACAGATATTTTTAAAGTAATACTTTCAATGAGTCACTTTCAGTGAGTCAGGGTGTCTTTATTGTAATTCAGAGTATTATTTTCCTCAGTTGAATTGTTTAATTGATCCAGTAACTCAGTATGAAATGTGTGAACTATTGTTGTGGCATTTTTAGGTTTCTTTAAAGTTTAAGTACTGATGTTTGGTTAAAGCTGAGCCCAGCCACCCTCCTGAGAAATCTCATTTCGATCGCTTCAAACCACAATGTTATTCTTTCAGTTAAGACCCAGAGTTCATGACCATAGGTAAGGTTTGGGATGGAGGTTTTAAGATCAACCGGTAAGTTGAGAGTTTGGCCTTCCAGCTCAGCTCATTCTTCACCATGTGTTGGATCAGTAGCATTAGTGCTAGCATCCTGGCTAACAGTTACCTCATTTTTCTGATTCTACCTATCTTAAAAAACTAACTCATTATCACAGGAAGATCAGCTATGTTATACCAAGTGTTGACCTCTGTTACCATGGTCTGGTTATGGTCGGGTCACACAGGGGAGACTTGATATTCTGCTCAATGGCTGACGCTGTAGCTAGCCACAGGTCTGACTCCCTTCACTACAGCAGCAAGATAGAGTCTTAAGATGGCAGAGGTGTGGACTCCAGTCACACGACTTGGACTTGAGTCAGACTCAAGTCACAATTTTGATAACTTTGGACTCGACAATGTCATTAAAGATTTGCAACTCGACTTGGACTTTGACATCGATGACTCGGGACTTGACTCGGACTTTAGTATGGTGACTTAAAAAAATACCTGAGATTTCAGTGAATGTGTTGAGTAAAATGTGCCCCTTTCAAAGTATTAACTAACGCAGTGATACACAACCCACGGCTCTCCAGCCGCATGTGGCTGTTTAGTGACCAGTTGTGGCTCTTTTAAGGCTTAGTTTAAAAAATCCTCCTGAAATCCTCTATAAATATAAGTCCATACAAAGAAAACAGACATTAACTTCCAAATTCAAATGAAAACTTGTATATTATTTAAGGTTGTTCTGATACCGATACCAGTATTGGAAATACGTCCGATACTGCTTAAAATGTAGGCATCGGTATCGGCGAGTACACGAGTTTATGCACCGATCCGATACCGTTTGGTTTAACTTTATAGTTTGCTCCGTTTAGCCATATATACAATATTATATTGTATTTAGAAAAGTGCACTGCAGTTTTTATTTAAAAAAGAGAGAGATAGAGAGAAGGCCTGTGATGCAGCCCCCTGTAGTATTATTTTAAAATTTAGCAGCAAAACTCAATAATCAGCAGGAAAACAACTTTAGGGAGATGCTGTACATTTACAATTCTAACAGTTGAGCCATGTTCTGAGTCAAATATAGGTCTAAAATTATTTGTGAGTCTGAACAGTCATTTCAGCTAGTTCAGACTGGTATCGGATCAGTATCGGTATCGGCCGATACCCAACACCTTGGTATCGGTATCGGTATCGGAAGGGAAAAATGGTCTCGGAACATCCCTAATATTATTACCGTTGTATGCGCGCTGGACATAGGAACGTTTGTGAAAGAGCGCATAGAAAGTCCGCTGGTGGCGCATCTCTTCATTAAGTTCATTCATAGAGGTGTGCTGTCTTGTGTTCAAATTGAAGCTTCTAATGCCCTCGTTTTAACACATTTCTTCAGTCACTCCCTGCTGATGCTCTCCCATACTCGTATTTGATGATGACTTGACGATGCGCATCATCATCAATGATCTAAACACACATGGATCACAATTACACTATCATGGAAAAAGTTCATTTTTACTTCCATATTTTCTAGATTCATCCATTCAAAGGTAAAGAATTGAAGACTTTTTGTTTTATTATTGATAATTAAAGCTTACAGCTCATGAAAATTAAAAATACACTATCTGAAAATATTAGGACATCACAACAGAAATGCTGACCATCTGAAAAATTCCTTCAGCACAAATAACTGCAACAATAAAACATAGCATTGAGGCAAGCAGCCTGTGGCCCTGCTGAGGCCTATTATTGAGGCCTTCCCTGTGGTCAAGTGCCAAGTCCTGCTTGAAAAGGAGAACCGTTTCACCACAAAACTTCTGGTAGACAGCTGAAGGGGTTGACGCTTGACTTGATAAAGCACAGTGACTGACTATGGAAACTGAAACCACTGGACTTCAAGCATCTTGGATTCTGGGCATCTGTGGTCTTCCTCCAGACTCTGAGCCCTTGATTTCCAAATAAAATTCAAAATGAACTCTCATCTGAAAACAGGACTTTTGGACCACTGAGCCACAGTCTGGGTCTTTTTCTCCACAGCCCAGGTGAGACGCTTGGTTGACGCCTTGGGTTCAGGAATGGCTCAACACCAGGAAAACAACACTTGTAGCTCACACTTTATTATCACACTCTTATCACACTTTATTTATTTTTGATACAGAGCCTAACCTCTCAGCAAAGACCTCTCTCATCACAAAGGGTGTCAGTTTGTCAAGTCAGCAGTATACGTTGTTGATTGTGGTTGTGTGTATAACATGAGTGACAGAAAAATTTGACAAGAAATTTGACTTTTCGCAGCAAAACACAAACTTTTTTAAGATATTTAAACTTTTTAGATGCACCTGTAAGTGGCAGGCTTTCATAGAAATTAATGTGAAATTCCTGGAACTAGATTGGTTTTTCTTTTCTTTTTAATTGATTTCTTTTACTCTAACAAGGTCTGATTGTCTAAAAGTGAACTACAATTGACATTATCTGCTTGTTCTGACATCCTACTTTTGCTTTTCTGTCTTTATTTCCACATGGAACCAGGAACATCAGACCACAATTTTATCAGAACTGTGTGTGAGTGTGAAATGACATACAGATGATGTGTTTCCCTGTTTGTTTTCCTTATTTTCTTTGCTTTTCTAACTTCCTGAAGTGTAATGGAGCACCTATTGTTTTCTTTACTCAGCTGCCTTCTGGAAAGAACCAGTTATGAATGTGACAGAATGTTCCTCAAGAATTTTTAAGAAGCCCTGCCCTTCCCAATCGCTTTTACCGGAGCTTTCCAAGATTTAAATGAAACATAATCAAGCAATGGATGATTGAGACAGTCAATCTGGCAAATACTCAAATCATAAAAAAGACTGAAATTGTCAGACTGGTCTTCAGCTGTCAGGTGTTTGATGTTAGATATGATAAAAAGCAGCTAAAGAGAGAGGCAGAGTAGAAAGTCTGGACAGAATAAAAGCAAAAAAATGAGTGGAAAAAAGACAGAGTGTGATGTAAATGGTATATTGAATCCGGAGGCCCCAGTGGGAGCTCTAAAGGAGTGTTCCCAAAGGCGCTGACCCTCTAACCTGTTCTTCCACACCGCTTCACTTCCTCTGATTTATGACCTGATCGTCCATCTTTCCACAGCAGAGGAGGAAAAGGGAAATCACAGAAAGGAGGAGAGGCAGAAGAAAGACGAGGGAGGAGAGCAGGTCTGGAGACAACATGAAGATATGAAGGTTTAGAGGTGGCTACTTATCAATAATCTGTTTATTCATTGAATATTTACAAATATTCTTAACTTATATTATTTATGTCATTTCAATAAAGTTTTATTATGCAGTAAGACAGTATTAGACAGAGGTTGTGAAAACTCCAGAAGAAAGACTTAACTTACATTTGGACAAACACGTTATACTCGGGAATGCTGGAAATTTAAACACAAAGTCATAAAACATGCAAACCCAGAGGCAACTGCATACAAGGAATGCTGGGAATCCAGAGGTCCTGCAGGTGCTCTATTGAAAAATGAAGCTTAGCGTAAGTTCAGTCAGGAAGACCATATTCTCCATACGGGTTTAGTAGTTCATGCATGCACTATTTCATGCACTCCCTCTTTCTGCTCTCTGTCACATCATAATCAGCTGTTCACATCACCTGGTCACACCTATCCAATAGCACTGCTCCACTTCCTCATTGTTAGCCTATCAAATCATTGCTGCCCCTTTTAAATGTGGCTTTCTTCTCCATCAGTTCATTCATGACGTGGTTCCACCTCCCCATCACCGCCAAGTCTACAAGTCCATCACCGTTCATATGGACTAAGATGACTTCCTCAGTCATCACCTCCAACACCAGTGTCTGGACTCCACGGGGGGATCGTTCTTTTGCCGCTCATGGCAGACACCCGATGAAGCTATGTTGTTGTGGAGTTCAAGCACCAAAGAGGCTCTGACAATAATTCAATAACACATCTATATAAATAAATATTATTAATTGTCTCACATGCAAAATAAAACGTCATCTTTAAATCAGTCACTGGTCTCTCCTGATTGAACTACTGTTAGTGTGGATTGTCTTAAGTCTGATTTAAACTTCTGCATATGGCTGAAAGATTCCTCGGATTATTCAAGTGATATGATTAAAAAAAAGTCCTCGAGGCAAATTATCTGCCTTGAGACTTTGCTTAAATCAGTCCTGTATGCCTGCATGACTTACTGGTGTGAGACAGCACTCAGTTTGAGTCTTCAGACTTCAAGGAATTTCATAAACTTCTCTGATTGACCTGTCAGTTTCACAGAACTCCGTAAGGCTTCACAATTCAAGACCTGTTTTGGTGCTTTCCCTCTCTCTCTTACTCTCTCTCTCACTCTCTTCTGCGTGAGCATATTATACATTTAATTATAAATTATTTAAATTCAGTGTTCTGATGTCTTGATCGCAGCACACTTTTCAAAAAGTTTCAGAATCCTGAATGATTTGATGATTTTTATAGATAATGAATTGACACCACTTAAACACGCTATTGCCACAGACAGTGACTGAGACTAAATAGGTTAAAGTCCATCATCATATAGTCAGGATTCAGCAGGTCACAGAAGCAGCTTTATGCCTTTAAATGTGTTCTCAATGTCAGTGGGTGGTCTTAAAAGTTCATATTTTTTTTATGGTGGATGAATTCACAAACAAAAATGTGCAAAAATTAAAAGTGAACACCCTTTAAAAAATAGACCATATTCCTGTAATCTGAAGGTTCAGCTTTCAGACATCATCAGACCACTGTGTGAATGATGGAGCTTTATTCTTACTAGAATGTGAAATATTAGATTCGTGCATAGATTAAAGGATGTTAAAATGATTAATTGTCCCTTTAATTTAATGGCAAATTGGAAAATAAAAATAAACTACAATAGAAGAAATAAAGTGTTGGCACTGAAAAATTTCCTGAGAGTGGACCCCTAAACCCCCAAAATATAAAATAACCTTATGTAATAATTTTACATTTGGAAGACTGAACTTACAGCCTATTATAAGCTCCACTTAAAGAAACGCCATATTACAATTTTAAAAATGAGGAGTTTAATTTCTTTGATCATTTGAGGAAATATCTGAGACTCTATAAGCCCTGAATATAGGCTATTATATTACATATGAATGCTCACAATAATATAGACATTTCAGTGCAGAAATTCTTCATGCTTTATCTTATATTAAGAAAAATCTTTCAATTATCATGTTAAAAAAAATGGAAAAATAAGTTCATTTGGTAACTTCAACCTCGTAAAATGTACAAGAAAAGAAATGAAGGCAGAAAAGAGGGGTTGAAAAGAATAAGGGCAGTGCTCGGGGTACAGCAGCCGTTTCAGAGGTGATGAATGTTGTTTTGACACGTGTGTATCCACAGGCCCAAAGGCCACAGTTTAACAGAGGGAACAAAGGTCAGTTTAAAGTCTGTGTCGAGTCAAATATGATTCCCTAGGAGATGCTTTTGGAATTTGAACTTATGAGTAAATGTCCTAACATCACTGAAGCACACAGAAGACACTGATTCATAACAAAAGTGTAAGTAGAAACAATATAAATATCTAAAAAACAAATGTGTAAATTTTCCATCCGATACCAGAAATCCAGAATGTGCAAGAATTTTGATGAATATATTTATACATATATATAAATAGAATTAAAGTAAAAGAATGGAAGCAAAGATAAGACAAAGGGGGAAATGTAGCAGAGTTTCCATAGTAAGGAGGCTGTTTTCAGCTGATTTTGCCCTCAGCCTCCATTACTGTGTTAATTAAGCTCTAACAGTTGTTGCACTTTTGACCAGCGGACACAGACACCGACACACCCACACACCAAATCTGGAACCCATTACTCTTTACCTGCAGGCTGCAGGCAACCCTCGTCCAGCATGCTGTGTTTAGACATGGGTAATCAACACTACACCATGTGTGTGCATGGGAGAGAAGAGGAGGGGAAGAAGGGCGACAGAGAGCAGTGGAAAGACTGTGATTATAATGTAGCACAGTAAAAATGTAAATATTTGTTCCTGATAGTGTCAGATATAAAGTTGATATAAAGTTTCGAAATGCATAAATGAATTTATGTCATTTATTCTGTTAAAAATTTAAATATATCTTTTTGGAGAAGTGTACCTGGTCACAGATGTTGCTTGATGTGTGTTGATTACACCGCGTTTCAAATTATTATGCAAATTGGATTTTAGTGTCATAAACATTCAGTTTTTTGTTTTTCAGTGAAACTCATGGATGGTGGTGTGTCTCAGGGCTTTTTGGATCACTGAAATCAATCTCAGACACCTGTGATGATTAGTTTGCCAGCTGGGCCCAATTAAAGGAAAACTACTTAAGGAGTGCGTTCCACATTATTAAGCAGGCCACAGGTTTCAGCAATATGGGAAAGACAAAGGATCTCTCTGCTGCTTAAAAGTGTCAAATAATGTTATGCCTTGGACAAGGAATTAAAATATTAGATATTCATGAAAAGTTAATCGTGATCATCGTACTGTGAGGAAATTTGTGGCTGATTCAGAACACATATGGGTTCGTGCAGATAAAGGCATAATGAGGAAGGTTTCTGCCAGACAAGTTCATTGGATTAAGAGAGCAGATGCTAAAATGCCATTGCAAAGCAGCAAACAGGTATTTGAAGCTGCTGGTGCTTTGAACCTCAAGGTGTAGGATCCTCCAGAGGCTTGCAGTCATGCATAAACCTATACTATTCAGCCCCCCCTAACCAATGCTCATAAACATCCCTGGATGGTCCAGATGGAGGAGTAGTGGATGGTTGGTAGAGGGCCACGATGTCCCAACAAGGCTGTGATGTCAGCAAGGAGGGGGTGGAGTCGTGTTTTGGGCCAGAATCATGGGGAAAGAGCTGGCAGGCCCCTTTAGGGTCCCTGAAGGTGTGAAAATGATCACTGCAAAGTATATAGAGTTTCTGACTGACCACTTTCTTCCCTGGTACAAAAAAAAGAGCAGTGCCTTCTGTAGCAAAATTATCTTCATGCATGACAATGCACCATCTCATGCTGCAAAGAATACCTCTGTGTCATTGGCTACTATGGGCAGACACAGAGAGAAACTCATGGTGTGGCCCCATCATCTCTTGACCTCAACCATATTGAGAACCTTTGGAGCATCCTCAAAAGATCTATGAGGGTGGGAGGCAGTTCACATCAAAACAGCAGCTCTGGGAGGATATTCTGGCATCTTGCAAAGAAATTCAATATCAGTATGATATAATTCACTGACAACCAAAGTTCTCTAAAAGTGTCAATATAAGATTTACTAAAGATACAGATTTATCACATGTCTGTGCCAGGTGCAAAGTTTTGTTTTATTATTCTGCTCTGTTTAACACGGTCTACTTTTATGTGCCGGGTTAGAGTAACCTGAGAGCCATTTTTAGCCTTCCCACATCCAACATCATCAAATATAAAGTGGCATATCTCCAATATCCTGATTCATGAATAACTTCAGCTCAACTGTAACACTTTCAGTGCATTTCCATCAGAGTGGTCCAGTTCATTTCAAAACAGTTTTTCACAGTAAAGCATGTCACTTATTCATCAGATTAAACCCTTTGAGATCTACCATCTCCCAACATAAATCATAGAAGAAGAAAGACAATAATCAAAGATATACATGTAAGTAACACCCACAGACAAATGCGGTCGGCCACATGCTGAATGTCCGTCTTTGGCAGCCAAATGCACATGCATGCTGGCATGTATGTTTGAGTCTGAGTGCATGTGTGTGAGCATCTGAATGAGTAACAGCCATGAAAAAGGCTCGAATGAAAGCCTGAGTGAGAAAAGAGGAGAAGGGAGGGGAAAATGACTGAAAGGAAACATCAAGGACAATGTAGCACCAAGCAAACTGAAGGCCTCTTCACACAGGCTGCCTCGTTATTTCTTAAACCTAATACTTGACCAACACTTGAACAGGCTGAAAAACTCTCGGTTGAACATTTCGTTCCGGGTCCACATCAGAGAGTCTTCAAAAGGAAAAACAGGCTGTTTGATACTTTCAGGACCCTTCCTATTTCAGCTTCTTTCCCCCTTCAGCATTGATCGGCTGTGTCTCTCACTCTTTCTGCCTCACTCTGCCTCTGAAGATTTGTTTGGATTAGAGAGCTGTCTGTGTGAGCTGAGAGTTAGATGAATGAAAGTTTGTGTGGGCTTACTGAAAGGAGACCAGGAACTGTGAACATATTTGAATGTCTGGTTTAAAAGTGATCAACTTTACATCCTGCACCAACTAAGAACATTTTTTAAACAGCTTCAACATTAAATCATTATAAAATGGTTTTGCTCATGGGAATTTTAAAAATCTGGCATGTTTGTCAGTTTTAACTGGCAAATTTAAGTGACTTAAAAGATATGAAAACCCTCTTTTTGGGGAAAATAAAACAATTCTAAGAACTATTACAAAAACTGAAAGAAAAAGGGAATTGAAAATCCACTTACCCTTTGCATGTTATCCATGCAACTTGAGTTTTTTTCATATCACAAACCTTTTTTATGGGAAATTATATGAACACGAAAGAGAAAGTTTAGTTGAATTAAAGTGGCAAAATTGAAAGCTGAGATCGTAATACACACATCAGAGAAATGGATGGATCAGTATGGTAATTTTAGCAAACTAAAACCATGAAAAAAACCTTTCTGACTTCACTTTGCACAGTTTTAGTTGCAACACAACCAGCAACGATCCGAGCACGCTAATCAGGATACTTTGGTTACCTGATGAAACCTGGGAATGCTCTACCTTCAGATTATAGGCCCTTCCCAATATGCTCTTTACAGGTCAAGTTCTGGAGACTTGTGCTCATGTCATTTCAGACTGAAGTGATAACATGATATCACTCCTTGCTGATCCTAGGGAAATATTTGTGGCTGTTCATATAACCACCAATAGTGCCATTTGCAAAACAAGCGCTGACGTAAAAGCAGACCAGCACTTTTCTGTGGAGGAGATGAGTGGGCTCCTGGCTGAGTGGGCCTCAGATAGGTTACAGTGAGGCTGGAGGGAGCTACAAGCATTAGTGTTGCTGAGAAAATGGAAAAAACAGTTATGATAGCACAGAGAAGAATGCCCAGGTAATACTCAAATGATAGACGAAGCGCTTGTGTCCAATGGTGGTGTGTTTTGCACTGGCAGCGTCTATTTTAGATGCAGTTTAGCTTTTTCAACCCTCTGTCAACTAAGGCCAGAGATCTTGAGATGAGCTGTTTTTGTGCCAGTAGCACTCTTAGTTATACTGAAAGTTTCAGATGGACAGACCACTATTGTTTTTGTATGTAGACAGTTTCGGCTGCGCTCTGCTGCCTTCTTCAGAAGTGTCACGTGATGTTGCTTGTTGACCGGGTTGGTCCCACGATGATAGAAGACAAGGCTAAACTCATTATTTATATAGCACTTTTCATACATAAAAGCATGCATCCCAAAGTTCTTCACAAATAAAAGAGAGAGGAAGTAATATAGAAATAGACAACAGTAGACAGACTAAAACAAGGAATAAGTTACAAAATAAGTTGAAGTAAAAATTTAAAAAATGTTGGTAAAATAATTAAAACACACCACCGAACAGAGAGAGACCCATGTGAACCTCTGTGTGGGTGTTAGAGTTGTTGGTCTTTCCTTCAGTAAAGGTTAAAGACACTGCTAAATATTTGAACTTTTAAGCTTTCTAAATATTAACCTGAACATTCAGATCAGTGATTTGTGACCTGACTGTCTGTTCTTGTGCGTCTCTTTTTCGTGTCTGTTTGATTTCCCGACATGAACCCTATTCATTGGAGGGGTCAACTTTGCGAGGTGTGCTTGGTTTATGTTGCCGGGCTCATCAGAGGTGCTTAAACAGCTCAGAAAGAAGCAGGAATAGCCATGTGAATCATAAAGATGCAGAAAAAGAAGTCAAGCATTTGAAATATTTCCACTTTGACACATTGCAAAAGAAGGAAAATCAAGACCTTTCAGCACCCTTCACTTCCACCAGCTCATACCTCTGCCCTGCAGCCTGCATGACAGAGTGAATTAGTCTCTGATAGCTGCCTCATAGGTATCACATGTTTGTTGAATATATGTGTGTGATTGTGTCAGTGTGTATCCCAGCTGTCATTTAATCCATCCATCCTCAGGTTGCCAACTCCCACCCTGCATGTCCACTCTGCCCCTCACATTCCTCCACCTTCCCAGGATCCCAGGGACCCAGGGTGCATGGCTGCAGGGCGTTACCATGGTGCTGGGGTGATGAGGTCACCCCCCTTTGGTACTTCAGTGGTGAGATGAGAGCTGCTGGGAAGGGACAAAGGTGGTGGTGGGGGGATTAAAAAATCCTCTGCTGAAGTATTTAATGTTTTTAAGGACACATACACATGTGCAAACTGGAAATTTTATAAGATTAAGAACTACAAACAGCCAAACTGATCTGCAACCAAACACTATCAGCCACTTTTTGTTAAAAAATATGATCTGTAGATCATTAATTGCTCAAATATTGAACTAATAATAAGGATGGGAAGTGCCCAAGGGTGCCAAGGTAGGAGATAAAAATGACAAAGTGCCCTCTAAGTGACCCCTTCAGGCTCTTTTATGCTCTACATATGTATAGAGCTGTGCATTTGAAACATTAAAACCCTCACTGTCTGGTTGCTGGTTTAGATCAGTGGGTAGAGCAGGTGCCCATATGCTGAGGCTAAAGTCCTTGACACACTGATTGCAGGATCGATTTGTGGTCTCAGCGCATTTGGTACTTTTGATGTTTTTTCAGATGAAAATATTCCACTGATCCTGACCTTTAACTCTCTCATAGCTACTGTTTTATCTGATTTAGAGTTGATAAATTACCTGCCAGTCCTCTGACTGTTCTTTGGATTCACTCAACTTGCAGTATCAGTTCAGGGAACACGCCCAAATTGAAATGTTGTCGATCACTTCTCAATAGTACACAGAATAAAAAGATCAAAAACTGTTATGATTTTGGGGAAACTGATGTATTTAAAATCTGGGGGGCTTTGAATGAGCATGACACCACCAGATGCAGTGATGGTTGTTTTGCACTAAAGAGAGACTTCTGTTCAGCTATTCTGCCATGAAACCCAGATTGGTGGAGGGCTCCTACTGGAACGATGTCCCATCTCCACACAGGATCTCTGGAGCTCAGAGATCCTGAGTTCTTGGTCACCCCTCTTACTAAGGCCCTTCTCCCCTGATTACTCAGTTTGGCTCCTGGAAGAGTCCTGATTGTGCCAAACATTTCCATTTGAGAATTATGAAGGACAGTGTGCTCTTGGAAACCGTCAGTGCAGCAGAAATGCTTTATTAGCCTTCCCCTAGGTCTGTGCCTTGCAACAATCCTGTCTCTGAGCTCTGCAGGCAGTACTTTGACCTCATGGATTGGTTTTTGCTCTGATATCATTGTCAACTGTGAGGCCTTCAATAGAGAGGTGTGTGCCTTTGCAAATCATGTCCAATCAGTTTCATTTCACACAGGTGGACTCCAATAGAGGTGTAGAAATATCTCAGCATTGATTGAGAGAAATAGGAACCGGAGCTAAATTTTAAGTGTTTTGCAAAGGGTGTGAATACACATGTCAATGTCATATATCAGGTTTTTATTTTTAATTAATTTTCAAAAAAAAAAGAAAAATCTGTTTTCACTTTGTCATGATTGGCTACAGAGCATAGAATTTTTTTGGGGGGGGGGGGCAACAGATAGAGTCAGAAACAGGGACGAGAGCAGGGGAGAGACATGTGGTAAAGGGCCTCAGGCTGGATTTGCACCTGTGCCATCCGCGCACATGGGATGTGCCTTAAAGGAGACATATTATACCCTTTTAAGACAAGCTTAAATTGGTCTCAGAGGTCCCCAAAACATGCCCGTGAAGTTTGTTGCTGAAAAAATACTCCAGTATTGGATTTTTGTACTTTAAAACCACCTCTATTTCAGCCCTTCTCAGAACGAGCCGTTTCTGTGTCTGTGGCTTTAAATGGTAATTAGCTGTCTGACTCCACCCCTGACCACACCTCTCTCAGGAAATGGATGCAGCACTCCTAGTACTACAGACACTTTTATCTAAAGGTTAGAACTTGACTGGAATTTGAACCATCAATGTCCCAGCCCGTAGTCAGCAGGAAAACCCATTGAGCTATCCAGCATCTCAGCTGGTAGCTGAGAGGATCAGTAGAGGAGGGCAGAACCTTCCTCCAAGTGGGGGAGGGCCAACCAAACCTGGGGGTGGGTGCTTACGCTCCTGGTGAGGTCACCAGGAGCTAAATCTGAGAACAGCATGTTTCAGCACACATTTTCTGAAAGGTGGAGACAGAGAGGGGAAGAGGGAATGGATTTTTCTGGTATTTGAGGGGATTGTGGACAGGCCAGGGGCACGTATTTGTGTTGGAAAAGCCTGAAAAATTGATTTTTGCATAATATGTCTCCTTTAAACCACTAGGCCACCTGCAACCCCAGAGTGTAAAAAAAGTGAAGGGGGTCAGAGTACTTTCTTAATACATTGTTTTCGATGTAGAGCATAACTGAACCCCCGTGCCACAGGAGCAATCCTTGGAAATTAGCTGGCTAATTGTACTCCAATCTTTGCTATTTGTCCTTTATATTCTGTGCTATTAAAATATTTACAAAATATGCGTATTCACTTGAGATGAATATTGTCTTAAAAAATCATCATGAGTATCTAGAAAGCTAAAGCTCAGTGCTAGTAGATTCTCATGGAGAGATAAAGAGATGAACTGTGCATGGCTGACACAGAGAGCCACTTAACGGGTCAGAAGAGTTGAAAGAGCAAATAAATCTTTCTGCCTCCTTTCTCCTTTTCTACAGCATTAGATTGCACTGTATCATGTTCTACTGAGAGCTTCAGATTTAGTGTTGTATGGGGGACCCCGTCTGTGTCTGTTTGTTATATGACCCACTTATCTGTTGAGTTTTTATGGGCCCATCACACATTTAATGTCTGTAAAGATATCCATTATGACTTCTTCATAACACAAAGGCTGCATCTGCTTCTCTAATCTCACTCGTCTCACTGTCTTCTGTTTTTTTTGTGTGTCCTGTTTTGACTTTAAATTTGAGACTGAGGTTATCACAGAGCCAACATGTGTTTCCATGCATCCCCTCATCATGTCATGTCAACAGCACGCTAAAAACATACAGCAGTGACCTTTTATTTATGATCTACCATCGGCCTGTTTTCTGTCTCTTTTGTACCTGGCACAGACAAATACACACTTGATGGGAGACAAAGAGCAGACGGTCAGGATGGAGAAGAGTGGTGAGGAGTGTTGAAGGATATATGACCAGGAAGTCCACACAGATGTAACCAAAGAAAAAAAAACACACAGATCACTTTATGGGAAAAATGGCAAAGAGTGTTGTGTAAAAATGACCGAACAACTAAAGATAATTGACATTTGAAACTTTACAATAGTAGCTTCTAAAATCTAACACCATCTATTCTAACAAGAGCAGGCTAGGCTAAAAATACTTTAGCCTGAGCTGAGCTTAAGCCAAATACTCCCAGGAAGGTTTACCTAGGTTCCAAGTTTTCTCCATTTGTGGATAATGGCTCTCACCATAATAAGGGGGGGCTTATTCCCCCAAAATAAATTAAATCATTCAAAAACGGCATTTTGTATTTGCTCAAGTTTTGTTTGGTGATCTGAAACATTCAAGTTTGACAAATATTTAAAAAAAGATAATAAATCAGTTTTTCACAACACTGTATATCTTATATCAATCATTAGTAGATCACCAAGCTTATCTGTTTATAGGAACAAGCTGCAATAGTTATGAATTACCAGATAATGTGACTGGAACAGGTCAACAAAATAACGGTTCGTCCAGAAGACAAAGTTTCACAGTGAAATCATCGCTTCACAAAAAGATAACCGAAAACAATGATGACTCTAATGTGGGTTTCATCTGGGGAGCAATTGAAGCCTCATATGTAGACATTAGTGACATGTTTATGTTCTGTTTCCAGCTTGTCCGCCGCTCCCTGTAGTGACTCTGCTCATTTCATCCTGATAACTCACATGTGGCCGAGGCCGATCGCTGACAAACTCACCCTTGTGTACGTCTCCTGGGGAGAGATGCAGCGTACATTCTTGCTGCAGGACAGGAAACCCAGGGAGGGGCATTCTGTGAAGTTATGTCTCTGTCACTGAGGAGATAAGCTGTGAGGAAAAACAAGCTGCATGGTTTCCTAAATAATATGTACAGTGAGAGGTTTAATCTCTGGAACAGGTTTGGTCCCAACTATAAAAAAAAAAAAAAAACTATTTGAAGCCTGCAGTGAATATTGAGTCATACTTGAATATCCTGGGATTTTAAACCGCATTGACCCTAGATTTATGATAAGATACTTTTGATTCTGTAGAGGTTTATTTCATGACTTGCTGTGCTAACAGGAGGATGTCAGCAACTCAAGCTCCACAGTCAGGATGAGACACCAGTAGATTAAAAACCAAAACACTAGGGGAATAGTTCCAACTTGGTTTGAACCCTGACTTCTACCACAAAGCAGATGACAAATGTTTTGATACTGATGCAAATCTTTGAGGATATTTGTGTCAGCCTTTGACTGAAATTTTAGTCAAAAGCCAAGAAATGATCAGAGAGCAGACCAAATAAATGTGCTTGGAGACAAAGAAAATCTGAAGCCATGTTTTTTTATAATCTCAGAGTCTCATAGCGTGAGTTTGGTCTCAGTTATCTGTCTAATCTCCCCTGTGGTCGGCCATGATATTGACTTTTATACATAAACATAACATTTATATGCACTGTACTGAGAAGAGTCAGGAGAGCTGTACCATAATGTGAACTCAACAAACCTAGGCCGTCTTTGAGTAATTTGCTAGGCAAAGCCATCAGTGCACAGTACATATATTCTGCCACCAGGGGGCTCTCAATCAAGACAGCAAAAGATGATGAGTAAAGACAAGCTGTTCAGTTCTGCCCACCTCCACTGTTTACTTCTTATTTTGGATCAAGACTGCTTGTTTGATTGATAAAGTAGACTGTATTAAATAATGATAGAGCAAAATCATTAAACATACAGCTTGGCCAGGCAGAGAACGTGAGCGATCAGTGACATCAGTATTCAGACCCTTTGAAACAACACTTGAAATTTAACTCAGATTCCTCCCATTTCTCTGGATCATTGCTGAGATATTTCTACACCTTGATTGGAGTCCACCTGTGGTAAATCAAACTGATTAGAGCACAGATCTGGGGAAGGTTACAAAAACATTTCTGCTGTACTGATGGTTCCCAAGAGCACAGTGGCTTCCATAATTCTCAAATGGAAGAAGTTTGGCACAATCAGGACTCCTCCAAGAGCTGGTCCCCTGGTCAAACTGAGTAATCAAGGGAGAAGGGCCGTAGTAAGAGAGGTGACCAAGAACCCGATGGTCACTCTGACTGAGCTCCAGAGATCCTGTGTGGAGGTGGGACAAAGTTCCAGTAGGACAACCATCACTGCAGTCCTCAACTGATCTGGTCTTCAAGGGAGAGTGGCTAGATGGAAGCCTCACCTCAGTATAAACTACATAAAAGCACATTTGAGTTAGCAAAAAAGCCCCTCGAGGATTCTCAGGTTGTTAGAAACAAGATTCTCTGGTCTGATTAAAAGGAAGATTGAACTCTTTGGCCTCAGTTCTAAACATTGTGTCTGGAGGAAACCAGGCACTGTCATCACCTGCCCAAAACCATCCCAACAGTAAAGCATGGAGGTGGCAGCATAATGCTGTGGGGGTGTTTTTCAGCTGCAGGGACAGGGAGATGGATCAGGGTGAGGGAAAGCTGAATTGAGCAAAGTACCAAGATATCCAAGATAATAAAAATGCATAGGTTTTTTTTTTTTTTTACAACTCAGATCATGACCAGTCCAGGATGTACCTCGCCTATTAACCAGTGATGCCTGGAATAGGCTCCAGCCCCCTCCAACCCCTAACGGGATAAGTGGTATAGAAAGTGGATGGATGTATGTATGGATGGATGGAGGTCAGATCATAGACCAAACAAATAATAATAGCAGATGTACATCACGTTTGAACAAATGTCAAGTATTTAGATGTAAAGACCTTAAGAGGATGAAATAACATTAAAATAGAATATAGATATCTTAGATTATAAATAAATCTTCCCATAAAGTCCCCTTCATATCTCCACATCCAAGCATTTTGTAGTGAACTACTTTACAGTATATTGAAAAATTAGATACATGATATTTTTCCTTGGATTTATGCATGCTGTAAAGGAGAAACTATTTTACTGTAGAGAAGCTGATATTGAAACAAAAATGAGTACTTTAAACTCATATTTGTTCCAGTTAAAATGGAAATAAGATAAACTTCTGCACATATTTTATTCTGTGAAGGCATGTAAATCTAACTCTTTACTGCCGGAAGTGTATCCATTGTATCAATACCAGTGTTCAAGAAAGTAAACTTTGGTGAGCTTTATTTACAAAATCTTAGTTCCACAAATAGACACAGCAAACATGTATTGGTATGTTATATTTCAGCAAGCTTTATTTTTGCATCAGGACATTTTACAGGTATTTATCATAAATGACGGATGACATAATCTATCCATATAAATGAGATCATTTTCCTTTTGTTAGGTAAGTCTTAACTTCCAGAAAGCAGAGAAAGTTTTATGACACTATGTGATTTAAATTACAGTACAATTATTGTGTATTTATTTCAGCAACAGTCTGTTAAATATCAGTGGCTCAGTAAGACAAAGCTTTAGCTGCCAAAGTTAAAAAATATATTTATACTATATTATTCATTTATTTACTTATTCATGTTTTAGCCTTTTTAAATTCAAAGTCAGTCTTTTACAAAGGCAGCAGAATACTACTGCAATAGTCATTAACTTGAAAAAAAAAATAGAAAATGTCCTTTTTATTGAGACGTGACATTCATAATGTCACTTATATAGTGGACGGACGATGGAAGTACTAGTGTTGACACTAGGCTTCTATGCATTTCAGTCAGTAATTACGTTTCAGTTGTGTTTGACTCAACTGAAGAAGAAAAGACTCAAAGAAAATGCCATATTAGAATCAGTGTACCAAGCACAAAAAATGATTCTGTTATGTAAACTCTTAGCCAACAACTCTTAGCTTTAATATAGCAACTAATGGGTTAAAAAAAAAAGTTCAGTACCTGTGCAGTGTGTACCAATCACATCATGAGCTATCTGGAGCAAATTCAATCTTGAACCAGGCTGTAAACATGATTATTTCTGTTGTCAAAATAGACATATGTAAGTATGTATGGGGCTGCAGACCAGTCCCAAGTGCTCTATTCTTAGGGTGCTGGGGTGTTTTGCACCTTTCTTTAAGTGTGTTTGCTGCACGTTTGTGACTCACTTTTGGAGCTCTTCAAGTTGCCTTTTTGAGGGACTGTGAATTTTGCAACTTTGGCTTCTGCTTTTTTTCTTCTGCTCTGGCTGTTGAGGCTTGATTTCACTCCATCGCAGAGGGGTTTTATCTATCTCACACAGAGTGGCACAACCCCTCTTAAACCAGAAGCCTGGATAGACTGGTTGTTTAAATTTGGCTTTGAAGGTGTGTATGGGGCTCAGCTCTCCTGAAATGTCACTGTAATAAGTCAGAGTACCAGCTTTCTGATCCAGAAACACTGCTATTTTCTGGGAAAATGGTTCATTAATATGTTTGGATGTTGTCCCATGTATGGCAGTGTATCCACCCTTTGAGCAGAGCAGACTCCAGGACATGTCATTGCATCCCAAACCACACTTCCTGTCCCATTTCCTTCCCACTTCTTTATAACCCACTGCAATGCCGACAGTCCCTTTCCACTCCACCTCCCAGTAGCAGAGACCCTGCTGGCCCTCTTCACAAAACACCTGAGACCTCTTGAACCTTTCCTCATTTTCTTCTCGTTGCACCTTTTCCTCCACCTTCTTCACAGTTCTCACTTTCCTGTGTCCATCAGACAGAACGAGCCTCCTGCTTGCTGTGTTTTCATCAAGTTTCAGACATCCATCATCTGACAGAGGAAGAAGATGTTTAAAACAAAGATGCTTTAAAATGAAAAGCCTATAAAACTATAGGACATTGTATAGGACACTGGTTCCCATCCTGGGGTGGGTGGGTAGGGGTGGGGGTCACCAAAGATTTCCATTTTATAGCACTAAGGGAAGTGCTATACTTTTGAACCTTCTAGGGTGTCCAAATTAGACTTAGACACAATTAACTAAATCTACTTTTATTCTCAGGTAGAATTGGGGGGGGGGCACTAATATAGGACAAAACTAAACATTTGAATTGAGCTATAAAGTCAAAGAAAGATGACAAAGGTTCACTATATGACATGTAGTTACATCTATCCAGCACTGACTTAGGCCTTGTACACATGTAGCTGAGTATTTTCTAAAACGAATATCCCCCTTCATTCATTTTTCAAAATACTTTTGTCCACACCTGATCGTTAAGAAAAAACAAAAACCTCGTCCACACGTAACCGGCAAATCCACCGTTAAATGCTGCTCTAAGCATGCCAAACCCTTAGGTGGCAGTGTTTTTCAGATGTGAAACCCATGCCAGCCAATCAGAATGAACTTCCATCATTCTGTCTCTTCCGCCAAAGATTCAAACACGGCGCAAGCTGTGATGTTTGAGAACCAAAAGCTCAGTTTCCTGGCGTACACATGTAACCACAAAACTAGAGTTTTCCAAAATCTCCGCTTTGGCGGAGTTTTCAGAAAAGATCGTTTTAAGTGACGTAAAACTGCGGTTTCGTGTGGATGACAGGCCTAAACGTATAAAAATATATGCGGTTTCCCAGATAGCCGGCTACGTGTGTACAAGACCTTAAGATCTCAGAGTGTACTGTATACTGAATGGTTACTGGCTGTCCAATCCTAAAAGACTTACATTTCTTTATCCCCGGTTTTAAACGATGCTCTCCACAGAAGTCAAAGCTGCATGATAAAAAGACAAAATGAACAGTGTTTTAGGGTTCTCTGCAATCTTATAGTGGTTTATATGATCTGCACATAATAAATGAAGTGACCAAAATGTTAGATACTAAAACATTTATTTAAAAGTGACACTTTGCAAAAAACTTACAAACATCTCCACCTACCAGACTGTCTTCAGGTTTGTATCTGGATCCTCAGCTATAGCAGAGAGCATCGCTGCCCCCTTGGCTCCTGGATGGTTGTAACTTAGATCGAGGTGTTTCAGGGAGGAGGCCGTGTTGGACCTGAGTGCTGAGGCCAAGTATGAGCAGCCTTCCTCTGTCACCTGACAGCCAGACAGTCTGAAGACAACATAATGTTAAAGTATGAGTAAGACTGTTGTAATTATGGTTTTACGTATTTTTTATTACTAACTGAAACCATTTATTTATTAATGAAAACCATCATATAGTGATTTTTTAAACCAAATCTTTGTTAGCCTGTGGCTCTAACTTACCTGTTGTATTATTGTGAAAGTTGTTTTAATGAAGAAGGAAATGTATTTAAAAAACTTTTGTCCCTTTCCTTTAAAAAACGTATTACTAGACACATTTCCAACCTCATGAATTTTAAGGTGTTCAGCGTTTCTGGGCTATGGTGTAGGCAGGATCATTTTAAAGCTAATGTTAATAATGTTGATGTCAACATTGCCTATCTAAGCTGTCCATCATCCTAAAACTATAGTACCATTTGCCCTAGCTTCTCTGCTACAGCTGCCCATCTGTTGCACAAAACCACAGAGAGCTCTATGCTAGGCGGCACCAGCCAGCCCCTTTGTTTCTTGTTTTCTCTTTAGCAGCTTGGCTATTATCTGACCCTGTTCCCAGTCAACAGCTGTTAACAGCTGACACCCCAAGACTTTCTGGCTGCAGACTGCAGCTCTTAGACACCCTCTCTTGCAGACCACTACCTTGGGCCTCTGTCAGGACAGAAATATTTCATATTTCAAATGAGTTCAAAAGCAAATGATCTATAGTAGCATGAATCTGAATGAGGGTGGAACAAGCTTTCAGCTTTAAAGGAGGAGGCTGGGGTGGTGGAGGTTAAGCTTTGCCTGCAGCAGCAGCAACGTGGTGCATCAGCTTTAATGCAAGCAGGGATTGGTGAGAAGTACTCTAAGCTTTATTTACTACAAATAAAAAGAAAATAGGATTAAACTTCCAGGTAGGGCTGGGCTTAAGAAAAGGGTTATGTTTACCAGAAAAACCTAATTTCATAACACTTAAAGCAGAGTTAACAGTCTGTCAGGAAAAACCTTGTCCTCCATGAAAACACTCTAACGCAGCTAACATAGCTAAGGCTAGCTCTAACAAAGCTACGTTAGCTATATAGATAACGTAGCTGAAGCCTTTACACCTTTTACAGTTTTGCAAATCTCGCAGACCCATATTTTATTCTTGTAAAATAGCTAGGCTACATGAATAAATAAATAGCTAACAAAGCTATGTTAGCTTATGCTGTGTTTACAAAAGCAAACTTAGCTTTGTCAGCTACTTAGCTGTGTTACATACATAGCTAGCATAGACATGATAACATTTGCTACACTTGCTAAAGATCATGTTACCAAAGCTAACTTAGCTACACTGGCTTTTGTAGTAACATTAATTATGTAGCTAGTGTAGCTTCAGCTAAAGCTAATGAATTTAAAGCAAGTGTTGGTGTAACTACTTCTAAAATGAGTCTTTACATAATTTAATCCCAGATTAAACCTCTGACCTTTGTTACGTTTTATTTATAAATCCTAATTAGTCTTTTGTGTTTTCAATGTGGTAATTTCATGAATGTAACAGCCAGACTATTCATAAATAACGGTGCCCTGATTTTAATTTAGTATGTTTGTCTGTAAAGGTAAAAAAAGCAAACTTACTTGAGAGTCTCCAGCTTACAGTGTAAACTCTTCAGGCCATCAGCTATAAACTTCACACCAGAATCCTTCAGGTCGTTATGACTCAGGTCAAGCTCGGTGAGATTTGAGGATGCAGCGGTGAGGACTGAAGAGAGGAGACCGTTGCAGGATTCTTCAGTGAGCTCACACCAACTCAGCCTGTGAAAATGTTTGTGATCAGAAACTCAAATAGATGTGACAAAGTCAAAGAATCACTCAAAAGGCTTCTGTGTCTGCACAACTAGTAAAACACAAGAAGAAAAACATCAACTATCATGTCATTTCTAAGAGCCCTTTACACAGATTTGGAAATCCTGGTGATCCACAGATTTAATGGCAATAAAGTTTGAATTAATGAATTTTACAAAAACATAAAGAAGGTTAAAAACAGCATTTGGAGAATTTTGCACACAGCATAACACATATGATGATGAATTTATGTGTGCTTGAATATTGACATGAAATCTTATGGTCATGCTGTTAACATTGTTTTTTACATTTTAAAATCACTTTGAAAAATAAGATGCCTTCTCTCAAGAAGAAAGAGGTATAGTAGATCAAATTTAATGTGAAACCTCCCTCTGCCTGTATCTCTCTTTCTCTGTCTACAACTCCCTTTTTTCTCAGTCTTATTCACTTTCGTCTGTCTGCATATCTCTTTTCTCTGTCTTTTATCTCTCTCTGCATCTCCCTTTACTCTGTGTCTGCACCCCCCCTCTTCTCTCTGTCTGCATCTCCCCCTCCTGTTTGTCTGTATCTCTTTAATCTCTCTGTATGCATCACCCTTTTCTCTGCTTTTTTTCTCAGCCTGCATCTCTCTCTCCTGTTTGTCTGCATTCTACTTTTCTCTGCCTACATCGCCCTTTCCTCTCTGTCTGCATCCCCCTTTCTCTATGTTTGCATCTCTTTTTTCTCTGTCTGCATCTCCCTGTCCTCTGTTTGTCTGCAGCTTCCTTCCTATCAGTATGTGTTTCCCTTTTATCCCTGCCTGCATCTGCCCTCCTTCTCTTTGCATCACTCTCTTTCTCATTCTGCATCTCCACTTGCAGTCCTCTTACAGCTCCCTTCCTCTATTCTCCTTCTATGCCTCCCTCTTACTGTTAACTGCATTTACTTCTATCAATTTACCATAAAATCACAGATTCTGCAACACAGGCTGTGCAGTTTAAGTCTTGCTCTGATGGAGGTTTCTTGCCACTGTAATATTGTTAAATATTTCTTAGTGCTTAACCCATGGTGGACTAACGCTGGGTCTCAGTGAATGACATATCAAAGGTATTAGCCTAAACCTGCCCTCTTTGAACAGGAGTAACACAAATACTGATTGGTTGGTTTGATGGGTGGCTGGTTGGCCATTAATCGGAGAACCTACTACACTGTGTAAACAAAGGAAACTATCAAATTTGAAAGAAGTTTAATGAAAGACCAAAGTACTTACAAAGCAGTTTTGGCGACTTTGACCACCGGCAGCATCCCAAGAAGTACTTTCTCTGACTTTCTGTACTTTTTCAGATCAAACACATCAAGGTTTTCATCTGAAGTCAGCAGAACAAAGGTAAGAGCTGACCACTGGGATGTGGAGAAGTTCTCAAATGTGACTGTTTCAGAGCGCAGGTACATTTTGACTTCTTCCACCAGAGACTGGTCATTCAGCTCATTCAGGCAGTGAAAAAGATTGAAATTCTGATCAGCATCACTTTTCTCTTCTCTGATCTTTTCTTTGATGTAGGCAATGGTTTCCTGATTGGTCTCTTTGCTGTTTTCTGTCTGCTTTAACAGATCTTTCAGGAGAGTCTGGTTTGTCTCCAGAGAAATGCCAAGAAGGAAGCGGAGGAAAAGATCCCAGTCTCCATTTTTGCTACCTAAGGCTCTGTCTACTGCTGTCTTGTAGAAATCAGGCTTGTCTGTGACTGTTGAAGGGGGTTTTGTCAGCAGATTAACAGCTTCGTTGTTGAATGTGTGAAACACATAAAAAGCAGCCATGAACTCTTGAATGCTCATATGAGCAAAGCAGAAGAGTTTCTGCTGGTAGAGCCCAGAGTCTTCTCGTTTGATTTGGGTAAAAACACCAGAGAAGACTGCAGCTTCTGTGATGTTGACACCACACTCTGTCAAAGTTTCCTCAGTGAAGACAAGGTCTCCCTTCTCCAGTCCTTCAAAAGCCAACTTCCCCAGAGAAACAGCCGTTGTCTTGTTTCTCTGGTTCCAGCATGAATCAGGCTCAGAATTCTCACTCGTCTCACCTGTGCCATACTTCACATTCGCCTGCCTGCATTGTAACAAAAGGAAGTGTATGTACATGTCAGTCAGCGTGCTGGGCATCTTTCCTTCTTCTTTTCTTTCCACAAAATCCTCCAGAACTTTTGATGTGAGCCAACAGAACACAGGGATGTGACACATGATGTAAACAGTTCTTGAATTCTTGACATGTGACAAGATTTTCTCAGCAAGTTCCTTGTCATCGAATCTCTTCCTGAAGTATTCTTCTTTCTGGTCATCATTGAAGCCTCGCACCTCTGTAACCCGGTCAACTTTATCAGCAGGGATACTGTTGGATGCTGCAGGTCGGGATGTGATCCAGATTTGGGCTTTAGAAAGCAGATTGCCTTTGATAAGGTTTGCCAGCAGGACCTTCACTGATGTTTGCTTTTCCACATCCCTACAGTACTCACTTTCACTGAAGTCAACATCAAGGCGACACTCATCAAAACCATCCAGGACAATCAGGATCTTGTACTTGTCATAGTCTTTTATTTCTGACGTCTTCATTCCCGGAAAGAAGCTGAAAATAAGTTCCTCTAAGCTGTGCTCGTCACCTTTTCTCAAATTCAGCTCTCGGAAAGAAAGTGGGAACATGAAAAAGATGTCTGTGTGTGACTTGTCCTCAGCCCAGTCCAGCATGTATTTCATTGTTGCAAATGACTTTCCGATGCCTGCCATTCCAGTCGTTAGCACAGATTTGATCTGTTTACTTTTTCCTGATGATGCATCAAAGATAGCGTTATACTTAATGGAAGTTTCTTGTGGTTTGAATTTTGCACCATCAATCTGTCTGGCCTCATGCTGCATTTCAACCTCTCCTCTCTCCCCCTCAATGATGTAGAGATCTGTGTAGATGTCGTTCAGAAGAGCGGAGGTTTTCTGCATGTCCATACCCATGGTCACATGGGTAAACTGCTCCTTCAGCTGAGATTTGACTGACCATTGACTTGCAAGATCAGGCTTATCTATGGAGAAAACAAATGTATGGGGAGAAATTAAGTAACAGATGTGATTCCATGTTCAGGTGGTATATTTCATACAATATACAACAAAGCATCAAAAATGTAGTTGTTCCTGTTGTAGCTGGTGTTTTCCACACTGTTTTAAATGGCTCTAATACAGGACCATGTGAAACAGGTTGCAAATGAGATATACACAAACAAAAGATTGAATAGCAAATATATCTTATTCTTAAAAATTTTATGTGCATTTTCAAAGTTTCTGTTTTGTGTCCTTTTTTTAGGTTAATTGTACAGCTATCATTTTTAGTACTTTATCTTTACAAAAATGTCAAGTATTCTTTCAAATGCTTATATTTTATCACCCTGTTTCCCCCTGAAGGCTTACATCTTATCTCAGTCTGCCTGTCCACACAGGCATGAGGCAGCTTGGAGGCTTCTGGAGGTCTGGAGGTGATCCAGAGTTGTGCAGAAGGAAGCAGAGTTCCTCTGATGAGGTTTGTCAACAGCACATCCACTGAGGCTGACTGCTGGACATCCTCAACTGGTTGATTGTTGTCGTTGTTCTCAAAGTCAAGAGCGGGTTCAAGAGCATCCAGTCCATCCAGGACAAATAGGACTTTGAGCTGATTAAAGTTTGAGATGACTATTTCTTTAGTTTCCTCGAAGAAATGATTGAGTAGCTCCAACAGGCTGATTTTTTCTTTTCTTATCAAGTTAAGCTTCGACAGGTTAAGAGGAAATATAACTTGATCATTTTTGGATGTGCCCATGAAGGACCTTGCTGTATCTGCTAGCCAAGTGAGAACTGACTTGTTGTCGGCCCACTTTTTTATAAATCTCTCCACATTGAATGTTTTTCCAATACCCGCCACACCAACAGTCAGAACATTCCTTGTCTTTTTTCCCCTGCTATCCTTGAATATATCAGATACCACATTTACTTGAGTCACTGCTGTTGCCGCAGCACTTTCATTTTTCTCTTCATCAGTGGTTTCACTCTTTGTTAGTTCTCTCATGACGTGTTCGGTGTTTGTCTGGTTGGAATGATTTAGGTCTTCATCTTCAATGGTTTCTCTAAATTTTTTTTGGAGGGCCGATATCAGCTTCTTCCGTCGCTCCAAGGTCTCTGAAACAAGCCAGAAAAAACACAGGATTTGTGACTGACATGTCCAACATCTTTTCATCTATTTGTTTTGACAGAGAGCATGCAAAGAGTATATATGCTATGAGCTATCATTAAAATGATTTCACTTTTGCTGAAGCTGTTAACTTTATACATACTGTACCCACAAAACTGGGTCTATGCGGTTGTTAAAAAGTTGAAAGATTAGTTTTTTTGTTTTTTTCAATTGGGGTTGAATGAGGTACTTAGCCAAATCTTTGAGAAACTGGTCAGAGGGCTGTATGCGAGGCTATACTTCATTGCAGATGGGGCCATTTATTCACCACTGTGAGTTTTGTCTAGCATTAATGTGTCTAGCACAAATGTGTTCCTCTGCTTACGTTGCACTGATCAGCTTTTTGGATCCGTGGGTTTTGAAAGAGACAACAAATAGAGCCAAACTACAGCACAAGGGATTCTTACACTAATTATAATACTGTTTACTGTGGATACTTCAAGATATTATGATGGAAGACAAAAATGTTTGTAGATGGAGACTTAGCAGGTCTGAGAGAGACTGCAAACATCTTTAGAAACAAGCTATGAATGACCTATGAGAACAACAGAAGGGACAGGGCCAGGCGGGTCAAATATCCAGGGCTTAGCCCAAACCAGTATGGTTCTGGGCATACTACCCTATTTCTGTCCCTAATACTTCTACTCCTGTACGTAGGACAGGACCACAGAGGGTGATATTTCACCTTTTACACAACTCCCACTGATTTTCCAGTGTTCACGCAGGGAGAAACTGATGGTGGATGGCACAGAGTTATAGTTTGACTGTTTCATTATCTGAAAGATTGAGGGCTTTGGAGAAAACATTCATGGCTTAAGCCCTGTAAGACCTCGACAGACTGGCTTCCACTGGAATCACAAACACAACCCTGCACTGGCTTAAATAATATCTCTGTGATAAAATTAAAGTTCTATTCATTGGCACTAAATCCGCTTTAGAAAAATCAGACAACTTTTCCCTCACAACTGATCATTCCTCAGTTTCTCCTTCCCCTCAGGTCATGAGTCTAGGTGTCATCCTCGACAGCACACTATCCTTCCAATCACACATCAGTAATGTTACCAGGTCTGCTTACATCCATTGACGCAACATTAATCACCCCTTATTCATCCCTAACTACCTCCTCTGCTGCTATTGAAGTTCACTCATTGTAGTCAGTACCCAAACCCATTACTGTAACCCCCTTCTCTTTGGTCTCCCTCAGAAATCTTCAGTTAGTCCAGAATTCTGCTGCCATTATCATTTCCAGAGCCCCATCCAGGAATCACATCTCTCCTGTTCTTCAGCAGATACACTGGCTCCCAGTGGCTCCCATTACCGCATTGACTTTAAGATTCTGGTCCTCATCTTTAAAGCCATCCTTAACCTCACCCCTCCAAACCTTTCTGCCCTTCTACACATCAGCCCCCTCTCCCACACTCTAAGGTCCTCTTTCTCCTCTTCTGTCCCACCCGCTTGTTTAGCCACCAAGGGATGTGAAGCCTTTATCCGCTCTGCTCCTTGCTTCTGGAACTCACTTCCACCAGACATCCATAACATCTACTGTCCATTTTTAAATCTCATCTCAAAACCCATCTTTTCAAACTGGCATGTTTTTAGTCTGACTAATTTCTATCTGCTGACCTACACACTGTTTATTTTTTTTATTTTTCAATGTTTTAACTCATTGCTTGCTTATGTATTTTTGTTTACTTATTTATATGTCTTGTTTTTGACGTTGGCTTGAAAGGTGCCCTTGAGTGCTTTAAAAGGCACCTATAAATAAAATTTATTATTATTATTATTATTATTATTATTATTATTATTATTCCACCCCCTGGATCAGCCAGTGAAAAACAGCACTTCAGGTTCAGGATAAGTGCCTATCTATTAAGTAAATCTATTAAGACAACAGGATTCTCGAGCACAGAACAAGAAATCCCAATGACAGTGACACTAGCAGTTGAGTTGACACACCCATTTTGGTGTCTGATCAAACACCCAAAAATCAGTTATAAGCCTTTAACAACCATGTTTGAAAATGGAGGAAACACATGCTCTTCAAAGGTCTGTGTGACTGTGACTTAGTGCACTGATAGCATCAACATATACTGTCTAAATATTGGACTGTCAGATTATTATCACCTATGCTGTCCTCTCAAGATAAACCCGTCAAGGTTTGTTCTCAAATTCTGTAACTACTTTTATATAAAGAATCTCTTACATATTCAGAACAGACAGGTTTAAACTACAGCATATGTAACCATCATAGTTTCATACCTCTGCATTCTGTCACTCTCTGGATATATTCAGGAGGAATCTTGTCAACCCCCAAAGGTTGAGAGATGATCCAGATACGGGCAGATGGAAGCAAATTCCCCTTGATGAGGTTTGTCAGCAGTTCATCCATCGAGGCCGGCTCTTCCACGTCAGTCAGGTCTGTGTTTGGTGCAAAGTCCAGAGGAAGTTCACATTTTTCCAAACCATCAAGGATGAAAAGAACTTGGCACTTAGCATAACTGCAAACTTGCCGGCTCTTTTTAGAACTTAGGGAACGATGAAGTAGATCATTCATGCTCAGATCTTTGTGTCCTTTTGAATTCAGCTCACTGAAATCAAGTGGTACTACAAAGTCAATGTGTTGGTTTGATCTTCCCTTCGCCCAGTCCACCATGAACCTCAAAGTTTGGTATGTTTTACCAACACCTCGGACTCCTTTCATCAGCACTGTTCGTGGCTCATTTTTCTTTGAGTCAGGAAATAATTTATCCCAAGAAGAGATTTTTTTGTCTTCCTTTTCTTTATCATCATGAATCTCATAGAGTTCAGTGTCATTTTCTTGTCTTCTCAGTTTGCTTTCATGCTGATTGAGGATTCTCTTCCTCTGGTCTGCAGTGAGTTTGTATTGGACTCCTTTGTCTGAAGAATAGAAAAAAAGAACAGATATAAAGAGAGAGATTAAACACTTTTAATACTTTAAAAATGGGAAGAGACAAAATCAACAAAGGCACACAAAAACAAAAAAGGAGAGGCACACTTTTGTCACAACCTGAGAAAGGTTTTTTGTGGGGACATGGATGTATGTTTATGTATGTTATATGCATCGATGTGCGGGGTGATTGATGAGGGGCTTGTTTATACATGCATCTGCCAAAAGGGGCCTTGCATGAAAACTCTGGTGACCACTGGTCTATAATTCACAATGGCTAACTACAATCAGACAACAGGAAATTGGAAAAATGATGGTCTGATGAGTCTGGATTTCTGCTGTTCCAAATGGTAGGGTCAGAATTCTGCATAAATAACATGAAAACCTGCAAAAGCAGCAACATTAACCGCAGTTTTAAAGTCACTTAAATTGCTTTCCTTTCCTGATCCAATACTCAGGTTAAATGCATTGGATGCAATTGCATTGAAGGACAGTTGAACAGGTATAAGCGATAAAGAGTGTATGCCTCTTTTTAGGTGGCCTTGAGACTTTTATGCTTTTGTTTTTCTTTACAGCAAGTAAAGTTTTCATCTGTTGTCCCACATAAACAACATGTTTTCCTTTCAATTTCTGACATTTCATTAAATCTTTATCCTCATAGCTCTCCTTCATTGGGGTCAACCCACCCTCATCAACTTACATCTTATCTCTGTCCGTCTGTGAACACTTTCGTCAGGCAACTTCTTGGCAGCTGAAGGTTGAGAGGTGATCCAGAGCCTTGCAGAAGGAAGCAGAGTTCCTCTGATGAGGTTCATCAGTAAAACATCCACAGATGCTGACTCCTGGACATCAGATATGGTGTCATTGTTGCCGAAGTCCAGACCAGATTTCAGAGCATCCAGCCCATCAAGGATTATTAGGACTTTGAGCTTTTCAAAGTCAGAGATTTTATATTTCTTCATTTCTGGGTAGAGATGACGAAGAAGTCCAGCTAAAGAGAACTCTTTCTCTGAATTAAGCTTTGAGATATCAAGTAGAAAAATAATTCCTTCATCATCTGTGGATGTTCCCCAAAAAGGTATAAACCGTGTCCACCCTGACCTCTCAGCAGCCCACTCTTTTATGAATTTCTGCACATGGTAGGATTTTCCAATCCCAGTCTCTCCAACAGTGAGAACAGTTCTCATTTTTTGCTCCTTCATTTCTTTGAAGATATCTGATATTGCTTCGACCTGAGTGGATTTCTCAGGGTTTTTGTCGTCTCCAGTGATATGTTCTGTGCTTCTCCGGTTAGGATGACTTTTGTCTCCATCTGTAAGGGTTTCTTTGTATCTTTTCTTTAGAGCAGCTATCAGCTTCTTCTGCTCATCCACAGGCTCTGCTGAAACAAAACAAAGTTCAGTAATATTAAAGGATGGATACTGCCCTGAAACGCTGATCTACAGGCTCCATAAAAGTGACTATCTTGCCAGCTATTTAGTGCCACACAGCAAGTTTCTGGATTTCTTTTTGTTGAAAGTATGAACTGTACTCAGTGCTAACTTTGCTAACTTTGCTAGGGTAAAAACAACACTTTTTTAGGATAACATGCAATGTGAGATAGAGTGAATTCAAGATATCAGGACATAAACAAAATTACGGATGCTGAAGCTGCGGCACTTTACCTTTTCATGAAAAATATCAGCTCATTTTGAATTTGATGGCAACAACAAATCTAATAAGTGTAAGGAAAGGGCAACAAAAGGCTGGAAATGAAGCAGAACTACTGACAAATATATGGAGGAGCATTTTTCAATTACTCAGGTTAAGTGGCAACAAATCAGTGACATGGCTGGGTATAAAAAGAGCATTTTAGAAAGGCAGAGTCTCTCAGAAGTAAAGATGGGTGGAGGGTGACCAATCTGTGTCTAAAATTATGAAGACTGAATATTCCACCATTGACAGTGCATAATGTCATCAAAAGATTCAGAAAATCTGGAGAAATCTGTGTGCACAAGGGACAAGGTTAAAGGTCAATATTGGATGCCATGATCTTGCATTAAAGACAAGTATAATACTTTATTGGAAATCACTGCATGGGCTCAGGAGCACTTAAATTGTGTATCAGGGGCTGAAGTTTTAGGTCTTAATCACATTGAAATATCAGTATCAATATTGGTATTGACAAAAAATAAACTTAGCACAAAATATAAGGAAATTTCTTTGTTGTAACAATGCTTCTTGGCAATAAATCATATACTGCTGGAAAGCCTGTTTATCATCCCTTAAAATGGTGCCACATTTGAGCTGAGTATGTGGGTTGTGCCCCCCCCAAAACAATCTTTTAAAATCTTCTCTGCCAATGCCAAACACCTTGTCTTGCTGGTGTTATTTACTTTTGTTTTGGGTTTCTGGTACCCCTCAGGTGCTGCCAGTCAGGTGCCTGATCGACACCTGTTTGGCAGCTCCTGTGAGCATGGGCCCGGCTACAGTGGTCAGTAGATGTCTGCTTCAAGAATTGGCATACGACTGATCTGGATAGGGCCCGTGCAATAGGGCAACTTCAAGGTGGTGTTCCGCAAAACCAAGCTGCAACATTGTTTAGAGTGAGCCCTAGCACCATCTCCAAACTGAAGGCCAAGCTCCATATACGGGGGATGTCAGAGACAGGCCGCAAAGTGAGCGTCCCAGGAAGACGACACCCCAAGAAGACCATTCCCTCACCCTGTCAGCACTTAGGGACCGTAGGCTGTCTTCTACAGATTTGCAGTCAAGGTTTGCAGGACGACATGGCCGATGGCTCTCTGCCCAGAAAATCTGGAACAGACTGCATGCAGCCAATCTCCAGTCTCAAAGGGCTGCCAGGAGGCCTGCCATGACTGCCCTTCACCGTCAGACCTGTTTGCGCTGGTGTCGGCAACACGTGCACTGGAACCTGAACATGTGAACACGTGGCCTACCACTTCCTGGCTGAGTTGCTGTTGTTCCCAATTGCTCCCACTTTGCTCTAATACCACTGACAGTTCACTGTGGAATATTTAGGAGCGAGGAAATTTCACGACTGGACTTGTTGCACAGGTGGCATCCTATCACAGTACCACGCTGGAATTCACTGAGCTCCTGAGAGTGACCCATTCTTTCACAAATGTTTGTAGAAACAGTCTGTATGCCTTGATTTTATACACCTGTGGCCATGGAAATGATTGGAAGGAACACCTTTCACTTATTTGGATGGGTGAGAGAATACTTTTGGCAAGATAGTGTATGTACAACTGTAGTCTCAGGAACATAAAGCTGCTTGAAGATTTATAGCCTTTACCTTTAACATGCTATAATGCTAACAAGCTAACAAGTCTATCATGGTCTTTCTAATCTCCTGGGACAAATGTCTCCTTAGCTTCCTGTGGTCCATGTTCAGTGCGGTTCACACCATGAAACCAAACAGCACAGTGACTATTTCTCACCCTTCAAATAGGCAGACTGACTGATTACAAGTTTGAAGACACCTGTGATGCAGGACACACATTAGTTTAACATGTCCCTGTGGGCACATTATTTTACATCTTTTTTAGGGTTACCATCAATTTAGTCCAAGCCAGTTTCATTAGTTTGTTTTTTAAGCTGATTCTGTTGAACCACAATTCGAAAGCAATGTCTGATTTTCATTACATATTTTTTAGCATGTTTTTTATTATTCCTTACTTATTAATTTCGTCAGTTTCAAATTATTTCAGTGACCTTTGTGGGTTTTTCTTTCTTTAATGGAAGGGTACCAACAATGTTGTTCATGTGTGTTTTTAAGTGATTATCACAGAAGGAATTGGAATTAAATTGAAAAATCCTACCTCCAGGTCCTCCTCCAGTGTCAATGGGAGGGTTACTATCAGATTTTCTTCCACGAGAGCTTGTATGAAATGAAAGAGATGCTGAATTAAAATCATTTATCCTGTAATGTTTCTGATTCAAAGCAAGAACATGACCATATATCTTACCCTGGTTGTCTGCCACTGAAGTTGAGGATGTCATCCTTGGACTGGTCACTTCTGAAGGATACACCACTGGGGGTAGGGTAGTCTGGTCTCCCTCTATAAAACAACATCATTTCACTGATCTGATTTCTCTTTTTACATTCTTCATCACTGCAGGGGATTGATAAATATCTTACTCTATGTTTTTGTCTCTGAAGTTGAGGATGTCATCCTTGGACCGGTCACTCCTCATGGAAAGGCCACTAGGAGAGTCTGGTCTTCCTGGTCTGTAATAGAGATGGTCATTTCAAACAGAGTTATTGATCCAAAGTCACTGTCAATTCCACACTGTCTTGCAGAATATGTTCATAAACATGGAGCCTCATAAACAGACACTGAGTGATGATAACAAACTCATGCAGCTAAGAGTATCACTATAATCTTACTGATTTTATTTAATATTCAACGTTCTACATCAAAGCAAGAACATGACCAAATAGCTCACTTTGCTCCAAAGTTGAGGATATCATCCTTGGATTGGTCACTCTTTACAGACATGCCACTGGGTGTAGGGTAGTCTGGTCTTCCTGGTCTGTAACATATAGATGTCAGTGATCTGAGGTCCCTCTAATCATTCTGCATCAATTCATGGGATTGATTAAATATCTTACTCTGATTTTTTGTCTCTAAAGTTAAGGATGTCATCCTTGGACTGGTCACTCCTCATGGAAAGGCCACTAGGAGAGTCTGGTCTTCCTGGTCTGTAACAGAGATTGTCATTAAGAACAAAGTTATTGATCCAAAGCCACTGGTAATTCCACACTGTCTTGCAGAATATGTTCATAAACACAGAGCCTCATAAACAGACACTGGCCATTAAAGACATTAAATGTCAATAACAGACTGTGATGCAGTCCCGAGAACTACAGTAATTTTACTTTCTGCCTTAACCCTTTATGACCTGCCATACAACAAGTCCGCCAGAGCATATTTTTACAGTTTTACATGTTGTAGTGCCGTTTTTTGAGTATTTGAATTGGGTATACATCAATACAACCCTAAGAACCCAAATTTAAATTACATGTATGTGATAAATCTATATAGTAACAAATTAAATTGCTCAAAAGTACAAAAAAAAAGAAAGAAAAAGAAAATGAAAAGCTTTTTTTTTTCTTTTTTTTTTACACATTTATAAATGAAATAGATGGCATTGCTGTATCCCTCAAAATTGTGATTGTAAAAAAGTTGCACAAGATCATTTCAACCAACAGAAAATTATTTTGAGTATGGTCGTATCTTCATTTTTGTAAAAACACTTATCGATATAAACTGCGGCAAACACGGAAATAAAATGAAACTGCTCGATTTCGAAAAAGACAGCATCATTTTAAAAAATAAACTATTTACAGTAGTGAAATCAAATCTCTAGGTGTGCCAGATACTTTTGAGCATACATGTGTTTGCAGACCTGCAAGAAAACGACACACTTATAGCCCAGATAATATTATATTGTTTTTGATGTGTGCGCTTGTACTACATTTCTGCAAAAGAAGAAAAGGATATTTCTAGAAGGTAGCAGTACTCTGGAACACATTGACTGTGTGATATGTTAGTGTTACTCCTCCAGTTTTATATGCAAAAAGAATCATCGCTCTATCTCATTTGGTTACAATTCTACCTGCGGTTAAAAATAGATATGCAAATGGAGCACCTGTGATCCCGTAGGTTTTAAAGGGTTAAAATAAGAACATGATTAAATAGCTTACTCTGCTCCAAAATTGAGGATATCATCCTTAGATTGGTCGCTCTTTACAGACATGCCACTGGGTGTGGGATAGTCCGGTCTTCCTGGTCTGTAAGGTGAGACACAAAAAGATGTCAGTGATCTGATGTATTTTTATCAATTCTGCATCAATTCGTGGGAATGAATAAATATCTTACTCTGGATTTTTTTCTCTGAAGTTGAGGATATCATCCTTGGACCGGTCACTCCTCATGGAAAGGCCACTAGGAGAGTCTGGTCTTCCTGATCTGTAATAGAGATGGTCATTTCAAACAGAGTTATTGATCCAAAGTCACTGGCAATTCCACACTGTCTTGCAGAATATCTTTGAATAAAAACATGGAGCATGGAGCCTTGTTAAATGGTGATAATGATGATAACAGACTGTGATACAGCCCAGAGTAGCACAGTAATTTCACTTTCTGCAGCAAAGCAAGAATGTGACCAAACAGCCTACTTTGCTCCAAAGTTGAGGATATCATCCTTGGATTGGTCACTCTTTACAGACATGCCACTGGGTGTAGGGTAGTCTGGTCTTCCTGGTCTGTAACACAAAAAGATTTCAGTGATTTCATTTCCTCTTTGACATTCTGCACCAAATCATGCACATGACTAAAAGTCATTCTCAGTTCTCCTTGCAGAGGTTTGTTGGGTCATTCTTGGACCAGGCACTCCACGTTAACTGTGTTGAATATTGGTGACCTGACACACCAGACTGATTGTTTCACATATTCATGCTGTGGGGTAAATTTCACATTTGTTTGGGAGAAAAACTCCATGGACAGAGTTAAGAAAGCTCTGGTTGTTTGTTGTCTTCTTTCAAGCTGACAGCAGTACAGAATTTTGGTTTAGCCTGAAACTCCATAGCACTATTATTAAGTTATTGCTTTTCAAGGTTTTGAAAAATTCAGAACCAGGTCAGGTCTTAGTCTCCATCCCTTTTCACCAGTGAAACACAGTGAGGTGACCCACTTTTACATCCTGACCCATCAATTTAGAACCACTGTTTCAGAGAAAAGCATTTAAATAATCATTGTCAAACAAATCAAATATTTACTCACTTGCCCCATGGTACGGCCTCTTCCTGCTCCTCAGACATGTTGATCTAAGGATCAGGGATATTTGTATTATCTTCGATCCCAAAAAGATCCAGTTTGACAGAAGCTATGAGTAACGTGGTTGCTATTTATAAATAAGTACATCATTTCCAGCTTCTCAACGTTTTAGTAGGTTTTAAGTTGAAGCAGCATCTTCTTGCTCGTCTGATTCTTTGAATTTTACAGAAACATTTCCTCTGACACAGAGGATGCCCACCGCCTTCACCACAGCATGCTGCAGGCTTCAAGGAAGTCTTTACCATCAAACTGCCTCATTTCTAGAATTAAGTCTCACTTAGCACAAAATGTCTCACACTAAAACTTTGAAATTGTTTAACAAGTCACCAAGCATGTCCACCAACCGTTTCCTGTAAATGAGAAAAATGGTTTCAGTTACTCTCACATTTATTGTAACTGTCTGAGCAAAGTCTATAAGACTTTATGAGTTACTATAGAAGGAATAAAGGAGAAGTTAATGATTTATGAACCTACATGAAACAACCTGCAAGAACAAATGCCTGACATACATCATCCTAAAGTGGGAAAATGACATGCCAAACAAGGCATCTGAGAGCAGTAACTTTAAAAAATAAAATAAAACCTCCCTCTCCTGTTGCATAACAGGAAATGGGCAGCCCTCTGGGGCTATATGCTGCAAATGTGCAGGGTAGGCTTTGATTGAAAAAAAGGAAACATTCATGCAAGAAAATAGCAAAATACTAGTTAAAAAGCACGGTTACAGGCACATTTTAACCTTACCAGTTAGAGCAGGCACAATCTTCCCCTGGTTTATGACTTGAGCGCCATGCTTCTGTACTGCTGTGTTGTTTCTTGTAATGAGCTTTAAGGAGCTGACAGCTACACTTTCAGTTTCGTTTTCAGTCTGCAGGCTCTCTGCCCCCTTGCAGCTGCATGTTAACACTTCTGTGATTTATTATTCCATGCTGTCTGAGAAGGGGCAAGTGAGAAACAAGTCTTATAAGATTGATCTTTACACAGATTAGCTAAAGTAACAAAAAGCAAATGAATCACTTAAATACGGAGAAAGAAAAGATCTAAAGCTTAACAAAACTTTTCAAAGTTAATTCAGTTTCACATTGGTTGCTGAAGAACTGGGCTGATGTGTGCCTTCAGGCTCTGCATCATGTCCTTGAAAAATACAAATACATGACACGAAACTCAATTTATGACAACAAATTTAATTATCCCAGGTCCACCAAGTTTTTAGGAAGTGTTATGGATCTCTGTCAAGTCCAAATATCCCCAATTAAGTGGATATTAGTCTGTTTTCCTCCCATTTTCATCTGTTCGCTGTTAAGCAGCAGTGTCTCAGACTGTTTTGCTGTTTTGCAAAGGGAAAAGGCAAATACTTGGTAACACAAGAGGCTCAAAAGAGGCTGGGTGCTCAGCTGAGTGCTTACATCACTGTGGCTGCAGAGACATTGCAGTGGCTTAACCACAGTGTGCTAATATGAAGAACAAATGTTTACCCTCCTGTGTTTTCATAATGAGTGCAGTCTTCTCGATGAGTCCTTGTATTCATACTCTAAAAAAGAAGAAATCAAACCATTATAGTCAAACATACAAACATGTGCAAACACAGGCTTTAAAAAGGCCTGACAGACACAAAGATTATCTGAGTCAGGATGGTTGGGGAACATATTTTACATTATGCTCTTTAAAAATGCAAAAGACATGGCAGACAAATAAATGAGAACACTGGCCAGTGAAATTCAGGAATTTAGAACCTCCTCAATCTCACTCTGTCACACTTCACTACCTGTGAGATCCACATACACAGGAACCCAAATCACACAAAGTACAGACAACCCTGCAGACCTGTGCTGTTTTGTCCAGCAAAGCGTGTGGGAACTGCATGGATTAAGTGGGCTTTGTGAGCTTTCTCCTCTTTGAAACCATCATATGGTCAGCACCTGCTCACTGCTTCCTTCCACGTCTTTTTATTGCAGATCATTGAACCATCATTAACCTTCAGCCCTGACTCACCTCTTCTCGCTTCTTTCTCTTTATGTCTTTATAACAGTTAACGGCTCTCTACTTTCTGCCGAAATGCCCATAAAAGTCAGTCTTCATTGTGTGCACATAAAAGTTGAATCACAAGACGCAAATTAAAAGAAATCTAGTTGGAATCAATGCAGCAGGGGCTAAAATGTGTTTAATGTGTAGTCTTCAAGTCAGTTCAAGAGATTATAAGTAATTATCACACAGCTGCATTAAGTAGTTGATTCTGATTGACACATAGAAGTGTGATGATGCCTTTTGATGACTTTTTCTGTGTTCTTTCACATAACAACAGTGTTTTGCATGCCTGAAAATGTACACAGACTTTAGTTAGCAAATTTGTACTATCTCCATCTTCATTTAAACCGGTGTTTCTCAACTGGTCTAGCATCAGGACCCAGCACCACCTCCTTAACAATGAATTGCAATACAATTTTTTTTTTTAAATTTCAATTGAAAGCAAATGTTTTTAGTGTCAGATGGGGCAGCATGGACTTGAGATGGAACAAATAATGTGATAGAGGACAGAGACGTAGACATCCATCAAAATAAAAGCAAATCATAGACTTTATGCCACAGATTGTTCCTCAGGCACACATTAGTGACCCACTGAAATGGCCTCACAACCCAGGACCCACCAGTTGAGAATCATTGGTTTAAACTGTGAAACATGCAGTCCCTCTGTAACCAGAGACTTTCTGAGGAGACATGTAGTCAGTGGGCCAAAGTCTATAGGTGCACTAGAACAACAATGGCAGACTGTAGAGTTTTGCTTGTACTGTTCACTCCCAGTCTGCATTTTCTTAAAAACATACTTGCTTTGCAGCATTGGGGAGGCCAGGGTTGGCGCTCAGGGCTTAAGCCACAAATGTTTTCTCAGATCCCTGAATCTTTTAGGTTACTGAATTATAGCTCTGAGCCATCCACCATTGGTCTCCTCCCAAGCAAATCAATGGAAATGGTATAAATGGGGAAATATCACTATCTTTTGTCCTATCCTAACCACCTGAGTATGCCACAAAGTGTGCTGGGATGATAGTGGGTTTGGTTTCAAATGCCTCACATGGTTGAGCAAATTAAAACAGCTTGCTAGATAATTAGCTGATCTATACTAGCTTGCATGTTACATAACCCCCCAAATCCCCAAACCCTGCACTGAGCATGCAGCGATTTGCTCCAACCAACACCCTCACCCAATAGATGAGTTTCACTTAGATATGATTCCATGATATTTTGGCTTCTATCATGGGTGAGCACACCTAGTTAAAGAGGATGTGAGCTTTCATATAAAATCCTGTAGTTTCAGGTCAGGTATGGGAGCATATGCTGGTTCGGTACTTTGTCCCGTCCTGTACTGCTCTGGCCTCCTGATGGCCATATTCTAGGCCTGTGCTAGGCCCATGCCCATGCCCAATCTTTCCAGGTATCTTCCCAGCTGACCTCTCCATGATGCACGCCACTGCCCCTGGCGTCTGGACCAGCCCACTGGGTCCTGGGCACCCAGTATGCAGTGAGCTTGATCAGACCTGTGAAAATACGCCAGATGCCCGTAAAAGCACAGCTACCGTTCCCATACCAGACAGCTGACCCTTCCCATCCCCACTATCCTAAGCACATCAACATTAGACACACGGCCTGCCAATAATACCTAAAGATGCGCTGAAGAGAAGTTGTCACAAAGGAGTCCAGTCAGCACCTCTGCCCATCAGTCAACGCATCTGGTCACACAAGAGTATAGTAAGACCAGAAGGACCAAAAGACTCCTGTCAGACACCGGCACACCACACTGTCTTGCCCAGCAAACCCATCGCCTCGTGTCCAAGTCCAAATCAGTGGTTGATCTCAGCCTTGCAGTGGATTCATGGATTACACTGCCAAGGTAGGTGAACTGCTCTACAACCTCCACACTCTCACCATTACAGATACAGATTTGTTTGCAGCCAAACCAGTAGTAGGTGTATCCATCCACACTAGTCCCACCAGTGCCAGGGGGCCTCACTTCAGGCAAGGCAGTGACGGCAATCCCAAGCCAAGCTAGCTCATCCCAGGTAGTCCTCCTGAAGAGCAGTCATGTTCCAGGCGCAGACCTGGAAAGACTGCCTCAAGTTGTGCCAAAACAGTTGAGAACCAGGCGACGACACCTCAGCACCGCCAGCAACATTCAGCCTAACTGATTGACGCTTGTTGCACAGGTTTTTCCTACTAATCCAGCAGTAAGGGTCCCAAGGGCTTTGCCCCACCACCTTCATGTGACATGCAGCTCATCCAAGAGCTGCAGCATCAGGAGAACTAACCCCGTGCATATTTTCTTTTCTAGGCATTTACATCAATAACTAACTCCATACACTAATTACAATTTGTTGATGATATTTGGACATGAGTTGCCTGTTACAGCAATAAAGTTTCACTTTTCCCCTAGTTTGATAGACAAAAGTGAGCTTTTTATTCTACTTTCCAAATGCTTGGTTACACACCAAAGAAGCCTATAGAACATACAGCTATATATCCTAAACATTTTAGAGTGAGCCTAAAAAATACATCTGTATTTGTTGTGTCAGGGGTACACTAGTTTCCTGCCAAAAAATGTTATGTTAGATAGTTTGAGATCATTGGGATAGCCTATTGAAAATAATGCTGGCTCTGGGGAATTGTCTTACATAGGTGGAACTCTTTTTTTTTCCTCAATGATGGACAGATTTTCTGGCCTAAATCCAAAAGAACGGAACAACTGATACAACAAGGAAGTAGAATAAAGTTGTAGTCATGTGTACACCTTGTCAACTGCTGTTAGTTTGTGTACTCTCAACCTTAGGATGAAATTTTTAGCATGTGATAGATGGTTGTATTTTAAAAAGCCTCATTTATGTGACTGCATTTTACTGCCTCTGTGGTGTCCTTCAGTTTTACTGTCGGACTATGTGTAGCAATGTGGCTATTATAAAAATGGAGTCATAAAGTTGGCACAGAGAAAATCGTTTTGTGAATCAAGACTATTCAGCTAGATGCTCGTAGTATGGCAATGTGTGTCTGGTTTATTTTTGTCCAGTCATTACAGTATATCACAACAACAAATGGATGGATTTAAAGGCATTTGATACATAAACGTGTGGTCCTCAGAGGATGTGTCTATGTGAGTTTAATGTTTGCTGACTAATGTCCTAGTGCTGCCCTAATTTTAGGGTAATTATTTTAGGATAATCAGGGAAATCTCTAAACAACGCTTTGACAATTTATATGAAAATTCCTATACTGATGAGATCCCTAAGACTGGAAATTTAAATTTAAGACAAGGTTTTTGAATACCAAACCCTTTTTTATATGAATACCGTCAGAGCAACTAAAATTCTGACCTTCAACATCTTCTTGAGCCTCTGTTTGTAAAGAACTGCACACTGTGAAGGTGAAACTGACTTTGTTCAGTAATGTTTTAATGTAACCTGTCAGGTCAGTTCAGGTATGGGAGCAAATCTCGGCTCAGCAGTTTGTTACATCAACCTCTGTCCTGTACTGCTCTGGCCTCCTGATGGCCATCCTCCAGGCCTGTACCAGACCCATACCGCATCTCTCCAGGTATTCTCCCAGCTGCCCCAATGACCCACATCTTCTGCTGCAGAGACTGGGCCAGTCTACTGGGTCTTAGCTCCCAGTATGCGTCGGGCTGGATTAGTCCTGGAAAAGTATGCCATGTGCCTACAAAAGTGCTGCTGCTGTTCCTGTATCAGGCTGCTGACCCTTCCCATTCTCACTCTCCTGAGCATGTCAGTGTTAGACACACAGTCTTGCCAGCGATGCCTAAAGATGTGCTGACCAAGCACCAAAAGACTGAATGGTGTCCACATTCTCAGATATCAGGAATGCCACACTGTCTTGCTCAGTGAACCCAAGCTTTTGGTGTGGCATTACATATTCCTGCTACGTGTTCTTATCATGATGCAGTGCAGGTACAACTATACTTATTGAGTAAGGCCCGACTGATAAATAAATAAATAAGGGCCTGACTGTATAACTGGCCATTGATAGCCTGTTAAAAAAATCACTAACAGGCCAAAAGTCCTCTAAATGTAGTTATTATCAGTTTTGTCCTAATATTCTCAGCAAATGCTAGTTTGAGGCAGTAGCTTCTTTGCTAGGAAAAAAAAAAATCCCTGTTTATGATGTGTGTTTACTCTTTTATTAGGGAAGATGTTTGATGCAATACACAGCTCATGGAGTCCTGAATTTATTTTTGTTAGTGCAGGTATCGGAATACTCTTGAGTGTTTTATAATAATACCAATAATAATAATAATAATAATAATAATAATAATAATACATTTTATTTATAAAGCGCTTTTCATTATCATTTATAAACATTTTTTCCCTGAAATCTTGCTGTTTTAATGCAGCAGTGTTTTATAAGTATTGCTTAAATGTGCTAATTGTGAATTTAGATGCGTATCCATGAAGATATTTGGCTGTTATACTTTTTTGTGTCAAAGAAAATTCTTTTTGCTTCAAGTTTGTATTAATTTGCAGGCAGAATTTTTTTTTCATTATCCGTTTAAAAACATTTTTTGTTATATTTGTCTTTTTTTTATAATTTTTAAATCTTTTGTAAACATAAGTCAGCATAGAAAGCCGTTTCCAGCATGGTCAGAGGGGAGATGATTGATGCAGACCCACAACACACAGCTCATGTAGAATCGGCCAAAGTACAACAATAATTACATCCTGACATTGCAATTATGATTACATTCATTTTGCAGCACTATTTCACAGTGAAATATGCTATTCCTTTTATTTGAAATACCTACAAGAAAATATGAATCTAGAACCAGGTTGGTTACACAAGGTGTGACTTAAACACACAGTAATTAAATGCTGCCATCAACAAAAACAGTTTCACAACATGGTGAGTCAGACCAGCACTGCCAGGCCCCATAAGTTTTCCTGTTTACTTCTAGTTTTGAATTGATGACTATTTTCAATAAAAACAGCACTTCATGAGGAATATTCACCTGACAGATAACAAACATTCTGTTTTCATCCATAAATTTCTCACAGTGAGGGGGAAAGGCATCAATGAAAGCACTTCCTGTTCCCTGTTGAAGCAACCTAAGATGGGACATGTGTGCTTCTAGCATTTCCCCCTCATTTATAAAATAAAGGTAAAAGAAATTGAAAACAGATAAATATAGTTTTATTTATAAATTTATAGATGAAAACAGACTATGGGTTATATTATCTAGTATATATGTCTTATGAGGCACCATTTTATTGAAAAGAGTATTCAATTCAAAACTAAAGTAGTATTGAGAAGAAGGCTGCAGAGGTGGGCAGAGCTGAGTAGCTCTGTCTTTGAACACTCAAGGAAATATTTAAGATTCTGCAAGACCTCAATGAAAAAAATGACATAATAACATAGGACTCTGGTCACTTTTTAAATTAATATAGATATTTCAGTACAAAAATTCTACATATTTCATTCTTAACCTAAAGTGAAATGCAACAGCTGTTTTGGGGAGAAATGGGAATCATTCTCTTGCTGTGTGCATCTGATTATCATGGGTTGTGAGAGTCAAATGACACTAGCCATTTTCCTGTTGTCAGAAAGCTTAAACCTCCTCGTTTTTGGCTTTTAGTGTTTATTTTTTACTCAGTATTTGATGTTTTTTTTATATTTCAGTAAGTACTATACTTCCCCAAAAGTGTACTTCAGTAAAAGTAAAAGTAGTGATTTTAAAAAAATACCCAAGAAAGGACAAGTACATAAAAAAACTAATCAGCTACAGTTATTTAAGTAGATGTTAATACTTTCCACACCTGTTCATAACCTGAAGCACAACACAGAGGACATGTATAGGTTATCTTTACGGGGATGTAACATAACCCAGTAAGCTGCTATCTGTTAGCATGCTCCCTAGTGTACTACAATGCTTACCACCTGTAACGTCTCCACAGAGCCAAGACAGCAGGGCCAGACTAACTTTTGTGGCATTTCTTTAAACCCAGGAGGAGACGTGCCGTTTCCCCTCTTGTCCTTAGATTCTCCTTCCTTTGTGGTCAAGACTAGGGTGTTGACTTCTCTTTCCCTCTGCCACTATTGAGACAAGGTGTGGATTAACCTTCCTGTAGCAGCTTACTTTCCCATCATCAGCTGTTCCTGAAGGACACTCTTGAACTCTTGGCATCGGTGAGTGAGTGCAGTATAGTTATGGTGCTGCCAACATACCTTCACACATGGCATCAGAGCTTCATCCAGGCCTGAAACGGGAGTTTATTTTGTTTATTGTTAGTGCAGACTTTTAGGTTATATTTTTGTGAAGGTAAGTTTTAAGAGTCAAATTTTTGTGTTGCTATAGATTTCAAGAACATAATGGTTGCTGTCAGCAATGAGTTTAAGGTGTTTTACAGCTAATTTAAATATACTGCTTATATTGTTTCTATGGAGGCTTTAACTTCCCCTTGATCAGGTTTAAATAGTAGGTAGTTTATTTAGAGAGCTGAATTTGTGTGAACTCATTTTATTTCAACACTATATGTAGTACATTAAAAGATTGATATTTTGTGAAAAAGAAAAAAAAAGATTTAAATTGATCTTTTCCTCTCAGGTCAGTCTTAGAGCTGGGGCAGCGCGCTGACATCACAACGTTGTTGTTGATGTAAAAATGTCCTTTAACATCCCGTACGTCCAATCATTGCTAGGAGAAAGATGGCTGCGCCCAGTCAGAGAGTTCGCTCTTCTAAAGACAAGCTTGTTAAGGGGAAAAAATCCTTGCGTGCGCTCGTGTAAAGTTTGTGAAAATTTTATACCAACATGTTACTCTGCAAGCTTTTCAAAGTAGCACCGCTGCTACACTCAAGCACCTCACAAGACAGCATCCATGGGTGAGTCGATATGACCGCAGCCGGAGCAAAACAGCACAGTGAGTAGTTTACTTTCTATCCCTGACCGACCTAAATATTAAAAAGTTTGCAATTAAAAAGAATGTGCTGCTCTTTGTTAAAATTGCTTTCATATATTCCGTGTATCACTGCTGCATGCCACTCTAATCTAACGCCACGTTATCTTTTCACAGTGCAGTTGTTTAGGATTTGCTCTTTACTGTGATGTGTTTAAAAATGAAGTGTCTGTTGTTATCATTGTTTTAGTCTTTGAGTGCCATAACAGTAAGTAAATCCTTTTAGTTGTTTTCTCACTCAAGACTGATGGAAATATATGACCCAAAGGGATTAAATAAGTCTGTGTTTAAATAGTAATTCATTGTGAAGTAAAAATTCTTGCATCAGGTTGGAAAGATAGATCTCAAAGGAAATTTAAGGTAAAGTTATGCTATTGCACACATTTATTTCTGTTCATTGTACATTTCTGTATGTAGGATTATTTTATCTATGTATGCCCACAACAGTTGTGATGCAGAGATGATGCTAATTGAAAATGTATGTCTATTAACTTTATTTCCACATGCTCTTTATGTCTATTTTTCAGAACAAGAAAAGATTCCTTGAAGGATTTTTTGTGGGAGCCCAAATCCACACTTGAGATGTCTGTTGAATTGTCCACAAATTCACTGTTTTACATCCTTGTCATACATATTTGTTTGAAAGCATGGTTCCCGGGTTTCCTTGAAAAGTTTTAAAAGGAACCCTGCATGATCAGACAAATTGACCTAACTGGATAGATATTTTTATTTCTCATATGCATTGTAAACAAAAAACTGTATATATCTCCATTTGACTAAAATTTAGCTTCTAAACTAACCAGGAGGCTGCCTGTCCTGCGGCCTCTGACACCATGACAAGCAGAGCACTAGGAGAGTGTTATTTTTTACTGAAATAGCAGTATTACACCAATAAAGCGGCGCCGTATTAGCAACAGTGCACCAGGAGTCGGTCTAAAAGAGTGTGAGCTTATGACACACACAGAGCACTGTATGTGTGAGCTAAAGATGCACACAAACTAGAGGGGACTTGTACGTTTTAAGGATAAACACGGGGCTTTCTCTGCATTTCTCCCTCCACTTAATATTGTAGGATTGGCGTATGAAGGCGTGCTGCCCCCATATATAAACGCTTCTGCTGTTTCTGTCTGTCACACATGCAGGCTGGTTAGTGTGCTGCGTTTATTTGATGACTATTCTTGTATCATCCTTTTTTCAATGATAAAATCTTGGTGTGAGTGTCTTATTACAAAGATTGAGTGCAATCAGACAAATCACTTTACAGGAAATATAGATCAGTGTTGGTTAACAGATTTAAAGCATGATCAAAACTCGCTGCGCCCACAAACCCTGTTTATTCAGGCAGAGAGTTGATCAGGTAAAAATGTGAAGCAACAGCCAAACTTAGTAGTAATTGAAGGTATTTGTTAGATATTTTATATTCCTCCAATCAGAAGCTACAAGTGCAGGAAATTTTTTAATTTCTATGATTTTTTTATCAAGTGAAGTTATATTAAACAAAGAGGGATAACTGATTGTTAATTCTTCTAGAATCTGAAATTAACCCAGCAATTAAATCACAGTCAATTATTCAAAAAGATAATTTAATATGATAGAAAGTTGATTATTTAAATACAAAGATGAAAAAAAAAAAACAAATCAAGCCTAAATTATGGAATAAGTGTAAAATGAAATAAATGTTGACACAATCAATATGTGATAAATAATAATTAATCTACAGAAACACAGCCCTACTTAAAACACATCAGCATTATAAATTAAATTAAACCAAAATGCAGTAGCCTACATTAGCCTGCCAGCTTGATAAAAAAACCCAAACAAGCTCAGGCTGGAGGAGTAGTAACACTCTCTGGCTTTAGCTGCTCCTTTTCTGCCCAAAAGTCCATAAAAAGCACTCCCAAACTTTGTAGTAGCTTCCATAAGTAAAAAATATTTATCCAATGTTAAAATTGGCCAAGTAGAAGTTAATTAGCTCAAGAAGTGGATATGATATAATGCCATGCATTCAAGGAAAGTAGGATTGTGAGACACGTACGAGATAGAATCATTACCTTTTTAAATCAAAGTCTACTTATCTTATACCCCTTCTGTGAAAATGGATTTTCGCTTGTCTTTCCACCAAATCAGCGGTGGTAATGATAGGACTCAGACTGATAAGGAGCTCTGGATTTGACATATGACTTTTATATATATTTTTCTTTGGTAACTTCCTGTCTTGAGATGTTGCTTCAATATTTCTATATAATGTTCTTTCCTTGTAATGCCATCTATTTTGTGAAGTGCACCAGTCCCTCCTGCAGCAAAACAACCCCACAACATGATGTTGCCACCCCTGTACTTCAGTTGGGATGGTGTTCTCAGGCTTGCAAGCTTCTCCCTTTTTGGCTGACCGCTGAGGGCAGCCCTACAGATGCCTCTGTGTCTGAGTATGTCCGTCGGTGAGTATGTCCGTCAGTTACTGGCTGAGTGAGTGATGCTTTTGGATAAGGCATACATTCAGAGTTACATTTGCTTGTACTGAATGCTGTTGGTTATGGCTGCCTCCACTGTTTTAACAAGGCTCCAGTTAATATTATGTATGGCTCATCGATACAGCGTGCTCTGTGGGCGGGGTTTACTCATGCTGACAGTCCTTTCATGGCTGCCTCCTGCTCTAAATACTCAGATATAGCTTTAGCCTGTTTGACCAGAACTGGGCCATGTTTCTGCATGACGAAGACTAAAACAACCCTGTAAGTTTTTAATGTTGGGAAAGATGTTTTCACTCCTCTGCTGAGTTGCTTTGGCATGACTCTGTGAAAGTTGTGGAGGAAAAGGGAGCTTGTGTGAATGCTTGTGAACTAGCCGAACTATGTTCAGCTAGTTCATAAGCATAGTTCTGCTTATCGTGGATGTGAAGCCAGTAAAAGAGCAGTGGGTCAAGATCTCTCAAGGGGTGACGTATGCTGAAGCAGCCAAAAAGGTATCGGGCAAGGAGGCAAGAGTGAGTACAGAGAGTAAGCATGTGGAGTCTTGTAAAGGATGTCAGAAAATCAAAGAGGATACGCTAATCGTGGGGAAAAATGAGTTCATACTCTTCATGGTTGACGTAATAAATTGCTCGGCGCAGACTGACAGGAAGACGGAAAAGATTAAAATCACTGTGAAATCAGCTGAGAAGTATCTTGGATTGAAAGGGTTGTATTGGGAAGGAGTGGAAGAGATGCTAAATGCAGGCCCCCCTAACTCAATGGAATGCCAGAAGCCTTATAGCCAATGGACAAGAATTTAAGCGATATATAACTCAGCTGCAAAATAAACCTCATGTAATATGTATACAGGAAACATGGTTAAAACCTCAGCTGGATTTTATCATACGTGGGTATACTGCAATAAGGAAGGATAGAGAAATGGGTAAAGGTGGAGGAGTCACTACGTTTTATACTAAGTGAAATAAATCACAGTATAATCAGTATCGGGAAGGAACAAGAAACTATAGTTATTAAAACCTGGACAGGAAATTATAATGTTACAATAATAAACTACTATAACCCTTGTAGTAGATTAACACTTGGTTTATTAAAGGACATAGGTGGGCAGGCACTAGGGAAAATGGTATGGTGTGGGGACTTTAATGCTCATAGTACACCCCTGGGAAGCAAAAGCACTGATATAAATGGGTTGGTAGTAGAGGAATTTATTGAGGATAACGGTTTAGTATGTATTAATGATGGTAAAGGCACAAGGTATAACAGCACAAATAATACAGAAAGCGTAATTGATTTGACATTGGTGTCCAATGATATTTCAGGTATGAGTGTATGGAAAGTGATGAACCAGTCTCCGCTTGGTAGTGATCACTATCCAATAGAAACTAAAGTTGGAATATAGGTATACAGGAATAAGGAACAGAGGATCCCAAGGTGGAAAATAGAGGAAGCTGATTGGGAGGCATTTGCAGATAACATCAAATGTGAGGAGATATTTAAAGAAAGAACAGCGGATATTGAGGAGATAAATCAAAAAATAGTTACATCTATTATTCAAGCAGCAGAGGAAACAATTCCAAAAAGTACGGGAAAGAGTAAGAAAAAGAGTGTACCATGGTGGGATAGAAATTGTAAAATGGCTATCAAAGGGAGGAACAGAGCATTCAAGAAACTGAAAATGCAACATAATTTGGAAACCTTAGTTCAATATAAAAGAGCCCAAGCAATAGTCCGTAAAACAATAAAAACAGCAAAGCGTGCATATTGGAAGGGATACTGTAATAAAGTTGGGAGAGAGACACCATTATCAGAGGTCTGGAGAATGATTAGGAAAATGAGTGGAGTCAAGTGCAAGTTTGAGATGCCAGTCTTGTGTAGCATAAACAATACTGCAATTAGTAATATGGAAAAGGCAGAACTCCTGGCAAATACATTTGTGAAGGTCCACAGTTCTAATAACATGTCAGCAAAAGCAAGACAATGAAGAGATAACACCCTCATGCAACATCCAGGAATGACAGAAAGTTGGACCATTACAGGACAGAATTTGGACCTACCATTCTCCATGTTAAAACTAAAAAGGGCAATATTAAATGCAAGGCAAACATCACCAGGGAAAGATGGCATCTGCTATAAAATGTTGGCACACATGAAAGATAGTTCACTTATGACAGTGCTGAAGTTATTCAATGTAATATGGGAAACGGGCAAAATTCCACCTGCTTGGAAGCAATCGGTCATAGTGCCATTACTTAAACCTCGCAAAGACCCATCAGACCAGCAAGTTATAGCCCCATAGCTTTAACATCACAGCTAGGAAAGACAATGGAAAGGATAATAACACAGAGGCTAACACACTATGTAGAAAGCAAAAACTTGATATCTGCAAATCAAAGTGGGTTTCGAAAAGGAAGGAACACAATGAATTCTATACTTTGTTTGGAATCTGAAATTAGGAAAGTGCAAGTAAACAAAGAAATGGTAATTGCTGTATTTTTCGATGTAGAAAAAGCATATGATATGCTATGGAAGGAAGGGCTGCTCATTAAACTAGAAAGATGGGAGTAGTAGGCAAAATGTTTAATTGGGTGTCGGCATTCATGTTAGAGAGACAAATACAGGTGAGGGTGGGTGTTGAGCACTCTAATACACTATTGAGAATGGAACTCCACAAGGGAGTGTGTGCAGCCCATGATATATTCGAAGAGGTGGAAAACGCAGTAGAGAAATCGTTATATGCAGATGACGGAGTCCTTTGGGTAAGGGGAAGAAATTTAGAGCATTTAAAAAAGAAAATGCAGAGGGCTATAGGGAAAGTGGAGGAGTGGACACTTAAGTGGGGCTTTAAACTATCAGTGGCAAAGTCTCAAGTAATTTGCTTTGCGAAACGGCATAAACAAATTCAATTGAAGTTATATGGGCAGGTACTGGAGCAGGTTAGGGAGGTCAGATTTCTGGGAATAACATTTGATGAAAAGCTCACATGGGGACAACATATTAAGAAAGTAAGAAATAAATGTAAAAAGATCAATAATTTGTTAAGATGTCTTTCAGGACAGGACTGGGGAGCTAGCAGAAGATCTCTGTTAAACATTTATAGGGCTCTCATGAGATCAGTTTGGGATTATGGATGTTTAGCATATATGTCTGCATCAGAAACAAACTTAAAGAAATTGGACATAGAACAAACTCAAGCCATTTGTACATTCACTGGAGCATTTAAGACATCCTCAGTATCTGCACTGCAAGAAGAAGTGGGTGAAATGCCTCTGGAAATTAGGAGAAACAAGATCATGCTGGCATATTGGGTCAGTTTGGAAGGGCACAGGGCATCGCATCCAACAAAAGCTATCATACAGGAGTGTTGGGAACACAGGAAAATTAAAGTCAGAAGTTTTGGGCGGATAAGCAAAGAAAAAGCACAAGAATTAGGATTATCAGGATTAAACATTAGTGAAACGGTTCCAATGTCAGTCATACCTCCCTGGAAATTCAATGCTACAGCAGTAGATACGCAATTACTGGAAAAAGTAAAAAATAATTGCAATAAAGCACCAGTGTGGACAATAGTACAAAACTATATCAATCAAAAATATCTGGATAAAGTATTCATTTTTACAGATGGTTCAAAAGACCCAGAAACAGGAAGTACAGAATCAGCAGTTTTCATCCCAAAATATGAAATAGCCATAAAAAAGAGGACATCGGATCATCTATCAGTGTATACAGCAGAAATGATGGGGATAGTATTGCTTTACAGTGGGTGGAGGATAACAGTCAACACAACGTAACTATAGCAACAGATAGTATCTCAGCACTTGCAAGTATTCAATCAGGAAAGTCATGTAGACAAGATCTTCTATTGGAAATATCTCATCAAGTATACAGACTACATAACAAAGGAGTGGATATTTCTTTCCTCTGGGTTCCTGCCCATGAAGGAATTGAAGGAAATGAAGGAGCAGACATATTGGCCAAACAATCACTAAAATCAAACACAATAAATGTTGACATACTGCTTTGCAAGGACGAAGTTAAATCAATTATTAGGAAACGCATGTACAGAATCTGGCAGGAAAATTGGGACAATAAGAACACAGGAAGACATTTATACAGTATACAACCTCAAATCAAAAATAGTGTAATACAGGGTAGGAATAGGGAGGAAGAAATTATCATAACATGTCTCAGGATAGGACATAGAGGACTCAATCAAACACTAAATAAAATAGGAAAACATCCAACAGGTATTTGTTCACAATGTGCACAGCCAGAAACAGTTCATCATGTATTACTGGAGTGTAGCAAGTATATGGAGGAGTGACTGGGAATGATCCAAATGCTAGAGAAAGAAAAACAGGAATTGTCATTGGGAAATCTGTTAGGGAGTACATCACAAAAAGGATTAGGTGTTTTAATGAAATATTTGAAGGACACAGGTTTAGGAAATAGGATATAGTTTTTTCTTTGTTTTGTCTTATTTTTTGTTTTTTTGTGCAATTCATAGACTGTAACCTGACCATCTCATGTTCCATACTCCAGTCCAGTAGGTGGCGGTAAATGCACCTAGAAGTTGGTTGCCAACCAAGAAAGAAAGAAAGAAAGAAAGAAAGTGTGCAAACTGGCTTTTTTATGCTGCTTTTGGAGTAATGGCTTCTTCCTCGCTGAGTGGCTTTTCAGCACATTGGTGTAGGACTCATTTCACTGTGGATAATAACACTCTCCTACCAGCTACAGCCAGCATCTTCACAAGGCCTTTAACTTTCGTTCTAGGGTTGATACACACATTTCACACCAAAGCACACTCATCTCTAGGACACAGAACCCCTCTCCTTCCTGAGTGGTTTGATGGCTGGACATTCCCATGGTTTCTATACATATATAATTGTATAATTGTTTGAATAGATGAATGTGGTTCCTTCAGGCTTCTGGAAATTTTACCCAAGGATGAACCAGACTTGTGGAGGTCCACAGTTCGCTTCCTGGTGTGCCTTATTGTTTATTCAAAATTCTGACTTTGAATAAAGTAATTAAAAATTATCTAAAATATTTCCCTCATTATTCTAGCATTTAGCAAATAGAAATAATTGTGGCAATCCTAACTGACCAAAAACGGGAAAAAGTTTAGTCTGATTTAATGTCAGACTGTGAGAAAAAAATGGTCTTCTTATACAGTGTATGTAAACTTCTGACTCCAACTGTAGCCTTCTCAGCCCAATGATTTCCGTGTTAACAGATTTGCAGATGGAATCGTGGAATTGGCCAATAAAAGCGTAAACTACTATTAAATGTAAAATATTACTTATTGATTTAAATTGCCAAAAATTCTGTTACCATGAGAAAATGGAACTTATAATTTGTGAGAATACTCCAGGAGGATCACTAATGCGTGGCACAACCCTTGCATCACTTCACAAACACTCGCTGGCCCCCATTCCAAACAATACAGAGACACACAACACAACACAGGGCCGTAGCTACAGTGCAATAAAACGCTGCACATGCTCAAGAAAACTGGTCTGTGCAACAGTTATTTTACCTCCTTGAACCAGGGAGTAGTAGTGAGAGTGAGGTGCGTGTGAGAGAGGTACACAGCTGTGACTTCAGGCTTAACTGCTCATCCCTCAGAGGCTTCAGACTTGAGTCAGACTCTAGTGTTTTTATGAAGGCCTGTAGGATATATACGTTTTTTGTTTTTACCTCTTTATGCTGCAGTGTCCTTACAGCTGATTAATATTATTTTATCATGACTAATATTTTACCACTACTAACTTTCTAATTTTTGTATTATGACTCATTTATCTCTACACACTTTAATTGCTTTTATTCTACCTCTTACTGCTCTGATTCATATTTCTTTTTGTCTCCTCCTATTATTTTATTGCTCTTACATCTCTGGTCCTTAGGTCCCTTTTTATATAGCTGGGTTCCTGTGTTGCCTGATTCGTCCAGGTTATTCTGGGTTTTTAAGTTTTATTTTTTATTCTTGGTCTTTTAATGTTTTGCTGGAATTTTTATACTAGGGTTTTATATTGTATTTCTAACTTGACATGTTTTCAGGCTCTGTAATGGGTCTACTAGGATGATTACGATGTTGGGGTTACATTGCTGGCTTTATTTTTCATTGGTTCACCTGTTGATGCGCTTTTGTCTTGTCATGTTCCTTGCTTGTGTTATGGTGCTTTGTTTTATTTGTTTCTGCTTATTGTCAAAGCACTTTGCAAACCTCTGTTTTTAAAGGTGCCGTACAAATAGTTATGATTATTATTATTATTATTATTATTATTATTATATGATGTTAAATACCACTATCAGTCATCATAATTCCCTATCCTTGTCCTTGTCTTCATTTAATCTTTCCTTTTCTGTTTTTTTGCTACCATTTGTCAATCCAGGACAAAAAGGACTTTGATCTGATCAGTGTGATACATTTTTCCTTAATTGCCATGAAGAAAAGATTGAGCTATCACATTAAAGCAGACCTGTTTGCATTTTTAATCCACTATTTTACCAGTCTCTCCTCATGGACCAATTTTCCAACTATGGTTACAGAGATGTCAGAACAGACCTTATTGTTTTCCCCCTTTGATATTTTTGGGTCTTTGTGGTTGGGATTATTTATGTCACTATGTTGAGTGGTTTCTTCAGATCCTTTTAAGTTCCTGGTGACCACCATCTCCCAGGACCTTTCCTGTTTCCTGCAAACACTACAACAGTTGTGAAAGAGTCCCAGCAGAGACTGCACTTTCTTAGACTACTAAATAAAAACCATCTGAGGGAGAATCTGCTGGTGACTTTCTATCGCTCCACCATTGAAAGTGTTCTGGCATACTGCATCATGTTATGCTGGCTGCTCTGCTGCCAGGAAAGCCCTCCAAAAGGTGATCAGGTCAGCAGGGAAAATCACTGGTTACCTCTGCCTTTTCTAGAAGAGATTAATAATAATAATCATAAACTTTATTTGTATAGTACCTTTAAAAACAGGTTTACAAAGTGCTTTGACAACAAGCAGAATCACAGTTACAAAGCAAAACACAAAGAACAAAAACATCACAAGAAAGAGAAAACCCCAACAGCAGAAGAACCCTTGAAAAACTCAGCCAGCAATGTAACTCCAACATCATAAAAACTAGCTGAACATTTTAAAGACAAAATGGTATCAGCTTATATAGACATCAAAAAACCCAGATATGAAAAGATTCTGTAATAAAAATGAAGACCACGAATAAAAATAAAAATAAGAATAAAAACACAGAATGACCTAGACCAATCCTGGCAACACAGGAACCGACTACATAAACGAGACCTAAGGACCAGAAATGTAAAAGCATTTAAAATATTAGGAAGAGACGGAAAGGAATGTAAATAAAAATGGTAAGAGTGACAATAAAAACAATTAAAATGTGTAGAGATTAATAAATCAGCATAAGAAAATTAAAATTCTAGACAATAAAAGTTATTAATGATAATCATGATAATGATAATAGTCTGGTAAAACCGACAGATTGCATTATCACTTTGCATTGACAAGGCCACAAACATAATCAAGGACAGTTCCCACCCTGGCAACAAACCTTTTGCAGAAGTTCAAGGAGCAAAACAGTCTTTTTTTTAAACTTTTTTTTCTCTTTCCTCCAACTTCAGTGCAATATTCCATTAATTATTTATTGTTTTAAATTGATAATTTTGTTTTTATGGTGTTGGTTTATGTCCCATGATTGTCTGTTTTTAAAGCAGCACTGTTTATCAGAAGTGCCATTTTAATTTTGTTGTACTGACCGTACAATGACAATAAATGCATTCTATTCTATTCCTTCTTGTAAAATTGATATCAGCATTTTCCATTTCCTCAACAACTCTGAATAAACAAAATACATTTCCTGAATTGTTGATGAGGAAAGACAAATTCAATATTCAATTTCTTTTCTTTGTCTTAAATAAAGCAATATGAAAAAGCATGCAAAATTAAAAAGGTACTTTTTATTTTAAGAATGACAAAAAAAAATCTTTCATTCTCCTCGACTTAAGTCCAGAGGCATATCCTCGGAAAGGTCACTTTTCATGAAGATAACCCCTCGGTGAAGGAAGAGTCTGGTCACTCTGGAATAATTTCCCTTGAAGCACAAAAAATACATCAGTGATTTCATTTTATTTTTGACTTCCTGCACTAAAGAGATAACATTTCAACATATCCTACCTTGGTGAAGGAGAGTCTGGTTTCTCTGGAACAATTGCACTTAAACACACACACAAAAAAAACAATTAGTCCATTTTTCTTTTAAACACATCAAAGACATGACTAAAACATATCCTACCTTTGTCCTTCTTTACTAAAGTCCAGAGGCATATCCTTGGATAGGTCACTTTTCATGGAGACAACGCTTGGTGAAGGAGAGTCTGGTCTGTCTAGAATGATTGCCCTTCATCACAAAATTATTTCAGTTACTGCATATTCTTTTACTTCCTGCACCAAAAAGATGACATTACAACATATCCTACCCTTGTCCTTCCTTATTGAAGTCCAGAGGCATATCCTTGGATAGGTCACTTTTCATGGAGACAACACTTGGTGAAGGAGAGTCTGGTCTCTCTGGAACAATTGCACTTCAACACAAAAAATTATCAGTGATATTTTTTCTTTTTAAACACATCAAAGACATGACTAAAACATATCCTACCCTTGTCCTTCCTTATTGAAGTCCAGAGGCATATCCTTGGATAGGTCACTTTTCATGGAGACAACGCTTGGTGAAGGAGAGTCTGGTCTCTCTGCAACAATTGCACTACAACACAAAATTATTTCAGTTACTGCATATTCTTTTTGACTTCCTGCACCAAAGACATGACTAAAACATATCCTACCTTTGTCCTTCTTTACTAAAATCCAGAGGCATATCCTTGGATAGGTCACTTTTCATGGAGACATTGCTTGGTGAAGGAGAGTCTGGTCTGCCTAGAATGATTGCCCTTCATCACAAAAATATATCAGTTACTGCATATTCTTTTACTTCCTGCACCAAAAAGATGACATTACAACATATCCTACCTTTGTCCTTCCTTCTTGAAGTCCAGAGGCATATCCTTGGATAGGTCACTTTTCATGGAGACAATGCTTGGTGAAGGAGAGTCTGGTCTCTCTGCAACAATTGCACTACAACACAAAATTATTTCAGTTACTGCATATTCTTTTTGACTTCCTGCATCAAAGAGATAACTACAACATATCCTACCTTTGTACTTCTTTACTAAAGTCCAGAGGCATATCCTTGGATAGGTCACTTTTCATGGAGACAACACTTGGGGATGGAGAGTCTGGTCTCTCTGGAACAATTGCGCTTCAACACAAAAAAAATTATCAGTGACATTTTTTCTTTTTAAACACATCAAAGACATGACTAAAACATATCCTACCCTTGTCCTTCCTTATTGAAGTCCAGAGGCATATCCTTGGATAGGTCACTTTTCATGGAGACAACGCTTGGTGAAGGAGAGTCTGGTCTGTCTAGAATGATTGCCCTTCATCACAAAAAAAAAATCAGTTACTGCATATTCTTTTACTTCCTGCACCAAAAAGATGACATTACAACATATCCTACCCTTGTCCTTCCTTCTTGAAGTCCAGAGGCATATCCTTGGATAGGTTACTTATCATGGAGACAACACTTGGTGAGGGAGAGTTCTGTCTCCTATGAACAGGTGGTCTATAATATAAAATATAGTCAGTAATTTTGATATGTTAGTTAGGTTACTCTTTATGTCATGAATTCTGAATGAAGAAGAATCCTGGCTTTATGCACCAGTGTTATTTCAAAAGACACATCGCACTGGTTCCATTTACTTCTTAAAACCTCTTATTGAAGAATAATAATGATAAATTATACCCAGATTCTTCTTGACTGAAGTTTACAGGATTATCTTTAGATCCGTTTCTTTCCCTTTGAGGTCCTGCGGATTTCTCCAGCATTTCTGAGGGTGCTGGAGTGTTTTGCACCATTCTTTGGGGACCTTTCTTTTTAATCCTGGTGGTTGCTGCACGGTTGTACCTCACTTCTGGAGCTCTTTTCAAGTTGCATTTTTGAGGGACTGTGAATTTTGCAACTTTGGCTTCTGCTTTTTCCTCCTGCTCTGGCAGTTGAGGCATGAGTTCACTCCATGGTATAGAGGTTTTATCTGTCTCACACAAAGTTACACAGCCCCACTTAAACCAAAAGCCTGGATAAACTGGTTCTGTGAATTTGGCTCTGAAGGTGTGTATAGGGCTCAGCTCTCCTGAAGTATCACTGCAATAAGTCAGAGTGCCAGCTTCCCAGTCCAGAAGCACTGCTATCTTCTGGGAAAACGGCTGTTTAATATGTATGGATGTTGTCCCATGTATGGCAGTGTATCCATCCTTTGAGCAGAGCAGACTCCAGGACATGTCATTGCATCCCATACCACTCTTGCGGTCCCATTTCCTTCCCACTTCTTTATAAGCCACTGCAATGCCGACAGTCCCTTTCCACTCCACCTCCCAGTAGCAGAGACCCTTCAGGCCCTCTTCACAAAACACCTGAGACCTCTTGAACCTTTCCTCATTTTCTTCTCGTTGCACCTTTTCCTTCACCTTCCTCACAGTCTTCACCATCCTGTTTCCTTCAGACAGAACGAGTCTCTTGCTTGCAGTATTTTCATCAAGTTTCAGACATCCATCATCTGACAGAGCAATCATAAAGGTGAATTTATACATTGTTTTGAAATTAAAATCCATTAAAAGATTATATTGTCAAATTTGGACATAAGAACTAAAATATCAAATCAAAGCATGACAAGAAAGGCTCATTATCAAGCCTAATTTATTATCCATTTGTTCAAGAGCTTATAGTGTCCTGGAGTGATTTATTGTTAGCTATCCATTCTAAAATAAAATACTTACATTTTTTCATTCCTGGCTTTAAGCGATGCTCTCCAAAGTAGTCAAAGCTGTAAGAAAAAAAAAGTTTTCATAATGTACAGTTTGTAAAACTGTAGCCATGCAATGCCAAGTTCAAAATGACACGTTTATGTAGGAAATAAAGGATACAAAGAACCCTAAAATCTTTTGATGTTGTAAAATGTTTTCACTCTTCTACCTACCTGCTTCAGCATGAGTATATGATAGGGGGAAAAGGTTTCTTGTTGTCTGAATGCTAGCATGCAATGGCTGCTAGTGGAGCAATTAGCTTGGACTTAGCCAAAGCTGCACTTTTGTCAGAACTAGACATTTCTTTATTAAATCAAGCGCAGAAAGCAACAGTGAAAGCTTTCCCTGACAGAAAAGGTGCTTTCACTCTTCTGCTGACCTGCTTCTGCATAAGTACGTCATAGTTAGAGGGAAAGGGTTAGTAGTTGCGAGTGGTTGTATACAAGGCCTGCTAGTGGAGTATAGCTTGGACTTCACCACGGCAACGGTTTTGTCTGAACTCCACAACGTGTTTTTACTGAGACAAGCGCAGAGAGCAACACAGACAGCTTTCCGTGACAAAAGAAATGTTTTTGCTCTACTCCCAGTGTGTCAGCAATCATTACGGTGGGCTTGTCCAGGAGTGCCAGGCCTTGCTGCTGTGGTAGCTGTTAGCTCAGACATTGCTGTAGTTTGCTAGGAACTGGCCCACATTTCTTGTAAAAACCAGAACAGAGGGCCACACTAAAAGATTGTCTTGGCAGAGATGTTTTTGTGCATGTTCTGTATGTTTCCCCTTCCTGCACAAAACACCATTGATTCAATGGAGGATATTTTCTCCTCCCCGTGTGTGTGTGTGTGTGAAGCTGGAGTGGAGGGAGGATGACATTGCTCAGCACTCCATTTCTGAGCTCTGCTCTGATTGGCCCATCATGAATGTGACAGGCAGAACGTTCATCCAATCACTTTCCTGAAAAGTCCTGCCCTTCCCAAATGTTTTCTATGGGGGCCTGCAATTCTCAACCCACATACATAAGGGACAGCACAATTTTGTCAAGATGACTAAAACTAGTCTAAAATGCAATGTAGTTTTCATTGGACATTCAAAATCCATGATGTTTCTCCACTGTGGGTAAATCTGTAAAAAAAATAATGCATCTGTAGCTATTCTGCCTCTCAGCTGTAGAAAGCAGGGACCCCAGGTTTAGAAGAGTGCATAGAAAACACTACCATGATTTGGTACCAGATTCAGGCAAGAAAATAAAAGGGAAAATCCTCCACCTCAAAAGATCGCTCTGAAGCAGCAGTGCTGTGGGATTCTGTGTCACTTTCTGGCAAGGGGACGTCTCCTGCCTCAGCTGGAAAACCTCATCCTTTTCCCCTCCCTCCTCTTAGTAAAAAACAGCTCACTTTGTGTGATTTTTTTTTTATTACTGAAGGGGGCAGAGTTAGCTTTAAGCTGGGGTTTCACATACACTTTATGGGAAGGTTTTCACCCCTACCCTTCACCAGTCGGTTTTAAGGGGAAGGGGTAAAGGAAGGGGAAGGGATAAGGGGAAGGATTAAGGGGTGGAAACGGGATTGGCCCTTAGCCTTTGGATTAACTTCCTTTTAGTTTTAGTCACATTTTAATCATTTCTACCCTTTATAGTTCTAGTATAGTTTTAGTCAACAAAACTCGAAATCATTTTAGTCTTTACTTTAAGTCCAAGCATTTATTCTCTTGCCCAATTATGGTACCAAACCATGATAGTGTGTTCTCTGCACTCTGCCAAACCTGGGACCTCTGCTGCCTTCAGCTGGGAAGAAGAAGAGATACGAATGCATTATATTTTAACAGTTTACCCACAGTGGAGCAATGTTATGGATCTATATGTCTGATGCAAACTAAATTACATTTTTAGTCTTGTTTGATGATGCTGACACTTTTGCGCCCTGAGTCTGCAGGACAGCCTGAATTTGTGTGGAAGTTGACTGAGGATTATCCACCATTCCAACTATCCTGCGTGGCATTCTTTTGTCAATTTTTCTCTTCCGTCCACGTCCAGGGAGATTAGCAACAGTTGGGTTATAAACTATAATACACACAGTGGACAAAGGAAGTTCAAGAACTCAGGAGATGGTCTTATAACCTTGAGATTGTTCATATTTTTCCAAAATTTTGCTTCTCAAGTCCTCAGACAATTCTTGGCTCTTCTTTCTCTTTTCCATGCTTGGTGTGACACACACAGGCACACAACACAAAGGTTGAGTCCACTTTTATACATTCTAACTGGCTTCAGGTGTGATTTTTATATTGCCAACACCTGTTACTGAAACAGGTGAGTTTAAATGAGCATCACATGCTTGAAATAAAATGTTTACCAACAGTTTTAAAAGGGTGCCAATAATTTTGTCCGGCCCATTTTTGAGTTTTGTGTAGAATTCTGTCAATTTTGGCTTTTGTCTTCTGTTTTTTCTTTTTTTGTGTTGTTCCAATGCAAATAAATGAAATAAACATGTGTATACCAAAAACATTTGGAATTGCAACAATTCCTGGGAGAAATGGTATATTTTCAGGAAAAATTCCAGGGGTACAAATACTTTTGTTCATGACTGTATATATCTATGTATAAATATATATACAGTGCTTAACAAATTTATAAGACCACCCATCATTTTTTGTCTCAGAGACCATCCAGCATCATGAAGTGCTTAATGTGGAGTCTTTCATTTTCAGTGAGCTTTCCACGTTTTACCATTTTGAACAGGAATGAGGAATTTCAAAATGAACTCACCCAAATATGAGCCGGCTCACTGGGCCTCTCTGACAAGTCAGAAATGAATCAAGCATAACATTCAACCACTAAAACTCGTTTTTCTGTTCAGGAATGCAAGCTAATACTATAATTTGACATATTAATCAAAAAATAATAATTTGCTTTACTATTTTTTCAGGGTTTTTTTGTAAATCAGTAAATTTGAAAATTCATGGATAACAATAATAATTATATTTTAGCATTAAAAACATCATTTGAGTTAAAGAGCTTCTACATATTGGTGTATTAACCATTGCAGAAACATAAAAAAAAAATATATATATATTTTTTTTTTTTGGACGTGTGATTAATGCACACATCTTTTGTATGGCCCTCTGCCCCTCTGCATGCACATTTTGTATGACCCTCTGCTACTCCGTAGCATGCAAGATCAGGAAGCGGTGCAGTAGTGGCATCAGGGTGGCTTTGGGAGCAGAGATGGAAAGAGAAAAAGGTCTTTCAAATGGCAAGTTTAGCTTTAAAGTTATGCATGGTTCTTTCGACAAGTTATTTGCAGTTACTGTCGTTGTGAACTGAGTTACCACCGGAGTACAGTGAGTCTCAAATACCACTTGCTGGCCAAGCACACCACCGATGTGGAGAGCCCCCCTCTGCCCAGTCAGAGGCAGGCAAGGCTAAATTGTTTAACGTGGATACGCCTTAACAACTCTACCAGCAACAGGCTTACAACGGCGATTGCTAAATGGGTGGCTACTGCTTGCAGGCCCATTAATATAGTCGAGAACGAGGGTCTGCTTGAAATAATTCACACTGCATCCAACAACCGCACTCATGAACTTCCTTCGAGAGCCACTGTTGTGACGAAAACACACAACTTGTATGAGGACAAGAGATCACAGTTACCCTGGGGTCACTGCACATTCTGACATTTATGCACATTTATTTTGACCTAGAGTGGCAGCTTCAGTTGCATGCTTTGACTGTTAGACAGTCTCCTGTAAGACAGGAGAGGCACTTTGCCGACGGGTGCACCGAGCACTTCATGCAGGTAGCCAAACAATGGAGCGCTGAAAGTAAAGGCAGCTCACTGACCCCAGACAGTGCCCACAACATAGTTGTTGCAGCCAGGCAGCTCCCATTTGAAATATGCCTTGTGTTGCACACATCCTCCACCGAGCCATCACAGTTTCTCTTCAGAATAGCCTGTCTGACAACGCATTGGCAAAATGCAAAAAGGTAGTGGGGGATTTCAAGCACAGCCCATCAGATGCAGCTGAGCTCAAACAACAGCAAATTGCACATCCGCTTAAGAAGGAGTCACTCACACAGGACATGTCAATGATCTAGAACAGTACCCTGGAGATGATCAGATGAAATCAAGGACCACTGAGAGATGCACTGGCCCAACATGCAAGCAATATCATGGTGTCTACATCAGGTGAGCTGGAGAAACTGAAGAATTTGGAGTCTGTGCTGGAGCATTGCAGGTAACTCTTGTTTATTATTTGTTTGTTTCCTAATCAGAGTAGGTTTGTGTCAGAAGTTCTAAGTGTATTTTTGTGTGTGCAAAGAGGAGATGGGTGGGCAAAAGAGGATAAGCGAGAAGGGCTTGTGTGTATGTTTATATGAGTAAAAGAGAAAAAGGGGGAGAGAGTCTATGTTTATATGCATGAAAGAGTGAGTGAGAGAGTGTGTGTAGTTAAAAGAGAAAGAGGGACAGAGTCTGTGTTCATCTGAGTGAGAGGGGAAGAGAGTGTGTGTTTATCTGAGTGAGAGAGGGAGAGAGTGTGTGTTCATCTCAGTCAGAGAAAGGGAGAGAGTGTGTGTTCATCTAAGTGAGAGAGGGAGAGAGTGTGTGGTCATTTGAGTGACAGCGGGAGAGTGTGTGGTCATTTAAGGGAGAGAGTGTGTTTATCTGAAAGAGAGAGGAAGAGGGTGTGTATTCATCTGAGTGAGAGAGGGAGAGAGTGTGTGTTCATCTGAGTGAGAGAGGGAGAGAGTGTGTGTTCATCTGAGTGAGAGAGGGAGAGAGTGTGTATTCATCTAAGTGAGAGAAGGAGAAAGTGTGGGTTAATTTGGGTGAAAGAGATAGAGAAGGAGCTCACTGTCAAGTATGTGACTGTAGCCTTGATGCAGGTCCCTAATTGAACTGATTCTTTTCCCCCTCTGTTATTGTAGATACATAACTGAACTCCTGGGGGGAGAGAATTTTGTGTCCTGCTCTGTGGTGCTGCCAGAACTGTGTTATCTGTTGCGTGTGATGGAGGTGTCTGATTAAATTCAAGGAGACCTTCACAATAGACATGGAGAAACACAAAAAGAAAATGAACATCTCATGGCTGAGGGTTGCAATAGCACTTGATCCTAGGTTTAAGGACCTTAAGTGTCTGAGCAGGCCCAACAGGGCTGAGGTGTGGCATTCGATCATCACCTTGCTCAGACGGGGGGGGCCTGCACAGCCCAACCAACCAGCACATCTGAGCCACCTATGAAGAGGTCTGCTCTTATGCTTGCCCTAGAGTCTTCATTTGATGAAGAGGAGGACTGTATTGAAGAATGTGTGGAGCGCTACAGAGCAGAGCCGACTATTGACATGGAGGACTGCCCCCAGCAGTGGTGGTCTGAACATGAAGGGGCACACAGTGAGATGACATCACAGGCTATAAAATTACTTATAAAATTACTCATTAATGATTGGTCCTCAAAGTCATATAGTACGGCAGGATCGACATGTCCGATTGGTCCTTAAAGCCATGTGACACGGACAAGCAGGTAAGGCATGTTTGATTGGTCTTCAAATTCACATGATACAGACTGGCAGTAAAGCCAAAACAGTCTGGAAGAGAGGGAGGCAGGAGGCAGGAGGCAGACGGCGGAGAAGCGGTGGTGAGATGTATTTTATAGTACTCATTTGGTATTGATACTTTGCTAAAGGGATCGATACCAAAAGAGTACTTGGTAAATATCCATATATATCGATACTTTAGTATCAATACTCCCACCACTACTTGGCACAGCTGGCATCATATGAAGCTCTCTGTCAGGATGGATGGATCCAGAGTGATTTTAAAGGAGTGACAGAGCCACAGGCTTGTCTTCACTGCTTATTTTCATTGTAGAATGATACAATTTTATTGTATGTATAAAATTGTATACAGTTAGCTTTGTTAGACGTTAATGGAGGGCTGTAATTTAGGCTGTATTGGTTTTGTTTTCACTTACTAAGAATATCATCTGGTTACATGATGATTTTAGAGATGTAACAAACATTTTATATGTTGTGCCACAAGTTTTTGTTCTGTGCTACAAAATTGTCAATCTCTGCAGCACAAGTGCTATGGGCAAAAAAAGTTAACATACAGCTCTGTGTGCAGACTGATAGCAGAGGTAACTGAGTGTGTTGGAGGATAAGGAGGATGTCAAGTGTCAATAGAACAAAGTAGATACAGTAAACCAGTGGTTATTGACCTTTTTTTGTCATGATCCAGATTTTGTGTTTTTGTCGTCTGAGTTTTTAGTTTTTTTCTAATTTCTAGAGGTTTTTTTGTTTTTGTTGTACCTTTTGAAGTTTAACTTTGTAGTCTCTTATGTTTTAGGGTTTTGACATCCTTCTATAGTTTGAGCTCCAAGTGTTTTATTTTTGTGTGTTGCCTTCTTTGAGTTAAATAGTTTTTTCCCCCCAGGTCTTAGTTTCTAGTATCTAGTGTTATTTTGTAATCCTTGTCCTTCCCTGTGTTTGTATATGTTTCTTGGTTCTCTTGTTGAGATTCCTGTATTATTTTGTAGTTGCCTTCCCTTGTGTGTGTGATTCCGGTTTTTCTTCCTGCCTCAGTTTCCCTCCATTTTAATTGTCCTCACCAGTTCACCTGTGTGTCTTGTTTGTTACACCTGTCTCACTGCTTGTAATCACTCCCTGTGTATTTAGGTTCTGTGTTTTCTCTCTATCCATTGTCTGATTGTCATGTCTTTCCCTGCTCCCTGTGTCTGTAAGTTTGGATTTCCCTGTGCTCAATGTTATAAGACTTTTGAATGTCTTGGTTTGTTTTTGCATTTTTTTGTTCTCATTTGAAGAAGACTTTTGCTGCTTCTTTGTTTGATTTAAGTTTTAGTTCGAGTATACTGCATTAGGGTCCATCTTTTGTTTTTGCATTTTTGATAAACGTGACATTATTTGCCCAAGGCAACCTCAAGATCACGCTAAAATACTTAGGGCCAAACAAATCCATATTCATGCAAAAATAGCCTCTATAAAACAAGTGACACTTACTTAAGTTGTATATTTGTAGTAATAACATATGGTCGTTCATATTCCCATAGAACACCTAGACAAGCCTCAAGGCACACAATTGAAAACCACTGCAGTAAAATAATTCACTCTAAATGAAAAGACCAGAGTGAAATCTAAAAAAATATTATATATATACTTACATTTATAAATATAGCCATTTACAGTGTTATACTGTAAATCTGCCTGTAATCCAGTCCTACTAATGTTGTCTGTGTATGTGGTTTATTTGGATTAATTAACCACAGAACCTGTAATTAGATTCATTTATTTCAAAGCACAACAAACCATTTATTAGTTACATTAACACACCGCTCCTCCTCTTTACCTACCAGAGTGTCTTCAGGCTTCTCTTTGGATCTTCAGCTATAGCAGAGAGCAACCTTTCCCCTTCAGCTCCTGGATGGTTGTAACTCAGATCTAGATGTTTCAGGGTTGAGGCTGTGTTGAACTCTAGAGCTGAGGCCAGGAATGAGCAGCCTTTCTCTGTCACCTGACAACCTGACAGTCTGGAGACCCCAAACAAACAGACATTCAGATTAGAGTTGTGTGGTTCTATTAGACTGCTGAAATGTAGTTTCACACAAAGTATAGATTGCACCCACTAATGGCACCAAAGGGTGGCAACTAAGCATAGATTTAGCCCGCACTACTACTAGCCATGTGGCTAATCAGTGACTTTGCTCCAGGATCACATTAGACATGATAACAACAGTGAGTGAGTGAACATTTGCACATTCTGTGGATTACACACCATCCTTTTGTTTAATTTACAACGCTTCAGTGGGTCAAAAGTGTGCAATCTTTTTTAGGAATCAGGTCCCTGGTGCACGTTTGAAAAATTTGCAATCCTTTAAAAAAACACTGGATTATCTTGCACAACCTTTTCTAGTTTAAAACTCCCCTGCCTTGTCAATGTCAAAGTTTGGTAATGAAAGTGTAAAATGTAATGAGAATTTCTGTATTTATTTTGGCCTTTTTGAAAACAAAATCGTGTCACTGGATGCATTAAAAAGTTCAATATAATTGGATAAGCCTTTTTTGGACTGTGCTGTTAGGACAACATGATTTTTTTAAAGCTGTGTTAATCATTATTCTCTGCATCATTGGCCATTTTAGACCCTCATCATTAACTTATTGAGTGCCATTGATATATGTATACGTCATTTAACAGCCAACGCTTGAGTGCCATTGACGTTTATATACGTCAGTGTTTTTTTGGATGCTGGCACAAGGGGGCGCTCTCACGCTCCCTGTGAGTAATTTTGGGGCTTCTGGGATACGTAGTCAGAACACGGAAGAGACGGTAGATCAAAGCCACTAAGATCAGAGCATGAAGTAGAGATACAGGGATGGAGGTAATCTAAGCTAAAAGCACAAAATGCCCCCCAAAAAACTGAGGGATCAAGTGGCCAGTTTCGCCAGCAGACGCTGAAAGAAACTTTTGCCCTCAACATACAAAGAATATAGATGGAGTATTAATCAAACAATATTTAGACACACTGCACACACTGGCTTGCATGAGAAATCGGTAACTCACTGAAACCGACAGCAAATCCAGGCATCAGCGTGTTCATTCATCTGCCTCAGCCAACCAAGAGGCTAAAAAATGCTGCCAGGTCTCCCCCTGTGCATCGGAGAGAAAAGGCATCCACCAGCCAGCTTGATATACACAGCGATGACACTTCAGAGAAGGACTTTTCCGACCCTGACTCTGAGGAATGGCTGCCGAGTGAGCGGAGTGGATCTTGTTCTCCATCCCAGAGCGATGGAGGTAAGTTAACATTACGAACCCAATTATTATTCAGCCAAATTTATTGAATGAAACCATAACTTATGGGTTTACTCATGTAATTTCAGAAGCAGACTTGAGAGAAGAGCAAGCCCCATGCAGTTCTGCATCACTGTCTGTTGGCAGAAATAGAGGTAAGAACAAAAAAATTCTATTTTTATAGATAACATATTATATATTATATAATATATAATATATAGTATTATATATTATATTACTTCTATAATTTACAGGCAGTGCCAGGGGACATGCAAGCAGGAGAGGACGTGGGCGTATCAGGGGTCCTGTGGCGGCCGTCAAGTTGTATTGTGTTGTATTTATTTTTATTTGTTTTACAATAAAATAACATTTGTAATACCATTTTCAGATGTCTTTTATGTCATTGAAGGCAAAATTATAACATCCAAATCATTTTTTTGCTTGACAGACTCTCTTTCACAAAAATGCATTTTCTCAGCTTTTTAGAAAACAAGTGGTCTTTTTGGTGAAACTAGCCTCTATTCAACTTCAGATAAATCAAGAATGGAACAAGGTGCAAACAAACGTCTTTTCCATGATGAAATAGAGAGTTTCTTCTTTCATTTGAGCTATTCTGTGTTTTCAGAGTCATAGTACAAAATATTCTGTGGGTCTTGAAAGATGACTCAAAATGGCCAAAAACGCTGGCACAAGCCACTTCCCATTTTATAAAAGGGCTGGCACTCAATGAGTTAAAGACCCTGTAAAGTGAAATCCATGATTTGTGTCTTAACACACTAGATATGTTGGAATATGGTTGCTGTAAACATGTGTAAACACTGAGATCTACAAGTGACTGGATTTTGGATTTAGACCGTCTGACACCATGGTTACTTCACCAGACCTGGGTTCAGTAGGCCATGTTAACTATACAGAGCCCAGTGAAGAGAGGAAGAAAGAGGTTCACAGTGGAGAGTTATTGCTCACAGAATATAATCTGGAGCCTGTTTAGAGTTAAGTACTTGAAACCCAGCCTTTGTAACTCATACAAGCCCCTACAGCAGAGTTCCCCAATTAGTTTTTCCTATATAGAGTATGGCTTAATTAGCTACTTTAGACAGAGGATTTATTTGCAAGTAATCTAAACAGTTCAGTCATAAATATGTTGTCCTTGTATCAGGTGGCAATTTTTACACCTTTTTAACATTTTTAAGACCTACTAATGCTGAATTTACAAGACTGGAATATTCCTTATAAACATTCATTCAGCAAAACTGTTCATGGCTTTAAAATGGCAACCTGTTGACAACAATATCTGATCAGACCCTGAGATTATTTCACCCGACCTAGGATCAGTGCAGAGTCCAGAAAGAGAGAAATAGGAGGATCCTGCTGAGATGTTTCCCTGACTGCTGCTCTATTACTGCTCAAAGAGCTATAAACCCTCACCTTCTGAGTGAAAACTTGACTTATAAGCACTTGTCTGAGCCACAACAGTCGTTCTTCTGCATGTCCGTTCTCTCCGAGTCCCTCTGACATCCCTGTGCGCGTCATGAAGTGGCGCATCTCCGTGGGTAATTATGTCTTTTAGCGCTGCACCAAGACCAAAAGTGTCAATCTCTCATGTCATAGGACAGCCTGTGTCCAGATTAGGATTAAATTTTCAGTTATAAACAATGTTTTATCATTATGAGTGGAATTTTTACCATTTTTTGATGAGACCTGGAGTCAAATACGCATAGAATTTCTAAACTATGTCCTGTTTGAACGTTAATGATCAAGAACATAATTGCAAGTCCTGTTGATGTAAAATTAAAATAAAAGTAAATAATGTAGTTGATTTTAGTTTGGCATTACAGATTCTTTATAATGAGGGATTAAATCAGGCTGGCATTGAACTGAATCACTAAAGTGAGATACGATGTCTGCATTTAGAGCTGATGGACAATTACGCAGGTAAAGTATTTGCCATCATGAGAGCAGCTGAGGCAAAAACCTCTTAATTTCATTAAGGTCTGAGATGCAGAAAACTAGTCAGAGGTGTGGGCAGGGCTGGACTCTATGAGAGTCCGTGCAGCTGCGCAGGGTGGTAATATTCTTTATCTTCAAAAAAGAATCAATATTAAATTACACAAAATAAAAACTTCTCCTCCAGTCTTAAAAGTCATACAGTTTGTAACAGCCTCTTTTTGGGCAGCGTGTTTGCAGGGCTGAGGTGATGAAGCAGTCTGCTGTGCGTCTTTTTACGATGCTCCTTTCCTTTGTCAAGTAAAATTGAATCATTCCCTGTTTGAGGATACCATAGTAAGAACGCCCTTTACCCTGAATAAAAGATAACATAGAGTCTGTATTAGGAGAAATCAGAAAGCTAACTGCTGCAAGCTGTTTTTGAATGTAATAGATATTAAGGAATGAAATGTTTTAATCATTGTATGAGATGTATTAAAAAAGTTAAGGCATGTTTTAACATGTCCTGTTCAAAAAGTGCCAATTCACCATGAGTCTGCTTAACTGTGTGCAGGGGGAGATGCTTGAGTGTAAAAAGAGGAAGTTAAGGATCATAAGAAAATCTGTTAGAAATGAATAATTCATGGATAAGGATTAAACTATCAGCAATTGATTGGATAAGACATGCGCTAATGTGGACTGATTGGCCAGAAAATGTGCTAATATGTAGATGGTTGTATGAGACAAACCATCAGTAAAAAAACAGGAGAACAGAATAAAATCCAATCCGTCGTGGCAACGGAGAACTTTAATCCATGAGATTATCATATCAGCACAAGATTTTTACCTTTAATCAATCAGTAGGTATTTTGTTCCATCTAGTGCAGGGCTGTCCACTTTGGGGCCCGCAGGCCAATATTGGCCCACGGGTGATTATTTTTGGCCGGCTGCCCATGTTTGACTTTTTGATGCCCCACCCCCACTGAAAGTTTAAAAAGAGTTGGGAACATGAATACTTTTTAACTAAAATTGATTTCAAGGCGGTATGCCTCATTAGTATTTGTGCCATATGGATGTTCAGTAAGTTCATGCTGCAAAACACAATAAAGAATAGTGTTATCTATTTTCAAAATTACTTCGTATGAGTTTTTGTTTTGCAAAATTATGCTATAGGCAGTGCTTTAAGTGGAACAAAATAAGAGCCGGTACTCTCTTCTCACACAATCCCAGAACTAATTTGGGCGGTATAGAGCAAAAATCATATCTTAGTAGTAATTTAGCTGAATTGCAATACATGATTTATATTTGAATATTTTTAATCTACAAAGAAATAACAAAAACTGTCACCTCTGAGTCAATCCACATGGATCATATTTCCCGCTGTCACTTTTATTAACAGAAAGATGATCATTGTCAACATGGACATGAAAAATTAATAAAAATAAACTACATGTTTGTGGGGAAGACACAGTATTAAACGATAAAGCTCCTTAAATAAAATAAGAAAAATGAAATGTTATTTCTCCACTAGATTCAGCATTTGAAACAGATAATTTTGCGGTCAGGAAGCCTATTAGTGTTAGAGATAGTAGTCCTTATATAGTCCTAATATTCCTGACTTTCTCTTCATGACTCCTTACACCCTCCACTGTCCTGTCCTCTCCAAATAAAGGCAACAAGCCCTTAAATAAATCTTTAAAAAAACCTATGAAATAACAACTTAAACAATAACAAATAAATATATATATATATATATATATATATATATATATATACATACTGTAGCCTATGTAAAAAGTAAAAAGGCTCTTTGATAAAATAGAAATATAAAATGCAGTGAGTTTAATAGTTGGTCTTTGTCACCAAATGTAGAGTTTAATCAGCCCCTCTCCTCACTGACACCCTGAGTCTCTGCTCCGTCTGTGAGCGCTCTTTGTCACCGTATATCCAGGCTTTTTGTCTTTCTCAGTGAGTCAGCTGCTCTTTAAGCAAAACTACAGCACTTGATCCTTTCACTAACAGTCTGTTTGGTCATTTTGAACACTGTTATTGAACAGTGTTAGTGTTGATGTCTCGTTCAGCGGCAGTACGAACAGGTGTCAGTGGACCAAGCTCCTTGGCGGAGGCGGCACTGCGCTCACGTGCTGCGTCATTGTCCAGGAGAGGTGAACGATTTAATCTCTGGTTTCCTTTTAACAGTGGCAGGTTAGTTCACCTGAATTCGCGTACAGATAAAAACGTCACAGTACACAGCGGGAAGAGCGCCGTGCGCCACATAATGCATCTATTTAGATACTGTCAAGTCTGTCATGAATCATCAACTTAAGCTGTCAGCTGTGGAGAGGGCAGGAGAGCGTACCAGTACTTGCCGGTAAGCTGGAAGAAGTCCCGGTACACCAAGGGGCAAAATTTAGAAGTGTCAGTACTGCGTACTGTTACATACTGGCCCACTTAAAGCACTGGCTATAGGCATATTTAATTTCATGCACTGCAACATGAATGTTTAGTTTTGGCCTGTGACCCTCCACCCGGATTCATTTTTGGCCCTTCACTGAAAAGAATTTGGGCACCCCTGATCTGGTGCTTTTTAGAACGATCAGTGGTAGTTGGAACAGCTTGTGATATATTAAACATGAGATTAAAAGAAAAACAAAATAATTGGCTTAATGAAAAGCGAAACGGAAAACAGTCTAATATCTGACTTGAAAAATTGAAAATAAATACAACAAAATATGCTAATTTAAATCTGTTCTTTATAGACCAGTGTGTCATATTTGTGATTTGTGAAAAGTGCCGTAATGTTTTTAATAAAAGGCTGATGCAGTAGTTATTCATGACTCATGTTCAACAGTGAAGGATTACAGACTAGCCCACGTAAACGGGGGGGGGGGGTGACAACAAAGCCTGAGCAGAGCGCTTAAAAACACATCTGTCATCTGTGTCCTCTACTTCTGTTGGTCCATGTATAGCCTTTAATATCTTCCCCTGCTTTTTAAAAATAGACTGGTGATGAAGAGAGACAGAAAAGCGCAGTTGGTCTTGCTGCTCTGCCTCTCTTTCAGCCAGAGCTGGGAGACAGCTTTTCTTTTTCATGTATTTTAATATGCCAGTGGTTTAATAGTGGTTTGAAAACAGTTATGAGCATTATTGCCACCAAGGCTGGCAGGGAAATACTTGAAACATTTCTTTTCTTTTAATTTTTGAATGGTTCGGATGCATCTGTCTTGTGACTGCGTGAACTGAACCATGACCCACGGGACAAAAACCATTACACCCCTACAGTTCTCAATATAAAAAGGTGCCATGTGTGTGTCTCAAAAAAAGAACTGTTCATTCTTTATTTGTTTTCTTTCAAGAATTAAAAACAAGAAAAGAAACTGATCTTTTGATTAAAAAAATAAATAAATGAATAAATGAAAAACCCAATTCAATATCAGTTGAATACTAATATATAAAATTAATAATATTATTTTTCCGTTAATGTAAGGTTTTGCGTACTTACTTGAGAGTCTCCAGTTTACAGTGTAAACTCTTTAGGCCATCAGCAATGAACTTCACTCCTGAATCTAGCAGATCATTGTGGCTTAGGTCCAACTCTGTGAGATTACAGGATGCAGAGCTGAGGATTGATGATGAGAGACCATTGCAAGACTTCTCAGTGAGCTCACACCAACTCAGCCTGTGAAAACAGTAGGAATCATAAACTGTACCAAAAGAATTTGTGGCAAAAGTCAACACATCTGTCATGCAATTTCATCAGAGATGAGTCCTCATTTCCATCAACATCTATATCTTCAAAAAAGGAAGGAGAGAAGTTAAGTTTAATGTTAACAAACAACTGTAGAACAAAGTCCACAAAGAGGCAGAACTAAACGAACAAAGACGGCATCCAATATCTAGTTACTGTCAGGAGCAGGCCTTGACATTTACACCCGCCAGCTAGCTGAACTTATCAGTGTCACAACTTATGCTTCACTCTGACTGTGCTTGTCTGTTAGCTGTTATGATTTAGGATTGTTACAGAGACAGGCCTGCTGGCACATAAAGGCTCAAATTTCCCTCCAAAATAACCGAGAAAGTGGATGGTCTCTTCATCCATTCATGTGCTTTTAATCAGCACAAAGGGCTTTGATGCTGTATGACACCTAAACGCGACACACACATACTAGTATACGGACACACATTCACACTGACATGTTGGTAATGTAGACTGAAGGCTTCTATATGTTTAGGAAAAATGTTTCAGAATGTTGGAGGCTAAACTCAGACCTGAACTTTCTTCTTCTGCTTTAAAGCGTCTCTCTATCCACGGAGGATCAGCACGTCAGCGCGGTTTGTGTGTGTGCGCGTGCTCCAGCTGTGAGTCTCTGTCGCTCGTGCAAGCCAGTGTGTGCAGTGTGTCTAAATATTGTTTGATTAATACTCCATCTATATTCTTTGTATGTTGAGGGCGATAAAACCTCTGCAAATGCGCGCACAATTTAAACGTTATTAAAACCTCTGATACGTTTGTATAATGATTTGCCATATTTATAATCATCCGATATAAAAGATGAGAGAAACTCCAAAACTTTAAATCAGTTCCCTGAGGCAGTGAGAAAACAGAAGCAGAAGGATAAAAGTTTCACGCACCAAATGTAAGTCATCTATTATTTGTAGATCTATATTATAGATATCCTTTTTATTTATAATTAACAGATAAAAAGACAATAGGAATATGAAACCTTCTTGAAGGATTATTAAACAGTTTATCAGTTTTATTTTTAGTTTAAACTTAATGTCCATAAAGAGAACAAGAATCATGTGTTTTTGTTGTCAGTTATAGTACTTCAAATAAAGAAAATTGACATAGGCAAGAACGTCTCAACAGCAGGTCATACCAGGACAAGTGTAGAAGATCACAGTATATATGCTGCCTCGATCTGGCCAATAAGAAGAGTGTTTTTTCTCCAGTGTCTCACTCACGGTCTCTATCACTGAAGTATGACACATGTCTACAATGTGCTGTTTCAGATGTACAGGTAGAAGTGATTTATTAAGAGGAGAGCTTAAATTGATTAGCTTGATGAGGGAAAACAGAGGATTTGTTTCTTCTCGTACCAGACGTGCACAATGTGGCATATCACATAGAGTTTTTTTAAGATAACATTTTGGCTATTAGAAATGCTGAGTGGCTAGTAACTTTGAAAAACCACTAGCCATGGTGGCAGTTGAAAAGTTAATGTCAATCCCTGTATGTAAGGTATAAAAATGAAATAAGCTGCTATGATAAGCTGTTGTTGGGGGGACTGTTGTGTGCAGATGTCTACTGTGTCATCGTCCAGTGAAAGTTATTTCTCAGATATTTACTGCGTAAAATTACTTTGGGATTAGTTATGATTGATTTATTAAGTTTATGGTGTATTTTAAAGGCCTCTAATTGGAAGTCTGCTACTGCTTTATAAATAACAGTAGTTATTACAAGTGACAATTTAGTCTTATTGTTAATTATTTTGGACTACTGTGGCAGTGGATTATTGCTCTGAGTGGATTTTTGCTAACTTAACAGAGCAAGTTGATTGTATTGTGATTATACATTTTTCTAATTTGAATAATCCTGCCTCCATTCCTACAGCTGAGTTAGGTTTTTGATGTAGTACTTTGTTTTTTCAAGATAACCATAATATGAGAAACAGGATTAAATGTAATGTAAACTATGCTTTAAATAAAACACAAGTTAAGACCATAAATAATTTAATATTAGAGGTTATCATGACTGTAGCCTGTTTTGCTTGTTGAGTGTAACAGATTGCGGTATGTTCGTGGATCATCTAATGGATTAGGAACCTCTCCATCATAGGTTGGCAGACTAGGGGCCCCCAAACACCATCTTGCATAGGGCCCAAACAAAGCTAGAAATGGCCCTGACTCTCAGAACCCTTTGGTGCTGCAGGTAGACACTATCCAGGTACAGAGAGAGAAAATAAGGAGCTTTTGGCGATGTGTAGCACTGCCCCTCAATTTTGGGTAAGTGATATACGTCTGTCTACTAGACTTAGGTTTTTGTTTTAATGATTAAATAGCGGGAGTTCCATGCATTGTTAAAGCTACAAAATCCTATTCTATTGAAATGTTCCTTAATAAATATGGTTATTAAATTAGTAATGAAATAAATAAATGCCATAATAAACAGCTGCATGAGTTCAGCCTGGAGTAAACATCTATGTCCCTGAGATCGCCTCACATCCATTCAGTAGGCCTAGATTTAGTCAGGTAAGGAATTACCTGCAAAGTAAAACATTTAAAGTGGATTACATAGGTGTTACTAAAATATACATAATCCTTGCAATAAAACAGGCATTGTGGGCTTAAAAAACAAAAAATATAACTGAAACAACATTTTATAAATAAGATAGATAATAAAACTGTATCTATAAAATATTTCTGTTGTATTATTTTCAGTGTCATTTCTTTTGACTGATGGTTATTTTAATATTTTAAAATGTAGGTAGTGACAAACTTGTGCAATTATTGTTACATTTTATTTTCATTAAATTATGTATTTTACTGGCAATTTCAATGAGTCACATAGCTTTTCATACAAAATGGAAAGTGTATGAAAACCATTAATTCTTTAGTTTTAGTGCAGGCTGTTTTGAGAGTCTACATACATAGCTGAATCTAAATAATATTAAGCATTCACAGCAAGTATCGGTATCAGATCAGTATCGGCAATACCAGCTTGAATTTTACTTGGTATTGGATCGGAAGGGAAATCAGTGGTATTGCACATCACTATTGGAAGTCTCTCTTTTATCATACCTGTGGGTGTAAAATAACAAAGTATAAATACCTCATGGCTGTACTAAGTGGATTATCTAAGAGCTTAAAAAGTACATCTTCAGACTGATCTATACTTATCAGGAGTGTATTTCAGTCTGAAGCTACAGAACAAGCATTCATGCTACCTGAGGGACAGAGAGCTGGAAATCAGTGTATACTGAAGAAGATTTACTGCAAGCATCCTGCCTGTCACTGTGTCCTTGGTAAGAATTTAAGATATGAAAGCATTTCCAGAAATAAAAAAAATTTGCAGGTTCATACAAAAGGCAGAAATCCAGAACATCTGGGTTGAAACAAAACACATGCTCTGTTCTCACGCTTTATCAACCCAAACACAGTAAAGGGTCCACATTTCTAACAGTTGAGTGTGTCACAGTTAACTGTTAGAAATGTTTGGGTTTAAATGTTCTTGTTATCAATCCATTTAAGGAGATCCGACTCTTTTCTGGTCTGATTTGTAGATCACTTTGGCCAGATTCATTCTTTTAAAGCACCATATTTACATCAAAATAGACATCCATTTAATGTTAAAAATTAAACACTGACTTTTTATTGTTTATAAAATAATAGATGAGTTGAATGTGTTATAATAAGTTACTATGTGGGAAACATAATCAGCTGTTTTAACACTCGTTACTGTAATACATAATACAATAAAAATAGAGAAGTTTAAAGTTTTACTCTCTTCAGCTAATGTCTTTTTAACTCCTGTAGAAGTTTTCTATTCCTGACTCCTGTCTGCCTTTCTTTCACCGCCCTGCTGATTGATCACTTATTAAGATTTATGATGTTTTTGCTCAATTAAGTATTAATATACAGTAAATCTATGATATTTCCTGCAATGTGACAGGTATCATGTTTAATAAAGTTTTGATATTGAAATCATACATTAGGGTGTATAACCATGAACAAATTTATAAGTGGAATGTTAGTAAAATGATAGTTTATCTTGCTAGGTAGAAAAAGAGAGTATTCATATAGACAGCATTGATGCGCAGGAGAAAAGTTAAGTTCTGTGTTGAATCCTTTCACATCTGCAGATAGAAGCCTAAAGTCTACACCACCAACATGTGAGCTTGTGTTTGTCTGTAAGTGGCATTAGTGTTTGTGTTGCTGTGTGAATGACATAAAGCCTTAAAGTATCTGTTCAATGATGCACAACGAACAACTGTGCAGTAAAACACCTTCAAGGAAACAGTGACGGCCACCCCTAAGGTCTGGTCTTACCCACTGGGTCCTGGACACCCAGTATGCAGTGAGTTCGATCTGGCACAGGAAAGCATGCCATGTGCCCATAGAAATGCTTTTAAGTTTTTGTTTTTTGTAATTATCCTACCTTAGAACAACAAGTGATATTTAGCTGTTGTGCTAATTCTAGCATATTTACATTGATGTGTAATGTAGATATGCTGATCAATGTGAGCTGCCCAAATTAAACAAATAAATGATTATTTTTCAGAGCTCTGTTTTTGTATGCTGTGTGAAACATGGTTTTAAAAAATCATATTGGAAAGAAGTGTAAATGAGAGATTGTCGCAAAGTACTTACGAAGCAGTTTTGGCAACTTTGACCACCGGCAGCATCCCAAGAAGTACTTTGTCTGACTTCCTGTACTTTTTCAGATCAAACACATCAAGGTTTTTGTCTGAAGTCAGCAGAACAAAGGAAAGAGCTGATAACTCGGATGCAGAGACGTTTCCAAATGTCCCTGTTTCTGAATGCAGGTACTTTTTGACTTCTTCTACAAGGGACTGGTCATTCAGCTCATTCAGACAGTGGAAAAGATTGAACTTTTGTTCTGAATCATGCTCCTCTTCTCTGATCTTGTCTTTGATGTAGGCAATGGTTTTCTTATTGGTCTCTTTGCTGTTTTCTGTCTGCTTTAGCAGATCTTTGAGGAGAGTCCGGCTTCTCTCCAGAGAAATGCCAAGAAGGAAGCGGAGAAACAGATCCCAGTCTCCATTTTTGCTACCTAAGGCCTTATCTACTGCTGTCTTGAAGAAGTCAGATGCATGCTTGTCTGCATCTTCTGGTGGTGGTGTGGTAAGCAGATTTAAACCTTCATTATTGAATGTGTGAAACACATAAAAAGCAGCCATGAACTCTTGTATGCTCATATGGGCAAAGCAGAAGAGTTTCTGCTGGTAGAGCCCAGAGTCTTCTCGTTTGATTTGGGTAAAAACACCAGAGAAGACTGCAGCTTCTGTGATGTTGACACCACACTCTGTCAAAGTTTCCTCAGTGAAGACAAGGTCTCCCTTCTCCAGTCCTTCAAAAGCCAACTTCCCCAGAGAAACAGCCGTTGTCTTGTTTCTCTGGTTCCAGCATGAATCAGGCTCAGAATTCTCACTCGTCTCACCTGTGCCATACTTCACATTTGCCTGCCTGCATTGTATCAAAAAAAAGTGTATGTACATGGCAGTTAGAGTGCTGGGCATCTTTCCTTCTTCTTTTCTTTTCACAAAGTCCTCCAGAACTTTTGATGTGAGCCAACAGAACACAGGGATGTGACACATGATGTAAAGGCTTCTTGAATTCTTGACATGTGACAAGATTTTCTTAGTGAGTTCCTGGTCATCGAATCTCTTCCTGAAGTACTCTTCTTTCTGGTCATCATTGAAGCCTCGCACCTCTGTAACCCGGTCAACTTTATCAGCAGGGATACTGTTGGATGCTGCAGGTCGGGATGTGATCCAGACTTGGGCTTCAGGGAGCAGATTTCTTTTGATAAGGTTTGCCAGCAGGACCTTCACTGAGGTTTTCTTTCTCACATCCCTACAGTACTCACTTTCACTGAAGTCAACATCAAGGCGACACTCATCAAAACCATCTAGGACAATCAGGATCTTGTACTTGTCATAGTCTTTTATTTCCGATGTCTTCATTCCTGGAAAGAAGCTGAAAATGAGTTCCTCTAAGCTGTGCTCATCATCTTTTCTTAAATTTAGCTCCCGGAAAGAAAGTGGGAACATGAAAAAGATGTCAGTGTGAGACTTGTCCTCAGCCCAGTCCAGCATGTATTTCATTGTTGCAAATGACTTTCCAATGCCTGCCATTCCAGTCGTTAGCACAGATTTGATGTGTTTGCTGTTTCCTGGTGATGGTTTAAAGATGGCGTTATACTTAATGGAGGTTTCTTGTGGTTTGAATTTTGCACCTTCAATCTGTTTGGTCTCATGCTGCATATTAACCTCTCCTCTCTCTCCCTCAATGATGTAGAGATCTGTGTAGATGTCGTTCAGAAGAGTAGAGGTTTTCTCCATGTCCAGCCCCAGTTTCACATGGGTAAACTGGTCCTTCAGCTGAAATTTTAGGTTCCATTGACTTTCAAGATCAGGTGTATCTGTTAAAACAAAACACAAAAAAACATGTAACTGTATTTTGGGGTGAAATTAACCAGGTGGTGTGTGAAGTCTGGCGTGTAATTATGACACTTCATCGAAACCAAACAGTGGTTGCTATACTGTACCGATTTTTTTGTGCTTGGCCGATTTGTATTGGCCATTGCATTAATATGCAAATATTTTATATATAGGGGTCAGTGACAAACAAGGTTTGTCAAGATGAAAAAAATAAAATTTCCAAAAATCTAGTTTTTAAAGCATGCATTTGGTTTGTCAGAATGTAAATTTTGTATTTCGGTTGGTTTCAGGTACTTTTAAATACAGTTTTTACATTTTTTTTATCAGAAAGTTAGACTAAAATTAGCTGAAAATGTCAAATGGTGTAACCATAAAATAACTGTAATTATTTCATATTTTAAACGCCTGTGGTGTATTCAAAGGCACTCATGTAAACAAGTAACTCATCCTCAAAAACAACAGGAAAATAGATTTTATCCAAGAACCTTAAATTCAAATTTAATGCATTTTTTCAATACTGAATTGGGGACATGTGCCTAAGAAATCTTCATTTTCTAAATAACTGGTGGCAAATTTTGCAAAAAAGGTTTAAAACCATTTGAACCCCTTCTAATAGCATAGGTCTTTCTATGCTATATTCATTTTTCTGTATATTTTAATATATTGATGAAAAACAGTGATTACACCAATTGACACAGAGCGGTTACACCACCTGACTGTGTTGTTCTTATATGGTTAAAGGCCATGTTTGTTTAAGAATTTGATACTGACATCACACAGGATATTCAAAAAGATCAGCTGAACTGATTTTATGTATTTTTTTATTCATTTACTTTATTATTGACAAACTTTTCTGACAACAAAACTCACATCTTTTGGTGTGATCAGTGAAAATCACATACAGAATTACTAACATAGGACAGTCCTGGCAGGGCCAACATGCATCAGGAACGTGTCTGACATTGTACCGAGGATGTAGACATGCTGTGTCTGAAACCACTCACTCATTCACTACTCCCTATCCACTCTATAGTGAGCAGCACAGAGTGGACTAGTGGACTGAACTACAAACCCAAAAATTATTTCGGATACTACTCCAGCCGCGGGCGATCACGTCATTGCCATCTCATAATCAAAACATTTAGTAACAACAGCTTGTAGATTTCCATGACGGCTGAGGATCTAAATTAAAGACAGAATTTCACTGAAAACTTATACAGAACGTATCATATTTTCACAAAAATATAAATGCTTATAGAAGAAAAGTTTTGTGACTTTAGTGGCCAAAAAGTAGATTTTTTGTGTGTATTATAACTTACTTCTTCATAAAGATGATGGTCTCATGTCTTACAATCCTCATAGGGGGAAAAGTTACTTCATTTCATATCCTTAACATTTTCTCACAGATTAAATGCTTTGGTTAAAACCAACAAACACAAAAGTATAAAAAAAGGTTTTTTTATGTGTTCCTGTGCTCCTCTCATTTGTCCATTATGTTTAAGAGCAGCAGCCATGATGCATGATGGTTAATATTTGCTGGGCTAGTGACCATCGGCTATTCCCTTATTTTTCACAATGCATTGTGGGACAGAATGAGTGTACTATGTAGTGAATAACAATATTCACTCAGAATCCAGACACTGACACAAAATGGTGTTTCTACTGTAAAGGTAGTGCACTCTATACAGTGAATGTGGAATGATTTCAGACACAGCCATAACTTTTACTATAAGAAACAGGATGGCTCACACAGCAACAGCCCCAGGGTTCATATTCCCAAGGTATTCCCCACATGATCCCTTGAGGGACATGATTGTAGGACTTCTCCAGGTAGATTAAGGAGTTCCTCAAAGTGATCTTTGGGTCAACAGTCAAGACCAGCGCTTCTCCACTCCTGCTGAGAACATGTTTATGTTGTATATGAACATGTTTCCAGAAAATCCTTGGAGAATCCTAAAAGTTCTCCCAATAAAATTAATCACATACCAGGCTTTCTGTTTCTACAACTGCCAATCCACGGCCCCCAAGCCATTACATCCTGTCTGCTGCTTTCAGACACCCCAGAGTAGGCCAAGCCAAGAAGGCCTCCTTCTTCAGCCTGATGACCTCCACCAGTAGGTTTTCAGGCTGCTATCATGACTGGCACCAATAGTCTTCTTGATGCAACCACTCCCAATATGAAAGCTTTAACTTTCACTTTGACTCCATGTCCCCAACCTCCCCCAGCTAGCACAAAACCTCTTATGGATGGGAGTTGAAAAATCTTCTAGGCAGGGACCTCCACCTGAAGTTCTCAGTGCATTACACAACCTGCTTAGGATTATCACGTCTGTCTGACAGCCTACTCCACCATCTGATCCAACTGGTAGCGATCAGCTAACAGCCCTTCTCCCTCCTTCACCCCAGTCTCCAAGACGTACAGGGGCAGATCTAATAAGACAACTACAAACTGTATCATCAGTCTCTGGACTAGTATGGTCAAACATAGCATTAGTATGGGCAGTGGACAGGTAGCAGAGAAGCCTAGTAACAGAACACCACTCAGATGCCCACATGAAGGTTAACACCCCTCAGTTGGACTGTCCGATCCAGAGGCTGGACTCTCTCCAGGACCCCACCCAGACTCTAAGAAGGTTGTGTACCCAAACTGCTGTTTGGTGTGTAAGGAAAACCAACAGTCAGGGCCTTACTCCCTGCTTCTTTCAGTCAGAGATACCCTCTCATTTCCTTCTGGGAAGGAAAGTTAATACTGAACATTTCCCAGACATAAAGGTTACTCAATAAAATCATTTTATCCTAGCCTAACAGAAATCACATATGAGCCCTCTATGAGCCCTGATCTAAATCCTATTGAACATCTGTGGAAGGAGCTGAAACATGCCATCTGGAGAAGGCACCCTTCAAACCTGAGACAACTGGAGCAGTTTGCTCATGAGGAGTGGGCCAAAATACCTGCTGAGAGGTGCAGAAGTCTCATTGAAAGTTACAGAAATCGTTTGATTGTAGTGATTGCCTCAAAAGGTTGTGCAACAAAATATTAAGTTAAGGGTACCATCATTTTTGTCCAGGCCTGTTTCATGAGTTTGTTTTTTAAAATAATTCTCTTGAACCACAATTAAAAAGCAATGTCTGATTTTCATTGGTTAATTTTCATTGAATTTTTATTTATTATGACTTTTGTCAGATTCAAGTTATTTCTGTGACCATTGTGGGTTTTTGTTTCATTAGCAGAGGGGTACCAACAATTTTGTCCGTGTGTGTAAAGATGTGAATAATCCTGTATTTAAAAAATATTCAGTGATTAACTCTTGAAAATAGTTCCAAACAGCAAGTTTCTTCTTACTATATCTTTAATCAGCATCACAAAGTTCTGATTATTGATAAAATATGAATTTTTTAACAGGTGTCAAATGGTGTAACCAGTTATACCATTTGACATTTCACTCTAAAATCAAATTTAACAGGCATTATCACAGACACCTATGGAAGCTTGTGGTCTTGGTATAAAGATGTCAAAGAGTTTTTTTTTTCTTTTTTTAAAGGTTTATTTTGGGGCATTTTGTGCCTCTATTTGACAGAGGAGAGGAAAGTGGATAGAGTTGGAAACAGGGAAGAGAGCAGGGAGAGACACGCGGCAAAGGGCCCCTGGCCGGATTCGAGCCCGGGCCGCCCGCGTACATGGGGCGTGCGCCCCAACCATTCTGCCACCTGCGCCCCGTCAAAGAGTACTTTTAATGTAAATAATGTTTTTTACAAAGATAGATGTTTTTCTTGGGTCATACCATTTGACATCTGATCATTGACATTACTGACCATGCCCTAGAAATGTATGATTATATCAGATTTTAATCAGAGATACCAACCTTGAGATGTACCAGTTATAATCATCGGATGTTTATCTCTGTGACATCTTTTCCTTTGAAAATGTCTTTCTGAAAAATCTTAGCAAAATGGCCCCTTGAATGGTAGTTACACCATGTTGACATTTTAGGAAGTCAACCGGACTCCAAAAATTCCCCAAACTATCAAAAATACACAAAACAATAATTGTTCGAGACATTCATCTAGTATTCAACAGTACTAGTGTAAAATTATGCCAGACTAGTTTATAGAGTGTTTAGTTTGGATTTTCACCTTTTTCAAAAATGTTGAATTTTTTTGTACCAACTTTTTCAGTTACACCACTTAGAAATTTTTGCCAAAATTTGCCTGATTATTCTCTCAGAGTTGGTTGAAACCTGAAAATTTAGACTAGGGCAGTAAAAGGAGCGTAAGTGAAAGGGATTAGTATGATTCTTAATAATATTCACTCCTTTTAGATACTATTAAAACTCTCAGCTACTTTAAAACATGCGTCACGTCATTGACCCATACACACTCCTGGTCAAAATTTTAAGACCAGTTGGATATTTGCAAGAATTTACATTTTGCACTGTTGGATCTTAAGAAGGTTCTAAGTAGAGCTTCAAAATGCAAAAAGAAGAAATGGGAGTGAGACAAAAAAATGGAAACAAGAATTAAACTGAAATAGGCTGTTCATCAGCAGATCAAAAGTTTAAGACCACGGCCTTTTAAAGCAAAAAGATCCACAAAAAATGGGGATTCACTGTCATTTTCTACCAGGTATTCACACTGTGATGACCTACTGATGGCAAAAGCGAAAAAGCTTTCTGTCTTTGAACGTGGTCGGCAGGCACATGCACACATCGACATCAAAAGGGGCTTGAGCGCCTGCCCTTGTTCTACCACGAGAGAAAATGCCCTTTTACTGGGGCATTTTTTTTCTTTAAATAAATTAATCTCTCTTTCTCTCTCTCTCTCCCACTCTCTCTGTCTTCCTACATATACTGTATAATCCTGTTTGTGGACAGCTTTCCTGGCAAAGAAACATAGATTTTGAAAAACTCTTAATAGCAGGACCCCTCCCTTCTCCTGCAACTGCTGTGAACACACAGACAGCAGCAGCAGACTCTAGGGCCCAATGCCCACACTCACACACTCATTGACTTAGAGGCGCGCTCCCGCCAAGTCTGTGAGGGCTTAGGGCTGTCCCACTGTAAAATTATAAAGTGCTTGAGGGATTTCTTGCTGACTTTTTGAGCCCTTATTGCATCCTTTCCATGAGTGGGCATATCTGCAGACTTAGCACGAGGAAATTATCCATAGTTCAATGCATTGTGACGTAAGACAGGGATTCCCGGGGGGATGCCCGCTAGCAAATAGAGGTAAAGTGAAAAGAGTGATATTGCAAACAAAAAACATGGAGGGTGCAAAAAGGGTGCAAAAAGGGGTGGATGTTGCAAAAGAAGTATTTTTCCTGTAAGTGTATTATATAAAACAGCCTTCATCCACTGAGAAAATAGGTCTATAAGTAAGGCATGCTTGTTTTTACCTTTGTTTTAAGCTCTGCAAGATACTGTCAACAAAAAAACAAAGGGTTGTCCCATTTCTGTGTCTACCACTTCAAGCCCTTGCAGCCTCGCGCACTCAGTCACTTTCCAGGTGCAGACAGTTTAAATAAGGGCTCAGGGTTTAGGGAGGTTTGAGTTTCAGCCTAGCTCTCCCATCACAGCCTGCTGCTGCTTTTGCTGTTTATGTTCTCGTGTAAAGTTGAGTGGTGAGGAACAGAGGACTCTATAGCCTATGGTTAACCTGTGTCTTGCTAATGTACACATATGAGCCACTAGCTGTTGTAATAAGTTTGCTTTAGCTAAGGGGCTTTATCATGGTCATACAGGCTAACATACTGTACTAAAGGGGAGAGACTACAGGTGAATACAGGTACGTGTATCTATAAAATGAAATAAAAATTGCCTTGCATTGATATGCAAATTATGCACTTTTTAATTTTAAAAAGCTCATTTGCATACATTTGCATTGCAGGTGGTTAGGATTAAAAAATGAACTAAAACACATCACCATCAAACTTCCCCAGTTAATTACAAGACAGTATTTTCCCCTGAAATGTTTACATATGAAAAGGAGCTTGTTTGAGGAATTCAGGGGAAATCTATAGATGCAGACAGAGGGCAGTAAAACAAACACCATCTAAATATGTATTTTTGGAATTTTATTTTTCATTTAGAGTGAAAGTAGACATAGATGCAAGATAAACTAAAATCCTTTACCTGTAGAGTCCTGTCTAAAAACAGCTCCTGCATCATTTTGACTGTAGGCTTCTCATCTAACAACTATTCATTCTACTAGATATTAAATACCTGACGGACAGACAGACCTCCTTCAAATATGAGAGATGCACTGAAACTAAGATCATGTCACCATCAGTTGGTATGTGCATAAGTGGAGAGGGAATAATAATTGTAATGATACAAATAATATGATGATAATAATAATAATAATAATAATAATAAAAATGATCATTAATATAAGGAAATTCTGTATTGTGTTGCTTGGCTATAGAAGCTTAAATCATTTACATTTTAATCATGCAGCACAATGCCATTTCCGTTTCTTCAATATTTTTCTTTCGCAATGATTTTCAGCATTTCTGCTGTTTTTTTCCAGTAAAATAAACAAAGTGAGCAGTAGAAGAGTGCAGATGCAATAAGCCTTATTGTTGCAACTAATCACTGGCGTAATTGTAGTTTGGAAGGTAGGTTGGTTAGCTTACTTATGTAGTGAACACACTTTTTCAGTTTAGTGTGAGGATTGTTTATTTTGAAGTACTTTTTGTTTCAATTACATTAAAAGAATTCATAGATTTTGTTGTATTGTGCAAAAACAACATATTACACATATTTTTTCTTTTCTTGAAAACTCCTACTTCACCATGTCCTTCTCCCTAGTTGCTTTAATTGTAAATATGAATTAGAGACTAGTAAAACATGCACAAGGTGTCATAGCTTATTTTGTCCCTGCTTACTCTCGTAAAAAAAACAGTGAATACCAAAGAAGACACCTATTTAAATGAGGGTTTTGCGTGTTCGATCCTACAGAATCAGAGTTGATGTGGATGAAGCCAACAAACACTTAAATGAGCTACAGCAAAGAAGGCCTGTTTGGTCTCATTCAAGGAGTCCTGAGTGCGTGGAAACCTAATTAACCTGGCCATCCAGCGCGAGTTTTGTCATTTCAGGGTGTAACACTTAACTTTTCTCACACACAAGGGGGGAATTTTAAGGAAAACAGAAAACCTTTTGAAGTAAAGAATATATCAAAATGCAATGAAAAACAATTCTGAACAACAATGAAGCACTCCATAGACCATAATAAAGTCAAAGCGTTTCATGTTTAATTACACCGCCACCAGAACAAATCCGCATGTCGCGCATAAAGTTAAATCAAAAGTAGGTCACAACAAAAATAATGATCAGTCTTTATAAATTCAAAATAAACTTAAAATCCCAATCTAACGAAAAAAGCAACCCTGTCTCTCTCTAAGCACTTTTAAGTGTCTTTTAAGTCTTTTAAAGTCAGTGATGCACGTAAACTCAATACAGTCTATAATCCACAAGGAAATGAAGGAAAAACACGATAAATCCACACAGCAAAAACCCCATAAAACAAAGATATGTGATCGATCGCTCATTACTGGTATACCAGGTTAAAGTAACAAAAAAGAGACGATCTCACCGAGGTCCACAGCATAATCCACCAGGGAAGTAATCCTTTTCCTGCTCCCTGACGCACGCTCCAGCCTCCGCGCAGAGAATACAACCGGTACACTATTTACTGTCTTCTGTTGTAACTGCCTCTTACTTTTACTTTTCAGTCTCATTTTCAACGTGTTCAGCTTGTTTCTTTTAATTTTATTTTATTTTCAGGCCCTAATTTTCTAGGTCCGCCTGCTCCTTCTCTCCTTCTCTGCCTCTTCCTCCACGACACATCCTCCTTATATTATGTGGTCTTATTTTAAACATTATTTTAACCACATATCAATACAAAAAAATGACATCTATATACCAGAATGACAGCGGGTACCCACATATCATACCATTAAATATACAGGGAATATTTTCTTTTTAGCTGTACAAAGAAAACCTGCCGTTTTCCATCATTTCATGCATTACCATAAGTTATAATTAAACTCATCTTGATTTACTTTTTGGAGACACTGTCACAAGGTATTGCGTGAGTCCTTCTCGTGGCTGGCTCCAAATCTGCTCTTAGTTCCTCATACAGCTCCAGAATGGCAAGGCTGGATATGCGATATGTTTTAATGACTGTTTCCTCATGCATTCCAAAAATGTTCACACAAGGGTGAAAAATGCATTCTCTGCGTCTTCTTTCATCGTTTCGATGTCTCCTTCTTGCCACAATAACCGCAGTCATGCGTGCGCAATTACGCATACTAACAGTTTGCCCCTCCCTTTGAGACGTGTTAAATATAGACGCATTTTCTATGAGTAAAATTTCTTTCAGGTTTGATAAATCGCTCTGCGTGCGCAAAAATAATATATTTACATTTTCTCCTCATACATGCACAATTGTGGGTTAACGCCCCATATTGCATATTCATTGCAGCAAACGTACTAACTGGATGCAGACACGCTATTTTGCACCTTTGACAGATGCAACCCTTAGCACGCCCTCTTAGTAAATCAGTTTGTACATTTTTTCCGTGTGCAATGAGTTTGCACACTTTTTTGTACACGCAAACCTTTAGTAGCTCTGGCCCCAAGTGTTTGGGAGGAGAACACGCTAAAATATCCAAAAAATATATATTTTTTGCTGAAAATAACAAACTGCTATCTGGATTTTTAATCTGTGAACTTGAATTAGAATGCAGTATAACCCCTCATTGTCTTTAAAAGATAAAACCTTAAAATAAATATAAAACTAGTCTCTTGATCCTAGATCTCCAGAGGTATCAAAATAGATTGAACTCTTGTACAAAGTTAACAGTTCTTGGGCAAAAAGATGCATGTATTAGATGTATTAGCAGTATGGTCTACTCTTAAGTAAAACTGTTAGACATGCCCCACTGGTTGTCATGGGATATAAGACAACGTGAGTTTAAAAACACATTAATTCTTCTTTCTGGGGGTAGATCAGTGATGACAAATTCTTATGTATATCCACAGGTGCTGCAGCAATGCCAGGCTCCATTATACCACTGAAGAATTTCAAAACGTTTAAACTCCTCTTTCCTCTGATGTGGAATGTAGATGAAGTTCATCTGTGATTGTTGGTTATTTTATGCACTTAAGTACTCGCTAACTTTTGATAAGATCATCGTAAAGTAAACACAGGACGGAGCTTGCCGTTGAAGCACAATGCAGACATAAATAACATTAAAGTCCAATCTTTACGTGTTTAAAAGCACACAGAACATTACTTCACATTCACAGATTCTATGATGATTGATTTGGTATTGATATGATTTGGATTTTTACTTCTCACCTTACCTCTGGGAAGTGGTGAGGGAGGAGAGAGGGAGGAAAGAGCACATGTCTGTGTCATTGATAGAGAAAATAGAGAAACTTCGTTTGATCCCCTGCCCTGATTTAACCTATTTTACATATGTATATAAATCACTCCTCGCACTCCTGTAAATATCTCCTTATAAACTTGTTTTATTTTAGACTTGAAGGGTTTTGACAAAGGATTAGAAGAAGCGCTGCAAAGGCATGTGCATCACTTGTGCTTATGAGTGCACGCTGACAAGTGCTTGTTTAATGTGTTTTTTTAAACACCTTGCAGCGATACTGTATATTGATACTGTATATAGCCTTGTAAATGTTTTTTTTCCTGAACCGCTCTGTTCATGTTTGTTGACTGCCTCATGTGAGGCCGTGTTTTTCATGGCACGCAGGGGGTAAGGCATCGATTAGGGAATCATTAAGATAAAATGTAAATTATGTCAATGGATTGAGCCCATTGGAACTGGTATCCCTACTTTGTGTGATACATTTATTTTGTAGAAATCTGAGCATTCATCAGCTAATTATGAGGGTATTAAAATAAATTGGTTATTAAGTCAGAGGTGGACTAATATGTTTCACCTTTTTTAGCATTTTTTATGAAAAGATCAACAGAAGTGCCCTTTCTCTCACTTGAACCCCTGCCCCCCAAAATATCTGTGCAAGTCCCTGGTGGTCAGATTGTTGAGCTGCATAAGCAAAGCCTCTTGCAACACGCCATCGCTGCTGAGGTTGGACGCAGTAAGACAGTCTTTATGAATTTCTCAAAAGATCCTGAGGTTTATGGAACAAAAAAGTCAAGTGGTAGACCCCAAAAAAATTCACCGGCACTGAGGATGCGATTGGCTGTCCATCAAGACATGGGACTATCCTCGACCCAAATGTCATGCCAACTGCAGCCCAACAACCATTAGATGGCATCTGCAAGGAAATGGCTTAAGAAACAAAAAACGTCTTCAAAGCACTCTTCTCCTTCAGCAGCATAAAATTGCCCATTTGGACTTTGCAAGGGAGCACGAAACATGGAACGTTGAAAGGTGGAAGCAAGTTTTATCCTCTGATGAGAAAAAAATTTAACCTTGAAATTTCCTCGCTCCTAAATATTCCAGTCAACTGTCAGTGGTATTATAACAAAGTGGAAGTGATTGGGAACGACAGCAACTCAGCCACGAAGTGGTAGGCCACGTAAAATGATGGAGCGGGGTCAGCGGATGCTGAGGCACATAGTGCACAGAGGTCGCCAACTTTCTGTAGAGTCAATCGCTACAGACCTCCAAACTTCATGTGGCCTTCAGATTAGCTCAAGAACAGTGTGTAGAGAGCTTCATGGAATGGGTTTCCATGGCCGAGCAGCTGCATCCAAGCCAGACATCACCAAGTGCAATGCAAAGCGTTGGATGCAGTGGTGTAAAGCACGCCGCCACTGAACTCTAGAGCAGTGAAGACGTGTTCTCTGGAGTGACAAATCACGCTTCTCCATCTGGCAATCTGATGGACGAGTCTGGGTTTTGCGGTTGCCAGGAGAATGGTACTTGTCTGACTGCATTGTGCCAAGTGTAAAGTTTGGTGGAGGGGAGGATTATGGTGTGGGTTTTTTTTTTTTCAGGAGCTGGGCTTGGCCCCTTAGTTTCAGAGAAAGGAACTCTGAACAAAGTGATTTTGGACAATTCCATGCTCCCAGTTCGGGGATGGCCCCTTCCTGTTCCAACATGACTGTGCACCAGTGAACAAAGCAAGGTCCATAAAGACATGGATGAGAGGGTTTGGTGTGGATGAACTTGACTGGCCTGCACAGAGTCCTGACCTCAACCTGATAGAACACCTTTGTGATGAATTAGAGCTGAGACTGAGAGCCAGGGCTTCTCGTCCAACATCAGTATGTGACCTTACAAATGCACTTCTTGAAGAATGGTTAAAAAAAATTCCCATAAACACACTCCTAAACCTTGTGGAAAGCTTTCCCAGAAGAGTTAAACCCATTATAGCTGCAAAGGGTGAACTGACCTAATATTAAACCTTATGGATTAAGAATAGGATGTCACTTAAGTTCATATGCAAGTCAAGGCGGAGGAGTAAATACTTCTGGCAATATAGTGTATGTGAAGACAATTTAAGAAATTTTGGAACTATGCCATCTAATCTAGGACCACTATTTTCTTTTAGGTTAATTATTGCTTTCGCACTTCCACAGGTGTAATAATTTAAAAGAAAAGCTGAGATTCACCGGTTCAAAAACTACCTGTTAATGAGCTGGGCTCAGTAGTAGAGCAAACTGAGGAGGACTGTTGATTAAAGGCCTGAGCAATTTGAGAGGGTCCTGAAGTATTGCATTGTTAACCTTTAGCTTATTGGGTGTTGTTTTGCTGGATACAATAGTAATATTTTTATTTTATTTTATTCCAGAATTGGGATTTTTAAAGGCCTGTGCAGTAGAGTTTTTATAGTAATTCAATTTAGCATTTCTCGTCATGGTTTTATTTGTGTTTCACAGTTCCCCTGATCTAAATCCAATTGAGAACATTTGGGAATGGATGGCAAGGGAAGATTACAAAAATGGACATCAGTTTCAGACAGTGGATGCCCTTTGTGAAGCCATCTTCACCACTTGGAGCAACATTTCCACTAGCCTCTTGGAAACACTCGCATCAAGCATGCCGAAACAAATTTTTGAAGTGATCAACAAGAACAGTGGAGCTACTCATCAGGGAGTCCTTTTTTGAGACTTTTATTTCAGTTTTGAGGGAGTTTTCAGGGGCTTTTGAGCTATGGTCTTAAACTTTTGACTTTCACTTCGCCAGTTTCGCTGGCGGAGGCTGGAAGAAACTTTAGACTATTGCGTGAGAAATCTGTAACTCACTGAAACCGACAGCAAGTCCAGGCATCAGCGCTTTTTATTCATCTGCCTCGGCCGACGAAGAGGCTAAAGAATGCTGCCAGATCTCCCCCCGTGTGTCGGCATCCACTGGCCACCCTGATACATACAGTGATGACACTTCAGAGACGGACTTTTCCGACCCTGACTCTGAGGAATGGCTGCCGAGTGAATGGAGCGGATCTTGTTCTCCGTCCAAGAGCGATAGAGATAAGTTAACAGTAGAAACCCACTGATTATTCAGCCAAATTTATCGAATAAAACCATAACTCATGCATTCACTCATGTGATTTCAGAAGCAGACCTGAGAGAAGAGCAAGCCCCATGCAGTTGTACAACACCGTCTGTTGGCAGAAAAAGGGGTAAGTACAAAAAAAATTCTAGATTATATATAATATATATATATAAATAACATATTATATATTATATTACTTCTATAATTTACAGGCAGTGCCGGGAGAGGACATGGGCATATAGGGGGTCCCGTGGTGGCCGTCCAGATGTATTGTGCTGTATTTTGAGTTTATTTATTTATTTATTTATTTTTACAATAAAATAACATTTGTAAGACAATTTTCAGATGTCTTTTATGTCATTGAAGGCAAAATTATAATAGTCAAATAATTGTTTTGCTGACAGACTCTCTTTCACAAAAATGCATTTTTTTCTCAGCTTTCTAGAAAACAAGTGGTCTTTTTGGTGAAACTAGCCTCTATTCAACTTAAGATAAATCAAGAACGGAACAAGGTGCAAACAAACTTTTTTTTTTCCATGATAAAATAGAGAGTTTCTTTTTTCATTTGAGTACAAAATATTCTGTGGGTCTTGAAAGATGACTCAAAATGGCCAGAAACGCTGGCACAAGCCACTTCCCATTTTATTAAAGGCCTGGCACTCAATGAGTTAAGATTCAACAGTTCAAAATATAAATTCTTGCAATTTTTCAACTGGTCTTAAAATTTTGATCAGGAGTATATTTTTTTATTTTTTCTGTCAGCTCGCTTCTTGATTGGCTTCATTCCGTTCCACGTCACAATTCACAAAGTCATGACTCGGGAGCAAGTGGCAACCTCCAGTCCTGAAAAATGAAGCCAATGCGGAAGTGCAAAAAATTGCTATACCGCGAGTGTCCACTTGAGGCTGGCTGCAAGAACACCGGAAGTCCCGTTTGGACACATGTTAAACAGCCGATTTTGACACTAGAAGTAAACTGGTTTACAGCCTGGTTCAAAACACCAAACGTGTCTCATTAGGTAGTGTCTTATTGTGCTCTCACTGTACGGGGGGTGAATTTTTTGTACCATGATCGTTTGGATTATATTTAGGATGAAAGCTGATTTGCATTTGATTGACAGATAGCTTGGCAGGCAGAGGCTCTGTTTCTGTCAACCAGAATGCTAGCTAGCAGGCTGACAGGAAGTCGTGCTTAGTGGGTGGGCCGTTAGGTTCATCCAAAGTAAGGTTGAGACCGCGATTTCAATATGGAAGCCTCCACAGATTGGCTTCAAGAGCCGTTTGAGTCCACCTATTGTAAGCAGACGACTGACATCACACAGGGTTTGTCCAATTCTTTCTACAGCCTATGCTTGTGAGTCGTCGGCTTTCCCCACACACGATTTTTGGTCGTAAATATTGACCAAGTTTAATATTTACGATTGTCCGCCCCAGCCCCCTGGAGCCGATTATCAGGACAAATTCACTCTTAACACACATCAGACCACAGGATAATCTTATAGGATAACCTTACAAGACACATTGGCTGTCCTTGGTCGGGAAGGGGGAAAATCAGGACAAAAACAGCCTGACTATTTTTATGTGTGTACCCCGCTTAATTTCACGGTGTCTGCAGGACTGTTTGTCATAGGGGATGCTTTTGGTCAACGATTCTTTCTGGTTTGGTGTTTTTTTTTTCTTTTCATCACGTTGTGGTTTTGGGGTAATGTTTGTGCTTTGTCGCATCTTCACGTTGTCTCTGAACTGTTCTTGATGTCGTGTCTTAAGGTGGTAGAAAAGATTAGATGTGTTTGAGTTGCGAGTAATAACTTGTTGGCGGCATGTTTTGCAAATTACCGTTGTCTGGTCGGTGTCTGACTTTTTAAATCCAAACCAAAGCCAAACAATGGAACTCCAGTTCCCTCTTTTTGGCACCAATTCTTCTTTGGGCTCTGTTTTCCTGTGTTCTCCGCCAAACTCTACGTCTCTGTCATGCTGTTGTTTACTTCCAAGCTCCCCTGTCAGTGCCGTCAATGAGTCTTTGTGGGCGACATAAAAATGCTTCCCCAAAGTAATAGCGTTGCTGCAGCTACATTAGCTTTCATCTATTGTTCTTACGTGTAAAAATGTAAAATTTTAACGTATTACACTGTAACGTATAACATGTTTAAATTACGATATCAACAATAGAGGGTTTTATTGTACGGTAGACATTTTTATATCACACTACATATATATCATAATATCGCACAGCACTACCAGCAAGAATGCAAGCTGTTATCATAAAAAAAGTATAAAAAGTATTTTCCCTCTTTCTGATCCCTGGTGTTTTTGCATATTTATCACCCTTAAATGTTTTGGATCATCAAACCAATGTTTATCTTTCACAAAGACAACCAAAGTAAATAAAAAAATGCAGTGTCTGGATGATTATGTCATTTTTTAAGGGTGGGCAGGGGGGAACCAATCTGACCCTATGTGAAAAAGTAATTCCCCCCCCCCCCGAAATCGTGACTTAACTGTGATTATCCACAGTTCTTGGAAAGCTGAGTTCAATTTTACTGGCCACACCCAGGCCTGATCACCACCAGATTTGTTGAATCAAGAAATCACTTAAATAGAAACTGTCAGACAAAATGAAGTAGGCTACAAGATCTCAAAAAGAAACCCATCATGCCATAATCCAAAGACATTCAAGAACAAATGAGAGACAAAGTGATTAGAATCTATCAGTCTGTAAAAGGTTACAAAGCCATTTCCAAGGTTTTGGGACTCCAGCAAACCACAGTCAGAGCCATTATCCACAAATGGAGAAAAATACGAACAGTGGTGAACCTTCCCAGGAGTGGTCAGCCAACCAAAATGACTCCAAGACTGCAAACAACTCATCCAGGAGGTCACAAGAGAACCCAAATAACTGCAGGCCTCACTGGCCTCAGTTAAGGTCAGCGATCATGACTAAACCAAAAGAAAGACACTGGGCAAAAAATGGCACCCATGGGAAAGTTCCAAGGCCAAAACCACTGCTGACAAAAAATAACACAAAGGCTCGTCTCACATTTGCCAAGAAACATCTTGATGATCCCCAAGACTTTTGGAGAAATATTCTGTGGACTGACAAGACAAAAGTTGGGCTTTTCGGGAATTGTACGGCCTGTTACATCTGGTGTAAAAATAACACAGCATTTGATAAAAAGAACATCACACCAGCAGTCAAACATAGTGGTGGTAGTGTGATGGTCTGGGGCTACTTTGCTGCTTCACAATCTGGACCACTTGCTGTGGTTGATGGAACAATGAATTCGGCTGTTTACCAGAAAATCCTGAAGGCGAACATTCGGCCATCAGTATGTGCCCTCAAGCGCTCTCGGGTTATGCAGCAGGAAATGACCCGAGATACACCTGCAAGTCCATCACTCAATGACTCAAGAAAAATTAAATTAAGGTCTCGCAGGGGCCCAGTCAGGGTCCAGACTTAAATCCAACTGAGATGCTGTGGTGTGACCTTAAACAGGCAGTTCATGCTGGAAAACCCTCCAGTATGGCTGAGTTAAAGCAATTCTGAGAAGAAGAGTGGGACAAAATTCCTCCACAGCGATGTGAAAGACTCATCACCTGTTATCGCAAACACTTGATTTCAGTTATTGCTGCCAAGGGTGGCACAACCAGTTATTAGGTTCAGGGGGCAATTACTTTTTCACACAGGGCCAGATAGGTTTGGACCCCCCCCCCCCCCCTTAAAAAATGAAATAATAATTCAGACACTGCATTTTCTATTTACTTGGGTTGTCTTTGTGAAAAATAAAAATTGGTTTGATGAGCCGAAACTTTTAAGTGTGATAAATATGCAAAAACATCAGGAATCAGAAAGGGGGCATATATATTTTTTAGGTCATTGTTTATACATACTCTGCAGGAGTGTCAGGTCCAGGACAGCAGTAACAGCAACAATATTAGGAATTTATGATTAGTGTTACTGTCTTTTATGTTAGTTGCTGGATGGGATATGAGGGTTATAACAGAAGAGGATATTGAGAATAAAACCTGGTTTTTACTGTATTGCAGAAATGAATTGTTAAAAAGTTATGGGACAAATGAAAAATTAACCAGAAATCAAAAAAAGATTTTCATGTATCAAACACAGTAAGTATTAATGACTAAGGGGTTTTTTTTGGCACAAACTTGTTCTGCCATCTCTTAGAGACAAAAAAAAGGGAAAAAAAAGAATCATACTGTGACAAAAAATCTTCAAAATACTCACATATTTACAAAAAAAAACAGTCCTTGAGCTTTTGGGGATTTGAGTCATTATTTAAAGCTGTTCCTGTCTGCAGAGACAAAGAGAGACAAATCAGAGCCTCCCTGTTAATTTCTCTCTATTATGAGTCATTCAAGCCCTCCTCTCTAGTTTTTAAGTCAGTGCACATGCGCCGTGAAGCAAAGTATGATGTGACGACAGACCAGCCAGCCATTGGTTGTCACATTCAATACATTGACAATGCATTCTGGGATATAAACAGACAATATAGGGTGCTTCTCGTTACAAAGTTTTGTCCATCCTTGCCTCCTCTCTCCTCGACTGACCCAGAAATCATTCTCCCTCCGCTATGATGAAGGCTCTTCCAATTCCTTAAATGCACCTGGATGAGGCGTGGATTGAGGAAGGAAGCAGCTCCGGGAGGAGCGTTGAGCAAGGAAGCACTGGTGTATCCTCTGCAGAAGTCTTTTTACCAAAGGTGCAACGTGATTGGTTTGGAGGTGCGGCATCTGCCAGAAAAAACGCACCTCTGCACGGTTCATGACTGTTTATATTTTTTACAGCACTTATTTTCTTGCAATAAAACCCTTAAACAAAGATAGATTGAATAATAAATATTTTTATGTTGTAACTTTATACAGGATGATATAAACTTACAGAATTACGGCTTCACTAAGGCAGGTGTGTTTATTGTTCCTATTTAACTGAAAATATTCGCAAACTCACAGAGCTCTGTGGTGGATTATTGATCAGATTACAGATTATGTGAAAGAGAGCCTCAGTTATCAGCGAACAAAAATGGATAGTCAGATATGTAATATAAAAAATACTTTTCTTAATACATTTTATTGCTTTTTTTTTATACATTTTTATGGTGATTCATCACAAAGGTTTTTGAAATTATCTTAAATACAGGCCTGCTAATTTTTGGGCTATTAGGGTGAATCAGCTAATCACCCCATCATCAGTAGCTTACATTGCTCAGACTGACGCTGTGATTTCTCATTCACTAAGTTGTGCCTCCTCTCTCCTCCTGTCTCTTCCTTGCATCTCTGTTTCAATTCCTCGCTGGGTGGAGCTAAGAAACGAGGAGACGATGCAAACAGAGAAAGGAAGGATACCAAAATGTGAAATGAGAAAGACCTATAGCAACAGGCAAACCTCGCTAGCTGCCGGAATGAAAGAAAAATGGATTATAAATGGATAAAAAGACGTTCAATGTCAGTGTTACTGGTGTGGATTGAATCTTTAAAGACCACTGACAGTCAGCCAAGTTCCAGGCTTGCTGAAAAACATTCTGTAAAAGCTACAAAGGCATGAAAGCTTTCTGAGGAAAACAAACAAGTGGCTGTGGCTCAAGGTTCAAAGGTTAATTAACTATGTATAGTGCTTGCTTGTGTGTTTAATTTTATTCTATTTTGTAAAAATATATATATATATATATATGAATGAAAACGTTCTGCCAAACCTAATTTTTGCATTTGTTTATGTATTTCAAGTGTCTTTTTCTTTTGGTTTGTCATGTTATTAAATAGCTAAGTTTGTCAGTTCTTCTTAACAAAGTTCTTCCTGAAAACTGTTACTGTTGTTATTGTTAATGTGTGTTTGCATTTTATTTCCATGTTCAGCTCCCATGAACTTACATCTTATTTCCGTCCGTCTGTCAACACATTCATCTGGCAACTTCTCAGCAGCTGGTGGTCGAGAGGTGATCCAGAGCCGGGCAGAAGGAAGCAGAGTTCCTCTGATGAGGTTTGTCAGTAGCACATCTATTGAGGCTGACTGCTGGACATCAGTCAAGGTGTCGTCGTTGTCAAACTCAAAAGGAGGCTGAAGAGCATCCAATCCATCCAGGACAAATACAACTTTGAGCTGATCAAAGTTAGAGATGACTGTTTCTTTGGTTTCCTCAAAGAAATGATTGAGTAGTTCCAACAAGCTGACTTTTTTATCTCTGATAGAGTTGAGCCGTGAGAGGTTAAGAGGAAATATTACTTCATCTTCTTTGGCTCTGCCCATCATTGGATCTGTAGGCCATGTTAAAACTGACCTGTTGGCATTTTCAGTCCATTGTTTAATTAGTCTCTCCACATGGAAAGATTTCCCAATGTTCTTCACACCAACAGTCAGAACAGTCTTTGTTGTTTTTCCCCTGGAATCTTTGAAGATATCGGCTACTGCATTTACCTGAGTCTTATCTTTTGTCTCTTCATTAGTGGTTTCATTTCTCTTCACTTCTCTTGTGATGTGTTCTGTGTTTTTCACATTGAAATGATTTAAGTCTTCCTCTTGGATGGTTTGTCCAAAACTCTCTCGCAGGGCTGATATCAGCTTCCTCCGTCTCTCCAAGGTCTCTGAAATAAACACATCAAATTCATATTGGTGAGGAGGGACAAAGTCAAGTTCAGGGTCGGGTCAACTTCATTTGGTCATTCTGAAATGGGGTTGAATAAGGTACTTGATTTATGAATTATGCTAGCCACAGTAGGTATACCTTAGCCTGTGCCCCGTCTTTTTCAGAGGGCTGTCACATATGCTGCACAAATGGATGCCATGAGGCAAGTGTGCCGTGGGAATTTGGACAACTCTAAGATTTTACTACGACTATGCAAAAACTAAACATAACATAACTTGTCAAAGAGGCTATTTTAAATTGATATGAATATGGTGTGATTAAAGATTGTGGCTTGATCTTAGGTGTGCCTTGGGTAAAAAAAAAAAAAAAAACGTTAAAACCACTGAAATGGACTGTACATCCCTGCTGAAGGGAACATTCTTACTCTACTGTTAGTAAGCCATTTTCTTTTAGCACTACATGTTCCTCTGTCAGTATTGTTCTGATCAGTTGTTTTGGTATTTTTGAAAGAGACCTCAAATACAACCACACAAAACTAAGGGATTTTAACAAGGACCTGTTTACTGTAGATACATACAAGATCTTTTTAATGGCGAGGACTACACAGAGGAAAAACCTCTCAACAGGTCTGAAAGAGGTGGGAGACCTCTTGGAAAAAAGCTATAAGTGGAGCTTAGTAAAAACAGTGCTTAGAGATTTTTCTGAATCACAGGATACCAGAGGGTCATATATGCTTGCAGTCTGCAGACCTCACGTTTAAAACTAAGCTTTATTTTTCATTTTTTCTGTATAATTTGACAAATATAATTGAACAAAGCACAAAACTGCTAACACACAGAGGCTGCTGACATACCTTGACATTCTGTCACTTTCTGGATATATTCAGGAGGAATCTTGTCAACTCCTGAAGGTTGAGAGATGATCCAGATATGAGCAGAGGGAAACAAATTCCCCTTGATGAGGTTTGTCAGCAGCTCATCCATCGAGGCTGGTTCTTCCATGTCAGTCAGGTCTTTGTTGTGGGCAAAATCCAGAGGAAGTTCACATCTTTCCAAACCGTCAAGGATGAAAAGAACTTTGACCTCATCATAATAGAGAACTCCTGGTTTGGCACTGGAGCTGAGGGAATGATGAAGCAGATCTTTCATGTTTTGAACCTGTGGTTTTCTTGAATTCAGCTCACTGAGATCAAGTGGTACTACAAAGTCAATGTTTTGGTTGGCTTTTTTGTTTGCCCAGTCCACCATGAACCTCAGTGTTTGGTATGTTTTACCAACACCAGGGACTCCTTTTGTCAGCACTCTTTGCCCGCCTGTTTTCTCCAAATCAGGAAACAGTGCACTCCAAGAATCTATTTTTCCTCCTTTGACCTTATGCTCATGAATCTCAAAGAGATTTGTGTCAGTTTCAAGTCCTCTCACTTTGCTTTCATGCTCACTAAGGATTCTCTTCTTCAGCTCTGTGGTGAGTTTCTGTTTGCTGCCTTTGTCTACAGGAAAAAAAATGAAACAAAGAAATCATAAAGTGGACTCACATGATAAAAATGTCAGTTTAATTTATTAACACATCTTTTTTGTTGTTTGATTACCCATAGTTGCTAGCTCTAGAGGAAAAAGCACAAATATGCAATAATATCTCAGATCAGTTTGCATTTTATTTAGTTGATATTTCCATGCCATCCTAAATGCAGGATGGTACATTAAGGACTGACAACAAACTTGCCTGTCAAGTTACCCCATATATTAACCTTTCTATGATATCAGCAATGCCATCAATATTTCTGTGGAGCATGTTGTGAAGATTTCCAGTATCACAGGAATTAAAATGATGTGCTAATTAATCCTGTTTATTTTTCTTTTGACAATAATTTGAGTTTCCCACCCTGTTGGGAGGCTGGTAAGGGACAGAGGTTGCTAAATGCTGAGTCATGCCTCCATAAATTCAATTCTTTATTAGCTGCCAAAAGGTCAAGAACAAAAACCAGGATTTTTGCTGTAATGAAGTAATTTAGCCTCATTTTTTAATTTTGATATTCTTTTTCTACCTTTTTGTGATTTGTTTTTCATGAGTCTGCTCTTCAACACAGACTCATAAGTTTTTGTCCAATTTCCCCATAGACTCTCTGGCTAACCTGTCATGCCAACAGATATTGACTATTTCTACACTTTAAACAATAAGAATGAAATTTTTTTTTTTTTTAAGTTTCAGCTGTTGTTTGTGATTCCTGCATTCAGACAGGATATGAAAAAGCAAGAGTTTTACATTGGTATGTAAATTGCAAAATAACATGTTACTGGATTGTTGAGTGATCTTTGATAAAAATAATAAAATCTCTGCATTTTTCTTGGAAAAAATCAGGAATAACAGAAACAGCTACTTCTGTTGTTACTGTCACTCTTTGGTGTTTCCTTCTTTTCATGTTCTTGAGTTTTAATGGCAAAAATAAACACCATGGTCCATGTTTAATTCTATTCTGGTTTATCTGTGCCCAGGCTTACATTCATACAGCTTTTTTGATGGCTGTTAATTGCATTCACAAACTCACCTCTAATTTCTGTTTGTCTGTTCACACATTCATCAGGCAGCTGATTGGCAGCTGATGGTTGGGAGGTGATCCAGAGTCGTGCAGAAGGAAGCAGAGTTCCTCTGATGAGGTTTGTCAGTAACACATCTACTGGGGCTGACTGCTGGACATCCTCCACTGGCTGATTGATGTTGTCAAAGTCAAGAGGAGGTTTAAGAGCGTCCAATCCATCCAGGACAAATACAACTTTGAGCTGATCAAAGTTAGAGATGACTGTTTCTTTGGTTTCCATGAAGAAATGGTTGAGTAGTTCTAACAAACTGATTTCTTTCTCTCTGATCAAGTTTAGATTTTTGAGGTTAAGGGGAAATATGATTTTATCATCTTTGCCTGAGCCCCAAAGAGACTTTGCTATCCGAGTATAAAGTGACTTGTGGTCAGCCCACTCTTTCAACAGTCTCTCCACATGGAATGTTTTTCCAATCCCAGTCTCTCCAACAGTCAGCACAGTTCTGATTGTTTGTCCTTCTGTTTCTTTGAAGATGTCAGATACTGTAGTTATCTGAGTCACTGAGGTTGCCACAGCACGTTGGTTTTTCTTTTTATCACTGATCTTGTCACTTTTCTCCTCTCTCATAATGTGTTCTGTGTTTTTCTGGTTATTTTTGTCTCCATTTCCAATCTTTTCTCTGAATCTTTTGCGGAGGGTTGATATCAGCTGCTTCCGTCTCTCCAAGGTCTCTGAATAAGCAAAATAAAATTCATTACTGATGCATAAGGATGGACAGAAGCAATATAAAACCAACTTCCTTTATCATAGTGTTCTCAAAATATATGCTTACAAAATTTGAAGTAAACTAAAGACACTTGTGCCCTTCAGAAAAGATAAGCAATCAATGAAGAAGTCCTTAAACCCAGTTTAATTCTGCCTAGGGTTATACACCTCTCCCTTCTTCTCCAAACATCAGCAACGTCTCTGTGGCTTAAGAGCTCTAGTTTGGTCTCGTCTGACCAAACTAGAGCTTCAAGCATGCAAAATCTTTCTCCAGGTTGTCCTTAGCATACTTCAGTCTGGTTGGAAGGTGTTTCTTCTAAGGAAGTGGATTTTTTCTTGGTTTGCAACCTCTCAGTCTGTTCCTGTGCAGGGCTCTAGTGATGGTCTTCTTTGAGACTACAACTAATGACTTGGCTAAGTCACTGGTGTCTTGACAGTTTTTCTGGGGTCTTAAGACACATCTGAATTTCAAATCTCTTGGAAATGCTGTGATAACTTTGTATAGCCTTCTCCTGCTGTGTGAGCATCAACAATCCTTTTTCTAAAGTCCGAAGTGATTTCTTTTGTCTCTGCTGTGATGCCTATGACAGTGAGCTCAAATTCTTACTAAAGGTTTTATACTGTGTGTAAGCACAATGATAACCCTCAGTTTTCACTTGATTTTAAAAGCTTTGAGTATTATAACGTTAAAGCACTTCATTGTACAGCAGTGGTTTGTGCTGTGGCCCAACATCTATTTTGACCTGGAGGGTGTGTGCACTATGCAGCAAGAAACTTGACAGAGGGCTTTTCCCTCTTTATTTAAGTCATATTTCAACTGTGTCTCTCACAAAAGCATGCACTTCAGATTTGTCTGTTTTCCATATTGGCCCAAGTTTTTGGCCAATGCAGCGAAGAAAAGTAGAAGAGACAATGAAGAAGCAGCAAGAAATATCAACAGACTTGGGACAACTTCAAGATCACTCGACAGTGAAAGTTTGATGAAGGTGGATTTCCTATGGGAATATTTTGATGAGCGTCAGAAGCTTGGTTTGGGCATGCAGCATTATCACCAAAGTGGTTTGGGTGCACTTTATGTAAATGTGGCTCTATTGCTCACGCCCATTACCTGGCCTGCCTGAAGGTAGGAAAAGTCCTGAAACTTTGAACCTGGTTTTCTCAGAGCAAATAGGAACTAGAAGTTAACATTCAAATGAGCATATCTTTGTAAAATATGCTCAGATTAAGGTGTATGATACATCATTTGAAAGCTTGGAATCTACGCTTTCATAATGTGTAAAAAAATCAAAAATGACCTCGGACGACTTGCAAGAGTTTTTACCAGCTTTGGTCACAAATCACAAATCAAATCAATTCAGTCTGACCTAAAAAAAGTTATTACCATAACTTCATACCTCGACATTCTGTCACTTTCTGGATATATTCCGAGGGAATCTTGGCAACTCCTGAAGGCTGAGAGATGATCCAGATATGAGCAGAGGGAAGCAAATTCCCCTTGATGAGGTTTGTCAGCAGCACATCCATCGAGGCTCGCTCCTCCATGTCAGTCAGGTCTTTGTTCTGGGCAAAATCAAGAGGAAGTTCACATTTTTCCAAACCATCGAGGACAACAAGTAATTGACACTTATCATAGTAGCAAGATCCTCGTTTATTTTGAGGGTTGAGGAAATGATGAAGCAGATCTTTCATTTTGAGCATTTCGGTTCCTTTTGAATTCAGCTCACTGAGGTCGACAGATACGATGAAGTCAATGTTCCTGTTGGTGTTTCCTCTTGCCCAGTCCACCATGTGCCTCCATGTTTGGTATGTTTTACCAACACCAGGAACTCCTTTCATCAGCACTCTTTGGGACCTTTTTTTCTTTGTATCAGGAAATAATGCTTCCAGAGACATTATTTTTTTTCCTTTGTCTTTAGCTTCTTGAATCTCAAAGAGTTCTGTGTCAATTTTTAGTTCTTGCAGTTTGTTTTCATGCTGAAGGATTTTCAGCTTCAGGTCGTTGCTGAGTGTCTGTTGGATTACTTTGCCTGAAGAAAGGATAAAAACAGTAAATCAGTAGATTAACAGTAAATTAAAGGAAAAAAAACAAACATTAAATGTATCCCTGCTTTAAGACATAAAGACGGAATTAAAGAAAAAATACAGTGCCGCATGTAGTTTTTAAATCTTCGGAACAAAATAAGAAAAATTAAAAAGCATTAAACATTTGTTTTCAGTTATCTAGTACTTTGATTAGTTCTTAAGTATGGCTGTGTAGCTGCTTTACAGACAATTTGACTCTTTTTTTGTATCCCCTTATCAAATTTTAGATCAAAGCTGAAATAAAAATATGACACATAGATCTGTCCTCCAATCATATTGATTCTTATTTTCTATTTAAGATATTTAGTCATAAAGTCTAGAGATCTATCTTTAAATGTAGGTTTGCTCCTTCTCCTGACAACTCGTTTGTGCTCAGGACTTTCAACCAGTCAAGAACTTGATTTGTCAAAGCTATTCAGTGTGCAGATATGGAGAGGATAAGTAGCATACAAGACAAATTTAAAAAACATAAAAACTAGTGCTGTCAAACGATTACAGTTTTAAATCAGATTAATCATAGGGTTGCTGTGGATTAATTTCGATTACTCATGATTAAATATCATTCATTTTTAATCTATATTGATCGCATTTCATTTTGCATAAGCAAACAGACTCAAGAAAGAAGGGAATATGTATTCCAGGGCTATTCAGTTACAAATTCAACTAGGCCAAATTTTTAAATCAAGAAATGTAGCCAGACCAGACATGTTTGGCACCCAGTAAGCAGCTGGTACTGTCAAATTTCGAAACAATACAGATCAATTTGATGAAAAATATTCACTTTTATTCATAGTCTCTCTTTTAAATTTGCCGTTCTGTGAGGGAAGTTTGCCGCAAGCTTGGCGATGCATTAACCAAAGTGCTAGCAGAATCCCAGACAAATGTATGCTTCTCGTTAATGTGAAAGTGCTTCAGTGAAAAGAAAACTCCTTCCTGCAGAATGTACATAATACTTTATGTCAATCAACTGTTCTGTCTAGTTTTTTTTGTACTGAAATTTCCCATCGACAGGGCCAATGTACTGTTTAGCATCTTCCGTATCGACTTGGTTTGTCACTAGTTTGATCAACAGCCCATTGGTGCATGCGTGGCGGCATGCTCGATAGTAGCCCTATTTGGTCAAACTGCCTGAAACACATTGCCAGAGACATTTCAGGGATTTTGAGTCATTCTGTGCTGTAGATTGGTTAACTGCATTAAATTTTTAATCAGATTAATCATGATGATGGATTAATCCACATAAACGTGTTCATTTTTGACAGCTCATAAAAACAAAGACCACTGGAAACAATTAAAAGAGCTGTCTAACAAGAAAGACCACTCACCGGACATTTTTTTAATCTGAAACCATTTATAAACGTGGGAGACCATAGACTTAAGGAAAATTTTGGATAATTTTTCATCTTATACTCCTCTGAGCACACACAGAAGACACCTTAACCAGACTGTGCACTCAAACGAATTGCGATAAATTTACGAGGAAATTTCAATGGTAAGATCCCATTTTGTTTAAATACAGGAAAACCCTGTATAATAATGGTTTATAACATTATTTTACTGTATCACTGCTTCAAGGAAAGAAAACAGAAGGTGAGAGCACATGCTCGGAAGGAGAGTGAAGTTGGAAATCACATTGTTATCCAGCTCCATCCTAACAATAAACAGGTGAATGCCTTACTGCTTTGCTAGTTAGAATAGGCAAAAACCATCACTTACTAAGTTTAAGGTCATTTGTAAGATAATCATTAGCTAGAGTTTGACATGACACACAAACACTGCAGGGACACAGAGTGAGTAAATTCTTTGCCTGCTAACATTAGCTTGATCTTAACAGTTGCTGAAAATTGAATTCAGATAATTCATTTAATGTACTATTACCTCTGCTAAGGAGGTTATGTTATCGGCAGGGTTAGTTTGTTAATTTGTTAGAAACATAACTCAAAAAGTTATGGACGGATTTTGATGAAATTTTCAGGAAATGTCTGAAATGGCATAAGGAAAAAACTGATTAGATTTTGGGATTGATCCGGATCACCATCTGGATCCAGGAATTTTTTACAGGATTCTGTACTATTGGGATATAGGGCTAATGGCGGAGGTCTGCGCTGTTACCACTTCACACCAGGAGATGGCGGACATGAGTAACTTCGATCCCAGCCGACTTTTGGGTGTGTTTCTATTCAAAGTTTTGGACTTTATAGAGTTTGAAAGATGCACACCCGGTCGAGGAGACGAGTCGGAGCGTAACAGAGAGAAAGACAGCGAATTGTAGCGAGAACACTGACAATGCTGGGAGGAATAGAAGAATATTCACCCTCTGCCATGACTTCCAGTCGTCTGGTAAGACCATGGGTGACTGTCAGTGCATCTGTTGGTACCGGCAAGCAATGCTTCTGCTATGACAGTCCACCCTTAATGAAGCCAGTACTTTGCCTCACCATAATTCTACCCCACCGGGGAGGGAGTAATTGATGAATGCTGTGGTGGGGGGCACATGGGGACAGATCCAGGAATTTTTGGAAGGATTTTTCTCTGTAGCAGGATGAAATTCTGGCTGAAATTAAGACACAGTTGTGTTTATGCTTGTGAGTGGTGAAAGTATGTATGATCCGACTGATGGTGCTACCCCATCTGCCCACTCTCATTGGTTGTTGTGGGTACTCCGTCAGAGGCACTACAACATAGAATTGTAAATACCAAACATGTTTGATATTTACGATCCTGGGTCTGGGAGGCTACGACATGATTTTGAGCAGTAAAATAATCATGTTGACACCACACAAAAGGATTATTCAGACAAATTATTACTATTGCCTTCACTCAGGATATGCCCCAACCATCATCAGGGAAGGTAAATCTTGCCTCAAAGTGGGCTGATAATCCTGTAGTGTGTGGCCAGCCTTAGCCATGTTGTACACCCTCTTGCACATTTCCTGAAGAGGTTATCGATTCACACTGATTATTTTACTGCAGACTTTTACCACCGATAGAACATTTTTGCTTTTAATGTTGGGGGATTCAAACAACAGAAAAATAACAGAATGATAAAAAAATTTTAACAGGATCCTGTCAGCCTGGAATTTAGCAAGCTTTCTGAGACAGAAGAGGTGCTGCTGGCTTTCCCATTCACTGCATCGGTGCTTTGCTCAAAAGTCAGTTTCTTACCATTTATACCTAAGTAATCATAGGCCTCCACCATTTCAATGTTCTGTCCATTGATTACAGTGTTGGCAGGAGGAGGAGGGAAATTTCGGTAAACATTCTCAGAAATATTTCTTATTTTAATTAAGAGGAACCCTACATGATAAGACAGTTCATCTTAATTGATAGATATTTGTATCTCATATTTATATTGAACAATAAAAAATAGATACTGTATCTTAGGTCCACTCATGTATGCTTTTTCCCAGCCACATAGGTAAACTAACATAGAAAGTATGCTGCCTGGATACTATTAACAGTGTTATACAGCAGTGGTTCCCAAAGTGGGGGTTGGGACCTCCTGGGGGGGGGGGGTCGTGGGCACTGAGTGGGGGTTGCAAGATGTCTTCCAACAAACAAAGAGTATTGTTAAATTGTTTTAACTTGTGTATTTTGCAACTTTCTGTGGAAATACTGTATATGAATAAAATTGGTTAAATTAAAAATAAAAACATGGTCCTTTGTTGAGAGATTTAAGCTGAAATCGAAGCAATGTTTAAGAAGTCCTGCAAAGGATGATTCTTGAATGTTCAAGGGTGAGTTCAACTATGCCACAACCAATCTTTGGATCAGCAGAGGCCCCCAGTCTTTCTCGCTGTTACTTTGGGAGTCGTGGCCTGAAAAGTTTGGGAACCCCTGTTATAAAGCCCGGTTATCCCTAATAGTTTTATTATATTCAAAATACAAATGGTACGGTAACCATTGTCAATGTTATCATTAATGCTGGTATCTGTCATTTCTTTTTAGGCCCCAGTGTACTTATCTGAGTACAGTCCAATTCATCAAAAATAAGTAAGTTTTTAATTTTTATTTTTATTCATTAAAACCATTAGTGATTTCACATGGACTTACCCTCAGAGAATTGAGATGCCACTAAGGGCACCACCAAACACAAAGGAGTAAAATACTACGTGAATATCAGTCTTGGGTTAATTTTTAATGCAGACCTTGATATTCTGTGATAATTTTCCTGGAAGGAAGCTTCCTTGTACAATTTTTATCTGAAATGCTCTGATAATCTCTTTTATATTGAAGCAACAGGCTTTTTAAGTAAAAAATCTTATCTTATTCTATACCAGCGGTATAGAAAATGGATGGACAAATCTTGGTATGGAATTGAATCAGGCAACTGGTGATACCCACCCTAATGACAAGGACACAGATCAAACAGGTCTGACCTAAAAACATGCACCATCATGGTTCCTGAACATACCTCTGCATTCTGTCACTTTCTGGATATATTCAGAGGGAATCTTTTCAACTCCTGAAGGCTGAGAGATGATCCAGATATGAGCAGAGGGAAGCAAATTCCCCTTGATGAGGTTTGTCAGCAGCTCATCCATCGAGGCTCGCTCCTCAGTGTCCGTCAGCTCCTTGATTTGGGCAAAATCCAAAGCAAGTTTCCATTTTTCCAAACCATCAAGGACAAAAAGTAATCTGCACTGATCGTAGTGGCAAGTTCCTCGTTTAATTTGAGGACTGAGGAAGCGATGAAGCAGATCTTTCATGTTGTGAATTTCGGATGCTTTTGAATTCAGCTCACTGAGATCAAGTGGTACCACAAAGTCAATGTTTTGGTTGACTCTTCTGTTTGCCCAGTCCACCATGTACCACCATGTTTGGTATGTTTTACCAACACCAGGGACTCCTTTTGTGAGCACTTTTCGTGTCTTTTTTCCTTTTGAATCTTGGAACAGTTCATCCCAAGAATGTTTTTTGTCTTTAGCTCCGTGGATCTCAAAGAGTTCTGTGTCAATTTCAAGTCCCTGCAGTTTGTTTTCATACTGACTGAGGATTTCTTTCTTGAACTGTTGGATGACTTTCTCTTTGATGACTTTGGCAAAAGATAAGGAAAAAACAAAACACAGAAATGAAATTACACTGAATAAAGATATTTTAAACTATCAAATGGAAATTAGAAAAACATTGCATGTAGTTTGAGATTCCTATCTAAAGGCACTTAATTATCATGCGAAAAACATTTCCTTCCAGTTTTATTGAGACTTGTCAAGGTTATAAGTTTGTTATATCTGCTTGTTTTAAAAAAAAATTAGCATTGTTGTATTTTGTCATAAAAAGTTAAAATGAAAGCTAAAACAAAAATATGAAAGGACAAAAATTAAACAGGTCTGACTTACAAAATATGTTACCATCATAGTTTCATACCTCGACATTCTGTCACTTTCTGGATATATTCAGGAGGAATCTTGTCAACTCCTGAAGGCTGAGAGATGATCCAGATATGAGCAGAGGGAAACAAATTCCCCTTGATGAGGTTTGTCAGCAGCTCATCCATCGAGGCTCGCTCCTCCATGTCAGTCAGCTCTTTGGTCTTGGCAAAATCCAGAGGAAGTTTGCATTTTTCCAAACCATCAAGAATGAAAAGTAGTTTACACTCATCATAATAGAGAACTCCTTGGTTGTTACTGGGATTGAGGTAACGATGAAGCAGATCTTTCATGGTACGTTTTTGGTGTTTTTCTGAATTCAGCTCACTGAGATCAAGTGGTACTATAAAGTCAATGTTCTGGTACACCTCTCCTTTTGCCCAGTCCACCATGAACCTCAGTGTTTGGTATGTTTTTCCAACTTTAGGCTCTCCTTTCGTCAGCACTGAACGTGTCTTTTTTTCTCCTGAATCTTGGAACAATTCGTCCGAAGATATTATATTTTGGTCATCTATGTCTTCATAAATCTGATAGAGTTCTGTGTCAGTGTCAAGTTCTTTCAGTTTGCGTTCATGCTGACTGAGGTTTTTCTTCTTCAGCTCTTCAGTTAGTAGCTTGTTTATTCCTTTGTCTGAAGAAAGAACAAAAAATAAACAAAGAATTCAGAATTCAACAATTGAAACTTTTATTATAATACTATAATTTTTGTGTTTTGATGTTTTCCTCCTGTATAATCTTTTACCTTTTAATTTCATAGCACAGATAAACACATTGTCTATGTCTGGATCTGATCACACAGTTTTCTTTGTCAGCCTCAAATTGTACAAATGAACTCACCTCTTATTTCTGTCCATCTGTGAACAAATTCAACAGGAAGCTTCCTGGCAGCTGGACGTTGAGAGGTGATCCAGAGCTGAGCAGAAGGAAGCAGAGTTCCTCTGATGAGGTTTGTCAGTAACACATCTACTGAGGCTGACTCCTGGACATCAGATACGATGTCATTGTTGTCAAAGCCCAGATCAGATTTCAGAGCATCCAGTCCGTCCAGGACTAACAGGGTGTTGAGCTTTTCAAAGTCAGAGATGTTATATGTATTCATTTCTGGGTATAGATGACGAAGAAGTTCGACAAAAGAGAATTCTCTTCCTTTTAAGGAATCAAGCTTTGACATGTCAAAGAGAATAATAATTCCTTCATCATCTTTGGATGTGCCCAAAAAAGGTAGAAGCCGTGTCAATACGGACTTCCCAGCAGCCCACTCTTTTATGAATTTCTGCACATGGTAGGATTTTCCAATCTTAGTCTCTCCAACAGTCAGCACAGTTCTGATTTTTTGTCCTTCTGTTTCTTTGAAGATTTCTGATATTTTACTGACTTGAGTGAATGTCTCAGGTGTTTTGACATCTCTAATTATGTGTTCTGTGCTTTTCTGGTTACGATGGCTTGTGTCTTCACCTGGAAAGCCTTCTCTGTATCTTTTCTTTAGGGCTGATATCAGCTTCTGCTGGTCTGTCCCTGCACAAAAAAAAACAGAAAATGATTAATGTTAAAGACCCTGTTAAATGAAATATAAAGTTTGTGTCTTAACATTCTAGATATGTTGGAATATGTTTGCTGTAAATTGTGAAAACACTGAGCTCTACATCTGACTGAATTCTGGATTCAGACTGTTTTTCACCTCTTTCCTGGTTTGAGTTAAATTGGGCAGGGCCGATATGTGGGCTCATGATGTCACAAGCCCACAGTAGGGAATGACCCCACCCCTCTAACACTACAACATAAAGCCAGAGAGCAGTTCATCTCAGTACAGTCTGTTGTAAGCTGATGACACTGCACAGCAAAAACTGGAGCGTTAAACTCTCAGTGTTAAACATTTTAGTGTTGATTTTAACACTCAGGGTGTTATTTTAACTCTTGTCAGAGTAGATCATCCATAGTGTTGGAGTTATTTGACAGTGTTAATGCACCAGTGTTACTCCAACACTGTAGAGAGATCTAAGCCCTGCCTACTGCATTTTCAAATCTGGGGGGCAGAGTTTTCCCATCATGACTTTGTGCAGTATGTATACATGTTTTTTTAGATGTATTTAGATGTTTAGCTGTGTTTAAATGTTGTCTTTTGTACAGGGTCACTGCTGGGATTCACTTGCACATGTTTCTTGAATTATCTTGAGTTCTTAAGTTTTTGACATTAACACTTTTGCACCTTGAGTGTAGTCGTCTGCTAGGTTGGTCACTTCCTGACTGTGGAAATGGCTTTCTTAAAATAATGGAGAGTGCAGCCTGCTAACTCAGAGCATGTTCCAGCTTTGAGTCTGCCTCATTGCTCCATGATTGCCATAAAAAACCTCACATTGCTTCAGTTATACAATATGAGGTGGCAATCAATGATATCAGGTGTACCTGATTAGAATTTTTTGAGCGATTTGCATGTCTTGTATCTTGATAATATTCTACACCCACTGGAGTTAATTGTAATACACTCATTAGTGTTATCATACCAGAGTTACATGTAGTCCAGTGGGGTTGATTTCTTTAACACTGACACTAGTGTAGAGTACTTTCAACACTACTTGGTGTTCACCAGTGTAAATTTTTAACACCATACAGTGTTGGAGTAACACTGGTTCAATGTAAAAAATGTAACACTTTAGAAAGTGTTAAATTAACACTCAAAAGTGTGGACACATACAAATACCTTTCTAGTGTTAGATTTAACACTCTCAGTATTATCTAACACTGGTGATTTTGCTGTGTACCTTTATTGAAAGTTAACAGTCAGTTAAATGCTGTTTTTTTTTTTTTGTTCATTGTGAGATAAATTTACCAAATCTATCAGCCACAGAGGTCTATGGAACATTTAAAGTATCATAACAGAGATTTGAGCCAGCAGTAGTAGTGGCATTAGCCTCTAGTGATTTCAGTGAGCATTGCTCCTTTACACCGGTTTCCACATTATTAAGCAAATGGCATTTTTCTCTTATTTTCTGAAATATTAATGCAAATAACAGAGTATTTTTCAAGTAATCAGCCATTAGAGCATAATTCAAATGTTTTTGAACAAACTTCATAATGATAACCATTATTTTTTTTAAATAAAAACCTCAAAATGCACTGTTCCACATTATTAAGCAGGCCACAGGTTTCAGCAATATGGGAAAGAAAAGGATCTCTCTGCGGCCAAAAAGTGTCAAATAGTGTTATGCCTTGGACAAGGAATGAAAATAGATATTCCACAAAAAATAAAGACGGGTTTGTGCAGATAAAGGCATAATGAGGAAGGTTTCTGCCAGACAAATTCATCAGATTAAGAGAGCAGATGCTAAAATGCCATTACAAAGCAGCAAACAGGTATTTGAGGCTGCTGGTGCGTCTGGAGTCCCACAAACCTCAAGGTGTAGGATCCTCCAGAGGCTTGCAGTCGTGTATAAACCTACTATTCAGCCACCCCTAACCAATGCTCACAAGCAGAAATGGTTGCAGTGGGCCCAGAAATACATGAAGACTCATTTTCAAACAGTCTTGTTGACTGATGAGTGCTGTGCAACCCTGGATGGTCCAGATGGAGGAGTAGTGGATGGTTGGTGGATGGCCACCATGTCCCAACAAGGCTGTGACATCAGCAAGGAGGGGGCGGGGTCATGTTCTGGGCCGGGTTCATGAGGAGAGAGCTGGTAGACCCCTTTAGGATCCCTGAAGGTGTGAAAATGACCTCGGCAAAATATATAGAGTTTCTGACTGACCACTTTCTTCCATGGTAAAAAAAGAGAATCATGCCTTCTGTAGCAAAATTATCTTAATGCACGACAATGCTCCATCTCATGCTGCAAAGAATCCCTCTGTGTCATTGGCTGCCATGGGCATAAAAGGAGAGAAACTCATGGTGTGGACCCCATCCTCCCCTGACCTCAACCCTACTGAGAACCTTTGGAGCATCCTCAAGCTAAAGATCTATGAGGGTGGGAGGCAGTTCGCATCAAAACAGCAGCTCTGGGAGGATATTCTGACATCCTGCAAAGAAATTCAAGCAGAAACTCTCCAAAAACTCACAAGTTCAACGAATGCAAGAATAGTGAAGGTGATCTCAAAGAAGGGCTCCTATGTAAACATGGAACTTGGCCTGTTAAGATGTTTTTGATTAACCTTGCAAAGCAGATGGATACGCCCGTTTCCTTGTTTTTCACTGGTGAATCCATCTTGCAAAGCTCCCATCTGAACCATTTGGGCCCGGTTAGAAAGTGACAGGACCAATCAGTGACGAGGGGCAGTACTTTCAGGCGCAGCAGAGTCGTGACGTAAACAAGCAGCAACAAGAGCTGGTGCAGTTATAGAGGAAGACATTAGCGTGAATGCTGCTAAAGCGCCAGTTTTATCAGAACTTGATGACATTTCTTTGTTAAAAGAAGAACAAAGAACAGCAGTGAGTTGTTTTCTTTTCAAAAACAACAAAAGTTGAGTACGTACATGTCTATAGTCGCCATGTTTCGCGTTAATCCTCAGTAGCGGTGCATGCACAGCTTGATAGCGGCTATGTCACGTTTTTTGTTGTTCTGATTGGCCCGTAGAGATGTGACAGACAGAACGTCACCCAATCACACTCCAAGTTTTTTTCTAAGCTTCTGCCTTTTCTCAAATGTTTTCTATTGAAGCTGGATATGTGAAACAAATCCATCTGGCGTGTCAGGTTAGTTTTTGATTGAAATAACTTTTGATTTTAGTAAATGCTGGGCATTCAACAAATGACCATTTTCAGTTCTTTACAACCAAAAAATGTTTTAAAACTCTGTTGTGCTTAATACTGTGAAAAAACTGCATTTTGGGGTTTTATTTAAAAAAAAAAAAAATGGTTATCATTATGAAGTTTGTTCAAAAACATGTGAATAATGCTCTAATGGCTGATTACTTGAAAAATACTCTGTCATTTGCATTAATATTTCAGAAAATAAGAGAAAAATGTAATTTGCCTAATAATGTGGAAAGCGGTGTAAGTAGGACTTACTGGATGGAAGCTCTGGAAGCTAGGCTATACAGCAGTACATTCTTTTTGTAAGAATTGTCAATAAAACAATGTTGGCTCAAAAGTATGCACTATCATCAAAATATTTTAAAGCGTTTTATTTTAAACCCAGAAAGCCTCTGTGTTTTTGTCACTATTTTGCAGTTCCAGTGCATGTAATGGCTAGAAAAAGCCTGCACTGGAGGCTCCTTCCTTTTGCAACATCCTACCTATGTAAAAGAGGTTTTTTCTGCTGTTGCCTCAATCAAGATAACAAAAAAATTAAAAAAAAAAAAGCCAAGAGATCAAACTTGGTCAGGCATAGTATAAATCTTGAAAGATGTTGACTAACTTTTCATTTTCAAGGAACTGTGAATCCTGTGTAAAACTCTGTTTAAGGTGATAGTTTCTTTTTTTTACAAAATTTAGAGTTTTTATGTTGTGTTATATCCTAAAAAAAGATACTGAAATTTGTTAACAAAAAATGTCACTGAATGTGTTTCTTTGTACGTTCACATATTTTTACATATTGACGTGTGCGGTGAGAGATGGCTTTCCAGAAAAAGGTTTAGGCACCATTGAGTAAATCTGAGTGACTAATCCTTAGGCACAAGAAAAGTGATGTTTATTGTTTTTTTCCTGGAAAACAAAGAAATTGCTACATTATAGACGCGGGTTGGCAAAGTTAGTGTTAGTAATGTGTTAACTTAAATTCATTTCAACACCACTGTTGTTGCTGGGTTTTTTTGTCACAGTTAACGCAGGCACATTCTGTGTGACCCTCGACTCATCCCGTAGTTTGCCATATCGGGAAGCGGTGCCATAGTTATGAAGTGCAAGCGAGCAGAAATGAATGAAGGAAAGAGACTTAAGAATGGCATGTTCAGGTTTAAGATCTCACCAGATAAGACTTAAGTAATTTGCACTTATTGTCAACGTGAACTGAGTTACCAGGAGTTTGTAGAGTCTTAAATACCCCGCACCACTTGCTGGCCAAGCACACTGCCAATGCAGAGTGCAGCCCCCCTAGCTAAAAGCAGGCCATGCTGGAGTGGACGCTCAGACAACTCAGCAAGCAACAAATTTTCAACAGTGTTTGCTAAATGGGAGGCTACAGATTGCAGGCTGATTAATTTCTTGAAGGATGAGGTTCTGCTGGAAATAATTCTCATCATACTTATGAACTTTCTGCAAGTCATTGTAAGTAAAATACTAAGCGTTTCTCTTGTTTTTGTGTTTGCTCTCACTTGACTTCTCTAAGTAATCTGTAGTGTAATTCTCTAACTGTGTTTTGAGGGATCTTGGTGTAAAGGGATGTTTCTATGAGCCTTTATTTCCCCCATGTGAAGATAAAATTCTCTGCTTCAAGTGTGAAGGATCCAGGGTATGATCTTGAAGTGATTTAAAACTAAACTGATCATGAACTTTATGTACATGTTTGATGATGAGATCCATTGATCTATGTTAAGCTGTTGAGAACAACAGAGTAAGAGCTAACTTCTAGAAGTCTGAAGATGCACACTTCATTGTGGTGTTATTCAGTAATGTTACATTAGATCAGTATCTCCATCTGTTGTGGCTTGTAGAGTTTACCATGTTAAGTTCTCATCATATTTTTGGAGCTGAATCTAGAGAATTTTTTAGATTATCTGTCATTGTTTTTTGTTGTTGCCATGAACAAACACTTGCACAAAGAAAACATTTTTGTCCATTCGAGTGTTGGTAAGGGTATTTAAATCTTGAGAAATATTTCTGTATGCTACATTTAGAACAATAAAAGGCATGATTAATTCACGATTGATCACAAGTAACTATGAGAGTTGTAAGATTAATCACAATTAAAAAAAAATAATCTCTTGACAGCCCTATTGTAGATATATGCTTCATTTTATCACTTTTGTGTTTTGGTGTTTTCTTCCCCTCAAATCTTCATCTTTTAATTTGATAGCACAAATAAACACATTATCTATGACTGGATTTGATCACAGTTTTCCTTGTCAGACTCTAATTGTACACATGGACTTACATCTTATCTCTGTCCATCTGTGAACACATTTATCTGGCAGCTTCCTGGCAGCTGAAGGTTGAGAGGTGATCCAGAGTCTTGCAGAAGGAAGCAGATTTCCTCTGATGAGGTTTGTCAGTAACACATCCACTGAGGCTGACTGCTGGACATCAGATAAGGTTTTGGTGTTGTCAAAGTCAAGGGGAGGTTGAAGAGCGTCCAGTCCATCCAGGACTAACAGGACGTTGAGCTGTCCAATGTCAGAGATTTTACATTTTTCCACTTCTGGGTAGAGATGATGAAGAAGTCCAACTAAAGACAGCTCTCTCTTTTTCAATGAAGTAAGCTTAGAGATGTTAAGAAGAAAAATAATTTCTTCATCATCCTTGTGTGTGCCCAAAAAAGATGTTAACCGTGTCCACCCTGACTTCCCAGCAGCCCACTTTTTGAGGAATCTCTGTACATGGTAGGATTTTCCAATCCCAGTCTCTCCAACAGTCAGCACAGTTCGTAGTTTTTGTCCTTCTGTTTCTTTGAAGATTTCTGATATTTTACTGACTTGAGTGAATGTCTCAGGTTTTTTGTCATCTCTAATGATGTGTTCTGTGCCTTTCTGGTTACGATGGCTTGTGTCTCCACCTGGAAGGTTATTTTTGTATCTTTCCTGTAGGGCTGATATCAGCTTCTTCTTCTGCTGGTCTGTCACTGCACAAAACAAAAATCAGAAAATCATTAATGTTTAATGGTGGATGACCCACAGAATTTAATTCAACCTAAAATGTAACTGTGATGCTACATAAATTGCAACACAACAGGTAACCTCTAGATTTCCCATTATTTGTTCATTTGTTAACCGTACACAGAATTACCAACTGTGAAAGGTAAAATAAAGCTGTTTCAGCACAATTTAAGAGCATCAGCTTTGGTGAATTTATTCAACAACACTTAGGTATTGAAGACAATTCATCATGAAAAAAAACTTCATTTATCAGGTAGAAAATAAACGTCTATTAATCTTTCATGACATTTAGAAAACAAACTTATTTAAGAATCACCTTCTTGCTTAAGATGTTTTGACAGTAAAAAAGGTTTTCTAATGCTTGTAATGGTTGTTTTCTAATATCAGTTGGAGAAATTCTGTGTCTTAATAAATGCATTGAATGAGTTCATTTTATACATCACAAATTTGTTTAATCAGATGATATTTTGTCACCTGTTTTTCATCTGACTAGTGTGCTGTGTGCTGTAGGCTGATATAACTAATACACCTGTCAGTGCAACCCAGAGATTAAATGTCATTATCCACACAAGTAGGACTGATGTGATTATACGCTGTCATGACACTGTAGATAAATAAACATGGTGTGAAACACCATGTTACAAGCTGGGCATGAGGCAGACTGCTGTGTGTTTCTGCTCTGCTGCTGAGAGGAAGGCCAAGCTGGAGGAGCTGACTGCTGATAGGCTGAGACATCTATAAAAGGAGCACTTCTCCACAGCCTCTTTCTCTTTTGCTCCTGACGCTGAGCCTGGTTGGGTCGTGTGCTCTCCGTTAAAGGTATGTGGTGGGAGGTCAAGGCATAGGTGAGTCTGGGGTACCCTGTACATGTTGCACGCAGCATTTATTCTGTTAAAACACACTAGGTTATTTGGTTGGTGCCATCCCCTGTATTTATATTGATTTACGCCTGTTTTTTAGTTTAATACCTAGGCTTTTGTTTGTTGTTTTGACTTTAGAATTTAATTAAAATAGGCTGAGTTTTATTGTACTTTTGATTTTATTTGGCACAACCACCCCAGCTCTTTCCTCCCCCACATTGTGAAACCTCTGTTGTCTATTTGAGTTGAAAATAAAAAGGGTATTTGTTTTTTCATCTTCACTTTGACTCCTGTCAATTTTAATGGGTTGTCGTGTTATCCTTCTTTGTTTAACAAAAGGGATGTAACACACCAACATAACACCAGGATCATGTAGACTTTAACACTTTAACAGGATATAATAACTGCAATTCTCATTTCAATAAAACTGCATTACAGACCACGTCACTGTTATAAATTTAATTTCAACAAACTTTGTTGATTTAAAATAAATAAGACATCAGTGATGAATGGATCTTCTCAGGCCTTATTGTAAAAGTAGATTAACTGATAAAACTGGATTTGAAAAATAGCTATGACAGATGATGAAAACACTGGTTAATCCCAGAATAAGTTTTTAAAAAAAAATCCCTTAGGGGCCAAACTCAGTTAATCATTGTTATAAAAATAACTTAAATCAGATTAACTGGTCATTTCGATAAGCAATCCTCAAATTAAGAATGACAGACTTCTTGTTACTAATTTGTATTCTTTGTTCGTTGTGTTATTTCTGTTTCAGAAAATAGTCAGCAATGAAGATTTACATTTCTGTCAAATGTTTTTGTGATTTATAATTAAAATTTCAGAAACTGATGCAAAATACTAATGATAATTATAAAACCAAGATTATAATCTCAGACAATAATCATGCTATCAAGATCAATAATCATTGCATCCCTTAGCACAATAACGCTTTCAGTGCAGGTAGTGCACCTTTAGAGAGAGGACATTTAGAAAAACTTAGTTTTATAGACTGGTCCAACTTTCAATACAGATTTTTTTTCTGTTTTGAAATAAGATTTGGAATTGAATTCATGGAATTTCTTACCCTCAGGTTTCTGATGTTTACCCTTGGGCTGATCGACTGTCGATGATCCACTGGCGGAGGTAGAAGGTGAGGAGGCTGGTTCTTCAGGAGAGCCTGTGTGTCTTAAATTTGATATTCAAATGAAGTTAATTCAGAGGTTTAGTTCCTCAATATTTTTCTATCAGTGCAGGAACATCATCAAATATCTTACCCCACTCCTTCAACGGGAGCATCACTGGATTGTTCACTTTTTATAGAGACACCACTGGATGAAGGAGAGTCTGGTCCTTCTGGAACAGGAGGTCTGTAACATAGAAGAATTCTAGTGATTTTATTGTCCTTTAAACCTTCTGCATCAAAGCATCAAAGTAAGGCCATGAACAAATACCTTACCCCAGTCCTGGACTGATAGCATCAATTGTCTGTTCCACATATATAGTGCTTAACAAATTTATTAGACCACCTTCATTCTTTCACATTTCATTTTCAGCGAGCTCTCGACATTTTACCATTTTGAACAGGAATGAGGGATTTCAAACTGAAGTCACCCAAATTTGAGCCAGGTCACTGGGCTTCTCTGAGAAGTCAGAATATAATCAAGCATAACATTCAAACACTAAAACTATTTTTTTCTGTTCAGGAATGCAAGTAAATAACTATAATTTGACATATTAATCAAGAAATATTAACTTGCTTTACTATTTTTTCAGTTTTTTTGTAAATCAGTACATTTGAAAATTCATGGATAACAATAATAATTATATTTTAGCATTAAAAATATCATTTGGGTTAAAGAGCTTCTACATATTGGTGTATTAACCATCGCAGAAACATAAAAAATGATTTTGGTAATTACCAATGCTGTTAATTTAGGGCAGCTGTGGCATAAACCTTACTTTGGTTAGGGTTAGGGTGGTTTCATAAATTTGTTAAGCACTGTATGTTTCACAGAATTTATCCTATTCTGTTTTTCTCTACTGAAGAAGGAACACGACCAAAAATATTAACTTAAAGGCCGGCACAGACTACAGGAATTCAGCCAGATTTTAGCCCAACTGCAACATCGCAGTTACTCATCAAAACTCTGGTCCGATTTAAAGCGTCAGGAAAGACAAACAACCTTGTAGTGTGACAAAATTAACGATGCGTCCAGGACGTCCTATGACCACAATTCAACATGACTAGCATGTCAAAATTTTTCATACATCATTGTCTAGTTTGACACCCTGACCTGATGTTAATGACATTAATCCTGACGTCTGACAACAGGAGAACATTTGCACCTTATCTTTACATCACCTTTCACAAGATTTACCACTTTTGTTTCCAAAAAGTAATGTGTAAATTTTACTTTATTCTCTTTACATTATCACATGCATAGCTTAATTCTTATCTGAAGGAGGGACAGTCCATATTGTCCTCCTCTTGATATATCCATGACTGTTATCCATAATCCAAACAATAATTGTTTATTTTCCTTTTTATGAGCAATCACAAAGAGAGTTTCTGTTGTAGAGTGATTGACACTCTTTGGCCCGCTCCCCGACAACCTGTGAAATGGTGATGTCAGCATACGGTGAGCGGTCGGGATCACTCTTGTAGTGTGGCCAGGCTGTTGGCCAAGACGGGACAATATTTTTGTTGCATAGTCTGACATGGTGCTGTCTTGAACGACCAAAAAATCATGTAGTCTGAGCTGGCCTTAAGTTATCCTTTAGTGAAGTTAAAGAATCAAATTTGCAAGCTAACTTTTGTAGGTACAGCAAAAACTTGCTCTAGGTTGCTCCAGCTCTGTTGCCTGAGAAAAGATCACTTCTATTTGAGGACAGAATATCTGCTTAAATAAATAAATAAACTCGGGGGTGAGAGGCTGTTTCTCACAGCCTAGAACCCTGGCCAAAGTAAAACCATTTTTAACTTTTAATGACACTGAGAAAGTGATTCATGCTTTTATATCATCAAGACTAGATTATTGCAACTCACTTTACCTGGGAGTCATCCAATCAACCTTAAAACATTTACAGTACGTCCAGAATGCTGCTGCAAGGTTTTTAACAGGTACTAAAAAACATGAACACATCTCCCCTGTACTCTCTTCCCTCCACTGGCTCCCTGTCCATTTTAGAATCCATTTTAAAATTTTATTACTCGTTTTTAAATCACTCCATGGTTCAGCTCCTCCTTATTTATCTGACCGTTTAACCCCCTATGCTCCAACACGCTCACTCCGGTCCTCTGATCAGTCTCTCCTGGTCATCCCTCAGACTCTAAGAAAACTCAGAGGTAGTGGCTCTTTTTCAGTCGCAGACCCTCATCTGTGGAATCAACTGCCCCCTCACATTAGATCTGCCAACTCGCTATGTTTCTTCAAAGCTCAGCTAAAAACCCATCTTTTTTCCTTGGCCTTTGATTCAAATTAGACTGCTCTCTCACATCCCTTTTTCTTTTAAACAAACATTCCTGATTTTAATGTCCCTTCACTCTTTATGTACTGTCCATTGTTCTCTGCTGTTTTGTATATATTGCTATCTGTATCTTGCCTCTATCTGTAAAGTACTTTGGTCAGCTTGTGCTGTTTTTAAATGTGCTATATAAATAAACTTGACGTGACTTATATTTAAGGTGTTGCACTCACTGCAAATAATCCAATAAGGGCATAAATTACACCGACCTCCTAGCATGCACACAGTCCTTCATAAAGTACACTTTGACAAATGTTTATTGCTTTGATGTTTCGCCACATGATGTAGGCATACTGCTTGTCATGCATTTTCATTGCTGTTTGTGAACTAAAAATAGTTATCAGCCATGAGCCATTTCTGTGACAATAATACACAGATAAAAAACATAAATATATCTAGAAATAAACACAAAATTAAGAAAAAATCATTTTGGCCTCATGACACTGTATCATCATTACCATTGTTACATTAATGTAACAATGGTAAGTTTGGTCTTTAACTGAATTTGGGTAGGTGACATTTTAGGCTGATTGTTTTTTCTTAAATTCAAATTATAGTAATGGAGTTGCTAAACTTGCCAGTACCGTAACAAAAATTCATGATCTAATTGGAGAGATTTGATATTGACTTACTCTTCCCTCGATGCAGACTTGGCCTGTTCCTCAGACATGGTGATTTTAGAACCAGTTCCTTAGTAAATATGTGTAACGTGGTTGTTTGTTTTTCCCTCACATGAGAATTGCTTTGTTCCCAGCTTCTTGGCTTTTTCTTTCAGGTTTTTAAGTTGATTCAAGGTCACCTTCCCTCTCTGGTTTTTCCTGTTTTATCGAAAGGCATTCCCTCACGGAAGTTGTCCATCACCTCGATCAGACCCCGACATTCGGTAGTTTCTCTCCATACTGACGCATTCAGAGTTCTGTAAAATCAGTCAAGCTAAATCAATCTATTTAAATACACTAAATTTCTCTTAATAAAGTCAACAAGCCACCAACAAGAGCAGATTTTTCCTGTAAATGAGAAAAATCCTTTCACTTACTCTGACTGTTTATGGGAGCTGCCTGATCAAAGTCTAATCACAGTGACTTTATGAGTTGTAAGGAAGAAGGAAACAGTTAATAATTCATCCCTACAACATAAGAACTTTGGCCCTGATATAGCTTGCAACTTCAAACACTCTGATAATCAGTAAAACATTTCCACAAATGGCTATGGTCCAAACAAGGAAGCACCTACACATTTCCAGTAGTAGGAATAACATCAGGACAGTTTTAGAGTTTGGGTGGGCTCCTGCAGTCAATAGCCCCTAATCTGAACTGATTAGGGCAAGATTTCTCTAATTTTGGTGTCATGACAAAATTAAAACTACAAAATTGAAAATTATTGCAAGTCTAAAGAAAATGATGTTTAATGAAGCAATGATAGTCAACATCCAAAAGGAGCGGTCTTGCTCTGTTACTGAGCAGGTGAACTAGTCAACATGGTGGGGAGGTGAGGGACTGTGGGGTGGTCCTGGATTGTGGAAAAGGAGGGGAAACTGGTGGAGTTGAGGAGAGATCAAAAAAAGCTTTTTTTGGCTTGTTTTCTAATCTGTGCCATGTTAGAGTGGAGAAGAACAGAAGACTCTAGGGACCAAGGATATCTCTGCTAGGCATGTTTAAGCTAGTTAGCCAGCAAGTTAAGCACAGGCCTAAATGGAGCCATCATTACTCATAGCTTTTAGACTTAAAACCATTTATTTCAGCTTAATTCCTCTCTGGGTTGTATGGTAATATTTTAGACTATATTAAGCCAGGCCTTTCATCTGACAATGCCTGCATTTTTATACAATCATATAAGATCACATGGATAAAAACAATCTCCTCTTGCTAACTACCCATGGCTGAAGTAGTGCAAGTGGTGTCTGACAGGCTCTGCAGCTAATCTGAGAGTCCACTGTTGCATGCCTCATTAGTAGGCTGATGTCCAAAATTATACTAAAAATAGAAGCTGCCAGAATGTAGCAATTTTTATGATTATAACCAACATCTTGTCATGGTGGCTGACATAGGTTGCAAGTTTAGTCATCCAAACTCACCTCTGTAACAAGGAACCCCCTACACCTAGCATTTCCTGTGAGATAAGACTGGCACTGCTCAGCACAGCCCACCTCTGCAGCCTCCTACTCTGTACTTTTTGTCCTGAATCAAGGACTTTGTTCAGTAAAACAGCACCTCATAAGGTGTTTTTTTTTACTAAACAGAGAACCAATGTTTTGTTTTCATTCTGTGTTTGTGCTGGAGGCAGTGCCAGAATGGGTATGTACGCTGGAAATTACACTAAGAGTGTATTTACATCCTGGATCCGCTTACAGCATGAACACAAAAGTGCACATGTGAGTATATTTCTCCCTCATCATCAGATTACAATTTCATTGAAATATCTTAGACTATGGGAGTAATGATGCTGGGTGTGAGTTGTGGTGGTTATACTTAGCAGAGGGTCATCAAGTGTCCTCTAAAGCCATGGTTCCCACGCTTTTTCTGCCAGGCCCTGGCTTAGGTTTGCATTTTGACTTAATTGAGGCAACTGTATAGAAAAGACATATCACCACGCATCCATCTATTTACAATACTGCTTCTACCGTTCAGGGTTGCGAGTGGCTGGATCTTAACCCAGCTGTCGTAAAGTGAGAGATGGGGTACACCCTGGACCGGTCGCCAGTCAGTCACTGGACTGAGAAGTATAATTACCATCCATCTGATAATTATGGTCAAGAAACACTCCTTGCACTATATAAATGGAGTACGAAAAAACGGCAGTCCAGGGAGGCTGCCTATGGACAATGCCCAGTCTTACACAGGTTAGCAGATATAACACTGAATCCCACACTACTGCTTTAGCTTTCTTTCCTTTACACACTCACACACACACACAACACCCTGACTCAGATGGAGATCAAACAATCAACAATTACATGCAGGTACAGGTGCTTTAAAGGGATACTTCAACATTTTGGCAATTTCGCCCGTTGCCATAATCCCTATAGTCCTACTAATAGGTTTGTTACCTTTAGTTGTCGGTGCAAGCTATTTTTAGATCAGCGGTGCCGAGGTAGGAGCTGCCCTGCCAGCACTATGGTGTCTTATGGTTTTTCAGGCTTTCCCTCATCAAACTTCGGGCAAATCATTCTAAAAATCACTCAGGCTGTTCCCAAGGAGTTGGCCTTACACATATATAATGGTCAAACATCTACGTTAAAAGGCATGGCCATGGCGATTTTTTGTTTGCCATGAAACAGGAAGTAGATTTTTCAAATGGTTATAAGACATGTAGAGCAATGAAACTTGCCAAAAAAAAATCTCATTGGCATGCTGAGATGATTGGTATTCATTTTGTAGGTGGGCGTGGCCTATTGGCCACTTTCATCATTGGATGAAACAGGAAGTAGAATTCTCAGGGGCTTGTGATATATGTAGAGCAATAAAACTTGGGAAAAACATTCTCATTAGCATTCTGAGATAATTGATGTGATGTCTGTAGGTGGGCGTGGCCTATTGGCTCAGTGGCACCCCCTACAACATTTCAAAAATTCAGCCCCCCCCCCCAGCAGGTTTGACCTAGGGTTTTTGAACATGTGTGGGCAGATGCGTCATGTCAGGATGCACAAAAAATTCTCTTGGACCCATATCGTAAGTCAAACAGGAAGTCAGCCATTTTGAATTTTTTGGTCAAATGAACCATATTTCAGGAGTCGTAGTTGAACAAACTAGTCCAAGGGCATTCATCCTAACTACTTCATCTTTGGTGGAGAGGAAGGAGAGATGTCTTAGGTCAAAAGTTATTCGGTGTTTTCTCATTAGTCCAAAGGGCCATGGCAGCCCCTTAAATTGAAATGCTTCATCATGTGGTAAAAGTGGCTGATGCTCACAAAAAAATTTCCATTTATTACCAAATCCTGCTGAAATTAGCCCAGGCCCATCCCTCAAGGTTGGTATTGCTCAAATTTGAAGATCAAGAGTCCTTACCTAAAATGGTGTGGCCCTGACAATTTTTCATTCGCCATAAACAGGAAGTAGAATTATCTAGTGCTTACAAAACTTGTAAAGCCATAAGACTTGGCAGATAAATACCAAATTATGAAATGAGAAGATTGATAGGATGATTGTTGGTGGGTGTGGCTTTTTGGCTCAGTGGCGCCCATACAATATTTCAAAAATTCAGCCCCTGCAGCAGGTTTAACCGAATATTTTGAAAATTCTTGAGCTTATGAAACATTGTAAGAACTACAAAAAAGCCTCTAGGACCTATGCTGTACAACAAACAGGAAGTCCACCATTTTGATTTTTTGGGGGCAAAATTTAGCATATGGCAGACATCACAATTTTCGAAATTCCTCTTGGGGAATTCACACAAACAGCTTCATGTTGAGGATATTGTAAGAAGACATGTAATAGTTGAAATTTTCATTGGAACTTTTTCATTACGCAAAGGGGTGTGGCCATGGTGAATTTTTCTTCTTCATGAATAGGAAGTGGAATGATCCTGGGCTTAGAAAACTTGTGGAGTCGTGAAACCTGGCAAAGAAAATTTCCCAGTGGCAAGCTCAGATAACTGCTCTTTGTGTTTTAGGTGGGCATGGAATATTGAATCAGAGGCGCCCCCTACTTTATTCTAAAAAATCAGCCCCCGCAGTGCCTAGGTGTTTGAAAATGCTTAAGCATATCTGTCATCTCAGGACCTTTATAGAAGCCTCTTGGACCCAAATTGTAAAACAAAAGCAACTATATTTTTGTCATTTTTCATGTTGAAATGTTCAAAACTCGGTCCTCTCTAAATGGAACTAAAATTAAGGCTGTTCAGCCATCTTTTGATTATACACAGTATTGCAACACAATTCAGGACAGGGTACAAACAGCAAACAACACATTACAATGTTTACTTCTATTTATTATTGAATATAAGGTGAATTGCCAAATCGAGTTAAGATATAAAAGCACTGAATAAAGTAATGAAACAAACTTGTACACATCTGTACCTCTGTATTTTATGCATCTTCATCTGTTTATTTTACACATCTGTCACCATGGCTAAACATTAAAAGTCATGAAAAAAAATGGGGGAACTTAATAGAATGGAAAAAATAAAAGAAAAATTGAAAAAAATAATGAAACAAACTTGAACACATCTGTATTTCTGTATTTTCTACTCTATCTTCCACACTGATGATGTCAACAATCTGAAAACAGTTAATGCTTCCAGCCACTCAGTCATTATTCTCCTGTGGAGTGAGCGTGAACAAGAGGAAGAGGGAGTGAGGCTTCAAGCATGCAAAAGAGAAAGAGAGAGATAGTAATTGAGACCAGCAGAGCAGAAAGAGGACCTGTGAAGCTGACATTAAGTGATTTGTTCATTTTTGGAGCTGCATTCAAAATTTTCTCATACCTCATGCTCATTTGGTTTTACTGCCAAAGTAACGGCAAGTTCTGGAAATTAAGATCCCCTCTGTTTCTGTGAAACTGAGAGTGTAACAAAACCCACAAACCCCCAAGGGAGCAGCGCGCCTTGTTGCTGGCACTCGCCGGTTGCCACACAACCGCGGTCGCGACATATCCCAACGTGCAACAGGTTGCGAGGGCCCATCATTGCTGCTTGCAGCTTTAATTTCAGTTTGATGTTATGAATTCTTAGATTTTTAAGAAACTGGTAACAACTGGGGGCTCATCCAGGATCTCTGTAGGTCTGTTATAACAGGTATTTGAGTTGGTCGCTTTAAAATCTTGAAAATTTGTGTGCTGCATGAATTATGGATTTCAGCCTTCAGTCATTTATTGATAATCCCACTTGGGAGGCACTTAATTCAAAATTATTATAAATTGCTGGCCAGTTCGACATTGCAGTGAAAGCAGGCAGCAGAAAAGACTCAATTAAGTGAGATGTCACTGGTTTACTGGAGAAGCAGATTCTCATTGATACAGAAGCTAAGTCAGGGAGTGGCAATGACGAAGGTGAAACCAAAGACGGTGTTGCAGGTTCAGATACAGATATTTCATTAAAACAGTTAGAAATGAAGCTCAAGCTTGAGCAACTGAAATGTGAACAAAATGCAATTAGAATTTCAAGAAAACAGAGAGTGAAAGGCAGAAAGCAAAGGACATACGTTTAAAAGAACTTGAACTTGAAGAGCTCAGAATAAAGTCAACTCAACAATTTATGTCTGAAGAGTTTGATCTTGCTCATAATAGCAGATTGTACCGCCATTTAATGAAAAAGAGGTGGATGAATATCCCACACTTTTTGAGCAGGTTGTTGACACATTGAAATGGCCAGAGGAGTTCAGGCCATTGCTACTCCACAGTGTGTTAGTAGGCAAGGCTCAAAGTGTTCATGCTTCTTTGTCTTTGTCTGCTTCTTTGGCCCAAAGTTCTGATTATAAGACTGTGAAGGAGGCCAATCTCCGAGCATATGAATTGGTGCCAGAGGCATATAGGCAACAATTCAGAAAACTGAAAAAAAGTGAAACACAAACTCATGTTTGCAAGAGAACACATAGTTTGTTTGAGCGTTGTCATAAATCCCAAGACGTAAAGGATTTAGACGATTTAAAAAATCTGATTCTATTGGAGCAGTTTAGAAGTTGTATTCATGAGAGTGTGGCCACATATCTCAATGAACATCAAGATCTAACTCTGCAAAAGGCTGCTGTCCTGGCCAACAAATTTACTCTCACCCATAAGTCAACATTTGCACCCAAGTCACCAAGCACTATAAAATCCCCAATCACCCCTGAACCAGGTTCTGTCCCTACTTCAAAATCAGCTTCTCAAAGTCAGACTGAGTGTCATTATTGCCACAGCAAAGGTCACATTGTTCATGACTGTCCAGTCTTACAAAAGAAAAATGAGAAGCCCAAACCTGTAGCCTTGCTGGGAAGACACAAAATCAGGGAACTTTGTTTGAGAAATTTAAAACCACAGAAAAAGATGTGCTAGATGAGTTTAAGCCCTTTACCTCAAAGGGATTTGTGTCTCTGCCTGGAGATGCTAACAAGCAACCTAGGATGATACTGGGTATGTATGGAAGCATATAGTGCTCAAAATTAAAATGAAAAGTCTAATATGAAAATTAAAAGGCAAAAGAAGAAATGCTTTTTCATTTTCAAAATGTGTGTGCATTTTTTTTGACTCATAAATAAAACTGAATTTTAGTTTTTCAATTTTCATCTTAATTTTCATATTCACTTTGCTCAATGTTTGACATTCAAATGAAAAAGAAAAAGAGATTTAATTTTCATTTTCCTGAAAATTTGCTGCATTATTGCACTCATTATTCAAATGGTATTGGCTGATTATCAAATTAAAAGACAAAAGCAGAAATGCTTTTTCATTTTCAAAATGTGTATGCATTTTTGGACTTATAAATAAAACTAAATTTAAGTTTTCCAATTTTCATTTTAATTTTCATCTTCACTTTGCTCAATGTACATTATTCAAATGGAAAAGAAAAAGACATTTACTTTTTAATTTAATGAAAATGCAACGCATATTTTCATCATTTTTCAAATGGTATTGGCTGATTATAAAATTAAAAGGCAATACCAGAAATTCTTTTTCATTTTCAATATGTGTATGCATTTTGTGACTCATAAATAAAATGATAATGCAATCTTGTCCTTTGTATTTACAATATGCACCTTACATTTCACACATTCCTTATCAAAGTCCAAAGGAAAAGTCCAAATGATTTCACTTTCGCCGCTAGCACTGCTCTGAAGCTCTCATAAGTCCGGACAACTATAAAAAGAAAAAGACAAGTGGAAGGCGCATGAGAATGACGTCACATCTGACAGAATACTCGCACTGCACGCAAGGGACGATTCTCCAGCCAATGAGGAGGCTAGTACTCGCAGCCAATCACGGCTCGGCTGCTGCAAAGGTAGAGTGCATGCCCCTCAACAGCACTGTGAGAAGTTGATTAATGGCGGACTCATTGGGCTGAAAAGTTGCTATTCTGACACAATTAATGACAGCCTACACTGAAAAGCAGCCCAAGGAAGGAAAGCCGATGCCAGGAGGAATAAAACGCGGATAAATGAGAAGCATTTCAAAGATGGGGAGAACTACGTGATAGCATCGGTCTCAAGTTGGATCACGATCTGGAAGCTCCTCTCCTGGACAGGTAAGCTTCTTACTTGGTGTCCTTATAACCTCTCATTGAGCTGTAATGGTTGCATGAGCTTTTTAGGTAAATGTAGATTTACAAATGCTGACGTTTTATGGCTTTTTTGAATGTTTAAAAGCAGTTTAGCATAAAGCTAACGGTAGGTAAGCTTCGGTTGCTGGTAAATAAATATTAAAAATAACATCATACATAGTTTTGCAATGTACATGTTTTTCTCCTCCTATGTGGTGTTTAGATGTTCAGGTTTGTGAAGAGATTGAAGCATGAACATTGGTGATATGTGGCTATGCTGTTGTTGTAAGTTAGCATAACAAAAGCTGTGGCACGGTTGATTATCACCCGGCCAGCGTGTGTTTTCTTCTCACTCTTGTGGCAGTGCTTAGCATAGTTTTACCGTATGCAACATACAGCCAAATGTTCACTATTGGGGTTGGCCGAGGGTAACCATCACAGATATACAGTCACATAAGTTATGTCCATAACTATGGATCTATGAGACCAAATGAGGACTGTCACCACGGTCTAACCATGGATGAATGAAGCCATTCTTCTACCTATCTCGAGACCGTAGTATCAACAAAGTCACGTGACTGACCTTAGGAGGCTGGCCCGAGGGCATATAGTACGTCCGGGGCAGGCGCCTCTTCCTCTTGCCTGGTACGCCTCAGCCTGTTCCGAGCAACAAGAGATGGTGACGGTCCTCGTTCGGTCTCATAGATCCATAGTTATGGACATAATTTACGATCTATTTCGACCTCACTCAGACCGTCACCACGGTCTAACCATGGATGAATCATGGCAACAAGGTCGCGAGGAACTTAAGATTCTGCCTCGTCATTATGTTCCACGGCCGACATGAGAACAGTGGAGCCGATCACTGCAGATGTCACATTGACTCTGTAAAATCTAGTGACAGTACATGGTGAGCTGCCCATGAAGTGGCCATACTGCGTGTAGAGTGTGCCACAAGGCCCTCCGGGGCTGGGAGCCCTTGAAGAGAGTAGGCCTGAGAAATAGTTTCAACCAACCAGTCGGACAGGCGCTGCTTAGACAGAGGGTGTCCCAAGCGCTTACCATCATAACACACAAACAGCCGAGTATGTGCCTGTCTCAGCTGTCGTGTCCGCTCAACATATGCCCTCAATGCCCGTACTGGGCACAGTGTGTGGAGAGCTATTCCCCCTTGACAAGCTGGTTCAGGATGAAAAGCCTCCAAATCAATAGCCTGGTTCACAGCCTGAGGACTCACTACCTTGGGTAGGAAGAATTGATTTGGCCAGAGAGACACCCCGGCATTCTCAGGTTTCCATCTTAAACATTCATCACTCACAGAGAGTGCATGTAGCTCACCCACCCTCTTAGCCGAGTACATAGCTAAAAGAAAAGCTGTCTTATGTGACAGAAGTTTAAGAGATGACTGTTCTAGTGGTTCGTATGGGGCCCCAGCTAATGACCTCAACACCAGGGGGAGGTCCCATGATGGGGCTCTCAGACACCTGCCAGGTCGTAGACGGCTGGCCCCTTTAAGAAACTGGGACACCAGAGGGTGCTTCCCCATAGAAAGACCCCCCTACTTGCTCATGAAACACAGAGATGGCTGCGGTGTAAACCCTCAGGGTGTTAGCTGCCCTCCCCAACTCCAAGAGAGCCTGGAGGAAGTGGAGCACTGAGGCCAGAGGGCAGGTGACAGGGTCCTGTTCTCTGTCCTGGCACCAAGAAGAGAACAGCCTCCACCTCTGTTGGTAATTGGTTCGTGTCGAGGGTGCCCTGGCATTGTTTATGGTCTCCAAGACAGCCTCACTCAGACCCTGAGAGGCGGACTGAGGAGGGGCCAGGCCCACAGCTGTAAGATAGCTGGGTTTGGATGCCAGATTTGTCCCGCTGCCTGAGAGAGGAGATCTGCCCTGAGTGGAAGAGGGCAGGGTTTGCCGTGCACAAGGTGAAGAAGGGCCGGAAACCAGTGTTTCCTTGGCCAATGGGGTGCTATCAACAGAACCCTGTAAGCCCCCTGACTGACCCTGGTCAGCACATGGGGAACCAGGGGTAGTGGGGGAAAAGCGTACAGTAACCCTTCCGGCCACTCGTGAGACAGTGCATCCAGGCCCAAGGGCCCGCTCGGATAAGTCAGGGAGAACCACTCTTGACAATGAGTTGTTTATTGTGATGCAAAAAGATCGACCTGCGGTACACCAAAGTGCGCCCACAACCCTGTCACTATTTGTGGGTGTAGCCTCCATTCTCCTGGGGGCAGCCCTAACCTGGAGAGGAGATCTGCACCCCTGTTCAGGACCCCTGGTATATGAACCGCCCCGAGGGAGGCCAGGCATGGGAAGGCCCAGAACAGCAGACTCTGAGCCACCTTGAGGCATTGGCAAGACCTCATACCCTCCTGGTGATTTATATGATACACAGTGGCAGAGCTGTCTGTCCTCACAAGGACGTGCCTGCCATCTATGAAGGGTGACAGGGCTCTTAGGGCCAGATGAACAGCCCTGAGCTCCAGCACATTGATGTGTTCCTTGTCCCATGGGGGTCTCCAAAGACCCCTCACCATCCTGCCTTCCCACACTGCCCCCCAACCTGTGCGTGAGGCATCTGTTTATACAGGCGTCCGCCTGGAAGGCAGGTACCCCAGGGGGACTCCCCCTGTAAGTGTCCTGTAGCTCCGCCAAGGACACAGGGCTCTCAAACACGCCTGTGTTACAAGGAGCTTCACACGCCTGTCCCTGTGTGGGTGTAGTTTGAAGGCATTCAGCCACCGTTGGGGTGGCCGGGCCCTGGGAAGACCTAGTGGAACAACCACCACTGCTGCTGAGATCAGTCCCAGCAGTCTCTGAAAACAGACCAGTTCTAAGTGTGTGCCTGCGCGAAATGAGCGAAGGGTCCCGAGAATCTTGGTCACCCTCTGGGGGGTTAGAGATGCCTTCATTGTGACCGAATTCAGACACAACCCCAAAAAGACTGTTACCTGTCGTGGCTCTAGGTTGCTCTTCTCGAAGTTCACCTTGAAGCCGAGTGACTGAATGTGGGTCAGGACCCTCTCTGTGTCCTGTATGACCTGTTCGCGAGAAACTGCGCAGATCAGCCAATCGTCGAGATATGGCATGATCTTCAGCCCTGCCCTTTGAAGTGGTAGCAGGGCCGCCGCGACCACTCTTGTGAAGACCCCGGGTGACAGAGAGAGGCCAAACGGGAGAACTTTGAACTCATAGGCTTGGCTTTGAAAGGCAAACCTGAGAAACTGCCGACGCTCCATAAAGATAGTGATGTGGAAGTATGCATCTTTGAGATCGATAGTGGTAAACCATTCCCCTGGCTCCACTGAGTCCAGGATATGCTTTGTGTGGAGCATCTTGAAAGGTAAAACCTTCATGTAAACATTCAGGCGCCTGAGGTCTAGGATGGGGTGAAGCCCCCCATCCTTTTTGGGGACCAGGAAATATGCTGAATAAAAGCGAGTGTGCTGTTTGTTCAGACTTACCCTTGCAATAGCGTCTTTTTGAAGCAGTGCCATGATTTCTTTGGCCAGAATGCTTGCCTGGATTGGGTCCTTTACCGTTGTCACACGGACCCTGGAAAAAGATGGGGGCCGCCGCCAAAATTGAAGTCTGTAGCCCCTTTTGACTGTTGCTAGGACCCACAGGTCTGAGACAGTCTTCTCCCAGCTGTCCAGGCGCAGCTAGGCATGAACCCCGGCGGCGGCCCCCCCAATCCTATGCAGAGGCCCCCCTGGGCCCTGACCCTTTGGGAGGCCACCTCTGTTGGGGAGCCCCCTTTGATGTGAATCTGGGCTGAAAGGGCTGTTGCTGAGGCCTGCCTGCAGTAACATCAAAGGTTTGAGTGTTAAACCCTTGGCGCCTGCTATGGGCCTGGTGCTCTTGAGGGCCCCATGCTGATTGAAAGGGGTGTCGCTGACCTGCCAGGCATTGCCTTAGCGCCCCCTGGCGTCTAAATGTGCGCCGGACGCACTCCCTAGTTCGCACAGACTGTTCTGCTTTGTCTAGCACAGACTGTGAATCAGAGTGAAACACCCTCCCCGCTTCCACTGGCATGTTGACCAGCTCCCTCCAAATGTTCTCTGGAAAGGTCGTCTGAGCCAGCCAGATCTGTCTGCAGGTCAGCATGGCTGATGACATAACTGAGCCAACATCCCTAGTAAGTTGGGAGTGAGTGGAGAGGGCAGCATCAATTACATTCATTGTATCCTGGTCATTTGTGTTGGCAGTCCTTCTAATAGCCGCTAACAAAATAGCAAGAGCATTTCCAGCTCGGGCTGCACGGGCAGCAGAATTGTAGGCCTTACAGACCAAACGATCTGTCTTATCACACTCCCTCCGAGGGCAATGAGGGTCAGCTGTCACCCTGTCCAGGCCAAGAGAAGTCAGAGAGGCCATCTCCTTCTCCACTGGGGGCATATCACCCAGTCCAGTCCCAGCTGGGTACTGAGCTTCAGCCAGCTTCCTGCAGCCTGCATTAAACTGGGGTGCACTGCTAGGCGTATTCCAAGCCCATTTCAACATCTGACAATAATCCCCCGCTGCCGGGATAGCCACTGAGGGCCTGGCCTGCGAAATTCCTGTCCAGACGCCCTCCGCTGGACTTGGGGCTTCCACTGGGGCTGACAACCCCACAATCTTAGCAGCACTAAAAACCCTTGAGACCACATCAGAGGGGCTAGACTCTTCAACAACGTCATCTACAGACACAGACCCCTCCTGGTGGGATGAGTTACCCTGCATGTCCTCAAATGGGTCTGGATGCCCCCCTTCCTCCAGAAGGGAACCTTGGGCATAAAGGGAAATGGAATCTGGGTGGACCACAGATGGTTCCTGATATGCAGGCAGGTGTGCAGGGGAAACCCCCCTGAAAGGCCTGCCTCAGCTGGGGCTGCATCCTGAGAGCGTGTCTCAATTCTGGCCACTCTATCAGTCAAGCCCCAGATGGCAGCCAATATCTGCAGCTGTGTGTCCTGCGTATCCTCAGGGGGATGGGCAGGGCTGAGTGGTGGAGGGGTTGTACTCCCCCAAGATCGTTTCTTATCAGGCTCCTGGGGATGCCCGCCCTAACGTTCCCGTGAGCGCCCCTTTTTTCCATTATGTGTAGGGGAAAAAGGAGCTACCGCGTGGGTGGAATGCCCCCTAAGCCTGGCCCTCCGTGCCCTCTCCTCCAGGGGTAAATCAATTGCTGCAGGACAAGGGTTTTCGACATCATCTAAGAGATGAGCTCTGCCCAAACAAGAGGGACACTCACGATGGCCATCACGTGGGTCCATGGTGACCCCACAAAAACGGCAGGCCTAGGGAGCCATACTCTAGACGGGCAGAAGGCAAAAACTTTGTCTGACCTCGGTGAAGGGAAAAGCCCCGTGCACCGCGAACAGCGCACCAGGGGCACACAAGGATATATAAACAAAAACACCCACTCTTAACATGCGGACGTGTGAGGGGAAAATCAATTCCAGCTTCTGCGCACGGAAGCAACGGAAAATAAACAATACACTTGACTAACAAATCAACTTATAACAGTCAGAAAATAGCTGTTACCTGTTTAATTCACTTTAACAGCAACATAAATTACATCCCCTGATATGTAACATGAGGGGAAATAACTTAACTCTTGTCCACTCTGTCGCAATAAATCAACATAAGCATCACTCTTGTACGCAAACGTAGGAGTGGCACGACACAATGAAAAAACACGTCTCTAAACAATTATCCTCCAGACGGGAATACCACACAATGTACGCGAACTTACAAGTGGAAAACAAAAACCAACCCCACTGAGGTACTCACCCAAACGCCTAGAGGCCGTGGGAAAAGTTAACAGGTGTGTGCAATTACCGAACTTGCCTGCAACAACAGAGGAGAACGTGAGTAACACCTCCGTGGAGCTAACTTAACACTCCAATGAACAACCAATTCACAATCCTCAGGGACACAAGGCACCTGCACAATAGTGTGACGGATTACTGGTCTGAAAGAATCAACTTACCGGTCTCTGATGAGGCGAGAAAGGCAAAGAGGAAGAGGCGTCTGCCCCGGACGTACTATATGCCCTCGGGCCAGCCTCCTAAGGTCATGTAGTGAAAATGTGTTGATAATAAATTAATATTATCAAGTAAACCTTGTAAAGAATAGGGCACCACTGCTTACGCGGATTGGTTATTTAATAACCAATAAAATATTGCAATTATTAATTAATCAAAACCTTTAATTAATTAACAAGAATATTAACTGTAAATCAATCTCATTTCTAAAGTAGTAAATTCTCATAACATTGACTCTATGTCTCTGCTTAATAGAATGAATTCCTGAACTACGACTGTCTTTTGAAGATTTATTATAAAGTCACAAAATAACAGACATAAATCACAGGTTATATGAATAGATAATGTAAATGAATAAACAGAACATGGCTAAATATGGTAAAGAGAAAGGATGCTAACTTAGTGGGTGAGAGTGGATTATTCTAATAATCCTAACGGAAAAATTTTAACCGACGTTAAGAATTTGGAGCGTGAATTTGGAGGAATAATAGATCTGAACTAATTTATTGGAACTTTGGAGACATCAGCACCAGAGAGATGAATTGGATCATACCAGCCGTTCGATGGAGGCGAGGAGGAGAGGACCCGTCTGGAGGGGCCCGGAGGAAGGCGCCTGGCAAGTTCTGAACGCCCGAAGCTACCGCGTGCCAACTCTGGTCCGACCCGGATGGGTTCAAGCTGGGCCGCTGCGGCGCCGATGGGTCGCTCAGACTGTAGGGACGGCTGTACAGACTGTTGTCCACGGACTCTGGGAAGGATTGTCTCTCGTTCCAAAAACAGCTCTTGATCGTCCAATTAAAAAAATCAGATAAACTGCCTGAGAAACTCTTGTTTTTCAAACGTGGTTCCTTGATAAGGTGTCAGCCATGAGGGAAAGAGACCCCCCCCCCCACCTTTCAGTGACATTCCTGAAGGATCTCTGAAGGTGTAGGTTTAGGAAGGAGAAAGGATCTCTCCCCCCTTGTATCATTATCATTCCTCCTTAGAGGGTGTGATCTCAACAGCCTTAGATTTTGGTTGCATCTTTAGTTGTTCTGGATAGATTCTCACTACAGTCAATCACGTGACTTTGTTGATACTATGGTCTCAAGATAGGTAGAAGAATGGCTTCATTCATCAATGGTTAGACCGTGGTGACGGTCTGAGTGAGGTTGAAATAGATCTCTGTTTATTTGCAGTGAAGTTTGTGTTGGGAAAGCTATAACTGCATTGTATATCTGTGTCTTGCAGCTATGACAAGAACACTATTTCTTCTACAATGCACAAGGGAAAATATACTGGATTACCAGAACCAGTAGAGTCCACTATTTTGGCTGGATCTCTGTCTGATGGTGAGTTTTTATTATTTTTTGCTTATTTTCATACTTCTCTGCAAATTTAAACTTTCCCAAATATCTCTTTCTGTTTTGTCCTCCCATTGAGTATAGCAAATGTCAGCTGAATATTTAATTTTTTTTGTGTTCATTTTGTTTAATCTTGTTTTTCTCATTTTCAGTGATGACTTCTCTCTTTTTGGTGTTGAGGAGCTGATACCAGCAGCAGTGAGAACAAAGCGGTGCAGTGACTTCAGTGAAAGGTATATTTGAGATTTTAAGGAAAAAAATGTTAGCTTATGAATTATCCTCTGTATGCCTAGTGGCTACATCCTGGCCTAAACATAGTGATGTGCAGTTATGTGATGTTACTCCCTAATGACGGTGTGTGTAGTATGATGCCACTGGATCTGAGAGAGGACAGCACTGATGTAGGGTTCAACAACATTGAAACTCCATGTACAAACTTACAAATGTACATCGAATTTCAAGCTGATATCATGAAATCATTTTTCCTTATCCAAAGTATTGACTAGGAAATCTGAGTGAATACTGCCAAATAGCTGCAGTCTTCAGTAAATAAATTTACTTTGAGTTGTCTCATTGACATGTTACACATATTTGAAACCTTTCAGCACATTTGACACACTACATATGTAACATGTCAATGATACATACGTATCATTGACATGTTACATATGTAGTGATACATACGTGATACATACGTATCATTGACATGTTACATATGTAGTGTGTCAAAATGTGCTGAAAGGTTTCAAATAGCCATGCCTAAAAATCTCTGTTGTCAATGGCCTATACAGGCAAAGGCAAGTTCAAGTCAAATTGAGTTAGATATACCCTCGATATGTGACGGAGAATTTAGTCAATCTGATGTTGGCATTTAATAAAGAGACTAAACACGTCTTACTCTGCACTGCACAACAATATCTACGGTCATGACATTGTGAGTGGGACCATGCCTTGTTTATGTTTAAGAGCCCTAGGCTTTCGAAGGGTGAAAATAAATAAATCATTGAGGAACACAGTCATTAGTTACGTGTTTTTTTTTTTTATTGTTTTTTGTTTTTGTTAGGGAAATGTTATGTATATGCCCATCTATGTATGTTTTTATAAATACATAACGATTAATCAATTAATTGACTGTTCACATTATAGATGATCAAGTTGGCAGGTTTCTTCCAAATGCCCATCCCTAGTAGTTTATATAAGTAGAACTGTTTACTCAACAGACCAGGATGTCTAAAGCACATGTTGTAGAAATTTAAATTTCACACTTCTATGTCAGGAATTTTAAAATTATGTTATTATTGAATGGCATTATTTTGGTTATGTCCTCATTTTCAGATAGGAAAGCTGTTCACTAGAAATTAAGGTAGTGGAGCCTGCATTCTGCAAAGGTGGAGAAAGACTATAGCTACATCCTGAAACTACAGAAGGCCATACTGCAAAGCCGCACCAAATTAAAGCGGAGCATGCCAGGGCACAAAGCAGGAGGCCCAATGACCTGTGACATGGTGAGTTACATGGGATTCCATCACCAACTACAGAGGAGCTTCTACAAACCCCAGCCAATGACTTACTATATCATGACACCTCTTCTGAAAGGTTGCATTACAGTTGAACTCTTTTTTTTTTTCCCAAACACTTGATCATAGATATGGCATGACCACTGCATGGAATCATGTAATATACGCCCATGGTATATTACAGATAAAAAAAGGAAGCATGAATTTGATATTATTGTCTTGTGCCTCTCATTTGTTGGTTGAGATATTCTATACTGAACATTCTCAGTCTGTCAGATTTAGGGGCAGGGCACTACTTTCTAGTAAGGATGATCTAGTCTTTCACATTTAAAGGTTTATCTAGAGTAACTATTTCGTGATAAATAAATTAGGTTAAGCCATTTCAGAACAACCTTTCTAATTATATAGTAGACTCAAGAAAGACATTGTAATCTAGGAAATATTTAAGAAATTATAATCCAGAAAGCAAAAGAAAACTTCTAATATTGCTTTCTTTGTTCTTTTACAGGGTCACCTAGCTTCCACAGTAAACAGCATCATGACCTCTGCATATCTTCATGTGAAACCCTGAGACTGCTCACCGTGGCTACTGAGGCCTCTGACCAGCTTGGCCACCGCTGTATACGGTCCACCACCTAAAGGAGTGGTGGACCGTATACAACAGTTTGTTACAGCTGTGTGTTCAGAAAGGGCACTGTTGTTAGGATATAGGAGAGCATCACTGAGACTTTTCACAATATGTGTCCCTCCACCTCAGCTGATTGATTTTTAATTATATTGTTAGTGTGTGTATATATATATAAAAGACATTACAGCTGACTATGTTTTTTGTCTGGTTCTCAGGAGGGTGATTGATCAATAAAAACTTTGTTCAGTCACAATATGGTTTCATTTTTTAAGAAAAATTCAATAAAGTAGCAATTTTGTGGTCACTATGAATACAGTACCAAGAGTAGAGTTAAATATTAGGGTTAGTGAGCAAGTTAGGATAAATTGTGTAACTAGTTGAGTGGATTGAAAAAAAAAAAAAAACTAATCTCTAGTTCAAATTTCTTTTTCAATATTATTTTCCACTCAAAAATCTATCAGACAAAATTATCACGCAGGAAATCGGGGGATATGCTCCGAATATCATCACTGCTGTAATTATCTAAGAAATCACAGCAGTGATGATACTCTGAAAATCACTCCTTGTGTGAAAATAATTTTTCCCACCTTGGTTACAAGACTTAAATGTTTTAAAATTCTATATTGACAAAAACTGAACTGAACTATCATTATGGTTGTGCATTATAGTGACATTGCTGTTGTGAAAAAAAATAAGAGGTATTTATCTTTCAGTGGATTTATTTTGGTAACGACAAAAACAATGGCTCTAAACAAACCAATAAATGGCATCATAGCACAGCAACAAAACAAAAATCATATTTACAAAATAAAATCAACTATTTTACAATACTCCACAGTCTGCATGGGATAAAGCTCACATGATGATGTCGTTCCATATCCTTCATGCCAAGCGAAGAATACCTTGGAGGATGAAGAGGTCGACACAGGGTAACAGAGAAATGCAGAGTTCTGGATGCTGGCCACAGTACTTGTCTACAGGGGTGGGCATTTCCCTGCACCTTATACATACAGACCATTCAGGTTAGTTAGGGTCATGGCCAGGAGAGGGGGATGTTAGAGTGGACATCACATCAAATATAATGCTGGGGTCCCTCAACAGACCCCCTAGTATGTCTTCAGTCTGTTGAGGATTCAGAGCTTGAATTCTGGTCTGCAAGACAGTAGATGAGAGAAAAATATTTTTTTAAATAGACATACTATACATACATCATGATATGGAAATGACGCCAGGTTTATTTAGAGATAGCTCTTCAAATGCAGCCAGATGTGCTTGTATATCCTAAACATGGTTCAGGCCCCCTCCCCCAGGGGGTCTGTGTCCTGACGGTGATGTCCTCTTCCTCGGCCAACAGCTCCGCCACGGCCACGGTACGGATGGCCGACTGTGAGTGCTCCCGAACTCGCCCTCTTGCTCTGCCCCGTCTCATCGCTGACTGTTTGGGGGTGTCCAAGTCAGCAGGGCTCTGTCAGTGATAATAAATGAAAAAATCGTAAACTAGAGATTGTTATCATTATTAAAACCATGGCTATGGTAAAATGTTACTTTCTCTCTGCTGAGCATAGACGCTAACATGAGCAAGACGTGTTAGCGTTAGTTAGCCTTTGCTACATTACTAGGCATTGATTCTGTTAGTTGTTCGGTCCTATGTATAAATTGTTCATGCTGAGACGAAGTGTTTTCTTACCTGTGTTTTGGCCATTTTTTTCAGAGGAAAAGCGTAGAAAAATCACTCCATGAGAGATTTGCCACATCAGTATTCGATTCAGCATTGTTGTGCGTTCACGAGGAGGTATTTGACAACAGGGGCGGAGCTACAGCGCGTAAACTGAGCTCAACCATGTGACGTCATTCTCATGCGCCTTCCACTTTTCTTTTTCTTTTTATAGTTGTCCGGACTTACGAGAGCTTCAGAGCAGTGCTAGCGGCGAAAGCGAAAGTGAAATCGTATGGACTTTTCCTTTGGAATATGCAAAATGACAAGTGTAAATTGTAAATACAAAGGACGAGATTGCATTATCATTTTATTCATGAGTCACAAAATGCATACACATTTTGAAAATGAAAAAGAATTTCTGGTATTGCCTTTAAATTTGATAATCAGCCAAAACCATTTGAATAATGAGTGCAAATATGCGTCGCATTTTCATTAAATTGAAAAGTAAATGTCTTTTTCTTTTCCATTTGAATAATGTTGTACATTGAGCAAAGTGAAAATGAAAATTGAAAAACTTAAATTTAGTTTTATTTATGAGTCCAAAAATGCGTACACATTTTGAAAATGAAAAAGCGTTTCTGCTTTTGCCTTTTAATTTGATAATCTGCCAATACCATTTGAATAATGAGTGCAATAATGCATCGAATTTTCAAGAAAATGAAAATTAAATGTCTTTTTCTTTTTCATTTGAATAATGTCAAACTTTGAGCAAAGTGAATATGAAAATTAAAATGAAAATTGAATAATTGTATATTAATTTTACTTATGGGTCAAAAAATACGTACACATTTTGAAAATGAAAAAGCATTTCTGCTTTTGTCTTTCAATTTGATAATCTGCGAATACCATTTGAACAATGAGTGCAATAATGCAGCGAATTTTCAGGAAAATGAAAATTAAATCTCTTTTTCTTTTTCATTTGAATAATGTCAAACATTGAGCAAAGTGAATATGAAAATTAAGATGAAAATTGAAAAACTAAAATTCAATTTTATTTATGAGTTAAAAAAATGAGCATTTCTGCTTTTGCCTTTTAATTTTCATATTAGACTTTTCATTTTAATTTTGAGCACTATATGCTTCCATATTTTAGAACAACTTAAACCACGTCTGTGCTGGTATGACAATCAGCCTTTAAAATTGAAAATGAATTTTTCTTTTTTTTTTAGATGTATTAATCAGAATTGTATTTATTTAAGCTCACTGCTCAGCCTTTCATGTATTGAATCTATTATTTTAAACTATGAGCTAAGTGGGATCTAGTTCATTGTAAGCTGTGTGAACTCACCTTGACCTTGTTCATTTTAAGTGTACCTCTCTCTCTCTCAAGCTGACATTTGAAGTCGCCAGATTGTCATTTGATTATTAATAGCTGTATCAATAAACTATTGATTTTTGATTTTTTTGAGTTTTGAAAAATACAGAATGGGGTCAAGTTTTGATCTCCAACCCCACTGAACTCAGCGCTGTGACCCACTTTTTTCATCCTGACCCAGCAGTTAAGGACCACTGTTTTAAAGAACAGCAAATAAATACTCGTTGGTGACCAGATCAAATAATATTTACTTACTTGTTCCTTGATGTGGCCTTTTCCCCCTCAGACATGTTGAGTTAAGGTCCAGTTTGACAGTAAGTCTTTGTAACTTATTCTGTTTCTTCTTTCCTTGAAACAGCATTATGTTATTTCCAGCTTCTTGACTTCTGAGCAGGTATTTAGTTGTAACAGCATCTTCATGCCTTTCCAATTCTTCTCTTTTTTACAGAAAGGTACAGAGGCTGCCCGTCTTCACAAGAGCACAGGTAGACTTTGAGGAAGTCCTACACACTCATTTCAGGAGCAAAGCTTCACTGAGTACAGGTGTGATTAAACATGTCTCAACGTTTTAAACTTTGAACTTGGTTCATGAGTCATCAGCCAGAGCAGGATATCCTGTAAATGAAAAAAAGCAATTTTGCTTACTCTGACCAACCTATGGTAACTGCCTGAGCAAAGTCTGTGAAGCAGAAGTTAAAACTGTCGATGTTAATCTATGAACCCCCCACACGTTCAGCCTTTCCCTCCGTTTGTAAAACACTAAATGTGCAGCCCACTAGAGCTGTATATGCTGCAATTTTTCAGGAAAATATGCAAGAAGAGAGCAAACTGCTAAAAAAAAAAAAACAAAAAAAAAAAAACAAAAGCATGTAAAAGAGAAATGCATATTCTGTGTTTTTCTCCTACCAGTTGGGGCAGGGAGTTGTTTGTCGCCCATGTTCCCAGCTCCTGTAATGCTGGTGTGTTTCTTGTAAGTGCTCTTCAGATGGCTGACAGCTACTTTCAGTTTCATTTCAAGTCAGCTGGCTCGCAGGTGTGGTCCTGCGTCATCTAGAGTTTTAACTCTTTCTGTGCAATTTGAAGATGAGGATTTTTCCCCTTTGTTGTAACAAATTAAAAAGCTTTCAGGATTTCTAAAAGAAAAGTGGAAAAATGAGTCAATATGGAGTAAATGTATTAAAATCTTTTAAATATCATGGTAAATCAGCTTGTATGTCTTTACGTAAAGACAAGGTGCTTGTGGAGGAAGACTGATCCTCATGTCCAGCTTAAAGGACCGATGGATTGTGTTGTGAGGAGGGCATGACGTGACGGGCTAGTGGTTTTTTTTTTAATATATCGTACTACGGAAACCGTTATTCTTAACGACACTATGATGGTGCAGGTCCTTACGATGGTGCATTTAATTGTAATGGACGCTGTAGGAGAGAGGGAAAACGTCATGAGAGAGACAAAAAGTAAGTAAAAAGATATTTAAGATGTCTACAACGACAAATGAACTTGCTTCTGTCGATTCTTGTTTTTATAACACCACAATTCCAACCCTCCTCCTTTATCTGGGCTTGGGACAGGCAAAAATGATTTGAGATAGTCTGGCAGAGTAACTTTAATTTTTATTTTTAGTTAATTATTCTATTAATTATTCTATTTTTCTTAGCAGTTTAGCTTTCTTACTTTTTGTTTAGTTTTAAGCCTTATGGTCTACTTACAAGCCTACATCAAATTCCAATGAAACATTAACATTTTAAACCATAACATTTATAAATATTTTTTGTATAAAGTCTTCATTAACAACTTTAAATCGACCAAAAAAAGACAATAGAAAAAACTGCTAAGGCACCTTCACAGAGTGGTAAATTTGCAGTCTGACATGGAGGCGTGAGCATCTCCTGCTCTGACTGCTGCGAGGACTGTGCTGCCTGTGAGTGCTTTTGGACGGGGAGAGGCCCATGGAGAGGAGCAAAAACGATGCATGCTTTAATGTCGGAGTCTCCAAAAGTCTCCAGTAACACCAGAGAAAGTTGCTAGATTTGTCGCTAGTCGCTTTTTTGAAAAAGAGTCTCTAGTGGGGTCTGAAAACTCGCTAAATATAGCAACAAAGTCGTTAAGTTGGCAACACTGTATAGCACCGACAAAGTAAATGATTAACTAAAAAAATATCAATACTGCATTTTAAAAATATCAATACAGTATTGCTCTGCAAAATATCACGATATATCACTGTATCAATTTTCTCTATCACCCCTAGTAGGGAGTCATTATATACTGTAATGTTATGAAAACAACAGGCCGATATAAAATGTTTATAGAGCAAATGTTGCAAACAAGCAGAGGAGACAAGGAGCAACAGCAGCAGCTCTTTACATCTCATCCTAGGGTTGTAATGATTCACAGGGGTCACATTTGAGTTCAGATTTTAATTTTAGGTCATGGTTTGGTACAGTTTCCATTCAGTGGGTAAAAAGCAACATGAAGTCCTGCATGCAGGTCTCTGGATTTCTTATTTAGTGAATGTAGTGAAATTACAGTTTATTCCATCCAGCATTGATTGAACTACCTGTGATAGTTTCTACAGCTAGCAGTGTAATAAATATTTTAAAAAGTGATGGACAATAAAATAAGCACCATCTCCTGATTTTACATTATGAAATAAATATTATGAAGAAAGGCTGAATAAAATGTGTGCATCCCGGAGCAGTGTAACCTTGCAAAGCAGATGGATTTGCCCATTCCCTTGTTTCTCTCTGGGGAATCCATCTTGCAAAGCTCCCGTCTGAACTGTGTGGGCCCGGTTAGAAAGTGAGAGGACCAATCAGTATCAAGGGGCAGTACTTTTGGGCGCAGCGGAGTCGTGACATAAGCAAGCAGCAACAAGAGGCCGGTGCAATTATGGCAGAAGAGTTTAGCGTGGATGCTGCTAAAGCGCCTGTTTAATCAGAACTTGATGACATTTCTTCATTTAAAGAAGAACAAAGAACAGCATTGACTTGTTTTCTTTTCAAAAACAACAAAAGTCGTGTACTGACACGTCTATTCACCTTATGCAGCACTGAAACACGGACCGCGAGGAGGACTTCCCTTTTGTCTCTTGACTTCCGGTTGTAGCGCTAGATCGCCTGATAGCTGATTAGAAGTGCTAGTTTTGGGGGCTGTTATTTTGTCCATCCTGCTGTTCTTCACACTTAGAGTTATCCCCTCACCATATATTGAACTCTCACGTTACACTAGTATGGCACGTATGCCTGGAAAATTATCTGTGCAAAATGTAGTTCAGCCATAAACAGCCATATTTGTGCTCTTTTCACTTTATTGAAAGCAAAACTACAGGTGACCACCTGTTTCTGGAGAAGAGAGAGGGCTACGGAGCCTCAATTAAACGCCAGGACAACAGGAAATCAGGTCACCTTTGCTAGCTGATGTTTACTATTATTAGAATAATTGATTTTCATTGTTATCAGTATTGTCATTATATGTCCAATCGTCATCAATTTACCCCTGCTTTGTGTACGCTTATTGTGCTATGCATAGAATATATTAACATGACATGCATATTATATTTGAATTGTATTAACTACAAGAAATATTGATCTTTGAGCTTGATTTGTTAGCTTACATCTACATATCTGTCAGTACTTTAAGTGAAAAAATATTTGTGGTCTGTTTGGCAGATGGAGGACGCTATGATGCTTCACTGTTAATGTCACCAATGTACAAAGATGGCCAGACTCAGTGGGAACACTGATGGACCACAGCCACACAGCTGGAGAAAGATGTGCTTCTGCCTCTAGTCTTCAGTCACAGAGACAATGGTCTGATGATGTTCTCAGCACACAGAGGATATCTAGTGTTTGCGTACATGTGAGGAGCCTCATCATGAGGCAAAAGATGTTTTAAGTAATCTCAATTAATGTACTTGTCCACTTAACACAAAATAAAGACACAACATTCAAAATCTAAGTGACCATGCTGGGTAAGATCATTTCTTAGGATGCTGGTTTAGGATTTTAATTTATATTTTAATGAGCCCAATATCATCTGAGCTGTTATATCTTTAAATACAGACTTAAATTTCCCTTACTGAGTGGAACAGCTCACAGCATCTTGTGTATGTTGTATTATTAGTTTGCTCTAATGATTAGCTTCTGACACTTATATTTTAGGTTTACAGTTAGCTTATCTAATGCAAATGGAAAAAATCCTGCTTTTTCCCCCACTATTGAATTATGTTTCTAGTGCTGGATGAATAATTGCATTATGTTGTATAAATAAAGTTTAAAGTTTAACTAATACAGACAAGCTGGGAGTTCATTCAGTTATATTACATACATGACTTTCGTTATCTTGGTTTTTGTGCATTTTCATCTTGAAAGATTACTCATTTTGCCCTCAATGATTTTGTGGCTGGTTACAAACTTGACATGGAATGAAAAAAGTAAATAAATAAACACTGCAGAACATGTGTTAGAAATCAATATATTTAATGGAGTCTTCATTTTTAATTTCATAGTAACAAAATGGTTTTATATAAAAAGGTTTAATGATAAAAAGGCACATCTACAACACCAGCTCATGTTTACAGTTTAAAGGAGCAGGAAACTACATAAACACAGGTCAGCTAATGGTCAAGGTGAAGTTTTACCTTACAAATGCAAGTGATGAAAATAAAATAATAAAGCAGTAGCTGCAAAGGATCAACAGCTGTCAAGTTCATAAGAAGTGATGCTCCTCAGTGCAGGACAATCCGGTCAGCCATCGGGACACCAAACTGCACCTTTGTAAAACAAAGATTACAAGAGTCACTCATTTATGAGGTAAACTAACTCAGTTTCAAGCATTATGATAGAAAAGATTATCCGTTTACATTGGCAGCATTGGTAGAAAATGTGAACCTGTGCTTTACTTCTGGGATTTCTTTGCCCAGCTCTTTGGGAATGATCCAGCACTTGGTACTTGGTAAATAGTTTTCCTTGATTCATTGTTGCTGTCTAATAACAAAAAAAAAAACAAAAAAAACACAACAAAACAAAAAAAAAAAAACTCCACAACAATATATATTTTAGGTACTCTGCCTTAAACTCTACATGGCAGCACTTGCGTCCAATTGGACCTGAAGCACTTGATCGCACTTACTGATGTTGTTTCTTCTTGTCTAGATTGTTGCTTGTGTTGTTCTTGCTCTCAAATGTACGTCGCTTTGGAGAAAAGCGTCTGCTAAATGACATTGTAACATTGTAACATTTTCAAGGAAATGGAGAAATATGCCATTGGTAAGTAATTGTAAGAAATTGTATTTTTAGTGTGGGTGACTTAACAGGAGGTCCAAGACCATTGCAACGATTTGATGTGGATCAACCCAGTCACCATGTTCAAAAGCAAATGTTTCTACAACCTCTTGATCTGTTTCCACCCTGTGCTTTCTCTGTCACCTCCATCGCTCTGTCATTCTTCATTAATATCTGTGACTTCCTCCTGTGCCCCTCCGCTTTGGCTTTCTTTATTCTTTTGTCAAATCCTCCTTCCTGTTGCTGTGATTTGGTAAAAGGAAAGGTTGGGGGGGCACCGTCTATGACACAAAGAAAACCATGCAAGACTTCTGGTAGACCCATGTGGTGCAAGAATACTAATGTGGGCACACACACCAAGGTTTAGCTTAACTTATTCTTTTTCATGTTGGGCCTGATTGTTGAACTGTGAGCTGAAACACTTGCTATGTATTCTGTCTGATGCAGTGGGTGGTGTTATGTACAGAGTTGACTTGTAAATCTGCCAAGAAGAAGAAAGAAAAAGAGACAATGACAGCAACTAACGTTTGTTTATGTGCCGTGCAGACAATTATGAAGATTTTTACTGTTTATAAGATGCCATCAGTTATCATCAGTGTAGCTCTACTCACTGATGAGCACCCTGGTCTTGAGCACGGTTGCATTCATATTTCTCATACTGGGCCCAAGTACTCATGAATGCAGTGTGAGTATTGTTGAACCCTACATATTGCAGTCATTACATCCCATATACAAAGTATAGATATTAACTAATAAGACACACTTATGAGGATATTGATCTCATGAGACAGTTCTCACCTCAACGAGAAATCTTGTGACACCAGATCTCATCACACCCCTGCTGGTCTGGTTTGAACTGTTTACAGCCTCCATTTATTCTGATGGTAATGCAACATTTAGTCTGTACCCATAAACCTCCAGAAAACATGTGGACAAATAAACACATATTCCCGTATTGTCCCCTCTAGGCTTACTTTATTAAGCCTTGCATATTCACACAGACCACTCTCAGTCCCTCCTGGTAATTTTCTTTTCTTTTTCCTTATCAGCTTGAGCCAAATATTTAGTCTTGTCATTCAGATCCCCAACCCAAGCACCTTCTCATATCTAATGTCCAATAACCATCAGCAGCTGGGAGCCACTTAGCTGCAGTGTTTAAGGAAGGAGAATGGAAGAGGAAGTTAACATTACTTCATTCTTCCCCCAATGATCATCCTCTCTCTGTGCCATATTTGTTCTACCTATTTCTATTTCCTCTTCTCTTAATTACTTCTCCCACTGTGGTGACCAGCGTATATAACCAGCTGAACTTTAAGACCATTAATGAAACCTAGACTACATAAATAACTTCAAGTGTCCTGAATCAGTCTCTCCTTCTAAAGAAGGATTGCAATACAAACTCTTACCTCATGCTCGCGCACATTTTTTGTTTCCTATCCCTGGACACAGGATTAGGTTACAGGTAGATGTGCCAAGACCAACAAATGCACACTCCCATTCACTAAAATATACATTTCCATGCCTTGCTGTTGCCCTTCATCTACCTTTTCTTGGTGTTAAAACTGTAAATTGTACCACCTTAAAAATCAGAATCATGTTAGTTTCATCAGATAGTGATATGTGATCTGCATTTTTCTTAGAAAAGAAGTATCAAAAACTCCCAGTTAACTCTTGCATGCTGTCCAACTTACAAAAAAATCATTCATCAGCAGTGTTTTGGTACTGACAGTATGTGCTCGGTAGTGGTGTGAAGCCGTTTCCATCTATTTTATCATGTAAAATTACGACTATGCTGAAAGCTCATCATATTGTGTGAGAGACGGCCCCTTTCTGACCTGTGAAAAAGTATGGCTGTGAAAAAACAGCTGACCCTACTCTTCAAGACAAGTGGACCCATCCATTAGGAACTTAAGAAAACAACGTCTAAGTGGAAGAACATCTGCAACAGGGGCATCCAGGGTTCTTCCAGGTGTGAGGTCGTGTAGACAGATGGTAAAGGGAACACACTTGTACAGAGATCTATCTTTCAATCTTTAAGATTGAAGTAGAACAACCACTGGGACATAAAAAATCAGAAAGTCATTCTAAATAAATGCTCTGAGTTGATTTAGGTGTAAATAAGGGAAATTGGATGAGTATCGAAAACTGGTACCAACATGGTACCGGTACCAACATATTCGGTACTTACCGGACAGAATTACATCACAGATATTGATACTTCATTTTGATCTCCTGCTTCCCAATGAAAGCCAAAACATACGTTATGGAATTTGTGTGATTTGTCTGTTAAGTTTCCTCTTATATCCCATGTTTGACTGGCACCTCATAAAGCTATTTCTGCAAATCATTTCTGATACCCAGACAGCTTTAAATCTGGCACTGACTTTCACCGCATTTTTTCCCTCAAAAGTATTGATTCAGGCACAGTTTAGGACCGGCTAAGCAGCAGCCTCCGGTCCTGAAAAATGAAGCCAATGTGGAAGTGCAAAAAACTGCAGTAAAGCGAGTATCCGCTTGAGGCTGGCAGCAGGAACACCAGAAGTCCCGTCTGATCACCTGTTAAAAAGACAGTTTTTACACAAGAAATAAACTGGTTTACAGCCTCGTTCAAGAAACCGAACTCATTAGCTAATGTCTTCATGTGCTCTCACTGTACTGGGGGTGAATTTTTTGTACCACAATGGTTTAGATTATATTTAGGAAAAACCTCACTGTGGACTCATTGGCACGTCTCATTGGATTGACAGATAGCTCCAGTTGAGCTTAGTGGGCGGGCTGTTCGGTTGAGACAGCGATTTCAATGTGGAAGCCCCTGAGGATCGGCTTCCAAGGCAGTCTGAGTCCGCCTATTGTAAGCAGACGGCTGACGTCACACAGGCTTTGTCGAATTCTTTCTACGGTCTATGGCACCGGCACTTTATAAGAAATATCAGTTTAGTACCGGTATCAGAAAAAAAAAAAAAAACGATATCCAACCCTAATCATAATTTAATCATTGATATCTTAGTCTTATTTATAACTAAGGTCTGCACAATGCAAAAAAGTGATGTGCAACTATTGGTGATACACCAGTGCTTTGGTCTAACAAGTCATGTGACATACACCAATGGCAGTAGCTGATGTCAAACATGGAAAACAGACATATTTAAAGTGTATGTTGTTATGAGAGAAAATGTTACAGTCTGTTACAATGGCAGACAGCAGTCTGACAAGTTTTGCTGCAAACACCCTCCAGCTGGTTGTCCAGCTGCCACACTTGGCTGAAAAATAGGACACTTCAAACAGTCTCCTCTTGCCTACTCACACCTGCATGTTATACTGTTGCAGTCATGAATGAAGCCAAAAGACCAGGGCAGAATGTGTCACCTCAGTGGAGTAGTACACTTTACATGATACAAAACCTCTTGGAACAAAAACAAATGCTCGCTACGTACACCATGGATTATTATCTCCCCATAACTTTAACTGCACAGCAGTAAGTGTGAAAACTCTTTCCCAATTCCCTCTCAGTTTTAACAAACAAGACAACAGAAGTCAGCACATTGGATTCATCAGTTGCTGACATGATCCCCTCAGTAAGATCCCTGAACCATATTTTACACAACAAGGCAGCCACTGATCAAGGTGTTAGAGAATACAGATATTACTTTAATGGAGGCTGTTAGCAATAGATTCAAACAAATCAAGTCTGGTCCTCTTTTCTGAGTTTTTTCCAGATCCTGGTACAAAAACAGTTATCTAAATGAGGACATTAAACAAAGTGCAGCTGGACTTGCAACTCATTGTCATGGTCACCAATCAGCCCATTGGTTGAAGATTGATGATTAATGATTTTAATCTTGTTATAGCCCTAATACTAACTGCCCCTCACCTGGAAACTCCACCCACAGACATGGAGGCAAACAGCATGTCAGCTACAGATTGGAGAAAATCTTGGACAAAGCTGGAGTGTTGTCAGCTGTTTGGTTACTGAATGAGGCTTTAGAGTCCAATCTGTGGCTGCCATATTGAAAACATTGCCTCAAAATCACTGTAGATCAACTTAGAAACAAGATACAGAGGTGGAGTTTAGGAGGTCTTAGGCCTCTTGACAGACAAGTCATGTTTGCTTGCAGTTATATCAGCAGTGCCCCTAACAATGAATAAATCAATATCCTAAGTTAAATTAAAATGAATGGCATGGAAGGAAAATCAGCCCTCACATAGTGTGTGCCCATAAAGAAATGCTATGAACTATTACAACCAAGACTGTTTTTATATCAGGTTGTAAACATGTTTCTGATGTAAAACTGGGATTTAGGGGTTGAGCAGGCACCAGTAAGAGGCAATAGTTCTCAGTGCTCTAGCTGTGGGATTGATTCCTGTATTTCTTCAGCTATCTTGTCTAAATAAAGGCAAAATCCCTTCAAATATCTTTAAATTGTCCTTTTAACAGGGGTTGTGTATGAGAGTGGACTGCAGAGTTTTGCTCTTCTGGATAGAGGTTGCTACTTGCTTCAGATCCTAAAGGTCTTATCTAGAAAATGTGGCCTGCTAAATCAGTGTCTGTAGTCTAAATTAGTCTGATAAATGAAGTGTTGAATCATAACTTTGGTCGTTACCTTGGCTGGCTGCAGTTAGTCCATGCGTCCACAAGAGCGCAGTATTTCCCCTTAAATGTAGAATACACCTGAGGAACAATACCCAAACAAGCTTACTGATACTCAACTCCCAAAAGGAGCTAACAAATCAAACAAAATACTAGCAGAGTTAACAATTCTTCATACACCATTTTGACTACATACATTGATCAGCCAATAGGATTTGTTTAAAGTCTGTAAATTCATAGTCATTCTAAATAAAGGGAGGAGGGCATTATGGGGTAGGAAAATCTGGAGAGGATTGACGCTGATCAACATTGAGGGAATGGAAACCACAAATGCTAAGGTTCTCTTTTCAGCTCAGTGCCACGGTTCTGTCCAGCCATTTGTGCCAAAGTATCTCTTCTAATGTTACAACAAAGGCTCTCTGTTTCTTTCACCTGACTTATGTGAATGAACTTTGACCCCTCTCCATGTGTCAGCCGTCAGATGTATGACCCTGTTTTGTCTGACCTGCTGACCTTCAGTCTGCGGTCATGGCCGTCAGAGGCAGCAGCAGAGGAACATCAGGTTGCTTCAAGCTGCTTCAAAGCCACGCAGGCGTCCAGTCTGAGGACTGTTTCTTTTTCATTCATTAGTCCTTTCTGATGGGCGGTCTGAGGACTTAAAGGTCACATCAAGAGTCCCGATCAAAATAAGGGACAGTGTATTATTACTTTTAATTTGTTAATAAAGAGGAAGTGCAGCCAGACACAGTGTAAACACTGTGGTTCATTTAATGTGTTTTCTGATCTAACAGTGTCTGCTGCTCTCTGCTGGCTCCAAAGTGAAAATTATATTTTGGAATGAGAAAGAATCTTTATAAAACCATTGAGGATTTTTTTTCTGTTTCTGTTCAAATAAATGAACTTGGAGAAGAAAAACTCTACCAGCAATTATACATATTATTAAAACAGCTTATTCTGCCATTGGTGCTGTCTGGTAGATTGGATGATTGAAGTCTGAAGTCTTGTTTCTGCACACTTAAAGCTGCTGCCTCTCCCTCTGCTTTGCCATAGTCAGCTCTGCCTTGAATCAGCACTGCACTCTTAAGTTCAACCCTCCATCCACCTCCAGGCTGCAACAGGAGTTTGAAATACTATTTGTTATATGGTTTGAAGGATTGCTTTTGCTGCCAGTGTTAAGAGAGGCCTATTAGTGACTAAATAATAAATATTTTAACCACCTGCATGCACAGTGGGCATCCCCAGTCTCTAACATGGTCACGTTTGGGGGATGTGGGCTAAAAATTTTTGAATGAAAAATTGACATTATATCATCAAACTATCATCTAGTTAGGAGCTGTTAATGACTTTCTTTCATCTTTTTGGCACTTACATTGCATTTTGTTCCAGGGTCTTCTTAAAATTACTCTGTTGACATTCGTACTCTGACACACCTGCAGCTAAAAGAAGCAACTTTCATCAACATGAAGGGTTCAAACAGCAGCAAACTTTAGGATGAACTTGTTTCACTCCCAAGGAAACTGGAACTTCATGTAACCACTGTTTACAGTCATTCAATTATTGCATTATGTGGTATATATATGAACAACCTTAAATCAGATGTGTACTTCAGTGATTGGAGTCAAAATGTGGATTTCTTTACAGAGTGATATGAAGAGCTGAGTGAACATATTTCAGTTAAAGAGAATGTATAAAGACAGACTTATTAGGCATTATGAACATGGTAAATAAGGTGTTTTAATGTTTTTTTATTTTACTAAGAGGAAGTGTAGTCAAAGTCTGAAATTTTTACTTTATCTTTTTTGACTGTTGCTGTAATATTATTTTCTCATTTATTGTAAACTTGGCAGACCAGCTGTTGAACATTTTTGTTTTGAGTGAGGGGCAGGCTACATGAGATTTTTTTCCATCTCCCTGCTCCTTTCTGGCCATTGGATGTAATGTAGGTGAATATTTCTTTGTGAAAAATTGTATACTTTATTATGACTAGAATAAAATGAAATAAAATAAACTTAAATATATATAATACTTTACACAAATACTGATAAGCAGACTTATGATGACTTGGTTTATTTTAAAGCCTCTGAAAAATCAGTTTGAAATAAAAAAAAATGTAAAAGTTACATGGAAATTGGATGTCATTAAGTACCCATAATCTGTGAGAAAATGCACATTTCTAACCATGAGAAAATTATAGATTTATTTCCTGATGCAATTGTGTATCCTGATGCCCATATTTGCACCTAGAAAAGCTAAACCATTAAAGAACTCAAACACCCTACAATTACTATAAGCTATGAAGGATATATCATGTAGTCATATATCATATGTCCTGGTTACAGTTGATTGGTGCTTACAGCCTGGCAAGACTGAAGTCCTAACAACTTTTAGCAGACAAAACTACTTTACACCACTAGATGGCGCTAAATCACTCAAATTTAACCTAAAGCCTTTTTGCCTGGTATTCCATAAAGTGCCACTAGAGGGTGCTAAATAGCTGCCCAACATGTCCCACCTAAATCCATTTCAAGTTTTGTGATGTACTGCCTGCAGGATGGTGTTTCACTTTGTCTCCTCAGTGCTCTCAAAGAACATCACTGTTCAAGTATGGGTCATCTTTATGAAGGCTGTTCACAGTAAGGCATGTTCAAAACCAAAATAAATCCTATTTCTAGTTTTCCATAAGCCATTTAGGAAGACAGCGAAAAGACCCAAAAAAGATAAGTAGTCTGGTCTAATAGGACCCAAACAGATTTTTTTGCCCCAGGTGGCAGGAACTCAGCTCTGCACATGATCTCCAGCACAAAGTGGTGCAGTTATCTTGATTTATTTCATGTGCACAGAGATGGTCTTAAAGTACAGGTTTGAACATAGTTTTAAGAACACTTAAAATCACAATTACTACATAAACAATCATCAAATTTTGATTTTCGTCCTATAAAAATTAAGGTTAAAATGTTTAACAGAGTGCTCTGATACAGCAAAAAGGAGGTAAGGGTTTATACTCCTAATATACCTTGTTATGGCATGTCAGGCAAATCTATTTCACTCATATAGCCTTTTAAACCAGATTTAGATTACCTTAACTAACCCCAAAAGAGATATTCAGTTTGACAGCCTGCAAAGACTTTTAAAAGAAATGAGGAGAAATCCAGGAAATAAACAGTCACAGCAGCATTTGGAAGACAGTGTTAAATTTGTCGACTACAACTGTGACTAAAAATGTTCTACGACAGCCCTTTTTTCTATGAAAAAAATAGATCTGTGATGACTAAAACTGACAAAAAGTAACTTTAGTTTTTGTTGAGATGACTAAAACTAGACAAAAATGTAATTTAATTTTCATTGGACATTCCAAATCTGTGGTATTTCTCCACTGTGGATAAATCTGTCAAAAAACAGTACATCTGTATCTAGTCTGCCTCTCAGCTGTAGAAAGCAGGGACCCCAGGTTTGGCAGAGTGCATAGAACACTCTACCATGATTTGGTACCAGGTTTAGGCAAAAAATAAATGCTTGGACTAAAATACTGAAATGTGAGGACTTCATATGGACTAAAACTAGACCAAAATGTTTTGAGTTTTTGTAGACTAAAACTAAAAAGTATAGAAATGACTAAAATGTGACTAAAACTAAAATGCATTTCAGTTAAAAACTAAAACTAAAACTGAAATTAAAATAGCTGCCAAAATTAACACTGTTGGAAGAAAACATCCACATGTCAGTGATGCAGACCAGCAGACGGGGGTCACCAACAAAAAAAATGGCCACACCCATTTTGCATTTACCAACTCTGAATCCCAAAAACCATCTTGCATCTTCTTTCTTGCATCTTCTATCTGGTTTGACACCCTGACCTGAAGTGAACAACAGGGATCCATTGACCAATAGGATAGCATTCGCACCTTCTCTTTGTCTCAACATTAACCAGCATGACATTACGCAGAACCTCACATTTCTTGACAAGTTCTTGACAAGTTACCACATTTGTACCTGAATCAAGCCATTCCATATAACCAAGTTAAAATAACCAGTTTTCTGACAGCTCTGGCTGTCACCAGTCACCAGAAGTGTGTTCACCATTCAAATTCTCCATTGATTTTTCTCAAAATCCTTATTACAGCATTTTTAATCCAGGAACAAAGCTAACCAGCGACCTGAATGTAAAACATTTGATTTGCAAAAATGGCATTCAAAAATGGAGAAAAAAAGGCAGTGTGAATATATTTTTACGAGGATAAAGAAACTACATATTCCACAATTTATTGCCATTTATGTTTTTCATACTACTGAAGCTTGTATCATCATCATCAACGATAGCTGTTAGCAGGCACAGCGGACATTTCTAAGGTTAGGATTGTTGGCACTACAGTTTTTTTTTTGTTTGTTTGCTTTTTGTTTTCTGGGCTGACATTGACAATAAACCACATTTTTTTTATTTAAAGAAAAGGTTGCTATCTCTTTTGTCTTCTGCAGGGGAACAATAGATAGAAATTATATATAAACCCACTATTGAATAGGAATTCAATAGAGCATTACTTGCAGCCTACGTGACTTCTTCCGGGAGGTGTTCGACTCGGTCAGTAGAGATGCCCTCTGGAGGATTCTGGAGCTCAAAGGGATCCCAGTTTGCTCATCAAGCTGATGTCTACCATATATTACGGTACAGAGGGTGCTGTGAAGTGGGATGGCTCCACCTCTGACTTCTGGGGTGAGGCAGGCGTACATCTTTGCCCCTACGCTCTTCAGCACCTGTATGGACTGGATAATGGAGCAGGTGTGGCGTTCCTGGTATCTGATCATGTGAGCGAAAGTCAAAGTCTTTTGATCAGAGCAATAGAGGACCAAGGCTGAAGCAGCGAAGTGCCACACTGGCATATGCTCCTATGCCCGAACTGGCCTGAGGAGAACGTGGCTACCTCAGATATTTCTGTAACTTTGCAAAGCAGATGGATATGCCCATTTCCTTTTTTTCACTGGCGAATCCATCTCCCATCTGAGCCGTTCAGGCCCGGTTAGATAGTGACAGATAGTGACAGGACCAATCAGCGACGAGGGGTAGTACTTTCAGGCGCAGCAGAGTGGTGACATAAGCCATCAGCAACAAGAGGCTGGTGCAATTATGGCGGAAGAGCTTAGCGTGGATGCTGCTAAAGCGCTTGTTTTATCAGAACTTTTAACTCTGACCTTTATACTTTTATAAGTTTATTACTCATTGCTTATGTGATTTCAAACACCAAGTCCCTGGATTGTAAGTTAAGAAACATGACTCTACTCACCCCACCGCCGAGATGCTTGAACTGTTCCAGCCTCAGTCAAAAGGTTTCTGAGTTGAAGCAGAGAATTTCAAATCTCTTCAAAATCCAGGAGGCAGAAAAGCACTTGGACACTATCCTGTTTGGTCCTGCATTAACAACCGCCAGTGCCGATGGAATGGATGACACGGCTCCCAATCACGCGTCGATCCAGGCGGCGACTTCAGAATCAACTTCTCCCGTGAGGCCAGCTGCTACTCCTGCTACGGCTGCTGCTGCTCCTGCGCCCGCTGGTCCTGCTCCTGGCCCTACTCCTAGGGATTGCTGGCTTCAGCTCGGGGCTAAACCTAAAGCCCCGGTGAGCTCCACACCATCACAAAAGGAGCCATGGGTCCTTGTTGGCAATCACAAAAAGGAGAACAGGACCATCTCCTTCAATAACCCGGGATCCTGTCCAGTCCAGCTGCAGAACAGGTTTGACACCTTTAATTTTCCCCCACTAGCTGGTAATCCACAGCGGGAGCCTGCTCACTCTCCTCCTATTAACCTACTGCCTTTCCCGGCTGCCACCTCTGAGCACGTACCTGGGCAGAAAGCTCGCACATCCCGCTGCTCCAGCATCCAGCACCGCAGAAGCAGCGGGTCGCCCGCTCCTCTGGCTGTCCTGAGGCAGTGGCTCTCTCCTCGGATCGAAAAGTGGCTTCACCACCCGCTGCAACGCTTTCACCGAGCAAGGCACAGCCTGCATCCCCTCGGCCACTTTTCTCTCCCTCCACTCTGCTCATCGGTGATTCCATCATCAGAAATGTGCGATTTTTTTAATGTTGTCACATACTGTTTTCCTGGTGCAACGGTTAACTTCATCCTTAAAAAACTCCAGGATTTACTGGTGTCACTCCCATCCTCCATTGAAAGAGTAATAGTCCACGTTGGATCAAACGACACTTCCCCCCAGCAGTCTGAGATGACGAAATCTGACTTTGAAAATCTCCTGAAGTTCCTTGCTTCTTGTGGGAAGTCAGTCTTCATCTCTGGCCCCATCCCTACTGTTGGTCACGGGATGGGCTGCTTCAGCAGACTCCTCAGCCTGCACAGTTGGCTGCAGTCTGCATGCAAGGTGCACGATGTTCCCTACCTCCCAAATTTCGACGTGTTCTGTGAAAGATGGTCCTTTTTCAGGAGAGACGGCCTCCATCCGAACACTATGGGTGCTAAAATGTTAGCCGCTAACATACAGCACCCCTCGCAAACTTCCACACATGATTGACTGTTTACCTGCCACGCCCACACACCAGAATCACGTCCTCCCAGACCAGGGTTTCACATGTTATCCCCATGGTTAGCCCCCTCTCTTGGCCATCACTGGCAGCACCGTTTACCCAGGCTCATCATCGCATTCAGATTATAATCACTGATGATATCTCGCGCATGCGCCATGCGCGCCTTTCAGCTGTGGGTGGGCCAGTTTTCCTACACTTATGCCCCCTGACTAATGCATCTGCTGGTCAGAGCAAGGGTTTTGAGCCCCTTAGAATGACTTTGATAAATGCTCGCTCCATACTAAATAAGTCTTTCATCTTAAACAGTTATTTCACTGCCAAAGGCTTGGATTTTATGTTTCTGACTGAAACATGGCAGAAATCTAATGATTTTACTCCCTTGATTGAACTATGTCCACCTGATAGCAATTTTTTCTGCTCCCCTAGGCTCTCAGGTCGAGGAGGAGGGCTAGCAGTGATTTATAAAAACTCTTATCATTGTTGTAAAGTGAATTCAGGGGTTTATACCTCTTTTGAGCACCAGGTCACTAAAGTGGGTAGTTTTAATCATTTTTATTGTGTTCTAATTTACCGTCCACCTGATTTTAATTGTAGTTTTATTTTAGAATTTGGTGATTTTCTATCATCTATTATTAACTTTAATAACATTGTTATGGTTGGTGACTTTAACATGCATATTGATGATACTTCCAGCAGCTTTGCTGCTGATTTTATGAGTATCACTGAGTCTTTCAACTTTGTCCAATATGTGTCTGGTCTCACACACAGTAAGGGTCATACCTTGGACCTTGTTTTTACCCTTGGCTTAACTGCTGATAATGTTTGCTTGGAAGACCTACATGTTTCTGATCATAGTTGTGTTTTATTCAATCTATCTCATATTCCAGATTCATTACCCACTAAACGCCTTGGTCAATTTTGAGCTTTAAATTCCCTCTCAGCAGAAAAGTTCTCTGCAGCTTTTAAGTTTAACTGTAGTGAGGTTTTGTCCTCTCACACAGATGTTGACAATCTCGTAAATAATTTTAATACTCACTGCTCCTCAATTTTGGACAAAGTGGCCCCTTTAAAAACCAGTCTTGTCTGCTCTGTAAATTCTAGCCCCTGGTTAAATGAAAATATTCGCTTTTTTAGGCGCAAATGTCGGAGGATGGAACGGCTCTGGAAGTCCACTAAGCTAAATGTTCACCGTCTGCACTACAAAGAGCTTCTCCTTGAATATAATGACATGGTTAAGGATGCTAGGACATCATACTTCGCAAACCTGATAGCAAATAGTAAATGAAACCCTAAGGTTTTGTTTGACACCATCAATAATATTGTCAGTCCTGCTCCCCCCAATATTCCTGTCTTTTCCAAGAAAGACTGCAATGACTTTCTGTCCTTATTTGTGGATAAGATAGAAAATGTAAGAGCCAGCATATCTCCCTCTTCTGCTCTATCTTTACCTTCATGCCAACCTTGTCATGAAGGACATGGTTGTCAACCATCAACTCTAGATAGTTTCAGCCCAATCACACTTCATGATTTAAATTATCTGGTCAGCAGTATGAAGTCATCCTCTAGCCCAGTGGACATCTTGCCAACTTCTTTATTCAAAAATATCCTACCAACAACTGGTCCCCGTCTAGTCTCAATAATAAACAGCTCCCTTCAATTAGGTTATGTCCCAACTTACTTTAAATCTGCTGTTGTACAGCCTCTTCTTAAAAAGAGCAACCTGGACACATCTGCACACCAAAATTACAGACCAATTTCTAAATTGCCTTTCATTTCCAAAATTTTAGAAAAAGTTGTAGCTAACCAACCACATCTGTTTTAACTGCCCACAATGTTCTAGATAAATTTCAGTCAGGTTTCCAACCGAAACATTCAACTGAAACAGCTCCTCTTAGAGTCTCAAATGACATAATGAAGTCCTCAGATGCTGGTAAATGTTCAGTTTTGGTTCTCCTTGACCTGAGCTCTGCACTTGATACCGTGGACCATAATATTTTAATAGACAGACTCAGGCAGTGGGTTGGTGTCACAGGGAGTGCCCTTGACTGGTTCCACAGCTACCTGTCTGATAGGAATTTTTCTGTATCAGCTGGTCCTTTTGTTTCTGAATGTTCTGCTCTGTCTTGTGGTGTGCCCCAAGGATCTGTCTTAGGGCCTATTTTATTTTCCCTCTACATGCGTCCCCTGAGCAGTGTAATCTGTGAATTCAAAGAAGTGTCATACCACTTTTATGCTGATGATATTCAACTGTACATATCCTTTAAGCCAAATGAAATGGATATACTTGTTTTGTTGCACGACTGTTTGACAGCCATTAAGAGCTGGATGAATGATAACTATCTCCAGTTAAATACTGAGAAAGCAGAGATACTCATCATCGCTTCAGAAAACATCTCCTCCCATGTTGGTCAATACCTTGACTCCATGTCTTCTTCCTTGAAACAGAGTTTAAAAAAAACGTTGGGGTACTTTCTGATCATGAAATGCTTTTTGATCAGCATGTGAAGTCACTGACCCGCTCTTGTTCCTTCCATTTAAGAAATATAGCGAAACTCAAATCTATTGTGTCTCAAGCAGAGATGGAAATGCTTATTCATGCCTTTATTTCCTCCTGGCTTGATTACTGTAATTCTCTTTTTACCTGTTTAAAAAAATCCTCACTTCATTGTCTACAATTAATTAAAAATGCTGCAGCAAGATTGCTTACTAGGTCCAGCAGGACGACTCACATCCCTCCAATTTTACATTCCTTACATTGGCTACCAATCAATTTCCGAATCCAATTTAAAATCCCTGTTCTTGTTTATAAAGCCCTGCATGGACAGGCACCAGCTTATATCTTAGACCTGCTCCATCCCTACATCCCCTGTAGATCTCTCAGGTCTTCTGATCAGGGTTTCCTTGTAGTCCCTTGGGTTCATTTAAGAACCAAAGGTGATCGTGCTTTTCAAGTTGTGGCACCAACCCTTTGGAACTCCCTCCCAGTTCAGTTACACTCAGCGGCTTCTGCTGATGCTTTCAAAAAGGAGCTGAAGACACATCTTGTTAGATTGGCTTTTGAACATTGGTATCACTGATTTGATCAATTGCATTTTCCATGTGTAATATTTTAATGCCTTGTTGTTGATGATTGTTGTTCTCTATTATTACTGTTTTGAAGCACTTTGTGACCTTGTTCTGTGAAAGGTGCTATATAAATGAAATTTACTTACTTACTTGTCGACATTTCTTTGTTGAAAGAAGAACAAAGAACAGCAGTGAGTTGTTTTCTTTTCCAGTACTTACATGTCTATATTCGCCATGTGTCACGTTATTCCTCGATAGCTGCACACGCACGGCTCGATAGCCGCTACATCACGTGTTTTGTTGCTCTGATTGGCCCATAGAGATGTGACAGACACAATGTTCATCCAATCACACTCTGAGTTTTTTTCAAAGTCTCTGCCTTTTCTCAAACATTTCCTATTAAAGCTTTTCCAGCTGCCCTAAATTAACAGCACTGGTAAAACCAAAATCAGTCACTATGTTTCTGCAATGGTTAATACACCAAGAAGCTCTTTAAACCAAATGATATTTCTAATGCTAAAATATAATTATTATCGTTATCCATGAATTTTCAAATTCACTGATTTACAAAAACACTGAAAAAATAGCAAAGCACATTAATATTTTTTGATTAATATGTCAAATTATAGTCATTTACTTGCATTCCTGAACAGAAAAATGAGTTTTAGTGGTTGAATGTTATGCTTGATTCATTTCTGACTTCTCAGAGAAGCCCAGTGAGCCGGCTCAAATTTTGGTGAATTCATCTTGAAATCCCTCATTCCTGTTCAAAATGGCACAATGTGGAGAGCTCACTGAAAATGAAAGAGTCCGCATTAAAGCACTTCATGATGCTGGATGGTCTCTGAGACAAATATGACAGGTGGTCTAATAAATTTGTTAAGCACTGTATATACTATATTAAATCTTGTGGGGTAAGCAACCAAGTAAAGATGTGCTCTTCTAAATGAGTCTGTTCATCCAAAGAGCTCTTTAAAGTGAACTACTGTAGCTCACTCACGTTTGAGTGCTGGTTTCCTTTCCTCCATCCTTTGTTGTCATTTAATCCACATTTAAAAAGCCAGTGTTACCACTTTGAGGGGCCATTTGGGAGCCAAACAACCAGTTCTACTGCTGAGCCAAATGATCTGGATCTCTCCAAAGAGATGGATTTCCCGTCACGATGAACGAGACTGGACAGACATCAGCTGAGGAAATGCGGGCAAGATCAGAGTTCTGTGGGATAAACCAAGGCCAGCCTGCTGCCATTTCTCCACACTTTTAAACTTTTTTTGCCTGAATTTGTCTACTTTTAGGATATAAACACAGCTTAGGAATGTTCTCTATGCTGACTTCTTGCCCCCTATCCAGAGTTCTCCACAATTAAAGTTGGTGCACAATGAAGGGTTAGAATATGGATGACAGAGGATGCACTGAATGGATCCTTCATTTGACAGGGAAAGGAGGATGCATTTGTCATTCGATGCAGCCTTTGGTAGAGACCGCCTTCAATGCGTCACAATGACATAATTAGTCTACAAATGCGCCCTCCAAAGAATGCAGCTATCGCTTATCTCAGTACTTATGGGAAGCCTTTTGTCCAGATCAGATTTCTTGGTTGAGACTTTGTTGCATTTTATAAAATTTCAACTAAAATGTTGACATCATCATCAGTAATATAGCCCACAGCATGGCTGAACAGAACGTAAAGGAGTAACGTGTCAGAGAGGGACACAGGGACAGCAGGGGAGGAGTGATGGCATACCTCCAGCCTTATATAGGGAGTGTTTGTCTGAAGGGCTCAGTTGCTCCACTAGGGAATGTCCAGGAATAGAAAGAGGCATTAGTGAAGAAGGTGTAAAACATGAAGAAGAGGGACAGAAAGGGATGATAAAAAGCATGTGAGCAGTTTCCTCTTGGTCTGTTCTCCATTTACGAAAAATCAAATCATCTCACTCTTCTGAAACTTTGTCTCCCACTCGAGTGGAGGAGGAGGAGGACTTGTGTGAAATCTTGAGGTGGGCAGAGCATCAGCTGGTGCTGTCAGTCAGACACCAAACATGCTCTCGATGAAGTTGGTGACATAAGTTGGACGGTATGAAAGCTGAACTCACACCGTGGCCCGCGGGAGACGGCAGGGAGATGACTGGGAGGGGTTAGAGCAGGTTAAGACGGAAAGAGGAGATGGTGGGGATCAAAACATGAAGAATAGCACAAGGGTGATGATAGGAGGAGGTTTGTCCAAGGGAGAAAGGGAATGGAGAAATGGTGTAGGGTGTGATAGATGTACCGTAGCAAAGGGAGACGCAACAAAAAATGATGGGGACAAATTTTACCAGGGATGAAGCTGCACTAAAAATCCTGCTCTTCACCTACATTACACTTTATTCATACTTTATGTCAGAGGGATAATACATTTTTTAACAATGCCAAAAGTAAAAGAACTATGGGGATGAACTACCCTTTCGGTGCTACACATATATCCACAAATTGCTTGCGTTTGTAGCCATTGTTTCCAAAAAAATTTTTTCTTTGTGTCAGAAATGAGAGAGAGATGATAACACCTTGGACTGGACAGGATGGTTTCCATCCTTGTAACAATGTCAGGCACGGATTTAACACCAGGCCTCCAACCTCTAGGGGCCCTTATAGCGGAGCCAACTGTATCATCCAACCTTAGATTTTATTATATTTTATTTTTTAAATAAAAGTACTAATACAATTTTTGCCTTCAAGTGTAAGAAAATATGAATACATTTGATGCAGCTATGTTTATTTATTTATTTTTTTAAGATTTATTTTTGGCCTTTTTGCCTTTATTTGATAGGACAGTGGATAGAGTCGGAAACAGGGAATAGAGCGCAGAGAGACATGCAGGAAATAGTGCCACGGGCCGGATTCAAACCCGGGTCGCTTGCGTATATGGCATGCGCCTTAACCACTCGACTACCAGAGCGCCCAACAGCTATGTTTTTTGACAAATAAAAGTTTTTTGGTTGCTGTGGTCACGATGACAACAAGCCAGGTGACCGTGGGAACTGACAGCACCAAGGAGAGTAATGGATAAGAAACAGGGTGGTGGTTAGGGACATAGACATAATATACATAGACACCGCATTAGCCAGTGGGCCATACATCAACGCCGCTGCCATTTTGCCAGAGGCAGTCCTGTGCAAGATGCCTCACTCCTGTGCTGCGTGAGGTTGACAAGATCATGTGGAATAACATTTCAAACAATAAAAAAAACCATTCATCCCCTATATACTTGCATTTGTTTATGGAACAGTCTTGCCTCTGGCAATATGGCAGACACACTGACATATACAGTGGGGAGAAGAAGTATCTGATACACTGCCAATTTTGCATGTTTCCCCACTTACAAAGCATGTAGAGGTCTGTAATTTTTATCATACGTACACTTCAACTGTGAGAAACGGAATCTAAAACAAAAATCCAGAAAATCACATTGTATGATTTTTAAATAATTAATTTGCATTTTATTGCATGAAATAATTATTTGATACATCAGAAAAACAGAACTTAATATTTGGTAAAGAAACCTTTGTTTGCAATTACAGACATCAGACGTTTCCTGTAGTTCTTGACCAGGTTTGCACACACTGCAGCAGAGACTTTGGCCCACTCCTCCATACAGATCTTCTCCAGATCCTTCAGGTTTCAGGGCTGTCGCTGGGCAACACGGACTTTCAGCTCCCTCCTAAGATTTTGTATCGGGTTCAGGTCTAAGAACATCCGGTGTACGCTTTTCTCAGTGGTGGTAAAGGAGCATCAGATTTAGCTGTAAAAGCCATAACAAGCTCAGTAGCCTCTGCAGCATGAACACAACCCTGTAATCCACCATCGTTGTTTTGCTTCGACAGTGCATGCAGCGTAGATGGGCTACGCCCAAGTGGCAACCTCCGGGCCTAAAAAATGAAGCCAGTGTGGAAGTGCAAAAAATTGCTACTGGCTGGCTGCAGGAAAACCGGAAGTTCTGTCTGCACACAAGTTAAACAGCCGGTTTTGACACACAAAATAAACTGGTTTACAGCCTGGTTCAAAACACCAAAGTGTCTCATTAGCTAGTGTCTTATTGTGCTCCCACTGTACGGGGGGTGAATTTTTTTGTACCATGATCATTTGGATTATATTTAGGATAAACCTCACTTCACGGTGATTGGCGCATCTCATTTGATTGACAGATAGCTCGGCAGGCAGAGACTCCGTTCCTGTCAACTGGAATGCTAGCTAGCAGGCTGACAGGAAGTCGCACTTAGTGGGCGGGCAGTTAGGTTGATCCAAAGTTTGGTTGAGACCATGATTTCAATGTAGAAGCATCCACAGATTGGCTTCAAAGCTGTTTTACTCCGCCTGTTGTAAGCAGACGACTGACGTCACACGGGGTTTGTCCAATGCTTTCTACAGTCTATGGCTACGCCATGCATGACGTAATTGTTTCAAGAAAGATGCGGCTGGCCGTCCACATGGAGACGAAATGGTAAGCGTTTACAGATTTATTCACTCTGGGACCCGGTTTCAAAAAGTATTGTTTACAGCCTCCCAAAAAGTCATTTCCATGTGGATGAAACACCGATATGACAAAAAACTTTTGCGTATACTCCTGATTTTGTCTCCATGTGGACGGGGCCTAAGTCTTTAGGGCATATGATAAATAAAAAAAGAACTTTCCCTCTAAGCCCATTCCAGCATCCATTGCAGAAAAAGCAGCAACTATCATCTTTTTAAGATCTTTTTGATTTTATTCCGCTTGAAATCACCTACTAATCATAATAAAATCATCAGTCAGATGATTTTTAGCATGCAGGGAAAATGTAATAAGGAATGGAGTGTTTCAGCAGTGGATCTCTACATCTACCCTGCAGCAGCATGGAGACTGGCAAATATGATCAAGCCTGTTGCTAATGGTCTCATTTGCTTTTGGTAGTATATAAACAGGCTTTAATATTGATTCCAGTCTGTTTCATAACATGTAAAAAAAAAAAAAATCTCATTGGAGCTTTAATGCCGCTGACATTAAATATTGGGCAAAAAACAGCCATCAGTAAAGCTTACTGTGCAGATGAACAAGAGAATAATGTATACCTGGATTGCAGTATTAAACTTATCATCACTGAGAAGTGGCTTCATGTTTTTGGATCAGATCTAAGATGTTTCAGCTCACTTTGATTATCAATACAGCCTTGAAATGGCTGGTTTAGTTGGTTTTGTTTGTTTACTTGTTGCAGGAGTGAGAAAATGGTTAAACATGGGACACAGCTGTGTCAGATCACTCGTGTATTTGCACACCTCTTAAGTTTCAGATGTCATAAGTGCAAGGGCAAGTCAGCTGCAGCGAGGACAGAGAGACGGGTAGATAGATGTCTGATAGAGACTGAATGGTGAACAGAATCTGTGCATGCAGGGAGGTGTTAATCTGCCGGTGTACGGTTGTGCATATGATGTCTGTGAGCGTGCAAGTGTTTTGGTTTTTGTCCAGTACGTGAAATCAGGTGTCCATCTGCACTGAAATGCCCAGTTGATCCTCTGCCAAAATAACCTCCAGCTGCCCGATGCCTGCGTTGTTTCCTTTTTTATTTTTCTCAGAGATGTCACCGGGCTTGTCTATTCTCTAAATATGGGGGATTGGAGAGCGTGCCAAACAAGGGGATGTCCAGTGGGACATTGTGAGAGCGCACACGCTGAAGTTTGATTTGATTGGCTGCCTCATACCCAATCCTGATCATTTTCAGTAAAAGCCAAGCAGGATGAGAGGGTACTTATGGAGGGGAGGGAAGCCAGTGTGCTACCTGGACTTTGTAGAAGGGAGACTTTATATCCCAGACATCTGTTGACTCTCCTGGTGCCTGTCGTTCAGCACAGCCAGCCAACATGGTAAGAACCTGAAAACAAACGATAAATGAATAGGGGAAACTTTACTTAACAGAGCAAGTTTTGGTTTTATCTTTGAGGATTTCCTTTTGTTTTATCATAAGGATAAAATCCAGATTGGGAGAAGATGGATATATTATTGTTTGATGGATAAACTTCTGCTCAGCCAAGTCAACCAGCAAGTTCTCATCTGTAGCACAGCTGGATTATCAGGTGGATTCATTTAAGTGCTGTTTCTTCTCATGGAAATCCTTTTTGTGTTTTTGGAAACCTGGGGAAACCAATATAAGTGTTTTCTTTGTCTGATTTTTGCCTTTTCTACAGCTAAATAAGAGCTTATGTTGCTTTTGTGCTCATCACTTTGAACTCTATAAGATTGATATTAAGATTGAAGGGAGCAACACTAAAGATAGAAAGCACACAGCTGAGTAAAGTGAGACGACATTCCGCCTTTACTGAATGTCCTAAGTTTGGAAATTAACCTTGAGAAAATCCCTTTCAAATCCTCTCCCAAGTCTCACCTTAAAAATAGCTCTGAAGTGAGCTAATGAGTGGAACCAATGCTAGAGCTTCCATATGTTTCCATATTGGTATTGTTTGGTCTGGCATCCTTGCATGTCATGGCTTAGGGGCCTATGCAATGATTACAGGAGGATATAGGAAGATTTTAGTACTGGTTGTTTTTGCTGTGCTTTCAAAGCTCATAGTTTTGGTCCTGGTAGAAAGCTAGAACAAAATTTAAGTCAGATTCGTGCTGTTTCAAACCAAAATTTTAACTAACAACGAAGAAAAGATGAGATTATATTGATCCAAAGAAGAAGACTGAAGGAGGAAGAGAGCGTTTTGAGAATAAATCACTCTCCTGAATGGTGTTTTGTGCCCTCAACTCTGACTGGAAGGCAGCAGCTGCCTGGAAGGTAAGTCCTGCCTTCCAGTCAGATGAAGTCATGAGCTAAGCCTTTCATCCAATCATCAGTCACCATTGTATTGAGGGAGCTTGCTCCTCAGACAACTGCTAGCTTGCTTGCTAACTTCTATATCAGGCCTAGGCCTTGTTGATATCAGCTATCTTAAAGACATTGCAGAGAGTCTGTTATTTTCAGATGCATTTTTCAGATCCCTAATCTGTAAAAACAGTTAAGAAAATTCAACTGTTTTTTTCAAGGTATGTTGTTGCTCGTTTTACCATTTTGATTCAAAAATCAAAAAAGGAAAAATGGCAAAGATTATTCGTTTTATGGTTTCTGTCCAGAAACGAAAAATGTGTGAAGCTGGCAGTTTTCTTGATTTCTATACAATCAAATGCCCTTCCAAAATAAATTATACTTTGGTAGCCTGATCTGTGAGAACAAACTGATGCTTTTATCTGATGTATTACTGTGGTTCAACGAACTGACCACGGTGACGTCCTGGTAGAGAGAGGGAGAGAGAGAAGGAGGGGGTGAGCGAACGAGCGAGAAGGAAGCAGCTGACACTGTTCTGAATAACCAATCACCATCTAAATGAGTTGGACTGATGAGAAAATTCGCAAAAAGTCTAACCTGTTCAAAAAAAAATAATGACGTTTCGGCATCAGTGTGCAAACATATTTAGAACAACATGAGATCAATTCTATTCTTTAACGTGCGAAAATTTTGAACGCAAAAAAACGGCCTTAAGTCAAATTTGAAAAACATCATAGATTAAAACAACCAAAATCAAGTCAGCTAGGCTTATAGAGCATTTCAAGCATCCTAGAAGGCATCTAAGATGACTGAAGGAAGCTAATACTAACAAACTTATGCCTAGTATAGAAGCTAGTAAGCAAGCTAGAATCATTGTCCAGGGACGTGGCAAGCTTGCTTGATATAGTGACAGGTGATTGGATAAGAGGTTAAGGTCATGGCTGTTGGAGGGCGGGACGTGCCTTTCAGGCAGTCGCTGCCTTCCAGTCAAAGTTCAGGGCACAAAACACATCAAGCAATCAAGCCTATGTTCCTCTATGTTACTGTATCAGACATGTCTAGAGCAGGGGTGTTCAAACAGAAATTTAAGGAAGAGTGGCCACTTCTATAGATCTCACTTCTAGAGTACTGATGTTAGTAAAACAAGACAAAAAAAGCCTAAATCATAGTTTTCCATTAATGGCTGAAAAGGTAGATAGATTGTTTGCTATCACGTGATCCTGAATGTCCACTGGGGGTCAGGAAGTTGGGGACAGCCATAAGGAATAAATGAGGAAATCTGTACACCGCAGTTATCGTACATTGAGGTATGAACAGTGTTTTTTTCCCCAAAGTTCTACAGATTTACCCATTGTGCTGGTGATCAATATCACAAACTGTTCAGTCCTACAGACCCTCTAGCACTTCGTCAAGCCAGATGAAAGGAGACAAAAGTCTTGAGGAGTCTTGTATGATGGAGCACAGAGGGGAGAAGCGACGGGTTCAGACTCAAAACAAGAGCAAACATACTTTATATCAAGGTGCAAAACTTTATAGGAGTTTCGTGCTTGAAGAGCATGATACACTTTGTAAATTGTACCTTGTGATGGAGAAGATATTGGTGCAAATAAGCATGACGTGTGCTGCTATTTGCTGCTGTAATTTCTTTGTCTTTATTCATGACAGCTTTATGAGTTGTTCTTATTTTGATAATCTGTATGTTTACCATCATTGTTGCCTCAGTTTAGTCACAAAAAGGCCCGTCAACAAGTCCTTCTAGTCAAAATGTTTGTTTACAGAAATACCAAAGCAGCACCACCTAGTGTCAACACTGAAAACTACAAAACAGTCAAGTGCAAGCCTTATTCAAACACGGGGCATGTTTCATTTTATTTTTAGAAGGTGTTGTTGGCCCAAGCTATGCTAGCTTCGCTGTATGTAAACAGAAAGTCCCCAAGAGGGCCGATAGATCAGGTTTGGGGAATTGTATGATGTGGTGGTGAATGAAGATACACAGATATGTTTCATGCCATTGTGTAGGGAGCAAATGCTGTTCCATTGGTCAGCATCAGGTTACAGTACATGCAGTTGTCAGGTCGAGGTATCAAACCAGACAGAAGATGCAAGAAAATTTCTGACATGTTAGTCTTGTCAAATCAGAGTTGTTGGCAAGGCTAGAATAACACAACAATGTACCCTTAGGCAACAACTTCAAGCACTCATCTGGATATCTGCTGCCAAGCAAAAACCCAGAATTTATACTGTTTCATGATAAAGATACTCAGTAATATGTCACATTATGAAAACACATCATCAACAGGCTATCTCCAGAGAGCATCAGCGGTGTTGAGCAGAGGCTACTTCAAGTCCCAGGTGACTGGGACCCATCGATTCCCTCAGTGGTTTCATTTCAGGAGCAGGGGCCGATCTGCTGTTGCACTCTGCTGCTTGGAGATTCTCTCTGCCCAGGTTCCCTTTAAGCTGGGCGTACACTGACGATTCAGACGAATTTTGAGTCGCATGACTCACATGGAAGCTGTGTTGACTTTCCTGATTGTTCATCGTTTGTCTTGCTGTGTACAGGGGGACACGACGACTGAAAACAGCCCAGCCAGCGCCCCGCATATGGTCAGATGGATTTCTGGCATGTTTAATATTTTGATTGTATGTCTGCACATGCTAGCACAGTGACGACAGAGCCACAAACATGATCCCCAGCTCCTTTGCAAACTGTTGGATAGCTTCTGAAACCACATTGAATGCCTATCAGGAATGCCTATCTGCTTCCCTCCCAACCATGATGAAGGAAATAAAGAAGCAGAAAAAGGCCGACCTGCGGATCTCCAGCTGACAAGGAATATTTATAATTTAGCTGCTAGTTGTGTTTGCTGGTCATGCTGTTTGTGTGTTTGAGAGAGGGAGATGGTAAGAGCATTTTGTCGCTGTTTGTAGCTATTTGAAGCATGAAAACAGGACGACAGATCTGACTTCAAGACTCCAGCCTCCATGTGTAAGACTTTTTCAAAGGGAACTGTACTGGCATATGTGAACACTCATCCCTGTTGGAATGTAAAGTGTGAGCACATGAATCGTGCACGATGTGAGCTGACATTCCTCTACGGCTGTTATAGCGTTGGCTGGAAATTGCACAGTGTATGCCCGGCTTTAGCAGTGCTTACATGAGCTGTTCCACCTACAGGTGAAGAGATACATCTGCTAGCTGAGCTGGTCTTGTTGCCTGTACCTCTCTGATTTAAGTAAGGAAATTAACTATTTTTTCTTTAATCTCAAGTTTTCAGCCTTCCTGATGTCCCTGTCTTTTCCTATTTTATTTGTAGTGCTCCTACCTAGCGGTCCTCCTGATTTCTTTATTTTGGTACTGTCTGAATGAAAAGTGTTACTGACCAAGTTAATTAGCTTTATCTTTGACCTGTCCCACAATGAGGAGGGGTTTTGTAGAAGGCAGGCTAAAGTAAAGGAAGAACTAACTTCCCAGGCCCTAAAAGTTATTCTGACCTGGATGTGGGACGTCCTGCATACACCTTTGATTATTTCACACTACAACAGAGTGAATTGTTTCCAACCCTCATTCTTGGGACGAACATTTGATGACTGGGTATGAATATGCAATCATGTAAAATTTAGCTTAATTCATGTAGTTTGTTAGCTTTAAAGGTGCAGTGTGTAATATTGAGCCTAGTTGCATTTAGCGGAACAAACTTGGTAAAAAATTAATCATAAGATATATGAAAATGACTGTCTAAATTAGTGTTTTATTCGCTTGAATGTATACAACTGCCTTATTTTTATTTACTAGGAAGAAGCCGTTAAGTCATACATTGGGAGGGTCCCCTCCACAGAGTCCACCAAGTTGGATTTCTGCATGTCTCTACATTACTGCATAAGGGACCAAATAACAGAAACCCAGTTTTTAAACTTTACTAGTTGCCACTCTTCTGCCACAGAAGAGAGCACCCCAATCTAGAATCAGACGGTTTGATGTTGCTAGTATTCCCCAGTTTTACACACCGCACCTTTAAAGCAACTCTGCTGCTCATGAAGAGCTGTAACACACAGCTGCAGCATCAGTCTGAGGTTAAGTCTTAGATCTGTGACTGATCTAAGACTTAATGGCATCTAAAAGATATTCAACGTCTATTTGGGTTATTACGGTAATATTGGAACTTCCCATGACTGTCTGACAATCAAAAGGTGAGCTGACATGCCCACACAGTCTTGGAAATGATCTAAACCAGAAGAACTCTACAGATGGATTAGGACCGATAAGTGAGTCACAAAGCCCTAGTAGGCAGCATATAAAATGTGCCAGAATGTCAACAAAACTCTTAAAAATGCTTTAAAACCTGCTCTGTCTTTATGTTTTTGTCGTGTTTGATATTGTCTGAGGTCCAATCTAGGACAGTCATTAAATTAATTTCAGTGGTCAATTACAATGGATATGCAGATTATTAACAATCCCAGCATAAATTATCAAGCTGGTCTTCATGTGCCCTTTTTCCTCACATACAGTATGTCAGCATCAGGGTTAGCTAATTAATGAGAGTACGACAGTACGAACACAAACCATGCAGTTTTTTCCCCCAGTTCAGCAGGTGTGCTCTAAAACATCAGAGTATATTTCTAAAGGCCAACATAGCCATTTCTGTAGAAAAACAATAGTTTTTATTGCTCTGAGGGAAATTTTGAAAAGGTGACAGTAAAAAAGGTTGAAAAATGCCAGTCTTAACTACTGTACTTTACTGTACTTTAAATAGGAATACATTAAAAATCCCTTAATTGGCATCAAAATCTTTTAAAAATTAAACATAACCAATAATTATCATCAAATGAACCATTTAAATACAACTTAAACCTTTTTTTATTTCTCATTTGGACCACCCACTCAGTAGACTCAGTCATCTCACAACTGGAAGCGTGTGTGTTAGTTGGTGTTAAAGGAGGTGTTAAAGGGATCAGACCGAGGACTTTTGAGCTTCTTCTTCTTCCAAGACTCTGGATTCCTCAATCCAACAGTGTGCAGACCAGCTGGATTCTGCTGAGACTGCAGCCTCTTGCTGGAGCTCTTGGACGGTTGCATCAGGGATGGACTTATATTGCCAGCTCAGCTCCTGTATGTGTTTCTCTCTCTCATCCTTTAACTTTGTGGAGAACTCAAGCTGGAGTGAGGACTGGAGAGAAGTCTGAGCTTGAAGTTCCTCAGTCTTGACCATATGAATCCTCTACTGCAGAATCTTTCCTTTCCTATCTGGGCATACATGTCTTTAGCCATCTAAAGAAAACTTCTATACAGGGATCATAGTCTTGATAACTGTCTGGTCATCATCAGACTTTCTTCTCAAGTTGACTTTGTTGGATGTCAGTCTTTACATCTGTTTTTCACCATCTTGATTTTGAGGGATTTTTTTTATCCTTACTAAGGTTGGCCAATGGGTGGCAATGTATACAATGACCTGCGAAAGCTGAAGTGGCTGATGTGAATCCTTCCCATAAACACCCATCTATGCAGTTGATAAGGGATTTTGAGGGACTGTCCTTTTGTGGTGGCAGAAACCCTATCACACTACTAAAATGAAAATGTGATTAATCTGAAAGCTCCCACTTGTAATTTTTCAACATCCTTTTGTAACACAAAAATTATCAAAAGCAACTTCCATCCATCCATCCAGCATCCATCCATCCATCCATCCGTGCATCCATCATCCATCAATCATCTTTACTCTTTGTGAAGTGAAATGAAATATTCAGAAACCTACATTCCTGCTGGAAACCACAAATTGTCTGATGCTTGTCTGTAAGTGTGACTGCAGCCAGGGGTGGTTCTGGTCATTTTGAAGCTACAGGCAAAGACCAGTATGAGCCCTATAATCCTAGAAAGTGAACAAAATACTGTAAGCATCTCTTTTCTCATAACAAAGACATGGGCCAACTCAGTACAGATACCCAAATATCCAAAAGTACTTGCTCATCAGCTCTTAGAAGAGCATCATAAAACCGAACACATCTATATATATATGAGGTCAGGTGTAACATACAGGAATAAAATTATGGTCTCACTATTAGTGTAAAATCTGTTTGTCTATACATTTTAATTGCATGCCATTTTAATGTACAGTAATACACATTTAATCATATATAATTTTATATATTATGATGTTAAACTTGTCCTTTTTATTATGTTCTGCTATGCCAGGACCTTCAAAAAGTCAACAAAGGTGGTAAAGTAAAGGAGGGAGCTGGCTCACCATTTGACCACAACGCTTGGTAAACTTACTCTTAACTTGGTAACAAATTCTTTATAAATTAGAGCAAAGATCTAATCTGAGCCTCTGAGCCTGTGGAAAATGTGAGCAAATTTAACCACAAGGTTAGCACCAACATTGCTGATCTGATCAACTTGAGTTGATGTAAATTCATGTCTTGCTTGCTAACCATTCAAAGGTCCTTTCTGGGTCCCAGCTATACCTTTTGGCCACCCTAATAATGATCTTAAGGCCCCCTAGGAGTCAGAGGCCCTGAGCAGCTGAGCGTCCTTGCCTACTGGTGATACTGTAAAACCGACTCTACATTTATATGATTTTGCAGATGTTAAGATTATTCTTTCTCTCAGCTCCTCTCATCACTTGTGAAATCCGGTGTTGGTAATGTGCTGAGATTTTCAGACATTGTTTTGCAGGGAAGGTGATCACATGTGAAAACAGTAACCTTTCTTTTCTTTTTTCCATCTCTACCTGTTCTACCTTTCTTTTTCTCCTCTTTAAAGCCCACTGATGCACAAAGCGATGCCCGCTCCTTCCTGACGGAGGAGATGATTGCAGGTCAGTTTGCAAGTTTGCAAATGCAACCTGGTTTAGAAAAAAATAGCCCATTATTCAGGCCTTAAAAGCTGCTAGAAATGGTAAAAAGAAATTATGGAAATTTCCAGAAATGTTAGTGCTGGAAATTGTAAATAGCAGGAATCTGCACCTGTTTTACTGCCTTTTTTGTTTTGTTTTTACTGAAAATTGTGCCATCTTAACCTGTTTCCCTCTGTGTCCAGAGTTCAAAGCTGCCTTCGACATGTTTGACACAGACGGTGGCGGTGACATCAGCACCAAAGAGTTGGGCACCGTGATGAGAATGCTGGGTCAGAACCCATCCAGAGAGGAGTTGGACGCCATCATTGAGGAGGTGGATGAGGATGGTGAGATTTTGTTGTCAAAAAATAAAAGAAAAAATCAGTGAAGGCCTGCTTGCTAAATTGAAACTCTTTATTCATTTAAAGGGTTATTTCTCAAATTATTTTCTTAATGCAGAAAAGGTGGAATCAAACATTTTTCTCACCTTGGCTTTTTAATAACAGCCTTCCCTGCAGCCTTCATGTTTCACTGAACATTCAAGTTGATATTTTAGACTTTTGGTCAGATTAAAAGTAAAGCTGCACAATCAGGATCCTTTATTTTCATACAGAGCTCCATAACTACACTCATTGGATCTTACCAGCTTGGTGCATGCTCTGTTCTGTCAATATCAATGCTACCAATTTATAAGGCCGATTTTACTTTTTTCAGTAAGGACAGCCAGTAAAGCATTAAAAAACAACACAGACAGTAAGACAGCTATAATTGATTGTAACTTATTTCACTCCAGGTAGATTAGATTAGATTAGACTCTGGTACAACGGCCCCCTGCATAAAGCCCTCTACAATGCTGGGCAGCCCTCCCAGATGTACGTCACTTTGTATTAAAGCATCTGCTAAAAGACATTGTTACATTGCATGTCTTCATTATTTGTAATTTAGGCTGAGATAAGCAGCAATTCTAAGCTACATGATGATGAGGCCCTACACACAGTGTGTGGTCTGTATATAGGGAGCAGCAGGCCTGGGAAGGACACACAACATGTTGGTTTAAATATGTGAAATTTACTAAAGAGGAGTAAACGATTTGTTGATATTTTTCTTTTGAGATTCACATTTAGTGATGATATCTTAGGTGTGATTGTTGTTGAATTTCTTTATGTTATGGATGATTTTTTTCTGTGTAATTGCAGAGCACCAATGTAGAGGATCAGGCAAAGAATGAACGTGTGGTTGTCTTTGGCCCAATAGCACAAGAACTGCTTTTAACATTCTGACCTGAAAACTTAGAAACTACAGTGTTACATAGATAAATACCATTTTACAGCAATCAGAATGCAAGATGACAGTTATTTGTTAGGATATTGCAATGATGATTTTGAATTAGGTAATGGTTAACATCTGGCTGGCATTGATTTTAAAATTTTAAGGTGGATCAGCCATAGATCCAAAGCAAGATGATCCTCCTTACGGCCCTACAAATAGGAGATGAAAGTGCTTTTTGACCACTGGAACTTTAACTTTGAGGAACTGTGCTTTTTCCATCCCAGGTACCAAGGTCTAAATTTACTTGTGGAGTAAAAATAATCCACTTCTTGACGAGTCTTGGCTCAGGGGGTACTACTTTTCATAGGCCCAGGAAGTATGGTGGGTAAGGCATTTCTTATTGGCTACTACAGTAGGTCAATTACTCTGCCAATGACTCCACCAAGATCATTAGCTTTTAAATGGCCAGGTACCAAAAGTACCTGGAATTTCGGCTTTCAGGAACTTCTGTTCAAGAAACTTGAATGTTCCTGTGGCCCACAGCTGTCACATGGTCTAATTTGTAAAATTACTGCAATCAGGCATCCTGATGCAAACTGCAAAAGTCAGTCAGTATGATTATCTGATGTCTTTTACTAATAAAGATTTAAGTTCTAACAATCTAATATCAGATAGAACAAATGTAAATGTTGTAATTTTTTTTGCAAGAACAGTATTTGTTGTAATGACTGTTTTCTGATTTACACATTTTTATGTTATATGTATACATAATAATGAAGCGTCTGTGTCTCTGATCTATAGTTCTAATCTAATAAAATATCAGTGTAAGTAATCCAGGTCATGATTATCCAAATCTTAATTTAAAAAAAAATCTGTAGTCAGCTCCCTTTCCATCTCTTCGCTTCTCTCTTTCCTCACTTCTTCTCCTCTTCCTCTCCTCAGGCAGCGGTACCATCGACTTCGAGGAGTTCTTGGTCATGATGGTGCAACAGTTAAAGGAGGACCAGGCCGGGAAGAGTGAAGAAGAGCTTTCAGAGTGTTTCCGCATTTTTGACAAGTATGTTCTACAATAGAGAGACAAATACAATCCCCACTGGGAAACACTTTATAAAAGTAGCTCCCCACCTTTTTCCTTAGGGCCCCCTACTCATATCTAAGAAAAGCAGAGTACAACGTACAAACAAATAAAAATAAATAAATAAAAGATGAAGGATCTTTTAATTTTCAAGAAAAAACTAAAAATTCTTGAGATCATAAAGTCTGAAATTTATATGAAAAAAAATATACTTTTTTTTTTTAACTTTTAAGTTGTAATCATAGAATTTTTAAAATCCTAAAGTCAAAAATCCAACTACTGTTTTCAGTTTGTTTTTCTGAACATTTTTTACAATTGCATGGCAGTAAATTTGAACAACTTGACTTTTTGAGTTTCAAAATTTTAAACTTTTTAAAACTGGAGTTTTCAAGTTATTTTTGTAAATTTCAGTTCTTTTAATACCTGAAATTCTGAGTTTGATATTTTGTATTTATACAACTTTAAAATCTCAAAAATGTTTGAATTTTTTTCTGCAAATTTTGACTTTTTTGCTCAAAAATTAATGCATTCTCTTCATTTTTTAAGTTTTCCCTAAAACAAACATTTTAATTTTGACAGTGTCATAGCAGATAAGGTCCGCACCCCCCCTGGGGTCTTTGGTGCCCCCCCCCCCAGCCCCAGCCCCAGCCCCAGCCCCAGCCCCAGCCCCAGGGGTCAGTGCTGTATAAGAACAACCCTTTATTGTGCATTTGATACTAATCTTACTCCCCACATGAGCCACAGTTATAATAGCAAACACAAGTTTAACTGCTGCTACAGAATGACATAACTCTTATTTAGCCACTGGAGGGCAGCAGAAACACGTAAACTGACAGTCAGTCCTCCCTCTCTGTCACACAGAGTAACTCTGCTCTAATCACCCTCACAGCTGAATGAAGCGCTCCTCATTAAGATGTCTGCTAAAAATACACAAGTAAGCTATGGGATAAACTTCCCTCTCTCCAGAGAAAACAGCACTTGTTGTAACTTTTGTAGCCATGGTTTCATTTCACAGCACTAATAATAGAAAACTTAAGTCAGTGTGAGGGACGTGACGTTGCAGACTCACTGCATTCACCCCACAGTGGGTCCAGCATGGAGAAAGATCCAGAATCCACCATCAGTGATGACATTTTCTGGTTGGGACATCTTTAAGATGGCTTTTCTTCATCTTTCTTCCATATATCTTTTTTTGTCTTTATAGATAGCTGTATTAGTGTTTTAAGTTATTTAGAGCATTTTCCAAACACAGCCAAGTGTTACACGTGTATTTTATGTGGCACTCTTCCGCAAGAACTTAAAGAAGAGGGAACATTTATGGCATGGAGGATATGGGAGTGGGTTTGTGAAAGGCCCATCATACAAAACTTACACTATATTGCCAAAAGTATTCGCTCACCTGCCTTAACTCGCATATGAATTTATATGACATCCCATTCTTAATCCTCAGGGTTTAATGTGACATCAGTCCATCCTTTGGAGCTCTAACAGCTTCAACTCTTCAGGCTTTCCACAAGGTTTAGGAGTATGTTTATGGGAATTTTTGACCATTCTTCCAGAAGCATTTGTGAGGTCACACACTGATGTCGGACGAGAAGGCATGGCTCTCAGTCTCCGCCATAATTTGTCCCAAAGGTGTTCTGTCAGGTTGAAGTTAGGACTCTGTGCAGGCCAGTCAAGTTCATCCACACCAAACTCTCTCATCCATGTCTTTATGGACCTTGCTTTGTGCACTGGTGCACAGTCATGTTGGAACAGGAAGGGGCCATCCCCACAATGTTCCCACAAAGTTGGGAGCATGGAATTGTCCAAAATCTCTTGAAGCATTCAGAGTCCCTTTCAATGGAACTAAGGGGCCAAGCCCAGCGCCTGAAAAACAACCCCACACCATAATCCCCCTTCCACCAAACTTTACACGTGGCACAATACAGTCAGACAAGTACCGTTCTCCTGGCAACTGCCAAACTCAGACTCGTCCATCAGATTGCCAGATGGAGAAGCGCAATTCGCCACTCCAGAGAATGCGTCTCCACTGTTCTAGAGTCCTGTGGTGGCGTGCTTTACACCACTGCATTCGACGCTTTGCATTGCACTTGGTGATGTCTGGCTTGGATGCAGCTGCTCGGCCATGGAAACCCATTCCATGAAGCTCTTTACACACTGTTCTTGAGCTAATCTGAAGGTCGTATGAAGTTTGGAGGTCTGTAGTGATCCACTCTGCAGAAAGTTGGCGACCTCTGTGCACTATGCGCCTCAGCATCCACTGACCCCACTCCCTCGTTTTACGTGGCCACTTTGTGGCTGAGTTGCTGTCATTCCCAATTGCTTCCACTTTGTTATAATACCACTGACAGTTGACTGTGGAATATTTAGGAGCGAGGAAATTTCACAACTGGACTTGTTGCACAGTTGGCATCCTATCACAGTACCACGCTGGAATTCACTGAGCTCCTGAGACAAATGTTTGTAGAAACAGTCTGCATGCATGATTTTATACACTTGTGGCCATGTAAGTGATTGGAACACCTGATTTCAGTTATTTGGATGGGTGAGTGAATACTTTTGGCATTATAGTGTATGTACAGGTTAACATGGCCAAACTGGAAGTAAACTGTGTTTGTTTTGTTCCGTCTTTTTTTTTTTTTCCTTCAGTCATAAGACACAAACTGCAGTTGAAATTTTTATAAATTTGGGCCCCAGTTTATCATTAAAGGTCCTGAGGCTAGACCTGATGAGGCTTGAGGCTTTAAATAAGAGGTCAGCTGTGCTTTAATTAGGATGGGCTATGTCTTTGCCAACCTCCATGGGCCGGACTCTAGCTTTTTTAAGGGCTGTGATTAACCCTAGACAAAAGCCCAACATCAGCTACTGAAGAATTTAGCTAAGAAAGAGTTAAAAATGTAGCTCAAGAGCTTGGATGGTCCAGATGAAAGTTTTATACTCAAACAGGGAATTTAATCTTCTCTTCATTCACAGGAATGGAGATGGTTTCATTGACCGGGAGGAGTTTGGAGATATTCTTCATCTTACTGGAGAAGCAGTTACAGAGGAAGATATCGATGAGATGTTCGGAGAATCGGACACGAACAAAGATGGAAAGATTGATTTTGATGGTAAGTAAATGACACACATAGAAAAAGAGGAGATTTTAAAACAAAAAGCCATATTATCCTGTCAGAGAGCAGAGATGCTGTTGTGTGGGTGACCTCCTCTGCTTTGTGTTCATGTCCATCCGTCACTCTTCTACACCAATTATCCCATTCGGGGTTGCAGGGGTTGGAGCCCATCCCAGCCGTCATTGGGCAAGATCACCAGTCAATTGTAGGGCCGACATACAGAGACAAACAAGCAGGCATGCTCACACTCACACCTATGGCCAACTTAGAGTCACCAGTTAACGTAATGAGCATGTTTTTGATCTATGGGAGGAAACCGGAGCACCCACACGTGCACAAGGTGAACATGCAAACTCTGCAAAATCCCTGGCTGGGATGCAAACTAGGATTACCCCATGTGGTCATGTATGTTCCCATCTGATAAGGTCATTACTTAAACTTTTGAGTTCAAGATCTTGTGCTCAGTGTGCAGATGGGCTAGTCATTAGGTTGCATCCAATCTCAAGGTCGGTCGGGTTCAAGTCTGTCCTGTGACTCCCTCACCACTCTCTCATACCTGTTTCCAGCTCTTTCCACTGTCCTGTCTCTTTAATAAAGGCAAAGGGCCCCAAAAATAATTATTAAATAAACAAGAGATCTCGTGCCCACAAGTTTCCTTGTGCAGACTGCAGGTGCATCTAAAAAATTCAAAAAATAAATAATAGAAACGTTCATTTTTCTCTGTAATTTAATTCAGAAAGTGGTCTAACATCGTCTTCATCAAGCCTACAGTCAACACAGACATCTACAAAGAGCACTTCATGCTCCTGCTTGCTTACAAGCCGATTTCTTTTCCAGCAGGTCTTAGCACCTTCCACAGTGCCAAAACTACCAGTAACCGATCTGTTTACCATGGTGTTACTGTGCTTGATTGGCAAGCAGCGATGTGTAGTCCTACTTTTAAAAGTGACATGTTGCACAACATTATTGCATCACCTGCTGAGAAAAGAAGCGTGTTACAGGACTTTTGCACTCTGAAAAATGAGAAACTTTTAATTACTCTCTTATCATGCCAGGTGTTGAAACATCATGTAAGCTTAGCTGGCTGTAGGTCAACCTTTGGATATGCTGAATGAAGGAATGAATGATTTTGAACCAAAATCTAAAATAGTATTATAAAAAACAAACAAAATGAGAGAAGCGTTGTCTTAAAAGTAGTAGCTAAAGTAACTTATATGCACCTAGTACTTTCTCTCTTTTTTATTTGTATTATGCTGACAAAACTTCAAATATATCAAAAACTAATATGAACTATCCAGAGATGGAAAAAGAAATGTTTACTTTGGGTACAGAGTACTGAATAGCTACTGAGGAGTTTTACAGTAGAAGATGATCCTTCCTTATTGGGTAGAACAAAAAGAGAAGCAGCCTGGTTGTTCAGGTAAAATCACACTCTATCATAAAGTCAAATGTGCATCAAAATTGACAGTTTATATTAAACTTAAATTCAACACTTTAAAAGTGCCTTTAGTGGTCCACACTTAATACAGTTAAACTACATTTTTGAAAGTGTTAAATGTCTCACAGTAACTTAAAATAATCTGTGGCAAGGTGGGTCTCTTCTGACAAGAACAAAGCAGAAGGTCAACCTCATATCAATGTAATGCATACTGATGAAGAAAATGCACTGTGTCCTTTATTAGCACCTAAGACACATGTGTGAACTCTAACTTAGTGGATAACTTCAATCATGGTGCAAATGTGTCTCACATCAAAAATATCAATCCAGCGGAAATCTGGGCTAAAGAGCCCCAGCAGGGATCACTGTAACAGAGTCTGACACAAGAGAGAAAATGATGGAAATGTAAGGAGGAGTTTGGCACATTCATACACACTATATGGGAGTGCCCTGTGGTTCTTCCCGTTAGGAAAGAGCTGCTGGGAAAACTTGGAAAGATGATAGAAAAGCCCCGACCAGTAACCCCTCAGCTGTGTCTTCTTGGAGATAAATCAGTTTTACCAGTAGGTGTCATAAAAGCACAGTTCAGGTTACTAAATGGCTTCACTGTTGCTGCAAGAATAGTGTAAAAAACTGGAAAATTGCAAAAACCACAGCACTCACTGAATAGATTAATGTAATGACAGAAACGGCCTCCTTTGAAATCTTTTGGCTTGAACTGATGACAAAAAAGGGTTTATGAAGTCTGGAACAAATTTACTTTTCTTCAAGGGTCAGCCTGTTAGATATGTACGGGTCATTTGGTAAATTGTGATGGGGCATCTGACTTATTTGTCTGTTTTTTTTTTTTTTTTTTTTGCTTGTTTGTTTTTTTTGTTTGTTTGTGTTTTTGTTTATGTTTTGTTATTTTTTTGTTTATTTGGTTGTTTTTTGTCCAAACTTGATTTTCCTTTAACTATTTTGAGCACATATCAGAAAATTGACGCAGATATTTGAGAACTCAATGTATGTATGTAAACTGAGTGATGCAAAAATTACCAAAAACTTGATTAATCAGTTAAATCATTAAAATGATGAAGTAGATAAAGCTGTCATTCATTCTGATTCATGCATGGTTGTGTCATCTTATCTTACAGGCTCAGCCTAACAGAAAGAACAGTTTAGGTTTAATCTATCTAATATTGTGTTGGTTTTGCTATAGAATGATTTTTGCTTGTGTTTGTTGAAATATAAATGAGATGAGGAACTTAAAAACATAATTTTATGTCAAACAGCAATTGCAATATTGGGAAAAAAAAAATGCAATTAGATTATTTTCCCAAATTGTTCAGCACTAACAGCTCCACTTTTAACTTTAAATGTGAAACTTTTTACTTTTTTCTTGAGTTAATTTATAGATCAGTTTTTTTTAACATTTTCTTAAGTTAATCTTAACTTCAGTAACCATACTTTTACTTTAATACAGCACAATAAGCCATGCACTTCTTCCACCCCTGATAAATGCTGCTTGTTTGGCTGTTTATTGCACAACTTTTGTTAGGTCTGAACCTATTAGTTCTTTTTCCTAACTATTTAAGGAGCACAAATTACTGATAAAACTTCACATCCTTCCAGTGCTAGTTTCCTTATTAAACATGGGTTTCTATGTGATTAGAGGATGACAGTTAAACTGGACATGATTGGTTTTTGCTGACTGTTCCTTGTGTCTTCTTTCTTTTCTCCAGAGTTTCTGAAGATGATGGAGAACGTCCAATAATGACACCACCTCTACATTCCCTCATGACCCCTTTATCAGAGAGAATCCAACCCAAAAAGCTGTTAAACCCCATCCAAATAACCTGTGATTTAGCTTCTGAGACGTCAAAAAGGACACAAGTATAGAAATAGTTTCACCCCCCACCTTGGCCCCCTTCTCATATGAAACCTCGGAGCCTGGCGGGGATGTCTATAAATATCTGTTCAAACCTTTTAAGACGAAGGCGCTTTTCCCCGACCGCCTCCTTTAGCAAAGCTGCCAGCTGTCTCCTAGGCAGCTGCTGTTTCTTCAGAAATGCTACACCACCTAGCTCTTACCCACCACCCACTTCTTCCTAGTCTGACCCCTCCTCTTCAGAGCTAAAGCTTTTACACCTTGTTCTGTGCTTTACAAATAAATCCACTTTCTCCTTGATCTTGACACGTCTTACCTCGTCTGATTTCTCATAGTACACCACCCTTAAAGGACTGAACACAGTGACACATAAGAAAGAGCACATTTAACACCAGCTAATCCTCCATGTGCACACAAACATGCTCACATTTGTTCATAAACAACCAATCTGACCTCCCTAACCCAACCCTGTCATATGCAAAGAAACGACAAGACATCCAGCTCCATGTTATCTCTTTCAACTTTCTAAGCATTTAAATCCCTGCCACTGATCTTCTTGCTGAGATCTCCCATCAATTGCCCCACGATTAAGAAGCAAAGCCAGGCAGACGCTCAGTGTAAGAGGTTGAAGCAGTTGCAAAGCAGTTGAGTTAAATCAGCCTTGGTGTATATAGCCTGGAAGCCCCCCACAACTGCTCAAAAAGCAACATCCCTCCCCTTTCTCCATGGCTGTTCCCCTCTTCAGCATCCTATCCTCCTTCTCCTGTCTCTTCCGTCTCACCCATCGGACCCTCCCTTCAGGAACCAAATAAGGAGCATCAGGTCGTGTTTATCAGGCGGCAGGGGCACCGGGATGTGAAGGGTCTTGCCTCAAGACCCTGCCCTCTCTCAGCCTAAAATCTGCCTGCTATTCGGGGCATGTGGGCAAAGAGGAGGAGGGTGGGGGAGGGTGGGATGGTGTCCTGGTTTTAGGTGTCAAGCCTAGATTTAAACGCCATCATCACAAACCCTTAACCCACTTAAAATCATAGACTCCCTCCTCCTTTACCTGTCTTTTATTTACAAGGCCTGGATAGAAATCGGCAGAGTGCAAACTGCAAGATCTTTGACTTTACTGTTATTTATTTAACTTCCTGTATATTTCTATCCGGTATAGTTTTAAGAGATCACACTGTAAAGAGTTATAGGGTTGTGTCAAGGCAATAAAATATTGCACTCATGTTCATTTTAAGTGTTTTCCCCAATCAAATTTAGATTATTTTCCAGTTTGTTAGGCCCTTATTGCCTCTGATTCACCCAGTTTTAACCAACCAAGTGACCAACTGCTGAAACTTCTTTTCCACTAAATGCTCTGTCCCAAAAACTGGCATTTTTGCACCTCATTCCCTCATGTTTTGCCATCATATACTAAATCACCAAAGTGCTTTTAAAAAAAAATCAAAATCTGCATTCTTCAACTTGCAACTTAAAGAAATAAGAGCTTTCCTCTCCAAAGTGTGATTGGCTCACAGTGGCCCCAGAACCCTAAAAGTTCACGGTACTAAATCTGGAGGGCCTGTGACGGACAGGGGGCGGGACCAAGCTGCCCCGTTTAAAGTGTGTCTGAACCTTCACTTGACGTCTAGTCTCTCTGTTGGGGTGCACGCGGATTGACCACACCTTTGGGCTTTTCTTTTTTCCTTGGATATTTGGGGGGGAAAAGCTAATCCACAAACATGGTAAGAGCAAGCATTTGTACAGATTACAAGTTTAACTGTTCCAAGATTGTCAACCAGCCAATTGTAGGCCTAATTAACTCATCAAATAAGAGTGAATGGAGGGTTATTGATTAAGTAATAAAGCCATTTGGAAGTCCAAGATTTAGTCGTGGAACAGCATGTTTATTTGTTCTTAAGTTTGAAAGCGTAACTGCTGACTTCCCTTTAAACTGATAAAAAGAAGATTGATTAATTGGATTTTCTATCCTGTACTGAATGATTGCATTTTAAGCATTTGAAACATTGTTTTCCTTATTTTAGATCAGTGGCTTTATAAATGCTAGAGCACTGATCTTGGTGCAGACTTACGCTGCTAAGTTGATGGGTGTCAGCTGCTAAAGTGCGGATTCTGCTTAGGCGTCAAATTCCAGGGATTGGATGTCCGCTGGCCATATACAGCGAGCCTAATGTGTTGAGCCTGAAATAGCAGGACTAATTTTCACCAAGCTCAAGAATCCCTGGGAGACCCATCTACCTAATGCTGCATCACATGACTTATGAAAACATGCTAATGATAAAAAAGAATCATAATGACTCATTTATAAATGGTGTATTAATAAATAATTATGATTCTGATACCAAATTAACGGAATAATCTTGATCTGTGCCAATTTACTACGCGTAATGGAGGTTTACTCTCCTATGGTTAATTCCATGGTTACAAGCCATGTTGACATGAACAATTTTAGCATTTTCTTTATATTCAGTTCAATTCATGATCAATAAACCTGAATAAAAATATAGTGAATGATGATGTGACAAAGTGGCACCTGTTGTCTTCCAGACTGACGCGCAACAAGAGGCCCGCTCCTACCTGAGCGAGGAAATGCTGGCTGGTGAGTAAAAACTTCAAGTCGTATACTTAACTATCATTCGAAACAATGGGCATAGTTATAAAGTCACATGTGTAGTCAATCCATGAGAAACTGTCCATCCATCAGGCTTTTATCCCCGGGCTGTAATCTGCCCCAGTGGGACTCTATTGTATTTTAACGAGCTATGATATAAATCACTGTTCAGAATAGAACAGGGCAGATTTTCATGTAGATTAAGTCTTTACGGACCTGTTTTCTATTGCAAGAGAATAATTATCCTCACTTCGTTTTCCAGAGTTCAAGGCCGCCTTTGACATGTTTGACACCGACGGTGGCGGTGATATCAGCACCAAGGAGTTGGGTACTGTGATGAGAATGCTGGGTCAGAACCCGACAAGAGAGGAGTTGGATGAGATCATCGAGGAGGTCGATGAGGACGGTGAGCGACGGGACATAGTCTCTGATCTAACAATTACGCTGTGCGCTGTGTGCGCACCCAGTGATTTACGCACAAGCAATAACTCAACATAAAACAGTTACACTTTAGTGATGTTAAACACACGGTCATACAATCAAAGTTTATGTAAATAACATTCTTATAAAGGGAAATCCACTGTTATTAGGAAATAAAGATTAAGGCACAAGTGTGCCGGGAGTATTGGTCATAAATGGCCCATTAATATTGTGTTACAGTTTGTTATGTAATGTAAATATTAATTAGTGTATTTTCAAGTCAGACTCATCCTTCTTTATTTTACTCTTAGTCATAGCTATACGTAAAAAAACAATCAGGGCATACTTTATGATAGCCATCCTGATGTGCTTCGTGCGTAAAACTGTGCGTAAAGATGTGAACCCCCAACAAAACGCACGACAATGGGTCTTTGATCAGGCTGACCATTGTCTATTTTTTTTTTCTTTCTTTTTTGAACCTCAGGTAGCGGTACCATTGACTTCGAGGAGTTCTTGGTCATGATGGTGAGGCTGCTAAAGGAGGACCAGGCCGGCAAGAGCGAGGAAGAGTTGGCAGAGTGCTTCCGTGTGTTCGACAAGTACGTCCATCATGTCACAGCACGGTTCTCTTCATCTGCACGCATGTTTCTTCCTTTCACAATGTAATTAACTGTTGTTGTGTGTTGTTTTATTCAGGAACGGCGATGGCTACATCGACAGAGAGGAGTTCGCCCTCATCATCCGCAGCACCGGCGAGTCCATCACAGAGGATGAGATCGATGAGCTGCTGAAGGATGGAGACAAGAACGCTGATGGCATGCTCGACTTTGATGGTACGTGCGTGATAATTATCATTATTCATTATTTTTAGATTTTACATCCAAGAAAAAAGGAGAAATAGGCTCTTTGACATACTCTGGAGAATTTAGAGGATCTTACAACTTTCAAGTGATATACAACCTTCCTATCTGCCTGGTGTGATGTGGTTTGAGTTGCCTCATTGTGGCTAATTGGTTACACTTCTGTACATTTTGGGAATTACTTGATGTTTTTCTTTAAATAAGCCACATCTCACAATCAATAGACAGAATTTCAGAATAAAGGACCTTGCTTTAGTTGAGCTGCTAATGTTAAGAATCATTCTTAACTCTTGTGCAGATTTAATTTGTGTATTTATTATACTGATTGCTGCTGCTGATGATCTTGTTGGTGGTTAAACTGTGTCCTTCCTCTTCACTTTTCCAGAATTCCTCAAGATGATGGAGAATGTGCAGTAAAACCAGAAAGACTCATGGACATTCCTCCTTCCCCGTTACCCCTCACTGACACACTCAAACCACCCCCTGGCTCCCCGTCTGTCCACCTGATTCTTCACCTCTCTTCTCCATCCTTGTAGACCTCCTCAACAGAGAGCTAGGACAAATAATGGTGGGTCGCCGGCTGGGTTACACCCTTCCCCAGCTCACTAGTGAAAGCAGAAAGCCCATGGATGCAATGAGGAAATACAGTGCACGTTATCATGAGCGACCCCCTGATCTGCTGGTTAAGCTCTGATCTAGATGTAGTCTAGATAGAACGGCAGCCTGTGACCTGCTGCTTAGACCAAGTAATTCAACCACTTCACTGTACAAAGAAGTAATTTGCTTGAAGAGAATAAATGAACTAACACATGCTCACTTGTAGTTGGTCTGTCATATTTAAGTCTGTGTAAAAATTTTGTTTTGAGGAATTCAATAAAATCTGTTTGTTTCTTCTTTTTGTCCATTGTGTTTGAAACACAGTAAGCTCTGTGTTAACCTAGAGGTGTGATGGCTACAGTCGACTGTTTCAGCATTGACTGCTGTGTAGAGATGTCTGTCAGTTATTTTATGTGACCTGTGGGAGCTGGATTCCTGTTCTCTTTCTTTTGCCTTTTTTGTGGTTATTCATTATAGCCATGAGCTTCATGATGGTGTAGTTGTGCTGTTGCCGTAAGATGGTTCCTTCTTTAAATCTCAAGCATACAGGGGCCTTTCTGTGTGGGATTCTCTTGGGTACTACAGCTCTCTCCCACTGTCCAAATATATGGTGTAAATTGCTGACTATGAATGTCTGTGTTGATGTATGTGAGTGGTTTTGGTCAGCCCTGTGATTGACTGGCACTCTATGGTATGCCCCATCTAGTGCCCAGTGACAGCTTGAATCACCTCCAGCCCCTCTGTGACCCTGAACATGATGAGTATATATATAAAATGAACAGATGGATCACTACAGGACAATTCCCTCTGCTCAGCCACAGGCACACCATGGTAAAAGACTGATCCATCTAAAAAGGTGTTATTCTAAGAGTTATATGGGTTACTATGATTACAGTAAGTAAGCTCATTGCCTGCTGATATTGCCTCTTATAATAGGTTTTGTAGCTAAGATTTGCAAAATGATCTAGATCACTTCAATAACTGGGATTCCCATCACTAGTGAGGTACAAACGAGAAAACAAAGTGGTGCTTATTTGGGAGCACCAGCCTTGAAATGACACACAACAACAATCATCATGCACTTCATCCAATAACAGGGAGTTGAGGTTAAAATTAGGGATACACAATATTACAGGCATTATATTGGCGCACGCAAGTAACGGCTCAAACGTTATCACAGCAGTAGATGCAAACATTTCTGCCAAAATTCACAGCTGATATATTAACCTTAAATATCAGCAGAACTTTATAGAGTGTCATAAGACTAGATTTTTAGCTCTGAGCAGCAACATTTGTGAATACATGCAAAGCTGCTGAGTGAAAAGCCTGAATTTGGCTCGACACTGCAGAAAATGTACAGAAATTATCAAATTCTAGAGAGTGTAAAGCTTACAATGCAGGTAAAGGCCTAAACATTTAAAATTCTCCCTGTAGGGAGCACAGCAAATATTTGCATAGTTGAGTATTGGACAAATTGGTTGAAAAATGTGGTTTAAAATGAGCAACAGTTCAGATTATTGCAATAACTCCCTCTTATTAAACAGCCTGTAAGTTGAATAATTTAAGCCCTGATTTTAACATCATACCTCATTAAATAATGTTGCTTGTTTAAATAGAGTGGCTGGTAAAAAATAAGGAAGGGTGGATATTTGAAGCCACCAGCCACAGTGGAAGGTTGATTAAAAGTCAAATTCCTACCCTGATACAAGTATAGATAAATGTCAGTATAATGTCACCCTGTTCCCATCATGGTTTGTGTCTTTAGATCCTTGTTTTTGTCTCCCACACCTGATAAAACATACAATTATACACACTAAAGAGAGACAGGCGACTTTATCATTTATTGAAAATGTCTCAAACAAAAGAATGTCTGCAGGAAATCTACTGCATTTCCGTCTGATATGAAGCCTTGTTTGGCTGACTTCAATCTACAAAGCTATAAGGGCACATTTAAATGTCAGGTGAATTACTGTGTGTTCACTGGAGAGAAACAAAAAATGTCAATTAGGATGTAACTAAAATGTGTCCCATTTCAGGGTTATGAGCCATAATTAGCCTCGTCGAAAGCTTTCCTGGCTCTCTTCAGCTCCTCATTCATGGTCAGAAGGTCTTTCACTCTGGCGAACTTCCTGGGGTCTTTTCTTATAAGGAAAACAATGTCCTCCACCTGGACGCGGCCCTGGCGTCCGATGGACATCGCTTTGTGAGTCATTTCAGTGATAAACTCAATCACCAGGTCCTCCAGAATATCCACTGACTCTGTATACGGGTTCTGGTCGTCTCCAAATCCGTACATCATACACCGGAGCTCCTTGGAAAAGAGCCTCTTTCTCTTCCCGTGGCCGACATCCACTCCAGTGGCTCCGTCGTCCACCTCCTCGTCGAAGCCTTGCTCGTCCTCCTCGTCCGCCATTCTGCTAAAAAAAATACATAAATGAAAGTAATTAACTAAACAAAAATCATTGCATTAATGATCTTGTCGAATTGTAATGCGTGCAAATATTACATTTTAAGCAATTACGGGAAAACAACACTTTACCTCGAGTATGAACCGTTACCTCTACTCACGTATCACAACAATCTTCTGTCTGCGTTGACTTCCGGTTCACTTTCCTCAACTGCGGAAATAACTTACACGGGAAAGGGGGCTTCAAATGAAAACACTGCCCCTAGCGTTTACTTATTCCCACCGACCGGATTAGCGTTTGCCATTTTGAAAGTTAACGTATGCGACAATTTGACTAATTTTTCTGAACAAGATCAACAAAGAATGATTCTACAATAACAAATTCTTATTTGAGATTAACTGCGTCTATGTTGACCATTTCCACCGGAACCTGGAAGTGCAACAAAAATTACAACAGAAAACTGGAAACAAATTTACATCAACCAAAAAATGTTTACATTTTATAAAACAAATTTACAAAAGAGAAAGTCTTCTGCAAATGACAAAACACGTTGACATTTTACAAAACAAATGTACAAACAGTAAAATACAAGCCTGAAATACTTCTCCAAAACACTTTACATTTCATAAATTAACAAACAAAAAAAAAAAAAAAAAAAAGGGGGAAGAGAGAAACTGAATGCATCAAATGCCAGAAGTGGCCCAATTTTCAAGTTTTGTTTAAGGTCAGACTTTGTAATTTTGTACTTGACTTTATGTAAGTTCGTTTTGTAAAACTGAAATTTGTTTAGTCAGTTGTAAAAGTGTTTTGCTAATAAAAAGAAATGTTTAGTTAAATGCAAAAATGTTTTGGTTAACGTATATTTGTCACGTTTTGTAAAAGTGATTCAGACTTTGTTATTTTGTATTGGACTTTGTTCGTTGTTTTTGTTTTGTCATTTATAAAGTGTTTTGCTATTATCAGTTTGTTTCAAGCCTTTCAAACAATTTCAGATTTTGAAATTTTACATAAGACTTTGTAAATTTGTTTCAAGATTTGTAAAAGTCAATCATTTTTTTTTAAATCTAGTATTACACTTTTGTGTTTAAAAAATTAATTTGTAAAAGTCTTTTGCTGATTTAAATACGTTTATTAAAATGTAAGTAAATTTTTTGGTTAATGTAAATTTGTTTCAAGCTTTATTAAAGTGTTCCAGACTGTGTAACTTTGTATTGCCCTTCCAGGCCACCATACATTACCTTGCTTAATCATGAATTATCTAAAGTTTGCAGTAAGGTTCAAACCAGAGTTCCTTTTTTAAATATTTTCGCACAGTTTAATATGAACCTCTGGGAGGCGATAGCGAGCAGCAGTAACCCAAAACAAGTAAAGCCACAAAGTATGAAATACTACCACTTCCTGGTAGGTTATGCTGATTCCGAATTAAAGAACGGTCCACTCTGGTTTGAGCTATGTCTTTGTTCGTAGTACATGTGACTTTCAGATGGTGAATAAATAGGATCTTTGTTTACGGAGATAATATCAGTGGAGTTCGGCATAAGGAGGATGTCGCTGCACTAAGATGACACGACGCCACGGTGGACGCAGTGTGTACTCTGTCACTAGTTGCAGAGGGGGAGTAATAGTGTTAGAGGCTTAACTAAGCGTAGAGTCACTTCAGAGGGTAAAATCGCGTGTTCAATTTTCCACAGACTTAGCTTGTGCAGCCAAATGAATAGTATCTTTGTGTACAGTTAGCTAATGCGAATAGACGGTAGCGGGATGTAACCCGGTGAGCCCAGATAACAATTGGACCTGTTAAACTTAGCGGAACAACCATCTGGTAAGTTCTACCGTTACATTTACGTTTGCCATGGTGAGTCAACACTACTGCAGGTTTTCTTATTTGTGAAATTAAACTTTCTGTCTTCCTATGACATAACTTGTTGTCCATGTGTGGTTAACATTCATCATAAACATGCCAGGAATTGTCATGGTTTAGCAGTTAGCATTAGCTGATGCTGGTGTTCAAACTAATATAAGCCACCATTGGAAATGCCTGTTTATCAAATGTGAATGTTTGCAGCTTAGGACTGCGTGACATGGAGCAAAAATTATTCCAGTATTTTTAAGATAAATGGCATCAGGGAAACCCATGCCCATTGCCAGTTCCACCCACTTCTCCAAAAGTTGCCAAAATGTTTAAGCAATTAAGATCATTTACAAGAGTTTCTTGAGAATTAAATCAATAAATGACCCAATATTGGGTGTAGACTACTTATTTTTTGCTTCCTTGGTATTAAAGATGTATTATTAGTTTTTTACTCATATACCAAATGCTCATAAAATAAATGAAATTATAAAAAATATTTGAACTAAACATGCAGATGTAATTGCAATGAGAGGTCAGGCCTTGCAGTTACATAATTGCATAAATTATTAATAATGTTAATACATTATTTTTGCATTAATAAGTACTTGAAAGGCTTAAAAAGGCTGCAGAAAGACCTTGAAGTGCTACTATTGCACTTTGTGTAGAAGAACTTTTATTTTAAAAAAAGGAAAACTTTTTTTTTGAAGGCCGTACTGTTAAAAGCTATTATAATTCCCTGTATTTTCCTTGATAACCAAGCCTTTAGGCTCATGATACTATATATGTATTATATTGTATTATTGTCCAGTATAATCACACACTAGTTCCAAACTGTGCAGCTGTAATTTCAAACAGATTACCTTGTGGTCTTTAAGCATACTATCCAATGGTTCTTCCTGTAAACCTTTTAACTGAGTATTATGCTTGACATCCTTTTTTCCTCCCAAATAACATCAGCATAAATAATATCAGTATGAATGATACTGTCTTATCTATCTTATTTGAAATATCACATGTCTTAGAAGTGGATTTATTCCATAACTATGCAAATGTTTCCAAACTCTAACCTTTATTTCTCTTCCCCTGCCACCCCTTCTCTGTTACTCCTCACACTATGTCCCCCTCATTTAAATGAATCTGCTTGGTTTCTAGGAAGAGCTGCCTGCTGCACATTCATTGTTGAGATGAACTTTCCAAAGTAGCAGTCTCTCTGAACCACTGATCCTGGCAGCCCTTTATGGCGTGCCCTGTCCAGTTCCTCTGCCGAGGGCTTCGTACTGTTGGATTAGTTCTCCTGTACTACGCCTTTTCTATAGGCATCACCTTCTATAACAAATGGCTGATGAAGGTAAGTGACAGAGTTCAGCTGATAAGGCAGGAAACTGTTCCTTAGCAAAAGACATGCATGGTGTGTTAAGAGCGATTGGTGAAAATGAAAAAACTGTTCTTAAATCATTTTTCTTTGTGACCCTGACTGACATATAAAGTTGATAGGGATAGTTATATTTGAACTAAAAATGTGATTTAATATGATAAGTTTATCATGTGCATTTATTAATCACAGACCCCTAATCTATATTTAATATAATCATACCATGGAAAATTTTGATCAAAAGGCTAACATGTTATTTTCTTTTTTGTGAAATCATTTGACTATAGCCTGATGAAACACATGACCTACAGCCTCAGTATTAAGTGCTTCTCCACTAGGAGGAGTTCTTGAGAGGATTTTTTATTGTCTCAGTGTTCACAAAATCAAAAAGAAGCCAAAAGACAATGGATGATGTATGTCCACAAAGCCATCAAGGATGATCCTGCTTGTTTTTTTTTTCTCCCAGGATTTCCACTACCCTCTCTTCATGACGTTGGTTCACCTCACCATCATCTTCTGCCTGTCAGCTCTGACACGGCGGGCCATGCAGCTCTGGACAGGGAAACCACGCATCATTCTGAGCTGGAGAGACTACCTACGTAAAGTAGCACCTACAGGTGAGGTTTAAACAGAGTACTAAGAGTTTCACCACACTGCACAGATGATAGCACAAAGCATTCAGAGCAGAGAAAAGAGAGCTGATAGGCAGCTCTTATCATGCTTACCGGTTGAGTTTTGAGTGGAAAATACACGCACTTACAGCACACCGACTAAAGTTCAAATTGATAAAAAAAAAAAAGATTACATCACATGAAAAGGACAGTTGAAGGGTCTAATAACCAATAATGCTTTTTAAAAAATCATTAATACTTTGGTGATTTATGCTTGATTTATTTCAGGTAATAGCTGTTTACAAACTGTAAGTGATAATTGTTTTCTTATCATTAGTAATAATATAAGTTATGTCATTTTGTTATTAAGTTGTGTCTGATAAAGGAAATAGCTTCTAAATGATACATTATATCACAGCTAAAAAAGATTATACTGATAATGCTCTTGTTAAGTTGGTAAATATTCATTATAACACTGTAGTTTATAATATTTAAATAACTAGGTGATACCTTGCCAGTTCATTGATTTGTAAACCATCTATGAGCATTATTGAGAAGCAGCAAAGTCTGAAACTATTGCATTTACGACCATTTTAAAGTATAAATAACGTGAAGGTCCAAACATACATATTCAGAGAACATGTGCATTAAAAAAGCACTGCCCATCTCCTCACACTGATGAAAATGCTGTTTCTACATTTCAAAAGCAGTGGTTCATAGTGAGTGGTAGATTTTAGTTTTAAGAAAGCAGTTTGAGATTTTTTAAAATAACTGTAAATACATGAACAGGCAAAACTGAAAAATTAACAAAAAGTACCACTTTTTCTACAGGGGTAGCCGAAAAATGACTAGGGTTACTGTGGTCTTTAAAAATTTAAAGGTTTTGGATCAAGTTATAATCTCTGCTGTCAATTCTTATTTTTGCTTGTAAACATTTGAAGTTTTTGATGGCTTTTGGGCTGGTACACGTCTGAATACTCTGTAAAATCAGCAGCATAAATGGCACCTTATTTTATTTTTATTTACTGTAAATTCTGGTGTATAAGACAGACTTTTAGTACCTATTTTTCCTTACAAAGTTGGCTGGGTCCTGTATTCTGATACAACCAGTATATCGGTAAAAAGATGTTGAGACATGAGCTGCCATGGCCACAAGTGCAGCTTCCTCTATCACCCACTGCACTTAACCTGATGTGATGGAAAACTTGCTTCCATTGCTGGAAGTGGCTGCTTCCCAGCTCACAACGTGCTGTGAAACATAGCAGTGCAGGGCAGATCAGTAGGGGTAGGATTATTTTTCCCTCATTAGGTCATAAGTCAATGTGTATAGGCTGGTTTGATTGAAAAGACTCTTAAGTGAAAGACAACAAGTGACAAGCAGAGGTGGGCAGTGTTGTTCCTACACTGTGAGCCTGTCACACAACAATCCCTGTAGGCTAACAGCTCCACTACTGAAAAATAGCAAGTAGATATGCAGACTTCATGTGGCAAATACAGATGGAAGAGCAATACTGCTGCACAGTAACTGGACATTGTGGGCTGCTAAAAGAAATGAAAATCATCACACAGGGGGAAAATTTAAACAATTTTTCCTACCAGGAGACTCCAATAAAGATTGTAACTTCAACACTGGGGTGACATATTCTGAATTTTATAGTATATAGCCTTTATTTAACCTGGAAAAGCTTGTTAAGATTTGAGACTTGAACAAATAAAGATTTATGTTCAGATTGACAAACTGTGAGCAGAAGAGATGAGGGAAATTAAAAGTCAGTGAAATATGGCCTGAAGAAAGCATTTTCAGGGAATGGTTTTAAATGGGCAAAAAAAAGACACTTGCAAGATCTGAAAAAAAATGTTTGAACAATGGGAATCAAAGCATTTATGTCCAGCATGAGATCTGGTGAAAAATGGTATTAGTTTTCTCTATGTGGGTTCAAAATCTAGAAATGTTTGTAAAAAGTCTCAAAATTGATTTTAGAAAGGGTGAGACAATGGCGTAGTCTCAAAAAGTACTTCACAGGACTCTTGAAGTTCTTAATTTTTGTAGTATAATCAAAGTACTCCATGCAGTTCTGCAAATTTAAGCCTAAAACTTGAAGTTGTTTTTTTTTTACAGTAAAACATTAACTATTAAAACTGAGCCGTTTTTACCTTTGATGTCTTTTGAATTTCCAACTGAAAGACTTAAAATAGAGGAACACAAATGTATCACAATGTTTTTGCCTTCTAAGATTTTGTTTTATTCCCTTACCCCAGCCTTGGCAACAGCACTAGACATTGGACTTTCCAACTGGAGCTTCCTCTTCATCACCATAAGCTTGTAAGTTTAAAGCTCATTTTTCTAACTTTTGTTTTGTTTTGTTTTTTTAAATTTATTTAACCAGGAAAGCCTCTTTGAGATTACAAATCTCATTAAAAAGGGTGTCTTGGCCAAGATAAAAACTTACAACTTTAAAATTAACCGACTATATTAAGGTTATCACATCTGTGCAGTTATTAATTGTTTCCTCTGCTTTGTGGCTTTTGCTTTATGTCATTAAGGTACACCATGACCAAGTCTTCAGCCGTGCTCTTTATTCTCTTTTTCTCCCTCATCTTCAAACTGGAGGAGCCGGTAAGTATCCTTCATTTTTAACTTAATTTATTTATGGAAATTGTGTTTGTACTACAAAGCACTGGAGCTAAACTGCTTTTTCTTGATTTACGTTCCTGCGTGAATAATGTGCTGTTTACTTTCATACTTTATTTTTGGAGAGGAAATGTTTTGTTGTGTTTGTGTTTGCTGTCACTGAAGAGAGGAACAGGAAGTTCAGCAACATTTAGTTTTTACACAACAATTACAAGTAATAAATTCAATGTACCCAGTATATATTAGCCACAGTGAAATAGCATAAGAAAACTGTAGTATAACTTAAGCCTTTGTGTTATCTACTAATGATACAGGATACTCACTACAATATAAATGTATTCATTTATTATCTTTAGTACATATGTAATATAATCCTCATTTGTTAATTGCCATCTCTTCTTTGTTCCTTCTGACCAGAACCCATTCCTGATCCTGGTGGTTCTGCTGATAGCTTCAGGTCTGTTTATGTTTACATTTGAGTCAACTCAGTTCAACATGGAGGGCTTCATCATGGTGCTGCTGGCGTCCTTCCTAGGGGGCATCCGCTGGACCCTCACTCAGGTCCTCATGCAGAAAGCTGAGCTGGGTCAGTTTCAATTTACTATTAGATTGAAAATGATGGAAGGATATAAGAAGCACCCTCATTGCAGTTTGCTACATGTTTGCTTCCAACTAAAATAACCAGATGAATTTCCTGCAGAATGTGCAGAAGTGGAAAAAAAATTAGTAACTCATCTGAAATATTGTTACCTGTTTAGCTGCTGGTGTTTGCATTACGTTTTATGATCATCAGAGTGTGCATGAACTGCATGGTAGCTAAACCTATAGTAAAGCTATTAAGAATGCTTTATATTTATGAATACAAAGTTTGGAAACACCCCAGTTAAAGCAGAATATTACACATGCTGTTAAGATAAAGGGTTAGACAAGTAATTTTTGATAATATCTAAATGTGTGCTCATTTTTAAGTTAAATTCATGCAAGCTTAAAATCAAATTCTCTTGACTTGAAAGTGATGTTGACATTATTCTTCATCCCAGGTCTTCAGAACCCAATAGACGCCATGTACCACCTACAACCTCTCATGTTCCTTGGCCTCTTTCCTCTCTTCTTGTTTAATGAAGGTGAGTACAGTCTTAAAGCTGTGCTTTGTAAACCTTTCTCTGTTGTCAGTTCTGAAAACTGAACTCTGAAACTAAAAAAGAAGAAAAAAAAGTATTTCGGTCATAATTGGTAAAGAAGTATTCATGGACTGTGAGTATTCCTCATATAATGAATTACTGACAGAGATTAAGTGATCAATTTGTCCTAATACCCTTTAATTTACTTGTTTTGCGAAACTGCAAGAGCAAGCATGTCCTAAATCAAGGGAAGTCTTTTCACTCTCCAACAAAGGCTTTATGCCAAAGAAGTTCAGAGTTTCTCAATGAGCACTTGTGAATCTTCCGTGAATATAAATTCAGTTTAATTGTTTAGAACAGATTGCCTTAAGGCTTTCTTGTTACTTTATGACTGCGTGTATCCAAATCCAAAGAGCACTACACTTCCTGCATTTTTTATGTTGGTTCAGGCAGGGATATTTTAAAAATTCGGGTGTTTAGATTTAGCCCTTTTCTCTCTTTTTTTTTTTTTTTTTCTTTTTTTTTTCTTTTTTTTTTTTAATTTTTATTTTTAATTTTTTCCCTTTCAGTCTCTTTTGGTTAAGCCACCACAGCATCTCCCTGCCGCAACTATGATGTAAAATTAGTCCACCACCACTCCTTAATGTCTTATTTCAGTTTCAGAAAGCTTTCAGACAGCCCAGTGGTCAAGTCAAAAGTCATTTGCACTTTGTGTTAGGAATCATTTGACTTCCCTTATGCTACTTTCAGTCTATAAAAAGTTTCTTTTTTATGGTTTTGTTCATGTCACAATGTTCAATCTACCTGAAGTTCCTTTATGTCCTTAAAAATAAAAGCAGGTCATTAAAAAGGAAGTTGATTACTACTTGTTTAAGATGGTAAAAAAAACATCTAAACAGTTTACATGCAACATAGAGGGATTTCAAAATGCACAAAAAGGAGATTAAATAAAAATGTCAGTCATTTGACAGCTGTAATTGTAATCCTTAACATACTCATGATGCACCAATCAGTAGTCAGCAGTGTCTTTACATCACCTTTTATTTTCAGCTTGCTCAGAGCAAAGTACTTTCTCTTCTGGAAACTAAAAACCAGAAGAGTAGTAGAGTTGAGCTGGTACTACATATCTGAAAGGCACATTGAGTAGAATTTGTGACGCAAGATAAAATCAGGTTAATTGAATGAAATGTCGAGAGCTCGATTTCAAGTTAAGTGAGATGTTCTGTAAGACTTTTCTTAACAAGGAAATATGTTCAAAACAGGAAACTATGCCGTATTTAAAGGGTTTCCAGTGATGTCATTTCTTTAAGTTCTTTGAATTTCTTGAGGATATCCTCATAACAAAATTGCATTGACTTTGGAGTTCTGTAATATGAATGAGCATATCCTATAAACAAACAATAGGAAGAATGTAGTTGATATTTCTTCCCGTCGTTTTCCAGGCCTCAGCCTCAGCACCTCAGAAAAGTTATTCCGGGTGACAGAGCTTTCACCCCTCCTTCATTCACTCGCCACACTCAGCATCGGCGGCACGCTGGCTTTTGGTTTGGGCTTCTCCGAGTTTCTGCTGGTCTCCAAGACCTCAAGCCTCACATTATCTATTTCAGGGATCTTTAAGGTACTTTTTATTTTCTCTGTGCTGTATAGTATTTTTTTTTTAACCCTGACACAGATTATTTAATATATGAGTTTACTGTGTTTATTTTTCATGCATATAAAGGCTAATAAGCCCAGTCATGCATGTTTGTAACATAAACAAAAATGCATTTATCCTAGTTAAAAAATTCAAAGTATACCACCAATAACCACCTTCTAATTTTATATACAAAGCACAAAACATTTGACAATGAAAAAGCACTTGTTCATAATGCAGGTTTCCACTTAATTTTTGCTCAAAACTGCAGATTTAGAATTCATTCCATGTGGCTACTCTTCTTCTCATACATCTTAAAACTTGGAAATGTTATCATTCTGAGTCAGGTAATCTAATCAGACAGGAATTGAAAAGCACATTAAGTCTGGTTGTCTTTAATTTAGCATTTATCCCTTAGCTTTAGGTTTCTGTTGAGTGAGGATTATTGCATCCTCATAAAAACTGAAAGGCCTGTACTGTTCTAGTCTTGTTCAGACTTATCTAATACACCCTTCCTTAATTCCTTTAACTGTCTTATTGTTCTGTAGGAGGTGTGTACTCTGCTTTTGGCAGCATCTGTGATGGGAGACAGAATGAGCGTGCTTAATTGGCTGGGATTCGCCGTGTGTCTGTGTGGCATTTCATTACATGTGGGACTGAAGACATATTATTCAAAAAGTAAGTGCTCATTTTATTGTTATTGCTCATTATATTATCAAAGCTAATTTATAATAAATCAAAGGTTAATCTGATCTGATCCCAACAGACAGGATGGGCTACTGAGCTATGATTCTACTTAAAGTGTTCACTGATGTTTTTTTGTGAAAAGATTTTTTTTTTTCGCAAGTTAAATGTCCACTGTCTATGAAAAGTAAAATACTTCTAATTTTATAACTTTAACTGCAAGATGTCTTCTTCTGTAATGAGTCAATGAAAAAGTTATTTTTATCTTTTGTATTGCACCATTACAAATGTCACCCCATGACACTTCACATAAACAGCAGCTCAGGACCTGGTTTAAAATATAATTTACAGAGACCCACCATGAGCAAAAACTTTGCAGCATTTGAAAACGATGGAAACACTTTGTTTTAACTGTCACAATCCTCAACTAGAAAAGCACGCAGACAGCGCAGACCTCCGCCATTAGTCCTATCTCCCAATAGTTAAGAGTCCTTTAAAAACATTCCTGGGTCCAGATGGTGGGGTGGAGACATGGTGAGGCAAAGTATTGGCTTCACTACCTGTGGAAGTCATGGCAGAGGGTGAATATTCCTCTGTTCCTCCCAGCATTGTGAGTATTCTTGCTACAATTTGCTGTTTTTCTCTCTGTTACGCTCCGACTCGTCTCCTCAACCGGGCGTGCGTCTTTCAAACTCTATAAACTCCAAAACTTTGAATAAGTTACTCATGTCTGCCATCTCCTGGTGCCAAGTGGTAACAGCACAAACCTCTGCCATTAGCCCTATCTCCCAATAGTACAGAATCCTTTAAAAAATTCCTGGATCCAGGCGGTGATCCGGATCAGTCCCAAAATCTAATCAGTTCTTCCTTATGCCATTTCTGACATTTCCTGAAAATTTCCTGAAAATCCGTCCATGACTTTTTGAGTTATGTTGCTAACAAACAAACAAACAAACGAACAAACAAACCCACTCAATCACGTAACCTCCTTGGCGGAGGTAATTAGAGCTAAGTTCATGTTAAACAGCCGTCTGCCACGACTGAACTGGGCCTAGAAATAAAACAAGCAGGAGATGCAGACAAAATGAATGCAGCCTTAGTCTTTTAAGTGTCTAAATAACACTTGTTTCGTGCACAAAAATATGTCAGTCTCAGGAAAACACATCCATCAATAGGGGAGGGCAATATGGCCTTAAAATAAAGACAGATTTTTTTTCACACCTAAAGAGATTTATGATTTTAATAGATTTTTTTTTCTTGTTTATGAGATACAGTGAAAAAATAACTCAAACAAGTTTTCCTCTGATTTTATCAATTTCATCTAATTAAAGTAAACTGAATTAGTCTGTGAGGCTTGATTGGGTCTTTGAAAGTGCACTAGCATAAAAAATATTGCATTTAATTACTAGTATATTATATATGAAGAATGACAAAGTTTACCTCTGTTGTTTCTATAAAGCCTCTCCTCATAGAAACAACAGAGCCATTCAACAAAAGCATTTTGTTAGTTGGGTGTTATTGAAACTTGTTTGAGTATTTTTTTTACGAATGACTTAAATATGTGCAATGAGTTGGGTCACAAATTATCAAAATGTTTCTCATTCTGCAGAGAAGTTCATCCTGTACTTAACCAGGGAAAGCCCTTGGGAAGCAGCAGAGGAAGTTGAGAAGACAACCTAGATTTTTGTTCTTTAAAATCTAGATTTACCACAAAAACAATTGATCAACCGAAATAAAATACATAGCCAACTGGTTTAGCTCTGTGGGTACAGCTGGCACCCATGAACAGAGGCTGCAGTCCTTGTGTACTGGTTGCGGGACCAGTCCCTGGTCTCAGCACTGTTTGGTGCATGTCTTCCTGCATTCTCTCCCCATTTTTCCTCTCTCTCTTTAGCTATCCTAACTAAATAAATGCAAAAACCCCCAAGAAATAATCTAAAAAACAAATTAACAAATAAAGTAAGATTGCTAAATGGGTGTGTAGGATGGAGAAAACATTTAGTACCTCAGTTTAAACCAGGGCTGAAGTGCTACCTTTTTACTTGTAGATATATTAAAACATTGAATTGTATCATAAAAGGGTTTATCAAATCCTTTTTTTTCCCAGAGACACAAAGATCCATTCAAAAGATCATCAGGCTACATCAGTGTCCTTCCCATCCTGTTTTACTTGGTGAAATGTCCCCACCTGATGGCCATTGTGAAATAATTAGAGCTATCTGATTTAATCACATCAGTTCAGATCCTTATATCAGCCTTGCATAGATTAGACTTTACCTCTACAGTTTATCTGACCAAATAACTTTGTTTTGTGATCCTCATGCTGATACCCTTGAAGAATAATACCTGCACCTGCATGGTTTGGATCCGAATGTGCATTATCTTATTTTTCTGACCTTGTTAATTAATAAAAAATGTAAATTAATCAGAATTTAGATTCAATCGCAGTATGGGCTACTGAAGTCTTCAAACTGCAGAAGATGCAGTAATTCTTTAACCTAAAATTTGTGCCAAAATATCAGTTTTATACATTTTTGGAGGCATAGATATGATCTACATATCATGAAAACATTCTAGTGTCAATTTTTTGGACAAGTTTGTTAAAAAATTCTTTTTTTCCTTATTTTTGTGTGTCTATCTTAATCAAACTGAGAAAGATATAAATCAACATTCCCTTCAGTATAACAGTAAATATTAAGTTTGATACGAGTTAACATTATTGCAAGTCAATATGTTTTCACAATTGTTTAGCCTTAGTTGAATCTACCAAATATTGTCCTCATTATACTGTTGAATGATTTATTGCTTGTTTGTTGAGAAATGCATAAGATGAGGAACTTAAATTATAGCATATTAAATTGCAAATGCAAAATTGGGGGAAAAAATCTAATTAAGATTATTTCCCCAGATTGTTCAGGCCTACTTGTTAGTATTGCATCTTTATAGACACCAGCTTGGTTATTTTGGTTTAATGGCAGGGAAAAGGAGAAGATTCTTCTAAGGGTTGCTAGCTCACTAACTCAATAAATGACAAAAGATTTTCTGCCAGTCGAGGCATGTCATGCCCATGTCATGGGCTGTGTCCAAATGCTAATTTACAGTGTATTTCAAGGTGTAATATTTATGCCTCTGACGTTTTGCCTTCTCTATGAATACCGCATAGGCTTAATGCAGGAATAAAACATCCCCCCCCCCCAGTGCCAGCTTTGAAGGTAGTAACAGGCATTAGAGAAGCAAGATTGGATCAGAGAAGGGCAGTGCTGTGTGCGTGCATGTCTGACAGCGTGTGTTACATCACAATGCTGTAATGAAGTGCAACTTAACAGAATCAGCATGAATGTCTTGCACTCTAAAGCTCAATATCCATTCTGATTTGAAAGGAATTGAAAAAGAGATGACACTAAGAAGGTCAACTTTGTCTTTTTTTCTCCTAGACAAAGGCCCATCTTTAAGGCAGCTCAACACTAAGAGCCCAGAGCTCGAGTTGCCCTTACTGCGGAACGGAGATGAAATAGAGGATTCAGCCGTTGATGAAGATGAGGAACAAGAAATCACTCTGCACTGACATCAGTGGATGCACACCACTGAAGTCTCAGTTGTCCACAAGTCTCTCCTTTACATTTCCAGACGGTCTGAACAGTGATGTCAAAGCCTTCAAAAACTACTCATGTTTAGGTAACACTGCCATAAAAGAGGGAACATCCTCTTTAACTCTATTCCTCTTCACATCATGTTTTCAGTTCAGACAAGGAGTTCATCATCAGCTGTAAATCGACTGTGGACTTGACACAAATTATGATCTTTTGCCTTAGGGAACCTTCAAAAATGTAGCTATTACACCTGAATGTCAACAAAGTGTGATGTATGGAGAGGAAAAAGGGATACTATGACACCTTAAAATGTAGTGGGTCATTTTTCTTTGCTGGAAACATGGTACGCTGTGGGAATATCTTCTTACCAGGTTTGGTAGTAGAATTTTAATAATCAGACTTACTTGAGAGACTTGTGCTGCTAACAAAAAGTAAATTATTAATTTCAGTCGAGCTAAAGGATGGGAGACCATTCGTTAAAACTAAAAGTTAAGGTCCCCAGCTTTATTTTCTTTTCCAGGGGATCTGAAAGGACTGCACCTTAATGTGCCTTCTTAACCTCACAGCAGTCAAGAAGACTACTTTCAAGAGCTATTTTTTAAATTCATTATGATTAAATCAGCTATTGTGTAGCAGAATAACTTGAGTTGGAAGCTTTTTAAGAAGTTAATCTTTTTGAATGTTTTTTGCTGATTTTCAGTGAGATGCAGAATTGTTGCACTTCAGTAAGAAATAAAGAGAGGAGATGGTTTCTTATTCCAAAATAAACCTGTGACAACTGAGTGTTGTATACTCAAAAACAGCATACCTGTCCTTCTTTTTTATCATCATAGGTTATTCCATTCATGCTGCTATGCTTACTTCAGCCATCATAGTAGAGTTCATAATAATAAGAATAATGATAAAAATAATACATTTTATTTATGAAGGGCTTTTCACAAAAACTCAAAGACATTGTACAATGCAGAGAAAGATTAAATTACATGAATAGCACCATAAAAGCAGACAAAAGTCAGAGTTTATCTGAAGTTACTCCCACTAATTCAGTGGTTTTCTGCTGGTGGGTCAGGATCCAAAACCAGGTCACAAACCTGTTTTCACAAATGTGTGCCAAGGGAAAAAAGTGTTAATAAAAGGTCAATCAGTCTGTGGCACTGCTGAGGTGTTATGAAGCCCATGATGCTATGATATTTCAGCTCGTCTGTATTGTTGAGTCTGGCGTCTCTCATCTTTCTCTTGACATTACTCCTGAGATTCTCTACGCCAATTGAACACCATGGTGAGACCAGTTTTTGGTAGTTTTGGCTTCACTGTGGGCATGGGCCAAGTCTTGCTGGAAAAGGAAATCAGTATCTTTATAAAGCTTCGCAGCAGATGGAAGCCAGAAGTGCTTGAAATTCTCCTGGTAGACAGCCAACAGTGTTTACCTTGGACTTGATAAAGCACAGTGAACTAACACCAGCAGATGACACGGTACCTCAAACCATCACTGACTGGGCAGCTTGGATTCTGTGCCTCTCTGATCTTCCTCCTGACTCTAGGACCTTAATTTACAAATGACATGCCAAATTTACTTTCATCTAAAAATAAACCACTGAGCTTCAGTCCAGTTCTTTTCTCCCTAGCTCTTCTATCTAAGGTCCAAAAGACAACATTTTCAGTAAATACATTTAAGTGGTTAAACTTATTCAGAAATTTAGGGCTCAATTTCTGTGAAGTGGGTCCCACCAATTAAGAAGAACGCTCTGATACTGGCACTTAAGTTTTCCAATCTACTTAATTTACATGGATTTTAAAGACAGGCATGTCAAAAAGGAGGAAAGTTACAAAAAGAAAGTTTCACTGAGAATAAAGTCTAAATGTCAATAATAGGGTTGAACTTTCAGAACTGTCAGTGCATGTTCTCATTCATGCAGGTCATGGTTATCCAAATCTTCATCAAGAGGACAACTAGCCTTGATTTAAATTCTTGAGGATGTTTAGCATCTCCTCCAAAAGGCTTCTTCCGTTCTAAAATGACAAGGGCCAGAAAATTCAGGCCATAAATCCTAGCTTTTGCCTTTCAGAGGAGAGACAAAACATCTTCAAGAACCCTCAATCAAGTCCAGTTGCCCTCTTGACGAAGATCTGGATAACTTTCAGAACTATTACCTAGAAAAAACAACTGGGAACTTTCTGTTTGTAGCAAAACATGCTACTCAGTTCTCACACAGCTCTGTAACAATCTGCTAACACATGGTCATTTTAACAGCTATTGTACAGAGAACACTTGAACATTTAACACCTGTAAGTCATTTTTAGGTGTAATATTTACTGTATTTGTATTTACTGGAGATAAGACATTACCTTTTCATACCAACACTGCACCTGGCTGACCTGCCAACCAGCATTTCTGTAGTCAAGCCTCATAGTAGGGTCAAGTACCAACACAGCAGAAACTGTTTAAGCATGTATAATGCAGTCTTAATGGAAAATACGCGTCTCATGTAAATCACCTTTCTGGGCAAGCATCTCCATATTGAGTCAGTGAAGTGAATGCACACAAAAACCTGGTATTCCGTGCGTTACGTCAAAGACTGCTCTTAAATGACGCGGGTTAAATTCAGATAATTGCACGAGACTGGACGTCCCATAATGAAGGTGGATATCATCAAGGTGTGCAGAGTGGACCAGGTCGGTTTCGTACTTTGGAGGTTTCTGAATCCTTCTATGGAGTACCACGCCCATGTCAGAGCAACGGGACGGCCTCGCTTCTCAGATTTCACCCCTGAGGAGTTGAGAAAGAAGTTGATGTGAGGAGCTGCACTCACAATCAAGCGGAACTGGCGCGTGTTGACATCCCACCCCTGAAGTGCTCGTGTTGAGTACCTGTGAAGGAGGAAGGTGCACTCAGCTAGCAACCAGGTAAGACCTCACTTTTTCACCTGGCTCCTCGGAGACTGCGACAAAGGATACTTTATTATTTTGTTAAACACAGGTATTTGTAGTTGTACCGGGACTTTCATAGCTTTGCGTTCTTAACGTAAAAATCCAAACAGGCTAAAGTGTGTTGAAGGAGAAGTCGCCTTTCTTAGTTCCATGCTATAAAATAGCAGAACAAGGGCTCACTTAAGTAAGTCGTGAAGTTAGCCACACGCCATTAAAGCTCAGAATTAAATAATAATAATTGAGTATTTCACTTACTATCTGTCCCTTTTACGCATCCCAGGCGTGTGTAAATGGAGCCTGAACTTACTACGTACCAATAAATAAACGTAGGTCAGCAGTTAAACGCTAAACCTTCGTGTTGCTGAATAGTTGTGCATTGTTCTGTATAAAGTGTTTTAAACACTCATTCATCAAACTGGCCACCCGAGTACCTGCAAGGTTCAATGGAGTTCAAACCCCTTTTTCATGTTGTCATTTTTTCCAGGTGAGCTCACTAAGGGAAAACCACAATAATTCCCCTGAAGTTTAAGCAGATAGAAAGTATGTGAAGTCAGACAATTATCAGTCCTAACTGGTTAAAGGATCTTTCACATTTGACGACATTAGGCATGTAATCATGTTTCTGTGCTGTGACTGCTAGCCTAGGTGATACTGATTAAATTAATTATTTCATACAATTTATTGAAAAACCCACCAAGTGTCCTGTGCTGTATGTTTGTCATATTCTCATATGTGTTCAGCAGGCAGATGTTAACAATATAACACAATATTCTCTAAAGCAGTGGTTCTCATCTAGCTGAGCGTTAGGACCCACTACTACCTCCATATGAGAAATCATGACCCAAGTTTTTAAAAATGTTCCACCATTAAAATGTAGCTAAAGAAAATGTTGCAGTTAAGGCCCTAAATGGAGCCTAAACAAAGAAGACAGTATAGAATAAACATGTTTAAAAAGCACATCATTACAGAAGGACATACATGCATACATTTCATTTACTCTATTTTTCCAAGACTGCATGGAAGTTTGGTACTTTCTTGAATAATTTCCTAATTTTTGGGGGTAAATCAGTTTTTCTGGCTTGGCAAAAAAAGTGATAGATCATTAGTAGGGCTGTCAAAGGATTATAACTTTTAATTACGATTAATCTCAGGATTTCTGTAGTTAATCCCAATTAATCACACTCTTTCTATCCCGTTCTAAAAATCCTCTTTTTTGCATTTAAATCTGTTCTGTGTCATTTTTGGATTTTCTGCTGTCCTAAACTAAGGGTAACTGACTTCCAGTTTTGATACAGACCTGCTTTTATAGGTAAATTGAAGATTTGAACATAAACCTAACCTAGAAAAAGGAACTTCTTATGTACTGAAAAGGAAATGTTATCACATGATAACACATGGCTCAGGTGACTCTTGACTCTTGTCCACTGAGCTGTCGCTGAGTTTTTTTGTTTTGTTTTGTTGTTTTTCTAAGGTAAATGAGACATTAAAGAGTAGTGGTGGATTAATTTTCACTGTGGATGCAGGGAGAGATTGCAGTTAACCACAGTTTGTTGAATGCAAAAATAAAGCATGCGCATAATCGCAATAAACAAATATTAGTGAACTAATTGTGGATCATGGTTGATCGTAATTAATGTGATTAATCTCAGCAGCCCTAATAAGTAGAAATCCTGAAATTTACTCGTCACTGCAGGAAAGCTACTAAAAACTGTATGGGTTTTCTGTAAGTCCACTGAGGGCTTTTGTAAATCATATAATTTTTCCCCATGTGTTTTTCCCATGCTCACATGCAGGACCAGCTGGAAGCTTTTTCACAACCTATTTTTGGGTCTGGCCTCCTCAGTTGAGAACCACTGCTGTAAAACATTGACTATGTCTAATGAAGAATCTACACAAAACTTAGGTTGCTCATAAAACAAGCCATCATAATTTTAAAGGCAGCGTTTTAAAAGGTTGATGGATATAAGAAATAGCATCAAATAAATTGATTACTCAAAGGGCTGTGTGGTAAGAGCATAATTTAAGTGTTATTGGCTTGTAATATTAATTTTAAAGCTTTCTAGGGTGTATTCATCCTGATAGTAATGATGAAATTTGCCAAATACTTAACATTTTTGCTTATGATTACTCTCTAATTTCTACTATTAATCATAATTGATTGCCCCCTTTTGGTCACACAAAGTAATTCCACTATTTTGCATTAAAAAATGTTTGTTTCATCTTGTATTTTTGCACGTCATAAAGAAAGGGTAATTGCATCACTGTTAGAGCACAGACCTGCTTTTATTTTGAAAGAAAATAATGAACTCCTTAAAGATTATAACATCAATTTAAAGGTGCAGTATGTAAAATGAGAATATTAGCAATCTTACAATGAGATCATAGATTGTGAGAGTCACTTCAGGTGGTATCCAGTGGAATTAATGAAAACACATTTCTATTATTTTGTCTCTTCTGTTGTACGGTAGAAATATGAAAGATGCCAAAATCCAATATGATGGGTCCCTGTGAATGAATAAAAGGCTTATCCTAAATTTATGAAAAAAAAAAATTATATATATATATATATATATATATATATATATATATATATATAGTGCTTGACAAATTCATTAGACCACCCTAACCCTAACCAAAGTAAGGTTTATGCCACAGCTGCCCTAAATTGGGAGCATTGGTAATTACCAAAATCATTTTTTATGTTTCTGCAATGGTTAATACACCCATATGTGGAAGCTCTTTAACCCAAATAATATTTTTAATGCTAAAATTTAATTATTATTGTTATCCATGTATTTTCAATTCTTACTGATTTACAAAAAAACTGAAAAAATAGCAAAGCACATTATTATTTCTTGATTAATATGTCAAATTATAATTATTTACTTGCACTCCTGAACAGAAAAATGGGTTTTAGTGGTTGAATGTTATGCTTGATTCATTTCTGACTTTTCAGAGAAGCCCTGTGAGCCGGCTCAAATTTGGGTGGATTCAGTTTGAAATTCCTCATTCCTGTTAAAAATGGTAAAACATGGAGAGCTCACTGAAAATGAAAGAGTCCGCATTAAAGCACTTCATGATGCTGGATGGTCTTTGAGACAAATATGACAGGTGGTCTAATAAATTTGTTAAGTACTGTATATATATATTTATTTATTGAGTTGATTAAACACCAATTTAAATAGGCATACTTATAATGTTTTGTTTTTGCCAAGTTTATTCTGCTAAATGCTGTTAGGCTAAATATTACACACTACCCATTTAACTACAGAAAAAGGAACTTATTATGGATTGAAAATCAGTCACTCAATACTTAATTTGCATAGCATTTTCCACACGAAATAATGTAGTTAAAGTGCTTTCCATATGAAATAAGAGACAGGCATTTCAGTCTATTATCTGAGGTGATGTTTGACTTGTCCACTGAGCTTTCTGTGAGTTTTTTAAGTGAAATGAGACACTAAGGATCAGTGGTGGACTTATTTAACATCACTGTGACTGCAAGGAGATGTTGTTGTTGAAAGGAACAATAGAGCTTGCGATTAAGAACAATTAATGTACTAATTAATGACCTTGATTGTATTGCAATTAATGTATCAATATATCAATCCTAATAATGTAAGGATTTGAAAAACTGATCAACAAATGTCAGCAGATATAGTAGAATGAATTTTTTTTTTGTCAATGCATAAAGGCTAAACTGAATTATTCCAAACAGACCCAGTGTATTACATAATGAAGCCTACATGTTAGCTTATAACCATTACAATTTGTATTTTTGTCAAGGGGGAACTTGAATTAGTTTTTTCTACAAATGCTCTTATTGTTTAATTCAAAAATACTGGAAAACTGGAGTGTAAATAGTGGTAAACCGAGCAGATTTTATCTACTTTATGCTTCTTAATTTCTTACACACAGGTTTCACACTTGTGTGGATGCAAAAGAAGAAACTGCCAGATAAATCCACAGATATTGTCGAACAATAGCCTACCCATCTTTTCATTTAAGTAACTATGTGACATGCAGCTCAAGTCCCAGCTCAAACACTTGACAACCTTCTGGCAAGCAGAAACACGAAATATGAGTTAAACATACAAGGAGAGTGTTTACGTCACATCCTGCACATGATGGCTGTGTATTTCTGTCTGAAAAGCCTAAGGGCAGGCTGCAAATTTCTCTCCAGAGGTGGTCTTGTCATAAGGTAGACCTACAAGTAGAGAGCTCAGACATGAGCTTGTTAAATTGCACATTAAAATACAGACAACCTATAGCTGACGTGTGATAATGTTCTTGCCATGCTCATTTAATTCAAAACTATGACTAGATGTGCACATTGAAGCATCAGTGAAGCTGCAAAGTCTTATTTGCTGTTTTCATGGATGTTTGCTTTCCTCACCAGCTCTCTCTTCTCCCTTTGCCTATTTGGTCTAATACAATAACCACAAAGTCTCTATTTAAGAAAAAAATCCTGAATAATCATATGTATCAGGGGCTTACATGTAGCCATAGACATGTGAATTCCAGTATAATAAATGAGCCATCAGACACTTAATTCTAGCTTTGTTCTGCCTGCATTTTATTGAACAATGTTTGCATTCACAGAGAAGAAAAGTCTGACTTTTTGACCTCGGTTTCTAAAGAGCACATGCCTACACAACCTACAGCCTTGCTCCTGCAGTTCTTCAGCATATTTAGAGAATTAGAGAGCAAATTTAACATGTTTTGATAGATTTGGGGCATACATATTTCAGTAAAAGCTGCTGTCTCTTAATTCTAAGTTTGCAAAAAGTTTTTCTTCTAGTGGGAAATGCGTTTATTAAAGTTTAAGGAATCAGAATCAAAGACATGTACATTTGCATTGCTTGCTGCTGCCCTTCTGTTAAAAAGGCGCGTTAGTTTTATGGGCTCTTAAAGTACAGCGTGTTTGTTAATATGTGTGTGTGAGTGTGTGTCATTAGCTGTGTGAAGTGAAGGGTCTGTAATGAAGACAAACACAGTAGCACCTGTAGTTTGTGGAAACCATAAAAGAGTTCCCATGGGAAAAGGCGACAGGCTGTATTTGTTGGTGCCATGTTATCTTTTTTTTTTTTGCACTCCTTTGCACAAAAAAAACAAAAGCAGATTTATCTTTTCCTTGTGTGGTTTTTGTTCAACTTAATTTAAAAAAAAATCCTGTTAATTCCTACTGTTAGACCAGCCAATTCTTTGGTATTGGTACATTCTTACATTTTCCAATATGTACAGCAGTAATGTTGTCCATAAATATCTGCAAAAAATCTGCCGATAATGCAAATAATTCATCAACTATTATCCGTCAATAAGATGGTGCATCCCTACTTATGTTGAACTCCCTGTACATTGTCAGTTTTATCTTTTGGTTTGGCTTCGTGTTTTATTCTGCTTCTCCTATGAAATATTAATAAACCAAACTTTATTAATCCTTAAAAACACCTAGACTTCTCACTGAAGTGTCTTTGCTATGATTGAGCTTTGTCCAGTGTAAAGAAACATGTTGCTTTGAAAGCTGTTTTCAGAGCAGCTCCTCAAAATGTCTATAACGTATCAGAATGTGGGGATTCTGCAAATGTTCAGTTTTCTTTTTGGCTGTTTTTATTTGGTAAATAAACATTCATTTACCCAAATATTATATTAATATTTACCATGCTGTTCTATCATGAAAAAGTTAGATATGCAGCAAGATTTCACATTTGAAAAGCTGGAACCAAACACCTTTGTTGAGTAACTTTGCTTGGAACAATTGATGTACTAAATTGCTTGTTTACAGAAAAAATGTACAAATTTCTGTTTATTCTAAGAAGGAAAAATGCTGGCATTACTGTTGTCTCAATTCTGTTTTTATTTACACTTGGGGCTCAAGATATTTGTTGTAGATCAATTTATAGGGGTGCACAGTGTTAAATTTTTGCTGATATCTTATTGGGGCTGCATGGCAGCGCAGGGGTTAGCTCTGTTGCCTCTCAGCTTGAAGGTTCCTGGTTCCTGCCTCAGGGAAGGGCCTTTCTCTGTACGTTTCTCCCCGTGCATGCATGGGTTCTCCTCACACCACCAAAGACATGCTTGTTAGGTTAATTGGCCGTGAATGTGAGCGTGCCTGGTTGTTTGTCTCTATATGTCAGCCCTACGACTGACTGGCAACCAGTCCAGGGTGTACCCAGCCTCTCGCCCAATGACAGCTGGGGTAGGCCCCAGCCCCCCATGACCCCCAACAGGCTAAGCGGTATAGAAAATGGATGGATGATACCTGATGGGCCGATATTTACAAACTAATTATTTTCAAAGTTTTATTTTTGGGCTTTTTGGGCCTTTATTGAGAAAGGAGGACAAAGGACAGAATCAGAAAAAGGGACAAGAGAGTTGGGGAGAGACATACAGGAAAGGGCCACAGGCTGGACCCGAACCTGCACCACCTGCGTACAAGCCACTAGGCCATCTGCACCCCGCATTTACAAACTAATATAAACCAATATCAATACGGATATTTAAACGCAGTTCACACCTTAAACTTCAGTCCTTAAAACACAGAATTTAAAGTCTGAGGATGAACAAGTGAACAAATTCTAGTCCTTAAGACACACTTTACAGTGTAAGGATTGATGATGGTTAAAAAAAGAGACTTCAGCTGACGTAGGTTTGTCGGTCTGTTAGCCTAAAACTCCACAAACTTATTTCAGTCAGTCATCTTACATTTATAACTGGTTCAAGCATTTATTATGGCAGCTAAGCCGACATTTGTTTAGCATGAGGCTTCTACTTCATCACTCCTTGCAGATTTATTTTACATGCAGGAAGAGTGATGAGGTAGCATCTTAGACCCCCCAGTCGAAGCCTTTTTTGGATGCTGGGGTGGAGGTGAGTTAAAAGCGTGAGCACAGTGCTGATCCAGAGTAGAGGAAGGGACTGGAAATCTTGCAGCTCATACAAACCTCTAACCTGGCACGCCTTCACACATCCATCTGGTAAACCTCTCATACACAGCGTTTGGGAAAAGGCAGAAGCTTTGAAAAAAAACTGAGAGTGGGATTGGATGAACGTTCTGTCTGTCACATCTTACCAGGCCAATCACATGTGACGTAGCCGCTACCAAGGAATAAACTCCATAAAGAACTGCATAACACAAACCCTGGCAACTGTAGATGTGTCAGTACATGACTTTTGTCGTTTTGAAAAGAAAACAACTCACTGCTGTTCTTTGTTCTTCTTTTAACAAAGAAATGTCGTCAAGTTCTGATGACACTGGTGCTTTAGAAGCATCCGCGCTAATGTCGCTAATGTCTGCACCGCCCTCTTGTTGCTGTTTGCTCAACCGCCGCGCACCAAAAATACTGCCCCTCGTCGCTGATTGTCCTGTCACTTTTTAACTGGGCCCAAACAGTTCAGATGGGAGCTTTGCGAGATGGATTCGACAGTGAGAAACACAGAAACAGGCGAATCCATCTGCTTTGCAAGGTTAACAGACCTCTGAATTTGGAGGATGTGAGTCATTTAATTTGATTAAGATGAATGTCTGGAGTGAATCATTCGCTAGATAACTGCTAGAATTAGCATTACATTTGGTTGTACAGCCAATATTTGGAGCTGATATAGGCATACTGTTTTTCAAAGATTATTTTTGGGCTTTTTTGCCTACTACTGCTATAGCCTTTGTTTATGGGTGTCTGCTCTAACCACTGAAATAAACTTGCATCCATATAAACCAAATATTGGCTTTAAATATTGACAGAAATTTTCATATCTGCTGATACTGTGATACCTATTGATTTATTCCGTTCAGCCAAAAAAAAACACTGGATATATGACAAATATCATTTTTACAAGTATTTTTAATTTGTCAAATAAAGCAGTAAATTAAAATGTATATTTTATATATTTGTTTTGTGTCACCAGGCTCCACTTATTGTCCTATCACTGTCATCATCATCTGCAATGCCCTGGTTCCTGCTGAGTGTCCTGTTGCTGTTCTCCTCAGGAGTCCATGGCCAAGGTAAAGAGCCATTTGAGGCTTAAATTACAGTATGTGACATGCACTGAAAATATGATGGTAAAGATGGAGTGGGTCTCTGCAGGGACCTCACTGGATTAAGAAAAACTCTTGTGTTGTGGTATTTTTTACTTCTTAATAAAAACCGCTCAGATGTGTCTGTTATAAGGAGGGGTTAATAGAGGGTTTTTAACACAGCCTATCTTTCAATTTTTATCAGGGCACTTTGAAAGCGTACTACTAGCTCAGAGTGAGACTCAGGACATGCTGTTTGGGAGCTAGTTAGATTACTTTGGCCTTTATGAGACAAAACAGCGCTAGAGACAGGAAATATGTGGAGGGATAGACCGGGATGGCATGCATCTTGCCGAATCAGGATTGGAAGCGAAACCTTTGACCGTCTATAAGGACTGCAGCCTTTGTATATGTAATGTAATAGCCTTGGCCAGAGTTTTTTTTATTGTGTGTGGGTTCATAGGCTTGAGCCAAGACTGTAATTGTGACCTGATTTCTCGTGAACTTTGCAGGGATGTTTATCCTGACTCAAGAATGCATAAGTTCGATTTTGGGGGTCACAGAGCAAAGGTCATAGTCAATAATCCTTAGGTTTATCTCTTTCTTTCCAGACCATTCTTCTGAAAGCAATATCTTGAGAACGGGGATGGGATAGTCTTCAGACTTTGCACAAATTTTCACCCTGACTCTGGGATGGACTGAGATTTTGGAGGTCATAGGTCAGAAGTCAAGATCACTGGGCTTGCATGCATCTTTCGCTTGTAAATGAAATATGTCAGGAATGTGTGGACAGATTTTCCTCAAACTTTGCACAAATCTTCACCCCGACTCACAGAAAAACTGAGTATATTTTTGAGGTCAGTGGTCAGAGTTAAAGGTCATTGGGCCTCACGGTCAGCTCTTGCTTGTAGCCTTTCACAAAGAAAATATCACTGCCTTTCTTGACCCACTACTGTACTTTCACTGTCCAGCAATTAAAAAGTTCACTGAGGCATTTAACCATTGGGTGTAAGTTCTAGTTCATCATTGATTTCATTATTTACAATACAACAATTAAATTAAAGATAGAGTCAGCAAGACTGACCTTAGCTGGAAAATTCTGACCTAAACTGGCGATATGTGTTGTTGGGTCTATTAGACCTTGACATAAGTCCTTTTAGATTTCCCTTTAGACTGTTAATATGCCTCTGCCAAGCACACAAGAGGATGGGGACCCTCTGTAGCCCCCAGGCCCAAATACACAGGAGCACATATTATTGAGGGTCATACACTGAAAAGACGTGAAGAAGACAACCTTCTGTGATTTATGTCCCCTCTCTTCTGTCTTCTTTGCCCCCCTCATCTTCCTCTCCATCTGTAACCCCGCTACACTGTAACTCTGTGACGTTCCTCTGACATGTCCTTTGACCCTCGAGTCCCCGACAAACGTCCTGTTCCTGTTTCTATACCAGACAAGAGGACAGGGCATGCTTTGATGGATGAGGGGGCAGCTGGAGAGAGGGATGGTCGGAGGGTGGGAGGATAGAAATATGAAAGACGCTGCTTGTTGGGAAACCCCTGCTGGAAATTATGGAGATGATGGTGAAAACAAGAGTTGGATTTGATTTAAGGAGAAGGAAGTGAGAGGGGTGAGGCCGTCTTGGAGAACGGGAGGACAGAAGAAAGCACAGATTGTTTCTTTGATCTCATAAAAGCCTGAAACTGTCATGATCTCTGTTTTCTCTTGACCCAAATCCTTTTCCAGACGCACAGACATATAAAAACCTGATTTCCTCTCGTTTTGTCTCTGTGACTTTCAAGGTCGTCTTAAGCTGACAGTCCTGTCAGAAGACAGACTGCAGATGAAATGGAAGGAGGCTGAAGGACCCGTTCAAGGCTACAAGGTCCGGGTTAGACCAATCTCAGGTGAGCCTTCATTGGCTTTGTGCAAGTGTTGGCAGCAATCCACCCTACCATCTATCTATTAGCTCCTTGATAATCATAGAGGAATAAAACAGCCCAAAACAACCACCTATTAGTGTAGAAAAAAAGAAAAAAATCTTCAGCTATATTTTAACCAAAAGCTACCTTTAAGAGAAAGATCACTGTCTTAGTTGCACAGATTTGTTCGCAGCGTTTCACTACTGTAAATACCAGCATATCTGTGTAATTGAGACAATGTGCAGGAGTTTGCATGGTAATTAAAAACACAGCATCACCCAGTATTTAGTGTGAAGAACATAATTCATCTTCCTCTGAAATAAGGCAGGTCTGCAGCACCAAAAAGAGGGAGGATGACTATACAAGGTTGGGAAAGTTACTAAAGTGTGTAATATTCCTTGAACTCTGTGACTCTAAGCGCTCTGTCCTGGGTAAAATAACAGTCTTGCTCTGAGATCATTATTTACCGCTCCAAGCAGAAGCTGCATTTTAGGAATAGTTGTTGGTGAGGGTGTGATTCAGGCTCTGCCCTGGATTGTTTTGCTAAGGAACTACAGATGCCATCATTAACAGGGGTGACTTTCTTTCTCAGCAGACAGCAACAAAAGGATATAAAAACATCATGAGCTTACACAGTACATGACTTCTTAACAGAAAATCTTTCGTGACTTGTTCTGACTCAAAATGTATGATGCTAAATTCTGATTATTATCTAAAAAGATACTCGAACTCCAGAGTTTGCTGCCATTTTGAATAACTCTCAAACCTTGACACTTCCTCATGGTGTCTTTTGTTGCAGAAACGAGCCACAACAGGCCAAAAAAGAAGATGACAGCTGGATTAGAGGGATATTTTGGTGTTTTGAAGTTGAAGGTACTTGGCAATAGAAGTGGCATTAACCACCAAAGATCAGTGAGCGTTACCACTTTAATATGAGAAAAGCCAGACCAGGCTAGGTTACAGACGGGTGCAGTTGCTCTGTTTAACTTTGTGAGTTTAGGGTTAAAATGGGCCAAAATTCAATGTTGGCTTAATTGTACACTATATTAAAATTTTTAACTATTTAATTTCAACCAGAAAGCCTCTGTGTTTTGTACTAAATTATTTTCCAATGTGAAAATTTCACATCTGATTGAATGTAGATTATAAGTGTGTGTAGTTAACTTGCCTATGTTACCTAGGCAGTCAAAATTGAGAGTTCATTATTTATCACAGGAACATGGCAGCAGTGGGTAAACAACATGTTTTTGTGTGTTTCTTGTCTTTGGACTTGATTCATCAGTATTACTTTGTTGAAAGATACTCAACTATCATAACCCACCTCACATATCATTAGCATCATAGCATATCTGCCTATATCACTTTTGGGCCAAATTATGATAACTACACTCCCCTAATGCTGCCGATTCATTGTGCCTTATTTTTCTGAAAACCTTAAAAAATGACTTACGCAATTATGCTATGAGGCAAACAACATGAAGGCTGACCTCCAATTTCCACATACAACTGTCGCCTGTGAAGCGCAGTGCAGAGCCTTTCGAGTCAATAAGAGCATTTCCGTGAAGGCATTCCTCTGAGGCGCCACTTCACTTCGATCTACCAGAGATATGCTCCAGGTCTTTTTTTAGTGCCAGCCGCTGCCAAACCACATGAATCCACATCGAGCAGACTGATCCAAAAAGACGGAAAATGTGCCAAGCATCCATGTAACATCAAAGTACAACACAGTGCACAGACTCCTGACAATAAATTATCATTATATCAACTCATGTCTCATTTTGTGGTACAAGCAAAAGGTCATCAGGAGGTCAGTTAGACACAGAGCTACTATGGTGCCACTGAAGAAGAAGAGTTAACTTTAAAGGTGGAAACCACAAAATTTTAAATGAAACTACTCATCCTTTTTAGCAAACATTGACTTTTTAAGTTCCTGTTGTACTCACCCATAGTAGAAGGGGAAAAAATTAAATCCTGTTTAAATTACATGACAAATAAATCCCCAAAAGGCAAAATAATCCGCTATTGACATACATACTATCTTGCATGTTCTTGTAGTTCTCTGCCGCCTACAGTCAGAGCAAACCCTGTACATCGGTTCACAGCACAGAAATATTAATTTTGTCTACTAAAATTATGACTAAAAATGTTCAACAGCCTTTTTTCTATGACAAAACTAGACTAAGACTAACAAAAATAGATCTGTGATGACTTAAACTGACAAAACATAAGTTTAGTTTTTATCAAGATGACTAAAACTAGACTTAAATGTAATGTAGTTTTCATCAGACACTCAAAATCTGTGATATTTCTCCACTGTGGGTATATCTGTCAAAAAAGCAATGCAGCTGTAGCTCTCCTTTCTCTCAGCTGTAGAAAACGGGGACCCCAGGTTTAGCAGAGTACATAGAACACACTACCATGACTCGGTACCAGATTTAGGCAAGAAAATAAATGACTGGACTAACAGTAAAGACTAAAATGAAAGGACTTTTTATGGACTCAAACTAGACTAAAATATTTTGGAGTTTCGTCGACTGAAACTAGACTAAAACTAAAAAGGGTAGACATGACTAAAATGGGACAAAAACTAAAAGACATGAGATCAAAAGACAAAGACTAAAATTAAAAATAGCTGCCAAAATTAACACTGCAACACAGCCAGTGTATGTGGAAATTGTAGGTTACTGTTGTTGAACAGTGTATTGCAACCATCATCATAGATTGCAGGAGTACAGGATGATATCTGCAGCAAGTAGCTGTAGAAAAAAATGTGAAAACAACAGCAAAGGAAGCTGAATTTTTAACACAAAACATTGCTTCTCGTGTACAAGTGGACACCTCTCACATGAATGTGTGTGGACCATACATGGACTTTTAAAAATGGAGAAAAAAGGTCAGTTAATATTTTTAATGGTTGTAATTTTAGCTGGCTGGCCCATCTGAGCACCATCTTTTGAGGCAAACATGTTTTTGGTTTAATTTATATGTGAGTATAACCTAGCACAGCCTATGTACTACTTTATCACCATTTTCTGGATTAAAATAGAGCTAATCTGTCCTACAAGATGCTGCTGGTGCTACCATTACATTTTTGCTTACAATCAGGTAAGGAGGCTTCAGGGCAGTAAGCATTAGCTACAGCTACAGTGGCTACTAGTGCTGGTGGGCTGCACTATAGCTCAGACAGAGCATTTGAGCAGGATTTTCCCAGAACTGATAGAAAATCTAAACATCTGGGTTAAAAATTCTGGCACTGACTACTGAGGAGTCCAACTTCAGCCTAATCTAAAGAAATGTGTGCTGTTTAAACTTAGAAAATCTGATCCTAAACTGCTATAACAGTATATTAATAAATTAGAAGCCTCGGGTCCCTCTCTCCTCAAAAGCACCTTTTATCTCACTGTTATCCAGATGGCACATAAGTATCAGCTCTCCAAAGGCGATGGTTTGGATAAGAATGCAGCTCCCTCTTTTTCATCTTTGATTCTTCCTGTGCCCCTCACTCCTTTCATAACATTGTTTTTTTTCTCTGTACAATTCTTCTTATCGCCCATTCCACAATGCACAGCTAAGCCCAGGCTTGTTTAAAAGAGAGACAGAAGGGGGGCTTAGAGGAAGAATTCAGTCCAACATGAGACTTCTTGAGGTGTAGGATCAGATCTGGAAGAGGGCGGGGGGTTTGTCTTTACGAGAACTTCAGAGAGGTACATTCCCAGGGACTGTTTGTGTCTTGAATTCATGTTATTCCATGTTTGCTGTTATGTTTAATGTCTATGAGTTTATTACTGTGTTGTGTTGGATGACAGCTTGTTTGTCATGTGTAATTAGCTCACTAAGGCAAGTTTCTACTGATATTTGTTTAAATGACAATGTTGTAGCGCTCAAGTTGTTTTTAATGCTTTTAGGTTTACCTCTGGTTGTAAACAAATTATCCCAGAATTCAGCACAAATACCAGTTTTAAAAATCTCTTCAGTGTCCTTTCTCAAAGACGTTAACAATGCTAAGCCAAAAGTCTTCATGAGATTAACTTGCGCTCCTTCCTCAAGCAAATCAGAGCCCTGGGGCAGAGCTAAAGTACTTGTAGTCTTGTTTTTTCGTAAAGACTTTAATGTCGGGTTAAAACTAAAATGCAACTCTTTGCATTTTCTTTGGCTGTTTCAAAATTTCAAAAATATTCCAGGTCTGACCTACCATTCCCTTTATGTCCCATTTAGATTTTTGTTCTTTAAGCGTCCAGCGCATTGCAATCATAAAAACAAAAATAAAAACAAAAATAAAAAACATGTTTTTTGTTACTATTCTGGCTGGAAATTTAATTTTATGTATATAATAAAAATAACTGTTCATAGGTTTTTTTTTAGTAGCACAACTGTACCAGGTTATATGATCATCCCTAAAAACTGTGAGTGTTGAGTACTTATAAATGCAAGTTAAATCCAAACTACAATAAATATAATATAAACACGAAAATGTATCTGCATCTGAACTAAACACTACACCAGTGGCAGCCATTGCCATCAGCTTCCAGTACAATTAAATTCCGCCTGTATCTACAGTCTTGTTCTCCTCAAAAGATGCTGATTGGTCAGTTCCATTTTCAGACCTGGCACAGTTGTTCCAAACTGGAGCTTTAGAGGATAGATCTGCAAACATGAAAACTGGCCAATCCATCTGCTTTTCAAGGTTATAACTGGCTGGCTGGATAGATGGATAGATGCATGAATGGACAGACAGACATTGCACCTTGAGTTATAACAACTGTAATAGCCACTCACTAGGAGTTATACCAGCCGACTCGTACTGCACTGGTTGCTCAGTGTCACTCTCTCCTCCTCATTCTTTACACTTTTATTTCAAAGTAATCTTAGCTAACGCTAGGTACCAGTAATGATTTTAACTTCTCTTTCTTCTTTTCCAGAGGTGCCACAGCCAGAGCTGATGCTGACCACCACCAGAGGCCGAGCAACAGTGGCAGGACTGGACTCCAGTCAGGAATACAACCTCCAAGTCCTCGTGCTCAATGGCACGACAGAGAAGCTTCTCGCAAAGCGACGATTCACAAGTAAGAAACACAGAAGGGTTAGGAAAAATCCATCCGCTTAGACGAGTAGAAAAACCACTGGACACAGGTTAATAATCTCCAAGAGGAGCATCTAAATAATTTCAAGAAGGAATCAGCCATTAAGTCTTAAAGCATGGTGAGTGAACAGACACTAGTCGGTTTAATTATTTAGGCAACCATTTTCCTCAGGGGATTTCCTTAGTCTGTAGAGTGATTGGCCCTCCCTATTCTGATTGCCCCTCCCCAAAAATTGTAACTTGACTAAAAATAAATGGAGAATCCATAGGAAGAGTAACATTGTAAGGAGCCCTCTGCTAAGACTAAAAGATGTCGAATATTAATGTGCATACAGAATTTATCAATGGTGAATTACAGTTTTTCGAAATTATGAAGCACAAATTTTAGATACTGAAGAATTCAGTTCTCCTTTATTTACCATTTTAATTTACAATCCAGGGAATTGTAAAACGTGTGAGGAGTATGGATACAGGAGGGCATTTCTTTCCACAGAGAGTTGTGGATTGGCCACACAAGCAAAGAAGAGGCAAGAAAAGATAGTGAAGAAAGACAAAGACAATTGGAGTAGGGAAAGAAGGAAAAGTTAGATAATCAAGGGAAAGAAGATCCAGATCAGCCTCAAAGAGGAACCAACAAGAGGAGTAAGAGCGAGAGAGAGAGGTCCAAGGAATATTAGACACAATAAAGTCTGAACGAAAAGAGAGAATGAAGAGAAAAAGGAGAGAGGAAGAGTCATGGAGCAGAGAGAGACGCAAAATAATTTTGGGGCTTCAGAAGGAGTATCACTGGTGTCAGCAAGTGTCAAAGATCAAATTTGGTGTTCAAACCAGAAGTTTGAAAGTGTAAATAAATGTCTTAAGTCTAAAATGAAATTACTATTGAGACATCAGCGCTCAAATACACTCCAGGACACCAATAGCCAAGCAGTAAGGTCATGCCTCATGCACAGAGGCTGTGGTTCTCCAAGAGAGCTGCCTGGGTTCATGTCCTTTACTGCATGTCAGTCCCCCACTGTCTCATCCCCATTTTTAAGTCTAATTATGGTCCTCCTCTATAATCAAGGCTTAAAACCCCTGAAAATAAATCTTTAAAAATATGTATTGCAGTGCTAAACAACCTGTAAGCTAAGAGCTGAAATGTTGCTGGAAGCATTATTCGTCAAAGGTTGAAGTTAAAATGAGTTACCTGAAAAGGCCAAAAGTTCAAATGCATGTCAAATACCTGGAAGTTGAAATGTAAAAGCAGGCAAAGTAGGAAGCCAAACAACGCTAAATAATCATATCAAAGGCTGAAATAATGGCTATCAAAGCTGTGTTCACTTCTATGGTCACTTGTTGTTTAGAAATACGGGGTGCAGATGGCCTGATAGTTAAGTTGCACCCCATTTATGCAGTCAGCCCGGGTCAAGTCTGGCCTATGGCTGCTTTCCAGCATATCTCCCCCACTCTCTCATCCCTGTTTCTGACTCTATCCCCTGTCCTCCTCTCTGCATAAAAGCCCAAAACTATATACTTAACAAAAAGAAATCCTAATATACTGTTGGTTGTTTGCAGATGACGTCATGTCACAGTGGGAAAGTCACATGGGGGGCAGAAAAGATTTCTTTATACAGAAGCACTATCAAATTGTCAAACTTCTGTGCTGTTTGCAGCTTTGCCATCCATTCAAATTGCAAAAAAGAATTAAAAGCTAGTTTTGATCCCCAAATGTAGTGACTGGTGAGAGAAAGTAAAAAAAAACTCATACAGAAATGGTGGTTTGGTTTAGTACAGTTTGTCACAATAAACCCTGATCTTGTTTGTCTCCACAACCCATGTCCACCCAGTCTTGTTCATTGTGTTTGGAGATCCATGAGTAAGAAGAGGTGGTCTGTTGGCTCCTACGCTGCTCTTCTTTGGTATCGGATAGCCTGTTTAAATTTGTTTAAAAATAGTGACAACAATAGAAGAAAAGAAACCTGCTCTTAAATGGGAGCTGGCTCCCGTGGTATACATTAAAGCTATTTCTTAGAACAGGTTCATTTGTAAACAGCGCTTCATAATATGTCACTTACCCCAGAAGGTTTATCTGGTTAATAGTATAACACTGTTTCCATTGAAAGTAACAAAATAAGGGAGAAAAGTGGTTAAAGGGATGCAGCTAGCCTCCCAGCTTAGTGCGTTTCAAGGCTTGTATCTTCCCTCATGTGGCTAGCTGTGTAGTTAGAGGTCTACAAGACTAAATGGTATGTGATAGTGCTCCCCTCCAGGCCAGGGAAATCAATGAACCCATGGGAAAATCTCTTTTTTTAAAGTTTATGGATCATACCAAATGTATATAGAAATCTCAAATGACAACTGCAGTGTGCAAGTCCACCTGGGCCTTCAATGAACCAACTTTCCTCTGTTTCCTCTGACTTTTACATGTCATCAAGATCACGTGACTGCAAAAAATATTTTATTAATTTGGAAATCTGAAATGAGAATTCACACTTAAAATGTGTCTGTGTGTGTTAGCAAGATCAGTTTATATTTGAATTATTTCGAAGGATAACAATAATTTTCTAACCTGACATGCCAGATAGATTGATTTTATATATCCACTGCACGGATATATTCCACATTCTTCTGAAACCTCCCATACAAAGTGTTTGGGAAAGGCAGGACTTTGTAGAAGATTCTCAGAGGGTGACTGGACAGACATTCTGTCTGTCACATTAAAGGCCAATCAGAGTTGCAAGACAGCCTGAGCTGTGCATGCTAGCGTTGCTGTAGCTTAAGAACAGCAGAGCTTGTTGGTGGCTAAAATTCATGAAGCAAGTCCAGATAAGAGTAGAAATATGTTCTCCATCATAAAAAGCTTAAAGTGTGGCCCCTTGCTCTTTTTTTAATAAAAAAATGTGGCTCAGTTTTCATAAAACTGCTGCTGTTGCTACAGCAAAGCTTATTGCTCCACCAGTAGCCATAGTATGTACCGGCTGACACCGCAACTAACCCCTTCCACCCTTAACTCTTGCAAACTCATGCAGAAGCAGGTCAGTGGAAGGGCGGAAACACGTTTTCTGTCATGACAAAAATTTCAGTGCTCTTTATTTGATAATGAAATGAAATGTGGTCCAGTTCTGCAAAAACTGCTGCTACACTATATCTACATGTACATAACTGTTTGTAAATACTATTTATAATTTGTAAGCTGACGTTTTTATATTTCATATTTTTGTATTCATTAGTGCTCTTGTAATACTACTTTTATTTGTCCTCTATTTCCATTGTGTTTCTGTCACCAATGGCCTGCTTTTGTCTAAGATTCTTTTGCTGCTGTAAATTGGAATTTCCCTCTATGGGACTAATAAAGGAATATCTTATCTTATCTTATCTTATCTTACATTCAAGCTAAATATTACAAAGGGGGCAGCCATTGCTATCGACTTCCAGTACAACTTAACGCCGCCCATAGCTACCGCCTTGATCTGCTCAAATGATACGGGCCTGGCTTAGATGTTATAGTTTGGAGCTTTGCAAGATGGTTTTGATGGATGAAAAACATGGAGTATGGCAAATACATATGCTTTGCAAGGTTAATAATATTTTTCTGCTTTTACACTTAAATTTCAATCACTCGGTAGTCACTAAACAAACTACAGTTCTTCTGGAGGACTTGAAAGATCTGAAAATTCAAAATAAGATATACATCTCTGTGACTTAAAAAGCAAAGTCTTTCTGAATTGCTGTTTGCTCAGTTTGTACTGTGAGATTTCTTGGCAAGACAACAAGGTCGTTATATAGGAAGTGGAGCATTTTTAACATTCTTACACCTTTTTTAGGAGTGTGCATCAGTTCCTCCCAGTCCACACCCCCCATTGGAATAAGTAGATGAATAAACACACACCGTAGGCTGAGTGAGTGGGTTTAAACACCACCTTAGCAGGATTACAGGCTGAAAATGGGTTTTGTTTGAACTAACCTGTATACTTACATGAGTTAAATGTGTTCCTGCGTTGTAAAGACGACCTCACAGAGGAAACCACTAAAATCTCAGAGTTCATTGTGGCTTTCTGCTAGCACTGTTGGACTGTTATGGACTTAGCAGATTGCAAAGAGAAGAATGTCTTAAAGTTAAGTTTAATTTACATGTAGAGGAATAAGAATTGACAACAAATTTTGCACACTTGATGCCCCTAAGACTGAGTCAGACATCTCTGTCTTTTCTCTGTCACAGTCATTTTAACAGTCAGTCTAATCAAGAATCTCTGTTACTCTACCTGAAATGTGAGAAAATTCACTTTTGACATTTATTGCCGTACTCTGGGGCTCAAATCAAATTATATAATATCTTGATGTAGCCTGTGGTTGCTTGCGAACCGCGCTAGTAATATAAGGTTACTGTGTCGAGTTGAGCAAGTCCAGGCAGGAGGGAAAAGCATGTTAACTTGGAAAATCGCATCACTGGCTGTCATGCTGGAATGATGGCAGTCTGGGAATTCCTTCCTGATGCGTCTTCGCCTTTCCCACCTGCATTAACCCCCTCTGGGCTCACTTCTTGTTCTGAGCCATGCCAGTGATAGTAGGTTACTGTGTCGAAGCAATTCGTACATCCTTGGAAATTTCACCCTCAATTTGCTGTATTTGACCTTATCTTTAAATCTAGTCAAGGCTTGGGTGACAGGACTGGGTGAGGAAGTTAGGAGGAGAGGTAATAAAACATACCAGAGAGGTAATATAAAATAGCAACAGCAAACGTGCTCTAACTTTGCCTAAGGGATGTTCAGTTTTATCTCTCAAATGTAATCCACAGAGATTTTGTCAAGATACTGAGCAGTTCAGTCATGCTTTTGCATCATCAGCACTTAGACAGCCCTGTAGTCATTTAACACAAAAGCAGGGGGAAACCAACATTTTACAAATCCACCTGTGTCAGCAGTCTGACCTGGCATGACTACGCGTTGATAGTCTGTGTGTAAGTGCTGACAGGGGAAAACATTCCTCAATTGCGGCATCTTTAATTTTATGAAATTAAATTTAAACCAGTCTATGTGTTTGTTAAGAGTATATTTTTATAAACAGAATAACAACAGCAGCCCCATGAATTACAACAATCTTAAAAGCTGAATAAGTGCAACTGATTTAACTGGCTATGGCATGCAAAACACCTCCTTGTTCACTAATATATTAAACTCCTTTGTAGCCAACATTAGTCATTTTTTTATATCTGGATGACTAACGGAAAGCAACGGCTAATATTTAGTTATAAAAACCCAACAAATCACGCTGAGTGTCTTTGTAAGCCCTCTGACGACGCTGTGAAGGGAGTCAATTACAGCTGACGGAGATCGAGGAGGTTTTACCACCACCTGGTTTTTAAGTACTTAAGCTAACTTCACTGACAGTTTAAACTGAAGCAGAGAGCGGTGGAGCAGCTGACAAGCTGTAGATTTGTTCTCACGCTGTTGTTTTTACCTCTGTTTCAGACAGTTTTGTCCATTTCCGTTGTGGTTTATTTTTTTATCTGATCAAGTGTTCATCCTGTCTCCTGTGACACCAGCATTGCTCTGTGCAGGCTGTATTCAAACTCTATTCAAACTATTCCACCAACTTGTTAGGACAGGAATCATAATTACTTTAAATAACTTCATTAACATCAACCATACAGCAAAACCCTCTGCCAAAAACAAAAATTTTTTTTGCATCATAGCTTTTATGTCTTTTCTTTTTTCTCTTTTTCCTGCATCAGCTTACAAAGATCTGCGTCATTAAGCAATTTGACAAGTGGATGAAGAAGACAAAGAAGATATACTTTTATTTATATATATATATATATATATATATATATATATATATATCAAAAGGGGATTCAGTTTATACACTCCACAGTTGGACATGGTCCATACACATAATCCAGCAATACATCCCCTTGGGGGATAAAGGGGAGAGCTTTCTGGGGCCCAGCCAAATAGGGGGTCCATGGAGGTCATAAAAATCATGGTCCATTTAAAAGTTAAGCTGTGATAACATTGTTTTATTTTTTTTATCTGAATAATGACCACTTTTATCAAAGCAACATATTATTATAATTTTTTTTTTTGGGGGGGGGGGTGCTGCAGTGAATGACCTTCATTAAAATGTAAAGCTCTTTATTTAAAGCAGAATTGAAATAAGTTAAAACTGGCAAAATAGGTGGACGGTGGCAAAAATAAGTTAAAGGGGAAAAAAATAGAGGAAGTGGTGAAGGGGGGTTACAAGTGGCAAAAAAATGGATTTACAGTGACAAAAATGGGCATGACAAATCTTGAAATACAGGTAAAACTGTCAAAATTGGCATAAAAAGTGGTGAAAAGGGGTTAATATTAGCAAAAATTGGTTAACAGAGGCAGCAATAGGTACAAAGTGGGGAAAATTGGTTGACAGTGGCAAAATTGGTGGAAAAAGGTGGTGAAATAGGATTAAAGCAGCAACAATTATGTAAAGTGTCAAATTGTTTTTTAAAGTGTCAGAAATTGATGGAAAGGGGAGTGAAATGGGATTTTGCAAAAGTGGCAAAGTGGACTTGACTTAGATCACTGGTTGCAATAAACTGTTATGGAGCCTGGGTGTGTAGAGTCACTTCTTAGAAATTATTGCAAGATTAGAACCAAAACAAAACAAATGTTTTAAAAGTAAAAGCTTAACCTTAGCTGCTGTTTCTGCCTTCTAGTGGAGGGTCTGCGGGAGGAGGAAATGATCCGCCGAAGCGATCCAAGGAGGAAGATGTTGCCAGGCGGGTCCGGGTCGGGAGACCTGGATGATGTAACAGAGGCTCTGCTGGGTCTGCCAACAGTTCTGTATCCAGACCCCACCACCACGGCTGCTGCTGCCACTGCAGGTGAGGCATGCTAGCAGATAAAAGCACTAAACACACACTGGCACACTTTTTGCATTATTACAGAATGATGATTTTGACCCTGAAAAAATGAGTGCCAGTTCATGCTAACTCAGTACATGATTGTTCCTCATGGGCTTCTGTATCAAAAATAAATACAAAGAGTCATCAATTATTCAGTTCATCAGTGTAATAGTTTAGAAAGAAATAGAATTATATATAGAAGGAATATTAATAATTTTAAGTAAATTATTTTGGTGACCTTAATGAAATTTGTCTCATTAACTAAAGGGGAGAATAAAATCCATATTCTTAGTTGGGAGTTTGGATCCTTAAATATTCACCAACCCAACTTGCTGTAAATATCTTTCAGGCAGGCTAGAGCATGGTCTGTTGAATTTGAGATATTCTTGTCTTGGTTCCTCATAGGATTTAGAAATGAAACCTCAATCCCAGCGTTTCAGGTTGGCACATTTAGGCAGGATGATCAAGGTCTATATTTACTGAATTAACTGGTATTATATCCAGGATATCATTAACGTTCACTTCCTGGTTTTTCTATTTTTAAGCTTTCACATAAATACCATTGAGCCCTCTGGCAGATAGAAAACTGCCTGTTTATACTGACATTACATGTTTTATACTGTTTTGATGGATTCAAGCTTTCCATGCCACAAAAGCCAGGTGAGTCTCTGAATCTGCACCCAGACTGCTGCCACAACTTTCTTTTATAATTCCCCACGTCCTGTGCATTTATCAATCAGAAAAAATAGAGAAAACGTTTTCACTGGACCTTTAGATCTGAATAAATGTTGTAAATAGCATGATTATTTTTCAATCATGCATATTAAGGGCCCTGCATGTTTCCTCAGGTTGAAATCACAGTCACAACTTGTGATCCAAATTTTATAGCAGAGACCCAAAAGCTGACACTAAACAAAGGGGATGAACATAATGAGTGGGTTATTTACGGCCTGAAACTTAACAGCTGCAGAAAATAACAGACATATTATTAATATTTAGCAAACAAAAAAATTGTGGTAATACAGATCAGCAGCTAGAGGGTGTGGAAAAATGCTGAAACTGCATACAATACATATTTTATCCATTTATAATCAATTTTTCGATCATTCCTGCAGTTAGCTGGTTAGCCTACTGCCATATTGTCTGTTTGCATCCCAGAATGCATTGCGACTGGGCTGTGACAGCCAATGGGAGGCTGTTCTGTTGTTGCATCAGGCTTTACTGAAAAGCGTATGTTCACTGACTTAGAAACAGAAGAAGACAGCCTGAGCGATTCATAATTGAAAGAAATGGACACAAGGAGGCTGTGATCTGTCTCTCAGAGTCACTGTACTTTGAATAATGACTCAAATTCCCAAAAGCACAAGGGCATTTTTTGTAAAAATGTGAATATATTAAAGAGTTTTTTTCATGGCAGGATTAGGCTATTTTTTAATTCTTTAGTCCCAAAGAGATGGGAGAACAAGTTTGTGCTACAGAAATCTTAGTCATTAATGTTAACTGTGTTTTATACATAAAAATCTTTAGTTTTGATTTCTGAATATTTTTTTCTTTTTGTCTTTATAGTCCCATAACTTTCTTAAATTCAAGTGACATTGCAACAATACACATATTCTTAAAGCCCAAGTTTTCCTGAAGAAGAGGATGTTGAGAGCTTGTCAGTGCACCACAGGGTTGGTGTTTTACCAGCTTTTTAAGACAAAAGTCCAGATGAACACAATGGTGAAAAATAGCTGTGAGCTCTTAATCTGACTTTTTAATTTTTAGATAAATGCTTCTAAGGTTCCAGAAAACTAGCAATAAATACGAAACAGCATTATCATGCAGCCTTCCTGTACTGTTTTCAATTGTCGTTCCATTTTAACCTTTTCTATTTCAACACATCCATTTTTACAGTAATACTTATATGTTTGTAAGCACCACAGTCATTCTAAAGAATAAAGAGCCCTAAAAAGTTACTCTGCCTATTTTATCAGCAGTACTAGCTATATCCTTATTATTATCCTGCTTCTGATGTTGTTTTTTATTTTTATTTCATCTTATTTTACCGGCCTGAAAAGTTTATACACTGTCCTTATACATATATATATATAAATTTTTTTACTTTTCTTTTATGTTTCTGCCTACTTCTGCACATTCTGAACCACTGTTTTCTCACAGTTTTTAGATCTTATTGTTTTTTACTGTCCTCGTTGCCTGTATAATGGAACTGCTGAAACTTGAATTTCCTTTGGGATCATTAAAGTATCTATCTATCTATCTATTAAAATAAATACAAAATAAATGAAATGTAATAATTTTTTTTTGGAGGAAGAACGGGACTGAAGCGAGCCAGACACTACACAATAATGGTGCAGATTGTCGGGCCGAATCCTCCTTTCTGACCAAAGTCAGCAAATGTCTGATTATCGGATGGTTCTTGAGATTATTTTTCCAGACTATCCTGTTGTGTGTGGTGTGTTTTACTTTTTATGTTTGTGGCCGGTTTAAGGATAACCTGGAGAAAAATTATGCACACTGGAAGTATGTCCTTTGGTCAGATGAGACCAAACTAGAAATCTTCGGCCACAGAGACGTTGTTTATGTTTGCATAAGAAGGGAGACGCCCCACAGGGAAACACGGCGGTAGGAGAATTATGCTGTGGGGATGCTTCAGTCCGTCTGGAGCTGGGAATCTTTTAAAGGTGAAAGAGATCATGATGAAAGGATATGTGAAGAGTCAGGCAGTCAAGCAGCCAGCAGCTACTGGAACACGACCCAACACATCAGTCACTCCTGGTGAAGAACTACCTCCACAAGGCCAGAGTGAACCTTTTTGACTGGTCTGCACAAAGTCCTGACTAAAGCCTCATTGAAAATCTGTGTGGTGAGTTGAAGACCAAGGTCCATGCCAGAAGACCACCAAATCTGGAGGAGCTTGAGAGAGCCTTCAAAGAGAGATGGGCTAGGATTCCTCTGCGGGCTTGTCTGACACAGACAACTGCAGGCTGTTATCCAGCAAAAGGACGCGTCTTACTATTAGTATCAGGGGGCCTTATAATTTAGATCCTGGCACTTTTTGGTTTTTGTGAAATAATTTTGTTTCTGTGTGAAAAGTAAAATTAACTTGTATGTTTGGAAAAGCTGTGTTAAAATCCCTTGCTATCTTTAACAGCACTTGAGAAATACTTGGGAAAAAGTTACATTTTCCTAAGTTGGCCAAAAATTGTGTGGCATATGTAGACCTCATATAGGGTTTATAGACAACAGAATCCCTCAGGTCTGCGCCTGACAAACCCTCACAGTATGTTAGTATTGTGTATACTGTAACAGCCTACAGCAGAACTTCCTTTGGCTTTTTCAAGACAACAAGAGTTGATCTCTGCTCTCTTACCTTCCATGGTCTTTCATTATATCACTTTGTGACAGAGAGAGCACACAAAAGCATGAATTTAAAAGCAAACCAGAGCACACAGGCATAATAAGGCGAATATACTGTGTTTATGAAGGCCTACTCCAAAGTGCTGTGAGCCAAATACTCACATTTTAATGACAGCCCAGCCACAGTAGGTGTAACACAGGAAATAAAAGCTGGAACAAGATGGAAGGAAGGTACACATGAAACCCTGTGTTTATGTGTTAATAGAGAAATATTTATCTTGCTTCTCCCTTTGATGCAAGTTAAGTAAGATTTCCTGTCAAATTCAGCTTCAACCGGTCCCAAAAACAATCTTTGCTTATCTTACTGTAACCTCACCCATGTTCTTACCATTAAATCTCTCCTCTAGAGCCCCCATCTGTTGCTGACTCTTCTCAGCTTCCTGATGAGCCCCCAGAGAAAAACCCTAAAGAGAAGAGGAAAAGAAAGAAAGAGAAGGACCGAGATCGTTCAAAGATGGAGAAAAAGGAGGAGCAGGGGACGACACAGGGCAAAGCAGCGGAGGAGAAACCACGAAAGATGCCGTTCCCCACTCAGCCGGTTACAGGTAGCCTCTGCTGTTTGAAAAAGTCTGATCTGAAATGCTTTTCTTTTTTATATTTACTATATGAAAGAACCAAAACATGCAAGTATTGATTATGACACCTTCCTTCACTAGGTGAAGCTTGTTATCAGAGTGTCTTTGTCTTTCCTCTTCTTGAGAGTTTGCAGTTGTAAGTGTCAGTTTGAAATGTGATGACAGTGTTCAGTTAAGGGAGTGACAGGTAGAGGAAAGGATAATGACAGGCTGTCCCGTTGAGCTGCAGGGCTGTATGTGTCCTCTCTCATGCTTACAGTTGAAGGGTACACATACACATTAACATGCATTAAAACGTACTTCTGTTCATGTTTGCACCATGTCGGCACATGTACATAGTCCTAACACGCCCACTTTTCGACACCTGCACCCACTTTTTGCTCAACTTAATGCATGAGGCTGTCTGTTTCCTGATTTTAAACTGGTGATTTATGTGTGCACTATATAAAAATTACAGATATTCACCTGTTTCTTTTATTTGTTTGACTGTTTCCCCCCTTTAATTCAGGTATGTCTCCAAGGAAGCCATTTGAATGTGAAAGCAATGCAGCAGCGGACATTATGCTGTTGGTGGACGGCTCCTGGAGCATCGGACGCACCAACTTCAGGCGGGTCAGAGACTTTCTGGAGGGCCTGATGACCCCCTTCCGCATTGGGCCAAACTACATTCAAATAGGTGAGGCTCAGAATCGCATCCATGTCATCACATAGCCATAAAGAGTGTTCTCTTGTTTTAGTTTCACTCAGATCATCGCTTTCCTTGCATGTTACAGTGGAGGGTTATACAGTAGATAATGGCATGCATAGTAAGTACTTCTTTTCTGAGAAAATAGCCATGCTAAACCTGTCACTGTCTTTTATGTTGTCAGCTTTGGAACGATTTATTTAAATGTGTGCTTAACTTCAGATCCCTCCTTTTGTGGTGAATATTCGGTCACACTCCCATATGTGCTATAGTAACACACAGAAATAACCTGCTACTTCTTTTATATCCACGCCAAAACCTCACAGAGATATTACACCAACACTCTTAAAACCATGTTACAAGACCAGAAACCATCCTATGCGTCACAGAAACCACAAACCATCTACTTATCATTGTCAAGGCTACCTAATGGATTGCTAAAGCAACCACATTTTACTCTTGTGACAACAGCTCTGACTCACGTCAGACTTAACTCGTTGAGGGATAATTACGCTTGCAAAGTGCTTATGTTTTAGAGTCTAGAATTAGAATTGGGTTTATTGACAAGTACTGTATGTTTACACATACAGTGTGTACACATACGTATGTATGTTTTCTCTGTGTCTTGGTGCAAGAGAAAGTGCAAAGGCATATAAGGCCCATGCCTAAGATAAGATAAGATAAGATAAAATAAGTGACACGTGTTTGTGTAAAGTGGCATGGTAAACTTATCATCAGCAAATTAAACAGAACATGGGTAGGGCAAAAATGATTAAATGAGAATCATATGCGCAGTATAGAGGAGCAAGATTTATAGATAATATAAATATATACTGATAACAGGGCGGTTTGGTATTGAAGTATGAATATTAATATCACTTAGGAAGACTAATGAAAAAATAAGATGTGTGGTTAAGAGTTGAGGAGAAAAAAATTGAATGGATCAGTTCATTTAGCAGAAAATAATCTTAATTTTCAAGTTTAAAAAGTTGTAAATACTGGCATTGTTAACTCGAAAATGTCAAGTTTAATGGTCAGGAACTAGTATTGTTAAATCGTTTTCTTCTGGATGCTGTCAGATTGTTGTTTTACTCTAAGTAGCTCGAGTTTACTGTACTGTAAAAAACGAACAAGTTGCAACTGCTCAAAATTTTTGTTAAAACTCATTATGTCTATTTTTTTTAAAAAGAGTAAATAGATTTTTTTAGTAATCATTTCTCATACATTAATGTTGGGTTAAATTGACTTATAAGTTAAAATAAATCATGGGACCTCAAAAAATCAGTTTAAATCCAACCCAAAACAACATGTTTACATACTTTTTATAAAGCCACGTGGTCCTCACCCCCTACAATTTTTCCTTATTTCTATCACACACTTTACATTTTTTGCAACTGGTAATCCAAAAAAGGGGAATTTTATCATTTTTTTGATTGATTGATTGTGATAGTTTTTAAGGAAATTATTGATCACGTTGATCAGACGGAGGTCTCACATATTGCACATCAAATATGATACAATTGGCTTTGAAGGTTTAAGCCATCCTGCCTGAATTTTGGTAAATGTTCTTATGCTATCTAATGGTACATTCATTGTTAATTACTACTTTTACAATTAGAATTTTAATTTTTGTTTCAGATCTGGCACACAAAATACAATGACAAAATAAACATGAACAAGGTAATGAAAATGAACCCGAAAAATCAGAGGGCTTACCCGCAGACTGACAGTTTCTTTCCAGTTATTCAGTTATTCCTAGAATAGCTGTTCATAAGTAAATCACATGGCTCTGATTCTCAGGACTCTGAAGATGTTAACTATTCCATGGTAACCAAGGTTTATTTTTGGAGTCTCCAGTTTGAAAGCATCTGGACCTTTCCTCATAAAACAGGTGTAAAATACTCGTTTTCTGTTGCTGACCTTGAACCTGAACTAGGTAAGGCATCATGCTTTGGTCCAGCTTAGTTTTCCAGCTAATACCTCCCAGCTACAGTCATCCACAGGCCTGTTTCACTATAAAAATTCAGGTTAAAAAGTTTAATTTAGGTGCTCCTGGATAGGTGTTTTGACTGATTTTACCTAGGAATTCTAAGAGGTTTAAGCAAAGTTGATTTATCTGTATAGAATAAATGATCAGTCAAAACTAAACTTAAATCTTGTAAAACATTTGTTTTTGTCCAAGGTTTGACCCAGTACAGTGGAGACCCTCGTACTGAGTGGCAGCTCAACAACTTCACCACTAAAGACCAGCTGCTGGAGGCTGTGAGGAATTTCAGATATAAGGGAGGAAACACCTTTACAGGTAAACAATTTGCACCTTTGATACCATAAGGGCTTGACCTTTCTGTGTATGAGCTTCAGCATCTTCTGTCAGAATATGTTCGCATTGTAAATACATGAACAGTGTGTGTACTATATGTATAGGTCAGGCACTGCTGCATGTCATGGAGGAGAACATGAGGGAAGAGGCCGGTGCGAGGGCAGACATACCTTTCTTTCTGGTGTTGCTGACTGATGGAAAGTCTCAGGATGATGCCATTGCTGCTGCAACCAAGCTGAAAAATGCCGGTGTGGAGATCATCGCTGTAGGTAAGACTGAAAACAAACATTTAAAAGCTTCCTGCAAACTTCTCTCATGGCTGAAGTTTACTTTAATGCAGTCACATGATGTGCTGTATTTCTGTGCACACTGGACTGAGAATAATCTGGATTTATTTTGTTTATTCAGCCTCTGGGCTTTGGAAGAGTGTAGAAACCTAATATAGTTTTATTCATGTTATGGGTACAGTGCAGCTTCTGACATGTTCTTATCGCTACATGCTCTGAGGCAGTTTTGGTATTTGTGATCACTTCTTGTGCTTAGTGGGTTGAACCAGTTTATAACTTTGTATTATTCAGGTGTAAAGAACGCTGATGAGGCCGAGTTGAGACAAGTGGCATCAGAACCGGTGGATTTGAACGTCTACAACGTAAACGACTTTCCTCTGCTCAGTAGACTGGTGGCACGGCTGGTCCACATCCTGTGTGGGAGGATAGAGGAGCGAGGCATCTCTAAACGTAAGCTATCTGTCTGCTTGTCTGTGTTTGCACAAAACTCCTGAAACTGTCAGAGCTGCTTTGTACTGTTTTCTGCATGTCTGTTTGTTCCTTGTTTGTTAAAACCATGAGTATGTTAAATTTAAAAATAAAGGCAACAAACAGCCTTAAGTGTGACAGACTCTGTGCCTTCATGCACCATCTTGGATTTCTGCAGTGTATTTTTGTCATGTCTTGCTTCTTAAGACACCCCACCCTCATCTGAAACTGGAAACCTCACACGATGAGGCACATGTGTGAATAAACAACTCAAGATGATTTCAGGAGCCGGTTTTGCTGAGGCTATCTGTCTTGTTGAGGTTAAATACGCTGATTCCTAGTTTATGTATCTTCAGGAATGGATCCTGGACCCACAGCAGACCCCGCCCTCTCCTACCCAAGTCCTACAGATCTCCGCTTCTCTGAACTTGGATCCAGAGAGGTGAAGCTTCACTGGACCAATCCCACCAAGTCAGTCCAACAGTACAGAGTGGTCTACCACAGTGCCGAGGGTCAGAGTCCACAGGAGGTCAGAAATGCCACATTGACTCACAAACATGATTTGGCCATGTTAGATTTAAGACATTTACTGATAAGAAGAGTGCAGCTCACTTCCGCCTCTCCAGAGTAACCAGACACCCACCAGACAGCAGAAACAAGCCCCGATACTGAATGGTAGCGGGTTGGATAACTGCGGTAGCAACATGATCAAACACTGTGTTTTTTATGTTGTATTTTATACTTAAAAAAATTGCAAACCATAGTATACAACAAGTTTTTCATACGCAAATGATGGAGTGCACAAGAAGTGGTCAAATGTGGGACTGATGTGATGTTCTTACTGACTAAAACCCAGCGATTGCTCTGTAACAGCAGAAGCTGTAGTCTGCCTGTCTTTCAATACCTTTTTATTCATTCACTAACATTTTAATGATGCTTTGAGAGTTAACATCCAACTCATTTAACAAGGTCGAAAAGCATACAGAAAGTTTAACCTCCTATTTATGTGATCTCCAGTCACAGAATTGTCTTGTTTGTCTAGCTTGAAGGAGAGAGTCACTTGTATACACCTGCAACTTTTTTTAATTTTATGATTCCTCTTCCCATCTAAAAAGGCAACATTTTTTTGTTTAACTCAATGACCACTGGATTTATGCTCCCAATGACTGTTATTCTGTGCAGTTTCTATATTTTAAGTTTTAAGTCACTAATGACCAAGTCTTTCCATTTACCTCCATTCATTTATTTTGATTTTTTGCCCCCCTCAACAGACAAGGTAGGCATCATTGGGAAGAGTACCTGGATGGATTCCTCTTACCAATATAGATTCTCTGGGAGCCTCTAAAATGTACTTTACATTGTATTAAATTCCATGTCAGTTTCTACTTGTCAGAATTGCCAATAAGACAGCACTACTTCAATAAGCCCTGAAGCCTCATACTTTTATCATTTCCCTTACATTCAGTTTTTTAATTTAGCTTCTTTTTTCATTCATGTAGTTTTCATATAGAGAGAAATACATATTTGCAGAATATCTGTGGTCAAAATAAAAGTATTGTGTGAATAAGTGAATCTTACTGTAAATGATCCATAGGTGGTATTGGACGGCTCTGAGTCCACTGTGCTGCTGAAAGATCTCTCCTCTCAGACACTGTACCACGTGTCTGTCTTTCCTGTGTATGAAGACAATGTTGGCCTCGCACTACGGGGAACTGTCACCACATGTAAGGCCAATATTACTGCAAACTATTGTTGTTTTAGGTGTTTCTTTATTATTTTCATTATTTTTATGTTTCACATGTACAACAAACAGTACATTCCAGTATAACTGTGTTTAACAGAAAAATAATGCTTTGAGTGATCAAATATTAACAGTTTATTAAAAGGCTAGTTTGTGAATTTATTAGGGCTCCAGTCAACAAAAGAACAGCTTGGTCATCTGAAATCACACCCACACACCAATCAATCTATTGATCATTTAGAAGAAAAAAGAGAACCTTCCCTTTATCTCAAAATCAGCTTTATCTTTGGCTCTTCGTAGCATTTTTTAATAATTTGTCCTTATCATGTCGCACTAAATAACAGCTGAGTTAGAGAAGATCAGCAGACACCTGCCTTTAATCATATAATATCTCTTTGGCATCATATAGCCTACAAAATGTCCTTAGATTTTGTATTAAATTAATACATAAAGATACCTGTTAATGGGATCACTTGTTCCAGCCTGTGCTGTGCCATTTACAAACATATATCAGACAGCATGCAGCATTTATTCACCGTGAAGGGAAGAAAAGTTGGCTGGTTGGACTTAATGACCAGGAGACGTCATCTTTTCTCTCTTCTGCCGTTCTCTGTCTGTAACAGACATTAATGCTGACGTGTACACTAATTTGATGATAAAGGGCCTTAATACCACATATTTGGTGGTTGTTGTATTAGACAGACATCGGGAGTTGAGGTTCTCACGTGGGGCAGAGTACAGACACTCTCAGGGCCACTTCAGTAAAAACAGCCTGCACCTTTGTGCCAAGTGTTATTTCCAAGTTATTTACGGTGTGAAGCCACTGTGAAACAATAAGGATAAACCATGCCTTGGGTCACTTTTGTGTGCATTGCTCCTCTCTGTCTCCTGCTACACCACTCTAAGTCAGTCAGCTACATGCTTCTGCCATATAATTTTTAAATACACACACATATGTGCGCAACCAACCAACAAGCAGGATTTTGGTTGGATGAGAGTATATCGACCAACCAACCAACCAACCGAAAGGTGTTAATCCTACAAATTCTACTTGCAAAACACCTGAACAAACCTCTACCAATCTTTTCTTTCTTTTCTTTTCCTCAGTACCCTTGGGCATGCCCACCAACCTGGAGGTGACTCCTTCCTCTCACAGCAGGTTAAGAGTGAGTTGGGGTGCAGCACCAGGAGCAACACAGTACATGATCCTGTACTCAGCACTCAACCACGGAGAACCAGATGATGCTAAGGAGGTAAGACCCATCTTTCTGGCAGGCAGGCAGGCAGCTGGAAATAAATGTTACAAGGCAAGGAAGAGCAGATTTTGGTTTAACTTTTTGATAAAAGAAAACAATGTGGTTGAATTTGGGTGATAAATTATATTTAAAACTCATAGGATCAGTGGTGAAAACATAAATCTTCCTTCCAGTTGGCCTGAACTTTGTTGATTGAATCTCCCATTACCATCTCTAACAGGACAAAAGATTCTGTTTGTAAATACACAAAATGTTGGCCACTAGTTATTTTTGTATCGTCAAATAAAAAACTTATTTGTTATGCTTGCTGTCTTTGAAAGTATGAATTCTTAGGAAATTTCTCATATTTGAACTTAGAACTCATTTTACTCAAATATAGTTTAAGCTACAAGAGTGATTTGTTGTAGTCACCTTATCTCCTCTTTCCTGGAGCTATCCTTTTATCATACTACTATGGCTCTTAATATTGATTTTTTTTAACAATCAAAAACTATACAAAAGATTAAATTGTCCTGTTAAATCATTGTCTCCTTTTTCATTTCTGCTTACTACGGGGATTTTTAAACATATTTGCCATTTTTATACATTTTTCAATAATATTTTGTTGTACCTATTGCTTAATTTCTTATTAATATTGCATAATTTTATGTTTGTTTCTATGTAGAATCCTATATATCTTATTTCTTTATGTTTATAAGAGCAACTCATGATCTCCCCCTGAGCACTAAGTATTTATGATTCTCTAATTGTCTGTAAATCCTTATCTTCAATAACTCACTGTGGTCCTGCATTGATGATAAGCAGGCTTATTAGATGTAGTCACTGTTTCATCATGCACTAATATGGGCTGAGGAAATGCTAATGCTCATAAAAGTATTATACCGCAACTTCAAAACACCTGTCACTCATTACTGCAGGAGAAATTCAGGGCAGACCAGACAGCATTGGAGCTGGAGGGGTTACTACCATCAACAGACTACTCTGTTACTCTATATGCCCTCTATGATGAGGAGCCAAGTGATCCTGTGACTGCTGTCGCCACCACATGTAAGACGTCTCAGTCTGTTTCCCTTCTTTCTTCTTGGCTTCAGTTCTGTATGTTCTGGTCAGTAACTTCCTAGGAGCTTTTGAGAATAAATCACTTAGTATGCTATTTAATAATTCCATTGCCTTTATGTTCTTGTTTCATCCTGTTTTTAACTGTACTGCTTCTTTCCCACAGTCCCTCTTCCACCGCCAGTGAGTGTTCAGTTCCCAATGGTCACCCACAGTATGATGAGGGTGAGCTGGGTGCCAGGAGCTGTGGACGTCCCAGGCCACAGAATCACCTACAGCACCAATCATGGCAGTGACGTCAAGCAGGTGGGAATAAACCAATGGTCTGACCGAAAAACTGTGTCTATAACTTGTCTTTATTTTCACCTAGAGTGGAGAAAATATGAACATATATTCAACACTTTTAGGGCTTTGAATATAGAGACAAAAACATTATTTACAGAAATCTTAGTACAGTGAAACTAAATCCTGTCAGCTGTAACATCCATAAAATCACATGGATTGTCTTCCATTTCCAGTAGTACTTTTTAAGGCATTGTCACACATGTCTTTGGATTTGAAGATAAAGATATTTAACTTCTAATGAATGTCATTACTTATTTAATATCAACAAAATTACATCGAAAAACTGAGGTGGTTATGAAGTGTGTCTGTCTGAAAATAGAAGCATAAAAAAATTAAGCTGTAAAGCTGCAGAATTTGCCTCCCATTGTATTCAGTGCCATGTTGCAATCAAACAGCAATTAATCAGTCAATCAATTAGTCAGTTTATTAACATACTGAAAAAGTAAAAACTCCTCTGTTCTCAATAGTAGCTCAAAGTAAAAGTTTCCATGTAAACTCCTCTAATTTGTGTGTAATAAACTGATAAACTAAGAGCAGAGTTGAGGAAATGTTTGAAGTAAGGTCTCTGGAATTACAACGATGCAGCATTTATTGATACAACAGCGAGAAACCACTGATTGATGACTGATGCCAAAAAAAGTAATGAAAATGCATTCATATCATGTGTCTCACTTAGCAGACTGAGAAGCAAGACACAGCTTGTTAAAACATTTATTCTGCTCTGCCTTTAGTAGTTTACTAGTGGCTGATTTACTGCCCAGCATGATTAATATCATGTGTCATTTATTCACAGCTGTGAGTTATTGATCGAAAGTCAGCAGTACATGAGAGAGAAGGATCCTACAGTATAAGATGATTTTATTTCACTAGTTTTTACTACAACTGTATGACACTAGAGCTGTAACGATAGCAGACATTTGATATGATAACTACCTAAGTTAAACTAAACAGTATTGATTCTGGACACTTAAAACTGGTGAATGTAGACTTGTTCTTTATTATTGTTTTCAGCCAGCATGTAAGAAAGGTTCACTAAAATGTTAAAAACATACTAAGTTTGACTAACTGTTTATTAAAAGACACAATTAATAAGACTGTCTTTTAAAAAGGCAGAGGCTAAAATAAGATTTTTCCTCTGAATGGGGTGAGGATGCCATCTGCCCTCTCAAGGTTTAAATTTAATAAATTATATTATTATGCTTTAAATCAGTGGTTCTCAACTGGTGGGTCAGAACCCAAAAGTGGGTCGTGAAGCCCTTTTCAGTCGGTCATGGCTGTATGCCAGGGAAAAAATTTCGCCAAATTGTCTCTGAGACTCTTAAAAACATGCATTTTTTCATCCTGTTTCATGGATTTGTTACATCTTTTGTACTGTCTTTTGCCCAAGCTCTACTGAGAACCACTGCTTTAAACGATACAGTATCCATATGCTTGCATATGGATACGCACCTTACCAAAATGGTAACAAAGTATCAAACAATTCGACAACCTTACTGTGATCAGTGGTGGAGTCTGACGTCTCTCTGCCTGGTGGTTGGGGTTCAATCCCGTGTTCCTACAGTCGCATGTCAGTGTGTAATTGGGCAAGACACTTTACCCGAAACTGCTCCCACTGCTGCAATATCAGTGTTTGTGAATGTGTAGGGATGCATTCGCATTCAATAAATCACATTATTAACACTCATGGGTTCTTTAAATAGCAGCCTTCATCATCAGCGTGTGAATGTGGAGTGGGGAAGTGTGATTTGTGGTTTAAAAGAAAAGCAAGTTTAGCTGTCAGACCACTAGAAAAACAAGCCCATTTTCAGTTTAACTGACACCTAGGCCTCACCTCCTTTTTATAAATTTAAGAGGTTCAGGTAGGGTTTATGAATCAATTTTTCATTTTTCCTTATTGAGAGTGTTTCCTTCAGTCAAAGCCGTGGTTTCGTAGAAACCAATGTTAGTTAAAAGTCCATTTTCATCACATCTCTTTTCAGGTAGAGGTAACAGGACAGAACTCGGTGGTGGTGCAGAACCTGTCCTCTCTTTCCAGATATCTGGTTTCAGTCCAATCTTTGTACCCACAAGGCCTGTCTGTGGCGCTCACCAGCAACATCACCACATGTAAGACAAACACATGTACCATACTCTTGTGCTTGAAGGCGTAACCTTCCTTCCTTATATGCATCGAAGCGTGAGCTTTACATACAATAGCATAAAAAATGAGCATTAAATGTGCATGAAAACATGTATATAAATATTGCTCTCTTTTTTCTTACACATTATCTCCTAGTGAAGGTGCCTGCCCCGTCAGACCTCAGGGTGACTAATTTCTCAGGTAGTGACATTACTGTGCGCTGGGAACCTGCTGCTGATGACGTGGTCTCTTACCTGATTAAGTGGATCTCTCTCAATAGTGGAGACCTGAGACAGGTGGGAATGAATACATGCATGCCTGGGGTGTATAATGTAATAAAAATGAAAATATGATTGAAATAACATAATGCCTTGCCTCTTTTGTGTGTTTGCTCTAGCTGAAGGTGAGCGGTGAGAGTGAAGGGGTGATCCTTGAGGAAGTAGAAGACGATAAGGAGTACCAGATCTCTCTGTCTGCCTTGTATGGAGATGGAGCTCAGAGTGAAGCTGTGGCCATACGATATAGCACCTGTGAGTTACATGCACAAATATGCACAAACGTAACTGTACTGGAAAGTTACCTCTATCAATTAATATGAATGTGAAATTATTTTTAGACTATATTTTGGAAAGAAACAGCTACAGTGTACAGGGAAAGCAGACTGTTACTTGGGATTTTGTGAGGTTAGTTCTACCATTTATGTCTAACTCTTTACTGGCCCTGCAGAGACTTACTCATTAATCTACATTATGGGCCACACTACTGCTTGTACTGATAAATAAATGAGTAATTTTTGGACGTTTCGGTGTACCCCAGGACTCATTAGAGGAGGGAACAGTTGTGTAGACACGTGGACCAGTCTGAAGATAGTTAGCGCCTGAGGCCCCCTAGTGGATTTATTGAGAATCACACTTGAAGGCCTGGCAATAATAGAATTGTGGCCAAAAAGGAGTAGTATGGAGAATGTCAGCTTTTGATCTGTACAAATGTTGGGGTTGTTTGTTACCTCCGCCAGGGAGGTTATGTGATTTGGGCCCGTTTGTTAGTTTGTTTGTTTGTTAGCAACATAACTCAAAAAGTTGTGGATGGATTTTGATGAAATTTTCAGGAAATGTCAGAAATGGCATAAGGAAGAACTGATTAGATTTTAGGAGTGATCCGGATCACCGTCTGGATCCAGGAATTTTTTTAAGGATTCTGTACTATTGGGAGATAGGGCTAATGGTGGAGCTCTGCGCATTTACCACTTTACACCAGGAGATGGTGGACATGAGTAACTTCAATCCCAGCAGCATTTTGGCTGTTTCCATTCAAAGTTTTGGAGTTTATAGAGTTTGAAACATGCACGCCCGGTCAAGGAGATGAGTCGAAGCATAACAGAGAGACAGACAGCAGACTGTAGCGAGAATACTCACAATGCTGGGAGGAATAGAGGAATATTCACCCTCTTCCATGACTTCCAGTCATCCAGTGAGACCATGGGTGAGACTGTCAGTGCATCTGTTGGCACCAGCAGGCAATGCTTCCAGTATGACATTCCATCCATAGCAAAGCCAATGCTTTGCCTCACCATGTTTCCATCCCACCGGGAGGGAGTAATCAGCAAATGCCGTGGTGGGGGGCACGTGGGGACGGATCCTGGAATTTTTTAAAGGATTCTTCACGATTGGGAGATAGGGCTAATGGCGGAGGTCTGCGCTCTCTGAGTGCTCTTCTAGTTATTTAAATGATCAGAAAGGGTTCACTGATGAATGTTTTGTGTTTTTGATCTTGTATTTTTGTGTGAAGGGTGTGAAATATGACAACCTGATTAGAAGTTGGGTACATCTTAAATACACTTGCACAATGCCTTTCTTATAATGCACAACAGAAAAATTAAATAGGGCCTTTAATCTAAATGCTATTGTAGTAAGTCAAATGTTTTGAAAAGAATAAATTGGCAGGAAGTAGTCAGTGATGTCTATAAGGATTTATGTTGGAAGGAAACTCTTCAAAATATATTTTTAATTCACACAAAAATACTCCCCCCTCTATATAATAATTTATCATAGATTAATTCAAAACACTAGAGCAAGCCATGACAGAGAATCCTCCAAAACTTGTCCACAAAATTGAAGAAATTATTAAATCAAATACTTTAAAATCTATAAACTGGAAAAGCTCTCAAAGAGCGCAGACCTTCGCAATTAGCCCTATCTCCCAATAGCACAGAATCATAAAAAAAAATTCCTGAATCCAGACAGTGATCCGGATCACTCCCAAAATCTAATCACTTCTTCCTTATGTCATTTCTGACATTTCATGAAAAATTCATCAAAATCCATCCACAACCTTTTTAGTTATGTTGCTAACAAACAACAAACCCACCCAATCGCATAACCTCCTTGGTGGAGGTAACTAACTAACAAACCCTACCGATCACTTAACCTCCTTGGCAGAGTTAACTAGAAATACTTGTGTCTGCAGCAGAAACACATTTTTGAACCTTATTTATTTATTTATTTATAGATTTTGTGTGCATAATTAGAAAGGAAAAATGCTTACAATCAAAAACAAAGAGAGCCATTCATATCTAAATCCTGCCAGTAAATTATACTCACGAATCCTTCTGTGTGCATTTATTTGTTTTGGCCTGATACAGCTAATTCAAATGTCACAGCATATTTTTATGATGTGTTTGGTCCCTACAGTGTCTGGAGGAGGCCCATCCAGTGTCTCTGTCTCTGATGAGACTGCAGTCAGCATGGTGGTTAGCTGGGTACCTCCCAACGCTCATGTCCTTCAGTATCGGGTGTCTTATACTGCACTAACTGGAGCTGAAACTCAGGACAGAACAGTGAGTGGGCTGCAGAATTTACTGTGCTATCTTCTCTGTCCTGCATGGTGAAAGATTATATTAAATCACTGTGCTTTTACACAGGTTCAAATACTTCTGTCATTGTTTGAACAAATGGTTATTCTACTTCAGAGCTAGACTTTGAAAGGTGGATTTGTTATCTACAGGTGTTGGTGCCAGGAAGTGAAAAACGAGTGGTTTTGGAGTCATTACAGCCAGACACACGTTACAGCATCCTGGTCACTGCCGAGTATCGAAACAGAGAAGGGGGCAGCGGTTCAGCTCAGGGCAAAACAAGTGAGTCAAACACACAAAAGGAATACAACCTGCCTTTTTTTTTTTTTTTTAAATTTGACATACATGTGGAAGAAAAGTTGTTACAAAAAGTGAAATACCACAGCTTTGTACTTTTTGGAAAGATATAGGAATGATGTTTTCTACCTGTTCTGTTTCAGTTGAAGGCTTTGGAAAAGTGAGGCTTTATATTTTCCAAATAAACAGAGGGATCATCCTTACCATTTGAGAAATAATGTATAAGTAAAATCACAAAATCTATCAAGATATCTGATACATCTGATATGATTCAAATATTTGAACATTGTACACAACTTTTAAGTCATTGATTTTGAAAAAATATGTAAAAGATTTTATTTATGATAATCCTAATCGACTTTTTTGTTTTGTTTTGTTTTGTTTTTTTTTATTTGTCCTTACTTCACCAGGGAGAACCCTCTAAGACTAAAGTCACCTTTTTCAAGGTTGCCATGCAGCAGATCAATATAAAAAGAAATTTAAAAATCATATGTAACATTTCTAAAATGATTACAACTACATTTATAAATGCATCCATACTTGCAAACCCATGCCCTGGTTAATATAACCAAATTTAAAGCCGTTTCAGTTACTTTCCTTAAATAGTTCAGACATGCAAACCCTTTTAAAACACCATGAACATAACTCATTTGGAAATAATTCCACATAATTGGAGCAGCAACACCTTTTCTATAATAATAGAATAATATTAACAGTTGCTGTTGAAAGAGAACATTGTTTATTAAGAGCATTTTTTGGAAAAGTGTTTGTTAGTCTTTGTTCAGTGTCAGAGAGACTTCCATGAAGTCTGAAAACTGTTATTCACTGTCCCTGCAGCCAGTCTGCGAGTAAGCAGTGTAAGTGTGGTCAGATCGGACCACTCCAGCATCTGTGTGTCCTGGAGAGCTGTTTCTGCTGTTGATGGATACCGTATTGTCATCCAGTCCGTCAAAGGTAATATGATGTAAAATATGTTGGATTAATTTTAGAATTAGATTAAGCACAATACTGATGTAAAGTGTGTGTGTAAGTGTCTTGTTTATGTATTCACCCTGTGCAGACAAGCAAACAAAGGAAGAAATTGTGGACAAATCCAGCAGCAGCCACTGCTTCAAAGATCTGGAACAAGAAACTCTGTATCGCATCAATGTGCATTCACTTCTCGGATCAGAAGAGGGTGCTGCCGTCTCCATTCTCCATCCAACAGGTCTGACCCTGTCACTTTATCACTCTATTAGTTTCCTGAGCATGACTCCAAAACCACCACTTTTTCCACAATTCCACTGAGCACTACTGTTACATATACAGTACTGTGAAAAGGTATTTGCCCCCTTACTGATTTCTTTTTTATGCATATTATTTGAGCAACAGGAAAGTCATTGGAAATACAACAGCAAGTCCATCTCTGAATGGCTTAAAAAGTCAAAATGAAGGTTTTGGAATAGCCTAGTCAAAGTGTGGAATTAAATCTAATTGAGATGTTGTGGCTCGACCTTAAACAAGCCGTTCATGCCCAAAAACCCTCCTGTGTGGCTGAATTAAAACAATTCTGCAAAGAAGAGTGGGTCAAAATTCCTCTACATTGATGTCAATCTCTCATTGATTTTGTGGGTAATTACTTTTTTCACATAGGGCCAGGTAGGCTTGGATGTCTGTTTCTCACTTCACAAATGAAATCATAATTTATAAACTGTATTTTGTATTTACCAGTGTTATTTTTGTTTGATGATCTGAAAAATTTAAGTGACAAATATGCAAAAAAAACGAAAGAAGACAAAAAAATCAGGAAGGGGGCAACCTAACCATTATCCATCAACTTTTGAGTGAACAACTATTTTACAAAACCTAATATTTTTCCCTTTTCTTGCGAGAAAAAGATATGGATCTAGTGATATAGGATGTAGGATGTATGATTTTGGGGGAAAAATATAAAACTGGAAGGAATGTTGTTATTTTTTGTTGCTGTCTGTCTATATTCCTGTGTTGTTAAAACAAAAATGTTTCTGAATCAAATTACTATGTATAAAAAGCCTAAAGGAATATTATGGTATAGGCTCTTCTATGCTAGAAACACAAGATGTTGATAAAAAGTAAGTAAAAATGCATTCTGGATTACATCACCTTACCAGGCCACTTTCAATGTTGTTATGACAATTTCCGATATTATTCACTTCCTGATAAACTGTTGTTTTTTGTAGTCAATTAGAATTTGAAATCCTATACTTGGCTTACCTGTTGTTAAACCAAAACCTTGGTAGTCTTATGCCTCAAGTTTATCACTGTAATTGAGCCTTAAGCAAGCCTCTGTCATCACCTTAGCTTTTTTTGTTCTCTTATGTTAATCATAATTTTTAAAATCTTTGACAGCCCAAGCACCAGCCAGAATTCCCATCTCTCCACGGCTGTACCCTGTTCAAAATGAAGGTAAACAGAACATATTTCAGTCAGACAATTTGCATTTATAATGTTTTATACATTAGAAAAGTCTGTTTAAGTTTGGCACCTAACCTCATCACTCCTTTCAGATTTATTTTAAGTGCAGAAACTGAAGAGTGATGACGGTATATCTCTAACCCCAAGTCAGAGCCTGCAGGTGGATGTAGAGGTGGTTGGATATTTTTAAGAGTAGTACTGGGAATAGACAGCAAACGATGACAAAAGGAAAAGAAATCTAGCAGATAAAAGAAACTGCCGATTAAGGAGGACGTGTCTGACTGTGAGACTGACGTATGTTTGAATGAGTGTAGCTCGGGTTGACTGCCTGAAGTAGCTCACAGGCTTCACTCTATTTAAATTCTATGTATGCATCTTTTGTGCAATATTATATACATATTAGATATGCTCATGCATTGGAGTTGACAAGCCGTGTGTGTTTGTTTTGATAAATATGCAAATGAAATTCTTTAACTGATGTTTTCTGTCTCCTTTGTAATGATTTAACACCGGCCTGTGTGTTGCAGTCTGCCCTGAAGTCACCATCAGAAACAGCATCGTCAGAGGTGAGACAGCTCTTCTCACATACTTTTCCACATTTCATTCTTTAACATAATAGAAACTGTTCTGGCATCACTACAAACTTTGCATGATTTTATATCTGTTGTGTTTTTGAAATCTCAGGATTTGACATGATGGAGGCCTTTGGTTTGACTCAGAAAGCTCACTCTTCTGTGGAGGGCGTGGCAGCAGAACCTTTCGTCTTCAATACTCTCCCAACATACACTCTGTACAGGGACGTCCAGCTGACACAGAGCACCAAGTAGGATCACCCACTTCCCTGCTTTTACTTTTACATCTTTTCCTAGATGTTTTTATTTATTTTCACTAAGGGTGGGACGCAAGACTGAAATGTCACAAGATGTCTCATTGAAGGAAAAATTGTCTTGTGAGATTAAGTTCCTTTGTAGATGGCCCTGTAAGAGCTGATGGTGTAATAACTGGTCAATAAAGTAACAACATGCTGCTGTTTCAGACTCAAAATGTAACGTTCTTAATCAAAGCAGGTCCCTCCCATCTTTGCTTCATTTTGTTTTCTTTCCCTCTCTCTCCAGGTTTATTCACCCGTTAGGATTCTCTCCAGAGCACACCATCAGCATCGCCTTCCGCGTGTTACAGGACACACCAAGAGAGCCCTTTGCCCTCTGGCAGCTCACTGATATTGACTTCCAGCCAATGATGGGCGTAGTGCTCGATCGTGAGTAAAATCTCTACATCTAACCATCCCAAAATCTTTAGAAGTAGAAATAGAAGTGTACTTACCTCAACTTCGAGACACAAGTTTTTATGTGTATCACCTGCGACTCCTGATACTGTCAAGGAATAACATTGTTCCTGTCTAATTTTTAAACCTCTCCACAAGGCAAGGGAAGTCTTTACTCTTTGCATTCTTTGTTTAGCCTCTATTTGTCTGAAATGTTTTTTGCAGAGTTATAGGCTTTTTACTTGCCTTCTTTTTCATATTTTTTCCAGCTACTACCAAGCACCTGGAGTATTTCAGCCTAGACTACAGAGGAGAAGTGCAGAAACTAAGTTTTGATCAGTCACAGGTCCGCAGACTTTTCTATGGCAGTTTTCACAAGGTGAGTTAAAGAACAATGAAACTTCACTGTCACTAAGCTGAAAATAATAATTTAATTAAATGATTTGACGTTGCTATGTTAGATTGAATAACTTTCTGCCTGTCAAAGCTTATTTTTCTTTTGGTTATTAATAATGAATGTCATAATATCATAATATGAAAGGGAATGATGGAAAGGAGAAGGAGTTGGTTTTGAAATGGACTGCACAAACAGCAAATAAAAACTTGATGTTAGCTTCAGAAGACTACGAAGCAAAAACAGATTAGACCAAGAGCAGTGCATGACATGGTTTTAAATGCGTCATGCTGCTTCTCTGACCATCCTTGTCTTGTATTGCAATCTATGAAATATAATACTTGGTCGCTTAAGAGATGATCATTTATTTATCATTCATTTTTTATTGCAACTGTGCAGGTATTGCACAATTTTCTAAAAAGCGTCCAGTCTCCGTCCAGGCCAGAACTCCTGGCTTTAGCCCAGGCTATATTAATCTCATGGAGCAACCAGGAGAAATCAGGTGTAAACCAAGGTGTATCATGCCCCTTTACCCTAATTTGCCTCATTTGATCAGTGTTCCCTTCTTCTTCTGGCAGGTGCACCTTTCTGTCAGCCAGGTGAGTGTGTCGCTGTCTGTGGACTGCCAGCATGTAGGTGAGAGGCCTGCCCGCCCTCTGGGCACCCTGCCAACTGATGGCTTTGAGATGCTGGGAAAACTAGTGAAGACCCGAGGACCCAACAGTGGATCTGCACCGGTACTTAAATTTTATTCTTAATCCTGTCTGACTCGTCCATGAATTACATGTCCTGCATACATCAGTGCTCAGCCTGTGTCCTGTGTTTTGCTGTTTCCAGTTCCAGCTGCAGTCCTTTGAAATCGTCTGTAACACCACCTGGGCTTTTGAGGACACATGCTGTGACCTGCCTGGAGTGGTTAGTCTGTGACTATTGACAATGACTTTTTTCAGTTCTATATATAGCTATACTGTGTGTTCATGCTGTATTTGAACGAACAAATGAATGTCAGTGCTCAGTGCTTACTATGTTTACAAGCACAAAACTTTCCCTGGGTACTATTTGAGAGTTTAAGCAATGGTTTTCAGTGCTGAAATAATGTTTTCAGTGTTTATGTTTGTCTCCATTAGAGAGATGAGGAGAGCTGTCCTGCTCCTGCATACTCGTGTACCTGTTCCTCTGACGTCCCTGGAGCTGCTGGTGCCCCTGGAGCTAGTGTATGTCATCATGAGACCTCAAAGAGGTCTACAGTCCCATCTTAGTCATTACTTGTGTAATAATTTTGTTGTTTCATAACATCTTACCACTCAACCCTTTCCATTCCCCAGGGAAAACCAGGTCCACGTGGGGAGAAAGGTGAAAAAGGAGAACAAGGCCAAAAGGTACGATCAAATATTCATTCAGCTAGGTTAAGATCATACTCCTTCAAATGCTGAAAGATTGAGCATGGAAATGTATACCTTTTTTAGTTTTGTGAATCAAAATGTGTATGTTTTCTATGCAGGGACAAAGAACCAAGTTCAGATTTTTTTCTGCCACCTTACAGCATCAAATTCACAACTAGAAACACTCAAAGGCAGATCCACAAAGTTAAAATTTGTTGCATTAATAGGACCAGGATTAGCACAGGTTTAGTGCTTGCTATTTGCCCCATTTTTGCACCATATCCACAAAAGATGTGCTAATCCTAACATACCCACAACATTAGCATCTGAGTGCAGTTTGTGCATGTAATGGCACAAGACAAATGTCAGATCATTGGCTTTGTCTGAGATTACAGACCAGAATACAGTGACAGAGTGAGAAAAAAAATACCATTTTCAAACCAAGTACTTACCATCAAGTGTTTATTTAATGCATGGGTTCAACTGATGGGAATGGCACCACTTCTCCTGCCTTTGGCAATTAATGACTGCTCGTAATGCCCCAAAGCAAAAGCAGAAACCCCAAGATGGTGTAAATTCAGTGTTTTTTTATTGTTTATGTGGACAAAAAAGACCGGCGGTCTTCTGGTCTTTGGTGAAAGTGCAACAATGATGCAATTTCCGTTCCAAAACAGACGAGTCCCCCGGACTATCAGGTGTGAAAACAACCTAAGTTGCTATTTGCACAGAATCTTATTTGCATTGATGGGGGCAATTTTGTGCCAAAGTTTTGATTATTTCTATATTACATACATGCAAATGGGACAGGTGCAACCAGGGCACTGTTTGCTTTGCAGAGCAGTTTTCATGCAGTTTGTGTTGATTTCCATTTGGGATGCACTGTAGATCCCTTTCTGTCATTTGCACAAGTTCAACACAAAAGAAATCAGTGCTTATCTTTTAAGGATCTGGTCCTCAATTATTTTCCAAAAGCTAACAGCCATTACCACCACTCAAATAAAGTTTCAAACATTTGAGACTTGTTACCAAAAAGGTAAAAGGTAAAAAGACATGGTTGTTTTAAAATCCAATCACACAATTATTTTTATCAACTAATATTAAAACTGAAATGCTAAATAGTTAAGGAAACTTTAGAAAATACTATTACCAGTCCAAATTATATATGAGTGATGACAACCCTCTAATGAAACTTTTCTACTGTGACTTTTTGTGCCCCGTTTCAAACCAAGCCATGCTGATTAACTTTTTCATCACAAGTTTGGCCACGCTGGGCAATTCAGAGCCGTGCCCAGGATGTCCTGCTCTGGAGCAGGGCCAAAGCGCCTGCCCCGCCTCCAAGCACACCACAGTGACATCACAGCCGTTCATGATCATTCAGGGATGCCTTGCTCACATGTTTAGGTAGCAACCACTGGACCAAACTTTCAAATATCTTAACTTTTAAGTACAAATGTCCAATTCTTGAACCAAACAATGCTTACTGAAGCACAGCTATATAACGCCTTCGACTCAGAACATTGCGTCATCAGCTGTAGACATGGCCTCAAACAGGTCGCTCAGTTGTGGTAAAAGAGCCAGTCCCCTGCTGCACTGGGCTGCCAAGCCGCTCAATTTAATGGAATTTAAGTCCCATAAGCTTTAAACACAACAAGTCAGATCTATTTAAAAAAGAAAAATAAAATCATGTTTTTTCAGGAAATATGTCAAAAGTCTAATAAACAAATGTAGGGGTACTTATAAAGCCTTGAGAGCATGCTATTCAAATTAATCAGTGTCCAGTCTAAAAAGTAGAAATAAATTGTTTTATTTCATTGTGATGTGAACTGATTTCCTCTTTGTTTCAGGGGGAGGTTGGTCCTCCAGGGAAACCTGGACTAGAGGGAGGTCTTGGACCTCTAGGCACCATCGGGCCCCGAGGCATAGCTGTTTCAGGAAAAATGGTGAGTATACTTCCTAACTTTAAAAATGCTTCTGTGTTCAGTGTATATACTCCTGAGAAATTATTTAAGTCTTTCTTTGTTTTCTGTTTTATTTCAAATCTAGAAGGTCATTTAAAACCTACTTGTTTGTTTGTTTATTTTTCTTTTTAGGGTCCACCAGGTGCCAGAGGGGAAAAGGGGGATCCTGGGAGACCGGGTGTCCAGGTGAGTTTAACCTGAAAACTGTGCTTCATCCTTTTATTGTTGTCCATCAAAAATAACTGCCCATCATATGATCTGTCTGCCTCTGAAGGGTTCACCGGGGCCTCCTGGTCAAAAAGGCGAAGAGGGGCCTTCAGGACCAAAGGTGAACTGTTAATGACAGCTTTTCTTCTTAAACGGTTGCTGGGTGAAGAAATGACCATATTCCTCTGTTTTTGTGTCCTCATGTCACTGTTCTGTGTTTTTTCTTACAGGGAATAAGGGGGGTTGAAGGTAACATGGGTGGACCAGGCCTCACTGGACCAAGGGTAGGACTCATTTAAAGTTTATACTGTATAAAATTCAATCATTTTTGACTTGGTTGCCACTGTTGGGTTAGGATTTCAGATAATCCTAATGTGGGTATTTTCTTAGTTGAATTCTTATTTAGTCAGTGATCTTTGATTTTGGTTTGTGTCTTTAAGAGCAGAGATTTTACTCTTGATAACACATAGCATTACATGTCATAAGCTGTTTAACATAAAATATACAAAACAAAACCCCTTTCCTTTTCAGAGGTCTTTTGCTTTTTCTCTAGCTCCACCTACAGGGCAAAATGGTATCTTTTCAGGATTACCATGAAGTCATGACTTTTCAAGCCTAGTTCACACAAATGAAATGTTGTATGTAGTGCCACTTTAAGTAAAACTTAAAAAATGGATGAAGTGTTTAAATGCTCACCAGCATCTTTAGAATTTTCATCAAAGGCTTTGGATGTTTAATCCGTTTTGTCACTGGTCTGATATCTATGTCATTGTATTGTCCAGGGTTTCCAAGGAATGCCAGGACACCCGGGACCTTCAGGGGAAAGAGGCCCAGGAGGACCTGTGGGACCTACAGTAAGGACAGAGGAACAATTAGTTTCCTGTTTCTAACTGAGTTTAACCTTTACCTTTAACCTCCAAAATCTAATAAGGTCATCCTGGAGTCAGACTGGGCATTTGTACAAAGTTTGAAAGAGATTCCTAAAAGGGTTCTTGGGATATCACCTTCATAAGAAAGGGATGAACACTCTCAGTGGCTTTTTCCTTCGACCTATGACCTCCAAGATGTAGTTAGTTAAACCATTAATTGGAGATGATTTTTGTACAAAGTTTGAAGAAAATCCCTCAAAGTGGTGTTGAAATATCATGTTCACAAGAAAGACTTGTCAGGCAGACTTATGGACAACCAGAAAATAAAATGCTTCTAGGCTCGACGAACACCAGCAGGAGGCATAAAATGAGTGAAAGAATCTACATTTTAAGGATTGATAAAAACATAATGGTATTTATTTAAAGTGTTCTTATTTTCTGTGAGGTCAGATCGAGGATAAGATTTGATACACGGTGGATTACAGATGACATTGATAAATATGTCTATGTTCATGTATGTTCTGCTTTACAGGGTCTGCCAGGGAATAAAGGGGAACGAGGAGAGAAGGTGGGTCTCAACTTTGCTATTCTACTTGCTTGCATAACTTTCTGTTTACATCTCATTAAAATTAAAAGTTTTATTTTTTCTGATATAAGTGCATGTTAAAAACAATATTTTGACTCTTGTTAAAACCTTAAGTTGACTGTACTAATGTTTCACAGGGAGAACCGCAGTCTTTGGCCATGATCTACCAACTTGTAACACAAGCCTGTGAGCAACTAGTACATAGTAAGTGTTTTCATAAGCATGTAAAGAAAAATCAGGATATCTATAAAATGATATTTAGAACATTTAAGCATCAAAAAGAAGGTTAAGGTACAAACTCTTCATCCAGTGTTGTGTGTTTTACAGAGGAGGTGTTAAAGCTTGACAATTACATTAACGAAATAAATCGAAAGCCCACTCCTATTGAAGAGCCAGTGGGACCTCCAGGGGAACCTGGCATACCAGGGCCCAGGGGCCCACCTGGGGCCAGGGGGGCCCAAGGAAATGTGGGATCAAGGGGGAAACCGGGTAGGCCAGGATACCCAGGAGAACAGGGTGAGGCTCCAATAAAAGTTGATAAAAAGCTAACAATCCAACAGAACCCTACATTTAAAGGAACTGTTACATAAATGTCCTCATTTTTAAACTGTCCCTTTTTTACACTTAAAGTCTAGAGCAATAAAAACTACAGCTTTTATTCCTACTTTAACTGGTCTTTCTTTTGAACAGGGAGAAGAGGTCTTCCAGGGCAGAAAGGCGATGCAGGGCCAAATGTCCAGGGGCCTACAGGGGTCAAAGGATTTGCAGGTACCTCTTCAGGGGTCATTTCTACGATGTATCGCTATAATATAATACATTAACCATGAGGTGATTAGTTAGTCAGCAGCCATTGACTGGTGTCTGGTAATGATGTGTCTGTGTGCTGTGTTTCACGCCCACAGGTCCTCCAGGTGAGTCCAAGCTTGGAACCCCAGGGTCAAAAGGAGAAGATGGTAAGCAAGGACCCCCAGGGGTCTCTGGACCTCCTGGTCAGCCAGGCGAGATCGGACCACCGGGTGTGTGTGACAGCAGTGGAGGCTGCAGAGGAGTTCCCCAGCAAACAGGTTAGCTACAACAAAATCTCATCTTACTAAAATGCACAGTTGTAGTCATAGCTATAGCACCTATTTGATTCTGAGGAGACATTATACAGCTTATCAAGACACTGAAAGCTCACCTATGTTCACCAGCTGGTCACTAATTATGGACTGCATTCACAAATATCTTCCTAAGATTTTTCTGATTTATGACATGTTCTTAAACTGCTGAATTGTTCTCACCTGTGCACTTAAATTGATAAATGTCATGTACTTGAAATCTGGAAGCTTGTGCACATTGCAGGGCTGTGTGCAAACGCAGAAGTCACACAGTCAGTCATTTCCAAATTAAAATAAACAAAAAAATTTAAATTAATATAAAAATAAATTCTAGAAGGATATGTAGAAATAGCTTTGTTTTCTTATTTTTCTACATTTAAAATGCCAGACTTTATGCTGATTTGGCACAATGGAGTCAGAGGCTTTTTTGTAGGTTTTTTTATGCTGAATATGTGTACAAAATTTCAAATTTCTAGGTTGTATGTGGTGCAGGGGCTGATTTTTTGAAGTTTTGTAGGGGCCCCACCGAGTCATTAAGCCACACTCACCAATTTAACCCATATGTAACTTAGTTTTTTACTGTGCTTATTCCCACCATTTTTCAATGCAGCACAGGCCCTTTTCAGCCCTTCACAGGACTACTTCCTCTTTCATGGCAATAATGGGTCAACAAGGCAACAGCTTTAGTGTCAGACTTGTGAGCTTGAAAATATTTACCATAGGGAAACTTAAAGGATGTTTTACACCAATTTTGTGGCAGATTTGGTCAACTTTGCAGGAACTACCTTTAATTATTTGAAACAAATCCTGTTTCTGTACCATTTCAAGACATCAAAGTTTGATGAGCTACCATGGCCATGCCCTTTGAGCTCTGTACAAAAGCCACAGAACTTAATTTTCAGAAAGGTCACCTCTAGCAGACAACTATTTTTTGAGTCAATGGGATGAATGCATTCAGAGGAGATAGTCCTACAAAAACGCCTAGAAATGGCTTAGTTGACTAATGTATACAGAAAAATCAAATGGCAGACTTCCTGTTTACTTGGCGATATGGTTTCAAGAGGCTTTTTTGTAGGTCCTAACATGATACATTCGGCTTCTTTGAACATGCTGCTGGGGCTGATTGTTTAAAATTTTCTAGGGGGGGCCACTGAGCCATTAAGCCAATATCAAAATTTCTAGCAGGTCTCATGTCCATGCAAATTTTCTTGAGTGTTCATGCATGTTCCGATATGCAAAACTCAAGGCGAACATATAAAATAATAGTAATAATCCTATGAATTTAAAAGGGTCCTCGCACCCTTGCTGCTCGGGCCTTAATTAAACAGAGTTTGAGGTATAAGGTCAAAAAAGATTTTTGAGAAAGAAACTTCTCTGAAATTATAAAGTGACAAATATTACGTGATGAAACTGCTTTCCTTCTGTCATGCCTTCTGTTTGTAGATGGAAAATATGAATGTGTTTTTTATGTGTATTTGTTCTTTTAACTCAGAAGACCCATACTACGGCTACCAGCCTTAAGTGGATATTAACAAGCAGGCTCGAACAGTCAGGGACGACGTTGGCCATCTGTTGGAAAGGGCTCTGGTTTCCCTGGAGCTGAAAGACTGATGGAAATGAGATTGAAAAGCTAAACTGAAGAGGTTTGGTGTGTTGAACTTGTCAGTGACTGAAGCTGAAGCTTTCTGAGCTTCATTATGTGTAAGAAAAGGAAACAAAAGAGGAAGGATCTCTCTCTGTCCTGAGATAAAAATGGCACAAAATGATGCAAGGATGAATAAGAAGCTTTCTTTTATAGAATTGTGTTCTGATGGAGAGATAGAATTATAAAGGAAAGTAATTTCCCGTTAGGATCAGTCTGGTGCTGGCTTACACACCGTATTCGCACTGAAACCTTTTGTTATTTTATTAATGTATTCATGCACTGTATCAAAGCCAAGTAGTTTAGCCACCTGTGCTATGTTTCATTTGCTAACCTTAACTGCCTCAGTGATAATGAAAAAGCATAATCCATGGTGTAAAAGTGTCTTTCCATGGTTTAAACGATACTGTGAGAATGTCTGTGGTCATTTAAGATCATGTGTATATTGTTTATTATATTTACTGTATACAGTTAATCATGTATGATATTTTATTATATACCTACTCCTGTTGAAAAATTCATGTTTACATTTTCTGACTTCCTGAGGGTTTGGGTTCAAAGTAATTAACATGTGTGTGCAAGTGAGTGTGTGTGCCTGTGTGAAAAAGAGCATTTCTAGTCATATTTTATATTTGTATTATTTTTATATCATGTTAATAAACTTCCATTTATATGTGTCTGTTGAAGTGTGATTGTTTTTTTCACTATTTGACCTCTCCGACATGATGGGGGGGGGGCACTGAGCCCTCTTTGCTCTGATGTAAAAATTAGCTGTGCATGTATTTTTTTCTATAATGATTAGAATATATAATGTACAACGGCATATTAAGGCCACACTAAATGCTAAAAAAAACAGATTTGATCTCTTTTTTTTTTTTTTTTTTTTAATGCTGAAATTCTTGACAAAAAAAATCACCTTTTGAAATTGCATAGTAATATGGTTACAAGAAACCAAACACTGAATTTCTGGGTTAAAAGCTGTAAATTTCTGAAAAAAAATGAAAATTATAGAGTTTAAAAAGTGGCTACTTTTGACATCATAAACTCAAAAGTGTCGTTTTTTTTGGTTGGAAATTTCTGAGCTTTAAAACTTGAAAATTTCAAGTTTTTTTCTACAAAAAAAACAGATCCTCCATTTTATTCCATTTGCCTGATATACTGTTCTAATAATGGATAGTTTATGCATCAGTCTTTTGTCAGAGAGCCTTTAGAGGAGAGATGAAACATCTTCAAGAGCCTGTACCAAGTCCTGTTGTCCCTTTTGGATCAAGCCTTGGATAACATTGACTTAAAGGACTGGGGGTAAGTTGTATGAACCTACGCAGACATCAATACTTGGTGTAGTTAAACTCAGGGAAATGCAGCACAGGAGTCCCACTAGGAAATAAATATCTGACACACATGCTTTTCATATTAATATGCAAGCAGCCTGTGAGGAAAAAAAGATAGGAGGCAAACATGTCAGATTTACACATATGCTCTGTATGCTTTGTATTCAGGCTGTCAACTGGTAAAAATGTTAAATTTCAATCAATTTCTGGAGTTTATCAAGATGAATCAATAATTTTATCACATTTGAAATCCAACTATTTTGCACTCAAAACTGGTTGTGTGTCATTTTGGAATATTTACTGCCTTAACCTAAGGGTAATTGACTTCCTGATTAGATACAGACCTGTTTCATAGGTATATGCAAGATTTTAACATGAAATTAATAACAGGAAAAGGAATTTGTGATGGATTTTAAAGTAAATACAAGGTGCCAATGGATGACTTGTCCATTGATCTGTCTGTGAGACTTCAAGAAGCAGCACTGCATTTATTTTACATCACTGTGTCTTCAGGTAGACACCAAGATGGCTTATCCAAAGTGTGGTAAAAGGCCCATTAAAGCAAGAGATTAATTGCAATTTTAAATAATTGTGCACTAATTGTGGACTTTTATTAATCACAATTTACCAAACATGATTAATTTTGACAGTATTATAAAGGTATTCAAAAAGGGGTGGTGTGGGTAAAAAAAAAGCACAACCAAATCCTCTATGCTGATGGCAGAGTGGCTGATTTATATTCTTGTAAAAGGTGAATTGACATGTGGGGTTGAAAATAAACCACTTTTCAGTTTCAATATAAATAAAGCATTTGGCCATAAAAGAAACAAAGTTGGTCAGTTTCTAAGAATACAATACTTAATGCACTAGTAGCAGAATGTTGGTGTTGGTGTCAATAAAATCTAATTTGATCATTGGTAATTTATAAAAATTTGCAATGGTATTAATGGAGGACATGCAAAATGTTAGTCATCTACTGCTTGGATAGCACTTTTGAATATGACCAAAAAAGCATTGTTATTTGGGATATAATGTAATGTCACCTTCTTTTATTTGAATGCTTTATTTAATTACTTTTGTCTTGATTCTGTCTTGAACCTTGAACTTTAGGGCATCCAATACAAAAAATCCCTCTCAATCTACCCCCAGATTTACTGCGGAGGTCAGAGCGGATTTTAGCCCACAAGAATGAATGAATGAATGGAGGAACTGTAACGTCCCTTCTTTTGTCGGAACGGTGGTGAGGGTACCGTTGTTTCAAGTGGTATCTATTTTGAAGGACACAGAAGCTGATTGTAAAGCCAGCGTAAGTTGTGCAATCAATATCCGGTTTCGTATAAATGCTAGTCTAACATTTCGAAATAAAGGCGAACCATGCTTTCATTGCTGACTTGGCTGAGGAGTAAGTTTCTTAGCCAATGCCCTTGGGTTTTACAGTTTCATAGAGTTTTCATCTTATCCTCAGAGACATAGACAGGCGCATACTATGCCTATGTTCAGAAAAATGAAAATGCAGTGACGTCTACACTCGATTTATTTTGAAAATACCGCACAGGATGTGGTGGTGCATCTTTTGTACCTTAACCGTGGGTAGTTAAACCAAGTCGTGATGGCGAGCCGAAAAACTTCTCACCCAAAACGGGACAATTCTGACAAATACTCCATCCTCTTACCAACCTACAACGAAAGAGAAAATTTACCCCTGATAGTCTGGCTCCTGGTGAAGTATTTTGGTGAAAGGTGAGTCATAAGCTGCCATAAATAGCGTTTAGGCTACTGCTTGCTGTTAGCTAACATTAGTGCTGCACCAGTCACTGATGAGCTGTCACTAAACCAGACTGGGAGAATGACAGCTCCACTGATTTTAACATTTATAGTTGTGACAAAGCGGCTTTGGAAATTAATTGTGTTAACACAAACAAGTTAGATATAGTTAAAAACAAACAAACAAACAAACAAAAAACTTTAATTTGTTGTTTTTGTAGTGGCTACAACTATGAGATAATTGTCATCGACGACGGAAGCCCGGATGGTACACTAGAGGTGGCAGAGCAGTTGCAGAAGATTTATGGAGAGGATAAAATTGTAAGCCGATTATTGGTAACTTTTAAGGCATCTGATAGTTTTGGGTATGATTAACAGTGTCTAATAAGAACTGAATTCAAGGTACATTAGGATGATTTAAACAAGTGTGATCGCTCTTTCTTTTCTGTACTGTAGCTTCTACGACCAAGAGCGAAAAAGTTGGGCCTAGGTAAGGTGAAAACTTATTTTAAAATGTGATTTGTTCATTTATTATCCTATTCCAACAACTTATAGACGTTTTCTTTTAAAGGCACTGCCTACATCCATGGCATGAAGCACGCTACTGGGAACTTTATCATCATAATGGACGCAGATCTCTCCCATCATGTGAGATGAAAATGTTTTATTGAATGTACAGAGTTAATTCGCTCAAAAATTAATGTTCTTGGATATTTTATAGCAATGTTATCATCATTCATTTGCAATTCATCAGTTTCTTTTTCAACTGATCAATCAAATGGTCAAAAGAATGGAAGAGATTTTAATATTTATTTATATATGTTTTCCTTATTTTCTCAGGGTCTGCTCAAACTAACATGCCACCTTTTTATTTCTCACTTTGTCTGACCAGCTGTCCAAACAAGAGTTGTCACAATACCATAATTTTTAAACTTAGATATGTAACTAGTAAATCTCAAATGATATCACTGCCTGTTTCAATACCAAAACATGGAAAATAGAAATATTTATTTAGAAAGCAAACTCCTCAATATTGCTAAATTGCATAAATACATCAGCAGTGCTTCTTCAACTGCTTTAAAATAACAGAGACTGTATGATTTTAAAACGCCTATTATTAGGAAGTATCGGTTACAAATCATCTCACAACTTTTGCCTTAATTCAAAGACATTTGGGCAGTTTTCTCATGGACACAAGTCATCAATTTTGATAAGTCTTGATAAGAGATGACATTCGGCTAAGATTTTCTCAGAACTTAGAATCAGTGTTTATGGTCAAATAAGTTTATACATACAATTGATTTGTTTTGGTGTTTCTGATGCTTAACAGCAAACAATGACGTAAACAACTATACACCTACTGTTACTACTTTGATTTTAATACAATTAAATAAATAATTTTTGATTGAATTTGGTTATAACAGAATAAAACAGTGATTCTCAGCTGGTGGGTCACAGTTGCAAGTGTGTGCTAGGAAAAAGTAATTTGGGGGGAAATAATTAGGATGCATGGAGGCCTTGAGTGGACATACATCCATATAAATGATTTACTCTGTTTTGTGATAATAAATACATTGGTGTTATTTCTTTAAAATCTTGGCTTATTTGTCTCGTGGCATTGGAATGATCAAGTATTTATTTTTTTATTTTTTTAACTTATGATGTGTAAATTTCTCAAGATCAGGACAACTATAATTTATATTTCATCACAGGAAACACTATAAAATGTAAGAGCATGCATTAGGACTAAGCAGTAGGCTTGAAACAAAATCACATATTGTTTTCAAACCAAACCCAATGCACAATGAAAAGTAATTTTATAAAGGTGAAAAACTCAAAACAACTCCTGCCCTTGTTTTATCAATACATTGAACAAACGTGAACTGATTTTCTTGTTTGGTGTTTAAAGTAAGCTATAAACTCGTTTATAAAGCGTAATATGTAGTTTCAGAGAAGTAATTAGTATTTGGAGAACATGAGGAATAATATTGGATTTTATACTAGTGTATATCAATATTAACTACAAAGTTTATCTAATTGAAACATACATGTCAGAATAGGCTACATCACTGTGTTTATAGAAGTTACAAATATGTGTGCTAATTGTGCTTTGTTCTGAAACTTATTTCAGGTTTGAGTTCACCGACATGCGTCAGCTAAGAAAGCCAGTTTAAAAGCTGTAGTGATAATTTACTAAGAACATGCAAAAAATAAAGAAGAAAAATAAAGAATAAAAAAATCAAACTGTAATAATCAAGCATAAAAAATACATACATGAAATAAAAATGAAAAGAGAACTTAAGGATTTGGTTTACACATTTGAAAAAGAGAAGGAAGATGTAAAAATTATACAGATGTTTCTCATTCTGACACAACATTACCAACAACTTTGCCCTGTTCTCACCTGCGCAAAGCCTAAGGTGAACAGCAAAGGACGTTCAAGAGAAAATCTAGATATTAATTTCTCATAATCTAGATTTTCCACAATGATTTATCTATAAATCTACCATATTGCCCAGGCAAAAAAAAAAAAAAAAAATCCACACATATCTGCCTCTGCCAACCTTTTTATGAATGTAAATGTTGGTGACGTAAACATGACTGAAACATTTACCACAAATGACAAAACCCATGAACAAATTAAGCACATGACATGTGACCCAATATTTTTTAATCACAGTTATCTTGTTTATTATTATTATTATTATTATTATTATTATTATTATTATAACTTTTATAATTATAACTTTTATTATTACCACATTTCTTAAGGTGAATCTAAAAACTGTTCAAATTGCATTGCTATTATCACCTTTTTATATTTATACATCTTTCTCTTCAGAGCCATTATTCTTGCTAATGCTAGTATCACAGTGGCTATTATTTTATCTTTTAACATAATTCTTACTTTTATCATTATTATTGAAACAGTCTCATTGAATCCAAGAGCAAGACTACTTAACTGCTCTATTTATAAATAATAAATTAACGCTGGTCTATATTTTAATAGTTATAGCCTTTGTTGGAATATTAATGATTAACGCTGGTCTATTACACTGGGCAACAACAGAGAGTACAGTCTAGACCTGCCCTCTTTGTAAAGTGTCTTTAGATAACATTGGTTATAAATTGGCGCTATACAAAGACTGATTGATTGATTAAGTGCTTTTCATGATTGTCGGAAGCCAAAATTGTGATTGAAAAGCTGAAAATTGAAAATTGATCAGTTGTGCATGTGCAGCACTAATTTTAGTGTTTAGAACTTTTCAGAAATGTGTACTGATGTTTTAATAAGAAGGTGTTGGTGGTCTCTGAGGCCAGACCATTTAAGAACCGCTAGTGTTAAATATGTACAGTATCTATCTAGTTATAAGAAATGCATTTAATTTTGTTTTAATCAACAACCAATAATTAATTGGCTTATCATTTTAGCTCAGGCTTTTTTTTTGTGACTGATTTGCCTTGCATTAGAGGAAATATTTAGATTTTGAAGGTAAGTTGGTGTTTCCAGTCAACTTCTTCCTTGGCACTGCACTTTTAATTTGAATCATTTTTTATGTTACTTTGAAATTTAACAAAATCTGTATTTATTTTATCATATGGGGAATTACAATTTTTGATTGTCATTCTTTCTTTTTTATTCTTTCAGCCCAAATTTATCCCAGAATTTATTGAGTAAGTGTTTCAAAATTTTTGTTTCTTCTTTGATTATCTTTCCAACTTTATCTTAACTGGCAAATATTTATTTTGAGATAGTTAAATAGAGTCACTGTGACATTAATGAAATGTTGAGGACTGAAATTAAAGCCATTTTGTCTTAATTGTCAGAAAACAGAAAGAGGGTAATTACGACCTGGTGTCTGGTACTCGATACAGAGGAAATGGAGGTGTATACGGCTGGGACCTGCGCAGGAAACTCATCAGGTAACTTCAACTCAACAACAGTCAGATGTCTTCAGTTTCCACCCACTCTGATTTTAAAAAGCGTCTGAAGTTTGATTTCCTTTCCTGTCTTCTTTCCCTTTCTCACTCACAGTCGGGGAGCCAACTTTTTGACTCAAGTGTTGTTGAGACCCGGTGCTTCAGATCTCACAGGAAGCTTCAGGTGAGTGGTGCATGTGTAGTGAAATAACAGAAGTAGAGCTGGGTTTGCATGCTTTTGAACACTCCTGCTGCTGCTTGTGTTCCCTGATGCCAGGCTGTATAAGAAGGAGGTCTTGGAGAGTCTGGTGGAGCGCTGCGTGTCCAAAGGGTACGTCTTCCAGATGGAGATGATTGTCCGTGCCAGACAGCTCAACTACACAATCGGAGAAGTGAGGATGTATTTTATTACTGTTTTCCTCTGTTTCATTGTTCATTTATTCATGTAGTTTGTTTTATGTTGAAAGGACTATTTTAATGAAGATAGTCACACCTAGAGCCCTCTTTATAATGCATGGGAGTTCAACACAACATCTAGAAACAAAGTCTACCCATTTGAAGTTTGCGTTGCTGAGTTTTATTTTCAAATTCTTCTGGTGCTTTTCCACTGTGTGGTAGTGGCTTGACTCTATTTGGTTATTATAGTGTTGTTATTTTATATCTGGGATCATACCTACTAATGTGGTCTGGACTGGACTTAATAGAAAACAAAGTACCTGGTACTAAAACCAAGAAGACTCAAGCTGAGTCAGGCCTGTACCACATATAGAAATGCATTATTATAGGGTGCTAGTTTTCAGATGAGGACAAAATTATTAGTCCCCCACGAAAATATCAGCTTTTCACACGTATTTCCCAAGTGCTGTTAAACAGAGAAAGGGGTTTTTAACACAGCCATTCCAAACATCCTGGTTTATTTTCAAGGTTTACATTATTTTACTTTGCACATGAAAAAAAAAAATAAAAAAAAAAAACACTACCACTTCATATTCATTAGCCCCCTTTTGAACTGACCTTTTAGATGGGCCATAGCAAAAACCACTTTAGTGCAATTATGTGCTTTAACTTTGTAATGCTCAGAGCTCGTAAAATCGAGTTAAAACAGAGGGTTAGCTTCCAATTTATACAGTTTAAAAACTTCAGTAAGGGTTTGAGCTGTCACTGGAGAAAGCATCATGGCAAACACAAAAGAAATCAGGTTTTTACTCTTGAGAGAAAGAATTGTTGACACTCACAAAGCAGGAGGAGAAGTAAGTTTCAAGTGTCAAGAACTGGAGTGAGAAGTATCAAGAAATTCAGAGAGCCACAAAGTTCAGAACAAGCCTGGCAGAGAAGGAAGGAGAAAGATTTCAAAGAGTCTGGAAAGAAAACTAGAAATTTTCTTATGGGGACAAATAATTTTGTCCTCATCTATATGTGCCAATAAAAGAGCCACGGAGTGTAGCTTTAGAAATAAATATACCTATTTACTGCCTAGAATCTTCAGGGACTCTGTTAAAATAATTAGAAATCACAGGTAAAGCAAACTTTAAAGAGGAATGGAAAACTAGGGCAATTTCAGTGTTTTCCTGAATCCAACCATAATAAAACCCGCTCCAGTTTAAGAACCACATCACGTGTTAACTTAACAAGCAAACTTAAAGTACTTTTAAAAACCTTCTTTAAATGTTGCTGATTATGATGTTCAGTTTTAACACAAAGAATAGATTTTTTTACATTTTGTGTTAACTCAGTGTCTAGCTGAAAATCAGCCACTTTTTCAGTCACATAAACCCTGGACTAGATTGAAAGGTAGACTGCTGATGCAAGATTTAAGAGGCCAGGTTCAGCTCAGAGAGACCTGGTCTTATATTAATAATTAGTGCAAATAAAGGAAACATCTGTAAGAAAAATGATCAAATCAAACCATTTCCATGATCTAACAAGGCTTCTTCTCTTCCTTTTTTCAAACAGGTTCCAATTTCCTTTGTGGATCGAGTTTATGGAGAGTCCAAACTCGGAGGGAATGAGATAATTTCATTCGCAAAGGGACTGCTCACACTCTTTGCCACTACATGAGCACTTTTAGGACATATCACAGTAACATGATTTTGAATCTTTAAGCGGCTGTCTTGAAGACAATAGCAGTATGAGAATTTTAACGAAAGGAAACTTGCTGATGTTCAGACAGCTTAATGATGGCACATGACAAGAGAGACTCTGTTGGCACTAAATTTAAGACTATTCTCTGTGAGCAGCCATTGTGAATACTGATAGAACATGGTGATTTACATTCCCATCGTCTTGTTTGGTTGTACCAGAAGTTAGCACATGGTGTAGTTTCTCATCCTTTCCAGTGTAAACAGACTGAACGCTAAGGCTGTAAGATAGGTTAAAACTGAAGTGTGCTGGCTTTATCTGTGATTGTATAAATAAACCATTTGTATAGTTTCTTTGGCTTACACGCTTTTTTCTTTTAACATTCAGACAAATCCAAAAGTGGTTACAGAGAATAACCAGCTTTATGAATTTGTTTTCATTATCAAAGGTCCAGTGTAACTATTTGCAAAGATGGCCTTAGGACCATTCTGGTTGGTCATAATAATAAATAGCACTTACACAAACCGTTAAAGAGTGAAGGCATTAGATGCTTACCAAACAACTCAGGAAAGTTCAGTGTGAATATTTACTCTTGACCTCAGAAAAGGCACATTTTTAGATTTTTTTGGTGCTTTCAACCACATCAGATTTCCCACCAGAGTTAGAGGTACGAGGTAGAGTGGATGTAAAAAGTCTACACACTCCTGACAAAATGACATGTTTTTTTTTGTGATATAAGAAAATGAAGCCAAAACAAATCCTTTCAAAACTTTATTCACCTTTAACATGACCTGTAACCTTCCCATTATGGTTAAAAAACAAAGTATTTCAGGATAAAGAAATTAAATCCTGGTTGCATAAATACATTCACCCTTAGACTAAAACTCAATTTAAGCCACTTTGATTTTATGAAGGCAGTTATTCTTTCTTGCCATGGCAAAATTGTCCCACTCCTCCTTGAAAAAGTGTTCAAGATCTGTCTGACTTTTCCTTTGCACAGCATTCTTTTGGTGAATCCATTGTTTTGTAATTTTGAAGGTCTGCAATGGGTCATTGTCTTGTTGAAAGGTGAAATTTCCATTCATATTCAGCTTTCAAGCAGATACCTGACGGTTTTGTTTATGTCATTTACTACTCAGCATTTTAGTAGTCTGGGGTATTGATCTGCAAGACTTATTAAAGGGCATGAAGAAACAGTGTAGTTAAATCTTGTCCCACCAGGGTTAAGGGCCAGTTAGCAATAAAAGATGCCAGGGCAATATTTTCTTCCCAGTCCAGTGCTGCCTGAAGAGGACAGGTTTTGAAATGCTTTAAATAAGAAATTTTGACATCTCCAGATTTGCCATGCTCCTACCCACAAAGGAGTTCTGTTGTGAAATCAAAAGTGTCTGATGAAGTACAAGTTTAAGTACTGTGCACATATATACAACCTCCTAAAAGATATTGTTTGCTTTTCAACTGAATTGGAGGAGTTGTAGGTCACCTTAAAGGTGAAAAAGCATTTTTAAATGATTGTCCTGACTTCGTTTTTTTCTATCACAAAAAACTTATTTTGTCAGGGGCATGCTGACTTTTTATATATCCACTGTAACTCATTATGCTCTGGTGGAAAATCTGAGATGTGGTTGAAAATTCTCCAAAAAGCAAAAAAGGAGATGCTTTTCCAAAGCTTAAGGATTAATTTTCACACATAATTTCACATTTTCATTTTCTGATAACACAAAAAACTGATTTTTTTCAGGGGTGTAGACTTTTTAAGTCCACTGAGGTGATGCAGCACAAGTTATTACAGTTAAAACAGTTTGAAAATCAGTGCTTCAGTGTATGTGAGAAAGATAAACAATGTCCTTCACCTTGAGGTCCACAACACTTTTGCTAAAGGTCTAAGGATGGCACAAGTGACTAAAGTCCATAGAAATGTTCCATTAATTTCATTTTATCATGGATGAAAGGGATTTTGTTATGTTGCAGCCTGATGCAGTCATCTAGATCTATTTATATTCTCATTAATCTACACTCAGTGCCCCACAATCATAAATTGAAAACAGAACTTTATATATATATATATATATTTTTTTTACAAATGCATTAAAAAAGAAAACCTGAATCATCACACTGACATAAGTACTTAGACCCTTTGCAACAACACTTAAAGTCTTGCTCAGGTTCCTCCATTTTTTTTTTTTTTTTCAGATCTTTGCTGAGATGTTTCTACACTTCACTGGAGTGCACCCATTGTAAATTAAATTGATTTGACATGATTTGGAAAGGCACACACCTCTCTATAGAAGGCCTCACATCTGACATTGCATACGTATCAGAGCAAAACCAAGCCAGGAGGTCAAAGGAGCCACCTGCAGAGCTCAGAGACAGGATTGTTGCAAGACACAAATCTGGAGAGGGATTCAAAAATATTCTGCTGCACTGAAAGTTCTCAAGAGCACAGTGACCTCCATAATCCTCAAATGGAAGGAAATGGAAAGGTTGTTACATCCAGGACTCTTCCAAGAGCTAGTCACCTGGCCAAACTGAGCAATCAGGGGGAGAAGAGCTTTAGTAAGGGAGGTGACCAAGAACCGTAAGGTCACAGATCCTGTGTGGAGACGGGACAGATCTCCAGAAGGACAACCATCACTGCAGCCCTCCAATGACCTGGGCTTTATGGTGGAGTGGCTAGACAGAAGACTAGATGAAAGCCTGCTCAGAGTTTGTAAAAAAAATAAAAAGCCAAGCAAATGTCCATATCCCTGACATTTATGCTAAATGTGTGATGAAAGGCATCTGTTTCATTACCTTTTGGACTGCCCAAACATCGGGATTTTCTGGAAGGAGGTCTTGGACACTGTGTCACATGTTATGTGTGAAAAGCTAACACTATGCTCTAAACTATGTAATCAAGAAATTTTTCATGCAAACAAAGCAATACAGATAAGAAAATGATTGTATATTGTTTGTTAAGGTCAAAACATAGAATAGCCAAAGCATGGAGATCTACCAGTCTGAGAGTATGGCTTTAGCTTGTCAAAACTTTTGCCCTTGAAAAATTAAAGGTAAATATTCTTCTTTTGATAAAATCTGGAGAAAATGTCATTTTTAGTCAGGGAAGAAGCCACGATAGGTCTAGTGCCTTAATTGTATTTTGGTTTATGATATATATTTTTTCAATATTCTCTGTTATTGTTGGTTATTCTACCTTTGCTGACAGGCCAACCTGCCAGGTACTTTAAACTTCTCTAAGCTACAGATGTAATAGTTGTTCTTTTGATGACGGTATCCACTATTTTATTAATTTGATATGTCAATATAGACCCAACTGGCTATAAAATGCTTTATCTGAAGACACAGTGGGGCTTTTGAAGGGCTTGAGTCCACAATCCAGGGACCCTACCTTGGGGATTTATTTAAGCTACATGATAGTTTTTTTGTTTTATGGTGCTATTTTATGCAATCTGCTTGGGCTGCTCGATTTTGGAAAAAAAAAAAAAAAATCACAATCAGGACTATTTTTATGATATTGTGACCACAATTATTAAAGACAATTACACATTAGTACTGCTAAATCTGCATAACATGTTTTTGTCATACTCTAACACTCTTAACAGTCTAAAAAAAACAAGCAGTAAATGAAAATAAATGAATGGAAAAATAAAAATGTACAATAAAGAATAATAGTAATGACAATGAACAAACAAAAAACAACTTCTTTCATCACCGAATATGACAAACAAACAAATAAACTGATATGGTCTACAAGAGCATAACCAGGTATTCAGTGCAGTAATCATTTAGTCTTGATTATCTTAATTTCATCATCATGGGAAGCTAAAATCAGGAATGAAACTGAAATGAAAATGATTGCACAGCACTACAATCTGTGTACCTTATTTGTCCTCCAAATGCTCATCTTAAAAACTGAAATAATTACTGATCTATACCTCACATTCAAAGCCATTGTTGCATTGAAGCTCCTTGGTGCAAGAAGGCCCCAGTCAATTGCCTACATTTGCCTAATAATACAACTTTAAACTTCATATTTTAAATTCCTGTCTTAGAATTTTAAATAAAGATAGTGGCCATTTATCTACTGTCTTGTACCTTTTGTGTTCATTGCAATATGTGTTGTCCATTTAAACGTGGAAAATTATTTTATTATTATATCATATTATGGAAATTACATATATATGATTAATTTAGGGTTTCCTGGAATATCATCCATCACAATATGAACTTGTAACCACAGTGTGTGCTGTAGTATTTGCTGTTGGAATCCAGCCATTGATTAAAGCTGAACTTTGAAAAATCTGCATCTCTGAATATGAGACACTATGATTGTTTTTAGCTACCTGGAAAAGGAAAAATATCCTAGAAATGATTTTTGATCCAAGTGTTAACATTATCATGTAAGTTTAGGACTTCCACACTGACCTATTTGGGGGTCGGAGCAATGTAAATGCAGGTAATTCAGTCATAAAGGTCAAAAGTGAAGATTCATAACAGTTAAGATCTATCCTTACACAAACAGTAGTGCCATTTACATGATGGATTAATAAACAGGAACATTCCCCAGGGCTCAGGAAAGCTCCAGGTCTCTGTTTAATGATGATGTGTGTCTAATTATATCAGCGTTTATTGGGAATCAAACCTTGGAAGTATTGACAGAGGGTGAATTTTGTCTGTCACATAATTTGGGGCCCACATCTTTCATAAAATTAACCTCACAGCAAACCCAGATGAGCCATTTTTGTAGAAAAGAATACATAAATGCACAGAAAGTGTTTGGTATTGGGGCTGGGTTACTTACTTACTTATAAGACTGGGATGATAAATGGAGGGCAAAAATGACCAGTTGGTTTGCCATTACTTTGACAGTTTAAATTAGGTTTCATGGTGGCGTAGTCACCAGTACTGAGAGCCGTTAGGGCCCCCCTACACCAGGCTCAGTGGAGGAAAGTAGTCCCGGCCACTTTGGGGGAAACAACCATATCACAGCGCCACCTACTGTTGGTCCAACCGTTGGGACTGCTCCAACAGAGTGCTGGGGCTCTGTATGAGTGTGAGTCTATCCGACCCTCCACAGAGGGAGGCGGGGGACGCCAGATGTAATCAAATTGCGCATGCGCCTAAACAGAGGGCCCCACTCTAGAAGGACGCCCGCTGTCGGCAAAATCCGGTAGCTGCCGTACCGCGTTGTTTACCCCCCTAGACTCGACATAGAGAAACCAAAGACCCACTGCTGTTTTTAAATGTGGAAAATTGTATTTTTTAGATACACTGACTTAATTGGCCGGGCTGATTTACAGACCAATCAAGACTTTTAATGAGCCGGGCTCCGAGGGATCTCACAATGAGATTATTTATGCTAATCAAGTCGATGTCACTTCCGCCCCTTTTATTTGCGCCATTTTGGATAGGGCAGTTTCTAGGCTGGATGTGTATTGTCTGTCAGTGAGGAGAATAGGGAAAGCTTTACCGGCTGCTAGGCAATAATAGGCAGACTTTAGGCAGTATATTTGACAGAGTGGTCACGCCGAGAGTTATTCCAAACAACAGGGCAAGGATCTGTCCTCAACACTTCAGATATTGGACGTTTTAATTTTCTAATGAGTGGCGGGGGCTCTTTCTGTTCCCGTTTGCCGATCACAGGGAGGAAGATAGCCCCTTTCGGCGAGGGGGAGTTTGGTTTGGAGGATATAAAGACGGCCGGGTGGCTGGTCCAAACGTTACCCGACGGCGCTAACTGTCAACCTGGAAGGATAGCAACGAGACTGTGATATCGGATACAAGTGAAAGTGACTATACATCGCCTCTGTCATCCTGAAGTGACACATTTCACTCAGACGGGAGCGCTGGATGTGAAAGCAGGTAAAGTTGTCTGTCATTAAGCAGGACATAGCCGTCAAATGAGATAGTTTGCTGTTAGCCGTGACTACCTGCGGGGATGTGATGGGTGGTGGTGAAGTACAGCTGAGGTAACTTGGCTGGCAACGTAATGTTTCTGTAATACTGGGGTGTTCAGCGTTACCTCAAATTCAGCGACTTGCCCGGTAGTTCACATTACCAGCGAATAGCATGGATAATAATATAAGTAAATTATCGGCAACATTAGTTGAACTACCCATGTTGTGGGTGCGAGTTAGCTAGCTTAGCATGCTAACTTAGCGCGCTGTGTCCCCATTCTTTGTCAGCGGCAGCAGCTCTATGCCAAAGCTATCGATGTAGATACAGCCAGATGTTGATCAGAGATTAGATTCGCCACAACACACTGATTGCTAGCTCTGTGTAGACCTAAATGAGCTTCAAAGACTGGGTTTCTGATTAAACGTATTCAGTGCCATGAATATTGAAACTGCATGTACATTACTGTACAAAGTGTTTGTTTTGGGGGACACACGACTCAGACTTAAACACAGACAGGTTGCAGACATGCTTTTCATTTAATCTTCATCTTCTGTCAATCAAAGTTTACCTTTGAGTGATCAAAGCAGATTCCATCTGGATTTGATCAACCAGTTGACACAGTGGTGGCGATGCTCTTATACCTCGTTTTTGGACCAAAGGTGGGAGGCCTGTCACCTGTTCAGCGCTAGTGTCAGATTGTATCAGTCATTACTATCAACCACACATTTACACTTCAACACCTACACTGATATGTAGAGGACAATTTTTATACTTCGGATGCCATAGGAAAAGAGTAATAAGAGGCCTTTTCTCCATTTTGCTCATTGCTAGTGAAGAAAACATTTTGAAGCATTACTTTCCAATTAACAAAACCACAGATATGCAAATCTAGGGGACATAGCCAAGTGGGAGCAAGCTGAACTTGCTCATTACTTCTCAAATGAGTAACAGTATAACTAAAATTCACCACATCTCAATAGCTGAAACTGTCTGAAGGCAAGGCATAACTTATAGACATGAAGAACATGAACACTACAGGCAAAACACAAGTTCTTTTTAAGCAAATCATGATTTTATAAATTACAGTACTCTATCATTTTGTAGATTTGACATGTCTATATAGATCTAACTGGCTTTAATATGCTTAATATGAAGACATAGTGGGTCTTTTGAGGGGCTGAGCAAGAAGGTGTAGAGGGATCCCTCCCAAGGATTTCTTTAAGCTATCTCAAAGGGTTAATTATGGCAGAAATCCTAACCAGGACTGTTTTTGATTGAAATTGAGACCGCAGTTATTAAACACAATTTCTTACTGATCATACTACATTACATGTATTTTATTGAACTTTAACTCTCTTAACAGATTAAAAAACAAGCAGTAAATGAAAATGAATAAGTGGAAAAATATAAATCTATGTTAAAAGATTGAACAAACATACAGAACTACTTGGGGTACGGTTCTTTTAACACATGATAAACAAGCATTGCCAGGCATGCAGCGCCATAATCATTTAATCTTGATTATCTTGATTTCATCATAGTGGGAAGCTAAAATCGTGATTGAAATTGAAACACAATTAATTGCACAGCGCTACAATTTGTGCACCTTATTTGCATTCCAAATGCTCATCTTAAATACTGAAATAATTACTGAGCTATACCTCACATTTTAAGCACCTTTGCTGGTGCCTTGAAGCTCCTTGGTACAAGAGGGCCCCAAGCAATCACCTACCTTTGCCTAATTGTTCATCAGCCTATGCTTATATTGGTAAGGTTTTAAAACAGCTAGTGGTTTTTTGACAACCAACCCATGTTGATTCTAATCCTCTCAAACTTTCCCTGTATTCAGATAAGGCTTTCAGGAGACCTGTACATCTAAGGAACAGTGTGAACAACATTATGAAAACAGAACATGGGTTATCATGGTGTCCCAGTGGGGGGATCATGAGGAGATATGTGGTTAAAAGCTGGTAGGCCTCTCATTTTTTCTCTTTTCTCAATACAGGCGAAAAGGAAGCCTGTTTTCTGCCAGCAGCCTCCTATTGCCTTTCCTCCCTCTTCTCTCCCTTCTCTCCCTCCCTTCTCTCCTACTCAGCCTCTCCTTGGCTTTTTTTTTTTCTCTCCCTTTTCTTCCACCACCCCCTCCCCTCTGCGCCTCTCCATCGCCCCCCTTTCTCTCACCCTCTTCCATTTTCTCTCTCCCCCTCCTGCTTCCCTCACCCTCCCTGCCTTCCACTCCTCTAAGCCTGCCTGTCCGACCTCCCCTCCTCCCCCATCCCATCCCCTTCCCCCTCCACTTCCGTCGCTCTCTCCTCCTCTCTCCCCTGTCCTCTCTGTTTTCCTCTCATCTCTCCCCCTCCCTTCTCTCTCCCCTCTCTCGCTCTTCCTCCTCTTCCTCCCAGCTCTCTCACCCACCCACCCACTCCCCCAGCTCACACTCACCCACCCTCTTTGCTGAACTCTGTTGCTCCTTCTGTCCCTCCCCTTCCAACATGCCTCCCTCACTCCTCACCTCCCTTCCTCCCCTCCCCTCCCCTCCCTCCCCTCCTTCTCCACTGCAGACATATTGTAGAGGCTACTGCTGACTCAATAGGAGGCGCCATTCTGTGATGGTATTGCGAGGCAGGGAGAAAAAGGGGGCAGGCAGAGTATAGGGAGGCTTACATAATGGAGTGGCTCTCTAGCGCCATCCATGTGTAATGAGGAGAAGCAGGAAGGAAAGACTGAGGGGAAGTGGGCAAGGGAGTAAGTCCAGCATGTTTCCTTATGGTGGACAGACAGACAGACAGACAGACGAGAAAAAGAGATGGACAGGTGTTTGGATAGAGTCGTCTATGGTTCTCTCAACTCTCCACCAGGCCAGCCACCTTTGGATCCACTCACATGCACAACTCCTGTGTCCTGTTTTGTGTTTCAGGAAGGGAACTAGGCTGTTCACAGGGCTTGCTTGGGACTGAGCTGCCTGTATGTCATCATATATTAGTGACCTTTGACCTCTCCACATGGAGTTCTGATTTGACCAGACTTTTGACCTGCCACTTTTGACTATGGCTATATGATCCGTTGCAATAGCATTGACTTTGTGATTTGCACAGTTTGCATGGAGAATCACTGGGTGACTCACAATACAGTACAATACACAATACCATGAGCTTTCTTATCAAGGCCCATGATGGTGATGATGTCTTGATGCAGAGATTCTGCAGTTATTGAGGCAAGACAACCACATATATACTCAATGACATAAAGAATATGGAGTGCCCTCAAACCTTTTAAGTCCAGAACTGAGGGTTTTTTTTTATTCACTGCAGTTTTAGACACTTTTACCCCTTATCAGTTCACAATAGCTTCTTCTCTGTTGGGCATTACGTCTTCTTTAATCCTGCTGTCAGTGTTTTTGGCCAGGTTACTTCTGTTCACACCCCCCCATTCATGTCATAGATGAAAAAAAAAAGTTAAATAAAATATGTATTAATAAAAGAGGACATGGTGTGTCAAATTGGAAGGGAAAAAATATCAAAAATGTTTTATCAATATTTGGCACAAGTAGTTAAGTAGTTTAATATCTGTCACTAATCAGGATGACAAAATATTGCTGTATTGATATTTTGTCCCAGCAGTAGCAGTAGCTACAGTTGTCAGACCTGTGTTATCACCCCTAACAATAGTCACAGCATCTGATGTTGTCATGCTTACATGTCATATTTGACATTTTGCTGCTTGATAGCAAAAGAAGATCGCAAAGATCTTTTTGTCAGAGAGTCATCTACAGGAAAAATGTATCCAGTATTACTTTGCATGCACAGAGTCTGTTTGCTATATGCTTTGGTGACAGATGCACTTTTCAGTAGGAAGGGGATTTTTGCCAGTATTCAATATGCCAATATTTTTACACTAACTTTAGCTGATACTAATACCCATATATACTCACCTTAATTTGTTGTAAAAAAAACACCAAGTATCTCCTGTGCAGGGAGAGGCTGAGCCAAAAAGAGCTGAGAGAGGAGCAGGGAAGTAGACAGTGTGGTAGTTATTCTATGTCATTTAAAATGTTCAGGGCTAACAGTGGATCATCATGACCCAGCAGGGGTGTCAAACTCAAGGCCAGGAGCCAGTCCAGCCCACAAGATCATATCATGTTTTTATTATGACTGGCCCACCGGTATGAGGTCTGCAGATTTCCCCCATATAAAAATGTAAATTTAAGCTTCATGATTTGAGATATCCTTGTCATAAAAAATTAAAATGTAAAGATAAAAACATATTTGATAACAAATCAGGATTTTGAAAATAATTAAATTTTTGTTATCTTTTCATATTGTCAATTTCATATCTCACAATGATGAAACTTATGATTTTGACTTTTCATCTCATATTTTCACCTTTTAGGTTCATGATTTTAAATTTTAAGTCATAATTTGATTTTATAACCCATTATTCTAAATTTTTTTCACATTTTGACCTTTTCATCTCCTAAATTTGACTTTTAATCCCATATTTTGATTGTTTTGACTCAGTTAAAATTTTAACTTGGATTTTGACCTTTTAAGCTCATGATTTTGAATTTTAGCTCATATTGAAACATGATTGTGACTTTCTATTTCATATATTTGCCTTTTAAAAACATTATTTTGACTTTTAATTTTGTGTTTTGACCTCTTGAACTAATAAGTTTGATTTTTTTGTCTCAGATTCTGAGCCTTTAAATATATCATTTTGATTTTTTTAAATTTCAAAATCATTTATTATCAGAGACCATCGGTTAGACCTAAATTTAGTGTCTGGCCCCTGCTGTGAGTTTGACATCCCTGATCTTGAGTGTTTGGCACCGTAGGCACCCACCTATACCTGATGATACATTTGTATATTTTGCTAATATTTAAGGCTCATATATATTACATATTACTTTTATGTATGTTATTGGTCTCTTTTGTACGAGCCTTATTTTTGTTGGTTAAATTAATCATTTTTAAGAGGCTGTAACAACTGTCGATATGTATGGCTGATAACTTTGCTGTAAACATGGGCAGAAATTCTCTTATTCGCCCATACCAGTATTTTCCTTTTTAAGCAAATGTCTGCCAATATTGATATCAATTAATGATTGGTATCGACAGATCTGAAATTTTCTACTGTATACAACCAATATATCAGCTGTAAATATCTTTCTTTATTGGAAGTAAATATAGGCCATGTACAAATAAGTTTGGAGTATGAGCAGAACCAAAATCCTGTCAGCTAAGGTCATTCTTTGTTTATCATCCTCTTTAAATTGAAAAGCATGTTCTCAGGAATGAAGTGAATGAGTTTGCCTTCAGTTTATTTTTGATGGTCTCATCCCTCTCCTATGCACCTGTCAAATGAAATAGATGTATTTTTGTTAAGTTTTGTGACTTTTGGATACTGACATCAGAGACTATATCTTTCCAAAACAAATACTGGAAAAGTGTTGGAATTAATGACAGTCCTACAGACAGCTTTCTCTTTGTCACAGGTATTGTCCATGCCTTAGTATAGGGATGAGAAGCTCAAACACAACTTGCATGATCAGATCTTTGTGTACCACTTGACAACATAAAGATTTGTTGATTGAAGGTAAATCATCCTCACTCTTGTAAGAGGCTTCTTTATCAGATTCAGCATACAGGTAAATATAGTTGTGGACATGGATTTACTTCCATGTCAATAACAGCTGCGACACAGTAGTCATTTTATAAAGTTTATTAAAAATTAGCTTTTCTCAAATCTCTCCACCCATCTGTATGTTTGTTTTACATCAGCATTTGTCACCTGAAAGTCTTACATTAACCCTACCTTTGCTGGAGCATTGCTGTGCATGTTCCTGCCACCTGTTCATAAATGGAATAGTGTCAAAGGTAGCACATCTGGAATCTGTTATGGCTGCCTCATGCATAAAGTCTAAAACTCCACAGCGTACCTGTTTTATTATAGTGAGGTCTAAAAGGTTTAATGCAATCATGTTGGGAAGTGCAGGTGTAAATTAGTAGTGGAGTTCAGCGGCCTCAGTTTTGGGTTTATTGTTGCACTGTGTTCAAAAGGATAACAACCAACAGAGCTCCAGCAGTACAACGCTAGGTTACAAAGTTGAGCCAGGGCATGCTTGGCTTTTTACCACCAAGTAATATTTAAATTAACTGAAATATTTCTCTGACTGAAGTTCATTAACTTTTTTTGTAATTGTCTGAGTGGACGGATAAAACTGTCCCTCCCAGCGTAGCTCCCTGTTTGCTGTTTCAACAAATGGCTGGTTTTGTCTGCATCCTTGCTAAGAGAGTGCACTTAGACGAGATGAATTGAGGAATAACTTCATCCCTTTTAGTCTCATATCTCTCTCCACAGATGTGACAATTACTACTTGTCAAATCCATTGTGACGGCTGAATAAAGCCATAATGAACTGCCAGACATCTTTGTCTTAGTGCCAAAAAAGCTATTACTTAAAAAAAAAAAAACAGATCAAGCTATCAGTGTAGTGTTTTTTCTTCTGAAAGTGGTTGATCAAGGTATCCCTTTATGGTGTCAAAGGAAGTCCACACAGAGAATAACAGCTGTCGTGATGGGGGCATCCTCACTGTTGATCAATTACAAGCTGTAAACAGTTATGCCAAGCACATGCTGCATGCCTAAGCAGTGTCCCCAGCTTTATGGTACGCTCATCTCATTTTATAGTAACACAAACAACAAATTACCAGGATAAACATCAGCTCATTTTCATGTTTTTTTTTCTTAAAGGCTGAGAAAGCAACTGTGGTGCTTTCTTTCACCTCAGCAATGAGTTGCATGTATGATATCTGGCATGCTTGTATGTAGAAAGCTGTACATTTGGATGGATTAAATTTTGTTTCAGTAAATCATCAAAAGACTCTTAAATACTATCATCCTCAACTAAATTTGTCCAGTTGAAAGATTTTAAAATGGCACACACTGATGTTTTTTTTTTTAATCATTTATGTTAGATGCGTGCATGATTTTTTTTTATGTGAGGGGAGTGAAGTACAGAAAACTATTCATTCCTGCCCTGTGAATCAGTTAACAGACACCTGTCCAAATACACCCTGCTCTTGTTGTTACTCCTGTTGATAACAGGCTTTATGTGTCTCTCTTTTCAATCCAGGTGGGCAGAATGTTCCAGCTCCCTGTCAATAACCTGGGCAGTCTGCGGAAAGCAAGAAAAAATGTTAAAAAGGTCCTTGGAGATATTGGTTTGGAGTTCTGCAGAGATCACTTAGAGGTGAGCGTATTTTTTCTTGATATGTTTTCATTAAAATCTGTAGTGTATGCATTATCATGAGTCTCCTCCTAATAGTGCATTATATTCTGAAAGTTATAATCCCAGCTTCATTTTCACGTCTTGATGTTTAGGAATAATTCTTGTTCAGAGTATGTGGTGCCCTACTGTATATGGAAAATGTGAAGGGTTGATTAAAGTAATGTTTAGGGAATGGATTAGCTCTTTTATTGGCTTGCTTTGAGAAGTGATAGTCCAACAGTAAGGAGTCTCCAGCTGCTGCATAAATGTAGGGAATCTATGATGATAGTCTATAAACTGGGCGTGTTATAACAAGCACAGCATGATGTATCCACCTATATTAGGTACTTACTGACCAAAAATACTCAAAACTTATGGTTGTAGGAGCTCCTTTTTAAGGAACTAAAGAGTTTCTGTAGCCCACTGTTGTCTCTTCCCCAGGGTCTAAAATCCTGTGAAGATTATGCAAATCGGGCATCCTGATAAAGCCAGGTTTGAGGAAGATGGAGCAAATTAATATGATTATGTACTATCATGACATTCATTGATAAAGATTTAGAAACAAAGGATTTAATACTAATTGTCAGATTTTGTGGCTGGATTTGCAAGTAGATTTTAGTTTTAATTATAATTCAATTTATTGTGATTTACACCTTTGTTTATATAGACATTGTTTTTATTGTTTAGGACAGACATAGTCTCTATAATCTATTACAAGTAATTATAATCTTGTCAGATGTCTGTTTAGGTTTTTAGTCACCCAGATTATCCAAAGCTTGATATTAACAGGGCAACTGGATGTCGTTAAGGTTGTTGAGTACATTTTTTCTCCTCTGAAAGGCTTAAGTTCAGCTGACAGTGGACAGAGACAATTGATTGTCAGCTATTAGAATACTAAAGATCTGGATCTGAGAGTCATCTGCCCTGCGCTCTGCAGTCTCACCCTCCTTAGATCTTGGGCCTTTGGAAAGTACTATCCTCTGAGTAGGGGCTCTTCAAGAAGTTCATTTTCAACCAGGGATGCACAAATTTATTAGCATGATATGAGTGTGGACAGAACCTAAACTGTCCTAAACTGCAAAGTGTGTTTTAAAGAATGAAGTTTGCTTCTTTATTCAGTCTTTAACTTTAAAGTGGTTTTTAAAGACTAAAGTTTTAAATCTGAACTGCTATTATACATCTGTATTGATGTGGTATCGGCTAAAATTAATTTGTAAATAACTGCATATCAGCAAAAATCCAATGTTGTGCATCCCTATTTTCTATCACAGAACTAAATTTCAACCCTGGTTCATCCAGCCAAAAAGAACAGAGCGCTCCTAAGGGTCCCAGTTCTGGGGAAAGTTCCTACAGTCAAAAAGCCCCCACTGGCTTGTCATTTTGTGCAGATGGTCCTACTTAGATTGAAAAGAAGAAACATTCATTGAAGATATCAGGTTTTTGACTGTCTTGAAGAGTGCTACCCTGCTAAATGTCACACGTTCTAATGTTTGCCTATTGACTTTTAAAAATCAGTTATTCTTTTAATGCATGTACGAGTATACAGCAACAATCCATCCATAATGTCATATTTCCCAATTATCAGTGAAAGAAAAAAGAAAAAAATCATCTGCTTTTGCACTTTCTGTGCTCATCCCATCAGCTTTTTTGATTCAAGCCAGAAAACAGATGCAAAATCCATTGCTCACTTTTAGCCTGAAACCTTTTTTTTGATTTAATCGAAAAGTGTGCCAAATAGCAGTACACATATATGTATTTATCCTGAACTGTTCAGCATAAAAACTGTCCATTTGTTACGCTTCTGCCTCAGTTTGTGAAGCCCTATGACCCAAATAGCTTCCAGCAAAATAATTGCATTTTGGTTTGCATATGTGCATCACGTACTTGTGTTTGCAAGTTCTGCCTAAATTTGTCAGTACACGGTCAAGCTGCATGCTAGTCCATGCAGGCTAACCTCATGCAGTGTCTCTGAATGGTACACAAGAAGCAGAGAGGATCCTCGAGAGCTGGAGGGTCCTCTCATGGCATTTAGATCTACAGTATGGATGCATCAGGGTTGCAGCAACCTGTCACTGCAGATTCCAGTCCAAGCCGGAGCAAAAATGAAACAAAGAAAATACAGGACTGGCATTATATTGTGCACAGAGAACATTAAAAGGGGATTTTAACTGCAGTTGTTCAGGTGTTTTTAACAGATCAGCCTTATAGTGAAGTCTAACCGGTATTTTTTCAAACAAAACACAACTTCACATTTTATTTGGAATGCTGAAACTTATTCCCAACACCATCATGCTTTACTATGAAATGCACTGTTAGACCCTTAAGGTTCATCGCCAAAGCAATCTTAAGCTAGAATTTTGGAACTACAGAGAATACAAATACAGTATATGACAATGTTTCAAAGTCTATTCTCCTTAATTGATTGCAATTTTTGTTGCATCTTCATGTAATTATCTTTATTTCCTTCTTGTTTAGGACTACAAAGACTATACTCCTCCAGAGGTGTACATAAAGCACACTACCTGGGAAGATGTGTGCATGTGGGAACCTTCACATACCAAAGTCCAGGTGTGTAACACATTCATATTCACACTCCAATATAAATTCTCTCTTATTTTTGGAACAGCTATATTTGAATTCATAGTATTTTCCACAACAACGATGTACAGTAATCCCAAACAACTTGTAAAGCCTATGTTTTTTCTGTCTCTATGTCTCCAGGACTATAGATCAAAACCTTTCTGCTGCACTGGCTGCCTCTTTTCCTCCAAGTACTTCTCTGCATACAAGAGCCACTTCCGCAATGTCCACAGCGAAGACTTTGAGAACAACATCCTGCTCAACTGCCCCTATTGCACTTACAATGGCAACAAAAAGACTCTGGAAACCCACATCAAACTATTCCACATGCCAAACAATGCTGTGCGGCAAGGCGCTGGTGGAATGGTGGCGGGAGCAGGAGGGATGATGATGAAGGATGGGTTGCTAAAGAGGACTGGGGACAGCGTGGAACAGGCCGTATACTATTGTAAGAAGTGCACCTACAGGGACCCTTTGTACAATGTAGTCCGAAAGCACATCTACAGGGAACACTTCCAGCAAGTGGCTCAGCCCTACATTGTAAAACCAGGAGACAAGTCAAATACTCAGAATGGCGGCACAGCAGGGGCTACAGGGAATACAGAGAGTAATAAAACAAACAATGTTAACACTAACCAGATTCACTGCAAGAAGTGTCTGTTTGTTCCACGGACCTATGAAGCTCTTGTTCAACATGTCATAGAGGACCACGAGAGGATTGGCTACCAGGTAACAGCCATGATCGGACACACCAGTGTGATTGTCCCTCGTCCCAAACCTGTTATCATGATCCCCCCGAAAACCCAAGGTGACAAAACCATCATTGGGATGGGCCCTAAAGGTGCCGTAATGGCCACTACCAGGACTCCTGGCCCACAGCAGCTGGGTCGTCTTGTCATCCCATCTAAGACAGGCTTCAACTCAAGTCTTTTATCTGGGCTGAAACATGATGCTGTTAGACTGAAACCTGGGACCACCCAGCCATTTTCTCTTGGCAGCCAGCAAGTGAGGGTAACTTTACCAGGCAATGCCCAGGTTTCCATGCCCCAGCAGTCACATGCTGCCAAGCAGCTTATTCCTGGTGGCAACCTGCGGAGCCAAGTTGTGGTCAGTGCCTCTTCCTCTCTCAAATCCAACCCCTTGGGTTCACGTGTCCAGGCAGCAGCTACTACTGTAGCTTCTGTCACTGCTAAAAAAGGTGGCTCCTCAGTCCTTGGCACGTCTTATACCCAGAAGTGGAAAATCTGCACTATCTGCAATGAGCTCTTTCCAGAAAATGTGTATAGTTCTCATTTTGAGAAAGAGCACAAAGCAGAGAAGGTGCCAGCTGTAGCAAACTACATCATGAAGATCCACAACTTCACCAGCAAGTGTCTCTACTGCAACCGCTATCTCCCAAGTGACACGTTATTAAACCACATGTTGATTCATGGCTTGTCTTGCCCACACTGCCGTGCAACTTTCAATGACGTTGAGAAGATGGTGGCTCACATGCGTTTGTCCCACCCAGACGAGAGCGTTGGCCCACGCACAGATTCTCCCTTGACCTTTGACCTCACTTTGCAGCAGGGTAGCCCCAAAAATGTTCAGTTGATTGTTACTACCTACAACATGAAAGATGCCCCAGAGGAATCTGTGGCATTTCACGCTCAAAACAACACCACCACCTCTGTCCCATCAGCCTTGTCTGCCTCTCTTATATCAGGAAAGAGGTTAATGCCTCAACATCCGCCCAAAACGCCTTTAGCAACCGCTGACAGTGCACCAACAAAGAGTATCACTCAGGCATCTGTGCCCTACAAGAGGGATGTAGGCAAGACACTTTGTCCTCTTTGTTTTTCAATTCTTAAAGGCCCAATCTCAGACTCACTGGCCCACCACCTGAGAGATAGGCACCAGGTGATTCAAACAGTCCACCCTGTGGAAAAGAAACTGACCTACAAGTGTATTCACTGCTTGGGGGTTTATACGAGCAACATGACTGCCTCCACCATCACACTACACTTGGTGCACTGTCGAGGTGTTGGGAAATCCCAGAATGGACAGGAAAGCCGGGCAGCTCATTCTTCTCGTGTCAGCCAGAACCAGAACATCTCACTCAAACGGGCCAACTTTGAAAGCTCTGACTCCACTGCGCCAAAACGAAAGAGGCGCGGGCCCCCTGGGGAAAAGGCCCACCCACGGGATTACAACGGTCTTTGTACATTTTCAGAGAACTCTGATGAACCTGTAACTTTGGCTCTTGATCCCAAAGGACATGAAAATGAGTCTTATGAAGCTAGAAAGGCATTTCTCACACAGTATTTCAATCAAGCACCATACCCCACACAACGGGAGGTAGAGAAGCTTGCAGCAAGTCTCTGGCTATGGAAGTCAGACATCTCTAGCCACTTTGTAAACAAAAGGAGGAAGTGTGTACAGGAATGTGAAACTCAAGATGCTAATGTGTTGCTTGGTTTCAGTATGCATGAGCTCAGCAAAGTAAGACATGAGCTAGCATTTGCTATGGACGGCACGTTTGAGGGCAGACAAAGCAAGAGGCGTACATCTAGGACACGTATTGGGTTGTCAGAGCAGGCTCTACAAAGACACAAAGAGCTTGTTGCTGCTAATGGTGGTGTTGCCCCACTAAGAAAAGGGCAGCCAATTGTGGAAGGCACTAACGTACCCCCATCTGCCCTTAAACCCAACAATGCCAGCAGAGACCAACCGAAGACAATCAGCAGCACCTTACCACAGAAAATGCCTCTAGACCTTTCTGAGCCCATCGCCATTGACTCTGACAGTGATGAGGAAGAGCAGCAGAGGGATAACAAGGAAGAAGACGGAGAGGTACATCTCCATGGTAACCAACAGCTTACTGGAGCTAAAGAAAGAACTGAGCCAAGGACAGGGGCTAAGATTGTTTCAGATCTTGATGATTTGTCAGATGATGATGAGGACGATGATGATGATGATGATGAAGATGATGACGATGATGATGACGACGATGATGAAGGGGTGCACGTTGAGAATGGATTTGGGCCTACGATGGGCTCAGGAAGAGTGGATGCTAAAGGAAGAGACACTCTACCCATCATAATTCCCAAGTTTGTTCCATCATCTGCAAGAGGCGGGGGGGACAGGGCCCAGCTTGGCAAACAGCAGGTTTGACTGCTAAAATCACAAAGACTCAGAGAGACACTTTAGTTTTGATTCACGCCAACAAATCTGCCTCGCTTGAACTGAAGGACAGTGCCTGGTGACACTGGGTATTTGTGAAATAAAACGAGAGACCACAACTTGAGTCACCTTAAAAAAGCCATCAAATGACATTTATGGGTAGGACTCAACAAGCGGCCAAGATTAATTAATGTAAAGATTTGTAAACAAAGTTTTAATGTGTTTCCTCCAGGGTGAGGGGGGTGCAAAGAAAAAAAGTGAAGTTACACCAAACAAATAGAAAGTTTTTTGCCTTCTATATTCTTTATTACATTGAGATAAGGAGTTGTTATTGTTGATTTAGCCACTGAACTTGTAAGAGTGGCTGAAAATATTCATTAATTGTGAGGTAAAGCTTTTGAGCTGGCCTAATAATCCATCATTTTTCCTTCTACTAAGATGGGTAATGTAAATTTGTACAGTCTTTTAGATGTGTTTGGACACATGTTGCCGTACATGTACCCTTAAATATTTGCTATTACCTGTGTGTAAGGTAGCCTCACACATTCTACATTGGTATGCTTAATGCTAGGTGTTGCTTTGGTGGCTGGTATTTTCCTTTAAGTTTATTTTTTAACAAGAAACCTAGAAGTTTTTTGCAAAATAATATATCTATATATAAATCAAATAATAGATCTTTTTTTTGCTCTTATCTTGATTGGATTTTATTATTTCTTTTTTAAGTTTTTGGTTCTGACCGAATACTGGCACTGAATTTTCCTCTTTCCCTTACAGTGTTAAGGACCGTTTCATCATCTTTTGCAGCCTTATGCTCACTAGCCTTGACTTGACTCTTCTTGCTCTCTGTTTTCAGTTCAGATAGTTCTTTTCCGCTCAAAGTTGGATGTCACTATCGTGACTTCAGCTATAACGTTGAAGCCTTCTTTTCCCAGAAAACAGCTGTATTCATTATATGTTCTATGAATTGTGCATATTTGTTTTGTTTTCATTTTTCACTTAAGCATTTATGAACAATAAAGTGCTGTAATTGTGCTTCTCACTTAACCTATGGCCATGCCAATTTGTTTGTTAGTAGCAACCAAAGATTGTGCTGAAAGAGGATTTTTAATACTTCTTATATTTTGAATCTGCAATTTTCTGAGCTTTATGTGTACAATATTTCTTAGAACATCAGTTGGTTCTTGGCTGAAAATGTGACTAACAGGTCAACTCTCTAAAAGTGAAAGATTATAGAAACTAAACATTTCCCAAGTTGTTAGCAGCCTTGCAGAAATGTTGGTTCTGGTTTACTAGTACAGCTAGATGACAGGTAGTCATCTAACGACTCAAAGTGCTGCAGGTCACACCAACCCATTCATATGCTTTCACTCCACATGCATACACTGATGGCAGAGGTTTTTATGAAGAATTGGTCATTGGTATTAGCTAATCCAATTCATTCCCATCCATACCCATTTACATGCCACAGACGAATCAGTGGGAGCAAATTGGGGTTAAGTGTCTTGCCCAAGGACACATCATGTAACTGCAGGAGCTGGGGATTGAATCCACAACTTTCCAACTCTACCTACTGAGCCACACTTGCACCTAGATTGTAGGCCTGATCTGATAAGAAAATACCAAGAATTAGTCTTCCTGATGCACATTTCTGGTGCTGACTACCAGATCCAAATTTTAACTGTTGAGCCAGCTATCGGAGATCCCTATCAATAACATATATCATACAATTCCCCACACTCAAAGGCAGACCGTCTGTCTAGATACAGCAAAGCCAGCTCAGCTAACTGGGCTAATTTTCTTGATGTTACCACTATCGTACCTCAGGTTCTTCTTTGGTTTATTTTTTTAAGGGGACAAGACCACTAGCATCACACAGCGTTTATGTTGTAGCCATGATCAAATCTCCCTGCCCCACCTTCCTGACAACTTGCGCAGTCATGACAACAGCATGCAATGATTGGATGGGACTACACTTATGGTTGCCAGTCTGCCAGCCAAGACAGGGCAATATTTTTTGGTGTCTGAAATATTGTAAAAGACAAAAGTGCAGTCTGATCTGGCTTTGGTGAAGAGGCCATGGACTACTTCTTGGTGGGGGTTATGGTTTTTAACTTCAAATCTGCCTAAGCTTGGCAGTTTTTTCACTGCATACATGGTTATGTTGGGAGGAACAATTTGTTCTAAAGTGTGAACCAGAGGTTCATAAGGTATGCACCAACTGCTGGATTCAGAAGGGCAGAGAAACAAGAGGCATCAAAAATGCTCACAGTACAACCTGACTCCCCCACCAAACTTAACATTTCTCTGAAAGTAAAGCAAAGATTTGGCCCTGAAATACAATGCAGTTTCATTTTAAATTTTATTCACACATTGTATAGGTACACTGGACTAGCATTAGCTCATTTTAGTTTAACTTCACTATACTATAGTATACCGTAAATTCCCTCTGAACTCATCTTGTACTTAAAACTACAGATTTCAAGCTATAAAAAGTGTTTGATCATGTATGGTTCTTTACATTGGCCAGAAAAATATGTCCCATTTCTGTTTCCTTTTAATTTCTTTTATATGGTACAGTCAGTCGTTGACTGATTTTCTAAGTAAAAATCAATGCAAGATGGTATTTTTACAGTTGTGTGAGAAGGTAAAGCATGCACTCTTCAGGTATGAAAATGATCCGTTCCTTCAAGTTAATTGAATCTTATTTTAGGAACAGATAAAATTAGCAGATTGAATTTTTAATTTACTATTCAGGTGTGAAATATCGTGAGGTATCCACATCCATCAGCACATTTTAATGAGATTTAACGTCCCCTTGCAATTTGAGAATACAGTCGCAAATATCTTGGGATGGGACAGTTACCAGTTCATCATAGCTTTTGAATTCTCCAACCCAGCTAAGAGAATACACAACTACGTTTTATACCTTACCAGCTAAAAGTTAAAGCAAGTATTTTGGTCCACATGGTCTCTTTCCATGTTTTAGTATGTTTTTAGCATCATCTATGAGGTAAAACAGTTGGAACATAGCCAATGGCTATAACCAGGTCTATTAACACTGTCTAGTCTAGTACTAGCATATTTCATTGGTTTGCAATGCCCCTTTTGATGAGTGTTAACAGGAAAGTCTGAGGTTTAGTTCCAAGCTCCTGCAGTCATGTTAAGGTCCTTTTATCAATACAACACTGAGTTCCATATTGTTCCTGCTGCTGTGTCATTGGCATGTGAATGGGTATGAATGGCAAAGTCCAACCTGCGGTATGAAAACGCCAAGTTGTCAGCCAACTATAAAAATGCAATGGAAGCTCAAGACTGCTAGATAAAGCTCTCTACGTATGTTTTACCCTAAAAGGAGGTTTCTGTTTTTTTTTCCTGGTTTCTGGTTGTAAAAAAAAACGGGCTAAGTTTTTGTTCCTGCCCCAAACAGATCAACCCTTCTAGGGCTCAGATGGTATAGTGTGTAGCAGGGCTTGGCATTAATTCTTTTGCCCTTAGTGACTGTGGCTAGTAGTTTTTCAAAGTTACAAGCCATCCTGAGTTTTCACTAGCGACAATTTTGTTGTTGGGAAATAAAGTTGTACACAATAAAGGTTGGCTATAATGAGATATCACCCTCATCTAGCAGGGAAAAGAAAGAATTGCATATGTGTGCTGGCGTAGCAACTTTGCAGATATATACAACACTGTAAAAATTAATATTAGGGCCCAACATAAAATAGTTAACAAGTTTCACAGTTTTTTTTTTAGTTAAGAGGCCCAACTGAAAACTTAATGTTGCCATTTAGTTTGCATACCAGGCTCAACTAAAAATCTCAAGTTGGCAGAACATTTCTCAGCAGAAATGTATATTTCAGTTGACTCAACTAACGTAGACGAGCACAATATATAACAAAAAATTGTCAGCTCAACTTAAATCTATATGTTCACCTGGTATGTATCTTACATAACTGAAAAACTCAAAGTCATGTTTTGTGTGAGCTAGCTAAAACATGCACTCATTTCATAATTTGTTCATTCGACATTAATCAAGTTGGATTTTTGCATCAACATCAGCCCATTGCAATAAGCATTCTAATTCACAAACACTGGCAATAACATCCAAGCACTGATAAAGTGTAGCACCTGTTTTCAGCTGATAGATTCAACCTGCCAAAAAGCCTAGTGAGAGTCACCGTGGCATCTATTGCTTGAATTCCACCTGCACTTGGCTGGTTGAAGAGTGTTAGTCAAGCCCTTCTACCTAGTGTCCAGCCAGTGTCCTCAGTTTCAGTGAAGGATGGTTAGCCTTCATGGTTTATGAATGACCCATATGGGTCAGCCAGGCTCACTGGAAACTCATCCAGTACCGGTGGTCTTTGTCTACATAGTATACCAAATTGAAGTCCACAAACTGTATGTAAATTAGAATATCATGTAAACATTATTTTTTTCCCATGATTTACTTCAGGAAGTTACATATTAATATAGTCTAGATTCATCTCATACAAAATTAAACATTTCAAGACTTTTTTTGTTTAAGTGTTGATTATTACAGTAACGCTCACTATAATCAAAGTCCACTATCTCAGAATATTAGAATATAACTACACAGCAGTTCAAAATGGGTTTATAATACAGAAACATTGACCTGGAAAATTATGCAAATTTATGTACTCTGTAATTGGTTGCAGCTCCTTTTGCACAAACTGTTGCATCTACTGTATGTGACATGGCGTGCAGGGCGACCAGTCTGTGGCACTGCTGGGGTGTTACGAAGCCTAGGATGCTCTGATAGCAGCCTTCAGCTCATCTGTATTGTTGAGTAAGGTGTCTCTCATCTTCCTCTTGACATTTCCCTGGAGATTCTCTATGGGGTTCAGGTCAGACCAGTAGGTTGGCCAATCAAACACAGTAAAACCATGGTCAGGAAACCAGTTTCTGGTAGTTTTGGTTTCACTGTGGGTGGGTGCACAGTCCTCTTCTCCGTAAAGCTTCTCAGCAGTTGGAGGCACATTGGAAAACTTCACAATGGATTCCAAGCACACAGATTCCTTACCTCTCAGATCCTGCTCCAGGCTCTGGGACCTTGATTTCGAAATTGAATGCAAAATTTAGTTTCATGTAAAAACAAATCTTTAGACCATTCTTGACACTAAGAATATGCACTTGTAGCTCATCTTCTGGGCCCGTCTGTGTGGTGGCTCTTGATCCATCGACTTGAGCCTCAGTCCACCTTGTGAGGCTCCTTTGAGCTCCTGAATCTGCTTTGTTTGATAGTCCTCTGAATGCTGAGCTCATCCCTGTTGCTTTATCACTTTTTCTTATCATGAACCATCTTCATGAATACAGTATGCTTTGATACAGCCTCTGAGAACACTCTGCCCTATCAGCACTGACCTTCTGTGGCTTACCCTCCTTGTGGAGGATGTCAATGATTGTCTTTTGGACATTTGCCAGGGCAGCAGTTTTCCCCATGATTATGGTTGTGTGTACTGAATCAGAGTGGTAGAATAAAGGCTCTGGAAACCTTTGTAAATTGGACTTTTCCACAATTTTTTAACATTTTGAGATTGGATTTTTGTGAGCTACAACTAAATATCATCAAGATTAAAACAAAAAGGTTTTGAAATATTTTAGTTTGTATGAGATGAATCTAGAATTTATGGAAATGTAACTTTCAGACATAAATCACAAGGAAAAAAATAACTTTTACACGAAATTCTATGTTTTTTAGATGCACCTGTATATTCCAATGAGATCCACTCTGATCCATGCACAGCTGACGCCAGCCTAATACAACAATATTGAATTTTGCCTAAACTTGGCTGTTTCTAAGAATTACAGTACAAGTAAAATCTTGGATCCAACACCACTGCTTTCAACTTTCCATGCAGTTTTCATCACTCGATGCTTGATGAATGTGGCGAGCCTACATTCTGAGCAAACCTCGCTTGAACATACTGATTTTGATGTGCACAATGAGGTGCAAGAAAACATGAAACAGAATAAATGATGTGTTTGTCAGAAACCATGCAATATATTCTCCCGTGTTCTAGCATACAGATAAACTGAATGGAGCCTGTCTGCATGTTCCCAGTGATCAGATGTAGAAAAGCATTGGTTAGAAATAGAACACTAGATTATTAACCCTATGATGAAAGGTACACTCTGTGCGTAGAGATAAATCAGATCTGGCTGAGTTACATTTAGTGAGTCACAGTGTTCTTCAATCCCAGGTAAATGAAGTGGGATCAGATGTGCATATTCACCATATGTATTTTTGCCTCCAAATATTTAATTAAAACGCCATCCTGTGCTGCCCTGGGATAAGGAATCTAAAATGGAGGGAAATTACCCCAGCGCGGGAGGGAGGGAGAGAGAGGCAAGACTCTTCTTGGCTGGCTATTCAGTGTTGCTATGCTGCTGTAAGGAGCGAGAGAGAGAGAGAGAGAGGGAGGAAAGGAGGGAGGGAGGGAAGGAATGGAGGGGGAGGCTGGAGGAGAGAGAGGCCTGGCAGACTGTGGGGGAGGCGGAGGCCTCATCTGCAGTGCTGTGTGCAGAAGGAGTGCTTAGCAGCCTTTCAAAGGGGGAAGGGGGAGGGATGGGGAAGGGAGCTGGGGGGAGGGGAGGGGAGGAGAGGAAAGGGGGAGTCAGAGAGGGACAGGGAGGAGAAGATGAGATGAGAGGGGTGAGGTGGATAGAGTGGGGGCAGACGGGAGACGGCAGTAGAGGGGGAGGTAGAAGGAGGAGGAGGTGGTGAGACAGGAGGGGAGAGCAGGAGTAGGGGGAGGGGATGGTGTAGAGACTGGCGCCCCCTGTAGCTGAAGGAGGGAGACAGAGAGGCCCTGGTGAGCTGTCAGACACAAAGAGGTGCATGCTGCTGAGACAAAAACAGCCCTTACACTTAAGGCCAGGGAGGATAATTGATGGGACTGACCACACTGAAGTTTAGAATCCCTCCCATCTCACCTGCAGCCTACACCACCTGTGCAGCTTTATCACAAGGGTATGAGAGAAAAGGAGACATATTAGAGCATTTGGGGTGAGAAACATGGGGGAAATGCATTTAAGAAGGGAGTCATGTACTCTGATTTTATCAGCATTAAGGGGCAGACTGTCGAATGAGTTTAAAGTTATAAGTACCAGGGTGTTGCCATTGACGACAAGCAATCTCTAAATGGAAATACAGATGTAGTGTTCATAAAAGCACAGCAGGGACTGCACTTCCTTTGAAGCTCATAGGGTTTGGGGTGAGCAGCAAATTAATTACACTTCTTTACTATTCCATGATAGTCTTCCCTCACTTCTGCTGTCATCACCTGGTTTCCTAACCTTTCATTAGAAGATAAAGGGATCTTAGAAAACATAGTTAAGGTTGCCAGAGGAGTCACTCTTGTAAAATGACCTGTTATGTTAGAGTAGCGTCTATGGTTCAAGATGTCTTACAGTGTCTTGAGCATCCTCTCCATGCTGAACTTGAGCTCTTAGCCTGCAGCAGGAGATTTAGATTACCAGAGGCCAAATCCATCCTTCCACCCATTATCTATTCCTCTTGTCACATATGGGGCCGTGGGGGGCTGGAGCTGATCCCAGCTGTCAGTTGGATATGAGGAGGGGTACACTATGGACTAGTCGCTAGTCACTCACAGGGCTGACAGATGAGGTGCTTTTTAACCAAAATTACCTGAAACTTTTAGCTCCAGGGACTTTTCTTGAGGTAACTAAGTGGTTCCTGAGGCCCATTGCTGTCTGTGTTTCTACCAGGGTCTAAAATTTAAGGAAGATTAAGGAAATGTGGCATCCTGATACAGCCAGGCTTCAAGAAGACATGGAAGAGCAAAAGACTTTAGCTCTAAAATTGACAGACCAGAGAGCATTGTCAACAATTAGAAAGTTGATGATCTGGGTGTAAGAGTCATTGAAAATTTACTGATCAGCACTGCAGTACCCACCAGTACTTTCTAAGCCTTCGGAAGGTACCACCCCTTTGAGCAGGAACTCTTCAACGCTTAGATTTTTAACACCGAACTACATTGAGACCTTGGTCCGTGTGTTCGAAAAAGAACAAAGGTTCCTAAAATATCCCCTCCTCCTGGGAAAAGTTCCTGCAGTCTAGAACAGTTCCTCTACAGGTCCCTAGTTCCTGGGGGAGTTCTTGCAATCTAAAAATTACAAAATTCCTTTAAAGGTCCTGAGTTCTTTGGGAAAGATCCTGCCGTTATTAGTAAGTTATTTAGTTCCTCTAAAGGTCCCTGGAGTCTGGGGAAGTTCCTGCAGTCTTACTCTACTGAGTTCCCCCTAGTTCCAGGGGGAAGTTCCTGTAGTCTAAAGTTGCTTGGTTCCTTTAAAGGTCCCTAGAGTCTGGGGAACTTCCTGCTGTCTTAAAGCACAGTGTTCTGCTGAAGGTCCCTTGTTACTGGGAAAAGTTCCTGCAGTTTAAAGCAGTTCCTCTAAAGTTCCCTAATTCCTGGAGAAGTTCCTGCAGTCTAAAATTACAAAATTTCTTTAAAGGTCCCAAGTTCCTGGGGGAAGTTCCTGCAATCTAAAAGTACAGAGTTTCTTTAAGGTATCTGAGTTTATGGGAAAAGCTCCTGTAGCCTAAAGCAGTTAAGCAGTTCCTCTAAAGGTCCTTCTTCCTTGGGAAGTTCCTGCAGTCTTAAACTACGAAGTTCCTCTGATGTCCCTAGTTGCAGGGGAAGTTCCTGCAGTTTAAAGTTACTTGGTTCCTTTAAAGGTCCCTGGGGTTTGGGGAAGTTCATGCTGTCTAAAAGCACAGCGTTCTGCTGAAGACCCCTAGTTCCAGGGAAAAGTTCCTGCAGCCTAAAAGTATTGAGTTCCGCTAAAGCAGTGGTTCCCAACCTTTTTTTCCATTGAGCGCCCCCTTCACATATCTAGGAAGAGCTATGAATCCTGGGGATGCTGTGATCTAAAAGTATAGTTTTCCTCTAGAAGTCCCATGCTTCTGGGAAAAGTAACTGAAGCCTTATAGTGCAGAGTTCCCTTCAAGGTCATTAGATCCTAAGAAAAGTTCCAGTTGTTTCAAAGTACAGACATCCTCTCAAGGTTCCTTAGTCCTCAGGAAGTTCCTGTTGTCTAGAAATTCTAGTTCCTTTATAGGACTTCATATCCTTGCTAAGTTCCAGCAGTGTAAAACTACTGATTTTCTGTAAAGGACCCTAGCTCCTTCATCTGTAAAGGACCCTAGTTCCTGCAGTCTGAATGTTCCTCTAAAGGTTCCTTGTTCTGGTCGCTGGTGTAGCCTAGTTGGCAGAGCTGGCACCCATGAGCAGAGGCTAAAGTCGTCAAAGCACTGGTCGTGGAACGATTCCCTGTCTCAGTGCATGTTTGATGCGTGTCTTTCTCTCCATATTTCATGCATCTCTTCAGCTGTCCATTGAAATAAAGGCAACATGTCCAAAAATGGTAAGAAAGGGTTCCTAGTTCCAGGGAGAGTTGAAAAAGCACCTATAGAGACAAACACTCTAGTTGCAGTTAAGATATACCAGTGAATCAAACAAGCTTGTTTTTTGTCTTTGGGAGTAAACTCGGGTATTTTTTTAGGGAACCCATGCATGCACAGTGAGAACATTCATATTCCATACCAAAAATCCCTGACAGACATGAGTTTGAACTGGGAACCTTCTTACTGTGAGGAGACAGCGCTTACCACTCTACTACCATGCAGCCCAGGCAAAATCAAACATGATAGTCTTTTAACACTCAAATCTTTCACATCTAAATATTAAAAATGACCCTTTAGAATTCTTTATTTTTCACTACTGATGTTAAATGATGGATATGTTCACTTTCAGATGTCCTTTAAATATTCTTGTACCTTTGTAACCTGAGACTGTTTGTCTCGGTTTTCCTGTATATTAGGGTTTTACCTGGCTTCAAAGCAAGTTTTCCTGAGGGAAAATGATTTGCATGTGAAGGGGATCTTGGGCAGGTTGCGATGCAATATCAGTTGTGGTGGTGTAACTGATGGCGCCCCCTGTAGGGAACATACAGGAGCTACTTGAGATTCTTTTTTTTAAGGGGGTAAAGGAACAAATATGATGTTGTGTGTACAAAATGTTACCATGCACTTTGCATCCTCTGAATATTGCATGTCGCCAGAAGTCATCTAGATCAGAGCATCACACAAACCAGGACGACAACAACAGCACAGAGGGAGAGAAGGGAGAGAGAGGGTGGGGAGGAGGAGACGAGGTGGGGAAGGACTAAAGAAAGGCCTTGCAGACTGCAGGGGAGACAAGAGTCCTCTTCTGCAGAGATGGGGGGGCAGAGAGAGCAAGAAAGAGATGGTTGGTATTATGCCTACTGCTTTTAGAAGGCCTTGCTACAGTGGAAATTATGCACAGAAAGAATGTGGTGAAACTGAATCATTCAGCAGGGAGAGAAAAAGCAACATTACAAAGAGGGAATGGGGGAAAAAGAGAATGAAAGTGGGTCCTGTGGCTAACTATTAGAGATAAAAGTCATATGTATGATTGGAAGGGGAAAGAAATACACGGCAAAGAATAATAATGAAAGGAAAGCAAGCTGCAAAGAGGAGATATGACAAGGAAAGATACTCTTACCTTTTTCATGGCCAATTGCAATCCAGCATTTCAGCAGACATGAGTGCAGGGTAGAAGCATCCTTTTGTACTGAGTCTGGACAGGGTCAGGGTTGAGGAGTCTGTTTGAAATAGAGCAGGAGAGAGCAACCCATCAAGCCTCTACCTACAACTAAAATATTTTTACCCAATAAAAAGTCTTTTATTTTTGTAAAGGGAATGAAAATGTGAAAGAATGTCATATTTCAGCAAAAATCCACCAAAGGATATTTTCATCAGATTTTTTTTTAATTCTCAAGACCCATTTGTGGCTTTATGTTCAAAACTTGAACTGTATCATAAAGGGGATATATATTCATAGGGCTGAAAACAGAGGCCTCTCTAAGACATCTATCAACTATGTTTGTAATTTAAAGTGAACAGGTGTAGGATTATACCATCCATTCTTCCGTTTACTGTTGCTTTTGTCAGATCTTGTTACAGCCAGCTAAGCAAGGTAGTCCAGACGTCTCTATCCTCAGCATTGCTTTCTGTCTGGGGAATCCTAAAGCATTCCTGATCTAGATTAGATGTTAATCCCTCCAGTGTATTCTGGGATTACCCTGGGGTCTCCCACCGGTTGGCATCTGGAAAGCCTCCAAGGAAAGCACCCTGAAGGCATCTGGGAAGTTGCCCAAACCACCTCAACTGGCTTCTTTTGATATGAAGGAGCAGCAGCTCTTCTTAGAGCACTCTGCGGATGTCTTAGCTCTGTTCCCTGTCTCTAAGGGTAACTCCAGCCTTCCTACAGAGGAGACTCATTTTGACTGTTTGTGTCCCAGATCTCATTCTGGTCTTCACAACCAAACCATGACCATGGATTGAGTCGAAATGAAAGCTTGCCATCCCTTCATCTTCTTTACAAGAAAGATCTGGTATAACGGAAGCTACAGTTTTGCCTACCCCCCTTTCAGTCTCAAGGTCCTGAGATGCTGTGACAGCTTCACATATGACTGCAAATAAATCTTAGAAAATGAGAAATGGCTCTTTATTTACTTTAAAGAAAGAGGCATGAAGGTTTGGCCGTTGCTTATTCAATTTAGAAGCACCTGTGAGGTTTTCACATCTGTTTTAGATAAAACAACAGAATCACATCATCTGCAAACAGCCAAATATAAAAGCTTTATTTTCTTACTATAAGAACTGAAGAAATGTCTCACTGTGGATAACCGAGCATGGTAAGCTGAGGGCTTCTGTGGCTCTTTTGCAGAGCTGGTAGTGTTGATTTCCTTAATCAAAAGGTTCCCAGTTCCCTCCATGTTAGAGTGTCACTAAGCAGAACACCGAACTCCACATTGCATTTGATGGCTTGGCCAGTAGTGTGTTTGAGTGGGATTAGCTATTGGGCATTTTAGCATCTTCTGTCACCTTGTGAATGGGTAAATTTGACATGTAGTGTTTCATATATGAATGCCAAAAGGCCTCCATGACCCTCTTTTGGATCCTGACCCACCAATTAAGAACCACTGCTTTAATTTCTTCATTCCCAACCTGGAGTCCTAGCCCCAACAGGGGACGGGCCCAAGATCTGAGGGGCACAAGGCTTTCGTCTGTTCTGCAACTGTTGAAATTACATTTGCACATATTTATACTGGCCAATTGAAATACTGATAATAAAACTTTCGGAATAATTTATGCAAACATCTTTGTAAGGAACAAGTGCTGTTAAACCTTTTCTGTTGGGGTAGTAATAAAAAAAAACTAAATTTAATATCAATTTTTGACAACATTGTTTCTTTCCATTTTTTTCTTTTTCTTTTGCACAGGTCTTGGATGGGGCTCAACTTTTTTTAGATACAAGTAAGGGGGCTCCATGGAAAACGTGTTGTGAACCATAGCTCTAAATTGTGCTCAACAGGAACTACATCACCTTGCTTGCTTGGGGTAAACATGCCGAACTTTTACCTGAAGTACTCACACAGGTTTGCAGCAATTCATGCCAACCTTGGTCAAGGTTAATGTTTGAAAAGGTATGAGGGAGAGTGATTTTGACTTCTTTGCTTGTACAGGAGTGCAGTTCATATGAGACAGTGTGTCAAAAGAAGAAGCCGACAGATGCTGCACCAGTAAGACAGCAGAAATGAGCTCATGGCACCATCATCTCAATACAGAGACATAGGAGACAGAGGGGAAGTGTGTAAACCAACAGTAAAGAGAAGGAGGCAATCAAAATGACAGGCAGGGTAAATGTATGTGTATGTTAGTGGGGTCCCTAAGTTGAGCGGCACAAAAAAACCTGGCATGGTAGCAGAGGCACCACTTAGAAGTAGAAAGTGGTTGTCTGCTGCATAGCACTGTCCATACTGCAGAGGGGTTGGTGGGAGAGATGAGGTCCACTGGGAAGTCAAACACATTAACTTCAAAGCTGTTTTTTGGGAAACTGAGAAGTGCTTTTAAAGAAAAGGGTGAGGATGTTATTGGTGAATAAATGAAAAGATATGAAGATATGTTTACGTCTTGGGATGTTAAAGATATACATCTTTTAATCTATTAAGTTAACATTTTATAATATCATAGGGCAGAGGTCATACAAAATCTCAGCACTTACTAAGTCTTGTTCAAGAACATTTCAGAACGACGGATGTTTTCAACCAGTTGTCTAAATATTTTTCCTCCTGCAAACCTAACATTCAGTCCTTACACAATATTGTCAGTGTGTTCTAAAAAAAAAAAAAACAACGGGTAATGCTGGTAATTGCATACTGCACAACAACGAAATAACATTTCAGTACATTGACAGAAAGGACTGGAGGTCATGTTGTTTACTGCACCTGGAAAAAAAACAATTGAAGTCCACAGAGGCAGTTGGCTTCAGGTCCTTGAAATGAACCATATAAGCACTGGCAATGTGTTGGTTGCTTGTTTGAAACCAAACAAATAAAGTTATATCAAGCCAAATGGCCTCTGATACAGCATGGGCAAGTGATGTTCACAGGCAAAGGAAGTCACTGGCTATGTCAAAAGCACCGTGGTGGTTTATGTTCCAAACAACAAGCAAGCGAGAAAAAAAAAACATGGCTCCAGTGGCCTCTCTTTGGCTGGTAGAATAATAACAATAATAATAATAATAATAATAATAATAATAATACACCCATGTGCATGCAAACTAAAACAATGATGCAAAACAACTAAATAGAAAATATTTTCTAAATTTCGCATTAATAACAGAAAATCTAGAATGATCTTTCAGAAAATACTGAGTATTTTAATTAAACTTAATGCTAAAAATAAATACCTTTTGCATAAATGAAATTTATAGCTCCAAAATTCAGTTTCCTAAAGAACAAGATGTAAATTTACTCTTTTAAATTGTTTGTGTACAGCATTTGTCAACAAAATTAAGAATCATGCTGCACTGGGTAAATAAAATTATTAAAATCAATATCAACATCAATTACACGACAGAGCAGTAGTAAAATAGCAATGTCTTGCACATCTATTGGCATAAGCAAAACTTTCAATGCTGAACTTTTCAAAAAGCATAAAAATACTGCGCTCTCTTAAGATTCCATAAGGATTTCTTTTATTTTCTATTGTCAATATTACATTTCCCAGGGTCGTTACGGCAATAGAGAGGAAGCCCTTAGAAATCCAGGTAAAATTAGTCAAAAATGCCCAAATTAAATTGAGTGCTGGGGACCAAAGTATGGACCTTACCTAATTCAGGTTCAAAGCTGATAACAAAAGAACAGAAAATAAGTATTGACACCTGTTTTACTGAGGACCCAAATTTTCAAACTTGAAAGTCCAAAAAGGCTTAAGGTTGGCAGACATTCTTCTATGTAGCACTGCTAATAATTGCCTGGAAACAAATAGGATTAAATATTTGATAGGTTTTTGGAATGTGTGGACTCTTTCTGATGCAGTAGGACTGTTTTTGATGGAATATTATGATCAGGAGAGTACAGGAATGGTGAGATATGTCACTGTTGTTATTGTTTGTTTGTTATCTGACAAATGCATTCATTAAACTGCTGCAGTGGTTTTATCCTGGACTGGTTAACATGGTCAGAATCCTGAGATCAGAGCTTTCTGTTGAAGTATACACATATGGACAGTCTTTTTGTAAATAACTGAATTGTTTTAAAAAAAACTGCTGGCCCACCAGTGGGCTCTCAGGTTTGTACTGTAAGTTATTAACTGGATGACAGAAGATGCAACGTCTTAAACTTTAGACATTGGGATTTACACAACATTGCACTTCCAAATATACTGTAGAATATTATGTCTTTGAGATAACTAGAAACATTTTACATCTTCTACATTTTGGTAGTTTTACCTCTCATCCAGATAAGTTTAGTAAGTTAATCTCTGAAAGAAATCAGCCACATTTTACAATTCCTGTATTCTCAGTTATTATAGAGAGCTCTTTTTTAACCCTGTGCTTTAACTTTTTTGTAACTGCTGTGAACGGTTTAAGACTCGGCCCAGTTTTACATTTTCTATGATTTTTTTAAGTTTCCAAGTTGAAAACAGCTGTGTGGCTTTTTACATTCACCCCCATGACACTCACAATAATACTACCTAATGGTATAAAATGTCTTTTCTTGCACATTGGCATCTGCTAAGTGAACAAACACAATCCCTTCAAAAAGCTCCTGATTTCATTATTATCATTATCATTGCATTGACAGCTATAATACATGGCAGGAACTCCTGGCATTTCTAAAATGTTGTATTTGTACATAACCTGGAAAGACAACATTTCCAGCCATTAAGAAGCTTGATTTTGACTTGTGAAGATTTTTTTCTTATAATGTAATAGTATCTCTAGTATGATCTAGTATGATGATCTAGTATGATGTAATTTACAACAGCATTTGAAATGAAATTCAGATATTTATCCACTGAAGTTTTTTAATTCAGAATGTTGAATATTAATGGACACTGTCTGCTGTGCGAAACGTAAGAATATTTCACCTTTACTACAGCTGAAACCATAGGATAAATACAGAAAAGCAAGTGGGTGCATGCGTGGGGATGGTGGCCTACAGAAGTGGGCCTTTATACCTTTTGGCCAGTAGAGGTCACTATAGTGTAATAAACAAAGGGCAGTTGTCTGTAGCTTTTACTAATATAAACTTACAATTTAAACATCTAAAATCTAAATAAAGGCTTTTCATGCAGGTCCTAGGCTAACAGTTTTTAACACTTCATATCATATATACCCAAATCATAAACTACACTTTGTATGATAGAATGGGAATGCATGTATCTGAGGTCCAATATTTTTATAAACTACATTATAATAGAGATAGTAAAATCATGAACACGAGCCTCCTAATTACCCTTTTATACGTTTCGGTAACACTTTCTATGAAGCCTACCTCTATAATCCATTATAACACATGATAACGTTCTTAATGCATCATAACGCACCATGATGCCGTGATCATAGTTACAAGCACTCGTGGCTATTTATAATGCTTCACATCAGTAATCATAACTACTTATAATGCCATTGACCAAGGTTAAGTATAAACATACCTAATATAAATACATACATTACTTATAACGTGTTAAGAATGACTAGAATGGATTAAAAGTCTACGAAATTTAATACTCTTAGATCTTTACATATATGGCCAGCAACACAAATATGGTGGATTAACCCCCAACGATTGAAGTCATTTGAATAGTTGCCTCATAGTGTGTGATAATCATCGCCACAAAGCATTCTTAATATTTCTGAATAGCACATGAACACAAAAATAGAACATGTTTATAACTCACCATAGACACTGACATTATAATAAGTTATGAATACTGAAGTATCATAAAAGGCAAGAGTGCTGTAACTATGGTTATATAGCATTATAGATGCGTTATGATACTAAATCATTTTAAGTATGTTTAAATGTGAATGATGCATGATAAAGGTAGGCTTTATAGTGATAATTACCCAAAAATTCTTATCAAGAAGGTGAATTTACTAAATGAACTCTCTTTTGGAGAGAGAATTTGAAAGATCATTTTTTTGTTAAAATTATTCAACCTTAACAACCAAGAGGGGATTTATTTATTTACTTACTTACTTTATCTATTCATTTATTTAAATTATGTCTTATGCTTATATGTAGCTATTTTATATGGACCAAGACTCGGATGTCATACTTGGATAAGACTTGCATTGTAGCTAGGGTGCTTTTATTTTGAAGGTGAGGAGGCTGAATCTTATTTTGTAGTTTCGTGTCGCCTCTCTCCAGGCTCTCACACTGAAGGAGTCATGGGAAGAGGTGGATCGACAGACTCAGTACACACTGTAGTGGTGTAGCGGACAGCGGCAACTATGAGAGGAGATAAGTTTACAGGCTGAGCTCGGCTGATTGGCGGCCGTTGTCGTATTCTTGGAGAGAAAACAGAAAAACCGTTGGACGTCGACACGTCGTGGGACGGTCTGTGTTAACGGTTCTGAGGACACATCAGGATACCGAGCGGCGGCGGCAGGAGAACCAGGAGCAGGGCGAGTGAGTGAGAGCTTTGGCGGCGGTCCCGCTGCTAGCGAAACATGAACAAAAACCACCGAGTGCCGAGCAACCGTTCTCTGAGTGCCGTGGAGGTGAAGAGCAAGGTACTTCAGGAGACTTCTTTATCTGTTAACGCTTTGTTTCTAAGCTAGCCTTCACTCTCCTCGAGATCATTACTGCGGCTAATTTAAGTTAGCCCGCTAAGTGGCTTGATAGCAAGTTATGATGTCGCACGAATTACATAAGTTATGCAAAGCAAAATAGGTTCTCTTTCACCAAATGACTAGTTGGTAGCTTATCATATTTTAAACTTAATTTTTATTGAGTTGTAGTTTGATTCTAAGTTGGTTAAAAGACGGCTAGTAAGCTAGTAAGTTTGAAGGTGGTTATTATTGTCAGCTGACGCCGCAGTGAGCCAGTGTCACCTGTCACAGCCTCATCCGCCGCTCCCTCTGCTCATTTAATTAACAATGACTGTAAAACTTTGAGACAAATTTTCATTTCGACACAACCATAAGGGAAGTCTACTAAATTCAAAAGACATCTGCGTGACATGTATCCCGTCAAGTCGTGTTATAATCTTCTTTTCATGGTTTAGGCTACTCCTGTGCATACAGGTGTCATACGGCCTGTGGTACACTCATGGCTGCTTCCGCCACATGCAGCCCGCCTCCTGCCTGTGACACTATTGCACTCACATTGAGAGGCTTGACTTCATTTGTTTACACAAACTGTGACCATTTTGTTAAGGTCACCAGCTCCACAGTAAACAGTTACAGTACAAGTTTTACTCAAAGTAATAAAATGCCCTTTAAAGTCATTCATAAACCGAGTAGTCCAGTACTGTGAGATGTCACCCTGTGCCCAAGTACTTACAAGAAAAAGTCCAGGGACCTGTTTGTTTTCACAACAGAAAAAGTAATAATTCTGATGTCTTGCATTAATGGACAGAGTTGATGAGAGTTCAGGCTGGCAGTGAATTGTGGATGATCTTTTGTCAGCACTGGGCAACTGTAACCACAACACTTGGTACTTTTCATCAACACCACCGATGGGACATAATGCTCTGTCTCAGCTAAACAGTTGTCCGAGGACTAAACATGTGCAGTCATTGATCCAGACAGACCACACTAAGTTACTCATAAGCCAGTAACATGTTTTGTGGCAGTGCATGTGTGCTGAAAGCACAGCCTGTCATGACAACAGAAATAACATGGTAACTTTATTACCTTAAGCTCTGCACATATTGCAACCTCCAAACACATGAATACCACTGCATTCAATCTTTATAACCCCTTCACCTGTGTTTGGAAGCAATCATTTTTGTCCTCTGTTATTTGTCCTCAACAAACAGACATTGTCACGTGTAAAACTCTAATTAGCCTGTTGCAAAATCCTGCCACTTAAAGCCTGACAAATATGTTTCTTTTAGGCTGATATCATTTAAGATGAATGAAATAAATAAGACAGATAAGTTGTTTGGCAGATGATAACGCTTTTTTTCTGTTAGTGGTGCATCAGTTTTGTACAGTATGACTATGTAAAGATCACTGGAAGAGGAACTACCTTTTAAAATGGAAAACCACGTTTGACTGAAATTTCTGCTTTCTTTGGGCTGATGTATAGAAGTAGCATCATGGTTAGGAAGTTAGAAGACAATTTCTTTAGCTGGTTATGAGGAAGAGTAAATACTTTTTGTTTATTTTCCAGCATTGAGTCACACCAACTAGGTCATGACAAAGCCTGAAATCAACATTCAACAGAACAGACTTAAACCAAGGCAACATTACCCATGAAAATATGGCATTTCAATCTGCGTTATATATTTGACTTTGCTGATGAGCTGTGTCTGTATGTATCTGATAGAGATTCAGGACTTGATGGAGCAGAGTTAACATTACACTTTTTTTTTCACATACATGTTTTATGCTTTAGAAAGATGCCTTGTTTATTGACTCTTCAGCTTTTGCATGAAACTACCACCACTTTCCTGAGCTCCTCTTGTTTAGAGTAACACAAGACTTCATCATAGGTCAGTGTATACATGGGGGCCTTATTTTGTACTAATAACAAGGGGTTTATTCCCAAGATGGGCTCATTAGTCATCATGAAAGGTTTTGTGTTGCAATAATTGACCTCAAGCAAACTGTAAAGTTTGTCAAGAGTCTGTGTCAACTTAAAGCAGCAGCACGACTTACCGGTACTTATTCTAACATCTCAAACAGAGGCACATAGCCAAGACAGAAATGAGTGTTACTCTGCACATTTCAGCAACAACCACAAACACCTTCTAAAATCAGCTGCAGGAAATAAAGATTAATGTAGTTGGAGATTTATTTCACAACGTATCTCTCTAGAGTAATACAGGTTTGATTCATGTGACAAGCCAAATTTATGCCCAAAACTACATAAATTGGCCAGTGTTTTAATCAGGTTATTATTCTCTTGGCTGGAATGTCTCAGGATAGACTAAGTTCAGACTTCTTTCAGAAGGAAAAATAGAATTCTTTTTTTAACTGGAATGCACCGGATTCAGTAGCAGTCTTTTTCCCCTATTAAATTTATATCATCAAGTTATGGTCTAAACTGTTTTGTTTTATGTTTTAATTGTTCCTGATAATTCACTCACTATTTGAGTTTCCTGCTAAACATTACTGTCTAATACTTTCTAATTGTAAACAATGACATCAACAAAAATATTGTTAGGCTAATTTAATTATTCTTATTTGTTTAATTTGTTTCCAACCCCAATTTAAAAAAAAGTTAGTGGACTGTGTAAATAACTAAAAACAGATTGCAATGATTTGCAAATCTCACAAACCAATATTTTATTCATAGTAGAACACAGACAACATATCAGGTCTTGAAACTGAGACATTTTACCATTTCATTAAAATATTGGCTCATTTTGAGTTTGATGGCAGCAACACATCTCAGAAAAGTAGGGATGGGGCCTGTTGACCATTGTGCTGCATCCCCTCTACTTTTAACGACAGTCTGTAAACATCTGGGATGTGAGGAGATCAGTTGCTGGATTTTTGGAGAGGAGTGTTGTCCCATTCTTGTCTGATTTAGGATTCTAGCTGCTCAACAGCTCTGGGTCTTCTTTCTCTGATTTTTGTTTTGTTGTGTGCCAAATATTTTCTATTGGTGAAAGGTCTGTACAGCAGGCAGGTCAGTTCTCTTCTACTGAGAAGCCATGCTGTTGTGATGGATGCTGTTTGTGGTTAAGCATTGTTTTGCTGAAATATGCAAGGCCTTCCCCAAAAGAGACGCTGTCTGGATGGGAACATATGTTGCTCGGGAACCTCTGTATGTATCTTTCAGCCTTTCCAGACGTGTGAGCTGCCCATGCCATAGGCACTAATTCATGCCATTAGAAATGCAGGCTTTTGAACTGTGCACTGATAACAAGCTGAACGGTCCTTCCCCGTTGGAGTCCGCAGCACACAGCGTCTGTTGTTTTATGAAGAATTTGAAATTTTGATTAATTTGACCACAGAACAGTTTTCCTTTTTTTCCTCAGTCCATTTTAAATTAGCTTTGGTCCAGAGTAGACTGCAGCATTTCTGGATGGTGTTCACATATGGCTTCCTCTTTGCATGTTGCAGCTTTAACTTGCATTTGTGGATGGCATGGTGAACTGTGTTGAGGGACAATGATTTCTGGAAGTGTTCCTGAGCCCGTGCAGTGATTTCCAGTATAGAATCATGCCTGTTTTTAATGCAGTGCCGTCTGAGGGCCCAAGGATCACATACATCCAATACTGACCTTTGGCCTTATCCCTTGCTAAAAGAGATTTCTCCAGATTCTCTGAATCATCCTATGATATTATGTACTGTAGATGGTGGGATGTTTAGTCTTGCAATTTTACATTGGAGAATATTTTTGTTCTAAAATTGTTAAGAAATTTTTAAACTGATTTTTTTTTTTTTTTTTTTTCAGATTTGTTAACCACTGCCTATCCTATGCTTCTGAGACTCTGCCTCACTAAAATGCTCCTTTTATCCCCAGTTATGTTGCTGACTTGTTGCCAGTTAACCTAATTGGATGCTAAATGTGCAATTTTTTAATGTACCACTGACTTACTTTTCCAGCCCCATCCCTACTTACTTGAGATGTGTTGTTGTCATCAAATTCAAAATGACCTAATATTTTTCTTGAAATTGTAAAGTGTCTCAGTTTGAACATCTGATATGTTGTTTATGTTCTATTGGGATAAAATATGGGTTTATGAGATATGCAAATTATTGCATTCTGTTTTTATTTAAAGTTAACACAGCATCCCAACTTTTTTTGAACTTAGGTTGCACTATATAATTATATAATTTTTATGATTTTGCAGGAGTTTGTTTGGCTGGAATATTGTTTTAACCATGGAACTACTATGAATTTGCGATAGAAATATCAAAGGAGTAAGAAGCATCACAAAGTTCACATTAATACTTCATCACATGCAGTGCCTTAGGTTGTCTACATTGAAATAGACTTTTAGTTTTAAAATCTGATAGACTATTGGGACACTGTATGCTTCTCTTTTACATCCCAAATGTCTCCAAAGACCTTTCATTGAGATGTTCATTAATATTGTATGCAGAGATTTTTTAAAAACATCTTAGCTATCTCATGGGTGTTTAACTTTGGAATGAGTCATTTTTGAGTTTCCCTCATACACATATTTGTTTTCACAGCTAGGCCCTTATGAGTAATATTTGCATATGTATTCCACTTCAGTTTGGTGCAGAGTTTCGTCGGTTCTCTCTGGATCGATCGAAGCCAGGCCGCTTTGACGAGTTCTATGGCCTCCTGCAGCACGTACATCGCATCCCCAACGTGGAGTTGTTGGTCGGCTACGCTGACGTGCATGGCGACCTGCTGCCCATCAACAATGACGACAACTACCACAAAGCCATCTCCACAGCCAGCCCTCTGCTCAGGCTGTTTCTGCAGAGGAAAGGTAAGCACAGAGGAAGTGTTTGAACAGAGTCCTGGTTTGTCCACCTCTTTGTTAGGTCAGATCTGTTTTTTCTCTGGAAATACAAACAAAGAGCTTGTATTGGCTTAAAGAGTGCAGTATTGGAAAATGGGATAGGCTGTTGAACAGTCAAGTACTTTATTCAATTTTCTGTACTCTGTCTTATATATCATGATTAATTTCTAAAAAAAAGAGACCATACTATCACCTCTATTTTCTCGTATATTTCCCATGTCAGCTGACATTGCAGACAAAGTTGCAGACAGCTGTGTCCCTCTAGCTTTGTCCTTTGGTGTTTCTCTCTAACCACACTGCTAAGGGTCAGGGACCTACCATGGATGCCAGTTTTGTTTATGGATTAAACTGATAGGGTCAACATTTGAATGTGATAAGAGATTATTGATGAACAGTTTCTGTTGTTTCTCTCTGAACATATGCTTATTACCATGTAAAATATGCTGATTAATGTTCCAATTAAGAAAGCCTGTCTTTTGCACAGAAGAGATGGTTTTTCACTAGAGCTGCACAGTAAACTGCAATTTTATCACCGTCACAATATGAGTGCTGGCAATAAACACATTGACTTAATTAGATCACTTCCAGGGTGACCAGTTTCATTTTTTACAATAGTTTTTAGAAATATAAATATTTAAAATATATGTAAAATATGAATATAATATTTTATAGACATAAGCAATGCTTTCTCACTCAGCATGATACCTTCTCTCTGTATTCTTGCAAACAGATTAAACTCAAGCTGCCTACCAGCTAGCATCAGAGTTACCGTTGTAGATTAAGTTGTGAGTGACATGTTAAACATGTTTCAGAACACTAAAGCTGAAGCTAATACAGCTTCATTAGTATTATTTTTATCATAGTTTTGCACTGTATTGCACAGCTATGAGTTCACTACACATTCTCTCCTCGTAAAGTGTAAACTTAAGAGAAAATTGATTTAAAGTAAAAAAAAAAGAAAAATTATGATTGTAAGTCTCAAATTTAATTGTCCACACTAAACCTGTTTTATTTTTTTACTGCAACACATACATTTTAAAAAAAGAAAAGCTATTGAAACGTCACTTTTTCATACCATTCAGCCCTAGTTGTTTCGGTTCCCTTGTACTTGATATTCTCACTGGCTCTTGAGCCACAATTATCAGTAATATTTGTAATGAGACAGGGGAAAGGATAAAATAATTTACTTTAATATTGTATTTATTCTTTAATATTGCATGTTTTCTCATACTGTATAGCTTCTGAAAGATTTTTTAAGTAATACTTTACATGCAATATTTAATTATTTTTCCTGATTTACACTGCACAATAACTGATATGATGTTGGATGTTGCAGAGACTGTTATGATTAAAATGCACATTCCACTATTATAATTGCATAGAAAATAACTATTTTTTCTTCAGTTTTAATTTTCACATGGTGGTCCTAATGCTGTTACAGTTGTCTGGGGTCAGACCCTGTATCACGGCTTGTATTCCATGGTTGGATTCACAATGATAAACAACACTAAAGATTTTTCTGCTGATACTGGATTGGTATCACTGGTAGTTTGTTTATCATTTCAGTTGCTGAGGAAGTAGTTAGTTTTACTACCCAGAAGTTTTTGTTCCGTGTTTTGTGTTTTATGATTGTTATGATTATTAGTCATTGTTTGCACATGCTTCAGGATTAATGTGAACTTGTTTTTGTCAGATTACATTTACAATATCCAGATTTTTTAACTGCATCCCTTGCTAATGATTTGCAGTGTAGCCTGTCGAATGAGAGGGGGGTCCACAGGGCCTGCTGGCCGGGGCAGGTCGGACAGCGCGCTCTGTTGTGTTTAAGCTGTCTCGCCGTGCCATATGACCCTATAGAAGCTAAGCCACTTTGTCAGGAGGAGATTAGTGGGGGTCACTGTGTAGCGCGGCATGGGACCATGTTTCAATTACCACACTCCAGACACTAGCCCCTCACTGGGCTCACTGGTGGTCGAACGAAAAACACAGGAAAACATCCAGGCAAGAAGGCATCACACATCAGTCACGCACTGCCTCTTAGAAAGAGATAGAACAAAGAAAGAAGACAAAACACACACAAGCCAACCCCTGCAGACCACATTGCCCTCAGCTCCCCCTTACCACACACATACACACACACACACACACACACTTTACTGCTTAGCACCAGTTGATCCCTGCTAAAAAGGCTCTGCAGTGTGCAGATGCAGCAAATTAGCAGCTTTTACAGAATTTATTATGTATCTGCAGACATAAACCAGTTGTCTGATGTTGGAGGGAAGTGCAATTTGTGGGGCATAAACTAATCTATATTATCTCTACTGATATATTCTAATAAAAACATGTCAAATCCCAGCTCTGAAAGAAGTGAAAAGAGATAATAATGTAACAGAGGGCTATTAACTTTATAAATCTAGAGAAAACATCAACATGGAGCTCTGTAGTATGAAGAAGACAGTCCAAACGTTATTCAGTCATCGCCAATTTCTCCTCCACAGATCAAAACACCCTACTCTGAGAGAAAATGATGATTGATACAGACAGATGATGATTAGTGATTGGCTCTGACACTGAGCTCTGACCAACTAAAAACACAAATTTATAGCTTTCTGTCACATGACAGCACAGAGGCCTGGTGGGCAACAGAGGCGGTAGATATTGGCAGCAATAATTCAACACTACGTTGTGCTGTGGCCCTGGCATTTCCTTCTCCATCTCTCAAAACAATGCATGTTGACATAACCTGACATAAGCTGCAGAAAAAAATTGTTTCAACTGTTAATTTAAACTGTTAGGGTTTGTCACTTTGGAGCCTGACAGAGCAGCAAGGACAAGATTTAAGTAGCAAAAATCAGAAAATTCCCAGCCAGAAACTACCACAGTTTCAATAGCTGAGAATCCTTCCTCTAAAGCCACTACCAGAAAGAAAGTCTACAAAATTAGGGACTTTTTATGTATTTTTGATGTGTTTGAATTGTTAATTCTGCAGTTTGGGGGGTATAGAGAGAGAAATAAACAAGGAATAGGTGAGTGCTACTTAGCTACCTTTTGCTAGATCATGTTATGTAACAGCAGTATGAGAGTCTTCGTCAACTGCCATTTTCAGTCAGTATTCTGGATGAGCTGTAATGTGAGTTAAAAGGTAGTCATATCATATTCTACTTAACTTTACATAATTCATGCCAGTATTAGGAGAAGTCGGCTCTCTACTGTGTGTTACTGCCTACAGAGACATTGGAGCGTCTAATGGACAATTATACACTTCATGCTCCTGTCTGGGGCTTATATCCTGGGCTTGTCTCCTCATTGGTTAGTATAACCAGTTGAGTAATACCTTTCTTTTATTAAGCAAACAACAGATAAATAGATAAATGGATAAATAGAAAACTGGTGAAAGCATGGCAAACAAGACTGTCACGTTCATATTGTCTTGTGGCAGTAGGAAGCTGTTTTTGCCCACGAGGTTGAAAGCTATGAGAACAAACCTCGCAATTGTGATTATTTTAAAGAATGTAAGTTAAACATGAGAAAAACTATGCCAATGTTGTTGTGGTACACTACATTTTCTTAGTGCAATGAAATGAAGAGTTTGGTTCTCTGGATTAATATGATTTTTCAAGGTTACTAAGGCTAAATCCTTAACTGATACATTATTAAAGTGTACACTGTTATTATATGTAGTCACGCAATCCAAAAAGCATATTAACAGGTTCAAAATATACGTGAAAAGCCCAAATTACTCAGTGTATGGCAGTTGAACCTACCTTAAACGCTGACCTTTTTACAAGATGTGGGATTGACAGCAAATTATGAATAATTTTTTGTAGAACTTTTTTATAACTAATCCTTCTTGCCTTAGTTTTCATCTCAGTGGTGTCTGAACAAAAACACTGCCAAAAAAAGATGGTCTATTTTTAAAAGAAGCCTCTTTTATGTGGCTGTCTTATTATCAGCCTCATAAAACGAAGGTCACAGTGGGAGTGTCATACTTAGTCATACCTGAAAAAACCCAGCTATCAGCTCCTCGCTGCTGAGTAATGGCACAAAACCTGCTTATTTTTAGTTCACCACAATGCATCAGTCTAGTATTTATAAGCTGTGGTTATGAGTGGCTTGTTTCAGTTTTCTGTAGACCACTTCTTCTCAGTATCCAAACTGCAATGGAGCGTTTTATAGAAATGTGAATAGGTCAGTGGTCAGTTATAATCTGATGGCCTTTATTGCGTAAGAGTGGGACTTCAGACAAGCCCACAGTGTAAGCCAACAATAGTTACCACTTGGCCTTCATAGAGCAGTGCAGTGACACAGATATCTTGTGTTTGGAGTTTAAAAACAGCACTTGATCTCTCGTTTCAGTGAGTGTTAGCAGTTTTTAGTTCAATGAATGAATACTAGAGGGAGGGTTTAAAGCTGTGAGTGTCTGTTGCGTTGTTGTGGTCTGCTACTTGAATAACGCCCACATTGTTGCTGTTTCTGCATCGGTGCCACACTGACCAGCCATTAATGTGGTATTGTTCACTGCTGAAAAAAATGAGCTCGGTGGTTGTCTTGTGTTTGGACTTTGTGTGTGCCTGTCATTTCTTAAATTGCTTCATCACACACCAACGCAAGTCATCTGCACGGGGTATTTCCTCTCGACTCTCCCCTCTATCCCTAAACAATGTGGTGATGACCATTGAGCTGGCACTGAGGTGTCCACTGTTTACTGGTTGTCATGGCTGCAGTGAAGAGGCCTGTTCATAGGTGGCTTAACAGTTCTGGAGTCTCATTAAAGCTGAGGGAGGCTGCAGAGTAGCATTTAAAATTGTCTGTCTCTCTAAATTGTCTGTATATACCTTAGACAAGTGATTAAAAGTTTTTAATATTTGGTAAAGCAGAAGCCTATCTAAAATGTTGTTTTCCATAGTATATAAAACACTATAATGTAATGAATTACAGTTAAATGCAACACTACCCAATACTGATTACCATATCAGTGGTTTTTGGTTGTTCAGGATCCACTGCTAAACAAGGGTTGCTTATGATTACTGCTATGTCTGGTATATATCAGAACAAATGTGATATCAGGTGAGCTGTCAAAGACAAACTAGTGATTAGGTTGTTCTAGTGTTGGTTTTTCTTAAAGATTGTACACTATAAAACTGACATTTAAAGCACAGGCTTTCATTTGCTTCTGTCTACGGAGCTACCTTGTATTTTTTGGGACAGGTGTCACCTGTTAGAGGAAAAAGAAAGAGACCCCTATTGATGTAATCACTACCGAGTGCTGTGCTGTATTATTGTGCTATGTTAGCATATCAGAATGTCTTCAGTTGTTTCAAGCATACAGGTACATTTAAAAAAATTAGAATATCTTGAAACAGTTCAATATTTTTTTTTCACTCATTTCAGAAAGGGAAACCCATATATTATATAGACTAATTACACATAGAGTGAAATATTTCAAGCCTTTATTTCTTTAAATGTTGATGATTATAGCTTACAGATAATGAAAACCCAAAATTTCACTCTATGTGTGATGAGTCTATATAATATATGTGTTTCACTTTCTGAAATGAGTGATGAAAAATATTGAACTTTTTCATGATATTCTAATTTTTTGAGATGTACCTGTATGTACCAGGGTATGCAAACTACACCTTTTTTGGCACTTTTTTTATCTCCAATGCCAGCATAAGCTGCGGAGTCCTCACTGTCCTGTCACTCAATAGGGTTTTTAATATCTCCTGTCTTTATCCAGATCATTATGCAGGAGACGTTCTGTGGATGTAACGGTCAACAGAGGTCATGCTTTAGTTCATACCTTGGTTTCGGGGATATGGTTCGGTACAGGCCTGGTTCAACCACTGCATAATTCTTGGAAATTCTTATCATGAACTGGTAGTAGTGACAGTTAACTTTTGTTCCATGTATTGTTATTTAAATCTACCCATGGTGGTTGGTACATCCTCTTATGTAATAAAATGAAACAGTTGGTATCATTTAAAGCTGTTTCATGTTAGCCTCTGATTAGGGAGTTAGATTCAGAGCCATGCCTCTAGTTTAGTGGTATTTTAATATAAATGAGGATGACAAAAGTAGTTGTAATAATTTAAGAACAGTTATGGTATTATGAAGTACTCATCTTTGTACTCAGTATCACTGAGTACCCAAATGGAAGTACTTGTATGCATACTCGCTCTAGAAAAATGTAGTATCAGTGTGGATGAGTATCAAAATCCGGTAACAGCATAATACCAGTACCAACACTTGATGCCTGCTGTACTGAATTATGAAACAGATTTCAAGTTTTCATTTTGGAACCTTGCCACCCCTGTGCAAGCCCTGTCACTCCTAAAAAAAGGCACAAAACACGTTACATCCATTTCCTTGACTTGTATGTTCTATTGGCATCGTATGTTTGAATCATTTACGTTACAGAGACAGCTTTTATTCATCTGCAGACTTTTAAACATTTTTTCTCTTAAAAGTACAATTCAGGTTATGTTTAAGCACCAGCACCTTTTAAAAAGTATGGATTTAGCACCTGTATTGGTAAAAAGCCCAAGTGATTCACAACCCTGTATATTAATACCCTGTGTATTCTGGTACTTGAGGGGATTGTGGACAGGCAAGGGGCACATATTTTTGTTAAAAAAGCCTGAAAAAGTGATTTTTGCATTATATGTTCCCTTTAATAGTACAAATTTGAATCGACATCTCAAACTAAACATGCAACGTTATGTGACTTCCCCATAGTTACAGAGAAGGCTGCTAAACTGAATCAACAAACTCAGGACTTTAAGAGGATAGATAAATACCCTGGAGAGAGTTATACGGCAAAAAAGATTACAGAAAGGGTGATGGAGATGCTGGTTTTCATAAACAGGAACCTTCACTTCATTTTAAGGTAACAGTGGGTAAAGAAATAAGAGTGAGGAATAAAAAAATATCTCCAGTTGCACTTTAGAAAACATCACTTTTTTAACAAGGGTGCCTTGTATTTGATATTCAGGTTTTACTGCAATGTTAGTAAGTGTTTTGGTTCATGTCAAGGTCAAGCAGCTTCATTTTAACAGGGATTGTTGCTTTGAATCATTTGTTTTTTATCCCATTCAAGTCAAACTGTTTAAACTCCTTTAAAGTCAAGTTGGGATGTTTTGAATTCATTTTCAGCTCATTCTTTGTTGTTACTAATAAAATCAAGTTAATTATTCCACCTCTAAGTGGGACTGTAATATTTCCAATTCATTTGTTGAGTACATTTGTTACTGTGACTATTGGAGCTGTTAACACCACTTAAAAGTGGAACTGAGGTCGCTTGATTCCACTTTTTAGAATTCATGTTTTTTACATCTCAGCTGAGCTGTTTTGACAACTTTAAGTGGATTTTTGATTCTTTTCTGATTTATATCAAACACTGCACTAAGTGAATATATGAATCCCATGAATCCCCTGTAATGTGTGATCCAGATGAAACCAAAGTTTTTACTTTTTTCCATTTCTTCTGCCGTAAATAGGTTGCTGCTAAACTGGTGATAAACTGTAAGTTAAACTGAAAGCAAAGTACTGTATACTAGACGTAAGCCAGTACAAAAGACTATTATAATACATAAAAGTACAGAAAACAACTTTACTGAGAAAATCTCTCAATTTAACCATTGTGAACTAAATTACTTCCCAAAGCAGTCATATCTCACTAAGTGCTATCTGATGAAAATCCATTCCTAGAGGAGTATTAATAATGAACACTAGGTCTAAATTCTTTGACATTCACTCCTTACTTTATGTAATTTTCAGTACAAATATTGTGTGCACCAAAAGGGGTGCAGTGGCTGTATAGTTTCAGCCTTTTTGCTGCTGTGTCATATTTGACCAAATGTTGGAGCAGAAATTAGGGGCTAAAATGCCAGGGCAGAATTTTGTCTTAGTCAAGCCCTGGAAAGAGGTTAGGAGAAGGGTATAAGGGTTACAAATTTGAAAAAAGTAATGAAAAGTTGTATTCAATTAAAAATGTTTTATCATGATTAAAAACTGTGATTTTCATGGTGATGACAGTAATCGTGATTATCATTTTGGCCAAAATCGTGCAGCATATATGACATCATTCTGAGTAGAGATGCCATTTTAAGTGTTTTACACCAATGTAAGCTGTACTTCGTTAAATGGAATAAGCTTGGGACATCTAGTATTTATTCTGTTTACTTCCGTTGTTTTTGTAAACAAAAACCAATGAAACTGTAATCTAGGCAAATACGAGGCTTGAATTGGGGCTCAGAATGGGTAGATACTCAGTACAAGAAAATAAGATCAGGATCGGAGGCCAAAAATCTGATGGGCTTGAGGGGCTAGTCATAAGACAACCAGTGTCCACTAAAGAGCAAATGTGAGAGGCTGATTTTACAACCTTATACTGCTTTTGTTAGTTCTTCTCTTCCTTGTCTCTATTTTAAACTGAAGGACACCTCTGTTGATTCATCCCCTCAAATTAAATTCCTTGTGACCAGTATTGTGATATTTGGTCATATAGACATATGGACAACTGTGAAGGTTCCACCCCTGATAGAGTTTCTGATAAAAGCAAAACTGGCACTAGAGAAACTGTGAGTCATGCACAGGTGTATCTTGGATAAGCTGTAACAGCAGTTGTCAGAGGAGATTTTCACTACTGGAGTGACACCATATTTATCCATACCAGTCATCCAGGACGGGCTTTGCTTTGTGTGGTCACAGGACATACTGAGTTTCCAGGTTGTCATCCATGTAGTGGCAGTGGCTTTTCAAGCTTTCGGGGTGTGGGTTTGTTTGGTGACGTTGCTCATTGCCTACGTAGTTTCAATGGCTCTCAGCTGTAAAGTGGAGAGGAAAGGTATGGAGAGGGAGAGGAATGCTTGTATTTGCTTATCCCAGCAGGGACTGCCTGAGTAATTAGTAACCAGTGCATGAGTCATCCAGCAAGAGAAAAGGAAACATACAGTGTGAAAGTACAGCATGGACAAAGTCTACCCACCCTGCAAAGCAAGCATTAGCAGGAGTTCGAGAAGTAATTTCCTGAGTCTGTAAGTAATGAGAAAATAAAGGTTTAGAGAGACAGGCAAAGAATGTGACAGAACAGACTAAATATAATAGTTGGAATAAGCCAGGATGCTACATCATAAAGGGATTTCTACTGTGAGCCAAGATCTGGTGAGATGAAGGGATTACAGTCAGAGACAAAGTGCTGGCAGGTGTAATAAATGTCATTCTCCCTAAGGAGCACAGGAGAGAAGTTTTAGAGCACGATCTGCTCTGAAAATAATAAAAACCAGCCTCCTCTGCTTTGAATCTCTTTATTTCCACAGAGCATGAATTATTCCCCTGCATGCTGCATGTAATGAGAGAGCAAAGGATGGATTCATAGCGCCAGAGTAGGAATGCATGGAGGAGGAACATGTTCTGTGCCTAATAAGAGATGGAAGGATGAGAAGGACAGCGTAAACAGTATTAAAGAGGGGGTAATGGAAAAGGCATTGTTTATGAAAGGCATCTAATTAGAGAAGAGTGGAGAGGAGGGAGTGCAGTGTTAGTGTGATGGTAATGCAAGAGGGAGAGGGAGAGAGAGGGAGCAGACAAAAGTGGGAATATAGTATTAGTGAGGGAGGAATGCAGAGTGAGGCCCAAGCCGGGGAGGGTGAGAGAGAGAGAGAAATAAAGGAGAGGGAGAGAGATGGAGGTTGGAGGGAGTGAGGGAGTTGGCATTTTGGGTGGAATGTGGCCAGCCTCTGATCAAGTCTGCTGGCTAGATTAGACAGGACAGCAGGCCAGACTGGACCCCAGGCAGCGGAGCACTGGCTCGTTTAACATGGGGTGTAGATGGACAGAGAAAGAGATGGTGAACACTAGGGGAGGAGAGGGAGAAAAGGTTAAAAAGAGCAGGGAGCCAAGGAACATTCAAAGAAAGAGAGGGAGAGAATACAGCAGAGTTAAAAGTTTGATGTTGGAACCTGGTTGGATGACACTTCATGCAGAACATGGGGGGAAGGAGGGAGAAGACAGTGGGAGGCCAGGGTCTCTGTTACAGAGATTGCCCAAATTTCTCAGCGCAGAGTCATTCAGGAAAGATGAATCAAAGAGGGGGCAGTGGAAGGAGAAGTTTGTTTGATCAGTGGGAAAAGAGAAGGAAAAGGGATTTTGAGGGAAGTGGAGAAAGACAGTGAATTGTTGACTAACTCTTGGCAATTAAAAGTGTCAGAACAGCTCATGATTTAATGACATTTTAAAAGCTCATTCCCTTGATATTCTCGCACTGCTTACACCAGCAGTTTGAAAGCTCTAACTTTTACTTTTAACATGCTTGCCAAAAAGAAAATGGAGTTGGCCAACACGCAAACAAATGCACATGTAACATAGCTGAAACAAAATGTGACAACAACAACAGACACAAAGTGCTGATTGATGTAGTTTTTTTCTTTACAAGCTGTATGATTTTATTTGAAGGAGAATTAAAGCCATCAGACACCTAAAAGTACAGAGAGAGAGGCTGAGATAATTTTAGCAAGAGCTCTGCTTCCGTCTCTTGAAGCCTTGCCGGAGAGTGTCAGAGAAACACAGTTATCTTCAGATGCTTTACTCATTTTGTTGGTTCTGGACTGGAATTTTTTTTCTGCAGATGATTCAGCTCCCAACCAAAACCACAAGAATGATAAACTCTGAAGGAATCCTCATCTAGAATCTGAGCAAGTATTGTTAGAAACTGTTCAACTCTCAGCCCCTTCTGATGTACTGTGTCGACTGAAGGACGTCCATGAAAAACTTATTTTTAACATAGAACTGCTTTAGTTAGTGTTTATTTTCTAGTAGGGATGGGAATTTACACTTTAGTGTCTATTCACATGGCATTACATGTATGTCTATCCAGGTACTTGCAAATAATACAATTTTTATAGTATAAAAATGTGTTGAACTTGCAGGCAACCTCCTTTTTTCTGTAGTGTGCTGCTCGTCCATACTTCAGATCCCTGTTCTGAATGGAATAAAGGCAATGGTTATGAATCTGAGGGTTATTAGTTGTGCCTGTCCTTAAAAAGAGAACATCATTAGTAGCTAGGGATGAGCAATGATATTCAGACATTCATGGCAACCCTACTACCTGCACAGACAGTACCCTAGGTTGTATTTACTAGAGGTGGGAGAAATAATCGATTCTTAGATGCATCATGATGGGGAGGTGGAAGATTCTGAATCGATTTATAAATGTCTAATAATCGATAATCGTTTGTAATTTAGATATTTAATACTATGGAATAGCAGGAACAAAAAGGTGGAACTCTAACACGCAGTGTGTAACAGCAAGATTTAGATTAACAGTTGTTCATCTGTGAAAAAGGACATTTTTATGTCTGTAATTTCAGATATGTTACAAGGAAAGGATGCTGCTACCTGTGGTTCAGTGCAATTGTAAATTTCCAGTTTACACACATCTTCCATTAGGGGATAGTGGACATTTAATTTATTTCTTTTTTTCTAAATACAAATGTAATGTTTTTATTATGTTTGTCACATTGAGAACAAAAGAAATGTTAAAAAAAAAAAAGAAATACAAGTGCAGCAAAATGCATCAATAAACAATAACAGATCGAACCACATTTTTACCACATCAACCACAGATTTACCACATCAACCTCTTACTCCGCCTTGAGGATGTGGACTAAGTTATTTTCTTTATGATGGATGTCTTTGCTTACATGCTTCTGGTAATGTGCAAAGACATCCAGCACGACCAGGGTTGTGTCAGTCCTCCTTCCCCACTGATGGTGCCCTCAGGCAGGCTTAATCGCCATATCAGGCATTACTTCAGCCTCAATTTTTGGCCCAAATATGCCTAAAGTTCTGCAGAGGACTGTATATATGTATTTTGCTCTACCACACAGCCCTTACACTAGAAGCAAAAATGGAGGAACTATGAAACAACATTCAGTTTGCGTACGGAGGAAGGAAATGCATGAAGTGAGCTGTACTTTGAATAGATGCAACAAAGGAAAATGAAGGCACTTCTGCCCATCGTCAGCTGAATATAAATAATGTTTTATTGCACTTTTTTTAATCTTTATGAGCTCGGTGCTCAAAACATGCCTTAAATCGTAACCGATTTATTTCTGTTCTGTTGTCATCCGACCATTTAAGTTCATGTCAGTGGCTCTCAAAAGGCTCTGCCTTGAGTGGAAGATTTTTCTGAACAAGGACAGCAGTGTGCAGTTTGTTTCTGACAAATGAAGGTTGTGGACGTGAGCTGAAATATGTTCAAACAGATCAAATTACTCACGAATGGAGTTACTTCTCGCCTAAATGAACAGATATATCCGAATTAATGCATTTACAATCAGAGCTATTTTTCTATGTGGTTTGCATGTAGACAAGTTTTTCCATCTGATTGTCAGTTTAAAAACATATTTTTGGTCCCTTTTGCCTTGTGCTGTGGTGACATTGATATGAAGCATGATAACTGACACGCTTATCTTGGAAATTCTTTCTGCATGCTATTCGTACATGTTTACTCTAGTGGGCTGTGTTCTGACATGCTGCTCCACTGTTGCCTAAGTAATGGCAATGCTTGTATTTTGTTCATCCCTCCTCTAATCAGAGTCTCAACCCTTTTTCTGAAGTTGTAAAAACTCATAGTGGTAAAGGAAAGATTCAAAACAACACTCACGTGCCCATGTGGAAAAGGAAACCAAAATATATTGTTTCACTGGCACTATAGACACGCTCTCATAACATGATTACAGGTGATATGGAACAAAGTCTAAGTCTTTATCCTGGGTAAATGACTCCACTATCTAAGCTACAGCCCCTTTGTGGCTTAACTACACAGAGATTGTTAAATCATGTCAGTTTTTAGGTTAACACCTTCATGATAAAAGTTATTGCTTTGTATATGACCCTCTGCAACAGCTAAACAAGAAAAGCTTACTGTTATTACGTCTTTAGAGATTTTGGCTGTATGAAGACTGGTAATTGCTCATTGGAATCTTAACTTTAAATCATCACCTAAGGAGAATCATGCTTTTCTCACATTTTGCCAGTCTATGTGCTCTCAAGCTGTTCTGTGCGATGAAGAACATTTTGGGAGGCTAAACTACAAACAAGCAAGTATCTAAATTATGCTACTGTGTTCACTTGAGAAATTTCCTGGGTATGATCCTAATAAGTCTCTTCTTCTTCAAACAAACCTGGTTTCAAAAGCTTGAAAAAACACTGAATGAAATAATTCATCTGTAGGGGATTCCATCCAAGGTGCCACTTTAACCATTCTGATTTTCTGAGAACTGAAAGGGGCAACTTTCTGTGAAAGTTGCTCCGGTGGTTAATACAAGCTCAGAGAAATCAGCTGCATAATGGCTGTAAATGGGATCGTTTTATCAGCGTAGTTTAACAAGTTTTACGTAAAAATGGGCCAAGAAAATATGATGGCTCGCCTGTACGCTGTGTCAAAAATGTAAAAAGCATTTAATTTCTCCCAAAAATCCCTCTCTGTGTCAGGCAGTAGTTTACAAGCAGCTTTCAGCATTTTGTCTCCTTCCACAGCGTGCTGATCCTCTGATCAGCTGTGTGGGTCTGCGGGCTTCTCCAGAGATAATAAGACCACACCAAGCTAAAACAAAGATAATATGAGCGATTTTGACTTGAGTGATGATGATGTAGAGCCCGACTGATATGGGATTTTTGGGGCCGATACCGATACTTGGGCTAAAAACAGCCGATATTCGATATATAGGCTGATACCCGATATATTGGCCGATAACCAATATTTTGGCCAATATATGAAATAAGAACATTGATATACACAGGATATATACTGTACATGAACACAAATGTGGATATGTGAATTAACAGTGACATTTAGCTTTGTTTATTTCACAAAGATGCAACTTAGACGATGTTAAAACGCTATATAATAGTCTTATACTGTGGCTGTGGACCATATTAGACAGGAAAATGATGAATAGAGAGCCATATTTACATCATTTTGGCAAATATGCACATAGAATATGTTTACAATGTGTTTCTTGATAACCCCGAGGAAGGCCACAGGCTTAAATGCGCCTGTTTAATAAAGCTGTTCTCTAAAGATCTACTATTAGTGAAACTTTCTGTCTCCACACTGGTAGAATATGTCACAGGAAAGATAAACATCGTATGAATGCTTTTCTGGTTTGTGCTTTTCAAAATAAAAGCCCGGTTTAGCATTTCTATAGAGAAACTCCGTTCACTTGAACAGAATGCTTTTATTTTGAATAGCTCCCGACACACTTCCTCTATACACTGAATCAAGTAGCTTTGAGGACAGGGCTTTGAGAGCAGGGAGATGCGGCTGACACGCAGAAAAATCGCGCCTTGTGTGAAAGTCGCACTGGCAGGAACCGGAGCTGACACGCGCGGCACACACAAGCAGCAAAACACGATCCCAGTCTGAAACAAGCATTAGTCCTCTACTCTGCTGCAGTCGAACTGCGCGAGGATGACGCTGCTTGTGAGTGCTTAGGGACAGAGAGGGGCCCACAGCTGCACCCACTGCTCAGTGAGAAGAACAATAACGATGCGTGCATCACGTCAGAGTCTTCAAAACTCTCTAGTCACACCAGAAAATGTTGCTAGATTTGTCGCTAGTCGCTTTTTTGAAAAAGAGTTGCTAGAGGGGTCCGAAAACTCAGTCACTAAGTTGGCAACACTGAGTGAGGGAGGGCTGCTGCTGCGCTCTGCGTCTGAGGGGGAGGGGCAGGCACTCAGGCTGAGTTCGGCATGGGGACATACAGAGCGACAGGAGCAGAGACAGCAAAAAGTTAATATATCGGCTACATATTGGCTGATGTTGATTAATCTGTGAAACGCTATAATCAGCCCAATTAATCGGCCCACCGATAAATCGGTCGGGCTCTATGATGATGTGCCGCTTACTGTGGGTATGAGAGGATATTTGTATGAACCAGATTACACCGTAGAAGAATTAATACAGATGGAGAGTCAGGGGGTTGAAAGAGAGAGCAGAGAAACTTCATTTGAAAGTTTTGAGCAGGAGAGATTCCGAGTTACCTGGTGGTATAGGTGTGGAAAATGCGAGCCCATGCTCGGGATCTCTCTGATTGACATATGAGTGTTTGTATTAATTGCAGAGCACATTATCTCTGCTGCAAAAAAAAGTGTATGCAACTGGTATTTTGACACACATTTCAAGTAAAATATATTACACAAATATAATACACTCTTGATTTGAAAACTGCAGTAGACCAAATCGTAATCAAACCTAAATTTCAATTAATTGCTCAGCCTTAGCAATTTGCCAAATGCTTTTTGACTAAATTTCTAGTTGGGTGCAGCTCTTAGGGCAGTTGATAGATTATCTGCTATCTAGTGTCCCATATCTGTGGTTGTTTTGCTTGAGACAGGTAGCCAGGTTCGACTCTATAACCTTCAGCACTTTGCTGCTTGTTATTCCCCTCTTACTCCTCACAGGTTTCCTTCTGTCCTCTTCTGCCCTGTCCTCTAAATAAAGGCATTAAAAGCCTCAAAAATAATCTTAAGTACCTAAGTGCAAGCGTGTACACTTTGCATTACCATTAATCTCCACTGAGTACTTTAGATCAGAATCCACTTTAATGCCTCACATGCAAACACCTGTTGGAAAAGACTGAATGCATTCTCATTTACACCTGGCTGGATGTACACTACCAAATCAGCGTGAGTAAAAACGGGCCAGACAGCCACCAACTGTGATCTGGGCTGTCAGATCTCATTCCCTCCTCAGGACTCACTGGGTTGCGTTTACTTAGCATTGAGGCTTACCTCATAAGATGTCAAAAGGAATGATGTTATTGCTTAGGGGGGATGTTAATGAAATGTGTAAACAGCCTCTTAAAGACCATAATGAGAAGAAGGAATGGGTAATGGTACATTTTAGTGTATATTTGGTTGAGCCAGGATGGTTTTATGTGCATTTTCTGCCATTTGAATTGCTATTCAGTCTCATTCCTTTAGTTTCCATACAATTTGCTTAAGTTTATCTTGACAAGCGTATCTTGACATTGATGAATTTGCCTCAGTGCCCCAATCTAATTACAGGTTGGCTGTGTTGTCTTCCAGAGCCAGAAGCTGAAGGCAGGACACAGTCAGAAGCACAGAGTCCTCCTTTCCCTCCCTCCCCTGTAAAGTCCCTATTCAGACATGTGGGGGACAGGCTTGTAAGGCTAGACCTGGGTTTTCCTGGCTCACGCAGAGGCTCCTCCCTCCCTTCTTCTCCTCCATCCTCCCCAACAACTTCTCCTTCCTCTCCCTTCTCCTCCTGGAAACCAAGCGTTGCAGGGTTACGTCGAAGGCTCGGTTTATCAGACCCAGATCTAGTCTCTTCATCCCAAACTCAACCCCCTGTAATGAAACCCATGTCCCCAAATGACCCGCCACCCTGTCCCATGCTCAAATCAAGCCTCAGCCCCAGGCACATCCCTGCTTCTAGATTCCCTGTGAGCTGGACCAAGTACAAGCAGCAGAAGTAGTTTATCCCCAAGCTGAGTCTACATACATCTATACTTGTCTTATCAGTCATACTCACTGTCCCAGACAGACAGAGGGGATTTATTTTCCCACACAGGCCTCAAAGGACTATGGAGTGCTGTGGAAGATTTATGTGCTATAGCAGGGGCATCAAAAATCAGAGCACTGAGAGGATGAACAGAGAGAATACCGGAAAGGACAGCACATGATTAAGGAGACAGTGAGAGGAGAATCTGCAAGACCAAAAGGGACAGAGGTGAAGGCTTCTACTGAGTGAAGGAGGACTGAGTGAGAGACAGACTGATTGAAGGGCACGGGAGAGAAAATGGGAGGATAAGAAGGAGAGGAGATATTGCAGGAAGGGAAGAAATGTCTATGTCAGCACATAAGAAATTAATGGAATAGCTTTATAAGGATGTACATTAGGGTAGACGAGCAACTAAGATGTGTTACAGGTGTTAAGCCCTATTTTAAGCTGTGTTAAGTCTACTTTGCAATCTGCTAAATAAAAGTTGGTGTCCCCTACAGATGGGTCTAGGGAATATATATGGCTGATTAAGATATAATGATAATTTTATTGGACAGGAAGATATTGGTTGTATAGATCAGCCACATGTGTGAATAGGTTGGTGGAGTTTTAGGCAGGACAGACATACCAGTGTCAGCTGAAGTCTTTTTCTTTGCTGATCCTCATTCCTCAAACTTTAAAGTTTGTTTTAAGAACTGAAGTTTGTTTCCTTGTCCATTGTTGAACTTTAAAATATGTTTAAAGGACTGGAGTTTTAGGTCTGAACTGCTTTCATATGTTGGTATCAAGGGGTAGCGCGACCTGACCAATTATTGATGCAGATATTTGGCTTTTAGAATGTTACCCGTTATTCACAGATAATGGTCCAATATGACTTAATTCAAAGGTGTGCTGCTTTGGCTCCACTGCAAGGTGTGTCTTTAGCTCAGGTTTTGTTTTCACTCCCTACAGTCTCAACACTATCTGACTGTCTTGATGTCACACAAGTATTTGCTAATCAAGGCCTTTATGGTGATACTGGGAGTGTGCGACATCACTTCCTGTTTTCCTGCCGCTACAGTGTTGCTCTGTGTTGTTTCTCATGCTGACAGTGCTAGTTCTAAATTGTTTGTTTTCCTTCATTTTAAACAGGCAATTTCACTTTTGCCACATTAGGTACATTTTGTTTGTCATGACAAATGCATACCGGTTACAAATATTGGTTATCAGTATCAATATTGGCCCTGAGAACCAATTTCAGGCAACTGTTATTGATATCAACCAGTTTTGGAAAAAAAAGAGTTTGTAAATATCAGGATACATGATATCAGCTTAAATCCAATCTTTCATCTGTGCCTATTTAATATTGGAGCAAAAAATAGTCCTAGACAGTCAATATTGGGTAATACATTATTTTTAATGATCAAAAATTGAAAGCAAACCCCTGAACACTGTCTAGATTACATAAAGGAGAATGTCCAACATATATGCGCTCACTCTTATTGTTAAAACTAGTGATTAATGATCTTTCATTCTTTGTGATACCATAATATTTCACATAATGGAAATATTATTGTTTTGAAACACATGAGAATTCAGTATTGAACATACAGACAGCTAACCTTTGACAGAGAGATGAGTTTATAGAAATTTTGTCAGTGTTTTTCCACAAATGGGATAATGCATAGTTTAAGAATAATAAACATTTAAACTTACAGTTGTGGGTGTCTTGTAGGGCTGCAACAAGCAATGATTTCAATCATCGATGAATCGGATGATTATTTTCTCGATTAATTGATGGATCAGATGTTTCCGTTCAATTAAATTATTTGAACATTCCACAGAATGAACACCAAAAATATAATCACTTATTTAAAAAAAATTAAATGATATTTTCTATGTTATTACTTTGCCTCCCTCCTTACAATCATACATAAACATTTTAAGATCATACTAATGACAACAGCCTGAGGATATGATTTGAATGACAGACTCTTGTAGTGGGATTCTGCTTTTATTTCCTCTTGCAATTATTTTATCCCAGAGAAGCCACAGGTCAGCCTCAGCCTCTTAAAGTTATTGATATTATGATAACTTACAAACATTTATCATTCATGTATTCAACAAGCTAACGTTAGTTCATTGATGCTTGTTGTCAGACCGACCCACACACACAGACGGTCACACAAACTCTCTCTGTCACACATACAGACACACACACACACCCAACAGCCATGTGACTGCAGCTCAGGCTTTCCTCCTCTGTCCTGTTTTAGCAAACATTTGAACACAAAGTGAGGCAAATATCATGGATTACATGAACGCCTGACAGTCCAGCACAATTGTTTTTATCCAGTCTCGTATTGTAACAGAAACGAAACTTAAGTTCTGCTGGAGTTTTTACGGCAGTGAACTATTTTTAGATCGCTAGCTTCTCATCTCCGTCATGAGACACGGTTGATGATGAATATATCTACTTAATTTTTTCCGCTGATCACCGGACTGTAATCAGAGAAGTACTAAACCAAGTCAAAGTAAAGTTTATCAGCCGTCTGTGTGTGACATAAACAGCTCCGCGTCACGCCAAGTGATGCCATTATCGCACGACACATCGAATTGACACAGAAATTCATTGCCAGCCTCTAAAATTATTGATTTTATCAATTCATTCTTGCAGCCCTAGATATCTAGTGTTGCTCTAGCATCAGACATATTTCAATATCATATTATTTTTACTAGAACCATGTCAACATTTATCATTATAGTTTTGTGGAAACCAATTATTTCTTTACAGAAAAATGTATTGAAATAAATATATCAAGTGTCCTCATTCAGCTAAAAAAAATACTGAGATTTGAGTTGAAGTTGCATGATTGCAAAAATCAGAGCTGATGCCAATGGCCAAAATCACTGCCAGTGTTTTTTCTATCACTTATTTTAACACTCCCAGAATGCCAACGTTTTCTCTCATGACACAACAGATAAACAGCTGCTATGGACTTTAGTTTATGATCACTTTATTTTCAGATGGCTGATGTTTGTCAAAAGGGCCAATAATGGCCAAAAAATGAACAATTAATGATCTGACCTTACTCTACATTAGTTTAGACTTGTAAATAAAGATGTGCTAAAGCCCCTTTTAAATCTGTGTTAACTGTACTTTGCTGACAACTTGAGTGTATTAACAGTGTTTTCCCCTCAGCATACATCTTGGTTTAGCTGTTTTTTGATAAATAGCCCTTGTCAGGCCAGCGAAATAAAGCAGGAACAATGAGTGTAATACAGAATTCATGAGTGAGATTATTTGAGGAGGCCTAGAAGCAGGGTAATGTTCATGACTGGGGTCTTTTGAATTATGGATTTAATAAGTAATTCCTCAGATTGTCAGCCTAATTACACATCAAGGCTTTGTCTTTGCTCCAGCTTGTCTCACTCCTCTGCAGGTCTGTGCAGTGCCTTACTTTCACCACTCTTCTATCAGTGCATCATATTCCATCATAGCCTGCTGTTTTTTTTCTGTTGCTGTTTCTTTCCTCTAAGCAATTTGACCTCCCTCCTTCCCCTTTTTCTCTCCGTCTTATCAGCAGCATTAAGGCACTTTTATCTAGGCTGTGCCAGGGAGGTATGCTCACCAAGCCAGGAATAGAAACACTCTGGGAATTTACTCCTTTAAAGTTTCTTTATCACCTCCTCCACCTCTTTCTTCCTTCTTCTCTGTGCACTGTGTGTATTTGTTAAATATCAGTCCCTCCTGCCTTTTCACTTCTCCTGTTTTACACCAACCCTGTTTTCTCTCATCCACACAAGCTGTGTGTCGTCTCCCCCCTCGTATTGTTCTGTGTCAGGAACACAGTGACTCCGACTCTGGGGTGAATATCTAGGCTTGTCATCACAAAACCTGACTGTTTCCAGAACACCACAACCTTCAGCTGCTTCATTTTTCATTGGAGTTTTTTTCCTGAGATTCTTGATGCATGTTATTTTTGGATTCTGAAGACCGAAGGTTTCATGGTTAACAGCTTTATTTAGCACTGCACATGCATATTTTGTGAAGTTACACAGATTCTTATGAAATGAATGTACTCAAACATACAGCCAGGGGACTATTCAATCAAAGGTTCCTTGTTTCTAGTGAGTGAAACAATGGTTTATGCCATTTGCTTTCCTATTATGAGAATTTATTAGTGCCTGCAGAGAAATGTGCTTCATGGAGAAAGTGTTTGTTGAGTCACAGAGTTGATAATTATAATAAGCGTTACATTAGGGACCTCACTCAGAGATTGATGCTCTGGCTCTGATTAGAATTGATAAATGTTTATAGATAGGTAAAGGCCACTGTGTAGATGCCTGTTCAAAATAGATTGGGCTGTGACAGGCTAAGAAAAAATCTTGTTTTAAGTTTAATATATTTGTCCTTTTTAGCTGTCCTTATGAATCATGATGAGGGACATTTGTACCCACCGGGGGTTGACTGATTTTGTTTTTTTCAGGACTGATATTTGTAATTCACGAGACAGATAACGTATATTTGGGACTGAGGATGAATATCTGTCATTTAAAATATGGCTAATTCGTTACTAATTATGAATATGTTCAACAGTAAATAAAAGTAGTTTTCCTCTGAAAATTGTACACCTTTTACAGTTCATGCTAACCAATTCTACAAGTGCTTTTGTAATTATGGGGCGACTGTGGCTCAGTAGGCAGAGTTGGTTGCATCGCTATCAGAAGGTTGTGGGTTTGATCCCAGTTCTTGCAGTCACATGTCGATGTGTCCTTGGGCAAGACACTGCTGTGTTGGTAGCATGTAAGTGTGTAGGGATGCATATGAATGGGATTAACATACTGATTGCTTATCTCCAAAGCAACCTTTGCGATCAGTGTATGAATATGGGGTGAATGGGTAGGTGTGACCTGCAATGTAGGTCAATGAAGTCCATTCACCATTTAATTATAAAAAACAAAATATACTTAATGACACAAAAGTAAAAATGCATCCCACAGTCATAAATTGTATTTTTTTTCTTAACTACTGGTGCACTAATGTGTTCATCTCTTAAAGATTGCAGAATGTAAAAGGGAAGCTTATTTGGATTGTCTATACTGCTGACCAACTGAAGCCCGTTACCCAGTCACTGCCTCCCAGGCCTGCTACTTTGGAACTGCCCTGGAATAAGCTATGTGAGACTAGACCACACCAACCACAGGGGGCTAGCTAAGGCTGCAAACGCTTGAATCACTAGTGTGGAGCAGCATCTCAAATTCAGAAACCCCTACCTCCAAAGTTTGGTTGACCCTTGCAACAGTTGAGGCGTGTGAAGTCTCGATGAGTTTGGAAAACAGTATGGCATTAATGCTGCTTTCTTTTCATGATGACATGACACAATCTGCCACAACTATAAAAAATTAAGTACCTCTATGGCTTTAAAAACCACTGGAAATATTTGTTTAAAAATAGGTACTGAATTTAAAACACAATTTTTTTTTAAGTTGGCTGAGACATTTTGATGCGCATATTGTACCTTTATTTTAGAGCTTATATCTGCTTTTTCTTGCTTGAGTTGTAATAATTCAAGTTTAGTATGATATATTAAGCTACTTCTATTTTATCCAAATTTTGTGTTGATTTTATCACTTCATTTACATAAATACCTAAAATAAGAAAACAGAGTCAGTAGTTGGGTGTATCCTGTAGTAGTACTACTTGGTATAGAGGTAGTATAGTTTAATGTGGTTCTTGTTGTGTCACCTAAACAATAGTATTAGGTTTACCTTACACAGCTCCCAGAGCAGGTACCAGGAAGTAATGGATTGTTGGTGTCTCCACTGTTGTCAGGGGTCCTTATGTTATCAGAAAGGCTTAGGCCCTGTCAGCCTGCATCACTGTAGTTGTAATGATGCATTACCATGAGAAGCACTGTTACTGAGGTATTGGTTGTTGAGTCCCACAGCAGGACCCTGTACAAATGACACTACAAAATGATGTTTATAAAAACCGACTATCAGGTAGAAAGCAATGAATTCAATTTCATGACATAAGAACAAGGAAAAAACTCATTATTAACTCATTATAACTCGCATTTTTGAGTGGGTGTGGCTTCAAGTCATTCAACAGTCATGCCCACACTGTCCAAGAAAAGATTTTACTGCCTCAGTTTTCAGGATTTTGAAGCTTAATTTTATAAACTTAGAGCTGTTTTTCATGACTGAAATTTTGCCTGGTGGTTCATAACACAGTGTGTCTGTCATAAAACAAACCTAAAATAAAGATTTTTTATCACTTTACAGGGACTTGAAAAGCAATTTAGAAATTATAAATTGAATAAAGACTATCAAAGTGGTATAGAAGACAAAAAAGAGATTAGTAACACAACACATTGCTGTGGATGTGCAAACAGGCATAAGAAAACATTATTTTATTTATCGTAATGCAGCATTTTAATTCATATTATTGCTGCATTACAAACATGTGGCCTATTTTTATATCTTTTCATGAAAATGTTGACATTATGCACCTTCAGGACATTTGGCACTTGGCCTATGTGGATTTAAGATAAAACTGACTTTGTTTTTGTTATTACTGTTTTGAAAAAGCTATTGAGATATATCATGTATCACTATTCAGCTAAAAAATACTGAGATATGATGCTGGTGTAAATCACTTAGCCCAATCAAGTGTTAGCAGCCTGACATTTTGCCTGCGTTGCCAAATCACAGTTGTGATTAGGATGTTACTTGAAACGGAATTGAATTAATGGTTTTACAGCGGTTTGTCCTTAATGCCTCCATATCCCACTTAATGTGAGCCATTAACGTTGGCTCTTTAAAAGCTGACCTGGATCATAATGCATCCTGAGTGTGTAAAGAATAGAGCTCTAAGGAAGACGATGTGTTCAGCCACTGTATGCCAGTTTGTACAAGCGGTTTCCTCTCCTTAGGCACACTTGTCTTAGTCCCTGTAACAGCAGGATAGAGATGCATTAGTGTGCGTGTGTGTGTGGCATGTGTATGTGTAACATGCCACAGAGAGGAATGACCAAGCATCACTGCGTGTGTCCTCACTTGTGACGATGCGTGTTGGGTCGTCATTTTCTCCTCCATTGCTCCACTTCCTTTACCTCCTCACTGACTCCATTCAAAATGTGGGAAATCAAAGCCACTGCATAGTTGGAATACCTAACCTGTGCAGTGCCATGACAAGTGCAAGTCAAGGGATTATGTTTTTATCTGTGGTTTGTATTATTCAGAGTTCAGCTTTTGTAAGATGCTGGTAGGGTGCAGGTGTGTCTTTAAAAATGTACAGGGGGAGAACTTGGTTCCTGTTACCCTTATGCAACCAAACGCATCTTTAATTAGACTCTCTGTGCCTGATAGGGGTTCACAGTTTTCATTCAAGAGCCAGGTGTGTATTCTACACTTGGGAAGATTTTTTGCATACGTGTATTCAAAATATGAAAAAGTCTGATTTAAAGATTAATCTGCTTTTGTCTGCATAAATGTAAAAGTAAGATTGCAAAAATGTTTCAGGAAAAGCCAAGCTGCTACTATATCAGACTGGAAGCCTATGAATGCTGTAGACTATCCCTGTGCCCTTGGAAGTTCAACATCAGGCACAGGTAGGCTGTTGCCTGGGGCCTTGCTCTAAGGGGCCTCAAGATATAATCATTGTAGTGGTGCATCACATAAGGCATACAGTACGTCTGAAAATACTTTGAATGTTTAAAACCTGTTTGAATGTGAATAAGAGACTGACACTAAGTAAATTAGCATCGAATTTTATTTTGATTGTCCAAAGTTTACAGTGATGACCCCTACCCCTAACAGCAAGGCCTAAAGCCCTTTAAAAAGCCCTGAAATGTCTTCATATCAACTAATTAAAGTTAGATTCTTCTAGAGAGGCTAAAACCGTCAGCTGGTGATTATATGTCTGGTTATATGAAATTAGATAATTAAAAGTTGATGATATATTTTTTATTTTGAAGTTCCACTTGGCCTCGTTATGATGTGTCTTTTGGGTTAAGATGCTCTTCTAAGAGCTAAAGAAGCAATGTTGGGTTGTTCTGTATTTATATTTCACATTCGTCATTCACTGGCTTTGATTCATGAAAAAGGATGCTTCAAAATATTTTGTTCTCTCACCATGGTTACTTTTAGCCAAATAAGTTAATTCCTCATATTGCTCTTTGTCTGACCTTTAAATTACTAAAACCACCCCTACCTGTCCTTTTCTAAATTTTATTTTGAAAAGTTAATTATCCAGCAAACAGGATAGAAAATGAACTTAAAGAAAGAATGTAAATCAGTCACTGACAGATAATCGAAAAACACAAGCCAGTTATTGTGAAACATTTACTCTGTCCCCAGCTCAATTGATTTATCCCTTGCCTTATCGCATATATATTATTACTGGCACAGCTCTCCCTTTTCCCTCTTTTCACATGATGTTGAAATACTTCCAAAATCCTTGAGCACAAATATACACACACAGGAATGTAGAAGAGCTGCACACACAAACCAGTCATGCAGACATTCTTATCACAGCACTAGGGTGCAACTTTTTCTTGTGTGCTCTTGCAGATTTGTAACTTGTGAGGAGAAAACGGTGTGTGATCGTGCCCTGAATTGAACTAACCTGTGATTGTGTTCCCTGAGGTCAACCCTCCTTTACCTGCAAAACTCTGACCTGCATATTGTATTCTAGACAGCATGATTAATAATGCCCCATTGAGCTTTAGTTTATGATCTCTGTTAAATAAGGCTGCAGAAGGGATGAAGAATTGACATCACAATGCACAATTAATCTCATCACAATTGTGATATCAGGCTGTGCAATAACATAACTGCATAAAAAGCAGAGAATATATTGTATTACTTAATACTTTAAAGGTGTAATGCCCAGACGAGGACTTCAAGTTTGCAATAAGCACCTTTTTTCCCAAAAGGAAAAAAAAAGTATTTTATTTTTATATTAAGTTATGTGAAAGCAGTTCTGTAAAAAAATATATTTTTTTATTTGTTATGCTTTTTTGATATCTGTATGTTTTAAATTGAGAAATACACACTTTAAAACTATCATTATTCCTTGCTAGAGTTCTACTGATTTTGTTTTTTTGGGGCTGATACAGATAAGAAGTTGCTCGTGAAACCAATATTCATTTACAACAAAAAATGAAGATCTTTTAGTGAAAGTTCAGAAATAAATAAGTTCAACAGTGAAAAAAGTACATTTTAGCTGTGATGACTGTACACCTTTTACATTTCATATGTGTATAAACTGATAGTGCCCCCAACTCAGGTAAAAGAAGCAAAATCCCAGTGTTAAAATACTCAAATACAGGTTTAAGTCAAAATCTAAAATGAGTGTAATAATGTCTAACAAAATATAACCTACAAAATTTGACAAATCAAAACAACATTTCATAATAAAATATTGTACAACTGGATTAGAACTACTAATGCATTTATGTTTAAATCATATAATTGTTATTGATTGTTTAGCAGGAGCTAATAGATGTGCATTAGTTTGAACAGAACATGAATGTATTTGAAAACATCGTAACCTGAATCAGTGAGATAACTATTGACCAAGTCATCTAGATCAGTATTTAAAAGGAGTATTTTTGCCTCTTACATCCGGTGTAGTAAAGTTAAATGCTAGCGTTTTTGAAGTGCCAGTCAAGTACTTCAAATTTAAGCAATTTAGCAGCAATTTCCCTCATCTTTTGAACATTACCAGAAACAGCTTCAGGACATTTTGGCCACTTTGCTGTTAACAGGGAACTCTTAATATTTTTAGTAAAAGAAAAAAACCACCAGTCCATTATTTTTCAGTCTGGTTAAATGATGGACCTTTGTAAGAGACTCGATATTTAACACCATTGTTGGCATATGTGACATTAAATACCATTAAACATAGAATCTGAAACAGATGAGTAATGTTACAGTTATTCTGGCAATAGTGTAACTTTACCAAACATTAGCTGTGGTTCAATACATCCTTTGAAAGGTTAAACCCCGAAGATTTACACTGCAGGCTAACGTTAGAGGTTAAAGTTCACTATTGTGGCATTTTCTATGGTATAACAGAGACTGAACAGGCTTGTCATTATAAAAACAGTGTGGTAATTGTGTTGTTTCTGGAACTTTAGTGTGGAGGATTGTAATGTTTTTAACATCATAAATATATTTCCTTGTTAGAGTGACACATCAGAGACTCCACTTGGCGCTCAAGCCTGTGCCTTTTACACACCAGCTGCTGTCTGCGATTGGCCTGAACTTATCTGACGTCTCAACCAATCAGATAGAGTTATGGGCGGGACATTGATGAGAGTGTGAATGAATAGAGAATTGAGCTGGAGGGGGAGACACAGATGGAGCAGAGCTGAAATAGTAGACTTTTTAATTAATTAATCATATCAGTGATCAGTAGAATAAAGCACAGATAACGATGATCTGCAGAATGACAAATATCAGCACCGATAATCAGCCAGAATGATAACTGTCGACCCCTGTTCTCAGCATTTTCCCTGATAACGAAGCAAGTAGACTTATTATACCATTATGCATTAATCACAGTTGCAAATCGCAATATTGTCCTGAAAAATTGCCATCACACTTTACCAAATAATGCAGCTCTATCTAATTTTGAATTTGAACACAATTATCACTGATGGTGCAAAAAAAAATTGTACATTTTGATTTAATGCTCAGCCTTAGTCTCAGTTTGTATCAGGTCAGAATCTTACTATGAATCAGTCAATCAGACTTAATGTTTTACTGCACTTTTCATACAAGAAATCAAAGAAAGCAGTCCATATTCTTGCTATTAACCAACCATGTGTGGGCCATTAAATAGTCTTTTTTGCACACATACTGAAGCACTTTGTTATGTAATTCAGCATGACTGTAACTGTCACTAGGATGATTTGGCTGATGGTATTCTTAAAAAAGCAGAAACAAAGAGGGTTATGTGTCCTTACACAGAAGAGGAACTATGGTTTTTTTTGTGTGTTTTTTTTTTATCATGCGTTGCCTATAGGCCTTTGTAACCAATTAGACTGAGAGCTTTCTTTCTCTGCTCTAATGAGCTATAATGTAGCTATGCTTTTTCATGGTATTGGGTTTCTCAGTGCTGCAGTTCATTAGAGCTCAGGCATCACCAGTAACCAGAGACAAACCACATCCATCCATCCATGTGTGCTGCTCTATGTGTTTTAATTAACGCCTGCTTGTGTTTGTTTGCAAATGTCACCATGTGTGCAAGTGTACAGAGTGGTAAGGAAGTTGCATGCATAAACAATTTGCAGCCAGAGCAGCATCTTGCTGTGTGTGCCTGAGAGTGGCCCTGAGGGACTGTCTATTCTCTCTCCTCAACTATAACTCTATTGTTAGCTACATCTTTTCCTACAGTAGAGATAGAGGATAGTTGGGATTAAAAAGACGTCTGGGTTGAATAGCAGAAATGAGATGCATCGTCTCTGTCTATGCATGGCTGCACTTCATGAACAAGCCTTATGTCCATGATAGAGGGAGCTGTGTCGGTGCTTTTTGATATCCATCTTTATGCTTTTTTGCATACTTCTCTCTATGGCAGCATTTAAAAACATGTCATAAAAGTAGATCAAACAGGGACAGAATAATGGAAGTAATGTTACAGCACCTTCTACATGCTTTAAAGAACTCTATTTTTACTTCACATGTGGAGTTGACCCATTAGATAAGTAAAGTGAAGATAGAGCGAGTGGGCATACACTACACTCATGCCTCATGGGAACTGAAATGCGAGACTGTCGCTCTTTCTCGGGACAGTTGATCCTTTGTTTTGGTTTACGGGATGGAGAGGGGAGTGGCGGGGTGCGTACCTGAACATGAGAGCAGGAATCTTTTCAACTACCTGAATTGATATTTTCCTGGACTCAAATACACACTCACTCAGAGAGAGACAAACAACCAGCGGGAGGAGTATTCAGTCTAAAACTGTCGGAGCTTTATTTATAGAGCACTTTCATCTAAAAACAGAGTGTTTACAGAGTGCTGTAAAAAAACAGACGAAAGTAAGAGGTGAAAAAGTTGAAGCACAGTATAAAAGAGATAAGTTTAAAAATAACACCACAGATATCTAAAATAAAACTTGTTTATCAAGTTTTGGACTGAAAAGGACAATAAGTCATAGAGTTGTTAATGTTTAGCTACTTGTGTTTTGTCGGTTAACAATTAGAGAGCCAAGGTCTAGTTTCTCCCTCCCTCAGCAGGCCAGCCCCAGTCCTAGAGCTAACATCATCCATGTTGGGTTAAAGTCCATCCATGGTGTCATGATATTTTACAAGTCCTCCTTTAAGGGGACATTAAAAAGGGCAGGGTTTAATGGCATCCAGGTGACTCGTGCAGCTGAAACATGACATTTATATCATTGGTTCAGTTGCAGCCTTTACGTATGCCCCACTTACTTCAACAATAAAAAAAACAAACTTTCAGAAAGAGGTGGACATTTAGTAAGCATACTCATTGGCTGTCCTGTTGTGAGCTTTATGGCATATGATATCACTCTCTTAACATAGCTTTGGCTGGCCCCATACTAGACAATTTTCAGCTAGACAGTGTCCTGAGTTTAGACTTTGTTCAAGAACAATCATTTGTCTGATTGAAAAATTACTGGCTGACCTACACATGGGTCTGTATGTGACTTCCTGCCTGACTGAGTGAGTGAGTGAATATACTTTCAGAGCCGGACAGAGTTGCATTAGTGGACAACCAACCCCGTAATGGGGATGGTTGTCTCAATGTTATTTTACTGGGAAAAATCCTAAATTGGAAACTTTAATTACATAAACAAGTTACAAAGTAATTACTTGATGCCACCTAACAGAAAATGAGCAAGGAACGGGAACGTAAAGAACAATACTAATAGGCCTAACGACAAAAGCCTACTCAATTAGGAAACATGCATTTTCTATCACATGTGACAACCAACCCCAACAAGGATGTCTTGCTAGCATCAAGGCTAATGACTGTCTAACAACTAGTTATCTAGGTAACAACAATACAAACTGTCGCTTTCCCTTCACTTTTTTAATGGGTAACAATTTCTGTGTTACAAACCTATTATGTATAAGCCTAGAAAAAAAATACTGAGGAGCTGACTATTATTTGACATGATTAACACAAAAGTCCTCTCACCACAAGTTTAGCTTTCCTACTCCAGAGAAGATTATGTAGAGCTCTGATCCCAATTCTGGAAATTTCCACACCAAATTTTGGGAGACAGCACGGTCAGTTGGTGAGATATACTGAGTGACAACCAACTTGTGTGACAATCAACCCTGTTCTTCCCTGTACCTCAGACAAAGCAAATGATAAAAGAATACATGAGTTTAAACTTCTGGCTGTGTTTTATTGCTTCTGATACTTTAAATAATAAAATGTAATTAAGAATTTTATGATCATTTAAAACAGGATTGAATTTTACTTTGTTTCCATGTTTTTTAGTTACTGTGAATGACTTCTTTCAGCCCACCCACAGTATTTCTGCGGCCCACCAGTGGGCTGTTGTCCATATTTTGGGAAGCACTGCTTTAGAGAAAAGATTAACCATTAAACAAAGCACAGGTCATGTGTGTACAGTTCTGTTGCAAGATATCAAAAATTCAGGATGCACAATTTAACTCATGATTTATTAGACATCTTGCACTTGAAAGTGAATGGCTGAAGATTTTTACATTTTCACTATTGAGGCATTTATTTATTTGTTTGGAAGTAATAAAAGCCAGCTGACCCCTCTACTGCAGTGTCAATAAAAACTGAAGAAATATGTGTGCTACTAGCAGAACCAGTCAAAAATGGTAACGAACTAATCAGTCAATTATTATCATTAATATTATAATGACAATAATATGGAAAGGCCTAATAATGGCATTTGGAGTTGTGTGGCTTCAAAATAAACATTTGTAAAAATGATCATTAGGGATGCACCAGTGCATCAGTTTTACATCAGTATCAGCCAACACATAGCAGTTATCCATGTTTATTTGTTGAGCTCAATCAGTATTATGCTGGTATCTGGTATATCTAGCTGCTTAATCAAACAAGATTTCTTATAGGAGAAGTGATCAGTTAGACAAACTCTGATCTGTTTTACATGAGAGAAAATGTAGGCATACTACAAAACTTACACCAAAAAAGTAAGGAAAAAACATAATTATTAGCATGGACATCAGCTATCTGTATCAGTATCTGCCCCAGTTTTCACAAACAATGCATATCTGATGCTAATAGGTGTAAGATTGATATTGGAGCCAATCAGATCTACAGCAGCAGTCTGCTGCTGCAGTGATCCAAAGGACCCTAAAGCGAGCTTAGACGCTACTTAAGATTTATTTCTGACAGAGAATTGAGGATTGACTTTGACAGTGACATCAACCTGATGGTCAGTGTTTGAATAAAACACTATATCTCTGCTCATCATACTGACTGCACCTCACTGCCTCTCCCATAGTTGGGTAGCACCTTAGAGGCCTGAGAGCAGTCTGGTAGTTGGACTAAGAGCTCCCTTGGCTAGTGTGGCATTTTCCAGCAGCTTGACTTGAGGCGAGTTCTGTGGATCAATGTCTTGTGTGTGTTCAGTACAGACACCCTGCAGGGATGCCTCAGGCTGAGAGCTGCTCTGCACGGAATTATTTATTCTCTTAAAACTACATGAAGCAACACAACGTCATCCTGAATAACGACTCAATATGTAATGAGCCTAGAGTGATCTTAATGGAAGTTTTACCAGCACTTGTTAACATATTTTTTCTTTATTTTCTCTTCCTTTTCCCTCTTTTGTCATCTCTTCCTCTTTTCTACTTTCCTCTTTTTTGCAGAGGAGGCTGATTACTCGACGTTTGGCACTGACTCGCTGACAAGGAAGAAAAACACGGTTCTCTCTGCAGTTCTTCTCCGGCCTGATGCTGCCAGGAAAAAAGCACCGGTGATCATCAGCCTCCCTCGGGATTTCCGCCCTGTCTCCTCCATCATTGATGTGGACATCCTCCCTGAGACGCACCGACGTGTTCGCCTTTACAAGCACGGCCAGGACAAGCCGTTGGGCTTCTACATCCGCGATGGCTCCAGCGTACGTGTGACTCAACTAGGCCTGGAGAAAGTCCCAGGGATCTTCATCTCTCGCATGGTGCCTGGTGGACTGGCAGAGAGTACCGGCCTCCTGGCCGTCAATGATGAGGTGCTGGAGGTGAACGGTATTGAGGTGGTTGGAAAGTCTCTAGATCAGGTGACGGACATGATGATCGCCAACAGCCACAACCTCATCATCACTGTCAAACCTGCTAATCAGCGAAATAATGTTGTACGTAGTGGAGGAGGAGGAGGAGGCACAGCGTCTGGCAGCTCAGGACGCTCGTCAGACAGCGGCGCCAGCTACTGCGGCTACTCCTCGCAAGGCGGGGTTGGTGCGTCCGCCTCCATGCCAACACACATCATCCAGAACTTTCCTGTTGGAGATCTGGACAGCGATGAGGACGACGAGGATCTGGTGATAGATGCAAGAGGCGAGGCTGAGCCAATCAGACGAGCGTCCTCCAACTACAGCATGCCCTCGCTGCCTCGCTATGAGCCGCACCTAAACCTCCGCACTGCTACCAGCTCCACTTCCGCCCTTTCCATCAATGCCAATGGGACTCTGCCGGCTAGCGGCAGCAGTGGATCATTAAGCAACACCAATGCCACTTCAAGTACACCCTCGCCTGACAGAGCAACAGAGAGGCGGAGTCTGGAGGAGGATGGCACTGTTATAACTCTTTAAACTGGGCATTTACACTTTAAACACTGGGAACCACCTTAAAACTACATACCCTTATGGGAGTCATGGATCAGAAAACTAGACAAGGGAACATCCTGCACCATCAAACAACTGAGAAGCACAATGAAATGTGTACATATTTAACCTGAATATTGTCCTGACACCTTATATTTTGCATACTTTCATGTCAAACACTTCACCCTATGCCAGTGACCACATGTGTGCCATAGTGGTGATGCCCCATGATTCTAAAGACACAAAAATATCTGCAAAAGAAGTGTAAAAACCTCCAAAAGCACTTGTTTGTACTCCTAGAACTATTGTTGTCTGAGCTTCCACTAGAGGGCAGTGATTGGTCGACATTTCTTTGCATCAGTCCCATAAAAATATGAAGTTAACCACCTGTGAATGGGTTCATTTTAACCCCCCCCCATAACAGCCACTAACTGCAGCATTTCAGCTCACATAGTCGTTGACAATCTATGGTTGTTTTTGGCCTTGAACTCCCACTCCCATAATGTGACCACCTCCTTTCCCCAAGTTGACAGCAGCATGTTACTGGTTGTACAGCTGTGGTACTTTCAACTCATTTCGGTACCACATTGATCAACCAAGTGCTGAGATCTGCAATAATAGCATAGCTTTTCCTGAGCATAAACCACCTAAGAAACAAGTCTGGGTCCATTATTATGGCTCGGATGCTTTTAACCACTATTGTTAGCTTTTTTTCCTTCTCTTACCTGTGTTAATGACTGACTTCCTGATTATACAAAATGATGATTATCATAATTCTTGGGAGCAATGTAATCCCTCTACCACAGAGCCTACATTTTAACTGTTTTTTTTTTTTTTTTTTTTTTTTTTTAATAATGCTTATATGACCAGTTCCTTTCTGACCAGTTAGAAGTTTCAACTCATAGAAGAAAATTTCTCCCACCTGGGACTCAAACAAATTAGATCAGTTCCTCTTTCATATTTCCTTTATTTTGCACTCCCCTGTCCTTTCAATAGCAAGGGCTATTTCTTCTTCTGCATGTGTCCAAATGACAAAATGTGAATGTGATTTTGTTTGTTTATTCCTTCCCTTCATGCTTCCTGGACTGTGACTCAATATACTCCATCTCATCTCAGTGATGTAAATGGTATTCATCTGTTATTGTCTAGTCAGGCCCAGAGTTCACTTGGATGTGTCCCGAGACATTCACAGATGAAAAGTGTTCTCTCCATTTCTCATTTTATATTTCTGTCTTTATTGAGCTAACATGCTATAAGAATGTAAAACAGCTGTACTCGGAATAACTACTCCATAATCAACCTGAGTCTAAATGGCTGATTAATAGCTGGACTGAAACACTGTAAGCAAATAGAACCACTGACGTGAAGAGTAAATAAGTGATGCGTACAATGATACTAGAGAAACTGCTTGTATGTCAACATAAAGGCTGCACAGAATGAGTAATATTTAAACATGCACACATGCAGGTACTTGTTAAGTACCATATTTGTTAAAGGTGAGGTCAGTCTGTATGACTTGGCTCTGATCTGTTATAAGAATTTCAACTGAGGCTCTTAGCCTATGAAGTTCTCCTCTTAGCCAAAACTTGTTTGACTAATGAGTTTTATATTCAAAAGTTGACATTATTTTCTCTTTAAGTAATTTGAAAATACTATTATACCCCTTTCGAAATGTTTGATTTTAGACTACAATTATAAGTGACCCTTTGTCAAGCCTAACCCTCCTTGGTTTCTGTTAGAAGGTTAGACAAAATCTCTTGTTTCCAGGCTCCTCTCTTTTTAAACAATAAAAAAAATATCCCTGCGATAGGGATGCACAACATTAGAATTTTTGCCAGTATCTGATATTCCAAAATTTGCAACTTCAATTTAAAACCAATATAGATACCAGTATAAATGTGATTCAGACTTTAAACTTCAGTCCTTAAAAAAATCATTTTAAAGTTCAAGGGTGAACACAGAAACTTGTACCTTCTAACATGCTTTGAGGACTTGAAGAATGAGGATAACAGTGAACAAGACTTCGGCCTGTTGGTCCTGCCTAAAACTACACAAACTTAATGGTGCATATAGCTGATAATAATTGTAAATATCGGCATACATTCTCAGCCAAAACTGATAACTCTTAGAGATAATATCCGCTGATACTAGTATTATGCTGATAGTATCATCCTTCCCTACACAGTGATTTGACAAACTGTCATTTATATTTAATTGGTATGATTCTTTAGTGAACTTGGCCTCTAAGAAAACTAAAGGCAAAGATTCAGCAGGATGTGTGAGGATTACTCAAAATCTTTTTGAAATAGTTCAGAATATTCTGGTAAATAGTGAATGGACTTGAACTTATACACTTCTTTTTTAGTAACCTGATCACTCAACACTTTTTATACTGCAGGTCACAGTTGCCCATTCACACCTGTGCTGCACAATTAGGTAATAATATATGATTGCGATTAATCTGGACATTGTTGCGATTTGTGATTCTGGTGTAATACATAACTGGTATCATGAGTCTGCTTGCTTGGTTATCAAGGAAAATGCAGAGAATACTGACAGTTATGCAGGGCGTATTTCTCAACACAAAACATACCAACAATTAGTAGAAAAAAAATACAGAACCTGAAGTTTTTACAGTGCTTCCTTAAAAATAACTTAAAATAAAAGTTTTCTTTCTTGAAAATAAAAATACATCTACAAAGTATGAATGTAGTTTGTAAATTTCAGCAATTTCATTTATCCTCAGTGGGGCAGTAAAAACACATGGGAACACATAGAAAACACAACAGTAAATAAAAACATGTAAGTGAAAAAAAAATACACATTTGAGTCTACAGTACATAAAACACAGTTGTAAACAATAAAACATCAACAAGGAGTAGATCACACTGCAATCACAAGACCAAGAATAACCCCTGCATCCATGGGAATAAACTAAGTGCAAAAAGCTACCTCTCCTACTGGAGTTAAAAAGAGAGAGCATTGGGGAAAAAAGAGCATTTGTATCTGTTGGTTTTGGTTGGTGGAAGTATGAGAAGGAAACCTGATGGCCTTTGTTTAAGCATTTTTATAAAACTTTCAAGTCCTACTTAATATAGAAGTAACTGCAGCCTTTTATGCAGTTAAACCTGACATTGCAATTGTAATTAGATTAATTGTGCAGCTCTAATTCACACCCATTCCCTCCACATTTACACGCTGATGGCTGCTACATAGAGAGGCTGTCAGTATTTACTAGTGTCATTCATATCAATTCACACACCACTGATGCAGCAGTGGGAGCAATCTAGGGTCAAGTATCTTGTTGACGTGACTGCAGGAGCTGAACCGTAAACCCTCCGGTTGAGAGTTGACCAACTCTACCAACTCAACCCATGTCAGATGTATGATGCTAGTAATGCTGTCTAATGTAAGAGCTGTCCTGCGATGTCGCAATAGTGTGTTTTGCAAGAAGAGCTAAACGAAATGGGTTGTACATTTCAATCAGCCTCACTGGACCAGCATTATCGTAAAGTTTAAAGTCACATAGGCACTGTAAGATTAACGCAATAGGTAGCAGAACATCACTTTTAGTCAGTATTAGTCAGTATAACAATATTACCAATGTTGTTATGATATTGGCATTGGCTGATATTAGCTTACAAATTAATTATCGTTACATATGAAAATTTCAGCTGATATTTACAACTGATATTCTGGCTATAAAATCTGCCTATGTCAGCTCTAAATACTGGCTGTACAAACAAATAAGGAGAGTTTTAGGCCGGACCAACAGAGCTTCTTCAGCTTAAATCTTTATTTATTATCATTCCTTACACTTTGAAATATGTTTTAAGGACTTAAATTTGTTTATTTTTGTTCATTCTAAAAAATTTTAAGATATATTTTTAGGCATTTTATGTCTTTATTTATAGAGGAGGACAGTGGATAGATTCAGAAACAGGGATGAGAGAGTGGGGGAGAGACATTGGCCACACTTGAGCCCAGGCCTTGACCACTAGGCCATCTGTGCCCCAGTCCTCAAACTGGAATTTGTGTGTTTTAAGGACTGAAGTTTTCAGCCTAACTACACTGAGATATTTAAATATGATATTAATATCTGCTATAATTATTTTATAAATATTGACATATTGAAGATCCACCAAAATCCAATATTGTGCATCAATTTAAAAAAAAAAACTACTAGATTACATTGTGAATAACTTGAGAAGCTTTGTCACTCGTCTCATACACAGTTTATCAATGCTGAAGGGACAAATTTAAGGTCACAATTTCACTAACATGTTTATCTAACCAAGCCTAATGATTCCTATGTGAGGGGGCTCTCTGACTGGTGAGTCAGCAGAGCAATCAAAAAGCCATCAAAGGATCAATTTAGTTGTCTTTCTATCAATAAAATTCATAGTGCAGCCTTTTGGGGGGAAAAAACAGCTACATTTCTATAATAATAATAATAGAATTAGAACTGTATTTTTAAGGTACACTCTGTTTGCCTTTCATGGTACACTGGATGCTGTTGGGATTCTGTCTTTTCATTCCTGATATTAAACCGTAGATCAGTGATTGGTACTCTGAATTGAAGACTTTTAGAAATCAATGCTAATTTATTTTTCTTTATTTCTAACTTTACCACAGGACACTGGGATTGTAACCACGGCGACATTGTTATTTATTCTCTAATCATGTGTCTACATATTTTTCTTTCTCTGTACACATATTATGACTCTATTTTTTATAACTGATATGTTTTTGTTTATTCAAGATTGTTGATTGGTCATATATCATGGTAGATGTTATCGCCCAATAGGAGAGGATTTCTGTAGGTGATTATACTGTTCATGCTAAGACAACAGGAGAATCGGCGAGATATGCCTGTTTTTTTACATACTGTGAATTAATCAACATTTATAATCATGTTGTTTTATGGGAGGGAAACAGTTGTATTAGCACAACCTCAACACAGGCTACATGTTTTGCTTTGTGTCAGTTTTTTTTAAGTGATCGAGCAATGATTTTTGCTTGCCAGATAAATCTTATGGTATAGATTTGTAATGCAGATGTCAGTATTTTCATATTGATGCTATATATGATGTACATTTTTATCACATTTAATGAAATGTTTTAAGTTCAACTGGAGACGTATGAGTGATTTGTTGTACACCTGTAATTGCTGATTTGAGGACCCCGATAAAAATAAACTAATATGTAGCAATTTTGATTGTTCTGTGTCTTTCAATTCATAGAAAATCTCTAACTGGAGGGTTTTTCTTCTTTTTTTTCACTCACTAGTAACCTGCTGTTTGTAGCTTTGATGCTAAGCGCTACATTCCTGCTTTGTTTCATGCAGGGCCTAAAACAGGTGACAGAATTGTTCAAAGACTTATTTTGTCCTTTGCGCAGATGTTTAGAGGATGCTGTCTTCCACAATCTCATTTCTTTTGGTCTTTCAAAGACTCTCTTCAGCATAACTACTGTATATCCCAAATGTATGTTATGTTACTGTCAGCACCTTCACCCACCCTGGACTATCTGAAATCAGAATGGGAGGATGATTTTTGTGATGGTTTAAAAGAAAAAAAATGGAAGTTGGCTCTGGCTGCAATCCACTCCACTTCTATGTGTCACTTCAAAAAACAGGCTTCACCTGTGAAGGCACTAGAATTGCTCAACTTTTCCTGAATTTGATCCAACCTGTCAGCTCTTTTCCACTCACTTTAGATATGCCAAAGGATGAGGCAATTCCAGAGGAAGTTTAATTTCCCACATGTATGGCCATGAACCCACAGCTGCAGTTGTCAGTATTTGATGTGGTTCAAATAGATCCATGCTTTCACATTTTCATCATAGAAAGTAAAATGTCTCTATTTGTTATTTTTATTTGAAATGCAAATGCATGTTACATGCAGCAAAAAAACCCACTAAAGCTATAGCCACTGAATTTCAGAAAATACTACAAACATTCCTCGACTATTTTAATAATGTCTACACTTCAAGAAATGCAATTTAATGACTGTTTTTGCCTCTTATTTTATGCCTTATTTTATTCTGATTTATTTATGATTAGTAGTAGAAATATTGCCTGTGCCTTTTCTGTTGTAAGTATCTTGCTTAAATTTATAGTCACTATCAGTTGTAAATCTCGACTCTGTATTCATATGAAGGGCACTTACTTGCCTTTATGTATGTAATTGGAATGCTTTAATGTGCATGTCTGTATACACAACACAAAAAGCAAAAGTAGAAGAAATACAAGAACACAGGCTCAAGTAAAAGTACTTACTTAGGTAGAAGTAAAGCCACTTGTCTATAAATCTACTCACATAAAAGTTAGAAGTATTTGATCCAAAGTTTACTAAAAGTACTGGGTAGAAACTTTTTATACCCAAGGAGCTGTACAGTAAATGTGATCTTTACTTAACGTGCAGGAACAATGACAGAATATGAATCTGCAACCAAGTAACTAATTCTAAGATGTTAGTTAATCTAAAGGTAAAATAAAACAGCTGTTATGGGATAAAATGTGGAATCATTCTGTTAAAATCACATGCATGTGTACTTAAAACCAAACTACTGGCAGGTTTAATGTTGCCGGCAGAAAGCTTAGACCTTCTCATTTTGCTTTCAGTGCTTAATTTTTTCCTCAGTACCTGATGCTTTAAAATGTAGCGAAGTAAAATACTTCTCCCATAAAATACTTAAGTAACAGTAAAATTACTGATTTTAAAAACTAATCAAAAAGGACAAGCACACAAAAATCTACTCTAAGTTGAGTAAATGTAGCCTTCTTTCCACCCCTATGAAAAAGTTAAAGTTTGTGTTACTTTAAAATAGAATATACTGCATAGAAGTTGAACAGAAGGGTTATTTTTTATCTTATGTGGTGCTTCCTAACATTGAGGCCGCCAGCGCTCATTTACAATATCTAAAGGCCATAGAGGTTCTTTTAGAAACCAAATGAAATAAAATGATCATGTAATACCTGATTATATGTTATTATTCTGAGCCTCAGATGTAGAAAAACAGCCAGAAACGGTAACTCATCCCACCTCTAGAATTTATTTTTCCTGGTGTATACAGCCAGTGTTATGCTTTAACTGCTGATACAACTATGCAACTTTTATATATCTACTAATTTTTAAATAAAACAGTTGCAAAAATATGAAAAGTAGCATTCTTTATGTAAACCATTCTTGAAAAAAATGATGATTCAATTTTTGAATGACATGATCATTCAAACTTACCATCTCTGCTGCAAAAATACTTGAAACCTTGTTTTTGAAATACATTTCAGGTCAAAAAGAATATTTAAACATCTGTAATTTGAAATTTCCAGTAGGACAAAGTGCAATTTTATCTCACTTTTAATTAACTACCAAGCCTTAGTACTTACTGAGGAGTTGTACAATAAAATATGGTCATTGCTTATTGGGAATATAAAACATGAAAATATGGATCTCCCATCAGGATGTTCAGGTAAAGTCACACATCTATGTTAAAGTAAAAGTCAGCTGCCATTTAGGGACATTCATGCTCTCATTACATGCTACTGTGTGTCAACAGAGATGGAAAAAGTACAAGACTATTGTACTCAAATGAAAGTACACTGGTTAAACTTACTTAATTTTTGAATGAAACACAAGATACTTGTGCCCTATAAAGAGGATCAGCGCTCAGTGAAGAAATCCCTAATCCATTACTGTTTGCCTCTGCAAGTCAACCGTGCAGACCCATGGGTAGAAAGAAACCTGCACTTCACAGGGGTTGTCTAGTGGGAACCCTCCTCCGTCAGTGTTTCGCCCAGTTAGTCCCACAACACCTCCAGAAGGCTGAACAGTGATCTCCAGCATCCCAGATCCACCCCCCTCCATGTCAGCTCTCACCACCCACCATGCCAACACGCAGACATCATCTTACCTATCTTACCACATGGCCCACACAGCCTCAACAGCATGCCACCTTCAACAGACCCAGGCTCCGTACATGCAAGCTCCAGGTAGTGACAATGCTGATACCACCTTCCTTAACACCACTCATGATTACAGTGCAACAATTATTACCAATAACTAAGAGAAAAAAAGAGGGGAAAATGAGACAGATTAGGGAGAGCGAGAGAGAGCGAGAGAGAGAAAGAGAGAGACAGAGAGAGAGAGAGAGAGAGCTTTGCAATAAGGTGGGGGAGGCAGAGCTAAGGGTGTGTTACCCTGTTTTGGGTTAACACACATCCCCTGGCCTTGCATGGCGTTGCGCTCTACCCCCCTACTCCATCATTTTCATGAGGGAAGACAGAGTAGAGAGAGGATTAAATGAAACTAATGGATAGAGAAGTTACAGGGTTTCGTCAACCTTCATTTTTGCCCCAGCTGGCATTACTCCTCCTCATCCAGATCCACTGACTGGCCTGAGCTGCTTCATCTGACATTTCCTTAACTGTCTTTCGCAAATTCTGTCCCTGCACTCCCAGCTCTCTAAGTAATGAAACAGCTGACCTTGCTACAAACCCTCTACATCCCACTTCTGCTGGACGAGTCCTAACTTTCCATCCTCACTGTTCAGCTTCTGCTCCTAAATCTGCGTATCTCAGCTTCTTCCTTTCATAGGCATCCTCCACAGAATCCTCCAAAAGAACTGTCAGCTCTATAGAATAAACTACGCGCTGACTGGCAGACCACAGCAGTATGTCAGGCCTAAGATTGGTGCAAACTATCTCCTGTGGCACAACAAGTTTCCCTCCTAAATCTACCTGCATCTCCAAGTCCTTAGCATCCTTTAATTGGCCTAACTGGTGCTTAATAACCTACCTCCTTTAACCTTCTCTCCTTCTCTGACAAACTGAACCATCCCTGTTCCCTGATTACATCCTGCATTCACCTGTCGCCTTCTGTTTCCAATTCCTGCTGCTAGACTTTTCAAAACCCTGTCAGGCCTCCATGTATATCTACCTTGTGACAGACTGATCTTACATCCTGTCAAAATGTGCCTCAAGGTTGCTGTTTCAGAGCACAAAGGACATGATGGGTCCCAGTCAACTCAGCACTTTAGGTTCTGGGGTGATGGTAGGACGTCATAGGTAGACCCTAGCAGTAATTTGACCCGCCTATCTTCTATACTCCATAGGTCTCTCCAACTCAGCTTCCTCTTCTCTACACTCTCCCAGTTCATCCACTGTCCCTGCTTAGCCTGAGCCACAGCCTTAGCACACCTTACTACTTCCTCCTGTCTACGTACCTGTGCCACTACCAGTCTCCTTCTATCTTTAGGACCTGCTTTGTTCCATGCTGGTCTACCTGAGCCAAGCCCCAGGTCTCCCCAACCTACCTGGACATTGCCTACAATCTTAGCATGCCTAAGAGCTGCCTCTGCCTCCTCTACTGCCTGTCTTGGGTTCCATTTCCTTCCCCTGGTTGGATTTGAACTACACTGCTAACTATTCTATCTTTGCTCCCTGCTAACAGCAACTCTGTTCTAACCTTTGAGTACTTGAACTCTTCTGTTAAGCTAGTGATCGGGAGTTGGAGCCATACAGTGCCACACTGCTAAGGCACTGAAGAACGCCCAACCACTTCCTTACATACAAGTTAATTACTCTCTCCAGCTTCTCTGTCTTCGATATTGGGATCTCATAAACTGACATGGTCCACATCAGTCTAGGAAATAGCCCAAACTGCAAACACCATAATTTCAACCTCCCTGGGAGCCCTGATTTATCAGTCCTCCCTAATCCCTCCTCTATATCTTTTCTAAACTGCTCCACCTGTTCACTGTCATTCAGGTCTTCATTATACCACCTCCCTAAGCTTTTTACTGGCTTCTCCCTGATCGATGGTATCTCTTCCTCATCTACAAAAAACTTCCTGTCAACAATCTTCCCTCTGGATACTGAGATGCTCCTGGACTTACTAGGCTTGATCTTCATGCTAGCCCACTTGAGATTCTTATTTAGCCTCTCCAGTAGCCTTCTCGTGCATGGCACTCTCCTGGTGACCAGCGTCATGTCATCCATGTAAGCCCTGATTGTCTGATACCGTGTAATCCACCTGTGAGTCATCTTCCACCCCAGCTCTCGCTGACTCTTGGGGTATTTTCTCTAATCTTGATGTAGCTTGCTTTGGTTGTGGCAAGACTGTTTACAGCAGCCACTGCTGACATGGGTAGCTAACCCATGCCAGCCCCTGTGGGGTCTGTTCCCTCCTGTCAGCTGTCTTTCCATGCAGTCACTTGGTCTTTCCCTAGTTGTCAGCTGCCCTGTTCACAGCAGTCACTTGCTAGGCTAGTAGTAGAATTTGAATGAAACACAAGATACTTGTGCCCTATAAAGAGGATCAGCGCTCAGTGAAGAAATCCCTAATCCATTACTGTTTGCCTCTGCAAGTCAACCGTGCAGACCCATGGGTAGAAAGAAACCTGCACTTCACAGGGGTTGTCAAGTGGGAACCCTCCTCCGTCAGTGTTTCGTCCAGTTAGTCCCACAACACCTCCAGAAGGCTGAACAGTGATCTCCAACGTCCCAGATCCACCCCCCTCCATGCCAGCTCTCACCACCCACCATGCCAACACGCAGACATCATCTTACCTATCTTACCACATGGCCCACACAGCCTCAACAGCATGCCACCTTCAACAGACCCAGGCTCCATACATGCAAGCTCCAGGTAGTGACAATGCTGATACCACCTTCCTTAACACCACTCATGATTACAGTGCAACAGTTATTACCAATAACTAAGAGAAAAAAAGAGGGGAAAATGAGACAGATTAGGGAGAGCGAGAGAGAGAGAGAGAGCAAGATTTGCAATAAGGTGGGGGAGGCAGAGCTAAGGGTGTGGTACCCTGTCGTGGGTTAACACACACCCCCGGCCTGTAATACCTAGTTACAGTAATTTGATCAATGTAAGAAGTCACTTTCCACCCCGGCCTGTTACTGTCATATTTTGTTTAATAAACAGGAAATTTCAGTGGGAATGCCTTGCTTTCAAATACATTAATATTCCTAGGTAAGTGTGGACCGCAAAGTGTGTAAATGAGCCACTGCCGTTCATTTTGATCAGGTGCTGCAAAGTCACTTGAATTAAAATTTTCTTTTGTAATTTTCATCTTCATTAACACATCTTGTGGCCCAGGAAAGTTTCCTGGTAGCATTAATGTGGCCAAACACTAGTAAATTCTTCAAACCAGTAAGCGAGTGGCATTGTAGTGTCACCAGTAAATCCAACACCAAATGAACAAGTACACTGGCTGTATACACCATGCAAAATGCATTATATAGAGGTGATGTGAGTTAAGGCTTGTGGTTTCATTTAGTGAGCTACTTCTGAGACTTAAAATAATGACCAGTAATCAAATAAATCATGATCATTTCAATTGTAATTTTAAATGACCTCTCCCCACACTTTGGGAAGTACTGCTTTAATGAAATACTTTTTACTTTCACTTGAAAAGATTTAGGCAATAGATCAATACTTTTGCTACAGTAAATTTTCACTGAAGTAACTGCACTTTCACTTGAGTACAATATTTCTGTACTCGTTCCACCTCTGGTAACAGGTGAATATCTATATCTTATGTTATGGATGATAAAGGTTTTTGGTGGTCCCCAGGAGATCTTCAGGTCCCAAATTTGGCCACTGCACACTAAAGTTTAGGAAAGGCTGATCTAATGGTTTTGAAACGCCATCTGCTGGACATTTCCCGAAACTTTCTCTTATTTGGGAGGTACATCAGTGAAAATGGCGAAATGTTGTTGAACTCATGTTCACTGAGGCTTAATGATGTACTTGTATAATTTATTTCTAAAAGAAATTCGATCATCGTCCTATTCTGTGTCGGTATGATGACTTTTCACTCAGTTTGGGGGTAATGTTACCTGTGCTACCCCCCAAGTGTATTGTAACGTTAACGGTCAACACCCAGACAGCTGAGAGTCACGTGACGTGACGTGACGTGTAAGCAGCATGGCGGCGCTGAGCTGAGGTAGCAACTCTACTAGACTGTCACCGATAGCCTGGCTTTCGTTAGCTTTCCCTGTCACCTGCTCGTCTACGGGGCCAGGCCGAAGATGACGGCCTGAGAGAGGAGCGGCAACACGATCGAGAGATGCAGCAAAAACAACAGCGGCCACCGCAACAACAACAAAACTCGCAGCTGAAGGCGGAAAACAGTAAAACCAAGAGCATGTTTCTGTCCAGGGCGCTGGAGAAAATCCTGTCGGATAAGGAGGTGAAGAGGAGCCAGCACAGCCAGCTGCGCAAAGCCTGTCAAGTGGCACTTGGTGGGTGGCATTGTTTTGTTTAGTATATTGTTGTATCCTCGTGTGTTGTGCGCTGTTTCCACTTCACATCGCGGTCGTGTCTGACTTCTTAAATGGGCTGTCTAGTTTGCTAGCTAGCGTTAGCTTTAGCATCTGAATGGCCTCCAACGTTTATTTAGCCGTTTGCGTTACAGGTTGCGCTAGGTAATTGTGTGTGGGCATCACTTTCAGACCTTCCTCTTTTTTTAAGTAATGCTAACATATTATGAAGTCATCTTTAATGTCTAAGTCGGCAGGTAAACACGCTATCAGGTAGCCGTGCGGAGCTAGTTATGGATAGGTTAGCTAGACAAACAGACCAATCCCTGTGTTGTACGTAGCACTGTCATCCAGCCAGACAGCTCAGTCCTGCTCTGCACCCAGACACTCAGGCTACCTAACTCCAGGATACTCTGACGTCCGTGCTTTTCCATTCAACACAATCACGGATACTATTACATCTACTAACACATTAGGTAGCTCTCTTCAGTGTGGCTCTGTTGTTTATATTTCATCTAAAGCAGCCCTGCCTGTTTCTGTTCATACACCTGCTTGTCACACTGTTGTTTTAATGACTGTAAAAGTCTCACACAACATTTTATAGTTGATATAAGGTTTCAAACAGCAAATCTACCCTAGTCACATAATATAAATGTTTGTCTGAGGTAGCTTTCTGCACAGTGCTTCTCTCAGTTTTAATGTTTGAGGTTGGCAGACAGGCACAGGGTCGTTGTTGGACTGCAGGATTATCTGATTGCAAAGAAATAAATGTCACTGAGAAGTGGCCAAACGAGTTGGTGAGCAGCTTTGTCTGCTCTCTACCTCTGTCTTTCAGTGACACTCTCTCATTATTCATGATCCTGATCAACACAATACTCCTTTTCCACTTCTCACATCACTATTTTATGTGTGTCTATGTAGTGTTTTGGTCAATAACCCAAAGCTAAATGCTCATTGTTACTCTTAACAAATATTTAAGTTGTTATGCTGTTCATTGTAGGGGTTGTTATCTTTTGCTTCCACAATTAATGGGAGGTCATTACTTATCATTAACTGTTCATAAAATCCAAGAGTTTTAAATCTTAGGGAAGTCCAATAAGGCTGGGATAAAAATTAAAATTTAGATAAAATTACTGCAAATTTCAAATTGCAGTAGGCCATATTGGCCTCAAATGTTAAGCCTTAGTTTTAAATATCAAATATTTTGCTCATTATAATATAGAATGATTTATTACTTGTCAAGAAATGCATTAGATGAGGAACTTAAAAAAATAAATGCATATTAGATTATTTTCCTGATCATTCAGCCCTAATGCCCTAATATTATCAGTATGACCCTCATACCATTCTCAAACTTTTAATCATAGTTTTTGAGCACTTAAGTATTAGATGTGAACTACATTTAAATACTGGTATCTGTATTGGAGATATATATTTTGTAAGCACTGGCAAATCAGACATCGGTAAACATCTAATATCATGCATCCCTTGCAGTATAGGAAATAGCCAAAAAATCTGGCAATGAAAATGTAAAAATAGGACATGATGGCAAATGTTGCATGTGAGAAGATGCAGGGATATCTGATCTGGAAAAAAAATGCTTTTTCAAGGAATAATGGGAAAGTTTCAGGTACATATTTTGGCAGAAATAAGCTGACTTTGTAAGGATGTAAATGGAGTATGTAAGCACAAATAGGCTATGGTACTAGTCTTTCATTTATTTCTGTTACACAGATGAATCTGTTGTGTTTTATTCCTCATTTATTCGCTTTTATATGTATTTCAATGTGTGTTTTTATACTTGCTTCTGCCATAAAAGTTAATAATATTTCAGTCAATTATAAAAGGTTAAATTGCAGAGTTTATACCTTTCATCGTTCAGATCTAGCAGCAGTTTATACACCTTGGAAAAAGATAGAAGTCTGACATATTTATTACCTGGCATGACATGTTATCTTCATTGTAACAGATATTGTGAAATTTCTGGTGAATATTGCACAAGCTGGTTTCCCCTGTGAAGTCCTGTGATGTAGCGGGTTTGTGAGAGCTCAGTCCAGTTGCATTTGCTTCCACAGTTTCGTGTGAATATAATCAATCTGATTGGTCATGTCTGGCTGAATGCACACCATTAGTCACTGTGCACACAAATATGTGACACTGAGTAGTGTGTGTAAATATAGCTTCAAACAGATAAGTTTTGGATAACAAATGGATTAGGAGGAGATGATGGAAATGGTTACGCAAGAAAAATGAGTAAAGATCTAAAGTAGGAAGATCAGATAAAACAAATGTGATTGAAGATGAAACAGAGTCAAAGTTGCAGATTGCACCCTGCTCTGTACATCATTCCAAATTTATGCCAGAAGCTTCACTTGTCCACTATCTGTACTGCAGTAAATCATACAATACGTCCTACTACAGATGCTTGATTTAACCAATAACCCTACAGTTAAACAATGTTACACCGCTGTGAGCTAAAAGGGTCAAAGCTCAGACTTGGATAACATTTAATCTTTGTCTCCCTCCACAGATGAGATCAAGGCAGAGCTTGAAAAACAAAAGTAAGTATTGTTATGCACATACCTTTCCTCTTAAATGAATAAATCAGTGAATGCACAGCTGTAGGTTCAGACATTTTTCTTTTCCTTCTGATTAGAGAGAAGTTGAGTTAAAGTTTTGCCCTGAAGCTCTCTGCAACAAACTCCAGCTGCTAACTCTGATTTGTGACTAAAGTGATTTGCTGCTCCTTTAACTGCTACTTCAGTGTATCAGGAGCACTTCTAGCAGCCTTCAGGTTATATTTCTGCTGCCTAAGGCAAGCCATTACCTGAACGTTAAGGTTAAATACTCTGTATGGAAGTGTATAGTACAGCATTATAAAGACACATCATCTACTGCAGTGTCTATTGAGGTTTAATGGGAATTTTGGTGTAATATGTATGATTTGTGTTTATTGCACCTATTATTCTTTCAAACAGCTGTTTTCTTTCCTCTCCTCACTACAGAGATGGCACTGTGGTCCCACCCAGAGCTAACTACATCGAGGCTGACAAATATGTGCTGCCCTTTGAGCTTGCCTGTCAGTCAAAATCCCCTCGGATAGTGAGCACCTCTTTGGACTGTCTGCAGGTGAATTCACACTCCCACAGTCAAACAAACCCAACATCTCCCACATATTTCTTCAATGGTTATATTACCCACCTGGTTGTGGTGTGGGATGAAAGCTTGTTACACCCGTTTCACATGCCTGAGATGCAGCTAGAACAATGAGTCTACATTTCACTCACATGTATGCAAACACTCCTTAGCTTCAATCTCTAAGCAGATTTGCATTGCAGCTTCACATGTGGAAAAGTATGTTGCAATCCATGACTAAATTCAGGAGAAATTAAGTCTAGGAGGATGAAACACACAGCCACTGTCTTGATTCTCAGTACAAGTGTAAAGCACCATGCCGTTTTTTTTAGATGTGGTATGAATTCAAATACCACTACTGATGTTTACGTGTTGTTTTTAATGGTGAATTTAACACGTTTTTGACACCAGGTTTAGTTTGCTTATAATAAAAAGACCACTGGTCAGCCAGGAAATGATAATTGATGTCATATCTGATCTTTCTTGGACTTCACATGGCTATGTGATTAAGTATGTAAGGCAGGTAAACCCTGTGTTGGCACGGTGTATGGTGAGAGCTAGCATTGAGGGAGGTGGCTCTGGGAGGCTGGAGATCACTGTTCAGTCCTCTGGAGGTGTTGTTGGACTAACTGGATGAGACACTGGTGAAGAAGGTTCTGTCTACACAGTTAACTCTTGGGAGCCAGTGTCAAGGGTATAACTGGGTTAAGGTTTTTCTACACTGAGCTCTTATTCTTTTAGGGCACAAGTATCTTGAGTTTACTTGAAATCTTGCTTATTATGAAAAAGGACCACCGATCACCCAGGAAATGTTATTTGATCTTGTGTTACATCCGAGCTTGCTTGGAGACTACAAGTAATTTAAAACAAGTATTCAGTATTGGCAACATCCACAAGGAAAGGACCAAAGATGAAAGTGAGCTGCATTTGAGAAGTGAGGGATCTACTCCTGAACATTAGACTAAAGGTAGAGAGAGACCTCAGTTACAGCAGAAGAGTGTTATGTGATTCTAGCATCTTTTGCTCTAAAGAGAAGAAATAAAAACAATCAATAAAAAATTATGGACCTTACAGATTTATCAAGAGAAGGACAATATGGGATGTGGTAAATTTTGTTACAAAGATAAGAGCAAATGTTGTCTTATTGGTAGGCAGATTCATGTTGTTGACGTCAGGTCAGGGTGTCAAACAAGACGATGATGCAAGAAAAATTCTGACATGCTAGTTTTGTTGAATCGTGGTCGTGGGGTGTCGTCATGGGCTTGACTTTTGACGATGAGCTGCAGTGTTGCAGTCAGGCCGAAATCTGGTTGCAACGACACAACAAATTAATTGCAACATGATTTGGCGTAAGTATTGGCCTGTATTGGCTGTAAATATCTGCTGTATGCATAAATAAGTCAGTGGAGTTGTTAGTGGCTGGACCAACAGACCTATGTCAGCTGAATTATTTTTCTTTGCTCACCCTGATTCACTGCATTTTACAGGCATTTTTAGGACTGAAGTTGTAGATCTGAACTACTTATACACTATATATTGGTATTGATATCAATAATGTGAATAAAAGAAATTTAAATATTGCCATATCAGATACTGGCAAAAATCCAATATCATGCATCACTAAGAATGTCTTGGCTTTAGCCTTTTAGCCGCAACATACCAATGTTCACGGATAAAAAAAAGTTGAGCAGGGACACAGATGATGGCTGATGGCCTGACTGAGATGAAGAACACACGGACGTCAGCAGTGTTTTAAACAATAACAAATAAGAGGAGAATGTCACAATGCTGTTTATTGAGTCTTGTGGGTTTTATGATGTAACAACATCCCTTTTTTGTTGCTGATTTTATAAAATGTTAAAGATCCTTAGGAAAATCCCATGACTTCTGATTGAAACCAAGGTGTTTAAATTCCCAAGTGGTTTTTATTTGATGTTTCTATCTGCTATTGAAGCTGAGCAACACAAATTTTTGTAAATGTTGAAATTTTGGTCAAAATTGGTTAAGGCTTGTAAATATTAAAGTCTGCTGTAAAGCAAGCACAAGTGCAAGATTTAAATAATGAATTCAATTCTCTGCATCCTATCTCACAGAAAAAAATGAATTCTGAAAAACTACTCGTAGAATTAGACATCCACTCTTCCTCTACTGCCCTCACCTCTGTGCCGTTTCTCCCCTGTAGAAACTGATAGCATACGGCCACATCACTGGCAATGCCCCGGACAGCAGAACACCAGGGAAGAGGCTGATCGACCGGCTGGTAGAAACCATCTGTAACTGCTTCCAAGGCCCACAGACCGATGAGGGAGTCCAGCTACAGATCATCAAGGTAAACCCAGTGCCACGCATCACATCTGGCAATCTTCAGATCCAGCAGCTGTCAGTGTTGATGTTTATCTGAGGTTCAAACACGTCAGATGTTGAAGCCAGAGAAAATGTTCCTAATGGCGGGATTTTAATCATTCACAGTTGTGAAGAAAATCAGTTTCTAAATGTTAAATCTGTGAGCAGAAGTATGACATTTTAGGTGTATATTATATTGATATTTAAATAAAACTACTTTACCTTTTAATCATCTCTACAGCAATGTAAACACCTGACCATAGATTTTTTTCTAGTATTTGAAAAAACAATAGCATTAAATAAATGCAAATATTGTGACAAAATCCAACTTTCCCCGAACAAGCACTGTGAATTTGTTTTTCCAAGTTGAATTCTTGCTATTGCTAGTATTGTCAAATGAATTGTTTTTTACTGACATACTGAATGTGTTGCACCTTAATGGATCCAACGATCAGAATATCTGCACTGATAAATTATACATTATTTCCTCGTCTATTTATTAAGCTGGTTTCGCATTACTGTTACATTGTGAATCTGAAATGTCTGGTAATATAATTTTCTGATTTATGACTATGGGGTTTAGTATGTAATGCAACCATTTTGTAGTGTGATTTTGCCTTTTCTTCTTCTTACAAAAACAAGAGAGAAGAATGAAATCCTTCAAAATAAAACACACAGTGGGACACAGGGAGTATATCATACACAGGATCCAAACAAAGTGTCAATTTCCAGGCAAAATTACAGTTTATTGTGTGTTTATTTAATATTTCGCTGACAAAAAATCATTATTGGCATCCTCCAGCTCTCATTTTGTCTTGAGTTCCTGGTAAAAAAAAACAAAAAAAAACAAAGTCTTAAACCTGGCCCGATGCCTCTGCTTCCTGTCTACCTGCCCATCTATTGATAGGACCAATCCATTGAGGTACTTTGCCCTTTTTTTGGTGAAAATATTTAATCAGAATGAATGATGGTTGAAGGAAAAGATAGGGTCTTCAGCAGCTTAAACGCTTAAAATACAAATACCCCACAGTGTAAACTCTAAAAATCTGTTTATATGCAGACTACAGCTCCTCCTGTCATAGAGCGATAGCTGGCTTAAGATAAAAAGGAGCACAACACTGGTCCCACATTTGTCCACTTTACTCCTCTCTAGTTTGTGCCCAAAGCCACAGAGGTCTTTTCTTGACATTCCTTCATCATTTGAGAATAAATAAAAATGATTTCAAATTATGATTTTAATTTTTTATGCACATAATGTAACACAGTTGTGTTCCATTGCGTAGCACTGTTTTCTAATCTGCAACCATTCAGTCTGAGGGAATATGCATGTCACCTGGATGCAAAACCACTGATTCTATCAAAATCATGGTTAAATGGTTCAATACTCAGTCTCTAAGTATTTTACCCGAACAAAAATACAAAGTAAATAAACTGTTTTATGCAAAATTATCAAATCACACTGTGAATAGCCTTAAGAAGTTTAATTTATCCTCTTTATTGCCCTCTTTATCATGTTTTACTGACATTTTTTTACATTACTTCACATTCCCTGCTCTTTTTTGTGTCTTTATGACCTGCCTTGTGTTTGAACAGTGGGTATGATTCATGATTATGACTGCTGCCTTCTGAAGCTTCCTCTAACTGAATGAAATACACATCCTGGTTGCTTTGAGAAGGCAAAGTCTCTAAAAGGTACACTGAGTCTTTACACTGTTGACAAAAGATTTATGAGACAGATTCACCATCTGTTTGGCCTGTATTTACCACTGAGGCAGAGCAGAATTTTAGTGTAGATTATTCTGAATGACCAGTACAGACTTGGACAAAGCTTTAAGGTAACTTCTGCACCAAACATACTATGACAGCCTCTTCAGAACCATCAGGACCTCTTGTTCCTCTTAAGAGGGAAGTCGAGTGGTGATTCAGCAGAAGCAGCATGCTCTAAACCTGGCGTCTTGTCTGATAAGGTTTAACTTCCCTCTCTTTGTCTGTTCAGGCCCTTCTAACAGCAGTGACCTCCCCACACATAGAGATCCATGAAGGCACAGTGCTCCTCACCGTCAGGACCTGCTACAACATCTACCTGGCCAGCCGCAACCTCATCAACCAGACCACCGCCAAAGCCACACTCACACAGATGCTCAATGTTATCTTCACACGCATGGAAAACCAGGCTGTTAGTTCATTTTAATGTCATCACTGGGCACTGCTGCTTTAGAACTGTCCATGAAAGTGAGGGGTGAAATTATCACACTCTCCTCTGCTGTCTGGTTTTCATTAAACCGACTGGCCTCCAGGGGGTACTTCTGTGCATTTTGATGTTTTTAATTAAAGTCACATCTGTTGAAAAGCACCTTTCAAAACAATTACTATGATGAGGGAGGCCTTGTGGCTGCTGTCAGTCTGCAGAACATCAAATAGCATTTTATGTATTTAATTTATATTCAGTTTTTTAATCACTGGCATCCTTTCCCATATAATTGGCTGGCTAAAATTAAGGTCGTTATATCTGTGTTGTAATCGTCATTATGATTAAACTCCCTCGTATAAAACAACCCCTTTTCATATTTGTTCTTCTCTTTCTTCCTCCTCAGGCTCTAGAGGCTCAGGAGCAGGAAAAAGACCGGCTCCGTCTGCCACAACAGAACCCATCCCCTGTCCCAGGTAGTCGGAGGTCCGGCTCCCCTCGGTCTGACCGAACCCCGACCCCAGAGCTCCAGAACTCCCCGTCCCCAGCAGCAAGTTCTCCAGACCTCACTACAACCAACAACACTAGCTCCACGCCTCCACCGCCAGCCCCTGAATCGAACCAAGACCGAGGGACAGGCAGTCCATCTGTCAACGGAGAACCCAAGGAAGGCGCCGTACCTGTGAACGGAGAAGCAGAGCAGGTCACACCATCAAGTGGTATGTGTAAACCCTGGGCCTAGAACCCCAGAACCAGCTCAATAGGAATATCGCCTCTTTGTTTGTTTCGTCATGTTTAAAGGTGTGATAGGGGACTTTCCAGATTTCCCTTCTGTAGCCTCTTTGATCTTCACCCTCTTTGTCTTTGCAGCAGAGTCAGTGTTTGAAGATGAAGGAGCAGAGACTCTTCCTGAAACAGCACAGGCAGCTGAGGAAGAGGACAAACCAGAGAGCAGTCCCAATCCAGCAGACTCATCAGTGACTGAAGGAGAGGAGGGAGAGCTACAACCAGGGCAAATTAACAGTGGATCAGGTCAGAACTAGCTTGTTGTATACATAAGCTTTATCATATTTAGTTCTTTTTCTCTCAATTTGTCTTTCAACAGTGGTCCCCTTCATGGTTATGAAATGCAAATGTCTATTCTGGCCTCTTTTGTAGGAGAAGAGAATCCAGCTCATCCCGTCACTGAGCAGACAGATGTGCCTCCCCCCAGAGTCAGAGCAGAGGGCCAGCAGATGAACGGCATCATTGAGGACCGCTCTTCTGTTTCCTCCACAGATATGCTGGTGAGCAGGGTTTTTGTGGAGACTAAGGTCTTTGCACACTGAATGTGTTTTTCTTTGATTGCTGCATGATAAAAAAAAAAGAAAAAAGAAACAATGTTAGGATGTGCTAGTCATGTTTGTACACTAACTCCAAAACTTTAGCCTGGCATTATTATTTTGGGATTGACGGGTCAGAGCAGCAGTTGGAGCTTTTTCTGCCCCGTTCTCACCACCTCACACTAAACCTAACTTTAAACAGTGATATCCCCATGTTTTGTGTAGATATCAGCTAGTGTTAAATTATTTTGTAATTATTTTGACTCACATTACAAATTTGATATGAATTGTATTAAAAGGAATTATATATATTTTTTGTCATTATCACAAGTAGAAAACACATATTCAACAGCAGTTGGAGTAGGATATTTTTGGGTAAACTATTCCAGAAATATGGACTCTTGAATGTTTGCATATGACGTAAAGCATAACGTTACTGCTTATTTTTTCTTCATTAAATTGATAACTTGACACATATTTCAGGTTAAAGAAATATTGCACCTTCTGCAATTATATTGCAGGAGGCCATATTGCAATGAAATTTTAGTTAATTTCTCAGAACAAGGGTAAAATTTTTGCTCACAGCCAAATAACAAAGACTGAAGTGAAAAGTTGCATACAACTTGGCACAGTGCCATGACACAAGCTCTTGCAAAAACCCCTGATAGGATATCTGCTAGGATGGGTGGACCCAGCATTTCCTTTTCTTTTTCAAAGAGTAAAAGAGCCACAGAATCAATGTGAGCTCTTTTTGTTCTGTTTAGGTGTTTTTCCTCAGTACGAGAACATTTTGCCCCATACCGCAAATTTCCGCCATGCAACCCAAAAATAATCTCATTGAACTGAGCGTGGAAGGTTTAAATGACATTTTCCACAGGATATTGAACCTGAAAAACACATCCGAAAATAACACACAGGGCGTTAAGACCTTTTCTCATGATTAATTTGGACTAAATTTCATCCTTTTCCATTTTGGATTCATGGTATATTTTACTTTTTGGAACAAAATTCTGCCTTTACATTTTTTAGTGGCCTCTTAATTTTTACAAATTATTCTGAATTGACCCTTTGTCAAGCCCAACCCTTCTTGGTTACTCTTCTAAACTCTTATAAACTTGGCCTCAGTGCAAGACAGAATAGGGATTAAAAACAACATAAACCAGAAAAAGCGATCTGTTTAACTAACTTAAGAAATTAGCAAGGAAAAATTAAGAATTTTAGTTTTTATGGAGGGAGTCACTACTTGAGTGATCTGAAAAAATGGGGAAGTACAACCACTACTATTTAAAATTGGAATTCCCCGAATGACTACATGATGATGCTCCACAGCTATGATGTGTAATTTACATGACAGCAGCGCTGTGTAAACTCTGGCAGCAACCAAATTAGAGAGAAAAATCGTTTTAAAAATGTTCAAACATTTGAAAAAATGTTCAAAAAGCAGGCATTTTTTAAAGGATGCAGACAACAATGTCAAAAATCTTCTAAACGTTTAAAAAAATGAGACAGAGATGTTTCAAAATAAAGTAGTTTAAAACGTGTCTTTTTTTTTTAAAACTTGTTTTTATGGGCTGAAGAATAGCAGACATTGGAGCCTTTCAGTTGAGGCCACCTTCCTACACTTTAATGCCATAAACTAATGTAACAGCTACTTAACATTACAAGAACATCACAAATCATCAATATTAAAGTGTTTTCTGAGCCTATGTAAGTACTCTCTTTGATTGGTGACGAGTGGAATTGCCAGTGTTGTTGTCCAGAGTTGATTCCCTGAGATAACATTAACCCTTGGTATAGGAAATGGGATGAAAAATACACCCATATTACAGTATGGATAACTTGAATGGCTCTTGCAGAAAGCCCTAAGCTGTTTATCACTTATGTTATCAGTTGTAAAAACATACAGGCAGAATGTTTAATATAAACAAAGCTCTGTCTGCCTAAGTTCACTTTAATGAAAGATGTGTTATTTGAAAGTGAAGGTCCTTTAGCTTGTTTGTGAGGAGCATATTGCTAAAGACACTTAAGCCAGGTATACACATGCAATTTTCCTCCGATTCAGCCTCGGATTTTGAGTCGCACGACTTACTTTGAAGTCGGGCTGACTTTCAGTCGGATCGGGTGTCATTTGTCATGCTGTGTATAGGGGGATACGACTGCCGACTACTGCTCGACTATGTCCTGACATAAACCTGACAGAAATGCAAGCAGAATGAACAACTTTGGGGTATTGTTTTCCTTTATAAACTGTCAGACAATGTTCTTAATAATTACCATGACAACAGCTAGAATGACTTTCTGATGCATCCCCGCTATGATAAAGGAAATACACGAGGAGGAAATATTCCTACCTGCAGACCTGCAGCTGACACGGATGGTGATACTATTTTTGTGTGTCGGATAGAGGGAGAGAGAGCGAGAGAGAGAATATGACTGGAAACACTTCACCCTCAGCGTGTGAGACTTTTAAAAAAAGGAAACTGCAGGTTTCTGTCACAGTCCATCCCAACTTCATGCTTACAGTGTGAGCACTCAGGTCGTGCGTGATGGTCGTGTGTTGTAAGTGATTCAGGTGCACAGTAGGGCTGAGCGATTTTGGAAAATAATCTAATTGCGATTTTGTCCCGTTATATTGTAATTGCGATGTGATATGTGATTATTACCTCTGCCAAGGAGGTTATGTTATCGGCAGGGTTTGTTAGTTTGTTTGTTTGTTAGTTTGTTAGCAACATAACTCAAAAAATTATGGACAGATTTTGATGAAATTTTCAGGAAATGTCAGAAGTGGCATAAGGAAGAACTGATTAGATTTTGGGAGTGATCCAGATCACCATCTGGATCCAGGAGTTTTTTAAAGGATTCATTACTATTGGGAGATAGGGCTAAAGGCAGAGGTCTGCTCTCTCTGAGTGCTTTTCTAGGTAACTAACTTAATTTTGTTCCTAAACAAGGGCTGAACAATTCTTTAAAAGTGTCTTGTTCTGATGATTTTGACTCATATTGCAAATTGGATATGAATTTTTGCATTGTAGGGTTTTTGTCATTCTTACATTTAATAAGAAAAAAGTACAAAAATGAAGAAGGTAGGATTTATGGTAGACTATTCTAAAATCATGCACATGAATGATTGCATGATGTGTCTCGCATAAAATCTCTGCTGCAAAAACAAGTTCAAAACTGGTATTTTCACACAAATTTCAGGTCAAAGAAATATTGCACCTTCTGCGATTAGAAAATTGCAGCAGGCCATATCGCAATTTAATCTAATTTTCGAGTAATTGCCCAGCTCTATCGCACAGTATGAGTTGAAATTCTGCCACGACTGTTGTATGGTTGGCTTGAAATCGCACAGTGTATACCCAGCTTAAGGGGACAATAGGTTTCCTCCTTAGCACATGGCAAGAGAGCATCTCTACAGCTATCACAACACAGGTTGCTTTACCACTGAGCTAATTACTGTACTGGAAAACCAGTTAAGGTTCTCAGATCTTTAAATGCCTGCTGCAAACCTCAATCAATACTAGAGTCCATTACAGAAACCCTAAAAAAATAGAAGTTGTTACTATTGATAGATTTGTTATTGTATAGAGTAACACTGACACTTTTGATTTGTTTTAGGATGCAGAGGCGCTACAGGGATCCTACACTGCAGCTCGTTTCTCCCACATCCTTCAGAAAGACGCCTTTCTGGTGTTTCGGTCTCTGTGCAAACTCTCCATGAAGCCTCTCGCTGACGGACCCCCAGACCCAAAGTGAGTTTTTTTAATCCCTACCTCTGAATACACAATAAATAGCATGATTAGTCTTTATCAACCTGGCCTTATATCACTCCCAGTTTTGTTATACATGTCCCTATTTTAAAATTTGCTTCTAATGACCTGACGTCCTGATCGTTAATAACTACTGGTGTAAGAACATACCACTAACTGTCAGCACTCATACTCTGAAAACCTCCTTGATAAGCTTCATGTCTTTTACAAGGCAACCTGTTTTCATCATGCTCCAAAATAAATAAAGATGCCTAAGGCTTCTGCACAGTGCAGCATTTGATTCTCCACAGGTTATTTGCCCTTTTCCATGCTGGTGTTTCTCTGTCATCTCCTGTTACTGTAACATTAGACCATAAGAGAGTCAGTGTTAACAGGTCACAGTAAACTGAGACTGTGCAAGCACACAAAAGAGCTTTTCCACCCACGTTTAATAAATGCCACAATTAAATGCCATTGTACTAAAATATGCTGCATTTCCTTCATCTTAGAGTAAAGTGGAATACAATTTATTGATTTCAGGCCCTGAAGCCTGAGCTGAATAGACACTTAGCATATGTTCTCATAGTTTTTTTGTATTTCATTTTTATTTTAACTAGCAGTCACTGATACTCCTACGATTCCTCTCCTCTGCAGGTCCCATGAGTTGCGTTCCAAAATTGTCTCCTTGCAGCTGCTGCTCTCTGTGCTGCAGGGTGCAGGGCCAGTGTTTCGCACTCATGAGATGTTTGTCAACGCCATCAAGCAGTATCTGTGCGTGGCACTGTCCAAAAATGGTGTCTCCTCCGTGCCTGAGGTCTTTGAGCTCTCACTGGCCATCTTTCTCACCCTGCTCTCCCACTTCAAGGTCCACCTGAAGATGCAGATTGAGGTACATAATATAAGAGTAATAGACTCAGTCTGTAGAGGGAAATGTATATATTATAATATATATTTACAACCTTTGATTCAGAATTTATAGCTTTGAAGGTTGTTACATTTAGGTGTCCCTCTGACATTCAGTCTCCTCTTGACCACCCTCCCTCAGGTGTTTTTCAGGGAGATTTTTCTGACCATCCTGGAGACATCGACGAGCTCCTTCGAACACAAGTGGATGGTGATACAGACACTAACACGCATCTGTGCAGGTACCAACATTACAAGTTCCTCTCAAACTATAAACACAAAAGAACCGAAAGTATAAATTTAACATAAAAATTTTAGCTAAGGGCAGCTGTAGATGTAAAATTAATCACCTGAAAGTGTCCAAGCCATGCAGTGACAGAGCATCACTCTGGCCTCCTCTATTGCTTACTTTATTTTTTCACTTGAGTTGTCTTTTCAACAAAAAAAAAATGCCCTTGATATTTTTCGTATACTAATAAGTAAACCACTGTTGTTAATTCATAAATGAATTTCACACACGGACAGTGAAAAGCTGGCTACATTCAAAGCATTTCAGGAGCATGGAGAAGCATGAGTCTGGAAGGCGTACTTCATATATTCCCCCTTGATATATGAAAATTCCTTAGTGAAATTGGTGCTTTGCGTTACTGTCTTAATAACTAAATTTCATGGAGTTCAGCTTTACAGAAAAGATTTCTCCTTTCAAAATAGCAAGTAAGAAACAGAGGTGAGTGAAGCATGACACTCCATCATTCTGCAGCTGGGACTTCACTGTACCATAAAAGTGAAGTTTTTTCAGAGAAAGGTATGCATTGTTTATGTCTCTCTGGATTCAGAGCTGACTTGCTGTTGAAGCCTCATTCACAAAGCCTGAAGCCTCTGTGAGCAGGAGTGCACTCATCTCCTCACGCTTTGTGAATCTCGACATATCACATTAATTTAATAGTTTTATTGACAAATAATTCTTCCTATTATATCAGGTCTGAAAGTCCTTAAGCATTGAACACCAAAATGTCAGGACATATTGATCCATTAATGCAGTTGGCTGGGATAAATAATGGTTAAAATGATGAGAGTGGCAGCTGGCCTGATGATAACTGGTTGTACCATGGTTATTTCTTCCCTTTTTACTTGCTTTTTTCAGGATTTATCATTCGTTTTTAATGATACTTTTATTTTCTCAATTTTTGTGTCCTAGTGTCATAGACAAGATAAGCAGCATCACTGTCAAAGTTACAGACAAACAACGAGTAGTCATACAGTTAAAATATCAAGCACCAGTACATAGAAAGAGAAACAGCAAGTATTTGTTAAAATCAACTACAATCAAAACACATCATTCACATCAACATTTGCAGACAGATCTGACTGCCTCTTAGTCAACCAACATCCTCTTAAGCTTCCAGACCAGGGAGCTGCAAATTTAAAGGCCTTTCTCCCCAGATCAGTTCTGACCCTGGGGACAGACAGTAAGAAAAGATCCTGAGATCAGAGAATTTAAGTTCCAGAGGTCTTTGGACTGATGTAGGTCAGAAGGTAGAAGACCAAGAATAGCTTTGTAGATAAGAATATACTAGTGTTAAAATCTACGTGAAGACAAAGAAGACCATCCCACATGTTCATACAAAAAACAGTGATTAGTGAGGGATTTGAAGTTAGTGATGAACCTCAAAGCTCCATGATGCACAGTGTCTAGAGCATGTAAGCTCTGAGACGAAGCATGCACATGCAAAACATCGCCATAATCCAACACTGACATAAAAGTGGCAGCAACCAGTCTTTTCTTATACTCAAAAGAAAGGAAAGATTTGATTCTGAAACAAAAAAATCCAGTTTCAGTTTTAACCTTTTAACCAACTGCTGAGAGTTAGGATTAAAAGATGGGGAATTATCAATCAAGTTACCAAGACATCTATAACATAAAACAAACTTGATCTGTGAACCCTGAGAAGTGGAGCTTGATGGCAGGCTCAGTGGCTTAGCATTTGACATTTGACAAGAGTATGGCTTTTGTTTTATCCGCGTTAAAACAATGATATGATATTAAGCATTTTACATCAACTCATATTCAGCATGATGATAGTGTATTTTATACTTTAATTGAATTTATTTTCTTTTATTTCTAAAGTGTTACCCCAACAGATGTATGATTTCAGATAAACTTGTCTTTTCATACTTAAGGTGAATCCCATTTCTGCCCCTCAGCCTTTATCTTAGCCCTACCGCTTGATTTTGTGCATTCACGTCAGGGGAAGGGTGTCCCAATTTTATTTTGAATCGAGGGCTAGGGTCCAAGGGTTACATAGCCCTTGAAACTAAGATTTTCCAGGACCCCCCTTGAATCCAAGGGCTATGATGAATTTCTCTTGATGAACTGCATTCACTAGGGAAATGGCACATGGCACAATGGACTACGAAGGAGGCTCATGAATGTCAAAATATTTTCACCATAATGATTATTGAAAACACAACAGTTGTGTTTTCTCATATATTCAGTCTTTATACAAGGGATGGGAGTTTATTGTATTATCAGTATGTACATGTGTAAACCAGGGCTATTAACAGTATTAATAAATGGAGAAGATCAACACGAAAATAGTGTAGAAATAATTAACAAAAATCTTACTTTTCTTGTCCATGTATATGATTTTCTTAATCAAAACATGAAAAAAATGATCATCCCTTTATTATAGAAATTGATATCAAATTTGCTGTATGAACCAAATTTGTAAATATATATATATTTTTTTCAAATCTTTCATCCCTAGTTTGATTTATCTAATATTATGCTTGTTTTAATATAGAATGATTTATTTCTTGTGTTGATGAACAATACATAAGATGAGGAATCTAAAAATAATCGCATATTACATTGCAATTGCAAAACTGGGAAAAAAAATCGCAATTAGATTATTTTCAGAAATCGTTCAGCCCTACTTGTTAAAGTGAGTTTAGGGCTCACCCTCAGAAAGAAAGTTAGATTTGCAGTCACATTACACAATACAGGTAAATCATGTGCAAGGTGCATGTCTGAAAGGGAGATGGTTCACACAGATGTTGCTACATCACATCATTTTTATAAGTGAGTTACAGTTGTAACCTCGAGACAATATTTCTGCAATCTTGGAGCAAATAAAGATTTGTGCTGACTGAAGATGTCAATACAAGTGTTAGTAAAGGTAGTCAATAAACACACCTCCAAAAATAGTTTAAAAAGGTTTTGTAGATGTATATTGATATTTGTGTGCTTGGCTACTTTGACCACTTGCTGTGCTGTTGTGTAGTGAAGTCATTAAGTGGTTTGTACTACTAGAGATGTATTATATTATTAGCATAATATTGGTACTGGCAGACCGTAGTTTGTAAAGTAAATGTCAACATATCAACGGAAATGAACGTTTTGTTCATGTATGGCTGATATACTGTTGGTAAATATTTGTAAGATACATATTCACACAAATGCTTTAACCTAAAAGTATTAAGTTTGTAAAGTTTTAGGCAAAACTAGAATACTTACCTCAACTGTTGAACATTTCTGAGACATCTAAGTGTGCTGTAAGGATTGATATTTTGGTCTAAATTACAGCAAGTTGAATTTTTTTGCACTTATGAAGAATAAGTATTTAGTGTTATCTCAAACACTTTACCAGAAGTATCTCAAAGGATCACACTGCAAACATGCTGTGTAATTAGTAGAAATAATTAAAGATGTTGCACAATTTTGTTTTGTGCACTACGGCACTTGCTGTCTGTCAGCAGGATGTGCCAAAGCTTTTTGTATTTGGCTCTTTGTCGCTGAAATTCTGTATCTAAAAAAATATCTATTTATCATTTATCACAGAATCAAATTCAGTTTGTCTTGTTGTATTGTCTGGTTGTTTGTATGTCTTTTTCAAAACCAATAGACTGTGTTATAAGTCTACAAGGTAAATTTTAGTGTAGGAAACATATTATTCTTGACAATGAAAAAAATGTTCATGCGTTTGGAAATATTAATCTTATGTCCTTCATCCCTATCTGCTGTTTTTTGTTCTGTAAGATTGTGATGCATTTAACACAAAATTTTATTTGAGTTAAATTGTTGGTCATGTGTTGCTGAACATGACCAAAGTGCTGTAAATCTATAGTGTGTATTATCACCGAGCTGTGCCGAAGGAAATACTAAAACCTTTTTTGTTATTCAACCCCCCCAGATGCTCAGTGTGTAGTCGACATCTATGTGAACTACGACTGTGACTTGAATGCTGCAAACATCTTTGAGCGTCTTGTCAATGATCTGTCAAAGATTGCTCAGGGCAGAAGTGGGCAGGAGCTTGGGATGACTCCTCTGCAGGTGAGCATACCCTCTAGGACTCTGTTTCTTCAGATCATTACTTTTAATTGAAAAGGTGTTATTGTACTGGTCTGGGAAGCGTACACACCCAGTGTCTTACATTTTTATTCATTTTGGTGATAGTTATTTATCTATTCATTTCATACCCTCCTAATAAAAGAGGTACCTAATTTTACTGTTGCAAAGGTCTGAGCAATTTCTTTTAGCATGTTTTCATTGAAATCCAACTTCTCTGTAAGTGACATTTAAAAAAAATTTGGTTTCCACAGGAGCTGAGCCTTCGTAAAAAAGGTTTGGAGTGTTTGGTTTCCATCCTGAAATGTATGGTGGAGTGGAGTAAAGACATGTACGTCAATCCAAACCTTCAAGCTAACCTAGGTAAGTACATAGTGCAAGAATAATCCATATTAATCAGTCAGACTTCCTGTTCATAGCACCGTTTTTTCAAAAGAATGCCAGTGTGCTTGATAAAAGCAATAAAGGGCGTTCAGGTTTGTGGCTCCACATGCTTGGAACGATCTACAAAAAAGACCTGAAACTGAAAGAACTGGTTTCACTGGACACTTTTAAGATGATGTTGAGCGACTTGGAGTTGGATACATTTGGCTGCAGATGTTTTGACTGATGCACTTTATCCTTTTCATACGGGCAATCCAAGCAAAATTGTCTGTGTAAAAATGTGACTTTTCTTTGTTAATTTATTGAATTCTTGTTTTATGTGTTTGATGACTGCGTGTGTTTGTGTATAACTGTTGAATGTGCTGCTGTCTTGGCCAGGACACTCTTGCAAAAGAGATTTTTAATCTCAATGAGGTTTTTTTCCAGGTTGAATAAAGGTTAAATAAAATAAAATAAAATAAAATAAGCCCCAATCCCACAGTCCGTGGGTTACGTAATAATAAATGAGAGGGGATAAATATGATAAAATACTGTAAAAGGATCCTTAAATTAATATAAAAATCAAATACAGTAAGATAATAACACAGTAATAGATATGCTAGAGAAATTAAACAGGAATAGATACACAAGTAGTGTAAAGGACTAAAATGTCCAGTTACTTAAAACATAAATAAAGCTGCATATGATAGAAGTGTTAATTGCACAGGAAAGAAGTGTTGTCTAATTATGGTGTATGTGTGTATATGAAATGTTTGCAGGCCAAGAACATCCCGCTGAAAGTGAGCCAGCAGAGCTGAAGCTCCCAGAGCAGACGGGACGCAGAGACAGCATCAGCTCGCTAGACTCTACCGTCTCCTCCAGTGTCCAAGCGTCCCAGGCAGATCATCCAGAGCAGTACGAGGTCATCAAACAGCAGAAGGACATCATCGAGCATGGCATCGAACTGTGAGGCTTGTTATAAACATTTTTATGATTTAAACTTGAAAACTAGAGTGTGTTGATGTTTTTCCTCTGTTTTGTCCCTAGCTTCAATAAGAAGCCAAAGCGTGGGATCCAGTACCTGCAGGACCAGGGCATGCTGGGTACCACAGCAGAGGATATCTCCCAGTTCCTCCACCAAGAGGACAGACTGGACACAGTGAGTAGGCACTACTAACCATCTACTGAAATGTACCTAAACAGTAGCATAGCTTTCTGCACAACCAGAACCATATCCCCAATCAGTTATTTTTGGTCATCTGAGGAAGGCAGGCAGTATTAATTCTTACTAATACACCAGTCAGGATTTCTTCAATGGTCTGAATGCCTTGGCTATATTTTTTCAGAGACTTGATGTTCCATCCATGTGTCTTAATTCAGCATCCTTACACAAAAACAGTTTTAACTGCTTCTCCCACAGTGACTGATGAGCACAGAACAGTTCAAAGTTGTTTGGTTCTGCTGTGATTGTTACTGACTGACTGACTGGCTGACTGAAAAAGCAGATGTACTCATTACACTACACTACGCTGTATTTTTGAGAAACAAGAGTTAATTTTAATGTTGTTAATCACTGTACCTCTGCATCCACAGACTCAGGTGGGAGAGTATCTGGGTGAGAACATCAAATTCAACAAAGAGGTGATGTACTGCTATGTGGACCAGTTGGACTTTTGTGGGCGGGACTTTGTCTCTGCACTCAGAGTGTTTCTGGAAGGCTTCAGGCTGCCTGGTGAGGCACAGAAGATTGACAGGCTCATGGAGAAGTTTGCTGCTCGATACCTGGAGTGCAACCAAGGGTAAGGCCAGCTGCAGATCTGATACTGAAACAAACACTTAGGAAAAAGATTTATTGATGCTTTGCATGAGAAAAGGGAAAGAACTGATCATTATGAGTTTGCCTTTAATTGAAAGAAATGTTAGACTATTACGGCTCCTAATTGTTGTCCTGATGTTTGCTGTCCTCTGCAGACAGACTCTGTTTGCTAGTGCAGACACTGCCTATGTGCTGGCGTACTCCATCATCATGCTCACCACAGACCTGCACAGTCCTCAGGTGATTGTCCTCTCACTGTGATTATTATGATACTAGTTATGGTATCACTTTCAGCCATGTGCTGTATCTCTGTAAAACATGTATGAAGAATGTGAAGTCTGTAAGGCACTTAGTTATACTGCATTTGTTGCTAATTAGTGACCAAACAAGGATTTGCACAGGTAACAACAGTGATAACGATAACTTAGCCTTCTGTCTAATGTAATTTACATTTTATGGCATTCAGACAAAAAAGCCCTTAGGCTCAGTTTTTGAAGGGAATAGTTTTTATTTTTCAGGTTGCCTGCACTCTTATTATTTTAATAAAAAAAATGTCCACAAGCAAAACTACTTTAACAAAGGATTAGTGACTTTAATGGCAGCGTTTATAAGCAGACAATGAAAAACAATCATCTAGATTTTAAGAGAGAGTAAGCCTTTGTTTATAAATGAACAAAAACTTTTTGCCCTGAGAGAAATATTTCTCACACAGTGAGCATAAAATAATACGACATTTACAATCATCCAAGACATTAGATCATAATCTTTGATCAAAAATCATTTCAAATATGTTATAAAAGCATTGCATGCATTGTAAATGCTATGACAAACTTACTGACCGTCAAATAAGCCTATGGTAATGTGCCTGCCAACTAAATAAATATTCTTGTTTGTTTTTATGGTATGTAACCATAATTTAACCAGGAGAACCTTGATTTGAACTTGTAACTAAAATGAAATGTTATGAGGGTCTGTTATAACAACAGCAGTTATGAGAACTTAAAACGAACAAAGCAGAAAAGACAAACATAGAAAATGAGCGTTAAGAGACACAAAGTAGGAAATTTAAACAGCATATATTTGTCAAAACTTGTCCACAATGTAAATTCCTGTGCTCCTCTGTTTGATATAGGTCAAAAGGTATGAAAGAAGTAGACCTGGAAGAAGAATATGCCAGTGTTTTGGTCTAAATGTAGACAAAGAAATGTAGACCACAGAACAAAGATGAATGAGGGATTTAAAACTAGTGATGAACCTTAGAGCTCCATGATACAGTGTCCAGAGCATGTAGACTTCGAGGAGAGGCATGCACGTGTAAAACATCTCCCCATTTCAGCATGGAAATATAAAGACATATCAGTCTATTACTTTAAACTCCATAAACCAATTCTACTGTTTAGACACTTTGTTGTAAACAGAGCTTGTAGTTACATGTGAGTGCCTAAGGATGGCAACAGCAGTATTTGAAGTGTCAGATTGGAATTTTGACTTTAATTTAATCATCAACAATGTGGTAATGGCTGTTTTTCACAAAGCACTGCTTAGAAAGAGAGGATTCTGTCTGTTGAAATACTTGCTGGATATTTTGAAGTTTTTATTTACAGTTAAGGTGAAAATATATATGTTTTTTGGAATCCTTTGAAACTTTAAAATCTCCCTCTGTTCAGGGAGAATAGACACTGAAAGTGGTGTTGAGGTGCAATAAGGCGGGTCAAGCAAAATCAAGCAGATAGAAATGAAAACATCAAATAAAAAACAAGCTTATGCATAAATAGGATTGTTTAATACTTACAAATTAAATGGCAAGATAGAATAAAATTAGAGGTGCACTGGCCAAAATCAGTATAGGCGCCGATTTCCTTAATTTTAGGAGATCGGCGATCGGCCGATCCTTGTAAATAAGATCAGTTTCCTATGCCTCTACCTACTAAGCTAAATGTGAAAAATGGATGACTAAAGGAATTGATATAATTTATTAGTTTGGACAGCAATGCTTTAAACTTTTCATTTATATTTGAGAGAACTACCTCATGTGCAGTTAAAACAACAAGTTTGTATTGTTTCATGGGTATTGTTCAATGTTATTCAATAAAATAAGATTGGAACATTGAAGGTGTAGACTATCAGTTATAAAAAAATCGGTATCGGCCAAAATCGGAATCGGCAGGTCAGGCTTTTTAAAGATCGGTGATCGGTGATTGGCCAGAAAATTGCAATCGGTGCACCCCTAAATAAAATGACTACTTCGTTAAAAAGAGATGATTTAAAGCAGTATTGCCAAGGTCAGACTATACAGCCTTTTTGTCTGTCCAAATGTTATGATAAATTAAATGCTAGCTTGATGCTAATGCTAATGGCTGTTATTCAGCAAGCTGCTCAATTAAATCTGCTACTTCTCATCATTTCTCTATTTTGTTTTTAGTAGGTCATGGTAGTTCCTCACTGGCACATCATAGGGGCAAGGATGTTGTGGTCAGAGCTTGACAAGCTTTTCCTCTGTCTCACTGTTCCATCTCAAAGCACCAATTTATTCATTCTTTGTTTACTTTGCCATTTGTTTTCTTTTTTTTTACACTTGTGACATTTGCATGTGTAAAACCCTCTTTGATAAATGTCACAGACACGTTGGAACAAATTACAGAAGGCAGAAAGAACAGTCAGACGTGCACTTTCTGTTGGAAAGTTCTGAAGCATCCTAGATGTGGCCTTAATTGTTGTTTACTATCATACTACACAAGATCAAATGATCAGTTTGGGTCTGAAGGGCCCAAAACCCAATGACTGCTGATTTGGGCTATTTATATCAGAAAATATGTCGTCATAAGATTAGCTAACACATGGAATAAAAAATAGTTCAGTTTAAAAAGACTGGAAATTAACCTTGTAGTTTTCTTGGTCATATCAATGAGCCTAGTTTAGAGATTGTCTGGGGAAAATTCCAAATGTTTGTGGCGAAGCCAAAAACTCCCCAACACTTTCTGAATTTCTGGAGCCTGCAGTGTGAACCATGACTGATTATGGCAAAAAGTTGAGCAGCTTCTTTGATTTTGTTGACTATAAATGTTTTCTGCTCTTTTCTTCTCACAAACACTTTCTTTCTTTAATTAATCAACTTTTCTGTAGGTGAAGAACAAGATGACAAAAGAGCAGTACATCAAGATGAATCGTGGCATTAACGACAGCAAAGACTTGCCTGAGGAGTATCTGTCCTCCATATACGATGAGATCGCAGGCAAGAAGATCGCCATGAAGGAGAGCAAGGAGTTCTCAATCACCCCAAAGTCCACAAAACAGAGTGAGTAATCTTCTCCTTTCACTCTGTCAGCATTACTAACTGAAAAAAAAACTGTTTGCTCTGAAATTTGCTTTCTGGACAGCACATCACACATTTACTGGTAGACTAGAGATGTGTCATTTGGTGTTTTCCGGGCTCAGCAACTCCTTGACACAATTCACTGAATCAGACAAACAAAAACATGAGTAACATTTATTTTTCCTTCTGCAGATGTAGCCAGTGAGAAACAACGTCGTCTGCTCTACAACATGGAGATGGAGCAGATGGCTAAGACTGCAAAAGCTCTGATGGAGGCGGTCAGCCATGCTCAGGCTCCTTTCTTCAGCGCCACTCACCTGGAGCATGTCAGGCCCATGTTTAAGGTATTGCTCTCTTATCTGTTCACTGACATAAAATTCAATATCAGACTGGACTTAGGGACCAAAGGAAATGTCAACGATGAGCATTTTGGAAATAAAAACATACTTACCTAACCATAACATGCATGTGTTGTAGCTGGCATGGACCCCCCTGCTCGCAGCGTTCAGTGTAGGGCTGCAGGACTGTGATGACCCAGAGGTGGCATCTCTTTGTCTGGAGGGCATTCGGTGTGCCATCAGGATCGCCTGCATCTTCAGCATGCAGGTCTGTTGAACTTTTACACAAAACTTGAGCCTAATGTTTATAACTTTAAGTAAATGTAAACCACTTTATGCATGGTGTCCTATTATCCTCTGTTTATTCTGAACCAGTTACATGATACTTCATTTATACTTGTATAATTTTTTAGTGTGAAAAACTGCCTCAAGCTAATATGTTGCCTTCATTTCTATAGTTGGAGAGAGATGCATATGTCCAGGCCTTGGCCAGATTCACTCTTCTTACAGCCAGTTCAAGTATTACAGAGATGAAGCAGAAGAATATTGACACTATAAAGACCCTGATCACAGTGGCACACACTGACGGAAACTACCTTGGCAACTCCTGGCATGAGGTGCGTGCAAACTTAGGGATTTAAGAGAATTAATAAGTTAAATATTGATGAATCTATCCAAACTTGCTCATATTAAAGATTTAACTATTTTCATATGTTATATCACAATTTCCCTGACCAAAATTATCAAAGTTATCAGTATTATCACAGTAAAGTTAAGAGGTGTTAAAACATTTAAAAAGGAGTGATACATCATATACACATACACACTATGTTTGCATAAACATTAGAATATTAACAAGTAAAAAAGTACTGAAAACCTTAATGAATGTGCAAATTTAAAGAAACTTTGTTGATAAAGTAGTCAAGGTGTTTCAATATTCTCTGTTTTCTTGTTTGATACTACCTGAAAGTACAAAGTTATAAGAGAAAAAAGCAGATATCGAGTCACATTTTACACTTAAAGCTGCTTAGAAAGAGCGAGAGAGAAGCAGCATGCAGCCAGCAGCGGCAGGCAAAAACCCTGACAAGTAGATGAATGCCTCCCAGTATATAGGAAAGACGGATAGATACAGCAATAGGTGTCTTTATTTTTAATTGAATGCTCTCTTCTGTAAAGTACTGATGTAATGAAAATAACTTGTAACTTGCCTAAAATAATACAAATGAAATTGCCATTGTTGAGGATTTTAATTTGATTTTGTTTCAAATAACTGTGATCCAGTGTTGCTTGTCTTTAGTTTGTGATGCGGCTTAATTGTTTTATGCCAAACATGATCAACACCTCTCAGGGCACAACTATAAAAAGCATCACATAATACTCAGCTTCAGAAATGACCATAAAATGGAATTAACACCTTTCTGTTGTACTTTGAATGAATGCTAAATATTAATTCTCTGCAAGAGTGGAGACTGTTGTGCTAGATTTAGTTAGCTTAAGAAAGAGTGGATGAAAGATGAATTCCAGATCCTGTTTTCTAGTTTGTAACATATTTTCACATTTAAGTACCATTTAACCCTTTATGACCTGCTATAGAACAAGTCCACCAGAGCATATCTTTATATTTTTACATGCTGTAGTGACATTTTTTGAGTATTTGAATTGGCTATACATCAATACAACCCTTAGAAGCCAAATTTTAATATGTATGTGACAAGACAAGTCCATAGTAAGAAATTAAATTGTTCAAAAGTGCAGAAAATCACTAGAAAATGAAAAGTTTTTTTTTTTTTAACACATTTTCCTGAATACAGAGATGTCATAGCTGTAGTCCTCAATATTGTGATTGTGAAAAGTAGAACAAGATCATTTCAACCCACTAAAACATTATTTTGAGTGTGGTCATAGCTTCATTTTTGAAACACGCTTATCTTTATAAAGTGTGGCAAAAACGAAAATAAAAAGAAATTGTGCTTAATTTGTAAAAATACTAACCTTGCAAAGCAGATAGATACGCCCATTTCCTTGCTTTTCACTGGCAAATCCATCTTGTTAAGCTCCCATCTGAACCGTTTGAGCCCGGTTAGAAAGTGACAGGACCAATCAGCAACAAAGGGCAGTACTTTCAGGCACGGCAGAGTCGTGATGTAAACAAGCAGCAGCAAGAGGCCGCTGCAATTATGGAGGAAGAGCTTAGCGTGGATGCTGCTAAAGCGCCAGTTTTATCAGAACTTGACAACATTTCTTCCTTAAAAGAAGAACAAAGAACAGCAGTGAGTTGTTTTCTTTTCAAAAATGACAAAAGTCGAGTACTTACATGCCTACAGTCACCATGTTTTGCATTATTGCTCCGTAGCTGTGCAAGCGCAACTCGATAGCTGCTACGTCACTTGTTTTGTTGCTCTGATTGGCCCGTAGAGATGTGACAGACAGAACATTTACCCAATCATAGTCTGAGTTTTTTTCAAATCATCTGCCTTTTCTCAAGTGTTTCCTCTTGAAGCTTTCCCAGATGGATGTGTGAAACAAATTCATCTGGCCTGTCAGGTTATAGAAATACAGCTTCTTTTTAAAAAATAAACTATTTACACTCTGCACTCTTATGTAATATAAAAATCCTTTATTTACAGAATGGGTAATTTTTACTTTATTTTCTTTCAGACACTGATTATTCCTTAATCTGTTAATTTTTGTAGATCTTGAGATGTATCAGTCAGCTGGAGCTCGCCCAGCTGATCGGCACTGGAGTGAAGACACGCTACATCTCAGGGGTGGTCCGGGACAGGGAGTCTGGCATTAAAGGCTTACCCTCCAACACAGAGGAATTCATGCCACTGGGGCTGGGTAGGATACACAAACACACACAACACAGCTTTTTCATACACTAATACCTATTTTAACTTTGATTAAGCTACTAATTAGCTAATTTTAGCTTGAAAGCAGCTATGGTTAAAGTGATTACATAAAGGAAAAAAACTTGAAACTGCAGCACAGATGCACACATAGAGACATAGAAAAACTATGAGCCTGCTAAGTGTGTTTATTGTTGTGTAGGTAACCTGGTGGGGAGTCAGGACAAGAGACAGATGGCTCACATCCAGGAGTCAGTGGGAGAGACCAGCTCTCAGAGCGTGGTGGTAGCTGTTGACAGGTAAAACAAAAGTCCTCTGGTACAAGAATATGTAATAATATCCTAACAAATGAACCATCCATGCTGTTTAAAAAGAATGAATGCCTGTTTCTGCAAATACTAAGCCTATTTTTATATATTCAGGATCTTCACTGGTTCCACCAGATTAGATGGAAATGCGATTGGTGAGTAAACTACTCTTCATTCTTATGGATTGTTTCTGAAAACTGCTAATGCCATTACTATTGTGGTTATGCTGCAAATTATTCATCATTTGTTTCTGTTTAATTCTTTGCAGTTGACTTTGTGCGATGGCTGTGTGCGGTGTCCATGGACGAGCTGGCCTCAGCACACCAGCCGAGGATGTTCAGCTTGCAAAAGATTGTGGAAATTTCCTACTATAACATGAACCGCATCAGGCTGCAGTGGTCTCGAATTTGGCAGGTCATAGGAGACCACTTCAACAAGGTTTGTTGGACCAGAGAGTTTACTTACCTACAAAGAGAAGCACTGAGCTTTCAATGAACGTGATATTTCTCACATAAGTTATTGGACAAAGAGGGTGGAAATATGACTTTAAATTAAAATGTTACTTTTTTTAATGTCTGCTAGACGTGGATAGAAGCAGCTGTTTTCAACCATGTGAAGTAATGATATGCCAATATTGAATTGTATTCGATGTTTGTAAGTACCTCTTTCTGCTGATTAACAGCAGGTGGTCCTTCACAGAACCATTGCCTTGTTATGGCCTTTTTTCTTGCTGCCATTAGATTTTTAAAAGATATCTTTTACACTTTTAGGCAATTTAAGATCCATTGTTGTTAATAGATAATAATGGATAAGCAAGTGAATTAAGTAACATGGCACAGGACTTCTCTGACTGTTGACATCTTTAAAAGAGGGGTTAAAGAACAGGGCGCTTTTTTGCTTTTTTAATTGATGCTGACGTTTAGATTTGGTGAATCTCCATAAAGTCCACATACAGACCATAACATTTTGTTAAACCCTTTTTTATAAGAAAGTTATGATGTACCGTTGAATTTCAATGACTGATGTATTTTCCTCTAGGTGGGCTGTAACCCAAATGAGGATGTAGCCATATTTGCTGTGGATTCACTAAGACAGCTCTCCATGAAATTCTTGGAAAAAGGAGAGTTGGCCAACTTCCGCTTCCAGAAAGACTTCCTCAGGCCTTTTGAGCACATCATGAAGAAGAACAGGTAACCTATATTTAAGTCTTGTCTTTTTTCATTATTAGCAAGCATTTATGAGCCCATTTTATAAACAGCTGTCAGGGATACATAAATGTTCTAACATATTTATTAGGGGTGCATGATATTATCAGCTTGATATCAGTATCTGCAGATATCAGAATTTCTGCTGATATTTACATCGGATATTTTTGCTGTGAATATCAGCATACGTTGACTGTAAAATTTGTCCATATTTACTAATGAATTAGTGGAGTTTTAGGCTGGACGAACAGGCCTACATAAGCTGAGATCTTTTTCTTCATTCATCCTCATTCTTTAAACTTCAAAGTGTGTTTTAAGAAAAAAAGTTTGTTTCTTTTTTCATCCTCAGACCATAAATTGTTTTCAAAGGACTGAATATTTAGTTCTGTAAAAAATATTTAATTATCGGTATCAATGTTGGCTGCAATGAATCTGTAAATATCGGCATATGGGATATCGGCAAAAATCCAATATCTTGTATTGCTAATATTTATCTTTAAGAGCCTCAGTGTGGATGCTGGTTTGTGTACAGAGGCTGTAGTCCCCTATTTCCTGTTTTTCTTCAGCTGTCCTATCTAAATAAAGGCAAAAAGCCAAAAGTATTTATAAATAGGGCCTGAGTGTAGAATTAGGAGTTAAACTAAAATGCTAAAGAAGAGAATGTAAGAACAGGATTACAAGAAAAAATGATAAAACAATGGTTTGCTAGTAAATGATGATATGTATTTTGTATTTATGATGCTGTAGTAACTCTTCATTAGAATTCCCCAGCATTATAATGTATTGGTACCCATCCCCCTCCAGGTCGCCCACTATCAGAGACATGGTTATCAGGTGTGTGGCTCAGATGGTAAACTCGCAGGCGGCCAACATTCGTTCTGGCTGGAAGAACATTTTCTCAGTGTTTCACCAGGCGGCCTCAGACCACGATGAGACCATAGTGGAGCTGGCTTTCCAGACCACTGGACACATTGTCTGTGAGTACGACTGCAGCTCATTCCTCAGGATTGGGAATCTTGGCTCAGGTGCTGCCAAACAAGTGACAAATGTGTTGTGTCAGACATCTCAGAGAGATCCTTCTGTAGCTTTTATAAGAGTGTGAGAAGAAAGTTTAAACCAATCAAGCCACAATTGACTGTGTTTGTTCTGTCCGTCTCATCATCAATCCTCCCACAGTGAACACCTTTCAGGAGCACTTTGCAGCTGCCATCGACTCGTTCCAAGATGCAGTGAAGTGCCTCTCAGAGTTTGTCTGTAATGCAGCTTTTCCTGACACAAGCATGGAGGCCATCAGACTCATCCGGCACTGCGCTAAATATGTCTCAGAGAGACCACAGGTGAAAACAACAGGAGATTTGTACCAGACACATAATGACACTTGTCTAGTGTTTGAATGTTGTACCTTGTGGATATTCAAAAACATATTACTTATGTGTATTTTGATGTGTCCGTGTGCAGACACTGAGGGAATACACCAGTGATGACATGAATGTTGCCCCTGGTGATCGTGTTTGGGTTCGTGGTTGGTTTCCTATTCTGTTTGAGCTCTCCTGTATCATCAACCGTTGCAAGCTGGACGTCAGGACGAGGTAAACCAAAACTTTGAGTGAAGCTCAAAGTCTTATGTAACTGTGGTTGCTAGCTTCAGTATTAAATAATCTTTTATTAAAACTTTAAGCTGCAGTGACATCTCTCCTAGGTCTTAACCTATTTTTTTTTTGTTGCAAAGTCCAAAAAATCTAATTTCAGTCAACAGTTTTGATATACTATTTTGTTATATGTCATAACTGAATTTCTCTGCGTTCATTGCTGTTAAAAAATAGAATAGATATCCAAATTAACCTAATAAGTGGCAAAATGCTCTTTCAGCTGTTTTCTATTAGCTCCTCTGACTTTTCAAGCCTTTTGATGCCCTCTTTTTTGAGACGTGTTGCTGTCATCAAATTCAAAATGAGCAAATGTCTCAGTTTCAACATCTGATATGTTGTTTATGTTCTATTGTGAATAAAATATGGGTCTAGTAGTTAGCACCCCAGCTTGTTTGAAATTGGGGTTGTATTGCTATATAATACAATCTTTAGCCTTGCCAAGATGGACAGCACTTTAAAGGAATTCTAGTTTAATGTACCATCCCTATTAATAGAGATAACATTTCAGCCTTGCCTACTTTTGTCACTATTCATTTCTAGTAATAAATCCTTTTTTCAGTAGCTTGTGTCACTTTTGCGTTTGTAAGCATACCACTCTCCTAAATGCTGAACCCTTGACACCATCTTTTATAAAGCATGAACCCATATTGTTGTCAGAATGGTCAAATATTGTCTCCTCTTTGCTGACTAATGCATCAACTCTTTGTTTTTTCCCCTGGTAGAGGTCTTACAGTTATGTTTGAGATCATGAAGAGCTACGGTCACACGTTTGAGAAACACTGGTGGCATGACCTCTTCAGAATCGTCTTCCGCATCTTTGACAACATGAAACTCCCTGAGCAGCAGACAGAGGTCAGAGTTCAGTCATAGAGGGGCAGGAAATTCCATCATTGTTTTTTTCTGATAAGCCACTGTATTAAATTGAGGATATTCTATCAACATTTCAAGTGCACATATATATGAAAACATCTTCTGTTTTGTTTTGTTTTTTTAATTCCAGAAAACTGAGTGGATGACAACCACATGTAATCACGCTCTGTATGCCATCTGCGATGTGTTTACCCAGTTTTATGAGCCTCTCAGTGAAATCCTGCTGGCTGACATTTTCACACAGCTGCAGTGGTGTGTCAGACAAGGTAGGTGTTCAAAACACCAAGAAAAGGTGACAGAGAACACTCGTCACGCCCACCTGTCCAGGCAGAAAGAAAAAATGTTGAAAAGGCAGACATGGAACAGACATTACATTTGATCTATAGTCTTACCGTTAAAAGGAGCGTTTTCTCAACACTCAGAAACCTGTTGGACTATCTGTGATCCCAAGTGGTAGTTCATTGGTTGTTTACAATACCTCAGAAACCATATGATGAATCTCTATGGAGTAAACTTGTGATTGGACACTTACCTTTTTACCGATTCACAGATAGCTCCTGGTGTATATATCCCTTCCAGAACATTTTTAATCCAGGCACAAAGAGTGTTTTTTATTCAGAGATTTGTAGCTACAAATCCACATTGCTGAAGACATTTTTGTATGGCTATTTATTTCTTTTTTTGCGCTGAAAAACTCAGCAGTCTTGCTAGCAGTCCTCAATTTTGACACCAGGAGTAAAAGACAACTTCTTGTTAGCATGTTGGCCAATCACAATGCTACAATTTATTCTTCTGTTGTTTACGTGGTGGTAGCAGCGAATCAAGGCCAGCCAAAGATCATAAGAGAGAGTTGTCTGCCAGTTTGAAAGGTAGGAAAAATATGCTATATTGCCATAAGTATTCACTCACCTGCCTTGACTCGCTTCTGAACTTAAGTGACATTCCATTCTTAATCCATAGAGTTTAATATGACGTCAGTCCACCCTTTGCAGCTATAACAGCTTCAACTCTTCTGGGAAGGCTTTCCACAAGGTTTAGGAGTGTGTTTATGGGAAGTTTTGACCATTCTTCCAAAAGCGCATTTGTGAGGTCACACACTGATGTTGGACGAGAAGGCCTGGATCTCAGTCTCCTCTCTAATTCATCCCAAAGGTGTTCTATTGGGTTGAGATCAGGACTCTGTGCAGACCAGTCAAGTTCATCCACACCAAACCCTCTCATCCATGTCTTTATGGACCTTGCTTTGTGCACTGGTGCACAGTCATGTTGGAACAGGAAGGGGCCATCCCCAAGCTGTTCCCACAAAGTTGGGAGCATGGAATTGTCCAAAATCTCTTGGTATGCTGAAGTATTCAGAGTTCCTTTCATTGGAACTAAGGGGCCAAGCCCAGCTCCTGAAAATCAACCCCACACCATAATCCCCCCTCCACCAAACTTTACACTTTGCACAATGCAGTCAGACAAGTACCGTTCTCCTGGCAACCACCAAACCCAGACTTGTCCATTAGATTGCCAGATGGAGAAGCGCGATTCTTCACTCCAGAGAACGCGTCTCCACTGCCCTAGAGTCCAGTGGCAGCATGCTTTACACCGCTGCATCCCATGCTTTGCATGGCACTTGGTGCACTTGGATGTAGCTGCTCGGCCATGGAAACCCATTCCATAAAGCTTGAAGTTGAAGTTTGGAGGTCTGTAGCAATTGACTCTGTAGAAAGTTGGCGACCTCTGCGCAGTATGCGCCTAAGCATCCGCTGACCCCGCTCCGTCATTTTATGTGGCCTACCACTTTTGCTGACATTCCCAATCGCTTCCACTGTATTATAATACCACTGACAGATGAATGTGGAATATTTAGGAGCGAGGAAATTTCACGACTGGACTTGTTGCACAGATGGCATCCTATCACAGTACCCACTGGAATTCCCTGAGCTCCGTCGAGCAACCAATTCTTTCACAAATGTTTGTAGAAACAGTCTGCATGCCTAGGTGCTTGATTTTATATACCTGTGGCCATGGAAGTGATTGGAACACCTGATTTCAATTATTTGGATGGGTGAGTGAATACTTTTGGCAATATAGTGTAGTCCTCTGTGGCCCAAATAATGAAAAGAGGACATTTGTGCTCCTAAAATTGGATTCATGCACATTTTACGCACTGGAATACCAAATGCGCACAAATTGATTTGGTTTTATAGAAATAGATGATGTTGTGTTTATTAGAAAGCTGTTATTTTTTTCTCCTGATAAACGAGGACCATAGGAACTAAAGGCAGATGTCAGAAGGCTTGTTCATTGTTAATCTGGATATGATTTGTATAAGCTCTCAAGATTCAATTTTAGATTTTTTTTTCTTTTTTTTTTTTTGTACTTGGTCTTTATGGCCGTATAACTTTTGATACATGTGTCTGATATCCAAACATATTCTAATGGTTCTAATCAATTCTAATCTAATCCTAAAAAAAAAGATGTCTATAACTTGATTGTGCTTAAAAGGGTTGGGATTCTACAGGCTTTTTTGTAAGGAAAAACATACAGATGGACCAAAATTAGCAAATGCTTGTTTTGGGTTCCAAGTGTTTAGGGATTGAATGAAGCGTGTGTAGACATTCACTCTGCATATTGAGAAGTGCTTGATCAGTACTACTTCTTGTATTATGTGAATCACATGGCAGTAATTCTGTATACTGCAGTACATTTGTAACTTTGCCAAGCAGATGGATACGCCCATTTCCTTGTTTTTCACTGGCGAATCCATCTTGTTAAGCTCCCATCTGAACCGTTTGAGCCCGGTTAGAAGGTGACAGGACCAATCAGCAACAAAGGGCAGTACTTTCAGGCGCAGCAGAGTCGAGACATAAACAAGCAGCAGCAAGAGCTGGTGCAGTTATGGAGGAAGAGATTAGCGTGGTTGCTGCTAAAGCGTCAGTTTTATCAGAACTTGTTCTTTGTTCTTCATTAAACGAAGAACAAAGAACAGCAGTGAGCTGTTTTCTTTTCAAAAATGACAAAAGTCGAGTACTTACATGTCTATAGCCGCCATGTTTCGCGTTATTCGTCAGTAGCTGCACCCGCGCAGCTTGATAGCGGCTATGTCACGTGTTGCTCTGCTTGGCCCGTAGAGATGTGACAGACAGAACGTTTACCCAATCATACTCCGAGTTTTTTTCAAATCCTCTGCCTTTTCTCAAGTGTTTCCTATTGAAGCTTTCCCAGATGGATGTGTGAAACACATCCATCTGTGTGAAACACATCCATCTGGCGTGTCAGGTTAGTACATTTGGGGAAGGGTTAAAAATATTATGAATTTCAGTCTAAGGATATAGAATCCCACCCCCTCAGAATAGAAATATACTTAAATGTAAGTGTTTAAACACTAAATTATAACATGCACATCTGCAGAAAAGAAAACATTTACTTTAACATCTTCTCTCTACAGACAACGAGCAGCTGGCTCGGTCAGGGACAAACTGTTTGGAGAACCTGGTGATTCTTAACGGGGAGAAATTTAGTCCAGAGGTGTGGAAGATCACCTGCTCCTGCATGCTGGAGATCTTCCAAAACACAAGCCCTCATGCGTAAGTCCTGAACCACTGAACTTTAAACCACAGTTTCCCTCAATTAAGGAATTCAGTTTGCTCAAAAATGTTGTTAAAATAACATGTGATAATGTAAATGAACACTGTTTTTGCAAGCTCAGGTTCTGGGATATTTAAGGGGTTGTTAAAAACTACCATATGGGACATTTAGTTTGTTTTGACTTTAGTGCCCTTTTGGACTATGCTCTTTGCTGATTATGTCTTATAGAAGTAACTTTGTGAAAGCTGCCAATTGTTCTGTTCGACATCTGCCCTGCAGACAGGGGTTTTTGGCTTTAATAATGGCAATTAGAAAATGATCAGATGATCATTTGCTGATAATCTTGTTTGCTTTTCTAGGTTGTATATAGAAATCTTTTCATCTTTCTCCCTTTGTATTTTTCCTAACCAGTGCAGTTACCAGATTTTTACAACACCTGATCCCCGATCTGTCATTTTCTTTGTTTTTTAAATCAGTTTGTTGACTTGGCGACCAGCTGGACAGGATGAGGAAACAGCAGATGGCAAGCATTATGTAAGAAAATGAACAAATATAGTCATTAACTTAACAGTTATTGAAGAATTTAATGTGGCAGCAGCTTATCACATCCTTCGTGCTTTGTTTATGATAATCCATTATAGGCCAATTGTGTAGCTTTGTAACCTTACAGAACTTTCTAAGATATCAGAGGTGTGACTCTAACCTCTGTTTGTCTGTGATGTTTTTTACTTTACATTTCCAGGATGCTGATTTTGACAGCCAGTCTCAAAGCAGCTACGACAGAGCTCTATCAGAGAGAGGACACAGCCAGATATCAAGCGACGACACATGGAAGGGAAAGTCGAGCACAAGTGAGACCTTTTTTAATGCTATTTCATTTTAAGGAAGAACCTTCTTCTTTGTCTTTTATTTTAAACAAATGTAAATTATTTTTCTCCCCCATGCCCCCCTAGACTTATCTCATTTACTTGGGATAACTTGGCTAGTTATCTCACAATGATGTGTTATTTTATACGATTTATAAAAAAGGATCCAGAGGATAGACCAGTCTAGTACCACTGCTCCATGGAGAATTATCTTCCCCAAATAAGTATTTAATGGGATATTTCTAAAGTTACCCCATTCCTTTCATTCTATTATTTGAAATAAAAACATTTTCAGAGAGAAAATCACTGAAGTGTCCTGATACAAACAAATTCAAACAAGAGACTGTTTAAAAGGAAAAGAAATCTAACTGTTTTTGTTGCCTTTTCCCACAGTAACATTGGTTGCTGTTTTGACTCTTATCCCTCCCCTCAAAGTTAACTTTAATATTTTCATAAACATAATACTGTTCCTCGTGTGTTTTTCTATTTTACAGGAGTTACAGATCAGAAGTTATTTGCAGGCTTGCTGATTAAATGTGTAGTACAGCTTGAACTCATTCAGACCATCGACAACATTGTCTTCTACCCGGCAACTAGCAAGAAGGAGGATGCTGAGAACATGGCTGCTGCACAGGTACTCCAGCTACTTTTATGGACTGATTCTATACCAGTGCAATTTTTTATTTTGATGATTTTTTAATGATACAAATAAGAAAATGTATCAGAGCAAATAGTAGAAGTAGCAACAAGTAATTAGGATGGCAAAGCTGCTCATTAAACTTCACTTATGTTCTTATTTATGAGGTTCCTGAAGATCTTTGAAAAGTCTTAAATTAGAATTTTTAAATATAAGGCCTTAAAAAATCTTGTTTTTAATTTTGAAAGGTCTTAATTTTTTTTTTTAATGGCATTTTAACTTCTTAACTTGAAACAATTTTAATCATTCTTTTTGTGATCCCTCATTGTTTGTCCATGTTACAGTTCTTTGGCCCACAAAAAAGGTGTACAGGTCCCCTTATTTTAGGTCTTACCTGACAAAAAGTGCAATTTTCCATTTTGATAATGAAACTTTTAGTATGGGGTCAGTACACCTGAAAATATGTTATAATAAATATTACCATATGGTTTGTTGATAGAATAGAGGCATTGAATGTGCCAGACATCATAAAATGTGGGCATTTATGACCCATGTATGTCTTTGCCCTGTACAATCTGACATTTCCTGAACACTACATTAAATCAGAAAATTCAGCGCTGGTCCGATACACTGAAAAATCACACATGCCTTTCATTTTTCATTGTTTGCTGCACAAAAAGTGTCATTATTTTTTATCTGTGAAGGTATTAGAAAGGTCTTAAAAAGTCTTGAAGTTGATTTTAAGTGTGTAGGAACCCTGTGTTTATATGCTGATCATCAGTCCTGTGAATTGAGAGAGTTTCTTTCTGAATTTGTCCTGACTGTCCCTACAGAGAGACGCTCTTGATGAATCAGAGGCTGATGGAGGGGATTTCGGTGCAGATCAGGGAATGTATAGACACATGACTTCTGAACATCTCTTCAAGCTGCTTGACTGTTTACTCGAGTCGCACACCTTTGCCAAGGACTTCAACTCCAACAATGAACAGAGGACAGCTCTCTGGAGGGCAGGTAAATAGATATGAAAGTAGTATCCATGGTTTGAAACTGTTAGATGCGTTTGGCATCAGTAGAATGTTTCACAATCATGTCAAAGTTGGGAGATTGACTGTTTTTCTACTTGATGTGACAAGGTAAAGTCTTAAGATGCACAACATGGGGCTGATTTTCTAAAAGAGTCCTAAAAAGATTAAATCAAGTGTGAATAATGTTAGATTTAGATAAAAACAAACCGAGAAGGCCCCCCTCTTCTTACCTGAATTGAACCTGAACTCTAGAAGTTGAAATGTACTGGGTGTGCTCAGCCTAGTCACAGTGACTATCTGATACTCTAGGTTCACATTATACAAAAGTACCATCAATCTAAATGGTCTTGCTTTTTTTTTTAGAAACCTGCAGACATATACACAAGTTGGACATTCAGCTGTTCTGTCAGTGTTACTTGTTGTTTTTTTTAGTATTTTAGGGGCATTTCCTGTATTGTTTAGTGACCTGATAGTGGACAAATGACAGGATATCAAAACAGAGGGAGAAGAACAATGTGCAGCAACAGTCCCTGGCCAGACTCAAACCACTATAAACCCCACAGGGAAAATCGTTTTCCTTCATCTAATGGATGGTAGGCGCACAGAAAGGAAATGAGATAAAAATACATGACAGTAAGTGTGCACAGCTTTTAATCTAGAAAGAAGATTAGATGTAATGCACACAAGGATCTTTGAAACAAAAGATTTGAACTCCCACACATTTAGATGTTAAGTTTCTTTATTTAATCTGTGGTGTTGAGCCCTTCATCAGTGTCAGGAAAGAAGACCATCATGTGAAATAGGCTGGAATAAACTCATTGATGTTGCGGTTATGTGAGCCTTAGTCTTAAAGTCTTTATTTTTTTTGAAAACTGGTTTGTTTTTACGTTCTACATTATTGACAGTTTGTATTTAACAGTAACAGGGATAATCTTTAACGATATGCATGCTTTTATCCTTGACACTGTGTTTAAATAAATTTCTCTTAAGGCCGGTTCTGACTACACGAATCTAGCCAGATTCTGACCAGACTGCAGTGTCGCAGTTCATCGATAGAACAAGGGCCTGATTATGAGCGTCAGGAACGAAAAATAGTTTTGCAGTATGCCATAATTAATGACACATCCAAGACGTCCCACAACCACAATTCAACAAGAATAGCATGTCTGAAATTTTCTTACATTGTCTTCTTGTTTGACAACCTGACCCGACGTAAACAACGTGACTCCTGACGCCTACCAATAGGAGAGCATTTGCTTCTTATCTTTGCATCATCATTCATCAGATAAGGAAAGATTTTAGTCACACAGTCTGACATGATGCAGTCGTAAACGAAAAAAAAAAATCATGTAGTCTTAGCTGGCTTTTAGTTAATTCTATCGTACCCTTCTAGTTGTGTGTTTATTATTTGTCCTCAAATATATCAATAAAATTATGTGCAAAATCTGTGCCATGCAAAGATCTCTGTTGTCATGTTTTTAATTCATTTTTACTAAAATTATTTGCCGTTTTCTCTCCAGGCTTTAAAGGGAAATCTAAGCCCAACTTATTAAAGCAGGAGACCAGCAGTCTGGCCTGCAGCCTGAGGATCCTGTTCAGGATGTACTCTGACCCTCAGCTTCAGGACTCATGGCCTGACATCCAGACACGCCTGCTGCTGTGAGTACAACCCCATCATCAAGGATGTGACACGGTTAAGATGACCAGGTTTCACTGATTACGTCAGACCGCTTACTAAAACAACCCCTTTTTTCTCATGGGCTATTATCAGCCACAGATTCGATGCACACTGCGAGTATTTTCAGCAGCAGATGCTGTTTGTGAGATTGATCCAGAATGCCACCCTGTGCAAAATCTGGCTGTATTTTCAATAGTTTTGGACAAAAATGGAGCTCTAACGCACACAGGAATAAACAGTCTCAGACTTTGGATAACAAACAATACTCTTATGACTGCATTATTCATTGTTTTCTTTAAAAATGGAAATGGCAGCAGAAGTGACAAAGAAAGCCCAGAACATTGATGCGATCAGGGCAGAGTTAGGATGCGACTTGTTGACTGATAAATGAGGACGGTCAGTCCAAAAATTGTTCCCAATCTTTCTGAAATGTGAAACAATGCTTTTCTGATAATGAATTAATCCTAAAGTGACAACAACACAATAGAAAACCATTGCATTATAAAAAATTGACCTTTACGTATTGCACATGCTCATTTCACCCCCTCACAGCTTTGTCAGCATATTATTGGATAAACTAAATGTTAGACATTGGATAACTAAGCAGCTGTGTCACTGTTTGTCCTGATGAACTGAGCTGTTTTGACACATTTTTATACCTCATTATATATTTATGAAGGATGCACTTTTGTATATTATATAGGTGCACTAGAATAGATAATAGCTTCCTTATTAACCATGATAAATTACTGCCACAGCATTGTGCTGACTTGCCACTTTTGTTCAGTGTTGCTCACACAGTTGTGTGGTCATCATAATCCTAAATGTTAGTGTTGGTTGTGTCTCCCAGGGTTTGCAGTGAAGCTCTGGCCTACTTCATCAGTCTGACCTCAGAGAGCCACAGAGAGGCTTGGAACAGTCTGCTGATGCTGCTGCTCACCAGGACGCTACGGCTGCCCGATGACAAGGCAGGAACAACCACACACATACAGACAGAAATACAAAGGAAACTTCCAGCTACTTTTAGATTGAATGGAATAATTTAGTGGACAGGAGTTCAGCCAAGAAATTACTTAATCTTGTCTTTGCAGACAACTGGATAATATGTTTCAAACTGTGATTATTTCTAGAGTAGTATCAGAAATTAAATATGGGCTGTGGGTCTAATTTAAGAGCGGGCCATGATTTTAAAATGTCCAAATTATCATTATTTAAAAATATATATTTTTATGCCACATTTTTTTCTAGTGCAAGGTTGTAATGCAGTGCTACTGTCAGAATATGGCTGTAGTATTTCCGAAAGCTTTTGTTAACTGACATCAAATAACAAAATAACAATAAAGCAGTGGTTTCAGGTGACATAACTGTATTATTGATTGTAGGGTTTTGTTCCAATTTAGGGGCTGTAATCACAGTGCACATTTAAGGGTGATTATAACCTAATTCAAGCGTCCTTTAAAGTCGTAATATTTACCATATGTCCTGGGACGATTTGCTTAAATTTTAAGTACAGCTGAGGCATAATGGTGGGATGAGGTGATCCCTCCTCAGTACTGTCTCTGGAGGCAGTAACAGACAAAAATGCTAATGCAGTGCCAAAACTCACTGTGAACTGACAGGGACACTAAATGTCATGGGTCAACAAATATGGATGTCTTTATGTCATGTGAATGAAGGCAAAGCTCCATTACAAGCTGTTGCTAAAATACAATCTGTCACAGTGGCACATCAAAGGCCGTCCTTTTCCAAAGACTCTTTCAAATGCAGTCAACAAATGGTTCTGTCTATGCTCATCTATGCAAGAAGATCCAGCTGGTGTGTCCTTTGTGGCCCAATTTTTCTCAAGAGTCATTGTGCTGGTTTTTAAACCTTTATTTAAAGCTTTACGGTTACAAACTGGCATACAGCATGCAGTGAAAGACTATAAATAACTTACAGAAAGAAACACCCTATAGCTTTGTAAATCACAAAGACTTTTGACACATTTTGGTGCTTCCTTTGTTGGCTCATTCATGAAGATCAACAGCTGTGGTCATGTCTTCATAAATTTGCCTTTGTGGATGAAACAGCTGGTTCTGGTGCAGCTATCCAGATTGCTAGGCCGGGATTTAACAAATCATCTATGTCAGCAAAATTCAACAACCAATTATTCACAGACGGATTAAGTGTTGATGATTTGTTGGATGTGTGTTTTCATTCTAAACACATACACTGTAGTGATTTCTAGCGCAGAGATTGATGAAAAGTGAGTCATCTTACATACTTTGCTCACACATCTTGTAGTCTTTGCTTACTTAAGCAAATCAGCAACTGTGATGTGACACCAAAACAAAACAGCATGATAGTGGGGGTCGATGCAGCATTGTTTCCTAAAATGTGTAAACTCATGAGCTTTTACCCTCGATGCTGCAAATAAAAGTGTTAAACTTCCTGCTGCAGAGTCCTGACAAAAGGCAGGAAGCACATGGGGAAACTTATTTTTCTGCTGAGGCACTGAAGCCACCTTTGGGGCTAACCCCACTATTTCAACTCATAAGTAACAAGCAGACACAGAAGCCCAGCTTGATTTTTGAAAGGTTGGAACTTGTTGCACTGAACATTGAAAAGGAACATTCACCCTGCTCATTCTTTCAGCTAGCATCCAGTGGTCACAAACAGAATTATGCTTCTTTAACACTTCTGTAAAGTGGAGCTTTCTTATCTTGGGGGCATGATGATAAAGTGTAAGCACTTGAAGAGAAAGCATGCTAGAAGTCTCTTTTTTAAAATAATTTTTGCCCTATCCTAACAGTTTAAAGTAAAAGCCTCGATGATTTTTCTCTCATTAACATTTTAAGCCTCCCACCCATCCTTTTACACAAACACTTTCTTCTCCTACTCTTATCATAAATGGTAGAGCAAACTTATCACACTTAAATTTGACTTTGACGATACATACTTTTATTTATATGAAGATATTAACAACATTTCCAGACTACAAATTAAAAAAATCATCCAACCTGCATTGCCACTAGTTATCTTTAAAGCCAGGACAAAGAAAACATAGTTTCAATATAGATTTTTTATGGCACTTAACCTCGTTAAGAGCTATTAAGTCAATGTTGGGAAAACCCACCTGAATCGTTGACTGTTGGTCCCAACAGATGGCAACTAGTTGACAATTGAAGTAGTCATTACTTGCATCAATGTTGCCAGGTGAGAGGGGTAATGCTTAAAAATCCTAACCTGAACAGGAATTTCTCCCGAGGCTAGACAGTCTTATTTCACAAACTGTGAAGGCTGTGTCCTGTCTGTTTAAGGCTGCAGCCCCTGAAATGAGACACATCTCACAAAGCTGTTAAACATCTCTTAACCTAAAAAACAGTCTGTTCTGCTGAACATTCTTTATTAGCAGTGAATTAATCTAGTTTAATTAAATCAAACTTGAATCACAATTTTACTTTGAATGCACATCCCTTGTTAAAATACCATAGCAAAGTTAATGAAATGTGCCTTTGTTTAAATGTCTGCTCTTCAGCATTTATATAAACCCTCACAGGCCTTTGATATTTTATTTTTTATTTATTTCACATTTGTAGGATTATAAACACTTTGGTAAGCTGTCCCTGGTGAATCATCCTCTCTCTGTGAGTGCGTGATTCACTGATGATTCATGGCAGCAAATGACTCAGGCTATCTTTCCAGGGCAAAAACTAAAACCGTTTTTTGGTTAGAAAACAGCCCAGCATGGAGCCTGAAGCAGTAGGAAATGTGGGCACCCAGCAGCTCGCTTTGGAAGAGAACACCAGTACCACACAAACCATTAGAATAACAGAAACTAGAGCAGTATTATTTAAGAAGGCTGACTGGAACTGGTCTCTTTTGCTAATCATGCTTTGTTGTTGTTGAAACAAATCCTAGTGCCACCAACTGTATTAACCTGATTAAAATTATTCAGAGAAAAAGGCCTCTTATGAACAGCAAAAAAAAAACCAAAACATCACTTGGGACAAAGCATTTACTAATTTAACGTCTTGCTGTGAACTCTATGGGCTTTTCAACAGCATCCACACCCCCCTGAGGATCCACCCTTCCTTTTCTGTGTTTTCTCTCAATATTTCCAAATATGCTGGTGACACCCTCCCCAAATACTCATGTTAGCAGAGAAAAGGCAAATGCTCTGTCATTTGGTTGAATCATAATGCTAATTAACCTCTCCCCTTCCTGTTTTACAGTTTAAACCCCATGCATCCTGCTACTATCCTCACCTATGTGAAATGATGCAGTTTGATCTGATCCCAGAGCTGCGGGCCATCCTCAGGCGTTTCTTCCTGCGTATCGGCACAGTCTTCCACATCTCCGCTCCAGAGGGGACGCACATCCTGACTCCTGCATCCTAGATTAGATGAAGGATGGATGGAAAATGAAGATGGAGGCAGATACACAAGTGGACACTTGAGACACTTTCCCTCTTTTTGACTGATAACAAAAGGGGCTCTAATGTGGAGAAGAAGAAGATCGAGACTGTAGCTTTTCTGTCTCCTTTCAGGACTTGTGAAAATGTTCAGCTTTTCTACTGCGTTCAGCTTGTAGACAAGTCCCTCCTCGCTTCTTCCCTCTGGGATGAACAGCACTGTGACCAGCAATCTCTGCTGACTGTAGTCATTCATCAACCCCCAGACTCTCATCTCAAACTGAAATCACTAGAAAAGAACTGTAAACAATTAATTTATTGATATTGTTGCAAACATTGTACCTGTAATTTTGTTGGTTCAGTTTTTTTTGTTTGTTTATTTTTAATACTTAAAAAAAGTATGACTACATGCTGAAAGTAAATGGACATTAATGAAGATGGTGAACCTCACATTTGCCCTTTGAGAAATCTCTCTTGGCCACCTGTGCCTGTTAGAAAAAGAAGACACTATTAGTGTCGCTCTTATTGTGAGTTTGTTGATCTAATCAAAACAAATTGTAATATCTGAAGCCTCATGTATCAGTGCCCAGCCCAAAGCAAAGCAACTTTAATGCCCTCTCTTCTGTCTTTGTTATTAGGTAGCTATTGTTAAAGAGATTCAGCTGCAGGTGCAAACAATCTGTATCTCTTTCAGCATTATCAAAGATCTACTGCAGCTTTGTGTGTGAAGTCTTTTTTCAGGTTTACATTGAAAAGACTGGCTATTTCTTTCATGTTATTTTTTGCATTCCTTGTGTGTTGACCCACTAAGCCTTAGTCTAAAGGACTTTACCATGGAGTCAACTCCTCCTTGCATTAGAAACACAGCTGGCTCACAAGACCCTCCACTAATCCATCATTTTGCCCTATAATGTGTGGTTGTTTATTTTCAGCTGTTTTGCACATTACATGTATTAACACCACCCAGTGTACAGCCCTGCTGTGAATGGTTGGAATCCTTGCCTGTGTTTCAACACATTCAGCAGTAGAGTTCAGCAAGAAAGGTGCAGGAACCAAAAGTCACATCTGCAAAGAGACTGAAGTCTGCATCCTGGATCCTTAGCGGTTTGTTCCTTGCATTTTTTTTAAAGAAGGATGTATGTAATTATTTACAGCGCGTTTAAATATTTTTTGAGAAGCATTCCTTTCCCTGCAACTATGGATGTCTACTTTTCTTCCCTCAGGTGGGGGAATATATAAATATATATATAAATATATATATATGACAAAATGATGACTGTAAAGTTTTCAATGTAAGATACCTAAATATACGCTATACTGTTCTATACATAATATTGTGATGTAATCTTCCGAGCATTTGGTGAAGTGTCAATAAACCTTAATTCTGATCCACTTAGAGCTTTGAGTCTGTTTTTCCAATAATGGCCCATAAAACTGATACTCATGACTTTAATAACAATATTTGTTTACCACATGGAATCTGGAGCATAAGTTGTCAATGGAGGTGGTTCAAGCATCTGATCAGGATGTCTCCTGGGTGCCTTCCTTTAGAGGTCTTCTGGGCATGTCAAGCTGGGAGGAGACCTCAGGGTAGAACCAGAATGTGCTGGGGGGATGGCCTTAGGATCCCCCAGGAACAAATGGAAAATGTTAAGGAGAGGGATGTCTGAGTTGGCTTGCTTAGCCTGCTGACTGCAACCCTGCTCTTGGTAAGTATAAGAGGTTTGATGGATAAATGGAATCATATATATTTAAATTTGTGTTTTAAATACTGATTTCCAATAATCACTCTCTCATCACCTTTTCTCCTGGTTCTAACATCGGCAGCCATGCTAAAATCCATGCATTGTTGTATAACATCTTGTTTCCATTTCTATCTCTATTAAATCAGTAATGTAGCAAATTAAATGATGCACTTGTTTTCCATTTATTTCTCTCTGTTCTCAGTGGTCGGTGCCTCATTGTGTCTTGTTTGTGTTATATTTTTAATATATTTCCTTTATGCTTTTTAGTCATGGAGGAAATCAAAATAATTGCAACAATTCAAAATATTTGTAACACTCAACTGACAAATCAACACTGTCAATGACAGCTGATAAGCATGTTGCCACTTAATACATGCATGTCTTAGCTGCATATTTTCTTAAGGTAATACTGCAAAGGAGTGAATTGTTCATGGTCCCTAAAGCTATTTAACCTGAAATGTTAAATAACACTTGGCTCTAGGCTTATGTTTCTCTCACTTGAACCATACATTAGCCTTAATAACGTCTCATAGAAGTATTTTTAGTTTTCCTTATAAAGATGTCCACAGGATGGCACTGTGATAAAACTGGTAATCTATCTGGTCTATGCGAGACCAGTAAGGGTGTCCAGGCCATTTCTGTGCCAACATTTCACAGTTTCACACCAAACTTTGGACAGAAAGAAGGTCCTAGGGGAATCTGCAGAGCATACCAACTTGTTTGGGGATGTCTTTTAAAAAACTTTTGCACTGAAAAGATTATATTAAGTTATCTACACAAGCAAGACACACATTATCCCTTGGATATTTTGCTGCAATTATATACATTTGGTATTTTAAACGTTTGATTTTAGAGCTTCTGTGAGACATTTTTTTCTTGATTTTGACTGCCTGTATACAAAGCTCCACTTTTGGTTTACTGTATGTCTGTCCAGTATATAGGTTCTTTTTTTCCTAATGGGAAATCTGACTTTGCTGTTTCTGTGCTAATAGTCATCAAACATTTACCTCTAGTTGCTTTCTTCATAGGAGCATTGTTTTTTAACAGCCTTAATATTTTCCATTTTATAAAATACTATCACTATTGCAATAAATTATAAAAAAAAAATAGTGGCCATTAAATTACTTGAAACTAAGTGCATCACTGAAACATTTTGTCAGCTATGCAGCAAAACTGATTTTTGTTTAATGCTTTGAGAATTGTATGTTCGGCAACAAATATGACATAAGTTGTGATATGGGTTCCTTGGATGGGTTCAGTCCTTACTCTCTAAACCACAAATTTCATAAAAACATGAAATATTTTCTCTACTACTGTAACATAAACCTGCTGATAATTGGTGAGACATATTTTATTTTTGAATATGATCATACCGTTTTATCAGTAGTTTTCAATGCAGGACTTGTTATGCAGTAGCTTATAAAAGCCTATAAAAGTATTCACCCCCTGGGATGTTTTACCCTTTAATTGATTTTATAAATCAATCATGATCAAAATAACATACTAAGGATGTTTCGATGGATACTTTATCACAAGCAGATCCAAAGAAGAAATGGGGCAAGAGTTTCTTTTTTCAAAATGATTTTGTCTTATATCTCTATTAAGTTTTTCTTCATTACAGTTTGACATACTTGATAAGAATACTTATTATGTTGTGCTTATAATATGACTCTTGCGAATTGACTACGGACTCGCCCACCTTGTATAGAAGTTCTCTTTCTTAAAATCTGTTGACCTCAGTCCTCAAGTTAATTATGAAGTGAGCGCATTACGTAAATAAAAGAAGTAACCCCGCATTTGAATTTCCCACTTTCCCCAATGACGCACAGTAATGTCAGAAATGTGGGCGGGATTACATATTCAACCCCGCCTATCCGCGGGCTGCATCCTGAACTGCTCTCGAGATTTTTGGGTAACAAAGGTTACCATGGAGACTTCGCCCGTCCTTTGTCCTGACAAGTACAGTTGAACGCTGCCTTTCAGCTGCTACATTAAGCCTGTTATCAAACCTAAAAGTAACTAGGCAGGCAAACAATGAGAGAGCTTTTCTGAACTACTATTAACATATTCCCTGTAAGGGTCAGACGCCGGGCCCCAACTATATACTCACATACTGGTTCACTAGCGCTAACATTAGCCAGAAACCGCTAACGCTAGCTAAGGCTATACAGCCAACCGTCACTGCTAGCTAACGCCTTCACTACGGGAGTGACTGGTAAAAATACTCTCTGGTGAGAAAATTGTTATTCCCCTCATTTCGTTGCGTACTCTCCCGTTTGATAAAGCTGTCATCTGTCTGTCTGGGCTGAACAGAGTAGGCTGGCATGGTGGAGTTACGTCGTGAACGTAGCTGTGGGCGGATCTGGGTTAGCCAGTAGCTGACTGGGAGATCACCGTCGGCGTTAGCCACACAGGCTAGGATAGGACGGGTAGGATAATTCCAGCCGGAGTCTGGATTGAGAGCTACCAGACATGATTTTATGGAGACCTCCCTACAAGTAAGACCTTCTGGTTGTTTCACGACTATTCTGCTTTTGACTTGTGTTGAAGAAATTATGAGAGAAAATGGTAGGAAGGGTGGATTTCCCTCTCTGAATCAAGCTTCTTAGAGGAAGGAGGTCGACAGATTTGTAAGAATGCGAAGCCATCATTTTGTTTCCTGCTGGCTTTCCCTGTCAGACTTTAATCTGATTCATTCAAGGTGTATATGCAAACTGCTGTGTATGAGTACCTAATGTAATAGTCCATTTTAATGGGTACAATCTACGAATATGGTCTGCACTGTGACTCCTCATTTGACAGTGACAGCCATCTTCAGTAGCCTACTATCTGCCTTGAATGACGTTAATACAAGGATAGCTATGACTCTCAGCAATGCTTTTCTTATAAATCCTGTTTGTTATACTAACTGTTAGTGAGTTAAAGGCTGAGATGAGCTGTAGGAGAGGGTGGTGTCGCAAAACGGCAATTTTATGATGAAAGCTCCTAGCCTAATGTTAATGACAGGAGAGGGGACTGGCCTGTGCTGCTTTTAGGTGCTCATACCAAAGTCCGTTCGCCTGTTGTAAATTCAGCTCACGACTTGATTTTTTTAATGTTTAATACAATACTGCTTGGTAAATTTGCGTTCAGCCTGGTCTAAAAGTACACAAATCATTTCGTTTCTGTTTAAGTTACGTGAGCAAACAGTGGCATAGATGTACAATATAATTCGCACTCACAGAATCAACACAGAAAATGCTTATATTATCATCACACTAGTGTATATACCTGTATTTTAGGACTGGAGACATTTTAAGTTTGCGATGGGTCTCATTACAAGATTTTATCTCATTGTAAGTGTAGTCACGAGTGACAAGGAGGATTCTCGATGTGATCGTGATCCAGATATTCAGATAGCAATGAAGGCGTCATGTTACGTAATAGAGGAGGGCTGGGCATGCAAAGAGTGAAGGGGGAGAGATGTAGGAGGGGACGTGCTAAGGTGTACTCTCACGCACGTTAAGTGGATGTTTTGCATTTTTTGATGTGACAGTTTGTTTATAGACACTCAAATAAACGGACTATACTTACTGACAGAGTCGGGGGATTTTCACGGAGGGACGCGGTGATTGAAGCGTGGATAACTGTTTTATTCAGCACTCCTGGTAAGACACTGCTGGTAGTCTTTTCATGTAATATATTCTTTATGTCTGAGCTAAAAATGGAACTGTGAATTTATTATTAATTGTGAGATTTACACAGGAAAAGAAGGGAGGTCTCACAGCAATCACAGCTTATAGCGACAGTACGGTATCGCTAACGCATCCTGGTTGTTTTATCTGTTCATGTTTATTACTCGGGAATTTGGACAGTAACTTACAAAGACTCCAGTTTGTGTATTTGAGTTAATGTTTGAATGATTGTCTTTACATATTTTGCGTACATTTCTTCGCACTCGTTGGTTCTGCTGTAGGTGCTGGTTGGTGTTTACATCAGAGCTGCGCTGTTAACACGCGAGCCACGTGCTGGTTGCTGGGGACCATGTGGCCATTGTAAACACTGCTGCCTTGTGGGGCTTTATGTACTGTACCATGCTGTTCTTGTTTCTTTTACTACAAACTATGACCAGACTGGTGTACTTCACGTACGTTTCTAAGAAGTTTGGGGGCTTGCTGAAATTGCAGTCTTTAACTTGTTTGGCAGGGAGCCTATAGAGAGACTATGGATTTTATTATGCAGTTAAGTAGGGTAGTTACAGTTATGTAATTCACCCAGCACTATTTGCATGATGCACCCCCACCCCACACAATCATTATTAGTTTCAACTAGTTATCAGCTTAAATGTCACTATTATTGTAGGAAAGGTCATGTTCCCATATGATAATCAGCAGACACTCTGGGATCATCTCTAGGTCATGGTTCGCCCCACATCTTTTTGTGTGCTTGCATACTCCAGCTAATTTAAAAAATTACAGGGAACTCATGAGTGGCAGCAGAGGATGAGGAACAGGCTTTGTCAGAAGATGCCTCCTCTGATTCTTTTGTTTCAATGATGTAGGTCCATTTAAACTCAATTTACCACCTCCCTAGTGTTAACATATAAAAATAATGAGGTCATTTTTTCCCCCATAGTTAGTAATATCTATAAGCATGTGTGCAAGAATGTTTCTAAGAAAAATAGTTATTCCCCTTATTACAATCATTAGCAGGACATTACATTAGCGCATGAGCTGGTTTTGAATTATAATATCAATAATTAATTTATCAGATTAGCTGTCTGGCTAAGCTCAACTCCAGAATCTGTAAGACAAAGTCAGAACGCAGACAGGGGAATTGTGTTGTTGTGTTGAGTTGACAGGGGAATTGAACTTGTGAGAGACAAGTTTCATTTAAAGCTCCAAAACAGTAAGTACATGCATTTCATAAAAAACCCCTCGCAATTCTGAAAAAATAGATTAGCCTGTAAAAGAATAACAGTTGTATCACAGACTGAGTTTGTTCTGCTCTGAACTGTGCACTGTATACAAAGGGCTTATCTATTCAGGTCTGAGATCTTTATTGGTTCAAATTATGTATTAGATTATTTCTTTTCATGAAAATGTAAAAATATGTTTTGTTTCTGGTTACCTTTTAAATAACAGTCAGACAAAATGGGTCAAAATTTTTCCTCAAGCAGATGTAAAAATTTAGGCTGATGTCTGAATGTTTAAAGTTAAAGGGATGTATTATATATGAGTTCAGACTTAAATCTTCAGTCCTCCAAACACGCTTTAAAATAAAAGGATTAAAAGGAACAGATTTCAGTCGTTAGACTGCACTTTGAAGTTTAAGAAAGGAACAAAGAAAAAGAGTGATACACAGATGATAGAGGCTGATACTTACAGTTGATATACTGCATGTAAATTCTGTTAATTACCTATTTAAACCAGTATCTGCTGACACCAATGGCATATTGATGGCTTTTTATCACTTGGCTTGGTGTTGCTCTCCCACTATGCCAACATTTTCTCTTATGTGACCATGAAGGCATCAGAGTTTGTCCATCAGGGGACTTCTTTTGCCTAGTTAAAAATCTATCATTTGATTTGGCAGTTAGGTATACCAGATTAAAATGATTTGTCACAAGTAAACAATGGCTACTGATGGCCAGTGTTTGCCATAGAGCTGATATTGTCTGATATCAATGTTTTACTGATACATTAGGGCAACCCTAAAGGAGATATAGCCTGTAGTTTGACTACTTACTAAACTGACTGGCAATGAAACTCAGCATTTAGTTTTACAAAGAATTATCACATCTTTAAAGTTCATGAACTGAGTCCAGAAAATGTTCCAATCATTGCTTTAACCTCAGTTTGACCATGCTAACAAAGGTTAATCATTGCGTGACACAGTCTAGTGCAAGAGTGAAATTTTGTTGAATTCATCAATGTTGAACTACAGAATTACTCAATATAAGAAAAGATATATTTGCTAACAGTGCTCAGGACTTTGTGTTCATGAAGAGTTAGCTAATAATGGGCTCACTGAAAGGACTCAAGCTCAAAGGAAAGTAGCTTTGGTTTATTGGATTTCTTTATTTGGCCCTTAAAATGTGATGCAAGAAGTAATTGAGCCTATAAATGATGAGAAACAATGGTTAATTGAGCCAGTTATGACAGCCAGCCTCTACTAACACGCAACCCTCTCTAAATACAGTGTATCTTTTTTAGACCTTGTATTAAAGCAGAAGGGGGTCAGAAAATGGAGTCACAAAACCAGAATTTTACACTTTGATATGATAATCATTAAACAAAAATGATACTGATACCTGTTTGTCACTATGATAAAAATGGAGACTTGCATCCAATATTGGGTAATTTTTGATGACCAAAAATTGCTCGCAAACATTTTCACGTTGAGTCTTCTGCACTTTCAAACTTTTATACTCTTGTTCTGTTTGCAAAAAAAACCAAATTGCACTTTTGCAAATATTTGTTGTCACTATTGTAGATCAGTTTAATTATTGATAGTTTATTAATTCAAGTGATTTACTTTCGGTATGGGTTTCATTCATCTATTAAAAAAAAAAAAAATAGTCCCAGATGAATAATTCTATAATTCCTTCCTTTTATGATTATATTTTTTCTTTTACTAATGTTAGTGCTGCTACTATTCTATTTAGGGAGTTTGAAATATAAATTTGGATCAATACTTTTATCCACCTAGTGTTAATAAGAACTATCAGTGATACAGCCTGGTACAGTCTATGAGGTATTAAACATGAGTCAAAAAGAGGAAAATAAAACAATATATATGCGAAATGGAAAGCAAACCAGAAAACAGCCCAATATCTCCTGGTAAAGTAAAATAAATACATTTGCAAATTTAAATATGTACTTTTAGATCAATGTATCATATTTATGATTTATGAGTAGTGCTGTAACACTATTTTGAGTTAAAAAAAAGAACAAGCTGGTGCAGTGATTCCTTGTGCAAAATCCTGACTCGTGTGTGTCAGTGAAGGATCCCAGACTCATTCATGTAAACAAAGGATGGGATGTTACAACAGAGTCTGAGCAGAGCACTTCAATACACATCGCTGTTCTCTACTTGCCGGTCTGTGTAGTCTTTAAAATGTATTAGCAGCAGTAACATCTCAGACCTTCTCTGCTTTCACATCCTGAGTTTTCTTTTAAAAAGTGCAGAGATGAGGAGAGGGAGAAACGGGCAGAGAGTCTCGCTGCTCTGCTGCTCTTGCATCCGCGAGCGGACTTTTCTTCTTCGTGTGTTTTAATATGCAGGCTACTGACTCTTCTTCGTTGGTGGTTTAATAGGGGTTAACAACCACATACACCATCATTAATGCCACTAAGATTGGTGGATAAATACCGTCACATTTGTTTTCTGTTTTTAATGGTTCAGACGTATTTGTTGGGGGACTTCTGTTACACCCCTAGTATCAGCAGCAGATATGAAAACTTGTGCTGATATTTACAACAGATATTTTGTCCTATGAAAATCTGCCTATGTCAGCTGGAAATATTGGCCAAACAAACAAATAAGTTAGTCAGGTTTTAGGCTAGACCAACAGACCTATTTAAATCTAAAGACTAAGACTGAGACTAAATCAAGAAAAGCTGCCAAAATGAACACTTGGTTAAAATACGACTGAAGATCTTTAGTGTTTTGGTAAGCTTTGGTACTTTTCAGCTCTTTGAATCATAGACATAATTGAGACTGAGTCACTGTAAAATAGGTGGTCATGAAAAGTACCAAAGTATGGAAAATTTTTAACAACCTAGGTGTCAGGCCAGTGGAGTCCATATGGTAATTCAAGGGCATACTTATGTGTGGAAGTATGCAGATGAGAGTGTAGGTAACAAGGACCGGCTGGAGCTGAGACAAACGCAGAGCCTGAAAGCTTTGACTGAAGGTCTCAGGTCACTTACAAGGAGATGGTGACTGTCTGCCTGGACCTTCGAGCCAGACCGTCGCTATGATCGGTGCTTACCTAAACCTCACCTTCCTCACACCAGCCCTCCCTTTGTCCCTATCACTGTCTGTCGCTTTCTCTTCACACGCACACATATATGCACACATTCGCTCTACCTTCGTCTCATTAATACCATTGCCATCTGCTCGATGTGTAACAGTCCAATTAGAGAGATGCTCTTTGACCCTACCTGTCCAGATTTAATTTAAAAGTCCATGGCTGTCCCTACGGCTCCTCTCTCCGAACACACGCACAGTTTAAAATCACAGGATGCTTATTGGCTGTACAGATCTTGACCTTTCGTTGTCTCTTTACAGGGCCTGAGCTGATTTGTCAGCCTTGTGTAGGTTCACCCCCCCGAGTGTCCTCTGGATATCAGCTGACCATGAGGATCTGAACGGAGGAGAACGCCTGGCACAGTGTATGTTCACTCTAACTAAGAGAGGAGCAGAGAAAGAGCGGAGCAAAGAGAAAGACGCTTTTTAAAAGACAAAATGTCTCAGAACAGGGAACTGGTGGTTTTCTACATAAACTATAAACTCTCTCAGAGAAACTATCCTCTTAATTACATGGAACTCTTAGAGCCTCCAAACAGAACTGATGGGGTGGGGGCAGAGTCGGGTGAGGAACAGCAGGTAGAGACGCACGCCAATGGGACTTTTAACGGCATGAGTCCTGGAACCCCCCCAGCATCCCCACACCGGCAGCAGCAACAACAGTTGCCGGTAACGACGAATCTGGACGCAGTGAAGGAGGCCCTTCGAGACTCGGCCAACGAGTTCGAGCTGCGATACGCGAGCGCCTTCAGTGATCTGCACAACCAGCTACACATCACGCCGACCACGACCCACCAGAGCTTCGAGAGTGTGATGGACGAGGTGTTCCGGGACGGAGTCAACTGGGGCCGCATAGTTGGGCTTTTTGCTTTCGGCGGGGCGCTGTGCGTTGAGTGTGTGGAGAAGGAGATGAGCCCGCTCGTAGGCAGGATCATACAGTGGATGACAGACTACCTGGACATCCGAATTCAGCCTTGGATTGAGAGCCAGGGAGGATGGGTGAGTCTCACATTTACACAGTAACAAACCAAAGTACTGATGTTGGACTGACATGGATTTTTGTGTCTGTTTATAAAGGCGACAGGATTGCAGAATGCCAATTTAGTGGTATCAAGGCTTGAATGAAGTCTTCTCTCTGGGGTTTATGCACATATTTTACTCCAGTATGGCTTTTGCTGCTAATTTACTCTATTGCAACATTGATTCACTAAAACATCAGGATTTTTTATTTGAGGATTTAAAAAAATCATCTTTGTGATGTCATATTAGTTTACAGAAAAATTGCAGATGTTAGCTGAGAAAAAAAAGAGAAAAGCAGCAGAATTTTTCAGGTTATTAATAAAGCTATAACTCTGTGTTATCTCCCATCAGCTCCCAGGCTAAACTGTCTAATAAACAAAGAGGGATTTATTAATGGGAAATTAGCCATCTGTTGCTTCATCATAACTGTTCAAATATAATAAGTGGTGAGTTGCTGTCATGTCTGTATGTGTTCAGTTTCATACAACCATCTCAACTCCATAAGCAAGTTGGAGAACAAGCTTATTAGCTGATGAACATTTAGTTTTTAAAACAAAAAAATTTGAAGTTGCAATACTTGTCACGTCAAATCCGAGCAGCATGAAACCATGTCGCCCCAGCCCTGTTGATTCATTGAACAATTCCTGCACTGTGGTGATGCTCAGCTACATCTATCTGCATTATAATTTCTGAATTTTCTCAATTTCCAAATTTTGATATGTACAAGTCAATAGATCATATCCAGTGTTTCCCATTCCGACAGTGTTTGGGTTGGCCACCCAGATCTATTTGCAGAAATGTTTTTTTTTTTTTTTTAATTTGGTACAGAGTCCCATCTGCTCAAGCTGTAGACATCCAGAGACACACTATACCATACCATGTCCCATGTTTAAATGAAGCTTTTTAAGATAGATACCATTTCCATTTCAAGAATTTTCTCCAGCTTCCTGTTGCTAATACTCCTGCACTCTAGGACTGTGGTTGTGACACACTACCTCATTAACAATAATGCCTGCTGGGTGCTAGTTTGTTGCATATAGCTGCCACATGTTTTACTGCGTGTATTGTCATGGCTTTCATACCAGGCACAGTTGTGCTGCATGTTTGCTGTGTCACTGCTTTGTCTGTTTAATCTCAATGAATCTCCCTACAGGTGACTTGACTCATTATGTAGCCTAAATGAATGGAGGAAATTCTGAATGTGAGCATTCTGCACGTCTGAGGTGAGCTCCTAAAAAGAAATGGCAAACCAGGAAAGAGAAGGCTTCCCCGGTAGATTGAGTTTAGAGCACAACTTTATTAGACTGATGTGTTTCAGTTTGTGGAAAAATGAAGCGAGCCTTTTACACTCTAGAATCTCAATGCATGAATATCAGGCATGTGAGATGTGAGCTCATGCTGGCCGTCTGAAAGCTCTTCCTCTTTAATATGAAAGCCCAAATGAAAATCAATCAGGGACACTGCCAAGACGCAGCCTCTGCGCACCCAGTCTGAATCAGGCTTAAGCCTTTGATTCAAACATTTCAGAAGGCTAGCGCAAATATACAACATATTGCTGATGAATAAAGTCAAAAAGAGCAGAAACAAAAGCAGTCTATGGAATAAGTCAGTGAAGGATGGCCATCCCTAATGCCCCAGTGTCATTCTATGGGAAACCATGACGTCCTAGTATGGCTTATATATGTTGGCTTAAGGACATATCTGTCTGACTTTAATGAGAGCAGTGTTTGTGGTATGATGCTGTTTGTTTTTATCATCACTTTTACGCCCTTCAACATTGCTTGGTTCAATTATTTGGGTAAGCTGAGGTTGCCTGTATGGAAAATTTCCATGTTGACACTTTTCATGCACACCACAGCTGACAGGAGCGCTGCAGGACAGAGGCCCATTTTCCTTATTTTTCAAACTGGTAAACTCAAATAGATGACCCTTGGAGATTTATTAAACTCTGTGGAAAACAGATTTACAGTGCTGTGATTGTAAGTTGTTTTCCTCCTTTGCCTGCATGGCTTAGCTATGTTTCTTCCTGACACTCGCTGACCTAAAGTGACGCTAGAAGAACAATATCCCCACTTTAGTTTTTATTTCATTATACATGTAGTGGCTCAGTCAGTGCAGATGGACCAACATAAACCAGCATGCTGACATTTCAGTTTTATCATCCTCCATCAGGTTATGGCATGACACTTGGGTGGGGTTGGCTGTTTGTCCAGGCAGCACACACATGGACAAACATATCTCCTTAAACCAGTGAAAACAGAATGTGTGGTCAGCAGCTGGTTCAGCTGTTCTCTAATTGATCAGCAGCATGGAGCTGAATCGAAGCAGGAGCTTAACGGGCTACATCAGGGCTTTGTAGCTCTCTCTGGAGATCGAAGTTCTCTCATCACAGGGCTTCTACAGATAACCCTTTGTTTTACTCCGGCCAGTTGATTGACTCTGTGCTTTGTTTTCTTTCTTTTTCCACTATCTGTCCATTTTCACTCCACTGCCCTGCCCTGTCCTGTCCTCTTTTTTTTTGGTTGTGATCAAGGCAGCTGGATGTAGATAAAAGTGCTGTGTTTTTTTCTGTTGGCTGGACTGGAGTGAAGTCCTGCTCTGGTACTGACAATAGTTTGTTTTTCTGTGTGAGCTTGTGAACACCTTTAAGACACTTAAGGTCAGCTCTTTTCCTTTGTGCAGACCATTTTATTGCATGACGTAAAGCGGGGGCGAGTGGAAGGGCGGTTTGGTCCAGTGCTGTATAACATCAGGTCAAAGGTCGATCCTCTATAAACTGACTTCCCAGTTGCTGAACAGCATTCCTTAAAGATAATCCCCATAAGCAGAAAGTGTCCTTGCTTATTTTGCAGCACATATAATTTATATATTTATTACAGCGTTGGCGTGAAAACTGGAGATTACACGGAGGAGAGGAGTTAGCGAGGATGATGTCATAGAAGCAGGTGACAGGATATGATATGTGATGGTACAAGATAAAGCTTTGCAGCATGCTGCCTCTTTATCATAAGGAATACTAAAATATCTACCAGAGTTCTGCTTAAATAAACACATCACCTTCTTCACTCCTGCATTTGCAGCCATTCGGATGTCTGTACATGGATGTCAATGCTGTGCCTTGGCTCAGGGGTTCAGAGGTAAATATATCAACAACTCTTGCTCTGATTTCCATTAAATTTTGCGCAGACATTCAGGTTCTCTTGAGGATGCATCCTAATGACTTTGGTAATCCCCTTTAATTCCCCCTCCCTCTCTCTATTCACTCTGTAGCTTGCTCAACCACAACCGCTCTCATCACACTCTGTGAGCTGAAGAGGTGAAGCTTGTTTTGAATGCTGTGTTTACAAAAAACAACCATCAAATCCTACTTTCTACCTTTCAGGGGAAGAAGCACTTGATTTGAAATATTAATGAAGGACAGTGTGTAGGAGAATATGCAAAAAGCAAAGGATAAACCCCTGTGCGTTCTAAAACATGATTTATTCCATGCCTCAAAAAACATATATGAGTCCATCCCATGTATTAGTTTTTTTTAACATCACCATTCATGAATAAGGGGAGGTATATTAAATATTTTTTATCAGATATTCATGAGTTCCACCGCAGGTAACAGGCAGATTAGTGTGTAACTGCATATTTCATTTTTATCCCCCATTATTTTAGAAAAAAATGTTCTTAAACCAAAACTTTTTAATGAATTGCATGATTTCAAAACTGCCCTTGAAAGGTGGAGAAATCTTGATGAAATCAGAAAAATGCCCTGATAACTCAGATTCCATCTAAAACTGCAAAAATAATCTTCCCCAGCAACAGACCAAACATTTCCAATTAGAAACTCTTTTAAAGCTCCTGTGAAGAACTTTTATTTTGTGATTAATTCACCCCCAGACAAAGAAGCACATCTTATTACTTTACCAGTTTAGTTCTGTTTATGTTTAACTATAAAGCAGTGACTGCCCATGCTCTCAGCGTCCCTCTTCTGGAAGTAAATTTTTCCATCTAAATCCTCCATTGACCTTTGGGAAAATCCTTATTAGGGCTAAACGATTTGCAAAAATAATCTAATTGCATTTTTTTCCTCCAATATTGCAATTGCAATTAAATATGTGATTATTCTTAGGTCAATCTTGTGTATTTTTCAACAAATTCAAACAATAAATTATTCCATAGATAAAACCATGTGCATTGAAAACAGTTGAAATTATTTCAGAAGCAATTAACACATAGTAGCATGGATCTGAATATGGGGGTGCAACAAGCTTTTACAAGCTTTAAGCTATAAAGGAGGCGGCTGGGGTGAGGGAGGGGAAGCTGGCAACCAGCTGATCACAGCTGGGGTATGACTTTCGTGAAGTAACGCTAGGCTTCATCAGTTTTATTTAGAATGAGCTTACTATTTTTGCTCATATTGCAAATGTATACCATTTGCTTTGTTTAAGGACATTATCATATTTATATCACTCATTTTGATTAGGAAAAACATACATAAAACACAAAAAAGGGGATTTTTGTAAACCACTGTAAAAAAAAATGACGCTTGAATGTTTGCATCATGTGCATTAAATCTCTGCAAAAATCTGATTTGTTAAACTGGTATTTTGACACATTTCAAGTTAAAAAAAATATTGCAACTTCTGTGATTTGTAAATTGCAGCGGGCCATAATTGAGATTTAATCTAATTTGCAATTAATTGCCCAGCCCTAATCCTTATACCAGATTCTAATCCTGGGTCATCCAGCCACCCGAGAAGTTGTGCCTTTAAGACATTTGATGTGGTGCAAAAACAGGATTTGAAAATGAAGAAAATGGCAAAGGTACAAGACTGTTTACATTTTCTTTGTTAAATTTTATTTTTTGGGCCTCTTATTCCTTTAGCAGAGAAGAGGACAGTGGAAAGAGTCAGAAACATGTGTGAGAGAGAGACACGTTGGTACGGAGCCATAGGTCAAACTTAACCCCCCCTTGCTGTGTACACAGCATGACCTAACTAAAGGCCATCATTGCCTCACATGACTGAATACATAATCTTTTTATCCAGGAGCACAGGATCTATGCACCCCACAATTTGTTATGATTCCCATCATTTTTTACAAATGATAGCTTTTCAAACTTTCGAACATGCAGACCTTCTTTCTACAGTCATCTGTAGTGTAGTGCTTTTATTATTGATAATGAAGTTGTAATATATAAAAGTTTGTGTATATATAGTTTTCTATATAGTTTAAATATGTAGTATCTTGTGTATTATCATCAACAGCCAACGGGTAAAATTTTGCGAGGGTTGTAGGCGTCTCCATTGTAACAGTGGGCTCTGCCAGTCAGAGACTTCATTGTGACTCTCCAGGGTTGTGGGCAGTGTAGTTCATTGATGGAGATCATGTAAAAACTATGGTTCCTTCTGAAAGTCCAGGATCCATCGTCTGTAGGAAGGATCCATCCAAGTTGATCCAATGGAGGCAAGGCAAGAGTCCTCCCTGGTAACTATTAAACATCAGCTTTATTTTGAAACCATAAAATTATGATGATAACATATAAACGGTGGGAGCAGAACAACATATGTGTATTGGCAGGTCAAGGGCCTGGCTTCCTCCTGTAGTGTGCCATATAGGGATGCACAGATACCGATACCTGTATCAGGTATCAGTGCCGATACCAAGCAAGTACTTATACTCATACTTATAAAACACAGTGATAAAGTGAATTGCAGAAAATTATTTGGAAAAAAACCAACAATCAATGTAATTCATCAGGCTTTGTATTTCTTCTGATAGTGTCCTTTACTAAGCAGCTGTTTAAATGGACTGATTGAGTACTTATTCACAAATTAGAGGCTAATTCAGAATGAAAATAGATCAGACCTTAAACTTACCGTAAATATAATTACTCATCCTCACCACTAATGAATATTTTTAGCATTGACATCAACATGTTTTCACATGTAGTTGATTACCATGATCTCATGCAGCCTGAATTATCTCAGCACCTACACAGACACCAAACACACAGGAAGACGTTCACAGTAGACGGTTTGCATGGCAGCAAATTGAACTGACAACATCCGTTAGCATGCAGCAGTGGCATGTGGTCGATGGCTTGCATGTCAGCGTAACCTAGACTTGGAGAAGTGAATGACTTTAACTAAATGTTGAATGGATCAGCATGTTCAGACATTTCACTGGAATGGTTTCACTTCTTGCTAAATACCAAGAAACACATGATGCCACTTCCTTCCCTAACAGGCTTACATAATTCAATTTTATTCTGTTGTTGATTCGGTTGTCTGGAGCTTAGGACTGAGAATTGGCTTTCTGTGTGTCCCCTTGTTCATAAGCGGAAGCACTTAGAACAGGTGCAGTCCCAACATGCACTGACAAACTAAAATATGCAGTTCAGTAGGTGGTTTTCTGTTATGAATACTGTCATTTCTTTACATCACTCCACTTCTTTCTCTGCCTTTGTCACAGTATCATTATTCTCTCTTTTTGTGGTTTGTCTGTTCAAAGATGTCCTCACGTTCCCTGGAATGTACCAAAGTCTCTGAGCAAACCCACATGAGGTTTTTTTTTTCCTTCTTCTTCTTCCTGTCTTTAAGTTTCCCCCTTTCTTCCTCCCGTCCCTCCCCTGACGCTCCCTCACAGGGATGAAGCACAGAGCCGTTGGCAGATGTGGGAACCTGAGTGAAGCTGTGAGGCAGGTGTGCCCTTAGTGTTAGCTGATGAAATATTAGTCTGTTCTCAGTGGAACCAAGGTCACTTTCTCTCTCACTCTCACTCTCTTTCACTTAGTTGTCTTATGATATTATTGTTGCTTCCTGTTTTCTATGAATTTTCTATTTGGTTGGGTTCTGGCAGAAAAAATAGTTGAAAAAAAAAAAACAAGAGGAAGCGGAACATTTTGACAATGGAAAGTATGTAAATGGCTCTTCAATGCAGAGTATGATATTACTGTGGATAGATAACATTTGGCCACTAATAAGCTACGCTGTAGCCACTAAATACTACATGTAGGTGCCATGTTTTATCCCCATACTGCGAGAACTCCTCAGCACAAGGTTACAGTTCCACAAACATCCCGATTCCCCTGCGCTGGTGTAAACAAAGGCTGATGTTGTGGCTATTTCTCTGCAGCTATAAAGAGCTTTGGGGCATGAATGCTGAGCAGTTAATCACTCAGATGGAGTAACTGAAAATCACATCCCCTGGCTGTGTTCTGTTTTTGGATGCTTTATGCTTAAGACTAGAAAAAGTGGTATTTTCAATGCTTCTAACCACTGGCTAAAATGCTAAAAATGCTTTAGATGACCAATAACACTTCAACCTGACATGATGTTGTCGTCATTAGGGATGCACAGATTCATCATAAGAACATCTGTGTAAGTTAATATGTGCCCTTCAGTGTTCAATATGCTGCTTGCAAACTATTCCACCTGTCTGCTGATTCCAGAAGGAGTTTCTTAAATAGGGCTGAGGAAATCACCTGTTGGACAAAGTCTGATTTATTTTTGTTGTCAAAAGTGAAAGAAGTGATGTTATTGTGGGAGTCTTACACATCTCTTAGAAAGATCAGTGACATGCAGTTTGTTAGATGTGTTTCCAGTTCAAGAGAACATTTCAAGAGGAGGAATTACTCATGGCTTTTTGATAAATAGGCACAAAGAGTTACAAAGAAATTATGAAAAAAGGCATTTGCAACAGGCTAAAAATGGTATTTTAAAAGTGATACAGACCCAGGCGGCACAGTGGTGGAGTGGTTAGCACTGTTGCCTCACATCAAGAAGAGTTCAGGTTCAAAGCCTTCCTGTGTGAAGTTTGCATACCCTCCCATGTGCGTGTTTGGGCTCTCTTTGGGTACTCCGGCTTCCTCTCATAGTCCAGAGAACTGCTCATAGGTCCACTGGTGACTCTAAATTGCCCGTTGTGGTTTTTTTGAGTGCCCCATTGTTTGTATGTCAGTCCGGGATTGACTGGTGACCAGTCCAGGATTTACCCCGTTTCTGACAGCTGGGGTGGTCTCTAGCCCCCCCTGCAATCCTGAATGGGGCAAGTGGTTTAGATAACAGGTGGACAGATGGTATTGGCCCTGAATTTAACCAGTGGTGCAACTCTAGTTGTCATATATTCAAGGCAAATGAAGAGTCTGTTTTGTTTGTTTGTTTTACAGTAAAAAAGACTCGCACAGGGCACCAGTTAAGCTCAGTTTGTGGGGTGGGTGCCCATACGCAGAGACCATAGTCCTGGTCTCAGCGCTGTCTTCCCCCCTACTCTCTTCCTATATTTCATATCTCTTTTTGGGTTTCCTATCTGAAAAAAGGCAAATAAAGCCCAAAAAATAACCTTTAAAAATAACTGGCACATTTAAACTGGAGGAGGGATGGAGATATTGTCAGTTTTAGATTACTGAGACATAATCTGTAAATAAACCACAGCTAGCTCCTTTAAACCATTACACTCAGTGTATCATTCTGCCCTACGTTTCATTACTGGTGGCATTTATTGCACTCATTACTGCGCCCTGTATGACAAAGTTGGCTGGCCTTCATTAACAGTTAGATGGGACAGGCGTTGGTTGTTCTTTTATTAGAAATGGTCATCTGCCTAAATAGATCACCTCTGTGCTAAACTTGTCAAATACACACACTCAAGTGAATTAAAGTGCTTCAAGTTCCATGAGCAAACACTAAAAAATGGTACAAATGCCCAGCTTTCTCTGCTTATTCTGTTGTTGCCCTCTTTTCATGAAGTTTATGTCAATTTATTTATTGTATGTTTATTTTTAATGTACTATGTTAATTAAATTCTCAGCGAATTAGAAGATTATGACAAGATTATGTAAAAGTTAAAAGATGCAGAGATGAGGAAGATGTAGTAAAGAGTAGCTAAACTAAAAAAAAAGTATATGTTTATTAAAAACTGGAGCTGAAATATGAAGCTCTGAAAATATATTTCCATTCTTTTAATGTCTTTCTTTTCATTGAACTACAGCTAAGGGAGACTACATTTAAAATCATTCTACTTTGGCAGTCAGATTTAAGGAACTGGTGGCCACTGCCTAAAGGTCAATAGAAACATGCAATTTTAGGAACAGAAGTATGATGGTAATCTTGAGCCAAAATAACCAGCACTGCGTGATTGCTGAAGCTGGGGGCTTTCCATAAAGTTTGGAGTCTTGTGGTTAAAGTTTGAGAAGAGACTTGAAAATAGCATTGCATTTAACAGCACACCCTTATTTAGGAAACAGTTATATTTACAATATTACATTTATGTCTTGTGCAGAAGCAATTCTGATGAAGAGATAAGTGAGTATGATATCCCAAAAGATCTCCAATTTGTGCATTTTTAAAAGATTTTATTATCTTATTGGTCATATATTAAAGTAAATATTACTCTAAAATGTTAAGATAATTGTTAGGTGCAGCCCTGACTGTCAGAATTATGAGAAGTCAGAATTGCAGCTGCCTTTTTGAGTAGAATTTCAATATGTAAATCCCAAAAAAAAGTGAAGCAAGTGAAATAGTGCAGATGGCAGGTAAATTTTGAGAAGTGAAAGGTGTTTTGCACAATAAAGCAAATCTCACTGTCATAAAAGTGTTGTAGTCTCTTTTTAATGATCCCTCTGGAGCTCATTGGAGCCTCCACTGTCCAGGATGCTATGACATTAAACAGCCGCCGATTCTCCCTCCATGCCTGATGTTTTAAAGGAAGTGTAGGAGTAAAGCCATATATTGTCAGATAATAAAGCTTGGCAGACAGCAGTGGTAGAGACAGTGCCATCGACCTAATAATGCTGTTTCCAGCAGAGCAGGCGATGGCAGTGATTACTCAGTGGAGATTGAGCCGCCTCAGGGTGGGGGTACAGGGTTATTACCAATTATAGATGAATAATATCTCGACCTGCTACTGGGAGAAACATTGTTTTTTTCCCCTCTGACAGACTAATAAAAGCTAAACTCATTTAGAGGAATCGCACTGCTACGGTCTGGGGAAGCTTGGCTGGAGATGGGTGGAGGGATGGGGGGGATCCAGTGGAGAAACAAGGGAGAAAAAGAGACCATTATCCCAGCAGTTCTGCTTTATGCTGTCCACAGTCACAGTAAGGTCAAGGAAAAGTTAACTATAAGAAAAATGTCCTCGAGCACTCAAAGTCTTTCCATAAGGCCTTGTTTTCTTAGACTTTTTTTCAAATACCCTCTGACACTTGTGGCTGTAAACAGAACATGATATTATGCCATTTTCAGCACACTGTATACATATTTGTTATATTTTTTCCTCTATCTTATCATGCACACATGTCTGCATACATGTTCCTGCAACATGAAAAGCTATGTTTATTTCTGCTGCAGAAGGGCCTGCAGTTAATCGATTTAGGGAAAAAAATCATTAAAAATATCCAGCTCTTTCCAGCTCTTTATTTATAACCAGAATTTACATTTTGACTACAGCCCCAAAGGCTTTCAGCTAATAGCCACATTCAGAGTGGGAATGTCAGAAAGTATTGAGAGGTTAATTGACATATGCTAATTTTGGCATTTCACAGGATTTGTGGACAATAACTAAGCTATACAATATTTAATTAGGGATGCTTTTACCTACTTAATTGCTTGTTAGAAATTTAAATTCAGATTGCTTGATTAGTATGGACGCAAGAAAACACTCAGAGAACAGTTAAACTGAGCATGATTTATGTAACAGAGCTTAACACTGTCCAAATCATGTTGCGTGTTGCATGTTGCGTAAGTAAAAGGAACATATGAAACAGATGGTCACATTCATTAAGAAAATTGATGGCTAATTAAGAACTGCATAAGTCTACAGATAAACGATGTCCATTTGATTTGCCAAATGTGGTTAACATTAGAAGTGCTTGCACCATCAGGATGACTTCCCTTGTACATGGACATTCACATGCCTTTACTTGGATGTAGCGCTCCGGGTTACTTGCACTGCTCTTGTGAGATTCCATCTTTCCATCCATCTGGAAGAGCTATAAATCAGACCTTCTGGCAATTTGCTGCATTACAGCTTAAGGCTGATTTTACATTGAATCTACACCATAGCACAAGCTGTAGGTCCACATAGCCTTGAACATATGCAGAGACCTACACATGCAGCATAATGAGCACATTCTAAAAAAACCTAACTATGTGTTGAAACAGCACAGACTGCCAGTCTCTGAGTGATGTCTACTGTTAGGGATGCACCAGTGCATTGGTTTAACATCTCTATCAGCCAGTACCATCCCTTTAAACATACTGACCGTTGGTAGATTGTGTCCAATCAATTTTATTTTAGCATCAGGTAGACCTAACTGCAGAATCAAATATGATTTTTTTATGGGGAGAAGTTGTCAGTAGTCAGCCAAACTCTGTTTTCATAGTTAAACTCAGTGTTTGTTTGGAGTCTTATAAAAAGAATGTGAAATAAAGCATATAGACAGTTGGCTAAATTGTTATTTTAAATATCGGTATCAGCCCTATTAAAAACAACTGCATCTATGTCTCTAGGTATATTGTGTGTACGTTGGTGTGAGAGAAATGGCTGCAGACAACTACCAATACATCAAATCGACTTACTTTCACCCAAAAACATCATAGATGTATTTCCTCGTCTGCTACTTTCAGTGGCTGAACAAATGCAAAAAATCATTCCCCATCCTCTGCCTTAGCTGATTCAGCGACTGTATATTCCATCTCTTCCTCTCTTTTCTTCTTTGCAAAGTCAACTGCTGCTCAATGTTCATCAGCTCCAACAGAATACAGTCAGTTCTGGGTAGAAACCACACTGCAGGTTAGCATTGGTGGAGTACTGCAGAGTGATGCTAAAACACTAATACTTAAATATACTGCTATAGTGCAGGCTGCTAGGGCTTACCATGTAGATGTAATGCAGAAGTGTAGCACAACATTCAACTGGCAATGTGGGCCAGCATTATTAAGATAATTCCTAATTAGCTTAACAGACCTGTAATTCTAGTGCTGACTTGAGGAAGTGGCAACATCAATTGACTAATTGCACACATCCCTAATTATAACTTTGCTTCTTTGATACACAACATTGTAGCATAAACAATCTTTTAACCTGTGCATTTTTGATGAACCAGGTACAATGGGGTACAGAGGGGATTTGAAAACCGCAACACTTCTAACATCCCCAAAAGAAGATTCTCTTGGTATGTTACTAAAAGAGACTTAAATGCAAGTGTATTAGTCTGCAGGTATTTTGAATGTAGATTCATGTTTTTTGAAACATTATTCACTTAATTATTGTTTATTTTTTGTTTAGACTTATGGCCTTATGACTGCAGTTGCAGCGCCCCATCTTGGCTGGGACACTTGAAAACATTGCATTATCATCTCAGCAAGACTTGCTGTTAATTAAAAAACAATTTATGGAAAGTATCAAGGCTGTTTGTAGTGTGAAGTAGGCAATACTCTGAGGCTGTAATTTAACTCCATCAGCTTGTTTTGACAAGGAAAACACCTGAGCTTCCTTTGTGTCATCCTCCTTGGCAGACTTATTGACTTTCTCTTTCTCTCTCCTCTCTCTCTCTCGCTCTCTCTCACTCTGTAATTAACATGCACATAGGATAGGCAGTTAGATCCCCAGCCACCCCCCTACCCTCCACCACTCATCCTCTGAACATCTCCCTCCCTCCGTCTCTTCTGCCGTCTCCTCCATCAGCACTCCTCCCCCGCCACTGATCGATTCTTGTCCCTTATTTTTTCCACCTTTGACTCCTCCCACTCCACCTCCTTTATTAATCATTTTTGAGCTCCTTTATTTCCCGTTCTGTCTACTCTTTCCCTCCCTAACCGCCGCCTCCACATCCCTTCCCTGTCTTCTCTGCATCCATCTACCTCATCATCTACAGACTAACAGACTATATTGGTTAAATACATTTGGAAGCAGACATGCTACAGCACGGCTCATCAATTTTCACCGTTAACCCCGTGTGCCCTTGCTCCTCTGTGCTCTCCGGTTGTTTGCCCGTTTGTTTATCAAAAACACACAAATCGTCATCGCCGCCATCGATTGGCCCCAGCTTTATCTCTCTCCAAACCTCCACCCCCACCTGAACGGCTGCCACCATCCCTTCATCTTCCCCTTCTTTTACTCCCATCTTATCTCCCCTCATCCTGTCCCATCCTCCTCCTCCATCCATCTCGCTAACGGCTCACGTGTGACTAATTAGGAGGGATGTTTTTGTGGCTCTCTTGGTTTTCAGTGTTTTGCTCACCAAGCAAACTTTCCTTAAAGTGATTATGTATTTGTTTGTCATCAAACATGTGGCGTCGGTTGTTATTGTCTCATATATTTGAGAGTTTTATTGTATGGTAGTACGATGGGAAGGGGAGGGGGGACGGCGCGATGTCAGACTGGTCATGTGACTACCTCAAACAAAGGACCCGTGGCCACACAGACACACAGAGGAATTTGCTTTACTGGCTTTTTTAGTAGCACCCACAGGTGTGTTGTCGCCCTGCAGACAAAGACGTCGTTTAAAGGGACGCTCAAAAGCGACTTTGTCATTGTCTCATTTTTTGACTTGTGACACACATAGAATCCACACACAGTCTGGCAAACCCTTTTGGCTTTCGATCAATGGTGGCGACTATTCAAGCGCTGTCAATAAACGCCTCTGTGTGGTGGGTGGCTCTATGCAGATTGATCTCTGAATGTTTTCATATGAATGTCACCGAGCTGCTCAGCCACGGATGCGTCCCCATTGTCTTTGTGTGCCTGTGTCTAAGCTCAGGTTTTAGCTTGTCCTTATCTGTGAGATCCAATGTGTGTGTTGGTCTTTGTGTGTTTGTTGTCAGTGGTGTGTATCGGACTCGCAGCTTGAAAATGGCAGCAAACAGATTGCATTTTTTTAGTTGCCTCCAGCTCCTTGACGAGAACATCAGGGAAATGTCTCATGTCGTTTACCGTAAAAACACATATGCCAGAGTTGAGTTTATTTGAGAAGATCTGCTGTAAATTGACATTTTAATCCAGTTTTATAGCCAGATTTGTGCTTTTTTTAGCTTTAAGTTTTAATATGGTGAAGGATTTTAGCCAACAACTGTCTGGATTTTGAGATTAGGATAGTCTTAAATTTTCTGTTCTCCTGTGGCCTAATGTTCTTAATCCAGTAGGTTTAGTTGTAACCCACTTGACAGGCTAACTGTTTTTCTTTTTAGACTTTTGCAAGTGTAAAGTGGCCTGTTTGCGAGATCACTGCTCTTTAGAACCTCCTAAAATCCTTCTACATCTTTTCTTTAACCAGTTAAAGTCACTTTAATCTCTCAATACCGTTCAAATCATCATGTAAGGTTATCTTTGAGATCCCTGGTGGCACCAATGCCCAGCCCCAATTTTTATCCCAACACTTAGACTTGGATTGTCCCTTTGTCCCTTGAGTGGTAGTGGAAGTGGTAGTGATAAAATCCTTCACCACAAAATGTCCCAACACATCAGGTTTCTAATATGTCACCAATAGCAGTTGACAGCTTATAAATAAAAAGATGCAACAACAAAACAAGGCATTTCTACTGGAAACCTTTTTTAATTTTGGATAAAACAATATTAATTTATAATAGATTTTTGTGTAAATTTCAGCTATTATTTACAAAGAAACTACTGACTTTTGTCCACTTCTTGAGCAGCCATTCCGGCTGATTTGCAACGGATATTCAGAGTTTTCTCGTAACACTAAGTTCAGAGTGTGCCGCTGAAAAATTTCCATTTGAAGTGCCAGTTACACCTAGCACTTCTACCCCTCCATTCCAACAAGAATCTGAACTCTTGAGCTCGACTATATGGCCTTAAGCTCTTGTCAATGCCATATTTCCTGATGTGGAAAAGCACTCAAACAAAACATTAATTACTCTGAACTCTTACTCTTATCATTGGTTTGGCTTAGCTTTAACAGAGGTACCTATGAGTGTATGGAGCTATGGTGTTTCTTGCTGTTTCTCTGACCTTGTTTAAAGCTAAAGCCTCTGCCATCAGTCTGTCAAAGTGGATTGAATGGAGTGGAAGGCTGGGAATGGGTAGGTGTGACCTGCGGTGGACTAAGCACTTGAGTCAGCACCCAGTTGTCAGATTACTAGAAAAGCGCAATACAAGCTCAGATCCATTAACCATTTACCAGCCTGCTTCTTTGAATCTTCATGGGCCTAAAACAACCAGGTTTCTGGGTAAAACACACCTTTAAGTAGGTGTTAAAGCTGTTAAAATACATATCCCTGTAGCACTGGGCTCAGTTAAACTGAGTTGATCCATTGCAGCACAGAGCTTGTGTTAAAGCCTTACACAGGCTGACAGAGAAGCTTTGCACTCACATCATTGTGGTACTATTATAACACAATACATTCTTTTAAACCTGTGATGATGGTGTTGCAAAAATCCATTATTTTGTGAAAATACAATACATTACAATTCAATACAATAACTTTATTTATCCTTGCAGGGGAAATTCAGTTAATTGAATTTAAATTGAATTTAAATTGAATTTAAATTTAATTTAATCAAAATAAACCATGGACAGTTCTAAGGGTTCAGTATGGTCTACCTGACCTCCACTTCTGATACTAGCTGTTGCAGAGACCAGAGGTTGGAAAATGAATAAGGCTAATAAGGCCCCAACTTGGACAAACTTTTCCAGAGATTTTGGTCAGTCCTTTTGACATTCTCAAACAACTTACTTGTGTGCTGGATCCTGAGTCCATGGAAAGTCAACTCAATAGGAACTCCCACACATGTGTACCTGTGTGGGACACATGTGTGAGAGTTCCTATCATACATGTGTCCCTTTTAGAGGGAGATTTCCCCAGTGAGATGAAGGTCACAGGAGGCAAGGTATGGCATAAAAATGATGCTGCTCAAGTTAAGTTAATGTTTGCAACATATCCAAAATGGCAATTGGGAATTTTCGAGAATACAGCCCACTTCATTCACAAAAATCCCCCTGACTTTTTGACAAGTTTTCACCCAGGGGACTGCCTGGAAAAATCAGACCTGAAAAAAAGTGAATTTTTTTTTTTTTTTATACAACAGAAATATATAATTATCATAAAAACAACCCAAACAAGAAAGGAAACAAACAAACAAAAACTAAACAAAACAACACACAAACAAAAAACAGAACCAACAAAACCATTACACAAAAATAAGTAAATATGCAACACAGAAATACCACAGACCCACATAAAAAACAAAAAAGCTCAACTTCCTCCTTTCATGTCCTTTATCATAACTTTAATCACTATAATCCCTATAATCCAACAAATTAATATACTAATCTCTCTGAACAACTCATATAAATTTCCATATATCAGGCATTGCTATTTATTCAACCTACTAAAAATAAATAAATAAACTAAAAATAAATAAATAAATACTCCATCATCAGCACAGACAATTCATCCACCCACAGGGAGTACCGAAATGCTATACAAGTAAGACACAGACTACTTATCTGTTAAATGTATAACTTTATGAGTTCAGCACTTGTATTATTTTTCCCCATATGTTCTCAAATTGAGTCACTTTGTTTTTTTCAATGGCAATAAGCTTTTCCATATTCAAATAATAAGACAATTCATTTTTCCAGTGATTAAGGGATGGAGGATATGTAGATTTCCATTGTTTTAAAATAAGTCTCTTTAATATCAACGAGGAAAGGAGAATGATCCATTTTTGTGGAAATTGCACACTATTGTTTGAAACGTCTTGTAAGATACAAAGTGATGGGTGGAAATTAAGCTTCGTACCGAGGACCTCTGATAGCCAGTTCTCTATTTCCGACCATATTGTCTGAATTTTACCACATTGCCAGAACGCATGGAACAAAGAATCTGCAGTTCCACACTTTAAGCAGTTCTTTGAAACCTTCCCATCATACTTATGCATTTTATCTCTGGTACAATAAATTCTATACATTATTTTATATTGAATCAAACGTAGATTTTCATTGACTGTAATATCATTTGTTATGTTCCAACATTGTTCCCACTTGGAATTTATATCCTCCCTTCCTAAATCCTGGTTCCATAAACACATTCTGGATTTCAACAAAGTGTCAACCAAATAAGATTTCTGCAAGATTTTATAGACTTTACTTGTCAGTTTGTTACATGTTTCAGACTTGAATATAACTTCCTCTAACTCACTGGGTTGTCCCAAAGATTCAAGGTCAAAACTTTGAAATAAACTCCTCAGCTGCATGTACCTGAAAAAATCCCCATTTGACAGACCATATTTGCTTTTAAAGTCAGTCCAGGAAATAAATTTGTTACCATTCATTAAATCCTCCACCGTTTCTATACCTCTCTCCCTCCATGTAGACCAGTTTAACACTTTATTCTGGAGAGTTATCCAAGGATTATTCCACAATGAAGTATGCTTTGGCAGTGTTATAGATTCCCTTAAAAGACTCTTCATTTTTTTCCATGTTGCTGATACATTTCTAACCATAAAATTAACAGAAGTATTTTTTTCAGTTTTAGAAAACACATAAGAAAACAAATTTTGAGGATAGACCTGGACATTTTCAACCTGAATCCATTGTTCTTCTTCAGTATGTTTAACAATATGGTGTAGGTATAGAGAGAGAGAATAGTGAAATTTTCAGGAGTTTGTTGAAGCTGGAGGCAGCTACATCCTCATTTGAACTAACATGTCTGTACCATTCCTGCAGTTGGTCTGTTTGCCTTTTGCTCTATTTGATATTCTGCCAAATGGTACAAAGGACAGTAGGAACAGGGTTACACACAAAAACATCCATAATGGAACCTCAATTGTGGATGATCGTGAATAGATGAGAGAAAAACTGTTTTGATGAAAGGTCAGCTCGTAAACAACCAATGTTAGACCAGTTTAAAACTCATTATAGTGATTATGTATATCACTTAAATAACAAACTACTCAGGGGGCCGGTCTTTAGACAACAACCACCCACAGTGTGTGTTTACATCTTCTGTAAGAACATCAGTTATTTGTGTAAAAGTCAAAACCTGCAGCCCTGCAGATCACACACAGCAGTGAGACATCACACAGTCTCTAATGAGCACATTTGCTGCATTTAAACTGCATCAGATGCTCGCTCTGTTTCTTTTTTCTCTTATTTAGAATCACACACTCTGGTGTCACAGCAGCAAGACGTCTGTGTGTTCCATATCCAGGCTCTGTTTATGTATACAGGACAGATATCCAGCTGTGTAATATATGAGTGTTGGTGTCTATACTGCCAGAACACTGCAGAGTGTGCAGCTATTAGAGCGGCTTTGCCAGACTGCTAGACATCCGACTTTCACTGTAGTGCACCATTATGTGCCGCCCCCCCTCAGAGGTGTCTGGCAAAGTGTGGCTGCAGAGAGCGAGGAAGATAAGAATAGAGAGAGGCAGATGCATATGGCGAGCACTCAGGAGGGCAGCGATTTGGACAAATTTTCTGATGACACTGCTTTGTTGTCCCTTCTCTGCGGTTCGGAGTCTGACCGCGGAGAACGCCTACACTGATTTTATTTCTTGTTGTGATAACAACTTCTTCGACTAATTAAATTTATACAGAATTAAAATGCAGCCAAGCAGTGCACTGTGCTGAAAAAGCTGCACTATTGAATACACTGGCATTATTTTCAATGATCCCCTTAAGATTGATGTGAACACTAATGTTATGGTAAGCCAGGCTGACAAAGAATTTCCTTTCTCTGTCTCCTCATGATCTTTTTTTGGTATTTTTATTAATCAGTCTCCACATTTTTTCTGCTGATTTCAAAGTCTCATAATGAAAGTCATAACTGATCAATGCTGTTGAAATCTGTTTTAAAATCATCAAATTGAAACTAAAGATCAGAATATGGTTGTGCAACTAAGGACGTGATTAAGCATGATTTAGTTTCTTGTAGCCATATCTATCACGCACTCTGAATTGTTTATCTACCCTGACTATCTAAATCCTCACAGGTTTAGTCAGGGTTAATGCTTAAGCTATAAAGTTTCTGCTAGTGCAAATATAATCTACATCTAAATTTATGATGTGTTAAAGTTTATGCAGAATACTAGAATGGTTTCATATCAGGCAGGGATTTTTTGCACTGTGCCCAGGAGCAATTGCTCACCCTCCTCTCCCACCCTTGTCAGCTTCAGATTAGTGACATCTTCCATGCTCAAGCATACATGTGTATACATTCTTTCTCATAGTGGAAAGTGGCATTGTGCTCTTAGTTGGTTTGCAGATTGGCCAAAAAGAAGACAGAAGTGATAACAAAGACAACCCCCCAGGTCCACATTTGCTCAGTGCAGACAATGGAGTCCATCCTGCAGGCTACTTGGGATGTCTTTATTGTTTTTAAGACAACAATAATGACCCTCTTCCTACTCTCACATCTTCCGTGCAGCTCACTGGAGGAAATAAGCCCTAACTGTGTGGATGCGATTTTCTATCAGGATTTTGTAATTAAAATCAGCTTTGCAGTGAAGCTTTCAACAAGTGTAATACTAGCCTAGGGTCTGTTAATGTTACTGCTAGCATCTCACACAAACAAAAGAAGACTCAGTTGCCTTTATTGTCATTGTATGGTCAGTACAACTAAATTAAAAAGCTTTGATTAGATCTAGAAAGCTTTATTTGCATACTACAAGAAAAAATGTATATTGAATATATTTTTTGGCTGGAGGTTGCACTGTTTTTCTTAATTCACATTTGTTCCATTTTATTTTTGTTGATTTTAATGAAAAAAACTAAGTAGGCCTATGATGCCTAAAATGTTGATTCTGCAATGTAGACAGTGTGTACATGGGCAAGTTCCCAATTAAGAAAAAGAAAATCTCTGTTGGTTTGCTTCAGCTACCATACTGGAAACATACCGAACCATGACATCAAAATTGAGGTATGAACTGAACCAACATTCTTGCAGACTGTTCCACCCTCACAATAAAACCTGCATCTCCTACCATGTTATCACAGTTTTATTTTACAAGCCGCACAAAATACACATAACTATGTCGCCAATGCTGGTTAGAAATTGGAAACTACAGTGTATAAAGAGAATCCTTAAAAGGGTTTTAAAAGTATTAAATGTTATGTCAGATTTTCAGTATGCACCCTGAAGTACCCACTGTTTGGTTATGGTTGAGCTCCCATCTCCTGTAACGTGCTTGAATCAACAGGAGTCCCCCCAAGACCACTTCTTAAGCAGACTCAAGAGGCTGAAACCGGACTTTGAGGTCAAATGTACTCGTATCCAGGCCCAGGTCTTTAATATGAAGCTACCCTCACCCTTTACAGACTCCACATAGAGATGCACTTTTACAGTTTGTAGGATTTTGTCTTTAGATTATTTTTGGGGCTTTGGTTTGATTGGACAGTTGACGAGTGACTGGAATGTGGGCAGAGAGAATGGGGTAAGACATGCATCAATCATGTGCCAGGGTCAGGTAATTGATCTGTGACCGCTGTGTTAATCATGTAGCCTCTTTATATGAATGCTTGCTCTACCAGCAGAGCTGAACTGGTGCTAAACTGGAAGTTTTTAGACCCAGCAGGGAGCTGTGTAACTTCCACTCGTACACATGGTATGGAAATATCTTTGGTTTTAGGTTATAACCAGTTTCACTGATTAAGGTGGACACATTGTGTTGCAGTTACTGTTTTGCAAATGTCCTAGTTAAATACACTGTAAGTAGAGAAGTCACAAAGAATAAAAGTGATTTTTGGGTTTCACCGAAAAAGCTCTAAATATTTCATGGATTTTTCACTGAAGCTTTGATACACCATGAATGGGATGCTCATTGTGCTCTCAGGTTTCTTAAGTTGTATTTTTTTATGATTCCCTTCCATATTTAGCTCTTTTGTATTATTTATTTGTCATTTTTAAGTCTCTGTGATCTGAGCTAAATTGTCTTGAAAAAAGTTGAGCTTATTTGGGTTAATAAACGCCTTATTTGAGAAGAGATAGGCAAGCCTTTAGGGAGAGAAGGCCCAACAAGTATTTCTAGTGTGTAGGGTAATGCATACTCTGCATATAGTCTGATTTGTATGTGGTGAACATCACTTCAGATCATGCTGTAAGAACAGAGCAGCTGCATGTTTGCAGAGCACAGTGAAGACGCTGCATTTGGATGCGTACGTGCTGCTCCACTTCTCCGAGGCTTAGGCTTGAAATCAGGTCATGAGCAAGTCTTCCCCCCTCCTTCCCTCTTCTTCCTCACTCTTCCCTTTTCCTTCTCTCCTTTTCTCTGCTTACCCCCTCATTTTTTACCCTCTTTGCTCTGGCCCACATCCTTTCACTTTCTCCAGTGATAAATTGTTGTTTTATATTTTTTTCTCCGTGCGGCAGGGTGCACAGCCTCAGCACCCGTCTGCATCCCTCTCCTCTCTGATTGCATTTCATTCCTCGCTATCATTCTGCCTCGATCCATCTCTTTCCTGCCTTCGCGTCTCTGATTCTCTCTCATGCTCATATCTGTGATCAGATTATGAGCCATATCATGGGATTATTGAGTCTCATGGCAGGTATTAAAGTGGGAGAGCAGAGGGATGGATGGAGAAGGTTGATGAGTATTTCATGGTAATGTGGCACCCAATCTCATACAGCACAAAGACAAAATGATGATAAAGAGCATCAAGGCCATCGTTATGTTCATCACAGGCTTGTTTGAATGGCCAGCGGGGTAAAGCAATAAAGACAGAAGATATCTTCACAGGCTGTGCAATAATAGAAGAGAGAAGTTAATAGAAAGAGAGAACAAAAACTTAACTTGCACAAGGCTTTTAGATATGTATCTGTGCTGAAGTAATTCTGGAGATTTTTCATGTTGTTAAATTGTTTGAATATGTGCAGTAAGTTATGGGAGGTGTGGTGTTAAGGCAGTCTGTCAGTGAGCCTCACCACTGCCACTTGCTTCCTCTCTGGATATTTTTTTTTAGCTTTACATGCTCCACAGATAGCCACCTCCCTTGAATATAAACACCATTCTTCTAACGTTTTTAAATTTAGATAGAGGCTTATTTTGGAACAAAGTACACCTTTTAAATGAAGATTTTATAATTCTGAGTAAATGTATTTTACTCTTGGCTGAAAAAAATAACAGTTCGACTCATATAAGTCAAAGAAATCAGTTCTTTATAGAATATATCCTACCATTAGCTGATGAAACCCTGAATTATTTATTTTTCAAAGCGATATAATGATGCAGTTTTGGTCAGAAATGAGCTCCAATATTTTCAGTTTGACCAAAAGTTCACTGTTTTCCCCTGGAAGATGCAATATGTTATTATGACAGCAAGACTAACAAATGCTTCTACAGTTGGTTATTTTATTTTGTTAGGGTTTTTTTTTTCCTAAGCAAAGATTTTTAGGCTTCATACCAATTTTTCCTCATTCCTCATTTTTTTAGTTGAATTCCAGTTGCTTCAGAACTTCCAGGCAGAAAAATAGTAAAGTTTACAATTTTTGAAAATTTACATAACAGTATTTGAAGGAACACAGCATTTCATGGAGCACTGTGAAGAATGTAAATAAAGACGGAATGAGATGATTTGCAAATTTAACAAACTCATATGTTATTTACAGGAGTGTATAAACTAAATATCAGAGACATTTTACAGTTTCATGACATCACATCTCGAAAATTCGAGACAGGGAAGCAAAAGGCTCATAGGTTATTGAAAGATTTCAGAAAAATGTCCTCCACATTTGTGAAGGCCTTTAACATCCAACTATCTACAGTGCATAACATCATCAAAAGATTCAGAGATTCTGGATAAATCTCTGTGTTAAAGGGATAAGGCTGAAGGTCAGTATTGGATGCTCATGATCTTCAAGCCCTCAGGCAGTATTGCATTAAAAATGGGCATGATTCTGTGCTGGAAATCCCTGCCTGGGCTCAGCAACACTTCCACAAATCATTGTCTGTCAACACAGTTTACAGTACCATCAACAAATCAGAGTTAAAGTTGTATCAATGGTTAAAGTCCATTTAAAGTGGACTGAGGCAAAATGGAAAGCTGTTCTGAAAACATCTAAGAATGTTAAAAAGGGGTTTAAAGGTCTGAATCTCATACCATATCCCACATCTAATATGAGCAGCTAAATACAATACTTAATATATGAATTATTAAAACTTGTTTGATCATCAGGCCAACATTTAGTCTGCCATGTTTCATCTTAATAAGATGTCAAGTCCTCCAACTCGGCAATTGATTCCCAAATTTTCTCAGACACTCTTGAGTTTTTCCTAATAATCCCATTTGGTAACTCATTTTTCCAATTACGCCAGCACCACATGAATGCAGCATGTCTCCTCATGGGGTTTCCCCTCTTCAGTTTCCAGTCATTTTCGTCAGCCGTTCCTTCCCCCTGCAGACATCTTCACCCAGTTCATTTGCTCTAGTTTCCCTCCAGTTTTCTCCCCTATTTTAGTATATGTCGTTGCCTCAGTTTTACATTTTGTTTGGCCTCAGCTTCACTGTTTCTGCTCTTAGTTTCTGCTTCCCTGCATTCAGACAGATGGCAGATTTCGGGGTCATGGTGAGGTGTCTGGGTGGGGTTGATAGCCTACAGGGTGGAGGATTTTACTGCTGCTGAAATCCAGTCAGACATGATCATTTCATTCTCCTTCCGCTACCTCTCTCTGTTTTCATACTCTCCTAACTTCTTTACACACAGTCCTGAGTCCTTGGCCTACCTGCTGTGCTCCATCGGTGTATACTTCTGTGTGTGTGGCTAAGGTGACAGAATGGGGTTTTGTGGAGAGACAGCCCCCAGAGAGGGGCTGGGAACAGATTGGTGTCTGAGCCTCCACGTCCTGACTCATTAATCTCCTCTTTAATTCATGGTCTCACTGCCGGCTCAACATATGCACTCACATACACACAGCAAGCTCCAAGGTCTAAGAGGAGACGAAAGAGTTCACAGACACATCGATGCTGGCACAAACACCAGCAAGTGTCACCACCAAGGGGAAGTTAAATGATTCAATTTCCTAATTCCTCTCACTTCCTTTCTTCTTCTTGGAAATGATCCATCACGGGTGAAATCAGCCATGTCGTCCAACACCACCCCCCTTAAATGGCACATTGATCTTGAGCTTAAGTTGGCAGCAAATTAGATGAAAACGTGATGTCAACAGGAGGGTGCAGGTTACTGTTGTGCTGTGAAGCTGCTCATCATTCATTACACTAATTGTTTTTAGAAAGTGCAGCTTCCTGGCTGATTTCCAAACTTCAATGAAACATGGAGAAGACTAATGAAGGCTAAGCAACTGAGCAACTTTCTCTCAAAGTCTCTCAGTTGGTGCTTAACTTGTATCAATGACAGTTTGGTTGTTTTCTGTTTAGAGCTGCCTGTCAGCACTGAAATGTTAAATACTCTTTTTTCCTTGCAGAGCACTGGACAATAAGCAGAGATGAATAATATCCAGTGCAGAAGTCTCCTGTTTTCTAAGCAAAGACTAAAACCTGCCCTAGTCATCTGTCATGAAGACCTCAAGTAAACTTGCAATTTGTTTATCGAAGTCTGCACGTCAAGTGAGTTTTTCATTGCATCACTGTACACAGGTCAATGCAGAAGTAACAGCATGTGCAGCCTGTAATCTTCACAAACCTTAAATGACCCTTCAGTGTTCATCATTCACATGGATTTAAGTAGAATTATCTACATAAGTCTTCCTCCTTCCCATAACAAAAGTAAATTGTGGTTACAAGCTGGTAAACACATGAACACTTTTTCAGATTGAATAGGGTCTCTGTTTGCCTCACTTCAGTAGAATATTGATGGCTGTGTGTAGCTGTCCAAATGCGCAGAAAAATTCTGTACTCATTATACTGTATGGGGAAAGAAATGCTGATAATGTACCTCAATCAATCAACCTTTGTTTCTAAGGTGCCAAGTCATAACCAAAGTCATCTCAAGATACTTAAAAAAGAGGGCAGGTCTAGACTCTTGTGGCCTATTATAATAAAGACTGGTGTTAATCACTATGAGTACAGCACTAGCAGTATTTAGCCTTGTTACAGTGGCGTCAAAACCTTCCCTTAAGGGGTAGGGGGTTAGAGAATAGCAGGAGAGGGACAGGAGAAACATCAAAACAACAGATGGAAGACAAATTTATGGCCACAGACCTATCTCCTATTTTGTAAGGAATTGCTATAGCTTTATTAATGATGGTAGCAATATGTGAAAAAATAGCAGTAACAGCTATGATTTATAGAAAACAGAATAGTGCAATGTTAGCATTAGAAGCTAGGAAGATAATGAAATGGAGAGAGCTATTATTTAGTTAGCAGTAGTAAAGTAGAATTGCTTAGATTTTATTGACCTGTCCTAGTACCTGGTAGAATTAAGAGCAAAGTCAGTGGAAATTTGTGAATGTCTGCTCAACTGCTGGAAGCTTGAAAGAACATGCATCTAGCTGGTGAACAGATTTATGTTGGCTTATATCAGTTTTATGATGTGAATTAAAATAAAGTAATGTATAGTACAGGGCTATAGTCAATCAAGAAGTTAAATTAATCAATATTAATCAATTGATCATGAAAGGGAAACAAAATCCTGCACATTTTCAGTAGCTAAAATGGAATTAATGATAGTTAAGTCCAGAAGTTCCCTAACTATTCAGCCTGTAACCCCCAAAATAACAGTCAGAGGCTAGGGACCCCCCACCTTCCCTGCAGGTGGTTAAAGCAAACGATGTTGCAAGAAGGAGTTTGGTGTTATTTTAAATTGAACTCATTTAAAATATATATTTCTTACAATAATGGATAAAATGTACCACTTTAAATCATTTTAAATCTCTCTTTATTTTTTGGCAAGCATCCCACTACCCCACCTTAGGGTCTTGGGACCCACTCTTTGGGAACCACTGGTGTAGTCAGTGCACACTCATGGTAATCTAAATAAACGAAGAAACCTTGCAAACATTTACATAAAAAATGATTTTCAACCCTGCAGTGTTTTACTGAAATAAAAACTGACTCAGAGCTAACTAGCATACACCTGCCTATGAGTTTCAAAATATAGAATATGTGAACCATACACTAAATGAACTAGGGATTACACTACAAAAACTATATTTAATCATGTCTAGAATTACTTTACATGATTGTTTTTGTCTTGTTTTATAGCAATAATAACAAATAATTGCTTTTTGAGTTTTGGTATCAAAACATCAACAGCATATTTGAAATTAAATTTATACATATTTTTGACATTTTTACAGATTTTATTGTTTTAAAACGGATGATATCTGAAATTAAAGATTACAGCTTTTAATGATGTTGCACTGCACATTTAAATCTTCAGAATATTGACTCAAAATATTGAGTCTTACACAGCTTGCAGTGGAAGCCACAAGGATTAGGATGCACATTATAACATGTGCTGATGCTCCTTGTTTGACCTTGACTTTCCCTTCTTTGTATCATTCAGAATCACTTCTTCTTACTTAAGAAGAATCATGTAACCACAGGGGGCATCCATCAGATAAATACCTATTAAGCTCTGACTGTGCTGTGAGCTTATACATGCACTGCTTTGCCCTACAGTAATTCCTACCTATCAAGGTCATATTTGATCTTTGGCAACAGGCCTGACCGCCATGCTCCTAAATAAGCCTGGACTATTATTGTTAAGATGAAAATTGGTGGAGAGTCTTGAGAAGGAACAGGAAGAGAGAGAACTGGAGGGGTATGAGGATATTGATAAGAGGAAAGAAACAGGAGCTCACATTCATTTCATTTTTTCAGATTTAATGCCCTAAAGATCAACTCTGACATCATTTGGCTTAGGTCACTGGGATGATAAAGGAGAGGTGGTGATAATGAATAGAGTTATTGTAATCATATGATCATCACATTTTTGATAAGGATGAGGGTTATAAGGTCAAGCAGCCTGTCATCCGTGAGATCATTATTATTTTTTATGTATTCTGGTGGTAAATTAATAACCTAAATTCATCACTTGTGAGCATGAGACTGGGAATCATTTATATAAGGCCGCATCAGGTTTCTCCAGTGGTGTAAAACTACTCTAAATACGTACATATAAACTGGAACCATTTTCACAGTCTGCCCCACAACCTGTTTCACTTTCTATGGCATCACTCACCCTCACCCTCTGCTGTCACAGTAAACCCCCACCGACTGACTACAAACTGCACTGCACAAAGAAGCCTCATTATCCATGGCTTTATCATGTTGCTAACGTTACCTCTGAAAATGTCATGCATTTTAGCAAACTGATAAAGTATTTCCTTTTTTTGCAGTTGGAGTCAAGTTGCTGGTGTGTGATCTGTTTTTAGCCAAACTGAGCAGTGACATAAGAGCTCCAGGTATTTGTGGTAGAGTTAATGGCTTTTACATCCATTATGTCTGCCGTCTCTTTTTGTTTAAATTCATGGTTAAACCTAGAGATGCACCGGTTGTGAAAATCAGGGCAACTAACAAAGTTTAAAACAATTTAGACACATTTTCCTATACCAGTGCCCATGTGTTTCCATGTTTTTTAATGTTAAACTTCCAATTTGCTAATGTGTTTTTTCCAAAAGTTGACTTCTTCTGCCCCAGTAACAAATCCCTTCTTTGATTCATCTGTTAGGTGATCTAGATACCAGTATTAATTGATTTGGCAGAGATAAACAGCTACTCCTGACATCGAGTCATGCCACACGGTTTGCAGATGACAAATGCTTGTCAACAAAGGAGATGTTGGCCAATACTCATGTTTAACTGGTGCATTAGAACATCCTCAGTTAAAGCACCACCCTTTGAAACATAAGCTGTACATACATTGCATTTTGTAGAAGTTGTTGAGAAAACAAGTGTTTAATTTCTCCAAAATGCTTAGCCTTTGTTGTTAGCTTCCTCCATTGTACGTAGAGGCCTACCAAAGAACTGGTGGCAGTGAGGTGGCAGTGAGGTGGCACAAGTATGGCACTGAGCCATTTGCTCTTTGCTCTTACCTGCCTGACTGAGTCCTTTCTTTTCAGCTAACCTAAAGTAAGCTTGGCTTTTCAAACAGATAACTGCACTTGCCCATTTTATGCCCTGGTACAGTATAATTTATGGTGAATCACCAAGAGGGATCAGTTTGGTTTTAATATGTTAACTACAGAAATATTTACAAAATGATATGTATTTTTGTCAATCTGTAAATCAGGGGAATCTGAATTATTTATTTTCAGAGTAATCTGCATGTTTAAATGCAAACCTCTAAATTTTCAAACCGAGCTACTCCCAAAATTTTTCCAGACATCCACTTTTCTGTGTGAGGTATGGATAAGCAAATGTCTGAACAGAGAAGGAACTTTTGAACAACGTTCCAGAAAAGGAAACAGATGGGGTTAATGATGATTACATCATAGAAGTGCTTAGCAACCAATATAACATATATTGTTTAATATTTTTTAATGTTTGCAAGTAAATTTTTAGCACTTGTTATTTTTGATACTTTGAATACATCAAATTACAGGTTGCATTGATTTTTTTCAATATTTATACTTAGACTTGGACAACTTGGATAGAGGTAGGACCATGGACAGCTTGCCTGAAGGCCCCACCAAGCAGGAAGAAGGGTTGACACAATCCTGGTGATGCTCTGGATGTCTTTGCATATTACCAGGGATGTGAGAAAATAACCTGTTGAAAAAATTACAAAGTCTACACCTTTAGGGCAGAGTAAGGGGTGGATGACTGTTGACTGTTTTGACTGTTTCTGTTAAAATGCTGATGATGTCATTGGATTTATCAATGCAAATGTTAGTTTGTCTTTTGGCATCGAGTTTAGGGTTCTACAGCGCATCTCTGCGGCGTCAGCTGGTTTATCTCCCTGTTGGTTATCTTCTTTTTCTTCTGATCTTGCCGAGTCAACATGATCTCCTGACCTGATCACTGACTGTTAGTCACTAAGTAAGACAGAGGTCAGTCACTTCATATGCACTCTCTCCTGTATGACATCATCTTGTTTTACCAGCCAGAACATCACGTTGGCACATGGAGTCGCTCTGTAAACAGTATGTTGTAAGTCACACGGATGCAACAGTGACTTTACTCAATAAACAAAAACACATGATGTGTTGTTTCTCCACTAAGGCCCAGGGACACACTGTAGTGTATGCCTGTGAGCAATAGGACATGACTTGTCAGTGTGTACACATGAAAAGTGTTGCAACTTTCTGGAAGTGTTGTTCAGCCTCTCCCTGGACAGAGGACTATTAAAAGTACTGAGAACAGTGTGTGACTCAGGGAGCATTAGGCTTTGGGTCATGGGCTTGTAATGAATGTGATCTGTGATAGGAGTTGAACAAAGGTAAAGGCTTTTTAAGGACTGCTCCATTGTCATAGGCTCTACATTACTCTCCCAAAGGGTGGATGCTTTGCACACAAAGGGTTGTCTTAAGGAAGGTGGGAGTAGTTACTTGTTAGATCGTCTGCCATAGATTTTGTCTAGCAGAGAAACAGACAACAAACACTCTTCATGTGCTTACATTCCTTTCTGGCTGTTCATTGACTCGCTGTGTGGATGTAGACTTTATTGTGACTCAGCAGACTGCTCACTCATTCACCCACATAGACCCATTTATACACAGATATGCTCTTCATATCAGACATATGGATTTTAGAATATGCTCATGGTACATGGGGGGTTGTATTTTCATAAGTTAGACCACTAATGCTAAAGTTAAAAGCAAGATTATAGCCACAAAAGTAGCCACAGGGTTAAGGAATATTTTGGGTCATATTTTTTTTACAAAACCACTGGCTTGTAGTTTGAGCTGATCAGATTAATTCTTTGAGTCAGATTGAAAAAGCAAGACCTAATGATATTAAAAAGCTGTTCACACCAACATCCTATCAAATCTTTGTGCTGTAGTAAAGAAAACAAACAAAAAAGTTCCACATTGATTTATTTGTTTATCTCTCTGACTTCATTCTGCCCACAGAGTATGACCCACTCAGTTCCAGTAACTTTCCACTTCACCCCTTGAACTCATTTATCCCCTCTCTCTGGATCAGACTGATTCAAAGCCGGTTGATCTAGATTATTTTTGTTAAGTGATTGCTATTCAGAGGGAGTCCGATACACAAACTGGAAGCATCCCTTTTTTGTGTGTGTCCAAGAGGAAGCTTTGTCTGCTTTCTATCGCAAGAACTCTCTGGTTAGGGGCACTCTTGTCTACATGTGAATGGGACCATCAGCTTCCTCTTCAGCATCAGCACAGTTTCGTCACAGCCAACATCCGCTGCTTGTGGCTACTGTGGCCTGAACATCATGTGTTCTTTGAGTTGCTAGAAAGCTTCCATTGTCTTTTGCAAGTGAACAGTCTAGATCAGATGGTGCATAAAGGGAGAGACTGTTTTTTTTTTTTCTTTTAAAAGTCTAAGTTTTCAGGTTTGTCAGTGGAGACACGATCACACTGATTATCAAAAATATTTCACACTTTTGAAGTAATCTGGCTCTACTTGCTAACTGAGATAATTCTCAAAACAGTCTTAAAACATTTTTTAATATTCATTTTTTTGGTTCAACTCCTATTTAACCCTGCATGTGTTTTATCTGTTGCGCCACATACACCAGATTTCATCATGTTGTGCAGATATTGCAACCATTTCCTGATAACTTGCTTCATTGGGTTGTGCAGTTTGTTGTAGATTTCTGAATGACCTCTTTGTAGAGATTAGCTAGATTGCCACTTCCTCTCATGGTGCATTCAGGTTTTTTTTTTTTTTTTTTAACTAAGGTTATGCATATGCTTTCTAAAGCCAGAGTAGTGTCCTGAGTCGCAAGGAGGAAAGTATCAGAATATGCTATGAGCAGGGCTGAATTCTGCTGTACAACCTCTGTTTTTGCCTCTGGTGTGGTGTAGACTGTGTTAATCACAAATGTAAATTCCCTCAGTGGGAAGTGCAGTCCACATTTGATTGACAACAGGTCCCGATTCAGTGAGCAGAAGCAGGGTAGCTTTTTAATATTCCTTCTGCTACACCAATTTGTATTCACCATAAAAACACGCCTCTTCTTCTTTTCTTGGCAGCCTTCTGAACTGTGTGATTGGTAAAAAGGAAAAGAGCAAGGACACTGCAGACTTGACTGGTTTGTGGTAGATCTGAATTTTAATCATCTATGTTCAATGAAAATAATTATACTTTTATAATTTGATCATTTATGACAACATTTTAGCAAACATGGCTAAATAGTTGATACACTAATGCAAAAAACATACAGATTTGTCTGTATGAGCACATTCACCAAAACTCCTTCTCTCCAACGCTGTAAGCCGACACTCAGTTTGGCCTGTGTTGCCCTTCTGTTGAGCGGGTATGATGACAGGTTGTCTGCCATCTGCTTCGCTTACACTGCAAGTGTTTTCTACAGTGGTGTGTGCATCAAAAGTAAAAGTAGAACTGGAAAGACAAAAATTAACTCACTGATTGCCAAGTGATCATTTCGGTAATAGCTCAGTTGTTTTTTGACAAATGCTTCTGTTTGCAGGTGCCAGTTTTAAAAATGTGAGGATTAAGGTCTTCACTGTACTAGAGTTTAATAATTTTGTACAGTAATAGTAGGACTCAAGAATCTGAGAAAAGAATTCTGAAATTGGGATGTATTTCTTTTTCAATATATATTTCAAATTTTCAATGAAAAGGAATTCAAACCAGATCATATGTGTCCACATATGCATCTTGCATGTGTCTACATTTCAACCCAAATATTATGTTTTTCCTGTTTGAGTCTCTAAGTCATTCACCGATTTGAGATCTCAGACACTCTGTAGCACTCTGAATGCAGTTCTGATAAGTGATGTTCCAAGGGATACAAAGTAATGGGTTGTTAGCACTGATCCTAAATGTCAAAGCCATTAGGAATGAATGGGAATAGAGGAAAGTTAGAGCTTTACAGCTCTAACTGACCCCTATGCTGCAATTATCTTCAGAAAATGTCTTAATACATTTCATGTAATCCCTACACTTTACAAATAGTGTTTTTTCCAACAGTTTAAGGCGAACAATATCACAAACTACTCAGGCCTGCAGACCTCCTAGCATCCTCTAGACCAGTGGTTCTCAAATGATGTGGCAAGGCCCAGTGTGCCTTGAGGCAAGTCTAGGTGTGCCTTTGGAATTTGTACAACCATGTGTAATAACTATTACTATACAAGTATCAAAAAAATTGACATCAATTCACAAAATCAACATTTTATGTAGTACTTCTGGTATTTTCTTACTGTGCTTTTGTTTCAAAATATGTTTTTTGGTTAACTTGGTGTAAAATTGTCTTATAACAGGTACAAAAAGGTCTGGATTAGTTACAATGGATTGCTTTAATCAACATCTGTGAATAAGGCTGATAATATTAGCATGCATTTGTGTAGTTCAGTTGTTCCCAAATGGTGTAGCATTGTGAATTTGAACAATGATGCATTCTTACTATATATAAACTAAAATATCTGTAAGAAAATCTAAAGAAGAGATTTTGCATGCATATGACGATGGTATGCCCTGAGATTTTGGCTTGAACTAAGGTGTGTCTTGGGCACAAAGCATTTGAGAATCACTGCTCTAGACACTTGACTCATACTGAACTAAGAGGTTAGCTGAGCTTCTTTAATATAAAAAAAAAAAAAACAATTCTTATTTTGTGACATACATGCTTTTAATTCAAATCTGGATGTACTATCAACTAAACAAACCTCGTGGGTTAAGCGAACAAGTTAAGATGTGCCATTCATGAACAAGCCTGTGCTACGAAATAGCTCCTAAATGTGAGCCATAGTCACTAGCTCCCATTTGATTGCCAGTTTCTGTCCCTCCATCCTTTGCCGTTATTTACTCCACATTTAAAAAGCCAAACTGGTACCAAATGAAGAGCCATTTGGGAACCAAAGTACCAGCTCTACTGAGCTGAGCCAAATGATCTGGATCCCTTTAAATAGATGGATTTCCCATCATAGTTACATGGCTGGAGGTTGCTTTAAAAGAAAGAATGTTTATATTTTCTAACTTTAAATGCTTGTCAAAAACATGGGATTTTTTCGTAGTGTTTCTCTGTGTAGAAATCACATCCACCATCTGCAAATGTCAACGTCTCACACAGGTAGGGCTTTGGACCACCATAGTGCAGCACAACACTACTGCCTGCCTCATGGGACTCTGAAGGGAAGAATCCTCCACCTCCAAAGATCACTCAGAGACAGTGCTACCGTGGGACTCTGTCACTTTTCATTCTGCAAACCAACTTGACACTGCAATGGTAAAACAATGTCACACCATAATGGTGCAAAGTTGGTTCACAGAATGTGGCTAACTTTAGCCATGCCTGAACTGCTAGCCTTCAGTCCTTTTAGGTTAACATCCACGTTCCTGAGCTGAATATCATCATTCAGTGCTACGGTTATATGCTAGTATAACCTGATGAAGCCTCTGGACAACTTTATCCCCATTTTCTTGATCAAAATAGCACTAAACTGCACTGTTTCAATGAGATTGGATCTAAGAGCACTGCAGCAACAAGGCAGTGGTCATTTAGAACAACTATAGAGGCTACTATTGGTGGGTTACTGCATTTAGATGGAACATTTCACAGGGATTGCAGACCTGAACTGATAAAAAATGTAAGTTAGCTTAACCAACTCATAATTCTGGGGCTGACAACAAAGGCATCTGGCTTTAACCGTTTAGCCAGCTAATTTTGCATCCCTAGTCCTGACAAGTGCATGGGATAGAGGAAAAAAGAAGGCGAAAACAGGTGGATAGAGTGAGTTGTTTCTTCGTAAACTTTACAAATAAACTTGTTACTGTTTCTTTTGTTGTCCAGCTCTGAAAACTGCAGGTGTACTATAGCTACTCCAAGCTAATCATTACACTGGCAGGCACTGCGTCCAGCTTGCAGTACAACTAAACCCCCAGCCCTAGCTACCTCCTCATTCTCCCCAAAAGATGCTGACTTGTTAGGTCTAATGGGATGAAGCTGCTGCTGCTAAGCTGAATGTGATCCCATTGTCTGTCAACATTATTGTCATCTCAGACATTGCTTCTGATGTAAAGCAGCAGGTACTGGACAGTGTTTGTGAAAGCCCTTAGTTCTCCATTCAGCCTGAATCCCACATCAACCACATGACAGACACATACTCACTGTTCCCACCAATACAGGGCTGAGCATAATGAGAGGGTAATTAGCTTACTGCCAGAAGCATAAACAAATAAGAATTGCGCATAGCAGGAAGTAATATTTGTCCTGTGACTGGTCACCTTTGCTGTTCTTTGTACATAATTTAGCTAGAGTTATCTTAGATAAGCCATAAGATATATGATTCAAGTTGGTCGCTTTTTTAGATTGCCTTGTTTAGTTTCAATCTTAAAAAAATGTGCAAAAGACAAGGTAATATATATAGACAAAAATGGATAAAAAATATGTAGAAAAAGTATAAAGATTAGACAAAAGATGAAGCACAAAGATGTAGGCGTGTAGCAGACATTATGTTCTTTCAGGGGAGGCTAAGTATCCCAAACTTTGACAACCATTGATCAACATCACCTCTGTTTGTGTAACTGCTGATTAAGCAGGAGCTCACCTTATTTAGCAGCGGTGACTTACACACATACTGTACTGTACTGTACTTTGGAGTAAATGACTGACTCGTCAGCATGGTTGTAACCATATATAAATGAAAGCCAAATTAAGGTGCTGTCGATGGCAGGAAATACTCAAGATCCACCTCCTGTAATGCAGCGTCTGCCTCTAGCATCGTGCTGGTGTATCTGTGATGGCAGCAGTGTCAACTGAAGCCTGAGCATACTTGCACGAGACACACAGACCAAGTGTTTTTATTTTTTTATTTTTTTTTGATAGTCGTAAGGCACCTTTAAATGAGCCCCCTAAAATGAACAAGGCAGGGAGTTGAAGATAATTTTACCAAATACTGAATTTCCTGTTATCCACCCAGAACTGCCAGAACAGTTTTTTGTAGCAATATATTTCTTTTTAGCTGAGTTATTTCAAGAACCATCAGTTATGATAAGCTACACACTTCATATTGAAATCTATTAGGCTATTTAAGAGAATACTGTCTGACTATATGATTGATTCTGACTGTGATTGGCCCATCGCCTTGACCAGTATAAACTTTTACTACAACAGCCTGTCAGGCAGAGAATATGCTTTTTCAAAGTGTCCCTTACTGATTGATTCTCAATCCATCTCTGCCTCATTGTGACTAATAGAAAAGGGACATGAGAATCAATGAGTGTATGTGCGTGTCGTGGTCAGGAGCTTTCACAATCAGGGGATTTGTGTGTTGCAGCTTGTTATGGTGCAACACCAGAGCAACCCACAAGTCAGAGCTGATGAATAGGAAGCTGCTGCTAATGATCGTTAAAACGCTCCTTTCTCCACATGTAGCATCAGGTCATTTATCAGACACAGGACGGACCTACTGCTCCAGACACTCTCTGACACATCACACGCTAATCAGGTGCTTTCTGGTAGCCGTGGCAACCAACTGCAGACTCTTCTTCCCTGTGCACCTTCACCGTCCCTCTCCCTCTCTCTCCCTAATATCCAGCCTTTTTCGCTTTCATGAGCTAATCCTTCCCTCATCCTTTTTTCCACTCCAACTAACAGAAAAGACAAAGTTAAAGACACAGAAAAGCAGGAAAGAAAAGGCCTGAAAGCGCTCTGTAGGCTGCTGCCGAGCACCTGATTTCCTCTGGGATGGAGCAGAGATAAAGAAATAAAGGCGTGACCGTGTGAAAGGAAGGAGAGAGGGTTGATAAAGAGTAGGTTTACCTGCCAGGTGGGAGCAGGGGAGATGGAGCAAATCAAACCAACACCGCTACCTTGACATGTGCATAGTGAGCTGACTGGTAATACTGGTGAAGAGATGAAGCAGGAGCCCCTCAGGCAGGAAGTCAAACACTGTGTATCGAGAGCTTTGAGGTGGTGTGTGAACGGTATATTAAAACTACAATGGAGAGATATTTTCTGATTTCTAGGGGAGGAAATGAATTTTATTGACAGAGAGACACATGTGATAGATTCATATCTTTCAAATGGTGTGTACAAACGCCGAGAAGCGGAAATATGAAGTGGAACCGATGATGATGATAAATATAAAGCAGTGGTGACAGCAGGAAGCTGCAGGCACTGTTGTTGAAGTGACAGATGATTTCTGTATGAATTTAAGGTGGCATGATTGTTAGGCTTGATGTACATGTTCCTTTAACGGATGTGGCTGTTTTATCAAGTAAATATCATAAAAGTTTAGGTCTCTTAAGCCTTAACAGCACTTAGTGAACTACAGTATCATTACCAATTCAACTATACTTAAAAACACATGCACTGTAATTCATTTCCAGTCCACCTTTACCTTCCTAATGCCTTAAATCTACTGCAGCAAATCTAAAGCTGATTTTAAAGCAAATCTAAATCTGCAGCTGCAGGGTGCAGATAGCCTAGCAGCTAGGTCATGCAATTTGAAAAAGGAGGAGGGTCTGAATACTTTCTGAATGCACTGTACTTTTCTGTATTAAACAAAAGCCAAAGCCTGAAAAATAAATATGAAAGAGAATTTTGTTGCAGCAAATAATTTTTGCATGAGTAATACAGTACTTACAAAATAGTGAATTTACCAACAATTTCCTAAAAAATGACTGAATTGTTTTAAGAATTAATGCACACTTTTTGAAGAAAATTAAATTATTTTTTTCATTAATAGGATTTACATTAAGAAAGGATTCATAAGGGTTTGTTGTAGAGCCAAATGCAGGTTTGAAAGAATCTGATCATTTGGCTTTATCTTTACATCTTATCTCTTCGCTAATAAAAAAACAACATAAAATATCCTTACAGTTATCCCTTCAGCCATCACGTACACTCTAGTCTGAGTAGGCTCTCACAACCATCTAAACACGCCATCTGTTGCAATAAAACCTGTTAATGTCTCCCCTTCAGTAAACAGTGACAGTGATATGGAAATTTTCCTCAACTTGACACATTCGCCTCTCCAGACGATGTTGTCTTGTGTGCATTTATTATAGAGGTTAACTATTGAGCTAAGATAGACATTGCAAATCTAATCTCAAGTCCCTCCAACTGACACCTAAATTTGATCATCCCAGCTGCTATTCAAATCTAATAGAAGAAAAACATGTTATAGATAAGAGAGCTTGAACATTAAGGCGTCTGTGTAGGCTTTGTCTGTCACGACTACAACAAGACAGGAGTGAAGATATAAATATATTCTACAACATAAAACAGGCATCACTGAGCTTCTTACAGCATTTAAATCAGCCTCATTGTGTTTTTTATCCACAACATCATAGATCTATATTTGGGCTGTCAGATTGCTCCATTAAAGGCTGTAAACTTTAGAACACATTACCAACCCCCAAAAAGTCTACTTAGATCAAAATCCTTCAAAATGACAGTCAGGTTGATCCTGGCTTAGAGCAAACATTACTTTTCATTTTTGTATTTCAAATTAGTTTTTGCATTGGTTCAAAGAATTCACACAGTTGTTTTGTGGCAAATGTTAAATCTTCATAATCATAATATTAATCTGGTTTTATGTTACTCAGTGATGTCAACATTTTCTATTGTTTAATTTTTGTAAATAAGAAAAAAGACAAAGCAAGGCCTACCACTGTGATAAGGCCACTTAGTGTTTTTGCACTCTTTATTTACCTTTTCTTACCCATGTTCTTCTCTACAATAGTGGCTCTTATCACCCTCCATTGTGTGGAGGTAAGATGATTCTTGGCTCATCTTTTTTTTAGCTTAAGTAAGTGAAGTTTAATATGGCGGCTTTTACAGAGCATCTCACAAAGTGCTTCCCAAAATAATACAATAAGAGTAACAACGACAATATTCATCAAAACGAAATAAAAGAAATAGTAAAAGTGAAGAAAATTGCATCAGATGTTCTAATGTTCACAAAAAAAACAGTTTGTAGCTGCTTTCTTTGTAAAAGCTCAGTTGAATCTACGGACTATAAGAGGGTGTTAAAATGAGTTAAGATCACACTAGGATTTTACTTAGACTCGAGGGACAACAAGAAGACCCTGATCTAAGGACCTAACATAACATAACTTTGAAAGACAATTTGAAAGATGTCACTCAACATTAAGTGATTAGACTTCCTCAGCTGATGTGTGTGAGTAGTGTTGTTGTTGGTGTGCAACACAGTAAAATCAATAGTGTGCAGATTAACATTGACAGCATCAACTGCAGAAAAATGTAAAAAAAAATTGATAGGAGAGGTTTATATTTGACATGCCTTGTGAATAATGCTTTTTTATAGAAAAGTACTGAAGATTTTAAAACAGTGCATAGTAAAATAATATTTCCAACAAAAATTTCAAGACAAATTCCTACACACTATCTTAACTGCAAATTGCCATCCTGGAGTTTGTCTGCAATCCTGGAAAAGTGAGATCAAGAGTTTTACCAAAATTTGGTTTTAGATTTCTATCTTTGTCTCAGTGATATTTTAATAGGTGTCAATAGTCTAAGATTTTTTTTTTTTTTTTTACTAGAATCATATCATACAGGGCCAAACCTATACCATCTTAGGAAAAGTGTAAGAAGAAAGTAGAGGTTTTAAACTCTGAGCGAACACAACAGTTTGACTCTTTGTATTGAAACCTTATGAAATTGAATCATCCCTATCAATTGAAATAAATTAAGTTTAATTCTACTGTTACCACAGTAACAGTAGGCATTGTCCCATGCCCCATTTCCCATTGCCTTCACAATGACATGTCATGACATGTTCATTTAACAGGTGTCAGTCACCACCATCACGTGCTGGAGTTGCTTCTCTACACCCACATTCCTCACATTGTTCTGTTCGGGTTCACAGGGAGGATTAGCCGACACCCAGGCTGCCTCTTCAATTAAGATTAAAAGCCACTGTAAAACATTGACTCATTCTCCTTTATGTACAGTATCATGTAATCACTTTACGTCATTATTTACTTTAGCACCATTTATCAATCCCCTGTGGCTGATTCCATCTGCTTACTTTAATGCAGCTCGCTCATCAGGATGCTTAGAGATACTTTACTACACTGCATATTTCAGCCTAACCCAGGGTTATCGTCTGTTGTGGATCAATATGCATCCAGGGGTTTCATCTATATTGGGACCTTACAATGAGCTACATTATAAGGTATAACTGATATATAAGATTCTTAAAACATGCACGTATAGAATTAAGCAGGATAATATAAAGATACAGGCTATGCTATCTTTATATGAAGGCTGCCTTCTCTTCTCTGGAACTGTTTATGTGCTGTTTTATCATCTGTTGGAAGTCAAGGTGAGGTTAAAGACAAATATTTGCTCTTCCTCTGCAGTTTCCTCCAGAGCACAGAGTAATGAAAGTCTTTGCTCTCCTTCACATTCATTACCAAGGCCTTGGCAGTCTATGTGAGGGTCAGTATGCAAGGCCACACTGTGCCAGTGAGTAAGAGAAGAAGAATGAGGGAGGCTGAAGGAGAAATTGTGACCGTGAGTGAACCTTCTATGAGTGGGAGACTCTGTGCCGGGCTCTGTTACATATTTACACATTCCTACTCATTGACTGCCATTGATTACAGAAGTGTTTAAGCTTCCTCAGAATGCTGTCAGGTAGTCATGTGTGTATGTTTATTTAAAGTGACAGAATGGATAAGCAGAGCTACTATATTACAAAGTCTACAAATCAGTGAGCTTGAAAAGTATTTTAGCCTCCTCAGTGCATCTGTTATGAAAATGTGTAGTTTGATCTCCATCTCTTAAAGTTCTGCTGGCATTTATGGTATTATCTGTTTTTGCTGAATGAAAATCCTGTTATGACTGCTGTGTGGTATACAGGGGAAGAATTGGAGAGGCTTAAAGAAACCTTTTTTTTTTTCAGTATATACCAGTTGAGCTCAAAAATGATGAAACAGACACTAAACTTAAACTTATTATTAGCACTGGGAACTTTATCTAAATTTAATTGTTGCTGTCACATTGGATAATGTAATATAGATTATTTAGTGTGATAAATGTATGCTTCCTAACTCTGCATTTGCAGCTTTTACCCACTGGAAGAAGGACTTGGTTTTACCCATAGACTAGATGCAACAATAGTATATACATGCCTTTGACAACTGATAAGATTTTGAAGGATCTTGTTGTTTTTTGGACATGATTAAAGAACCGCAACATGATTGACTTGAACACACACTGAAAGGGGTATGGGAGATCGAGTATTTGGTTTGAACTTCCATAGCCTCAACTTTGATGATGGGGAGTCACATAGAGGACAGCCACTGCTGTATTTTTGATAGGGCTGAATGATTATGGGAAAATAATCTAAGTGCCATTATTTTTCTCCAATACCGTGATTTAAAATGTGATTACCTTTTAAGTTCTTGATCTTAAGTGTTTTGGAACACACATGCAGTAATCATTCTACTGAATAACAATGACAATATTTGGTAGATTAAACAAAGACTGAACAATTTTTCTAAATGCAATTACTGTGACTCATATTGCAAATTCCATGTGACTTGTATTAAAGGGAATGAAAATGTCATGTCTTCCTTATTTTCAACAAGACAAACAATAACAAAAACAAGGAAAGCAGGATTTTTTGCAAATTATTCTAGAAAAAAATTGACACTTGAATGTCTGCATGATGTGTATAGCATAACAACTCTGCCTCTGAAAATGCATTAAACTGATATTTTGAAACACATTTCAAGTCAAAGCAGTGTCCCACCTTTCTGCCAGTTGAAAGTTGCAATAAGACATATTGCAGTTAAATGGATTTGATCATTTTGATAAATAACCCAGCCCTAAGTTTTGATGATAACAACAATCACAGCAATGCTACCAAGACTGAGAATTAGTGATTTTAGGTGGTGTTGAAATTCTTTGCAGATTATCAGAAAACCCTTAGGTTTTTGGAGGTTGTTTTCAAGCAATACTGCAGTTGTTCAGAGTGAGGTATAAATGGGTTAATGGCCTTACATTCACATCATTTGTCCAATTAGGGCTGGGGCACAAAGCCCCGTCCACACAGAGACAAATTCAGGAGTATACACATAACTATTTTGTCATATTGGCGTTTCATCCACACAGAAACAGCTTATTGAAACCGGGTCCCACAGTGAACAAATCTGTAAATGCCTATGGTTTTGTCTCCGTGTGGACAAGGCCTAAATTGGTTTTACTGATAAATATTAAAATTGAGATTTTGAAAATGGCCATTTGTTTTCTCTTTAACTTCACCACAGTAATGCCAAAAATCAAAGCTACTGTAGGAAATTCTGCAGCTAGTTTGCTCATGTATAACCAGGTTATTGAACAAGTCCAAGTACCATGGGTGGAGCTAGAGGGTGGCCTGCAAGGCTTAAGTCCTGAATATTTTCTCAAAAGCCCTAAATCTGTCAGGTTAGTTAAAAAATGTTATTGGTGAGTGTTAAGATCGATGTATGCAAAATCAAATAGATGATGATAAAACAAATGGAGCCTTCCAATCATAAAATTTACATTTCATATTTGTAGCCAACTGAAAATAGTCAGACCTTTGATTTTTAAAGTTCAAAGAGATAACAGGAAATACTCAACATCAATACAGTACAATACATAGCAATTCTACATTTCCACAGATAAATCTTTATCTGCAACCACACAATTTTCTTTACATTTTCTTTTTTTAATGAATAGTTCCACTTCTAAACTTTTACACTTAATTCCTTCCCTTCCTGTGCAACTTAGAAAAAATACGTGAGACCGATTCTTTCCTTTTTTAGGAAGCAGCAGTGAAAAAGATGTAAGTTTCATTATGATATTTAAGGGGGTAGGATTAGATAAGTTTATACTTCTTCCTACTCCTTTTCGCTCATGTAAACTGAGATGCTTAAGAATTTGCTGATGCAAGTTACTTCCTTATTTTGTTTTCATTTTTTGATGTTCTTATTTGTATTTTTAACTGTTTTTAAGTTGTCATTTACATGATCGAAATAAAGATATCAATTAATGATAAGGGCACTTTGAGAACAGTATGATATCAAAAAGGATGTTGGCTCTAAAAGGATGTTTCTTAGGTGGAACTGTGTGAGTTTGCCTGGTAATTGGTTTGATTTGTTGCCATTTAAATATACTGTTTTGGATTTAGGATGCCTTGAAAATAATGCATGTAACTACCTGCTAAGCAAAAAGATTTCCAGTGAAGCATGTCTCTTGACTCTCCTAAGTTTGGGCTAAGCCCTGGATATTTAACACGTTTAGCTCTGCCCCTGCCTAGGACTCCAGAATTTTCCACTGACAATGATAGGGATGCAAGATATTATCGGTCTGGTATCAGTATCGGCAGATATCAAAACTTCTGCCAATATTTACATCTGATATTTCGCCTGTGTATCTCAGCATATATCGACTGTAAATTCTGTCTGTATACTAATAAATTAGTTGAGTTTTAGGCTCAACCAACAGAACTTTTCTTTAGTTAACCTTTTTCTTTAAAGATTAAAGTTTATTTCAGGACTAAAGTTTGTTTCCTTGGTTATCCTTAAACCTTAAAGTGTGTCCAAAAGGACTAAAATTTCTTGTCCAAAATACATATTTAAATATTGGTATTGATATCTGTATTGGCTACAATGAATCTGTAATTATCGGCATATTGGATATCAGCAAAAATCCAATATCATGCTTCCCTAGACAATGATCCAGTGGAAGAGATGACTAGAGATTAAATACAAATACAGAAACAATTAATATGTTCTGATGGCCTGTAGTTTACAAAGAGAAACCAGCATTCATTTCAACCTGTTTCTTAAGAAGCTAAAGCCTTTTTAACTCAACTTTTGGACAACCACAGCTCAATGGCTCAGATGAATACAACAAGAACTGGCTTTAGATATTGGCTGTTTGTCCTAAAATATAAATTTACTGTTCGTGTTAGTTTTTAATCGTATTTCACAGATGTGGATTCTTTCATCTTTCTTTACAAGTATTTTACAGTAGTTGTGATAATTGATTGGGAAAACCTTGAAAATGAACCTGAAGTCTATGACTCATGCTGCTACTGTAAATGCTCTAGTCTAGTATACCAAAGTATTCCCCCAGGGGTCTCTGGTGATGCAGCATTTAACTAAATGATGCCATCACTGCATTTCTCCCTTATCTCCCTCGAGCACATTCACACCCTGCATGTTCTTGGAAATCTTAGTCACAAAGCAAAGATTGGTTTCTGTTGAAGCTCTGCTCAGCATTACACTGGAACAGACACGACTAAACATAAAACAAACGCAGGCCCTCCGTGTGGATTATTTTGGAGCATCCTGTGACTGTTTGGTTTCATTGTTAGCCTTTCCTGGGAACTCCAGACCGGTCAGGGTCAGTTTCATTCTTTGGCTCTTGGTTTGGGCTCGCCTCGCTCAGGAGATTCTGTGCTGAGGGAGAGAAAAGAGTACACTTGAAGCATGCTGTCAAACACATATCTGAATGACTAATGACAACTAGAATGGTTCAGGAATGTAAACCCCACGCCTCCTTGTTCCTCTGTCTCACACCCATCCTCTCTGTTAACCACCTCTGACCTTGACTTCTTGGAATTGTTCTTCTCCAAAGTCATTCTGGTGACTGTTATGGAGAGTGGATTAACTGAAACTAGAAACAGTTAACCCAGTGTCCTCAGTGTTGTTATCCCCTCAGGAGGGTAGGCTCAGTTGGATACTAGATTATTCCTAAAAGGCTGTCTATCTAAAGTTACCGACTTTATTTGCAATCATTAACTTGAGCAGCCATCTCTTCCATCACATTAAAGAAGAACTAAACCTCAAGGTGTGTCTTTCCTGAAATCTTGGAACAGCCTTTAGAGCTGCATGGACCGGGATGGGACATGAGAGAGACAAGGCACACCCCCACACTTCTTCGCTACAGCTCAATCATCATATTACGGTGGCCCTGAAGGCCAATAGGAAATAAATATTTCAAAAGCGCAAAATATATTTCAGAAAACACAAAAACATTTCACAATACACAAAAACATTTCACAAAACACAAAAACATTTCACAAAACACAAAAACATTTCACAAAACACAGAAACATTTCACAAAACACAAAAACATTCCACAATACACAAAAACATTTCACAATGCACAAAAACATTCCACAATACACAAAAACATTTCACAAAACACAAAAACATTTCACAATACACAAAAACATTCCACAATACACAAAAACATTTCACAATACACAAAAACATTTCACAAAACACAAAAACATTTCACAAAACACAAAAACATTTCACAAAACACAAAAACATTTCACAAAACACAGAAACATTTCACAAAACACAGAAACATTTCACCAATCGCAAAATACATTTCACGAAACCGGAAAGGGCAGGACCATGGTACTTGTTTGTGATTGGCTAAACCCAAGTCTGTCCGGCATCAGTCATTTATCATTTCCTGTTTACACTTCTTGCCGCAATAGCCGAGCCAGCACGAAATTTCAAGTGTCTACCGGCATGGAAGAGGAACTTGAGTTGATAGCAGAATACTTCAACAAGGGAAATACATATTGTGTGATTCTTGATGTGCTCTCCTCGTATCATGACATACACATTTCAATTGGAACCCTAAAATCACGCTTAAAGTGTCGTGCCAAAAGAAGTACCCCCCGATAGGATTTGTATCCCCCTGCCGCCTTTGCAGAAGAGATGACATATTTGATTGCAATTAAATGTTCCTTTGTTTTTTACAGTTCTTTACACTGTGAAACACTTGTTTAGAGTGGGATGCAGTCGAAGTGGACGATGTGTTGAAATTAGTGGTCTGAAATTGATCTCTCTGTACATAAATCTTGTTCAGACTGGTCAATAGACAAGTTAATATTCAGTGATATGGCTATGCAGGACCTTTATTTTGAAATACCTCGAGGCGCAAGTGGGAAGTGGTGAGTGCATGTCAGCAGCTTGACGCTAAACAGCGCTAATAGAAGATGATAAAAGTTATGAAGAAAATATGTCTGTTACTCATGTACAGTAGCGTGGACCCAGATTTGATGACCAACACGCCGCCAAAATACAATGACAGGACGCAGGAGGAAAAAGATGCGTTCTCAGTTCAGTGTAATGAGTGTGCACCAAGCTGCAGTATGATGTATGTATGTATGATGTATGATGCAGTTTACTTAAAAGATCTTATTTTAAAAGATATTACCGACAAAAACACGATAATGATGAATAAAACAGATGATCAAAACTCATCTTCTGCTTTATACATTCTTTTATTGTCATTTTCATTCACTGAGGCGAAATCTACACCTGATAGTCAATAGTCAGCTCCACCTTCTGCAAAGGCGGCAGGGGGATAGAAATCCTATCGGGGGTACTTCTTTTGGCACGACACTTTCAGCGTGATTTTAGGGTTCCAACTGAAATGTGTATGTCATGATACGAGGAGAGCACATCAAGAATCACACTATATGTATTTCCCTTGTTGAAGTATTCCACTATCAACTCAAGTTCCTCTTCCATGCCGGTAGACACTTGAAATTTCGTGCTGGCTCGGCTATTGCGGTAAGAAGTGTAAACAGGAAATGGTAAATGACTGATGCCGGACAGACTTGGGTTTAGCCAATCACAAACAAGTACCATGGTCCTGCCCTTTCCGGTTTCGTGAAATGTATTTTGCGATTGGTGAAATGTTTTTGTGTATTGTGAAATGTTTTTGTGTTTTGTGAAATATTTTTGTGTTTTGTGAAATGTTTTTGTGTATTGTGAAATGTTTTTGTGTTTTGTGAAATGTTTTTGTGTTTTGTGAAATATATTTTGCGCTTTTGAAATATTTATTTCCTATTGGCCTTCAGGGCCACCGTATCATATAGTCCATTTGTATTTGATTATTAGCTATAGTGTCAAAACTATGAGGCAGACTTAAAACGAGCTACCTGAGAGTGAAACAAGGGTTTATACGCCTGTAGAAGACACAATTCTAGACAAAACAGAGTAAAATTACACTACCCACAATCCTACATTGTGATAGCAGCGTGGCTGACTGATGAAGCCTGCTGTTACCTGCAAACCACTTCTGCCTTCTCTAACTACTGATGCTTGTTTTTTTAATTAAAAGTATTAGAGGGGGCAAATGTACTTCTGAATTCAGCGCCACAGAAAAGTAGGTGTTCACTTTAGAGTTCTGTGGTGAAGAAAGCTGGCATGACGTGTCACATACTTTAATTTTAGCCAATAGAAAAATTCACTTGCATGAGTGTGGTTTATCCTGTAGAGGGCAGTCATTTTACATATTGCTAAAAACTCACATCGAAATTAAATACTTTGTTCTCAAATATCAAGATCTGGACCCAGTTGAATCAAAAAGCATGATTAAATGCTCATGTAGGTTTTCAGCTGCAAAATGTGGTGAAAGTTTAGTTACTATGTACAAAATGGGGAGAACTTGCCTTCAGCTTAGAACTAAATCCATCAGCTACCATTTAATGTGAAAAGTGTTTGTTTATAACAAAACACTCTGCACATTAACGCAGCTCTAAATTTCCAAGAAAAGTCATGTGTGCAGAAATATTTATTGCAACTTACACTAATAATCTCCCAGTGTGGAGCCTTGTACACAGAGTAGTTCCCATCAATGAGTAATGATCTCATCTTTTAAGTGGTGTGTCTGGTCACACTGATGAAACATTCCTGTAATTGATTTGAATATTTATTTGAGACATGACACAGTCCATAATGTCGTATTAAACTCATTGGTGATAAACTTCTCTCCTTTTTCTTTATTCCTTCTCTACATCTTTGTCCTTCCACCTTGTGATACAGCACAAGAAGATAAAGAAAAGAGGGGTCAGGGTAGCAGGTATTTAACTAAATGAGACATCCGTTTCTAAGCAGTGACAATTAAATATGACATGTGCCCCAGCTGCTTCATTTTGCCACAGCTTGTAATTGAATACTGCCATGTTTTATAGTCTCTGTATTCACAAAAGAAGTTTTTAAGCCAACTTTAATATTTGCTTTTGGTCATCGGAAAGGGTGAACGTCACAAGGTACGATATGATACATTACTACACTATACACAATACAACATGATACAATACAGTTATGTTAATCAACCACGTGTTCCCATTGAAATACAAAAATCTTTTTACAGTGGAGTCTAGGACAAGACAACAGCACAAGTTCCACACTTATGGTAAACAAACAGATCATAGTTTGCAATTTGACAGAATACATTTTGATACAATAGGAAGCAGTACAATACAATGTAGTGTAATGGGATGTATTGGATACAATATGATACAATACGACAGTATGCAATACAACAGGATACAATAGGATGCAATATAATACGATATGATACTATACCATAAGATGTATTACATTACAATACATTACACAGCTCTCCATTAGGATAATTAGGGATATACTGATGCACTTTTTCTCAGTTCCAATCTGATTGTGATAAATATGTGCCAATACGGATACTGATTCCGATATATATATATATATATATTTTTTTTTTTTTTTACAATTATTATTGCTGTTGGTATAATGTGTGAGGTTACCTGAGGCTGTCGTAAACCACCCAGCTCCTCTTATTAAAAGCAAAAAAAAAAAATACAAAAATGAATTAAATTTAAATGTATTCCAAACAAATTTATTTGAACTACTACTAAAAAATAAATCTCAGCATTATCCAAAAAACAACTGAGTATAAGTTATAAATCCCTGTCTATACTGTCTTTAATGAACCTCCCGCCACTAGAGACCGCTGTAGCTTCAGTTAATGGCCACAGCCTTCCTCTCTGACCCTTCACCGGATATAAACAATGAGAACCTCAGCGCAGGCTAACCTGTTAGCGTGTAGCAGGAAGACCTACGACAGTTTTCCAAAGTAGTAAATAGAAATAAAGTGGTATGTTGGCTGTTGAGGGTTAAGCTCACGTATGTCTACTCACCCGAAGTGAAAAGAGGCCAAATATCAAAGCACGATATTAATCTACAAAGAGGAACAAAGGCGGGCGGAGCTAGCTTTCAATGCTAGCTGTTTTCAGGCTAACGTCACACCCACTCTCCTTTGTGTTCTCTCATCTTTAGACTAGTTTTGACTATTCTAAATATAGATTTTAGTTTAATATACTAGGTAATTATACCGCTAAGAACATCCTAACTAATACTAGCTCAGTTACACACAGACTGTCTTGTGTTAGACTGCGGTGCATTCATGGTCTACCACAAACTGTGGGATGGATTTCGATCGGTCACTTGGATCAGCACCGTCAGTCAGATATCCGATCTATTAATTATGTCCATATCGGACCCGATACTGATATTGGATCGGATCGGTCCCATTCCTAAAAATAATACCATGATACAGAAAGTTTGCAAAAACTGATGCATTGCGACATAACCTTGCAATAATACATCCCTATATCTGGTTGAATATTAAATTTTGTCCAAAAACTACACCTTTGCATTTAGCTCTCCAAACATGAGAAACATTTAAGGAAGATAGGCCGCCTTCAAAACACAAAAATGATTTTTGGGTCAGGAAGACAGACTTGAAATTACATGTTATATATTATATACAACTTAAATACTTCATTTTTATTCTAAATTGAAGTTTGTTATTGACTGGAAATACAGCTAGAGGGATACTAACTCTAGAAAGCCACTGATTTACCTTTGTAGGTACACAGTTTCAAATTTCCAATACTTGGATTCTTTTGGATACCTCCATTAATTAAATGATTTCTAAAGTCATGGAGCTTTGAAAAAATCAAGATCTTCAACGTAATTGTGCAATTAACAGTGGGCAGGATTTTTCCTTTCGTCATGGGTAGAAAAACTAATAGAAAATTTGGGCTTGTATTCTTGGTGCTGTGGCATCCAAATAGGAACTGATAAAATTTTGATTTTACTAGACTCCTCAAATATTAAATATGTGGTATTTTGACAACCTACTTAGAAGAAAGAGGCATTTTAAAATTCCTTCTGTTCATCAGGTGTTGTCAAACTAGGGTTACAGGGATACAGTGTGTAGAGTGTAACTTTTTTAGTGAGTTTAAGTTTTTATTGAGTTTTAACTGAGATGTAGAGAAAACAATTGTTAATAAAATATATTCCATCACTTAGGACCAATGGTCATGATGTACATGTAAAAATAAAAATAGTGTTTTCTTTTTTAGAACAAAACACAGCACTGTCTGTGTTATAATTATGTGTGCAAGAATCCAAGTGTTCACTTAAGCTCATATACACATGCATATACCATCAATATATATACATATATAAAAGAATAAAACAAAGGGAGATGGTTTAACATCACTTTTAACACTGATGTTTTCTTATCTAATTTATTATTAATGAGATAACAGTAGAGGAGTTCAGTGACAATGTGCAATTACAGGTCTTTGTTTATAACACAGGGCAGTTATCCTTTACTGGATGGGCTTCTTAAAAAATGTCAGACACCACAACACCATTGATTACAATCATAAGTAAGTGATGTCTTACGGCAGAAATTTATGTTTTAAAGTTTTTTAGAGCTATTGTGTGACCTACAGACACATTTTTGATAACATGTGATGATAAGTACAGCAGCGTATTCTACCCTTTTTGCTTTCTTTGTGTTTCACGTAGTATTTCTTTGTTCTTTCCTTCTCATCGTCATTTATCAGCTGGTTCCAGTAAAAGACCCCCACCCCTTTCCTCCATGACATTTTTCTGATCGATCTGTTGAATCAGACTTGTGAATGAGTCATTTTCACATTTTTACACACTGGGTTAAAGTTATGATTTACCCTCAAGAGGGTGGAATTTCCTAATAAACCATGTTTCCTTGAGGTTAAATAGTTTTAAATTTGGTGCAGCATGACCATTATCAGTTAGGATCTGTGTGTGGGCCATGTCCAGTCTCTCTGATCTCTTCTAGCCTTTGTATTTGAGCTCACTGGTGCCTCCCTGTGGCCCGAGTTTAAACCTACATCCTTCACAGCCTGCTTCCAGGAAATGATTTCAGTGGGCGGCTATGTAGGCTTGGCAATCTGAGGACAACGGTGGGAAAGAATGTCAGCAACAACAGCGGTTCTGCAGGAATCTGCTGCAGGAATCTGCTGCAGAACTGCTAGGGTGCCGTAAAAGAGGAAGGGGAGAGGAGGGGATGGGAGAGTGGAAAAATTTAAAGCATGATTGTCACGACAGGGTCCTAACAGTGTGGATTTTTCCCCGTATCACTGAGATCTTGTTGTGACTGTGTACAAAATCGATGCAGGTGGTTTTGTGGGTTTTATTTGTGATGTTGACTTGCCTGTGGTTTCTGTGGTTGGATGGAAATTTCCACATGTTACCTTTTGGGTTCTGACAGTCATACTGATACCAAGCTGTGGGTGGCTCGTCAGCAGTTCAAGACCTAGACCTTTGCAGGAGGAAACTACCTGACTCTCAACCTACCTGCATGGTTGACTTTTGCTTTGAATAGGGAGTTTTGAAAGCATATGTCTGTGTTTATAGCTCTGAATATATCTCATACTCAACCACAAATACCAATATGTTCACTAGGGCTGACTGATATAGAAAAAAACATCCTATCTACATTTTTTATGGCTTGATCCCAACCTTGGTTTTATCGCCATTTTTTTCATTCTGATTTTTAAGGCTAATTTTTATGTTATTTATGTTTTTTATATTTTTACTCAGAAACAACCTGTTGTTCAATTTCACATAGCCTTAGATTTACACAGGTAACCCATTTATCTGTAATATGATATGACAGATTAAATCAGTTTTTTATTGACTGGTAAGAATGTTAAAATGAGCTAATTTAAAACATTACCCAAATTGGGATTAATTTCTGATATATATATGACCTTACAGTCAAGAAGTGGTCTTGATTTATTTAAATATAATCTTGATTTTTAGTCATAAAAGGGTCGGGAAAGGGTTTATTTATGGACACATAGCGGTGACTTTAGTGTCCCACCAGCTTGCTGCACTCTGAAGAAGAGACAGGGATCTGGCGACTGACATCACTACAAGTAGCATGCATGCTTTATGAAAATCATGCATCCAAGTCAATGATTATACCGTTGGATCAGAGTCCGCTTGAGCCCAAAGTCTGATTCTTTTTGGTAAGTGTAAATGCCAACGAACTGTTGGGAAGCAGAATGTGCGGGGGAGAGTGAATGTACATCTAGTCAAGAAGAATACAATTCTCCCAATCTCTCAGTGTTAGCAGATCACTGATACATTCCATTTCTTCACGATCTGAGATCATCCTAACCTTGCAAAGCAAATGGATTTGCCCGTTTCTGTGTTTCTCACTGGTGAGTCCATCTTGCAAAGCTCCCATCTGAACTCTTTGGGCCCGGTCAGAAAGTGACAGGACCAATCAGCGATGAGAGGCAGTACTTTCTGGCGCAGCAGGTCACCATGGTTCACGTTATGCAGTTTTCTATGGAGTTTAACCTACTCGTCGGTAGGGGCGCACCTTGGTTTGGGGCTATGACATCGCATGTTTTGTTGGGACAGACAGAACATTCATCCAGTCACCCTCTGAGTTTTTTTGTTTTTTTTTTTTTTTTTTTTTTTTCAAAGGCACTGCCCTTTCCCAAACACTGTCTGTGGAAGGTTTTCCAGATGGATGTGTATAAGAAATCCATCTGGCGTGTCAGGTTAAAATCGTCCTATTCCCAGCCCCTAATGTTAACCTTTTTTTCTCTTTTTTGTGTGTCTTCCAGGAGCGCTTTGCTGAAATCTTTGGGCAGGACGCAGCGGCAGAGATCAGGAGGTCTCAGGAGAGTTTCAAAAAGTGGCTGCTTGCTGGGATGACGCTGGTGACCGGGGTCGTGGTGGGCTCACTCATCGCCCAGAAACGCTTGTAAAGAATCACAACAAACCCTCTTTAACAATCTCCCTCCTTCCTTCGACTCCCTTCAACTTAAGGCCCACGAAAGTTCAAATAATGGTCCTGTTTGTCTAGTCAGAACTGCTGATGATGTTTACGTCTTTTGCCCTACACACAGTGGACTAAGAATCCTCACATGTTGTTGAACTTTTGAGAAAAAGACGGAGAGGAAGAAGAGTAACTTGTATTCATGTGTTCACCTTATTCCACCTTGATGAAAACAGCGTGCTAATACAGAGACAGACATGTCATTCTTTCTCCTACTGAACCAGCGTTCCTTTTATTCCTTTCTGTTCTGGTTCTTGTATTTCTTTTTGTTATGTCTGTGTTTTTAGTTTTAACAAATTTCAGTTGTCCATTTTCATCCTCAAAAAGACTAAAACTGATACCAGTCTTAACCCAAACATCTGATATGAAGAGTCACAGGCTGTCATGCCAAGGGCACTTAACATGTTTCGTCTTGAAGCTTGTTTTGATGCTTGTTCCTACAGACAGCTTTACCACAGCTTTGTTTGTGCCATATGGGAAGTGAAAGCAGGAGAGGTCATAGCCCCTGCCACAGAACAGCTTCTGTTCCCTTTGCCAGCCTACCAACCTGATCAGTAACAAATACATTAGAACACATCTTGAACATGACTCCATACTGTTTGTTTGGGCTTTCCCCGCTCTTCATGCTTGTTGTTTTTGTATGCGAGAAAAATGAAAAAAGGTAACAAACAGATTTTAGTTTACACAAAGGTTGATGCTAGAATGTAACCTAGATAATTGAAACGCTTGCTAGATTTGTGTCTTGATCATGCATCAGAGCTACAAGGTTCGTGCAGGGACTAGTTTGGAGACTGGAATGGAAACCAAGTTCAACATATTTATTATTTTTGCCAAAACCATGTTTTTCTTAAGCCTGAACAAGTACATTTGGTGCTTAAACTCTGTCAACCATGTGTTTGAAAGGTTAAAGTAGGTTAATTAAAAGGAAGTAGTTTGATCTAAAACAACACTTTTATGTTGATTTTTGTTGTCACTTGTCTAAGCTTACCTTCTAGAGACAACCGGATTAAAAGTTATCGTCTTAAACTAAAAACATGGAGAATTTACTTATTTGCTCTTATGTGTTTGTTGGTTCTTGGTTTTGGATTTGTGATGATTAAAAGAACTACACCTTTTACCAGTCTGGGACTTATGGTCATATTTGGCCTTAATTTAAGCCTGATTTATTCAGGTATTCATCGTTGAAAAGTTATCAGCTCATAACAGTAGGACACAAAGCATTGGACCTCTAATGTAGCCGGACAAACGTGAGCATTTTGCTCAAGCATATGTCATACCCCCTCATGTCAGATAGATTTAAGCCTTGGTCTCAAGTCAGCCAATCACAATATTTCATCTAATATTGATAGAATGGTTTGACTTGGGCTGCACCAAAGGTGACAGGCTATGCCATCACATGGCTATTTTAAAGACTTATTAGTATTGAGTCATGCCATGCCAAACCTCCTCTTCATACTTCAAGCTAAAGGCGGCTGTATGTGAATTGGATGTTGGAACTAGCTACCTAGCCTAATGCAGCTACATCACATGTTTCATCACCCTGGTTGGCTGTAGCATCCAGAGTTATCTTGCTTTATGACAGCTGAGAATGCCCCTTTGAAATCAAAAATGAGCGAAGACTTGCACCCACTTGCTTCCCGGTCTGATTATACCAGGCTTTATTTTTCACACAGTAGCTGAAGAATGCAGCAAACACTGTAGCAACTCATACAACAGAAAATGCAGCTTCAGTCTGTCAGTCTTAAATGTCCTGAAGGTTTGAGATTTGGATAAAAACTTTACATTTTGTTAACACTTTTAGTTTAACAGCCCTTAAATAGCATTGATATGTAAATATAAACCCGCAACTGAAGGTTGATGATGCACCATAAAACAGGTGAAAGCAGGTATTTATTTACCATTATGAAGACGGAGATTTTAGATTCATTCACTTCAGGTTTTTTGTCAATCATTTTTTTTCCATAAACATGTAGCAGAAAAAAAGCAGTCATCATCTGATCCCCAAAATTAGTTATTTGAATGATGAACACTGAAAACAATCAAATCTATGAGCTTTTCAACAAAAATTTTGATGCAAAAGCAGTTGAGGTCAAACCTGATTTTTGCTGTTCTGTACAGGTTTTTTTCACCTTTAGGTTGACATTTTTCATTCTGTGATCATGGTTAGATTGCAGATGCATTTAGTTAAATGCAAACGCTCAAAGTAGCCTCATATTAGTTCATAATGATGTGTGAAAACTCTTAAGGATGGAACAGCTAGTTGATTGATGAGACAGTGGACTGATTTCCTAATCAAGAAGCCTGTGGCAAAAAAATGGAAAAAAAAAAAAACATGATGGTTGTAGTTTTGTTGAATATTTTTCCTCTTATGATGCATTTCAACAAAGTGATGCGGTTCAGTATGGTACACAGTTATTTGCGTTTCCACTAAGGAGCCACGTTATTACTGGCATGATTTCAGTATCGGCAGATATTAGCTTCAAAAGGTCATCATTGTTAACAGCAGATATGAATATTTGTGCTGATATTTAAAGGCTAATATAACAGCTGTACGTGGAGACATGTTAGTGGAGTTGAAGGCAGGGCCAGCAGACCTACCTCAGCAGAAGTCTTCTCTTTGTTCATCCTCATTCCTTGAACTTTAAAGTGCGTTTGAGGACCGAATTTATAGGTCTGAACTACATTTATATTTCGGTATAGTTTTGGGTAAAGTGAATGTGTACATCCCGGCATATCAGATATCAACAAGAATCTATTATCATGCATCCCTAGATTCCACTGTTAAAAGTGGGGAAAGGTACCACAGTAATGGCACCTTTTTTTGGGATAACAAGCAGATCTTTCTGTCCTTAAAGAGCCAAGCTAAACACACTGCTGGTTGTCTGTGGAAACGCAAGCAAAATCAAATTTACTGAACCAAACTACACTGAACTTCACGTTATACTGTAAGGGAAATATTTTGGGGGCTTTTTACTCAACATTTAAAAACACAGATTGTTTAGTAGTACAAAACTCAAGAATGTTGACACAAACACAGTCAGATCTGATACTTTATGCCAGCGGTTCACAACTGGTCAGGCATCAGGACCCACTACTCCCTTCAACTTCAACTCAACTTCAATTTCCAAAGAAGAATTAGATTTTCAGCCAGGCAAAAAAAAAAAAAAAAAAAAAAATATGAGAAACACAGTCACACAAATTCAGAAACAACACTGAAATGCGTAAATTTAACAATGCATTAAATGTCAACTATTAAAAGACATCATCAGACATCTGTAGTGAAAAAAAGTGCATTATGTTTGTCATTTTTAAAAATTTAGTTGTATTGTGGCTGAAATGATCAAAGAATTTTTTGTCCTGTTGGATTTGGCCGTTGGTAATCTGAATCTTCAGCTTAAATTCAGCATGAAGAGGAGGATCAGGACACTGTCGGATGTCCTGAGCCCAAGATGTAAAAAATTGGAGACAGGTCAGGTTGTTTGTTAACAATAATTTAGCAATAATAACCCAAAGGGACCAAAATTTGTAAAAATTCCCAACCACGTAAATTTATTTGATGGAAAATGTTGCAGTTTGGATCTGAAATGGAATACAACATAATTGAACAAAGAGAAAACAAAACAAATATGTTTTAAAAGCACATTTTTACAGAAGGACATGCATGCATACATTTTATTTCACTCTATTTCCTGAGACAGCTTAGAAATGTAGGACTGGGTTCAAGCACTAGTTTAGGGTCAATTTTGCAAACGCAAACTCTAAGAGTTTTAATAATGTACTTGGTTGGAACATAATTTGTACCATTTCCAACTTTAATTCTCTGAGAATCTCTTTAATCTTGAGGCAAAATAGTTTTAGTAACTGAAACATCCCTACATGATTCAATATAAAATCGGATTGAATTGGATCATGAATTTAAGTGGAACCTCATGAATTGGAATTGAATCAATTCAGGTTATCAGCGGCAATATCCAGCCCTACAAACTTGTCATTATGTTGTAAAATCAGTTTCATTATCCAAAGAAAAGCAGTTGAATGAGTAGATATCTAGAGACAAATCAAACAAATATCCTTGTTGTAATAGGATGACCTAAAAAATAAATGCATGAATTCACTGTATGTCCACTTAGGCTACTTTCACACTGCAGGCCTTAATGCTCAATTCTGATCTTTTGCTCGAATCTGATTTTTTTGTTGGTTGTTCACACTTCAGTCAAATTCCGAAAGATCAGATATGTTTCTGATTTAGTACCACAGATGAAAGTGGCCTGAATCTGATATGAAAATGTCAGATTCAGTGTGATTTATGCTGTTTACACTGTCTGAAAAAAAATCTAATATGTGACACTTTAAACTGCAGTGTCAACATAGCCTTTCAGGCTTCCCTGCATAGTCTCTTTGACAGTTTTTTTTTTTTTTTTTTTTTGTCCTGGCACACATTCACGACCCCACTGGAAAGGGCTTTCCCAGTCCTGACCTACCTGTTGAGAACCGCTGCTTCATACAACTCTTTATCATGTGCTGGAGTGCACAAACAAAAGACTATTTTTCTGTTTACTTTTTCCATGAACATGTCATGATCATTCATGTCCGTGCATCAGTGGCACAGTTATACTTCATTTTTAATCAACATTGCCGCCTTTTGAAGATTTATGTAGCAAATTGATGAAGCAGCTGTCTTTGAGAAGGCAGTGCAGTTCTGCATGAGATGTTCACTCTGATTAGAAATATGTCTGTTTACCATCCAGGGTAAATCAGTAAATCTACCTGACAACACCCCCAATACACAAACTCACACGTCTCCTCCTACATCCTCCCCAGCAGACACCTCAAATCTGTCGAAGTCTCCATCCAGCTCCTCCTCCTCCTTGGCGGTCCCTCAACTGTCACTGCACCTAGTCACGTGTGTCACTCACAGCTGGCCCACCTGCTGCCTCACACAAACATACATCAGCATGCACACACTTCTGTAAAGTACACACCTGTCAGTCAGATGTAGTCCAGGGAGACAGGGAGAAGGAGACCGTGTCTTTGTTTCTAAACATCTTTAATTTAAAGCTCAAATCCCAGGATTGTTGCCTCATGTATAAACACAACCAGCAGCTTTATCATTCTTTATGGCTCCTCATGATCTCCCATTTCCTTAACTTTTCCCAAAAACTGTCTCCAGATAACATGACCCTGCTTGTGTTTGTGTTACAGCAGCTCCATGAAGCTTTATATAGCAAATCTGGTAGGAAATACAGATGCCATTGTCTTATCAAAGACAGCCTCAGCACCATATTCCATCATTGGAACAACAGAGTAAACATTGACGGATGGGAGGCATTAATGCGTGAAGCATCCATCATTACACTGTCACTGTGGGTGTCCAGCTGCCAGCTGTGCCTCCATCTTCCAACCAGGACTCATCTATCTCCATCACAATCACCTTTTATCTCATAGAATCACTTTCAGTTCTCTTCCTAAAGCCCTGCTTGTTTCTCTTAGATCAAAAACTTGACCAACAACTTGTATAAAAAACTTTCAATGAGTAAAATCCTCTAATGCTTGTGTCCTGAGCATCTTATTAGCAAAGGTCTGCTCTCATACATTCCAGTACAGTATAAATATATATCTATTTTTCTAGTGTATGCCCCGATAAGAAGCTGCTTGCAGGCTTTTCTCTGCTGTCCTGGCACTCACTGATACAAGTTCCCTTCCTTACACATATGTGAGCGTGTTTGTACGTGTGTGCGTGTTGGCGTGCGTGTGCATGCGTGTGAATTTCTGTGTGGCAAAAATGTTCCCGAAGGAGGCACAAATGAAGGAAGTGTAACAGCATTGGCACAACCCTATATGCTAGTTATTTAAACTGATTAGAATAGAACTTTAGCTTAGTAACATATTTAAGAAAAACAGAACTGATGGCTTTTAAACTTTATTTATATTTGGTGTAAAAATGTACAATTGTGCCCCTTCAAATGGCCTTAAACTCCATCTTTGCATTAATGTGAATTGTCATTTATTGTGTTCTTTTTTTAGGATTATTGGACTGCCAATAGGAAAGAAAATGCAAAGAAAGAAATATTTTCAAGAAGTTAGGTCTCTGAGAAATTTTGTTGGTCACGAAGAGAGCGAGTAAAAGATCGCAACCACGTCCAATGGTCTGTTTGTGTGTCTTAGAATGCCATTGTATAAAGTTAAATTGCATTGAACCTAATAAAGCCCATGTTGCAAGATGTACAATGCCTCTGATGTCTTTTTTGAATGCATAGGATGGGAATTCTACCACTAGGGGGCTCACTACTAAAACAGCATCGCATCTAGGGTGGCAGGGAATTATGGGAGTGATTCCTTGCTGCTCCACCCTGATGCCTGCAGATGAAAATGGACTCGAGATGGACCAAAAGTTAATACAGACGGAAGGAGCTTGTAACTGTTGGAGAATAATCATGGAGCATCGTAAGTAAACAGCAGAAGATGAATAATATACAGCAACAGAATGGCAGACTCCTCACATAGCAGCCTTTGGCTTAACATCCAATGTTTCATGGCAATAACAAATTTGTTGTGTCTGTTATGGTGGTCAAGAAATTTTCAGTTGCAACTGTAAGAATTAAGAGTTTATCCTTGAAGCTTTGAAAATTGTTGCAAATATCTGAGGTAATGTAAAAACTCTACTAAAAAATTAGAGTATCTTGAAAAAGCTCATTTTAACTCAAGAAGTTAAGCTTACATACATTCTAACATCGTTTCTTGTCTGTTATTTCAGTCCTAAAAACATCTCTAATCAACTCAGAACACCTGCAAAGGTATCCTGAGCCTTCATTCTCTCACTCTGGTTCAGCACACGCAACCACAGTCATGGGGAAGACTGCTGACTTGACAAACATCCAGAAGGCAATCATCACCTCTCCACAGGGAGGGTAAGCCACAGAAGGTCATTAATGAAAGGGCAGGCTGTTCTCAGAGGCTGTATCTGAGCAGATTTATGGAAAGTTGACTGGAAGGCGAAAGTGTGGTAAGAAAAGTTGCACAAATCACAGGGATGAGCTCGGCCTTTGGAGGATTGTCAAACAAAGCAGGTTCAAGAACTTAGGGGAGCTTCACAAGAAGTGGGGTGAGGTTGGACACAGATGGGAGACCAGGAAATGGACTACAAGAGTTGCGTTATTAGTGTCAAGCCACTCATGAACCATGGACGTCATCAGTGTCTCACCTGGGTTAAGGAGAAAAAAGACAGCCTGCTGCACAGTGGTCCAAAATCCTGTTTTCAGATTAAACTAAATTTACCATTCATTTGGAGATCAAGGTCCCAGAGTCTGAAGAGCTGAAAGGCACAAAATCCAAGGTGTTTGAAGTCCAGTGTTTTCAGTTTTCACAGACAGTGAAGGTCTGGGATGCCATGTCATCTGCTGGTGTTGGCCCACTGTGCTTTATCAGGTCCAGAGTCATCGCTGTCAACCATCTACCAGGAGGTTTTATGATTCCATCTGCTGAGAAGCTTTAAATATAATAATAATAAAATGGATATTACCTTTTTCAGCAGGACTTGGCACCTGCCCGCAGTGAAACCAAAACTACCAGAAAGAAGTCCAGAAAAATATTTCACTTTTAATGAAATGAATCAGTAATATATGGAAACGTAACTTTTTTGATGAAATCAGAAAAAAATCAGGATGCCTTTGAGATGCACAAATTTAAACACATGTAGACAACAGGAAAGCACAGTGAAATAATCAGGCTTCGATCAAGTAATACTTTCAAACAATTTACATGATTAGAAACTTTCTAAGAGCCGAGCAGAGACTCTGAAGAAGTTATTTTGATTTAGTCTTTGTGTACAATCTTAGCTTATCACTGTTTTAACTTAATAAGATCATGGTGGATAAAAACATAAATCAGTGGTGTTAGTTTGAGGGGTTCAAGGTCTGACTCCTTAAAACCAGAGTAGTTCCATATGACTTAGGTGGATTTGTACATGTTTTGTTTAGCAGTGGCTGCTTTTCTGTAATTTTCCTCGGCTCATATGCTTTTCAAACTGACTGACATGAAATGTCATTTGTTAAAACTCTCTTGAGGAACACTCAGGATGATAGATTTAGGTGCAGAATGATTTTACATGTTGCTTTTCTTGTCTAAGTATCATTGTCTTCCTAATAACTCTCATCCTATATTATTTTGAATGTCAGGCATGAAGCTCACAGTTATTCTGTTGCGTAGAAATAATTTAGTAAAGGCTGTTTTTGCAGCATCTTGTTAATGGCCTTCTCTGACACTTGCCCTGGGCACTATTACAGACATATAAAATAACTGCATAAAAATAATCAATCTCTCTCTGATGGTCTAATTTGATTTTCTAGGTCATATAGAGGCCAATGTATTAACTGCAATCTGTTTTATAACCAGCTATGAACTCCTCATAGGAGCTTTAAACCATGTAAATAGATATGTAGCATAAAAATATCAGAAGAAAAGTGAATAATGTGTCCAATACTGCTATGAATGTAAGAAAATACAGGAGAATGTAAGGAAATTAGAATAATGAGGAACTGTTGCATTGATCAAATGCTTACATTTGCAATGCTAACATGCTGATGCTAAACTGTTGAGCAAATTTAGCGACTTTAAATTCTTACATTTATCTTATTAATATCATACACAAAGCATAGCCAAGACTAAAAAGACTGTCATCAATTTTGCAAGCATTATCAGCAAACCATGTGTTTTGGGCAAATGCATGGTTAAAAAAAATAAAAACAAAAGGGGGAAATTATAACTAATGTAAAATCTTAATAGGAAAACATGACACAACATTACACAATCCGTTAATTAGATTAAAAATGACTTTTCAAGCAAAACCATAAATATCAAACCCTGGTAGCCTCAGCAGTGAGCATTACACCGCGTTCCACATTATTATGCAAACGACGTTTTTCTCTGATTTTCTAAATATCAATGCAAATGACAGTCATAATATTTTTCAAGTCATCAACAGTTAGAGTATAATTCAAATGTTTTTGAACAAACTTCATAATGATAACTATTTTTTTTTTTTTAATAAAAACCTCAAAATGCACTTTTCCACATGTTCCACATTATTAAGCAGGCCACAGGTTTCAGCAATATGGGAAAGAAAAAGGATCTCTCTGCTGCTGAAAAGTGTCAAATAGTGTAATGCCTTGGACAAGGAATGAAAACATTCGATATTTCAGGAAAAATTAAGCATGATCATCATACTGTGAAGAAATTTGTGGCTGATTCAGAGCACAGACGGGTTTGTGCAGATAAAGGCATAATGAGAAAGGTTTCTGACGGACAAATTCATCAGATTAAGAGAGCAGATGCTAAAATGCCATTAAAAGCAGCAAACAAGTATTTGAAGCTGCTGGTGCCTCTGGAGTCCCACCAACCTCAAGGTGTAGGATCCTCCAGAGGCTTGCAGTCGTGTATAAACCTACTATTCAGCCACTCCTAACCAATGCTCACAAGCAGAAATGGTTGAAGTGGGCCCAGAAATACATGAAGACTCATTTTCAAACAGTCTTGTTGATGAGTGCCATGCGACCCTGGATGGTCCAGATGGAGGAGTAGTGAATGGTTGGTGGATGGCCACCATGTCCCAATGAGGCCGGGACGTCAACAAGGAGGGGGCGGAGTCATGTTTGGGCCGGAATCATGAGGAGAGAGCTGATAGGCCCCTTTAGGGTCCTTGAAGGTGTGAAAATGACCTCAGCAAAGTATATAGAGTTTCTGACTGACCACTTTCTTCCATGGTACAAAAAGAGAATCGTGCCTTCTGTAGCAAAATTTTCTTCAAGCATGACAGTGCTCCATCTCATGCTGCAAAGAATAGCTCTGTGTCATTGGCTGCTATGGGCATAAAAGGAGAGAAACTCATGGTGTGGCCCCTATCCTCCCCTGACCTCAACCCTACTGAGAACCTTTGGAGCATCCTCAAGCTAAAGATCTATGAGGGTGGGAGGCAGTTCACATCAAAACAGCAGCTCTGGGAGGATATTCTGACATCCTGCAAAAAATATTCTAGCAGAAACTCTCCAAAAACTCACAAGTTCAATGGATGCAAGAATAGTGAAGGTGATATCAAAGAAGGGCTCCTATGTTAACATGGAACTTGACCTGTTAAGATGTTTTTGATTGAAATAGCTTTGATTTCAGTAAATATGACCCCCTGATGCTGCAATTTCTACAAATGACCATTTTCAGTTCTTTACAACCTATAAAATGTTTTAAAAAGCTGTTGTGCTTAATAATGTGGAACAGTGCATTTTTAGGTTTTTACTTTTTAAAAAATAATTTTTGTCATTATGAAGTTTGTTCAAAAACATTTGAATTATGCTCTAATGGCTGATGACTTGAAAAATATTCTGACTGTCATTTGCATTAATATTTAGGAAAATCTGAGAAAAGTATCATTTGCATAATAATGTGGAACGCGGTGCAGATTAAACCCACAGGAGGAATCATATCTTTGAAAAGTGTCACCGCTATCAATGAAATAGTTGTTAAAATAATTGAATATGCACTGAATCAGTTGGCCTGGCATCAATCTGACTGTGCTACATTTAGAACCATGCTACAGGCATGGATAAAGATTCAAGATAATCTAAGAGAAAAGAGGATTTTTCACTGATAGCGTATCGACGTCACAGCAGGAAAAGCACAGGTGAAATCAATACCACTATCTATTTAGATTAGTCCGAGGGAGCTGTGATTGTGTTTCCTTGCTCAGTGTCATGCTCACTTAGACATTTAATGAAACAGAGCCATTGTTGATATAATTACTATCACCTATGTTTCAGACACACAGGTGGCTCTAATCATATGTTTACTGTACAGCCAGACCAGACCTTGCGAGCGCATCCATATTTGCTTTCATAGGCTATAAAGAGACGTAATGTATTAGTTCACATCTGATTTGTAACCAACTCTTATGTAAATATTTGTTAAGTGTTTACCCTTTCTCTTGAGATTGCAGTTGTTATAAAGATATTTTAGCCTTTACAGATAAAATGACATTCTAAGGTCCAGAATCAGGCCCTCCTGATGTTCAATTTTAGATCAGAAAAAGTGGGTCATTATCCATCAGGGCATTTAGAGGCCTAAGTTATCAACCAGTCAATCAATCAATCAGTTAATTCATCTTCATTTTATTTAGCCTTTATATTGATGGGATAGAATCTTAAACAGGGAGGAGAGTAGTGTGTAGTGACATTTGGGTCAAGAACCACAGGCTAGACTTGTATCTGAACCACCCACTATGAGGAAAATGGCCTCTTTACATGGGGCACAAGGACATGACCACTAGGCTACCAGTGCCCAGAATTTTAATGCTAACTTAATTTTTAATGAATTTTCAAGCTGCACAGGACTGCTGTCAAGTGAAGTTTTGTTGTATTCTGATGACAAAGCACCTATCTATCCCAACTGTTTATGAAGTGAAAGTTCCCATTATGGTAAATAGAAAAAAAATATCTTCAAACCTCAGATGTTAGAAATTGATGTCTAAAGTTTAGCTGTAAAAAACATGAAGTTGTACTGCATCATTAATGCTGTACTTGAGTACAACATGATACAACATGGTCTCTGGTGATGAAATGTAATGACTTGTTAAGGCTCTTATCTATTTATCGTCTATACTGTTTTGCCAATTGGGGTCCATACCTGCGGGCAATTTAGATTCACCAGGTAGCCTAATAAAGCCTAGTGTTAGTTCATGCAGGATATTGAAGTCATGCGCCCAGCCATGATCAACTGACAGCCAGCTGAATCTAATTATCACCTCCTTGTTCCCACAGCCAATCAAAGCTCTTTCTCTCAACACAGTGGTCCATATAAAAACCCTTCTTTCTAATCTCTGCTTGCATTAATGCTGATCCACCATGCTGCTGTTGGCAAAGCTGAGCCTCCTCCATCCCAGCCTCCTCCTTAATAGCTTAAAGCTGGTTGCACCCTTCAGATTCCTGCAACTATGGATGTGTTATTTTTGAACAATATTGTTTTCAGTGCACATTGCCTTAAGTGTATCCATCAATATGGGGGTTACTAACCATTTGCTACCTGGAAAGTCAAAGCAAGCTCCATGACCAACCCAGGGAGCATCTTTAGAGCAGAGCCTTCTCAGCCAAGTAAAACTGTACATCCATTTCAATAAAATGGTTAAATGTAGTACAAAAGTGTTCCTGACTAAAAGGGGATGTCTTTGGACTGTTGGAGGACCCAGAGGGAGTCAAAACAGCTGAGAACATGCAAACTCCACAAAGAAATGCCTTTTCTGACTGGGAATTGAGCCTGCAGTTTTCTTGCTTCAAAGCAACAGCGTTAACCTTCAAGTTATCACTCAACACTGATGGTTATATGCTCATTATTGCACTTGAATATTTCTAATTAAACCTTGACATTGAAAATGAGTCTGACAATGGATCAGGCATTAAATTTTTATTTAATAGGGTACAGACAGTTTTTACCATGACAGAAGGCTGCAGTAGTTGAGGCTGCAGGTGGCACAGAGTAAATGTACCTCAGATGCTGACAGTGAATGAGCTCCATTTTTAGTGGTTTTCACAGCTGTAACGCAACATTCAAATTCAAACTGGCTTTAACATTAGCTTTATAAAGTGGAACAAATCCATGCTCAGAGGTAGCATATCCGTACTTTGTGCCATCTCAGCCACGGTGCAGTCATCTCTTCACTTCCATTGGCCCTTCTCATAGTCCCATTTGGCTGAAAAACCCTCGACGGGGTTAATCCGCATATCCAGCATCCTTTTGACCTGTTTGGCCTGCCACTCATCACCGAAGGTAATGGGGCGCTCTGGATAGACTAGAAGAAAGTGAACAAAAAATTATTAAACATTTTAATGAACTCTGCAGTGTCAAATATTCACTCAGCACCCAGAATTGGACAGTAGATGGTTGGAAAATGTCGCCTGGTCTGATGAGTCTTAAACTCTGCTGCAAGATGTGGATAGTAGGATCCGAACATGATGGCGGTATGGTCTGCACAACCACCAACAACAATGGTGTGTTCACAGTCACTTAAATCACCATTTCTGTCGTTCTGATGCTCAGTTTCAACTTCAGCTTATCATGTCCACATACCTCCATGAATCGTTTCTGCTATGTGGTTGGCTGATTAGATATATGTGCTAAAGAGCCATTGTAGAGGTATACCAGATGAAGTGACTGGTGAGTGTATATTTAAAATGCTTCACTAAAAGCATGTGATTGACTTCTTCTTGTAAGAGGCCTTTTTAGGGTTGGTTCTGCTGTTGTGCATGCTGCCCTACTGGCTCAGTCTAATGGGAGACTTAAAAGGAGCCCAGCCATTGTTAATGATGTTAGTTACAGCTGTGCTTTGTCTGCTCTGACATGTGTCTACAGAGAGAAACGGTCTCTGCAAAGCCTGTGGCACCGCTGAGTGTGCCATGATTTAACTTGAATTAAATTTATTTTTAAGAAAATAAATGGGTTGTGTTCTTTAGAGTTTAATGAGAGATTTACCATAGACTCTCTGCCACCAGACCACCAGGCCAGTAAAGCCCAGAAAGAAGAAGATTCCCCCGAGGACGGACTTCCACTCGTCTGTTTTTTTATTCATCTCAGGGAAGGTCTGACAGAAGCTCAAGCGATACACTGGAAGTTAAAAAGACAGAGATATGTAACAATGAGCCAATATTGGATCTGCACAGAAATAAGAAAACATCCCGTGGGCAATCCAGTCCTTCAGTTTTGTGATCATGATACAAAGTGCAACAAATACTTAAGAATGTACAGTAAAAAAGAGCCTTTTAATGATGTTCCTTCTCAATCAAAAATATCTGAGTGCAGCTAGCTTCATCGGGCAACATCAAAATGGTGCAAGGATGGATGTTTCCATCCAAGAGTTAAAGTGTGTGCAGGCTGAATGAGAAAGCATTGCTTCTTTACAAATAATAATCACGCTTCAGTCTCATTTACCCCAGGGTCCTGGGACACCCGATCAGTGTAGCTCTAAATCCTGAGCTACTCTCTGATTGGCCCAGAAAAGCTGGGGAAAAGGTGAAGGGAGCTAGTTTTTCTTCCTTTCATAAAAAAGTGGAATAAATTGTCTTTTAATTTTGTGGCTGACCCGACGAATCCTTTTGTTTCACTTGAGAAATCTGCGACATGTTTGTCCACCTTTACACTCATTCCACCTGCCATCCAGAACAACACCCAGAAGTGGTTTTAGTAATACATGGTCCCAGCCAAAGACTAAAAACAAAATATTTTGAGGCATCTTTTTTAAATAATAAAACCAGAGAACTACAACAGTTATCCATGTTAAAAAAAATAAAATAAAAACGCCCCTTATTATATACTCATCAGCTCTTATAGTACAACCCCACTGAACACATTCAAGCGACGATCAGACAGAGTATCATGCTCCACCCTCTCCTACTGCTAACTTTGCTTTTTTGAATTTAGTAGCCTTTCATTAAAGCTGCATTTGATGATGCACATCTACTAGTGCTGTCAAAATGTGATTAATTTCAATTAATGAATTACTAGCATGACAAATCCAAATTAAAAATGCCATCACACAACCATTTAAAGTAACTTTGTAACTCATGTATGAACACATTAAAAAATCTCTGTGCTCTTAATTTCTATAATTTTATGTATGTATGGTAACACCATCCTAGAATGACTAGTAAGTGGGCAATCTTGCCTTGGTCTCTGCTTCTCCTGTTTCAATAGCTAAAAAAGTTTTGATGCCATATAGAAGTATGTCCTGATTGTTTAAAATCTACCAGTGATGCAATCCTTCTCAAATAATCAAAATGTGATTAATAAACTCTTTAATTAATCAGATTTACATTTTAATTGACTGACAGCACTAGTGTTTATTTATGAGTGAATTACCATTGTCAGTTTATGTATGAATTTCTCACATTGAAGGAGAAAAGCTGTTTAAAAGTGCCTTTAGTAGACACTAGCCAAAAAGGTGTCACTTTAAAACATCTTTAAAAATGTGAAATTCATCCATGAAAATGAATTAGTTTGCTGTACAGTACCTCTACAGGGTTCAGTTTTTATTGAAAATACACCTCAATTTAAATATAATTGTATATTTTAGTGAGCTTGCAGGAGCATCCAGACTTAAACTAGCATCTTCATATCTCTTGGCCAGGTGTGTTTTAAGAATATAAAACGTTCTCACTGCTGGTACAATTTCCATCATCCTGCCACAAATCATACATTTCCATTTTCCCCATAATGATCAACCAATTCACTGAAACAAGATGTCTATCTACCCAAAACAAAATCTCTTTATATGCTTCATGTAAAGACATTGAAGACTTAAGGAGCCTGGCATTATTCAATAACTAGCATCAATTATGATGATATTTCATTCACTTTTGGCCCCTTATTTACATTCGAAATGGGCTTTTTTATCATGTGGCTCCATTTAATTGCCAACCTTTGCCTAATGGTACAACCGTGTATGACAACATATTTATATGTAGGTACTACCTGTGTGACATGATAAGTTCTAGCTAGTTTATTACTGGGTGGTTCCATAAACTGTAACATTTAATAAGATTCTGATTTTACAGTTTGGAGAACCTACAGGCGATCTTTTCCTCTTTGGTCAGCTGACCCCACGGTCCTTTCTCCTTCTGTTTCAGGCTCTGGTCAGTGGCACTCAGGACGTCTTTGTAGCGTCTGTCAGGTAGAGGGATGTCACGGCGGTCCCAATACAACGGCTGAGACATGTCGACCACATCTGCCACCTCTGCATGGAAACAGACAGGACAGTCCACTTTCAAAACCAAACACCTTTTAAACAAACAGCTGATTTACTTAAATATTAGAGAAAGTGTGGTGAGTAAACTGGCACAAATTTTAAACATGCACTAAACATAAAAACACTGGAATTTATTTATTTATTTTCTATTTTCTGAGGCTCTTGAAATTGTATTCATTCAATATAGACAGAAGATCCAAGGGTAGCACTGTGGATCCAACATCAGCAGACACTGATGCAAAGCTAAACATCTTTCCAATTATTGTTAACAGCAGAAATCTAAAGTATCAGTTACATAGTTGAAACCAGACCCTGTGACACTGTGAGAACTGAAAGGGTATATAGGAAATAAAAACTAAATATGTACAGCCTGAGAATCCAAAATGAACTCTTAATTAATGGATCCCTGCTTTTTCACACTAATACAATGATATTATTTACATCAATTACACATTCAGAGTTTCACCTGTAACTCTGTCCTCCTGACTCAAGGTCTACATGCACACATACAACCCTTTTTTTATCATTTAGGTCAGAAATATTTCAGATCATGCTGTAAACACCAACCAACAAGATGACATCATTTGATTATGTGTCATAGGCTTGATTATACAGGAGCCGTCTCTGAGGATGCCTGATGGTACAACAGCACCATCTGCTGGTCTGAGACCACATTACCTCTCTGATGCAGGAACAGGAAGTTCATGGTGCTGGGGCCACATTTGGCTCCTGTCTTTACTCAGTTTAGCCTGCTAGTGAGTTTCATATGGTATACCAACAATGAGTGAATATAAAGAAAACATAACAGAGCCTGTGATGGAGGATTTTAACCTGTGTTGCCTTAACACCATGCAAAGACCAAATGCACTGCAACAAAAAGTAATGATACGATTTCTATAATAATCTCTGATTAGAGCTATAGATTTTGTTCTTTGCAAGAGCTTAGATATGATTGGCTGTGGAGGTCTCTAGAACAGTGCTTGGTGTTTCCAATGTTTTGCAGTAGTTTTGTTGTGTTTTAATAGTTGATATCAATTTCAGATTACAATCACATCACAAAATCTGATAAAAAGCTCCTGGATATTTATTTGGTGTTTGAATGTATAAATCTTTTAAGTCTATTATAAATTTTCTGTCACAAATAAAGCTGATGTGATGCAAGCCAAATTTCAGAGTCAAGTCCCCCTTATCAATCAAAAAACTCCTATTTAGTCAGGAGATCTGATGACCCAGAGTTTGTATACCAGCAGATAAAATACAGGACTCAGACCCACCTTTCTTGTTTTCAGTAGCAGTGTCATGGATTCTACAGTTGTTATGAAAAGTATTGTAGCGTCACTGTACCATGCCCGTGGCTCGCCATCCTCACGCTGCTGGTGGTGAAGGCTGCTGTGGCACGTCTGGCCAGAAGGCTTCCCACACGCCCTGTAGTCAGTCGAAGCATCTGAAACCAGAACATCAATGGCAGAAAGGCAGGAGTTTATTTGGGAAATTAACTATTTTTCCCTGTAATTTCATGTCCTCTTATAAACAGCTATGGCTAACTATCAGTACTAACTCTTAATTTATCAACATAATAAAATGCACTTAGGAAAAAAAATGACTTCTTTAAAACAGATGAAATTGAACAGAAAAGGCAACATTCAGTCAAATAACTAGTTTATCCTACAGGTGTCACATTTAGGGAAAATGGAAATGACAATGGGGGGCCCTAAGGAAGAAGAAAAGCAATTCATTTTAATCAGAGGCAAAAAAAAAAGATAAAAGAAAAAAGAAAAAAGAAAAAAATTCTCAGAAAGAGAAACTCAGTATAAACCCAGTCCATCAGGATTAAAATCACAAAGTCAATGGAAAAACTCACAGCAAATCACTGGCAGATATTAAATGAACTGACAGAAGCACAGAGGCAAACTACACCAAGTCAGTGAGACACAGGTGAGACAAGGACAATCAAGCACAGGTGAGACTGATTGTGCAATCAGTGGAGGGAAACACCAGGAAGTTAAAATAGACACAAGACCCAACGGTGTTAACTTCCTCACCAAAACTACAGAAAGATTTTTTGTCCATGAGGCAGATGAGACTGAGACAAGCTAAAAATAGATATTTGGTGGTAAAAACTCAGACAAAAAGTGAGTGTAGTTTATGTCTAAGAGGCTAACATGAGACTAAAAGAAGATAAGATTATTTTAGACCCTGTCGGGAAATATTTTCATTTCATATACAGATAATTAAAATGCAGATGCTTGGTTATCTGAGACATTAACATTATTTAGAAAGTGCTTGTGGGATCCCAAAGTACAGTTATTGAGCCATCAGCATGTATATACATATGTTGGATTAAGTCTTGCTCTTTTCTAATATCAAACTCTATAAATGTTCTTTGTAGCCCAGCAAACTCTTTTCAAGCAGTATCATTGTCTTTGAAGGCACAGATAGATTCTTTAAAGTGAGCAGCATCGAAACATTTTTTAAAAGTGTCACCTTTTAATCCAATACCAGTTAAACCATGACACCTGTCCATACATCAGGTAAAATAAATGATTAAAAAGCTGATGTGAGTTAAAACTTCAGGCTGTTTTTTGTGTCTTCTGGGACTTGATTAATGATAATTTAAAATGTTTATAATTTCTATTGTACATTACCTCTCAGCCCACCAGCAACAATAAACAATAATAAATAATGAATAAAACAGACACAGCACTGATTAAAATAACATTTAAATTCAGCTGATATTTATCAACAATGTTCCATCCCATTTTAGGTAACTAGGATGCAATCCTGAATTGTTTCAATAATTTAAGCATCTATTTCTTTAAATTGGCGTAATAACAAAAACCGATAGGTGGCTTAAGAGACAATAAAAAGGACAACAGAGAGAGCACAAACAAAGTATGCTGAAACACGTGTTCTCATGCAGGTAATGCCAAATGGTATTTCTTTTATACTACATAACTACATCAAGACTGGGTGCTTTTTACATGGAAGGGAGAAAAAATACTAGCATAGAGATAACTCATGGATACATAATAGTCTAAATAAATATATGAGTATCGGTTTATAGAGATATGAAGAAGAAATTTATAAATGTAAGAGGATTTGGGGAAAAGAGAGGGCGAGGAAAAGAGGAAATAATAAAAGGATTAGTAATATAAAGTTATTTATTAGAGAACTGATGTGTAAGATATCATTGTATCTGGTATTTATACACTTAAATGCATCCTGTCATATAGTCATGGTAAGATTACAGATGTACCAAAACATCTGACCATACACGTGAACACACTCATATAAGCTATCTATACCCACATTTAGAGAGATTTAGATAAATGAAAGTTGAGTGTCTTGTTCAATATAATAATGGTAATAAATCTTATACAGTTGGAAAGTCTGTTTATTTCCTTTTAAATGGCACTACATTTGTAAAGAACATGCATTTGAGGGATGAGCAGCAGAGCTGAGTATGTGGGTTGCCCCAGTGAAAAGTTTTCCAAATCTTCTCTGCCAAACAGCGGATTCTGCCATTGAGTCTTATTTCGTGGATGGGATGACTGAAGTTCCAAGAACCAAGACATACTGGCAATTCAACAATTTATTAATTTAACAAACAGGATTCTCATAAACGATTGAACCAAACACAGCCATAACAGCCTGGAACCTTCTCCTCATGCTGCTGCCTGATGCACCAGCTGTGCATAGGTGTAAAGTTCACACTAAACTCTACGTTGAAACTGGTAAAGTTATAACGTGTGTCACTAGTAGAGCTTTACATCAAAACTAACCAAAATAATCCACCAAAAGATCTTACTCTATTGGTTGCAATCAGCATAGCGTTCTCCACCTCGACTTTACGGTCTGTTCTGGACCGTCTTGGCAGAAAGGCATCACAGAGAAGATTCTGAAAGATTTTTATGGGCGTACTCAGCTTTGCTGCTCATCACACAAATTCATGCTCCTTACAGATATGGCACCATTCAAAGGGAAATAAACAGACTTTCCAACAGTATAACATTTATTGCCAAGAAGCATTGTTACAACAAAGATAAATCTCCTAAACACAAATTCCCTTACTTTTTCCAATTTTCCAATATTGGAAGGTTTCAACAATTTAAGAATTAGCCATTATTAAGAAAGCCAAACTAGCTAATGCTAAAATGCCACCTTAAAAAAAGAGATGCTAGCTTAATCTTAATAATATTTTCCTATTTTTATATGATTTTCTTCACTACTTACATTTATATTAGTTAGAAATCCAATAATACTTACAACTCACAATTAAAAACATCAAAGATTCATTATTCAATTCTTAATAAGCCAAACATATTACCAGCTATGGTTACTTCTACACCAGTGACAGTACCTCAAAATTTACCTGTTTATTCCTGATGATTCAGTCTAATAATCTTTAGTCTTCCTGATTTTGTATGGCTGCTTCCTAAATCAGGATTCTCTCATAATGCAATCTATTTTAAAATCTCAGTGGGACCTCCTGGTGAAATAACGGTCAATTAAAACACTTAAAATCTTTTCATTTTTGTTTTTACTACCAGTTTGTATTTACATGTACAACAGCTGAGCTCCTAGAGTAAATACCAAACCCTCACACAGTGTAATGTTACACAGTTAGCTGTAATGTAAGCAGTATAAAAACCACTTAGTTGTTTTTATGATACACACAGGAGCACCTTAAGGGGAACAGTAACTGAAAGAGAGAAGGTTATGTTATTTTGACCTCTTAAACACAAATGTTTGTGCTCTAGATCAGGGCTGTGAGACTCAGTCACAGCAGGGACCAGACTCTGAATGTGGGTCTAACCTGAGAACCAAACATGGTTAGCATTTAACCTGAAAATGTCAATATTATTTTCAACAGTAATAAATCATGGGGAAAAAGCTTGATGATAAATGATTGTGAGATTTAAAAAGTCAAAATGATAAGTTTAAGATTAAGAAAAAAAAAAAAAGAAATTAAATGTAAAATAAATAAATAAGAAGATATATGAAATAGGAAGTCACATTTATGTTTTAAAGGCCAAAATATGAGATGAAATTTTGAAATAATGAGTATTAAAGATCAAAATATGAGTTAAAAATTAAAATTACAAGTCTAAAAGGGCGAAATATGGGAGTAAAAGTAAAAATCATAGGTTTTAGTCATAATGGTGAGATTAACATGAGATAAAATTCATAATGATGAGTTAAAATGGTCAAAATATGAGTTAAAATTTAAAATTGTCAACCTTAAAGGTCAAGTTATGAGATAAAAAGCCAAAATCACAAGTTTAAATCATAATTGTGAGATGCATATTTGATATATATACATATCAGTTAGGTGTTAAAAAAAAGGTCAAAACATGCGCTAAAACTCAAAATAATGAGTTAAAAAGTAAAAAATATGAGATGAAATTTGAAGTGAAACATTTTATATGTCAAAAGATGAGTTAAAAATTAAAAATGTGAGTCTTAAAGGTGAAAATATGGAAGAAAAGTCAAATAAGTTTAAATCATAATTGTGAGATGTAAAATTGAGATATATACATATAAGTTAGATGTTAAAAAAGGTTAAAACATGCTAAAATGCTCCTAAAATTTGAAATAATGAGTTAAAGTGGTCAAAATAAGTTAATTCATTAGATAAATAGTCAATTTAAAAAAATATAAATGATCTTGGCTGGTATAACTGTACCACAGGCTGGATTTGGCCCCCAGGCCTCGAGTTTGACACCCCTGCTCTCAATGAATGTATATTTTTAATGAGTATCTGTCATCCTAAAGGTCTGGTATTGCACTATTATGACCATTAAATTTGTCACTGGTTCACTGTCACTGTTAGTAGAAAACAGTGGACATAACTACATCTCTGCGCTGTTTTCAAAACAGGGAATCTCATTAAGCTCTTTAAGACGAGGTCTGGTTGAATGATAAATCCCTGCTGTGTCAGTCTGGACACCTCATTAGCTCTGACGGTTAAATACAGGGCAGTGCAAGGGAAAAGACGACTGCAACTTGTGATAGTTAAGATATCATGCATGGAATTTATCACCAACAGTCAGTAAAGCTACATAATGCATGATCAAATGTAAAAGAAACAGCAAGTGATTAGTGCAGGGGTTTACACAGACAATGCCTGGTTATAATGGCATTACTGTAAAAATGAGCAGATTTAGAAACAGTGCCCTATTTAAAAAGGCCTAGTATGGAGCACATGACAGAGCTTAGCACTTCTACTGTGCACTGAATTTGGAGAATTGCTCATGTTTGTAGTTTGTGCTTACAGTTTTAAGTAGTAAAGGAAACCACTAATGAAGTTTACTTCTATGATTGTTTTTGCTTTCCTCCCACTTGTCCTTCTGTGGCCTACAACACACTAGCACACTCATATGAAAATGAAAATGGCGGATATATTGGCACTTAGTCAAATTGAGAGTCCGGGCTGACCTTTCTTAGAAAGTCAAAAGGTAAATTGAAAAAAATGAACCTTATTTTGAAGCTCCTTTTAAAGACAAACAAGGGACCTCATTTAAAACCACACAGTTTTATTCCTGATCTTTTTGACAGTACAAGAAAATTCTTTCAAGAAGCAACATGTGCATTCAGCTAATAAAGCCATTCATGCAGCTTCCTTTTAAAGTATTTTGACAACAGAATGTGGCAAAGAATTGCATGGAGCATTGTTTTTAAGCACTAGATACTGCATTTATTACAGTATAAATATAGCACCAACAGGTTTGACTTCATTCTGTCTCTACAGCATTTTCAGTCACCCATACGAACACAGCTGCTGCACATTAGTGCATTTCTAGAAAGATCTCCCAACTCTGCTCCATTCTGATCCAGATCTGTGCCATGGTTTGCTATCTTTTCTGCACGTCCGCCACTTTACTAAGCTGTGTGGGGTCAGGGAGGGGGGGGGAGTGTATCGCTCTCTATCACAGCCTGTTTATTTGATTGAGAAAAAAAGAGATACTCACGGTTGCTGGAAGAGAAGGAAGCTGCAGGATTTAGTTGATGCAAGAGGACAATTTTGATAGAAAAAAGGCTTATAAGGCCTTGTATTACCTTCGGCTGTGTACACTAAGCAGGAAACAAGTGGTGGGAGGGTGAGAGTCTGTGGATGGGAGGAAAAGAGAGAGAGAGAGGGAGGGAGGGAGCTTAGAAAGGAGACCAGACCAGTGCAAGTAAACAATCTAAGTGAGCATGTGACATGTGGCAGACTGGGTTGAGTTTAGCTGTTGATCTAAAGACGGCACAGATGCATTTAATATCTTTAACTTTCCTCTGCTTCAAACTCTTTTCTGTACTGTGCTTCATTCTTGAAAGGATTGTTTAAGGGGAGGTTACTTTAGGACACAACAGAGACTATATTTCACTGTGGGCGGGAGAAGGGAGGGTGTGCGCATGTGTCTGAGAAAGTGAGAGGGTAAGGTTTGAGGAAATGAGACTAATGATAGTCTTATACAGAAAGGTAAGTACAGTAAGGCTGAAATGGTTCAAAATGGTAAATAACTCCACAAGTGTATAGGCTGGCACTCACGGCTGCTGGCAGTGAACCTAGGGGCTGACTGCAGGGGGTGTTATGTGGTGAAAAGGCAGCCAACGGTTCAGCAACAGTTCAATAGAGGCGGGAGGAGAAGGGGAGGAGACTAGTGAGTTACCCGGAGGTCAGTTGAGGACAGATTCGCTCATGGCGGCCCCTCAATGATTGGCTGTAGGAGCTCCCAAAAACACTGCAAACAAAATCACAGCATAGGTATGACTGACAATTAACATTGTACCCATCAGAGAAGAGCAGCTTCAAAGTAGTTTAGCACTTTTTACTAAACTTTAAAAACTCAAACAAAGTTCAAACTATGACCTTATAATAGTGTGGATATACTAAATCTTTGTGTTCTTATTTTACTCTCTGTGCTCTCAGTATTAACACTGGAGTTTGTAAAGTAGCAGGAAATGAGCACAGCTGTGGTTTGGTCTAAAGCAGTCAGGTGCTGTGGTGTCATTGTTCAACACTGATGTTGTTATATAACTTTGAGATGAGTGCTCCCGCTCTCTGACCCAGCCTGACTTCACTGTCTGCATCACCAACAGCAGGCCAAAGTTCATTCACATTCATTCAAGTGTTTATGACCTATTCTTCATTTCATCTGTAAATCTTTGTACCTCATCCTAAACAATAAAGTTTATTTAATGTTTGTACTGAAGTTTTTCCTCAACTGCAGTAGCAGAGGCGGACTGAGAGGGGGGGCTTTTGGGGCTTAAGCACCAGATGTTTTCATAAAAGCCCCAAATCTTTCAGGTTGGTTGAAAGCATGTTGCTTTCATTTTGCTTTTTTTGAGATCTAAAATCTAAGAGAAAAACATCATACTGGGTCTGCTGTGTTTTTTTTGTATAGGTTTATTGCAATCATGTGATCCAGAATGTCCGTTACGGGTCAGGTAAAGGGACAGCCATAAGAAATGAATAGGAACTTATTTAAGTTTGTACTTAACAGCTCAAAATACACCTCTAGGCTGCACTTATCATCATATAGTTCCAAATATATGAAATGACTCCTACACCTTACAAAACTGGGATGTTTTTTTTTTTTTCACCACAGGTTAAATGATTTACTTGGCATGGAGGTGATCAATATCACAAATTACTCAGTCTCGCAGACCTCCTAACATCTCGTGTCGAGTAGCAAGATGAAGGGAGACAAGAGTCTAGTGTAGAGGATTCTTGATAGAAAGATGGTATGGAGGAGGTTGGCTCTGGGACACTGGAGATCACTATTCAGTCCTCTGGGGGTGTTGTGGGACTAACTTTGGGGGGGGGGGGGGATAAACTCTGTGTGAGTTAAAATCAACTCATTCTGAGTGTACATGTGAGACCATCAAGCCGAGTTAAAGTAACTCCTTTCTGGGAGTTGATTTTTAACTCCTATCAGGATGCCCTGTTTTAGCAGGCCAAAAGAAACACATCAATGATGACTGTACAACAGGCAACATCTAAACACATATAAATACATCTATAAACAACTGAAATACATCTAAACAGGGCTTGACATTTACACTGGCCAACCAGCTAAATGCGGGTGGATTTCAGCTGTGGCAGGTACCAGATTGACTTCAACTAGCCACATTGGCCAGTGGAATTTATCAGTGTCACAACCTCAGCATTCTCTGATGGAAATTTGTTTGAGTGAGATTTAGATGAAACCAGCTGCATTTCTAATTTTTTTGAATAACAGGAATTCAAAGTCAATGTTTTAATATTAGTATAAACTTAGAATCTATTAAAGAAGGAAATTGAGCATGTGATTCATCTCATACCAGACATACCCAATTTGTAATGTCACACATAAATTCCAATCAACACAACTGTGGCCAGTGGAAATGCTTAGTGGCCAGTAACTTTTCATAAACAAGTAGCCAAGTCAGCTAGTGAGCAAAAAAGTTAATGTCAGGCCCTGTAAGTGTGTATGAAAAATTGTTAACTCGATTGCTAGTATTTTGATTAATTTATTAGCTCCTTTTGCTGTTGGGAGTCGAGTGTCGGCAAGCTTGTTTGGGTATTTCTCCTCAGATGAATTCTACATTCAAGGGGAAATGCTGCCCTCTTGTGGACGCATGGACTAACTGCAGCCAGTCGAGGTAATGTCAATAGTTATGATTGTAACACTTCATTTATCTGACTAATTTAGACTACAGACACTGCTTTTGCAGGCCAAATTTTCTAGATAAAGGAGTATGAAAAATTCTTAAGTCGTTTGTGATTATTTTGATTAATTTGGTTAGCTCCCTTTGCTGTTTTGAGTCGAGTATCGGTGTAATTAAATTTATTTCTTATTACCTGTTTGTTTTTTGCTGGTAACTCTTATGCACTGCACATAAACTCAGTCACTCAGGCCAGGAAATATACGCAGCGTTTGTTATGCTGTAGGCTTTCACTGAATCAGCATCAGGCCAGAATCTGCGCATGCTTAGGTGGGAGTAGATGACAGGTAGAGGTTTGTGCTGCAGGTGCAGGATCAGCACCATATTGGGCAGGGCCAGGTGACTTTGAGTTCTCTAATTTCAGAGTCTTTCTGGTAGCCAAATTTTTATTTTAAGGGCAGCTGACGGAAGTATCGGCGTGATATCAGAGCAAATAATCAAAATATTAAAATGACTGTTTAGTGCAAACTGTTATGGACTGAAATTAATATTTCGTAAGGCCGGTCGTTTTGATCACACACTGAAACAAATTTTCAAATCCTATATGTTTCCTGGCCAGGTAATAAGAAATAAATTTTTTAGAACATTGCAAGATTTGAGCCACGGACTGTGTGATTGAAAGTCCACAGCACTGCCACTCAGCCATCTGATTTACATATCCGTCATCAGCGGAGTAATGTAATTTAGATGTTAACAATGGTTGGTGTCATTTAGCTCCGTGCAAAACCCGCAATCTTTCTTCCCCTGTTATTTATATAAATAGAAATGTTACAGACCACTCCATTGATCTTATTGCTAACACCACCCGGCTCATACAGCGTCATAATGGGGATTTCTGTTAAATACAACACAATGAACCCCTGCCTTGTAGATGTATGATTCTGGAGATAAAGAAGTTATTATTTTATTCACTCTTTCAATGAAAATATGAATAATAACAACAGCAGTATAATACGATAACATTTCTCCTTCCACTCTGGCGTTATATAGAGCCGCTATTAAGTCTTAACTGCTGCCTTCTGTGTGATGCCGATCTGATGAGAAAGGCAGCCTTGCCTGTGAGCCTGCGGTGAGGGCAACAGACCCAGCCTCTACGCTTACAGATCTAAGCACACACTTATGGATCTGAGTACAAATCGTGTGCGGTACAAGTGTTGCAAAAGTCACGTGTGTATGACAGCCAATTGAGAGGCAGATTCTGAACCAAAATGAACTAAGTCACAGTTACAAATTGGTCTACATATTTACAGATTAGAGCATGCATTTGTGGATCTTTGTACAAATTTGCAAAACTTTGCACACATTTGCAAATCTTTACATGGATTTGCAGATCTATACACACATTTGTGGATTTGTGCACGCATTTGCAGATCTGTACGTGCATGTGGATTTGTGCACAGATCTTTGTATGTATTTGCAAATACTTTTGCAACAATAATAGCTCCATACGGCTGACGGTTACAAAAAGTGCCATTACCTTTTATCTTTACCTTTTTAACATGTACCATGGTGAAATAAGTTGTAATAAGGTCACTGTTGTTTTTGTTTTGCCATTACGGCTCGTAATGGCCGCAAAGGTGCTGTCAAGTGTGTACTTTCACTGCACTATACATGCTAAGCTAAAAACAATGGCTATAAAAATCCCGAAAATCAAATAAAAACACTTCCCAGATTTTTTTCTGTAGTAAATGGATGAAAAACACTGTAGCGTCGTTTGCAATTGACCAGAGTATGACGTACTTCTGTATACTGGAAACCAGCTAAACCGGGCCAAGCATACTACACAATAACGTCCGCCTGGCAGTCATACTACATACTACTGTCGAACGCAGCATGCAGTGTGCAATACGTGCTGCATACTGCGTTTGGCAGGAGTATGCAGTAGGCCAATTCAAAAACAGCCCTTGTGTGTGAATGTACTCTGAAAATCTAACTCTTTCACTCTCTTTTGTTTAACTCCAAATTTGTTCACTCTGGGAATTTGCTGTGTAGGGACATGTTTTGGTCCGCACTGGCAGTGTGACGTAATTTGGCCACAGTGCAAATCAGCTGTGCCCATGCAGTAACTGACTGTTTCAAACTGTGTCTGCTCTGGTACACACCAGGTGCATGTTTGCTGTCTGCTGTCAAAGCCCCGTCATTCCTTCTAAAGGCCTTTACACATTTAGGGAGACGCGAATAAACAGCATGGAAATGCAAATAATTTGCACTGCAAAATTACATTGCTGGTGTGGAAGCTTGCATTGACTTGCTACAGGTTTGAAAAACAGATATTTCGTACAAATTATTCGCACAAAAAATTGCATTTGGTGTGCCTTAAATTTCACCTCCATAAACCTCCCTTCAAGTGACTTAATTCAGTGTTTAGTGGAACCATGCCAGGAATAAGAAAATGCTTATTCGGGAATTTGCTTTGAAAAGCACAAATTGTAAGTGTTCTGTACTGTGTTTATCTTTATCTGTGACATACTGTACATGTTGAAACAGAAAGCTTCATAAATTGTTATGTTTTTTGAAGGTTGAACCCAGGATGAGGAGATGGTTGAGCAGTTTTAAGATATTTCTTTTTGCAGGAACAGTGCTGAGGCAGGGGGGAGATCCAGGTATCCAGGGGGAGTGAAAGGCAACAAGGTGAGAGTGCTAAGCTGGGCTGCAGTGGGGCGGTGAGTGAGGCGCTGGAAGGCAAGAGGACACAGATTAGAAAGGTAATCACAAAAACACTGGAAAAATACTTGAATCGATCTCGTGAGTGAGCCTGGCAATGAGGGTTTACCACTAGTGAGGCAAGTCAAAACTCAGGCATCAGAGGAGAGTTGCAGCAGGTCTTAAATAGTGAGCGGTGATTAGCAAATTCGCTGCAGGTGCAATCCTCTCCTCGACACTGTGGGGGAAGGGGAAGCCTCAGAGAGAGAACAGATCAAGTGAGCAGCCAGCACAAAGGGTCCCGGAAGCCAGGCACCGTTAGTTACCAAAATAAATGCAAAAAGTACAAAGTAAAACACTACAATAAATAGTAGCAGTTTGGAGAAACACTTTATTAAACAGACACATTTTGGCTTGTGGTCTTTATTTGGTTCGCCAAGGAATTAGATTTCAATCATTTCTATCAATGTGGATGGATATATGTGTTACAAGGTAAATAAATATGGCTCTCTATTTATCATTTTCCTGTCTATTTGGACCAGTAACTGCTTGTGGTGCATGGAAAAATAGACAAGAACCTAGTCTAAACCTACATCCAAACCTAAATTCTCTGTGCATGAGGTGTGCGTATCAGCATGGAAGATACAGCCCTCAACAGCCAGTCAGAGCACGGTACGCCGAGGAGCGCTGTGGCCAAGTGACGTAACACTACTAGTGCAGACAAAAACATGGCGGCCTCCTGGTGACTTTTTCAGTTCAATTTTAGTCAACATGCAGAAAACTAGTGAGTTTCTTGCTCCATCTAAATATGAGTAATATAATTATCTATCCAATAGGGTGAATTTGACTGATCATGAAGGGTTCCTGCATGTTTGAAAAACAGTTTTCCCCTTTCACCTCATTTTCCAGTTGTGATAACTATTCTTAGGTTGGTTTATTTAAATCAAACTCACATTTTTTTTTTTTTTATCAACTGAGCTTAAGTTCACAAATAAGTGCATAGCTCTTTCAGGGGAAGCTCATGCTGCAAGGTGTTAATCTGATGGGCATAACCAAAGTCAACTGTCTGAGTTAACATGGCACTGCATTAGCAACAGGTGGGACTTATTGTGAGTTGTGTTTATCTAGTTATTTCTGTAGACTCTTGACTGAAAGTAAGAGACACACTTTTAAACATTATTCCTGACTTTTTTTTTAATCATGAATTTATTATGTTTTATAAGTTTACTTCTGAGAGGTTATTTATTTTCAACACCACCTTAGCATGTTGAGTATTTATTAACAAAATGGCTTTAGAGCGTTACATTGTTGACAGTAGTATGGATTTTAATAAATTACATTGTCTATGTGAGGTTTGTTCTTATGCTTTGCCGTCATTTATGCTAACTGTAACATCAATAGAAAAGGCAATGCCTCTGGTAAACAGGTGGTGGCAGTATACTACCTCATGAATGATTTCATACATCTCTCATCAAAAATACATTTATCTTTGCATGAAGAAATAAAAAGTAGTGAGAATTGCAGGGTTTCTACTGGTAAATTTTTTCCCCCTCAAAAGCCTCTCACCAATGAATTGTGAATTTAACTGCAGCAAATGTTCAGGTAGGTCAAGCACCATGCTAACTTTTAATGTATTTGCTAATTAGATATCTAACTTAAATCAAGACAATATTGCCTGAACAAAGCTAGTTAAAGCTAGCTAATTATAACCAGCCATCTTGCTTCAGGCATTATCCAAGTTAATTTTTAACAACCTTCTGTGGAACTTGTAATTAAAAAACCTAATGGGATCCTTGTGTTTCATCTAATTTGAGACCTAACGGTAAGCCTTCTTTCATTTTAAGAGGAAAGCTCTACTCTTAGGTCTACCCATTAAGTCTTACATAGTGTAATCTTTTTCACAGCACTAAGTCTGCACTTTTAGAGTTTTTATTAAAACTTTTTTTTTTTTTAACAATAATGATTCTAGTAAATGCTTCTAATCCTTATGCTCAGTGGTACAAGTAATCACACATCTCTCATGTCTTACCTTGAGCTCTGTGTGGATTTAAAGGTTCAGCACTAACGTGCTTCAGGTCGCCTTTGTCTGGGATGTTTCCAGGTCAGACTTGTTAACTCTGCATCCTGTGTGTACCCCTCCTGTGGGATGTCCAATAGGGTTCTATTCAAAGACCATTGAATAGCCATTCTTAATACTGGCTTTTATTTGTTGATGATTTTTAGTTTTAGCGATTTTATGTTTGCATGTTTCTTTGTTTGGTCAATTTCAAGACAAAGATATCTATTTACACTTTATTTATGCTACATTCACCCAAAAAGTCAAAGATGGGAGGACAGTGGATAGGGCTGGGAAAAGGGATGAGAAAATGGGGAATGACGATGAAGATAGGAGGGGAACCAGGTGCTGCTGCTGCGAGGACAGTCTGCTCTGAATGTGGGCTGTGTGATATAACCTCAGAGCTGTTAGAAGATTTTTTTTAATATTCTATGTCAGTGCTAAAAGGAAATTCCACCTTCCTAGTATCATCTGACATTTAAAAGATGTCACTGGTTTCCCAAACAAAACAAGCTAGACAACAAAATAGACCAAGAGAAACAGAGTTGGCTGTGTGTAATGCATTAACTGTAAAGGCTGAACACAGTATGTCCACTGGAGGGCGGCACACCCAAATGATTGTGGTAGCAGACATTCGCCGTCCTTGTGAACAGAATGTTTAAATCCAAGTTTTTTTTTATAACCCAAAGCTGGGAGCAGATTGTCCACCTGTAGTTTAAAATGCAAGTATTTATAGGACTGAAACTATCACAGGCCATACTTTAGTGAGGAGATGTACAGCATTTATCTTTCAGCCTCAGGCATGCAGAATGTTCATCAAAAGCAGTTTTGGTGTGGGTTTAACTTTGTTCAACTACTGTGGATTTAATTAAATACATCTTTTCAGTAACAACTATGTCTTATTATAATGTTATTTTGGTCTGTAATAATACAGAACATATTAGGACTGTAACCATTTTTACAAAGAATTGTGAGCTAAAACATGTGTCAATATAAAAATGTCATAGTCTGTTTGAAATAGGGTTTTATCTGAAGTCGTTTTCACACTATGAATAATGAATATTATATTACAGTGAGCTTATAGTATATTCAGAACTCATGATGTGTATGAAAAACAGAAAATTCCCAGATGTGCTAGATTGGTCAAATTTATTTAAGAGTGAAACAGAAGCCCACTGGTTTAGCTAAACCAACCCAAAATGCATTGCAGCTGGCATATGAGCCAATGAATGGCATATAATAACATACAAATTATTGATAAATGGCAATCTCAAATTAGAAGCAGCTGTACTGTATTATGTTTCAAATGTTAAATAATACAATACAATGTAGATATACAGTGCTTAACAAATTTATTAGACCACCTGTTATATTTGTCACAAAGACCATCCAGCATCATGAAGTGCTTTAATGCGGACTCTTTCATTTTCAGTCAGCTCTCCATGTTTTACCATTTTGAACAGGAATGAGGGATTTCAAACTGAATTCACCCAAATTTGAGCCGGCTCACTGGGCTTCTCTGAGAAGTCAGAAATGAATCAAGCATAACATTCAACCACTAAAACTCATTTTTCTGTTCAGGAATGCAAGTAAATAACTATAATTTGACACATTAATCAAGAAATGATAATGTGCTTTACTATTTTTTCAGTTTTTTTTGTAAATCAGTATATTTGAAAATTCATGGAAAACAATAATAGTTATATTTTAGCATTAAAAATCTAATTTGGGTTAAAGAGCTTCTACATATTGGTGTTTTAACCATTGCAAAAACATAAAAAATGATTTTGGAAATTACCAGTGCTGTTAAATTAGGGCAGCTGTGGCATAAACCTTACTTTGGGTTGTGGTCTAATAAATTTGTTAAGCACTGTATCAATAATGAATATGTGTTTATTGTTGATTTAGACACATCAATACGTTAGCTTGTTGCTGTCTTAGCCACCATAACTCAAGCCGAGAGTGTGCAAGTATGATGAAATGGCATGCTAGAAGTTAGCTTAGCATACATACTGTATGTTTGAGTATGGAGTAGTATGGAGTATTTTGGGCTCAGTCCCATTTCTAACTTAGCCCTACCCCTTGATTTTAAGTTCCCCATGCTAACCTGGAATGCTAGATGTATTTGTTTCACACATCCATTTGGAAAGCCACTCATAGACAAGGGCAGAGCCTTTGAAAAAAAAAAAACCTTGCCAACCAGAGCAACAAAACACACAATGTAGCTGCTACCCAGCTGAGTGCCTGCACCCCTACCGATGGAGTAAACTCCAACGAGAACTGCATAACGCCGCGAACAATGGCGACTGTAGACATGTAAGTACTCAACTTTTGTCGGTTTTGAAAACGACTCAATGCTGTTCTTTGTTCTTCTTTGAACTTAGAAATGTTGTCAAGTTTTGATAAAACTGGCGCTTTAGCAGCATCCATGCTAGTGTCTTCCGCCGTGTCTGCACTGGCCTTTTGTTGCTGCTTGCTTATGTCACAACTCCACCGTGCTTGAAAGTACTGCCCCTCAACGCTGATTGGTCCTGTAACTTTCTAACTGGCCCAAACAGTTCTGACGGGAACTTTGCAAGATGGATTCACCAGTGAGAAACACGGAAACAGGCGTATCCATCTGCTTTGCAAGGTTATCCCCGTGCCTCTTTAAACAAAATTACAAAGTTTGGAGGGGAAATCTTCCCCTGAGAAATGGAGCAGCCCTTCGAGTTCCTGATATGTCATCAGTAGTCGTCGACTAGGTTGATGTGAACAAATGTGACTATAATACAGGTTAGATTTTATGTGAATTTTCAATTCACCACACTTTAAACACCGTAGTTTGTCCATGCATTATGTAGATATTAAGCATGGAAATATAACAGATAAGGGGGTTTGGAGCCTACTCACAGGTCATAACAGAGACTGAATAAAGAAAAGTTGTCCTCCATCTCTCCTGCTTGGCTGAGCGCTACGACGCATAAACATGTGCTGTATGGAGCTCTCTGTCAGGAGATCCAGTGGGGTTTTAAAGGATGACATAGCCACGGGCTTTCACAGTGAATTTTCACAGAGAAGGCAAATAAAAACGCAACAGACTCAGTGTGCAAGTTTCGAGTGTGTGGCGTTTTTTTTTTTTTTTTGGATCACAGATCCGAAATTATGGATAGTGGGAATAATGGACCCACTGGATAAAGACCTTTATACTTGAATTGGAGTGTAGCTCTGGAAAAATTCAAGATGAAGAGCCATGCACCCCTAGCACTTCACCCAACATTTCTATTCCAGCAACAGTCTAAGTGATAGAAGCAAGGGGTGTATTGAGATTAACTTTGAGCCAAATTGAGTGTTGAAAATGCCATCCTATAACTTTTTTCAACCTGGCCACAAAAAGGCAGAGCTGAGATGGACCATAAGCTGGGCAACTGTGGCTCAGTAGGTAGAGACGGTCGTACTGCAATCGGAAGGTCGTGGTTTGATCCCCAGCTCCTGCAGTCACATGCTGATGTGCTCCCACTGCTTCATCGATGGTGTGTAAACAGGTATAGATTTATACGAATGGGAATAGCTAAGACTGATGGCCAATTCTCCATAACCACCTCTGCCATCAGTGAATGGAGTGAGAGGGTGTGAATGAGTGAGTGTAACCAGTGGTGTAGAAGTGTTTTGAGTAGTCTGATGACTAGAATGGAGCAAATAAGCTCAAGTCCATTTATCTTAACTCAGCCAGCTCTTAATTGTGCACAGAACTTGGCCTTAATATTATCAAAACGTTTAAATAAAATCTGATCCAGGTCATCTGGTTTTTTTTGCACAAAAAGTTTTTTGAAGCACGTTTCTTTCTGTTGTAAAAATGAACATTTTTAATATGGAGCATCCTTGTCTTTTGGAGCTAGCCTTAACTCGACACTTAAACTGAGTTTTTTTTTTTTTTTTTTTTGCCTTTCTGCATTGGTTTTATTTTTCAGTGCTAACATTGCTGTTTGATAAATTTTCCTTTTAGTGGACCATTACATTTTAGATAATGTTGCATGATCAGTGCATGAATTATTTCCTTGAAGTTCATGCTTTTCCTGTTTTTCTACATGGATCTAATGTTTAACACAGATGACTCACAGAGCGCTCCAGCTTCTTGTGAGAGCTGTCGTCTGTCAATATCATTACCAAAGCCGCCTTCTACCAAACGGGTTCAGTTTCGGTTTTCATGTTCTGGAAAAGCATCTAAAGCAACGAAACATAAACACGAACAATGTGCAGCATTTTCCAGAAATACACCCAAAATGACCTCTGAGATGAATAATGGCTGAAAGTTGAGCTTGAACTCTCCAGACAGAAATAAATGTGTTGAATGTACTCCCTCACTGACATAGCATTTGTCAAACAAGACAGCAGCTGCCACTGCAACACACACACAGTTAGGCACGTGTCCCTGACTCATTTATGGAAATTGGTGGGGGACCATGACGGTCCAAACAATCCCACATCCAGCTCCTTTCTTTCCTCCTGCACGCACACTTTGTCCTTAATCCCCTACAGAGCTGAACCCCACTTTGACCCCGAGCTGCCCCCTTCTGCCCCATTAGAATTGGAGATGTTTCGCCTTCACTTGGTAAACGCTGACCATCCGTCATCTCTCCTCCACCTTTTGTTCAATGCTCACCCGTTGTTCCTTTTTTATAACAATAAAACTGTAGAGATGAGGGTTGAATCGAACCTGTCAGCATGGAGTCAATCTGGCACATTAACCAAATAAACACATGGCAGGTCTCTCTGGAGCACACTCAAGTGTTTCCCATCTGACACCCTGACAAAAGAGAGATGGAGCCCACCACTTGCTGTAACTGACACTGATGCCTCTTGGAGCGGATGAGAGAGAAGTGTCATGGAAAGTGCTTAGTCATCCTCATCATCTCAGAAGAACGTTTTGTCACATCGTTTTAGAGAATTCAATCTATTCTACCCTGCAGGAAGGTTTTTGAGGACGCCTTATTTCTTGTGATTTCACTCCACTTTGCAAGTTTTTTCACTCAACTTTCACTTTCATCTTTTCATATAGAGCGTAACAACAGAGCTCCAGCTTACTCAGCTGAGGGGAAACCGCAGGGCAGAGAAGCAGAGGGAGACCGGGCTGAGTGTCTGCCTGTCAGTCACGAGAATGCAGCCGAAAACAAACCCGTAATTCCTCTAACATGGTGAATGTAGGTCATGGAAAGGGAAAGAGCCGGTTTGATGGTGAGCGTGGCCTCAGATCTTTCTGTCACCTCTCGGCCCTGGTGATGTGATGTTTGAGTGAAAGCCTCAGACTTATCCCTATCGCCACCTAAACCTCAGCGTGCCCAGGCTTGTATGCTGCCTTGCCCTTTACTGTAGAACTTGTCTGAGTCTTGGCTGAATATGACAAACGCATGTCTGTGTTTCTTGGCATGTGAGTTTGCATGATTGTCGGTCCCCTTTTGCTTTCCACCCTTGAGGCATTGTGCGTAACTGGGTCATACTCCCTCGCTAATGATGTTGCTCCTCCTCCTTTTCTCCTCTCTTCCTCATCATTTCTCATCCAAATCGCTTTGCCGTATTCTGCTTTGCCAGTTTTTTGTCATTCTGGTGGGCCAGCAGATCTTGCAACCTCATTGTCATCCTCCCTAAAGAGAACACAGACATAAGCAGTGAATGTGAAGGTGTTGTAACTGAGTGTATTACCCATAAAAAATGGTCAGACAGCATGCATTTTCTTTTTTAACATACTCATTAAGAAGCATCTTTGCTCTCTACATTCATTCATTCAGTAGCCCAAAGGAGCCACCAAGGAGTATCAAAGGGGTGCATACATGCTGCCTCCAGTGCCGTTCCCTTCTCCTGCAGAGGTGGAGGATGTTCTTGATGTTGGATAGAATAACTTACCAGGAAGCATTCATCCTGTAGGTAACCTCCTAAACTGAAGAGACGCACTGATTGTGAAAATGAGGGTTGATACTGAAGTCTGACAAAACAATATAGTGGACATCTTAACATGATTTTCTTTACTTCAAATTTTTGGGTCAGTCTGTCAAATGAGATTGAAATTCCACATACCCTACAGTGTTGCATGTATGCTGAGGTTTTCTTCTGTAAAATACAAGGCTGCCCATAAAGGGGGATAAAGAGGTGACCTTTATGAGGACCTGGCAAATGGGGGGGCCATAGTGGTCAGCAAAATCATGGTCAACTGTAAAGTTAAGCTTTTATTACCATATTCTATTTTTTACCTTAATAACAATAATCACCAAGTATAATAGCCTTCTCCAATATGTAAACTCCTTTTCTTAAAACAAAACAAAAACCTTACTTAAACTAAGGGGCCTTCTACACGGAGACGAGTTTAGGAGTGTATTTTATCGCATATTTAAAGGAGACATATTTTACTCTTTTAAGATGAGTTTCTATCGGCTTCAGAGGTCCCCAAGACATGCAGTACCCTTGTACTTTAAGGGATTGTGGACAGGCCAGGGGCACATATTTTTGTTAGAAAAGCCTAAGAAAGTGATTTTTACATATGTCCCCTTTAAATTTTTGACTGCAATCATCATAGAGGTGTGGTTTTAACACAATAGACAGATTTCCACATAAGCAATCATATTGTTAGCCTCATAGAGTAATTGCCAAAGTCATTTTCAAATTGGCATATCAACCTACCTATACTCTCCCAATGCTGCTGATTCACTGTGTCTTACTTCCTGAAAACCCTAAAATATGACAAAGGCAATTATGCTATGAGGCTAATGATATAGAGTACATTAGATCATTTTGCCTTAATAATGAGTAAATTCCTTTGTTTTTTTTTTCAATCTGTGAATCCATCTATCTCATTAGCTTAATATAACAGAGCTGGTTTTCCAATGACGTGTTAATTTCTCAAGATGTCTTGAAACCAAAATGAATATATTATCCTAGCAATGGTGTAAACGTAACATATTCATGCATTTTTGAATATAAAGTCACATGTTTAGTTCCGTCTAAGATCCAAACAGCACCTTTTTCATTCAATACATGACGAGTGTCTGAAAAAATTTGCATCATGTTTTGTCATTCAGGAGGGGCTGTGGATCCTGAGGTGAGACCAGCAGAGAATCACTCACTGATCTTAAAATGAAAAATGCATTCCTGAAGCAACATTCTTGATACTACACACCTCAAATGATATGCATGTAATGGTAATCCTAAATAGAATTGGTAATGTGCCTAATGCCCGCTAAGAGCACTTGACTTGTGTCCAGCTATGCAGACACACCTCTTACTCCAGCTGTACAAGGACCAAATGGTTCATGTTGACAGGCCTGGCACTCCCTAGTTCTTCAAAATCCTTCAAAATCCTCAAAGAGACAGGCTCCCCTTTCAGTGTACATAAAACACAAACATATAGGCTTGCTCGGTCAAAATTCTGTGACCTCTACAGTATCTTTACATGAGAAAACAGCTGGTCAGTGTTACCTGATGAGGAGAGACTAAAGCTCCCTTTGAATACAGGGCTTGAAGAAGTGCACAAGCCACCGAACCAGCGCAACACTTTAAGTTTCAGAATGAAAACATCTTAGTTTCTTTTTGACACAATGGGCATCTTTCCAGATAGGCAATCATGTAGACTTAATGTGGTGTTCAGTGACAGCCTGGCACACATTTTTGTTCTGAAGTCATCTTCTGAACGTCCATTCAGCCGATGAAAGACTTCCACTGTTTGTTTTTCCGATGCTGACCTGGATAAAGTGTCTAATCAGCACAGAATTCCTCCCTTTGTTTTCTTTTACTCGCTTTCTCTCTCATCATCCTCCTTCCTCTCAGTTCCTCCTCTGATAGTAACTTTCTGAAGTGGAGCTCTGTAGGATGAGATAATGTTTGTTTTTAAGGCATTGCATGGCACTTGCTTCCACTGGGGTTGATGATAAATCTGTAGTTATGTTTGAAGTATTCAGCATCATCCAAAGAATCAGGGTTTTAGTTGTTGGGTCTTTGTATAGAGAAAAAACACATAAAATATAATGATTAATTTATTCTAATATCTAGAACACAACAAGAAACGAAAGCTTACTTTTACTCCAGTGTTGGACGTTGGTACGTTGGTTTGTAGACGCTCAAGGCTCAGATTAAAATTTTTATCCACTTAAAGCCAAATAATCTGCATCCCTGTGAGCATAACAGCTGTTAAATATTCATGTAAATATTCGTGTCTGCCATGTGCAAAGAGCACAGAGTTTTCCTCACTTTAAGAGTGTCTGTTTTTCTAATAGCTCACACTGCAGCTGGACAAAAGCCAAGTGGTTTATTCTTTACTGTCTTTTTTTTTGGATGCGAGAGCGTTCTGCAAACAATTATCATCTTCACTTTGGATTCATCCTGAAACACATTTAGAGTAAATTGTTAACACATGGAAAAATACTGACCCTTTTCATCCAAAATATGATCCTACATTTCTTGTTTGGAGGATGGAGGTGGAAAACTTCAAATAAAACTCACATCATTAAAGGTCTACTTTTCTGTTTTTAGGGCAAATTTATAATACTAAATCAAATGTCCTCTTCAGACATGCCACCGTCATCCCTCTGCCTCCAGGTTTCCCCTCTCACCTCTCTTCCTCTTTCTGTGAGAGAGCTGCAGAAAAGTGCAGAAAAATGTCCAAAAACATTATTCTACAGTGAATTTGAAGTGGCAGTATGCATCTCACATTGATTATCAGTCCTTTTAGGCTATAGGAATCTTTTCTATGGTTCGAAATCTGTTGGTTTTCCCTCTTCTCTTCTCCTGTGATCAAGGCCGCCCATACAGGGCATAAAGAGCAGAGTTTTCTGGGGTTCTGACAAATAAGAGGCCCATCAGCAAAATCATGATCCATTATAAAGTTAAGCTGTGTTAAGGTGCTAAGAAATAAAGTAGAAGAAACTGTAACAACTAAGTGGAAGAGTAAATAAATAATTGCAAAATATTGCAAAAATGGGTTGAAAAATGTAAAATGTTTTCATTTTTAAAGAGTGGCAATAGTTGGTTTGAATTAAAAAAAAAATCAAAAGTGTACAAAATTAGCTAAATTGAAATTAAAAGTGTCACAAAGCGGCAAAAATCGGTACACAAGGGCAAAAAAAGCACCAAAAGTAAAGTGGTAGAAAGTGGGGAAGCTGGATCAAAAGTGGCAAAAAAGTAACAAAATAGATTAACAATGGCAAAAAAAGTGGTAAAAAGGGATTCAAAATTCCAACAAAAGTTGGGGCAAGAGTTGCAGAAATGGGCAAAAATGAGTTAAAAGTGGCAGAAATTGGCAAAAAATGATTCAATAGGACAAAAAATGGCATAACTCATGTAAAGGATGCAGAAAGTGGCAAAAATGGATCAAATGGTTCTAAAGTGTCACAACAGATTAATTTGAAAAAAGAGTCCACAGTGGCAGAAAGGTGTGAATAGAGGCAAGAAAGTGGGGAAAATAAATTCATCTTGTAAAAAAAGAGTTGGGTTATAAGTAAAATAAGTTAAATGTGGCAAAAGGTGGAAAAATGGATCAAAACAGCATAAAAGTGGTAGATTAATGTGGCAGAAAATACTAAAAATGAGTTCGAAGTGCAAAAAAAAAAGGAAAACATGAGTCTCAAGTGGCAAAAAGGATAGAAAATAGGCAAGAAAGTGGTGAAAATGAGATTAATATTGCCAAAAACGTTGTGTTAAAGTAGCAGAAAGAGGTGCAATGAATTCAAAGAGGCAAAAACGGGTTTAAAGTGGCAAAAAGTCTTTTGAAGAGGCAAGGAAATGGTGAAAATGGGTTAAAAATGTCAAAAATGTTTTGGAATAATCAGCGAAAGGGGGTTAAAAAGTGGCACCATTCAACCATTTGCCAGTAGACCCAATAATGGCACCGTTTCAGCTAATTTGGACGAAGAAAAGTTTCTGATGAGCCTTCACTTGGAACAGGCCACCACAGTGGAGCCTGATCTGGCCTGAAATCTAACTTAACATTGTGTAGTGTGTTGTCAGCCTCACAGCTGCAGAAATAAAGGTTCATGAGGACAAAAACATGCATGAATGTTTGAGCCTTTGAGTGAAACAGTGAGCTGAGAGATGTGCTGATGTTGATGTGAACAAAGAGCTGAGAACTACAAACCATCTTGGGAACTGACTTCACTCTGAAGACAACATTACTCCACTATATATTCATGTTTACATTTAAATAGGCTGCATTAGACTTTAACTATATTAATATTCAGAATATTGCATGTTAAGCTGTTCAGTAATCCTGGCCTGTCGCTGTGGGAGATCACTGTGGTCACTCACTGACAGAGATGAACCGGCCATCTGGAATTTAGGCAAATACCAGAAGGGCCACCCAACTATGGTGTAATTTGGGCCACACAGAATTGTTCATTAAAAAGGCTAATAAAACTTACTTTCACATCACCATTTTAATTTAAAAAGGTTATTGATGTGGACAGAGACAATTGAGTTTGGCCAAAGTTTGTGTTTTAATAAGAATATTTTCTCTGTGATCTTCGCTCAGAGAAGTCAGACGTTAAATCAAAAGTTAACTCAGCAACACACAGAAAAAAGATGAACTGAGGAACTATAAAAGGGAAGGGCTGAGAAAAATGAAGAAAGCTATGTTTGCTGAGGGTGAGAAATTGTCCAAAATATCTGATTTTTTTCTGCACATACCTCTGAGTTTGGCTGCTAGTGTCACTTGAAACAATGCTGCCTGAGCTAGGAGATCTGAGAAGCTGTCAAACTGCTGTATTTTTATGTATTGGTTCCATCATTATTGATGTTACAGCAATTTCCTACAAAATGTGAGATGATTTTATGGTCATGATAGCCATAAATGTGTCTTACATTTGTAGTTTTGTTGTTTCTCTTGTCCCTCTTCCTTCGTCCCCCTCCTCTCTCATCCTGCTTCTCTCCCACCCCCTACTCTCATAACCCTTTCCAGTCCCAGCATGGCTTAAGCAGATTGCTGTCACCATGATTCTGGTTCTGCTCAAGGTTCCTGCCCATCAAAGGGTAAGTTTTCCTTGCCACTGTAACAATGCTGAATACTGCTAGTGCTGAGCTCATGGTGATTCACGTTGGGTCTTTATTATAATTCTTCTAAAAGCACGGTCTTGTTTTCTTTTATTCTTACTCAACAGACACATAAACTTCATCCATTATCAAGCACATTGATGTTTTGCATAAGACAAAATAAATGTTTGTACTGAAGTTGCCAGACATCGTGTTGTAACTCAATAAAAGGAAATAATGAACACCCTCCCAGTGAAGTTGGGATTAAGTTTAATTCCACACTAGTTGTTTTCCACAGTTTCAGCTCTGTTAGTATTCCTGTGGGGTCGTTTTTAGCTCTGTGGTGTTGGTTGGTTACCATGGCAGTGAAGGGCTGGTTCTCTCAATGCCCTGAAAGCTGTGAGCCTTCCTCTGTGTGTCAGCAAGGGTTCTGTTCCCATGATGAATCACCTGTGGGGACAATACCAGGGTCCCGACCAAATGGGGCCCCCAGCTACACTCTAATTAACTTAATACCAATTAATCTACAAAACTGTGCTCTCTTCTGTCACATCTGTCTAATTTGTTAAGTCACCCAGGACCTCAGGGAGCGTGATGGGAATGAATCAGTTTCAAATGTGCACAACTTGTCCATGGATTTTTTTCATTAGAAATAAATTTTAAACAAAATGAACAAATGCCAGTTTGTAGTTACACTATTAAAGGACATAATTAACCCTTTCCTTCTTGTAAAACTGTGCGTTCCTGTTACTGACTCAAAGTCCATAAAAAAAAAGTAAAACAAAAAAAAAAACATGCTGTATTGTTGGGGAACCAGCAAACCTAAAAACTAATGGATGTGCTGAACTGGACCCCATTGCTATTACTCCATAATATCAACTTGACAAAAAAAGAAAAGAATATCCCAGCCTTAGCAGATTTTTAACAAAGGTTGTTTTTGTGATAAATACTCTCTTATCTGAGCATTAATGATATTATGACTTGGCTACCAGTTATGGTGAATGGCAAATGGAATGCAAAACAGTTTGCAATCAGTAGCTTGCCCCAACAACTTGCATTTGTTGAGGTTTAAAACATTTATTGCAGCAGAAAAAAACATTCTGTTTGCAGATATTGTAGTGAAGACCTCCCAGTTAGTCTGCAGATGGATGCTAGGCTGGAGTTGGGATTTCAAGATCCACAATGGTATGAGACAGCAGGCATTGACAAAGGCAGGTAAAGAGTTAGAAACCAGGAATCTCGCAGCTAAAATGGGCTGCCAAACTAGGAGGACATGGGGATTGTGAGAATGACTCATGATTTAAGTATGAATTGCTTTTTAGCCATCAGACAAGACGCTATGTTTGGTGAACACCAAACACTACATACACAAACACACCATTCCCACTGTGAAGCATAGAGTTGGCCGCATCATGTTGTGGGGATGCTTCTCAGCCCTCGGCCCTGGAAGGCTTGCAAAAGTAGGGGGTAAAATGAATGCAGCTAAATATAGGAAAATCCTGGAGGACAATCTTATTCAGTCTGCAAGAACCACGGCTTGGGAGAAGATTTATCTTGCAGCAAGACAATGAGCAGAAACATACAAGTGAGTGTTAAACAGAAATGGCTTATAGACAACAGGGTAAATGGTCTGGAGTGGCTGAGTCAAGGCCCAGACCTCAATCCAATATAAGATTTTTGGCTGGACTTGAAAATTGCTATTCACACCTGATGCCTGTACAACCAGACAGAGCTTGAGCAGTTTGCAAAGAATGGAATAGAATTGCTGTGTTTAGATGTGCAAACCTGATTGAAAGCCATCCACACAGACTCAGTTCTGTGATTGTATTTTCTTAGGCAACATTAGCTTAAGCAGATGTAGCCAGCTAAAGCTAACATTGCTATGTGAGCCATGCAGGTAATGTGGCTATGATAGCTTCCATACCAATGTTAGCTATTGCTATGAAATCTAATGTACATCTGTTAGCTTTAGCTATGTTAGCTGTGTTCAACATCAAACATTTTATCAGGTTTTCCAAGCCAGATTTTAAGCTTTTGGTGTCCTAACTCCCACCCAAACCAGAAGTTTTATCCAATTTTATTTTGAAAGTTTTTGCGCATATTTCTGTCCTGACAGTGATGGTTACTGACACAGCAGGCTTCAGAGAGAGACGGTCCAAAGCCAGACTGTCTTGGGAAACTTTTGGGCATATTTATGCATTTGAAAACAGTTATGCACACTTAATTTAAAAGTAAATGAGCTGTATTGATTGAAAGTGGTTATGCAACAGATTCTTCAGCGACTGAGGTTGTGGCTTTGGCTGGGTTAGCACTGGGAATGGCCAGGCAACTAAAGAGGCATTTCCTTTCTCTTTAACCACATTATTTAAAGTAGCTGCCACATTACTAACTGTATTCCTCAACAGCAAATACCCAGCTCTTTCATTGTTTGACTTTCCAAATCATGAAGAATTTATTGCCCAAGCATAAAGCTGGTTTAGAGCAAATTTTAAAAAGATGAGTATTCATTGTATCCAATATGTCACATCTAGATTAATAATCATAACTACGCTATCAAACCTGTAGAAAGAGAAAGTAAATGAACAGTACTGTGCAGTTTTGGCAGTTGAACAGGAACCTTGCTGCAGGGTAGGGCATGCCTGTGTTTCCAGATGAGATACCTTTAAACCATGTTTCTGTTGACATACTTTAACGTACACCAAAAATAGCAGTTAAAACCGGTACAATCACACATCACATCATTTCTGCACGAGAAGACTTCACATTTGATGTTTTATGTGTTTACATTGAGCTGTCATGTCACGTTATGATGGTAGAACATGCAGAGGCTATGAGTTAGAGAAAGCTCCTAATCCACATTTCCAAACACAGCCAGTCTAGACTTGGCTCTAAGCACAATCACACACACAAATACACACACAGACTCAGTAAAAATAACCCTGGGAGGAGAAGCAGGAATTCTTTAAGGAATGCCTTCATATCCTGATTTCGAGTCAGGTGATCTAGAGAGAGCCAACAGTGAAAGACTGAGACTGAGGTTCACCTCTCAGAGATCACCTCCTTAAGCGTGTTGCATCATTTTTGCTTCATTTTAAGCCCCACCATGATGAAACCCATTAAATCTAACTGGAAAGCATTAACACCCTTTGTGAAATGTGTTGATAGTAATGTTTAGGGTGCAGTTACCACAGATCTGATTGCATTGCTGTTTTTGTTGTCAGTAACTGTTGAAATTTGACCATTAAGTTTTCCAAGCCAACTGTTTTCACTGATGTTGTAGCAAAACAGAACATTAGACAATGTTATCAGCAGTTTGCATGTGGAGGCACTCTGTGAATACTCTTTTATGGAAAGTCCTGTGAATGGATTATTGATCCCCAAAATAACTGTTTGGTTGTGAAATGAAGGTTATCAGAGTTTTTAAAGGTGTATAAAGTGTATAATGTAAAGGTGGTATCATGATCTCATTATCTTTTTTCCTGAAATGATACCTGGACACAAGTATGTAAACATTAGAATTGTTATCCCTGAAGATCTCATAAAGTGATTGTTTGAATGAATTCATCTTTTGGTCCATTTCTGGCAAATGAGGCCTCTGACTGTCTGATTCAAACTGAATCTGATTGCTTAGTTTCAGAAATGGGTCACCTTTGTATTTGTGTTGTGCAAAAAGATGCTCCTATTCACCACGTTTGGTCTCACACAGTGAACGGTCTCTACCTAGCAGCTTCATGTAGTACAGTGTGGTATACACTACAAAGATACAAACGATTTTAGACCCCTTTAGGTGGGCTTAAGTATCCCTAAAAATAACAGCAGCATTGCTCCACCAAATTCTTTGGTATTTATAAACGCCTAATTTGTTTTTTCAAGCTATAACTTTGAATTGAGTTTTAAAAACAGTATTATGGCAAATATATTCCACTATGCATGCCTTATATAATGCCTAAAATGTGTTTTAAGTGGGAGGCAAGCAAACAGAGAGAGTCTCTGAAAAGTATTCAACCCCTTGTTTTTTTTTACCCTTTTACTGATTTTATAAATCTGTCATGGTCAATACAATTTGGCTTTATTGACAAAAATTTAAAAAAAAATCCCCTCTCAAATGTCAACGTGAAAACAGATTTCTACAAATTAATGCCATAGAACTGAAATATTTAATGTAAAATGAGTGGCTGCATATTGTAAATATACACCCTCCTCAATTCAGTATTTGGTGTATGCACCTTTGGCTGCACCGTCTGTGGATAGGTCTGAGTCAGGCTTGCACAACTGGACACTGCAATTCTACTCCATTCTTCTTTGGAAAAAAAAACTGCTCAAGCTCTGTCAAGTTGCACAGGGATCAAGCATGAATGGCAATTTTTAAGTCCATCCAAAAGTCTTATATTGGATTGAGGTCTGGGCTTTGACTTAGCCACTCTAGAACATTCACCTTGTTGTCTTTAAACCATTTCTGCATAGCTTTTACTGTATGCTTTGAGTCATTGTCTTGCTAGGAAATAAATCTTTTCCCAGGCTCCCAAGACTTCTCTTGCAGACTAAATAATATTGCCCTCCAAAATGTTCCTATATTTTTTCACATTTAATTTACCCTCTATCTTTACGAGCCTGTAAGGCCCAGCTGCCAAGAAGCATCCATGCAGGATGATGCTGCCATCGCCATGCTTCACACTGGGGATGGTGTGTTTGTTTTGATGTGTAGTGCCTTGTCTGATGTCCAAAAAGCCCCATCTGACCAAAGAACTTTCTTCCACTTGACCATAGAGTCTCCCACATGCCTTCTGGTGAACTCTAGTCAAGATTAAATAAGTTTTCTCTTTTCCATTCTCTCATAAAGCTTTGAACAGTGAAGACCCCAGTTGTTGTATGCAGTCTCTCTCCTGTCTCAGCTGCTGAAGCTTCTAACTCCTTCAGAGTAGTCATAGGTGTCTTGGTGGTCTCTCTCACTCGTCTCCTTCTTGCATGGTCACTTAGTTTGTGAGGATGGCAAGATCCAAGCAGATTTACACATGCCATATTCCTTCCATTTCTTGATAATGGATTTAACTGAATTCCAAGGGAAGGTCAGTGCCTTGGAAATTGTTTAGTATCCATCCTCTGACTTATACTTTTCAATAACCTTTGCTCTGAGTTGTGTGGAGTGTTCTTTTGTCTTCATGGTGTATTGGTACTCCTGGGTACCAATACACCATGAAGACAAAAGAACACTCCACTTTATACTACAATCTTGTAAGACAAATTCCCTATACTCATGTGATCCCATTTCACTAATTGTGAGACTACTAGCACAGATTGACTGGACCTCTGTTGAATCAGGTCAGTCACTTTAAAGGGGGTGAATATTTATACAGCCTATTATTTTACATTGCATATTTCATTTACTTGATATTACTTTGTAGAAATCTGTTTTCAATTTGACATTAAAGAGATTTTATTGGCATATTTTGTTAAAAAAGCTAAATTATGTCGACCATGATTGAGTTATAACATCAATAAAAGGATAAAACAAGAGTAAAGTTATGTTGTTTTTAATTATATCCGTCATATTTAAGAAATATTACTTCTTGTTCAGTGATATTAGTGTTTTAGTGAGCACTAAAAACATTTGCTAGGATGTCAACATATCACATTATCCTGTACAGGATGATGTGACAATACTGGAGTCTTGAATATATTTAGGGAGTGAGTTCCAGAGGGAAGGACTGGCTCTGTCCCCCCAGGATCAGTGCCTGGAGAACAGGGGCTGTGAACTGGATGCGTTGTGGGACAGGGAGCTAGTTGAGATTTTAAAGGACTGGGGTCATGTGGTTCCTGGAGCGGGTTTGGGTGAGGAGGTGTGGGGCGGTACATACCGTAGAGGATGCTGTTGAAGCAGTCGAGTCTGGCTGTGAGGAAGGCATGGATTAAAGTTCTGGCTGCAGGTAAAGAGAAGTGGGCAGATGCAAGCTATGATTACCTCTAAAGTAATGATTGACCGTCCTGGATTTGGAGTTTTGAAAGTGGAAACTTTGGTTGTCAGTGAATAATGTTGGTGGGTGGCGTGCTGCACACAATGCACTACAAGAAGTAAACTGTTAAATCTGTCAATACATGACACCATGTGTGGAGTCTCACATTTTTGAAATTGGATGGATTTTTACAATCTTTTAGTTTGTGCCAGGCTTTGGAAGCCATGAATCACAATGTCTGCACAGGCCAGACGATTAAGACTTCAAACTGGTAGATATTGATGAAAAACAAATAGAAAAAACATTAAGATTAGAAGAAGTAGGAAAAAATACTTTTGAACATTAGAGGGAAAAAGTTTCCTAGGCTTGTAAATGATCAGCATGATATTTACTGACTGTAAATTAACCTGTTTGCTGGGGATCTTTAGAGAGGCTATGACTCAGAGGTGGATGGGTGGTGACGAGGACTACTTCACTGACATGACAGTGATATTATTGAAAGTGACATTATAAACAAAGTGACATTATCAGAATGACATTGCAGATAATACAAACTAATTACAGCTTGGTGCCTGTTAGTAAAACATCAAAATGTCATTAAATAGAAGAACACGGTTATTTTACATAAAACTCACTACTGAAAGTGAACTTCAACAAGTCTAGAGCTTCAGTGGTAAGATAATCTCACATTTTCCTTATGCTTCGAGTGCCGAGACCAAGCAGCTTAAAAGATCTCCATCTATACTGCTGAATGAGCTAACCTGCTTACAGCGGCTTCACTTAGCAGCAGCTGTTGTATTAGTGCAGCTCCATTAGGACCTCCATCAGTCAAAAGTTAAGGCAGAGCGGCAGAGACGAGCAGATGGAAAACAAGAAAACACTGGTGGACTCAGAGGGAGGGCAGGTGGGTGACTGCCCCCTTAAGTGCCCTAATGTTTGAAAAATGACCACAAAAGTGTGCTCTTGTGTGCCCCTGTGGAAGATCAACGCGATCAAGTGTTACCCTTACTCCTCTGCCATGGAGAAATTAAGTAGTTGACGTTTCCTGCTGCAACCCTCTTGTTTTCAGCTTTCTTCCCGTCTGATCATTCTGGTTTTACTGATGTTTTGAGCTCTCTGTGACTTTTTATCAAGCTCTAAAATCATGAAGCGCATCATCGGCATTGGCGGCACAACCAATGGAGGGAAACCACCCTCACCGACAGACTGATCAAAAACCTGCCAAAATGTTGTGTGGTCCATCTGGATGACTTCTTCAAGCCCCACGATCAGATTGAAGTTGGCGAAGACGTCTTTAAGCAGAACAATGTCATCACTGCTGTGGATGAGTATCATTTATGCAAGGTTGGAGAACCTGGTGAAGTTTGAGAAATCTCATGGCTTTAATAACACCCTGGACACCGAGATCGTCCCAAAGTCTGACACTAAGGAGGAAGAGACTCAGATCCTTATTGTGAAGGGCTTTCTGCTTTACACCTACAGTATGAACCTTTGATTGACATGCTAAACCAATATTACTTTATTTCCATCCTGTATATGAAGAATGTAAAAAAGAATGTACTCTAGGAACTACATGGTGCCAGATCCACCTGGCCTGTTTGATGGCCACGTCTGGCTCATGTATTTGATGCCCTCTCAGTGGGCATAGTTTAAATGGCCAAATTTTGTTGGTTATAGAGTACTTGAGAGTAAAACTGCCCCATTTGGTGCCCTCTATAGGGACAAATGTTAACAAAGTGCACTATGACCAGCCAACATCTGGCAAAGTGCCTTGTAACTGCCCTCTATGTGGACAAAATGTTTCAAGTGCCATCTAACTGTATATATTATGACAAATCGCCCAATCTGGTGAGAGCCCCATTTTGTGTCCTCCATGTGGACAAACATTTAAAATACTGCCTCTTAAGTGCCTTCTAAGTGGGAAAATTTTGACTAATTGCCAATTTTTGTCCGGTCAGAGAGCACTTAAGAGCTAATGTAACCATTTGGTGCCCTTGATGTAGACAAAATGAACGAATTGCCTCTAAAAAGTGCCTCTAAAATGCCCTCAGTGTGGACAAAATTTCAAATATAGCCTCTCAAGTGCCCTCAATGTGAAAAAAAATTAGAATATAGCCTCTTAAGTGCCTTTAATGTGGACAAATTTGACAAATTGCCCATTTTGTCTGGTCAGAGGGCACTAATGAGCCAAATATGGAAAAAAAAGTGCCCTATGTGGACAAAATTTGACCTACTCAGTTCCCTCTGGCTAGACAAAATTTGTCAGACTGTCTGATTTGGTGCTCTCTTTGTGGACAAAAAATTTCAAAGTGCCGTCTAATTAGACAAAAGTTGTCAAAGTTCCCCCTTAAATGCCCTTTAAGTGGACAGTATGACAAAGTGCCCTAGGTTGCCTTATAAACAGACAACACATGATAAAGTGCCCTCCAGGGATTTCTTGCATTGGACAGGGTCTTCTCTCGGTGGACGAAATAACACATCTGAGAGTGGAGAAATGCAATAAAGTACTATGCCCTGAAGTGCCCTGGTATAAAGTTCATTTCCTCTGACATCCTCACTCTTTATTTATCAATGGTTTAATGGTTCATTTTTCCTTGTCTCTTTTTACAGAAGTGTTCGAAGAAATAATCATAAACGTTAAATCTTAACCAGGATTTCTAACTGTTTCACTATAAATGTGTGACAACTTTTGGTACAATGGCACCCCACTTCACACAGCAGGTGCACTTTTTATCATTTTCACTCCTGTCCCTCAAACATTCTGAGTCCACCACTGCTGAAATCTTATTTTTACAAATAAAATTCTTATCAAAAAGTTAACTCAGAGTTATTTCATCAAGTTGCTGTTTTCCAAGAATCTCAAACTCATGGAGACCTCTGACGGATGGAAGTGGGCGTGTTTGTGTAAGTCATCTGCTGGCAGGTCAGCTACTGTCTAGACTTAGATTGTTGATGGTGACCACTCTAGCAAGAGAGATCAGCCTCTTTGCTTTTCTTACTTCAGAGTCTCAAAGGTCAACTTCAAGAGTGAACATCAAGTACATGTGGGCGTAGAGAGCATTGAACAAGTGGTCATTATGGCTCTGTGCTTGACGGTTTTGTGTTTAGATTATTTGCTTTCTAAATGAGGTTCTGTAGGTTTGCATGTTGCATAGTTTGTTCAGTAAATGTCATGTAAAAGGACAGTATTGATGATCAGAAAGCAAAACCGGTACATGTCCTCAGATTCAAACAATTCCGTTTTAGGCTAAATGTGAGCTTGCGTGACTTTGTAGATTGGTATTGAGGATTAAAAGGATCATTTTAATTTGAAAATGATAGGATTATCATCCCAACATCTGACTCATGTTCAGTGTCAGAAGGGGAAGACCTTATGCAAGTGAGAAGCAGCAAAAACCCCAAAATCAGATTTGGTTTCCTACATTTTACTGTATGTTGAAGGTGGAAACGTAGAAATAATGTCGACATCTTGGAATAAATGCTGATTCCAATCATTATCTCACTGTAATTATTCTTCCCCTGCTGCTTATTCCAAGCTTCACTTCTTCCAGATCCAGCTATGTTTATTGTCTTTCTTCATTATTCATTTTCATTTGATTCATTATTCATATTTTAGTGAAGTGCCTCTTTCTGCATACAGCTGAACGTCTACAGGGGTTTCCATGTTTCTGCTCTGCAGCTCATGCCATGTACTCTGCATCAGCTGTCCTAGATCATCAGGATGAGGAGCGGCGTGGGGAGTAACACGGAAGAAACAGGAGAGCCATGAGGTTGGGGGTAAGAGATGGGTGATGAATGTCCTGATTTGTCGTTGGGGAGGGGGTGATTTTGTAGGGCACTGGGATATTTAAAGAGACAGGACATCACCGACGAGGCTTAAACTGCAAGAAGGGCTGAAAAATGCAAATAACATTTTTTCTTTTTGTTTTAGCACACTTAAATATTTCAGATCATCAAAAAAATCACAACATTATGCGACAATAATTAAATTAAACACAGAATTCTGTTTTTAAATGCTGATTTCATTTATTCAGGGGAAAAAGCCATCCAAACCAACCTGGCCCTATGTGAAAAAGTAACTTCCCCCTAATCCTAATTGACACCCCTGCTGGCAACGACTACAAGCAAGTCTCTCTAGAATCTCTCACATCACTGCGGCAGAAGTCTTCACTGCAGAATCATTTTAATACAGCCACATTGGAGGCTTTGTAAGCTTTAACCCTCTGAGATCAATGTTTTTGTGTACGACAAGAAGTGTCACAGTTTATAAAAAACTTAAATGACTTTTAAAACATTAATCATGGCCTTTTACTTTTATTTACCCCTCTTGCAGCCTGTCGTTTTGCCATTCCAATAACACTATCCATGCCTCCTATCCCTCAGAGAAGCTTCACTAGCGAGCCTAGAACTTGTGTGACTTTCCTGGGCCTGGCCAGAGTAAACAGAGTAAACCAAGGAACTCTACTGTTGAATATCTTTTAATCGATTTTTCAATCAATTTTCAATCGTTTCTGCCACTAGAGGCTAATGCTAACTGCCATTTTGTATACCACAATGCTTTGTGACTGGGCTGTGACAACCAATGGCAGGCTGTTCTGTTGTCATGCCATGCTTTGTCAAACCATGCATGTCTTTACACTTAGATCGTGCAAGCAACGGCCTGGAGAGCTCAAAGTTTTGTTGTCACAGAATAATTATTTTGTCACTTTTTGGTCCACAAGAGATGGAAAACCAGTTTGTGGGAAAAAAAAAAACCTTAGTTACTATTGTTTACTGTGTGTCAAACAAATCTTTGAGTTTTAATTTCAGTTCAGTGTTTTCTTTTGTCTTTAGCTTCCATAATTTTTTTTAGAATTGAAGTGACATTCCTGCAGCACACGTAGGGCTGTCCTGGGAAAAATCAGATGTTTAGAGCTTGTGTTCACCACAGGATTGATGTTTTACAAGCTTTTAAAGACAATAAGTCCAGACGAAACAAAGTGATTAAAAAATAGCTTAGGGCTTGAAAGGTTAAAGTCATGCCAAAGCATCTCAATAACATTTAATTCTGGACTCTGACTAGGCCACTCCAAAGCCTACATTTGCTTTTGCTTTTTTTTAAGGGCACATTTCACACCAGAGGTGTTTGGTCTGCTTCCAAATGAACCCTGGTGTGGTTCGTTTGAGGTGTGAATGCAAAGCGGACCAACTTGTGAACCAAAGGCAGGAAGTGGCATAAAAGGGTAATTATATACGGCTTTATATGTGATTTAATACACTCAAACACATGTCGGTACCTCGCTTGGCAATCTGTGTAGCCATAGCAACACATCATACTCGGTGCTGATTTACTTGTCTCATGAAAAGAACGACATGCTGGACAGCTCACCACCTCGCTGCCTGCTCATGATGCCTGAATGCAAGAGCAGAAACCCCAAGACGGCGTAAATTCTGTGTTTTTTCATTGTTTATGTGGAAGAAAAGATCGGCAGAAGGAGATGGATTTCCGGTCATCTTCTACGCCTTCTTTTCTTCTTGGACTCCATTTGTTTGTGACGACAGCGCCCCTAACGGGCAGAGGTTGTAGACGTTCAGACGGTTTGGTCCGTTTGGCCAAGAGCAGTGTGAATGCAAACTAAAGGAAAGTGCAACAATATTGCAATTTCTCTTCCAAAACAGACCGAGTCCCCCGGACTATCAGGTGTGGAAACGACCTAAGTCATACAGAGGTGGACTTGCTGGTGTGTTTTGGATCATTGTCCTGCTGCATAACCCAAGTGCTTTTGAACAAACTGATGGTTGGACGTGCTTCCTAAGGGTCTTCTGGTAGAAAGCAGAATTTATGGTTCCACTATTCTAAGTCATCCAGGTCCTGAAGCAGCAAAGCAGCCCCAGACCATCACACCAGCACCATGTTTGGCTGTTGACATGATGTTCTTTTTTATGAAATGCTGTGTTAGTTTCACGCCAGATGTAACATACACAAAGTTCAGCTTTTGTCTCGTGAGTCCACAGAATGTTTTCCCAAAGGTCTAAGCATAACCATGTTGTCAAATGTTAGACGAACCTTTGTGTTCTTTTTGGTTTCTTTCTTATTGCTGAATCATGAACCCTGACCTTAACTGAATCAAGTGAGGCCTGCAGATTTTTAGATGTAGTTTTGGTTCTTGGAGTAATTTTGGTTGGTTAGCCACTCCTGGGAGGGTTCGACCACCATTCAAAATTTTCTTCATTTGTGGTTAATAGCTCTCACTATGTATCACTGGAGTCCAAAAGCCTTGGAAATGTGCACTGATAGATGTCAGTGATTTTGTAACTCATACGTTCTCGAAGTTCTTTAGATCCTTGTGTTGCTTTTGGAGATCATTATAGCCTACGTCATTTTGTCAGACAGGTTCTATTTAGGTGATTTCTTGATCAACAGGTCTGAAATCAGGCCAGGGTGTGACTAGTGTAATTGAACTTAGCTTTCTGAAAAATCATTATCAAGGGGGGACAATGACTTTTTCACATAGGGCCAATTTGGATGGCTTTTTCCCTTGTTGAATTAAACCCCTATTCACTCAGGGTTTTTTTGGTCTAACATTAAAATCTTTATATTGATCTATATTTTCAAGTGTGACAAATATACAAAAAGAAAGAGAAAGAAAAAAATCAGGAAGGGGGGCAAAAACTTTTTCACAGCACTTTGCAGACTTGCTTAAAGGCAGAGAATCTCACAGAACTGAGCTTTATGGATCAGCCTCCAGGATGGCCCATTGTCAAGATACCTGATCCAGGTATTTGGGTCTGGGTTGGACTGACATCCAACACCAAAATCGGATCAGCGTATTCCAGCTTTCTTGCTGAAGTTAGATCTGGGGTTTCATTCAGGAAAGCCACTTTACCACTGAACAGAGAAACAGCTGGCCTTGCACACCTGACCAAAGATATCCAAATCAGCCTGCTTTCACCTCTGAGGTTTGCAAATAAACATGTTACATTTGTTACTAAGGAACATCACCTCACTTGGTTGTACAGGTGGTAAAGATGTTGAAGAAAAGTGGCAGTGTTAATGCCAGGCCTTAAATGTAACAAAGAGGTGGAAGATTTCCTGTTCTCTGCAGCATCCGGGGTCCCCTACAGTGAATGATGGCAGTGTTCCCTTGCTTTGACTAGGAGTTCACTTTGGATGCTGCGGCTGCCAAGAACAGCTCTACTTCAGCTCTGAGTTGGCTGCCTTTTTGTTGGTATGGTAATTCTACTCTTGTAGACTTTCTTTATTTATTTCTTGCTCCTTCTAGCAATCTTTTACTAAATTTATCATTTTGCCATTGTAAGTCTGAGTTCTTAGGGTGATGACTGTCTACTGACCAATGGCCAGAAAGATGTAAATAAACATTTGTTCATGTAAATTTACCATAGATTATTACAGTTAATGAGGATAATGAGGATCATGGCTACCATTACACCATTAAGACAAAAGAACACCTCAAGCTCAGAGAAAGGATTATTGAAAAGCAAAAGTCAGGGGATGGATACAAAAAGACAAACAAGACGCTATATATGACAGGCACCAAGCACTTCATATCACCACAAACTCACCATCCCCACTGTGAAGCCTTGTGGTAGCAGCATCAGGCTGTGGGGAAGCTTCTTGGTAGCCGGCCATGGAAGGGATGTAGAAGTAGAGGGTAAAATGAATGTGGCAAAATAAAGGAAAATACTGGAGAACATCTTATTCGGTCTGCAAGAGAACTACGGCTTGGGAGATTTTTTTTCTAGCAAGACAGTGACCTGAAGCATCCAGAGAAAGCTACACAGGAATGGGTTTAAGATAACAAGGTAGCTTGCCCTCGAAAAAGGGCTGTTCATGCTTGATCCCTGTGCAACCTGACAGAGCTTGAGCAGATTTGCAAAGGTGATTGGAGAAAAATTGCAGTGTCAAGATTGGGGGATGCACGGAATTAAGAACAAAGAACAGAATTGCATTTTTTTCTCTTAAAAACAACAAAAGTCATGGACTGAAATGTCTACAGTCACCATGGTTCACGTTATGCAGTTCTCTGATGGAGTTTACCCCTCGGTAGCAGCTATGTCAGGTGTTTTGTTGCCCTGATTGGCCTGTAAAGATATGACAGACTGAATGTTCATCCAATCACCCCGAGTTTTTTTCAAAGGCTTTCTCCTTTCCCAAATGCTGTCTATGATTGGTTCCCAGATGGATGTGTGAAACACATCCTTCTGGCGTGTCAGGTTATGGAAATAAAGTGGCATGTAGGTTGTTGAGGGATGAACTCAAGTAGAACTACTCAACTGAAGTGAAAAGATGCCACTTATCAGAGCACGATATTAATCTGCAAAGAGGAACAAAGGCTGGCAGAGCTAGCTGCTAATGGTAGCCACGCTGTGGACAGTATATTAGTCTCATATCATACCCGCTTACACAACAACCCTGTGAAGAATTTTAATGTTTTCTAAGACTTTTTCCACTTAAGACTATTCAGTTAGATGACATTTAAATGAACGCTTAGCCCAAAGGGGAAATAGACACTTAGGAACATCCTTAGTCCAGATGTGCAAGCCAGTCAAATTCTAGCATTATTATTATTATTATTCTTATTATTATTTTTTAGAATAAATAGTGCAAATAAAAACACATGGGCCTAGATACCTCCAATTTCCACATACAGCGACCACGCTGTGATCTGCCGGCGAATCGTACTGCGGAGCAAATCGCTCCCTCCCTCTCTTGTCTATTGGAGCATTTCTGTCCGTGCTCCACTCTGGCAGCAGCGCGTGCCTGGAGCACCACTTCACTCCGCTTCGTTCGAGATACACTTGTCGCTGCCAAACCGCGTCAATACCCATCAAGAAGAAAGCTCCAAAAAAGGAAGTCACGAGCGTAGAACATCCGGTTCTTTCAAAATACAAGACAATGCATGGACTCCTGGTCGCAAGTCATCACGATATCAACATTACGTCTCATCCTGCAGCGAGAGCAAAGGGTCACCAAGAGGTCAGAGGTCAGTCACAGAGCTACCATGGTGCCATTGAAGAGGAAAAGTTAACTTTTGAGGACATTTAGCCAAAGAGTTTTTTACATAAAACAACAGCTCCTTTAAGCAAACTGTAACCTTCTAACTTCCTAATGTACTCACCCAATGATGGAAGCAATAATATCGTGGACTTACACCGAAAAGGATGATAAATTAAGCCCAAAAAGTAAAATCGTCCGCTGTAGACATACTATTCCTGCGTGAACTCGCACACTTCCAGTGGGTGAGGTCGCTCACCTTTGATCGGACCAAACATGCGGCGCTTCGGTGTGGCACAGTCATCCTATGTGGAAATTGCAGGTTAGAGATATTTGGCTTGAGATGTTTAATACTCTTTTAAAGAACAACAAACTAATATTAAACCATAAAAATTTGATTACAAAATGGAGACTGAGTAGATCTTGGTTTTTTGAGCACCATGTAGAAGGAGGACATCACACCATTAGTAAAGCCAATGCTTTAGGTGTTAAATAAATCATCATGACCTGTTCTATGAACCTTTCTCCAAATCCATTATTTTAAGTGTGTGTATGAAAGAAGCTTATCATGCTTTTCAGATTTTCAGCTAGAAGGCAGCCATGTGCAATCAAACATCTAGATCAAACAAGGATATAAACAACATTAAAGTAATAACAATTATTTGACACGGTCACATTTTAGATACACTGTATAACCTGCAGTAATACTGTCTCTAATATATATTCAGGTGGACTAGTTAGAATATATCATGGCTACTATTTCACAGACTTGCCTGAAAACAGATTTAGTTTTGTCTGCTTGTCTTTTTACTTTTTTTGTCAAGATCGTGCCTTTACATTTTCCTTGATTTCCTTTTTCTTTTTACTTGAATAAGCTTTTGTTTTCCTCCTACAGATCTCTTTGACACCTCCCACACTGTGCCAAATTTCTCTGTCTGCTTCGTCCATCTCAAATCTTCCACTAATGAACTGTTAAACACTTGATCCTGAAATAGAGTCAACCTCTACAAGCTTTTCTTAGTTACAGATACCCCAATTTTCATACTTAATTGCGCAGCAGAGTTGTCTCTTTATGCAATATCCCCAAACGCACACCATCCTCTCTAAAAGTGACTGTGTTCAGATAAAGTTTTGTGTCTCTGTGTGATTTATGAATGTGTTAGGTGTATTATTCATTATAAAGACTCAGGCACATGATTAATTATTGTGTGGCCTTTCCATCTGTTGGTATGTGAGCATATGGTGAGGTTTTTGTCACCACCTCTCAGGTGGAAGTTTTTTGTACTACCTGTGTTGTTGTTGACTGTGACAACAACTTTTTTACCAGTGAGATTTGTGTAATGGCTGTCTGTCCTGTTAAACCAAGAAAAAAATGTTGGGATACATAAGCAAAAAACTCTTGAACTATTACATTCACATTGTATAAACTCAAATCTAGTAGTTTTATCTCTTTTATTGTCAATAATATTTCATGATACTTATTTTGAGCCACATTTGCCTGACAAGTGCAGATACACCACTTATTCAAAATATTGAAGGAAAAAATCCAGAAGAGTTGTTTCTTAGTAAGTTCAATGTTTTTTTGTTTTTTTTTTTACAATCCCGCAGTGACATTAATCTCGCTTTCTCATTGTTTATCTCATTACTGCTGTTCCACCTCAAATGTACTGCATGTGGTGTGGATCATTTGCTGGAGTTAAGGTTTTTCAACTCTCATGTTTAGTGAATGAAGTGAACAGCAAGATGAATGCAGCATGAATTTGCTCGAATTACTCGCTCAATTGGGCCCACACTCAATTCGTGTCTCCTAGCATCTTTACATCGACTTCACGTTATTAACTTGCACAAATACTTTTCCTCCCATTTGGTGTGAACACATTAGGCCAACTTTAAGAAATTTTACCTGTTATGATTTTAGTCTGACTCCTATATTTATATTTTTACCATATGATAACTCCAGTCTTTTTAACATAATGCAAATAATGAAAATGTACTGAGTGTGAAGTTGTTGGACCTTTCACATACATTTATCAAATGTGATTAAAGAGAGACTTCTCTTCTTAAAAATGACTTTTAAAACAAGAGTAAAGGTAGAGACAGGGACGTGTTTAAGGTGGTGGGTGTTAAGAAAAAGAAGTGACTGAATGAAGTGATTATGTCTTATCTCTCCCCGCAGGCCTGAGGGTGGAGGTTGGGGTTGGGATGTTTTCCCTCCCTTGGGCTCTGACCCTGACACTGCAGTTAAACCCCAACCCTTATATCATATGTCAGATGTTAAACCCAGTAATGAGTGTGTGGATGGGGGTCTGCCGGCCTGGGACCCACAAAGGCAGTTAGAGTAGCGTGTGTGACAGGGACCTCCAGAGACTGTCACAGATTTTTGTGTGGGGGGGGAGGACCCTGAAGCTCGATCCGGACGATAAGCGCGTGTTGTGTCAAAGAGGTTGTGACTGCAGATTCAACACAAAACATCCCACCACACGCAGGCTCGACCTGTGACCCCCAGCGTCTAGTTGCACCCATCCGCTGCCTCCTGCTCTCCATCCTCCACCTCTCTGTCTCTCTCCATCCCCTCTTTTCCTCTCTGGGGATCATCCCTTGCTCAGATGGAGGTGTGGAGTGGCAGCTGGTTCTGTAAAGGAGGCGGTTGATGGGTGGATAAAGGGAAAGGGAGGGGACCATTTGGGAAAATCAATGTTATTTATGAGTTTTCTTTAACCTTTTAGGCTGATTTTAAATGTTAATACGTGTCTATGACTTTCAGCATTTGGCCAAATAATGTCTAGTAATCATGTAATTTTCATAATCATGGTAGATGTACCTGAGCCCCCATCTCCTCTGCCAAACCGTAGATTCTTTTTGATTGAGTGGTATGTAGACACAGAGGAAGATGCATATTTCTCCTGCTCGTGAATCATTGTTTATGTGGATTAATTTTGTTTGACTCATCTTGTCCTGCACACGTATGTTGTGATTTAATGATAATGTTCAGTTAAACCGTTAGTTAGCAGTCAAGTGTTTGTGAATCTATGCTGTGAAAAAGCATCTAAATGAGTCTTTTCTGCAGTCTGCTTCATATCTCCATATGAGTGGTTCTATTTAATAAGGACCCACCTTAACACAGATGTCACATGACCTTTAAATGTCCTGTAAACGACCTTGCACAGCTTTTTTCTTGACTTTAACTATTAACATCCCTGAGTGAAACACACTTATCTTTCTGAAGTGGTCATGTGACTTAGAATAAAGGGGAGAGCTTTCTGTGGCCAAGACAAATGGGGGGCCATGGAGGTCAGCAAAATCATGGTCCAGTGTAAAGTTGATCTGTGATAACCATAATTCATATTTCAAAAAATATATATTTAAATGTATCAGTGAGTTAAAAGTGGCAAAAAAATGGCAAAAAAGAAAGCAAAAATGGCCAGATATTGTAAAACTGGGCTAAACAGTGACAAAAACTCAAAAGTGGAAAGAATGAAATTGGTGTAGAAAAAAATATGCCTGCTTAGGGGAAACAGAGGTGAAAAGGGTTCAAAAGCAGCAAAAATCAGATTAAAATGGCAAAAATAACACCAGAAATGCAACAAGGGAAAACAATGGGAAGGGAATGGTGAAAAGGGTTTAAAAAGTAACAAAAATGTGTGAAAATGGACCAAAAAGTGTTGAAGATGCAAAGACAGGCAAAAATGTGGCAAAATTTGTTAAAATAGCCAGACAAACTTGTAAAAATTGGTCAAAGTGCGGCGAAAAAAATTGGTCAAAGCAGAAAAAAGACTAAAAGTAGAATACAATTGCAGAAAAATTATTTAAAAAATACAAAAAAAAAAAAAAAAAAAGGCAAAAATGGGTGGAAAAAGTGGCAGAAATTGGTTAAGGGAATGCAAAAGGGCTAAAAATGGGTGGGAAATAGTAAAAGCTGTTAAAAAGCAGTAAAAAATGAGATAAAGTGGCAAAAAGTTACAAAAACAGCTAGATGAAGTAGAAAAATTGGGTTCAAAAGTGAATTTATTTTTTAAAAAAAGGGCTTAGAGCAGAGAAAAGTGGCATAAATGAGAGGAAACTGTGGTGAAAAGTGGAATAAATCACGACTGTGGAGGGCCTATTTACTGCGTTTCTGTGGTGGAAAAAACCCTGAAATATGATTTTGTTGTTAAATCTAATTGATTTGATCCATGCTGTATAAATAAAAATGAAAAGATAAAATTATGCCACTTGACAACAAGGTTGAAGAATCCAGAGGATACAGTAAAAGCCTGCCAGTAAAACAAAGAAAAAAATCCAGCTTCTTTTCTCGTTGGTATTCTTTTATTCCCTTGTTTCTCTGCCCTCCACAAGTTCAATACTCAGCTCTTTCCCCTCTTGTCTTGATGCATATTGACTGTCTTGTGGCCTCAACGTCCCTGAGGGAACCTGCTTCCAACGTTGGTAAATTAACATCTGTCTCCTCACTGTGATCAACTGGCCTGGAACAGTCAACCTTGATCTTTAATCCTCAACTCCCACTTGTGCCAAACAAAGTGTGGAAGTGACCTTTTAATTCACCCGTTTATCATCGGGGTCAGGAGACAGATGACAATTTAAATTTCCATACACATCAATGTGAGCACACTCGTCCAGGAAAATAAAAAAAGAAAAATCCGACACCACAAACACAGACAGACATAAACATAGATGTTGAAGGATTAGCCAAATGGGCTGCAGCAGACCGAATCAGATTGGATTGTTACATAGGCTGTCTGACATCTTAGTTCTGGTCGAGTAATTAACACTGTGGAGAAGTTCTTCAGTTCAAGTCTGCTGGTGTGGAGTTTAGGTGTTTTTCTTCCCTGGCTTGTGCATATTTGGTTGTAATATGATATATTCTTCAGCCTTGTACACACTAACAGATTCAACAACCAGAGTCTCAACCTGCAGAACTCAAAATCTCACACAGTCAAATGCAACTTTTGAACGCTAAATGTGGCTCGCTGTTAGCTAACAGTTACATCCTTGTCAGTTTAATGGGGATACGTTTTACAGGACATGTACACTTGTCTTGTGTACATAAATCAACAAATAATTGTTGTTTAATTTCTCACATCCATCTAACAATTAAGTATATCCCTATGGCTAAGTTTGTTGTGCTTCCAGAGAGCATGCTTGGCTCAGTTTCCTCCAGAGATTAAACCTGTCAGTGTGAATAGACAAAAAAAATTAAAAAGGAAAAAAATGCATCACAGAAAAACAAAGTAGTGCAAAAAAGTGGTACATATAGATCATACAATTATTTGTTGAAGTTTAAGTGTGAAATAGATGGTCAATTCTTAGGTTTTTTTTTTTTTGGAACACAAACCTAGATGTTTTCTGTACCCTCAGCTAAAGCAGAATCAAGCAAAGTGCTAGCCAGCAAAAAATTGTAGGGTGAAATGAAAGAGCATATGTTTTCTCTTTAAGTAGCCCCAAACTGTTCAGAGGTGGTTTCTCTCTAGTTTCCATTGAGTAGTTTAGAAGCCTTTAATGGCATATTCAACAACATGTGTTTTATCCCCAATAAATGGCAGGAAACATGTGAGCATGTCCATGTTTTTGTGGTTTTTGCCACATGTGAGTAGAAATCTGTTGACTTTATTGTGAGATCATGGAGGAGCTGAATTGAGATGTTTGGCAACAGGAGAGCTATATGCGTGTCACTTTTTCCGTTTTTCTCACATTCCAGCGCGTGGAGGTAACACAGCTGTACACTACTATTAAAAAAACCTCAGAGGAACGCTGTGGTCAGCTGCACTGGGAGACTCGTCTGCTGCCTGGGCAAATGCTCAGTCCACAACTCACGTTACAACCAGAGACCAAGACAGAGCAGACTTGTGCTGCTGCATTAGATGTCAATTTATCATGTTTCCCTCTCCGTCGCAGTAATTTTTTTGATTGTGCACCATTTTATAATTCCGAGCCTAAATAATCATAGACCCCTCACACTGTAAAAAGCAACATCCATTTTACTCATAAACATTGAGTTGAAATTACTCAGTTCTTCTTAACCTGTTCTAAATACTTATTATAAACAAGTTACTTGTACTTCTTGGCCATAACAGCAAAAGGACTTGATTTACTTAAGTTTACTTAGTTTAAAAAAATTAAGTAAAAAGGGGGTATAATTGAGTTGTGTTAACTTAAAAATCCGAAACAGCGATTTGAACTCTATTTTTATGAGCTGATAGAACTTATTTCAGTTTTAAGTGAACAGTACTCAAACTATTTAAGTATTTTTTGTAACTCATATTATTTGAGTTGTGGCAAATCTGCAGTTTTCCCAGAATGCCTTTGGGCACTAAACCTTTATGCACTCTGTTTGCTGCAGCTGTCTTTGCCAGGACACTTTTGAAAAAGAGATTTTTAATCTCAATGAGGTTTTCTCCTGGTTAAAAAAAGGGGAAATAAGATAAATAAATAAAATGCACCACGAGTGAAGTTGCTGTCTCAATTAAAGATGTCCCGCCTATAGGGGGCACTGACAATGTTATCAGCATCAGTGGAAGTTGTATGGCACACTGTCGTTGATGAAGTGGGTCGCCAACAGCCATTGTTGCAAATGGTGGCACAAGATAGTCCACCTTAGGTGAACTGGTGACTTACAAAACTTTTGTTATTTTTTTGATGTTCTAAGGTAATCAGTTATCTAAGATATTGTGAGTGCTATTAACTTATCAGTGTTTACAATGCACTAAAAATGTTAAGTATTACACACTCAAAGTAGATGATTTAGGCTAAGTCCTGCAAACTTAAATTAACATTTGAATCTCAGTTGTGAAAACTTAAACTAATTGATTTTAAACTACTAGTGAATACTTAAGTAGTTCAAGTAGAACAAGTACTGCACACTACTAACAAACAAGTTTTTTTAACTCACAAAAGTCAAGTGTAGTTTACTTGTTATTTTTGAGGCAACGACTTTCCCATAATTTTTTTAAGTAAGCTCAACTAATTTTTTCTTACAGTGCACTATAATGTACTGGGTTTAAGGTGGAGTAAAAATCCCAGTACTGTAAGAATCTTTATTTTAAACCAGGTAGTTCTTAGTAAACAGCAACCAAAGAATAGTCTCCAGGAAAGATCACTTACAATGAAACCACAGTGATTACATGATTTCCAATAAGAAGTCAACAAAAGAAATGCTGAGTTATTTTTAATCTCCTTGGTTTTCCTTCACAGAACATAAATAGTCTTTGCGGGAATCTGCAGCGTTGATGAGGAGTGAGAGATGAGTGGTTGGATGAATCAAGAGGAAGACGTTGGAGTGGAGCCGTCACTTTTGATGGACTACCTGTATCCAGGCCAGGCCTTTCTCCTAAAACAGACGCTCTGAATAGCAGGAAACCAGACGTATAAATAGCACCACGGTCTTATGCTTGATGGCGAGAGCTTATGAAAACAACATAAATACAACACAAACTCATTCTCTAAAAAGTTGGAATGTTGTGTAAAATGTGAATCAAAACAGAGGTAATGATTTTAAAACACTTGAACCCCATATTAAATAGAAAGTAACACAAAGTAAACATATCAAATTTTGCAATTGGAAATGTCTTGGACTTCTGTGCCTGTGCTGAAATTGATGCCCTGTTAACCATTCTTTTTCTACACCAGTTGTAAAAGTTTGTATGCTTCTGAGAACATAGAAAACCAGGGGCCTGGTTGGGCTCTTTGATCCACACAGGTGTCAGTGATTGAAACCATGATTAACCTCTTCTCAGGAACCTTTAGGTGAGGACAAGTTTGTTTGACTAACAGCTCCACTACTCCTTTGATTCTGTTGATCCAGTTTTGATAAGAGGACATGTTGAACTGTTCATATCTGATCATTTATTACATTAGAAATTCTCTCCCCCACTGCACCTTTTTTCAACCTGTCCTGGCTTATCAGCTAGAGGATTAAAGATACCTGCGTGGGTGTCCTGAGGCTCTAGGCTCAGATGACTCACCTTAAAGCCATTTAGTGTTAATTTTGGCATCTATTTGAATTTAGTCTTTGCCTTAGTCATCAGAATAAAATACTATAATATAAAACGAGCCTGATCTGGACATGGATGAGACGCTTGGGGGTGGCGATGAAGGGATGTAGGATGGCATAAAGAAGCTGAACCTGGACACCAATGAAATATAGTGGAGGTGGCTGGGGTGGAGGAGTAAAACACATTCATATCTTTACAGCTGCACAGTAACTGGTTTGAGAGAGGCGGGTATTTTCAACAGCAGAGGTTTGTCAGTGTTTTAACCTTCTTTACACAAGCAAACGGCGTTTAAGGGCACCCTAAATGCACCTTTTTGAAAACTCCTTCCAGGGTGAAGATTTTTAGAAACTCCATTAACTTAGCCATGTAGATGGAGAAAACTGACAATTTGGCCTTAACGGTCACACTGTTTGCCTGTTTCTCCTCTGTTTGATGCAATGTTGTGAAACATTACTTTTGTTTCCATAGAACTGGTGGATGCAGCCAAAGTTGTGCTAGCTTGAATTGCTACAGAACTTTCCCCATGCTTACACAAACACAGTTGCTCTCCCACTGTGTTGAAAAAAGAGACACCTGACTGGACCATGGAGTTCACTGCTGTTTTACAACCCACCACCAACACCGGCAGTTTGACTCAGACCTGGTTCAGGTTAATGGGAGAAGGGAACAGGCAGTACAGATGGGCACCATGGAATTTCCACATGCCAGGATATTATTTTGTCTGTGAGTAAACTGTTTCATCTGTACAGTAAAGAACAGACTGTTGACATGGTGTGATCTTTACAGCGGCGTGTTTTCGCATCTTTGTGTGGATGCAGTTGTTTTTAAAATACTGTGTGAACAGATTATTTTTTGAAACGGATGAGAGGAAAAACTCTGGTTTTAAAAATATCCATGTGGACAAGGCCCAAGTAATGAATGAAAGGTAATAAAACAGTCTTCTATCTTGAACTTAGGCCAAACTTCATTAGCCATATTGCAAAATTGAAAAATGCAGAGCAATCTTATTAATGCACTATCAATACTGTAAGTGCTTTGAAATATTGCAAGAAAATACCTGACAACCTTGGATGCTCCTTACCAAATCTCTCCTTGTTTTTTTTTTAACAATTATATGCACAGTGGAGAAATTACATGGATTTCTAACATCTGACAGTCTTAAGTTCCGTTTTAGTTGGTGGAGGAGGGACAATGGTATAGGGCTGTTTTTCAGGGTTTGGGCTAGGCCACTAATCTCAAGTGAAGACCAACCTTTATGCTTCAGCATACCAGACATTTTGGACAATGTTATGCTTCCTAACCTTGCAAAGCAGACGGATACGCCCGTTTCCTTGCTTCTCACTGGCGAATCCATCTTGCAAAGCTCTCGTCTGAACTGTTTGGGCCCGGCTAGAAAGTGACAGGACGAATCAGCGTGGAGGGGCAGTACTTTTGGGTGTGGCAGCATCATGACGTAGGCAAGCAGCAACAAGAGGCCGGTGCCGTTGTGGCGGAAGACATTAGCATGGATGCTGCTAAAGTGCCAGTTTTATCAGAACTTGACGACATTTCTTTGTTAAAAGAACAAAGAACAGCAGTGATTTGTTTTCTTTTCAAAGACCATAAAAGTCATGTACAGACATGTCTACAGTCCGCATGGCGCAAGTTATGCAGTTCTATGGAGTTTATTCCTCGGTAGCTGTGCTGTCACATGTTTTGTTGCTCTGATTGGCCCGTAAAGATGTGACAGACAGAACGTTCATCCAATCACCCTCCGAGTTTTTTTTTCAAAGGCCCTGCCCTTTCCACTGTATATCGAAGGTTTTCCAGATGGACGTGTGAAACAAATCCATCTGGCATGTCAGGTTAAGACTTCCAACTTTGTGGCAACAGTTTGGGGAAGGCGCTATTCTATTCCAACATGACTGTGCCCCAGTGCACAAAGTGAGGGCTATAAAGACATGGTTTGATGAGTTTAGTGTGGAAGAACTTGCCTCAACCTCATTGAGCACCTCTGGGATGAACCAGAATGTGATTGTGAGCCAGGCCTTCTCATGCAACATCAGTTCCTGACCTCATAAATGCTCTACAGAATGAATGGGCACAAATTCCCACAAAACTTTCCAAAATCTTGTGGAAAGCCTTCCATATGAAAGTACATGTATTAAAATACAATGTCATCACAGTTCCTGTTGGAGTAATGGTCAGGCATCTGAATACTTTTGTCCATATAGTGTTTTAAAAAAGTATCACTGCAGCTGCAGCAAAGTAGAGAGATGTGGCATGGGAGTAAACTGATGCTTCAGTGAAATCACACGTTTGAATGTAATCTAGTCATTTAATCGCAGGTAAAAGATTACAGGTAAAATCTGGCTGACCTCTTCTAGGAAACCTGTAGGTAATCTGAGTTCACTTCATCCATATTTCTGCACATTCTCTCATCTCTCTGATGTGTTAAAACATCACATCATGGTTTTATTGAGGTTTTACACTAAGTCACAGCATTTTAGAAAATTGGGCATGCGGCTCAAAGGGACAACTGGGTGCAGAAAACTGTTTATGCTTGTTTTAATTTTTGTTTCATTTTGTTTTACCGTCTCTGTATCTCTAATCAGTATCCGTATCTTTGATAGAATCTACTAGTAAATACCTGAAACTAAGTACAAGGTTAAAAAAAACAACCGACACTGACTGGACGTTTTTAGACTACGGAAGAAAGAGGAGAAAAAAATAAATATTTGCACTCAACTGATACACCGCTGTACTCATCCATATTGTAATTTTCCAGGTAGTCTCAGGACTCTTCCAAAGAACTTTCATCCAAAACGTGTTTTAGAAATAGATGTCTTCCTTTTAGCAGTTCTGAGAAACAAGCTGGGAACCTTACAAAGAAAAGCATTGTTTACTCCAATGACTTTCCTTTGTTTGCATGTTTTTTCCAAGTTGTAGGTGTGTAGAGGAGGTGTTTTTTTAAACAGACCTTGATGTATTTCCTGTTGAAAGAAGAAAAAAAAGTTCTTAGTGAAACTGAAATGAAGATTTGAGCATCAGATCTTTAAATTGGTGTGATTAGATATCCAAATCCCACATGAAACTTACTAACTCTTATCAAAAAGCTTCACTAATCTAAACGTTCCCATCATCAACAGATAATCAGACTTTAAGAGCTGTAATGTGCCATTCAACACAATGAACAAACAAATGTATTTAACGTTCTTGTTCAGCTTGAAGGTTTTACCATGAGAACAAAGTTGCAACCACTACTGCTGGACTTCAACTTATGCAGTTGACATGCTCACACCCAGCACTCTCTGACTCTAGTATCAAATGTACTACGCCTGCTGTAGGCCTGTAACGGTTTGCAGCAAAAAACACTGGCTGCACTTCTCAATACAATTCTAACCTAAAGGGATTGGAACATTATTTTTCTGCTATTAACTTCCTAGGACCCTGCAAACATATAAGGACATTACATTCTGGCTCTCCTACAGGAAAATTATAATTTCTACATTTTCTTTACAGAATTTTTGAGATACTTATCTGAAATGTCCGTTGAAGTTTAAGCAGTTCACTTGAAATACTGGAAGAATTTCATATGAAATTTCGTTGCTAGTTTTGGGATATTTTTGAGTGTTTCCTTTTAGTGGGAATTTTCCTCTGGATGTTTATGCAAATTTTGGGGTAAATTTCCAGGCATTTTTGTGTAAATTTGGGAAATGTATTGGTAATTTGGGGGAATTTTATTTGATTCTTTGGGGGTGCGGGGTTTGCTTTTACGTTTTTTAAAGGAGACTTGGGAAATGTATTTTTTTTAATTTTGGAAATATTGGAATTGGGACATGACATGCCCTTTGAAATTTCTTGATTTTTATGGCCATTTAAGGGAATTTGTTACGATGTTTGGGGGACATTTATATGAAATCTCTGGAAATATATGTAGTCATTTTGGAGACTTGAGAAGCCTTCCAAGAAGTGTTGAGGCTGTTAAAGCTGAAGCAGGGGGAACTCCAAATTAAATACATGTATTTGAATACAGTGTCATTACAGTGCCTGTTGGTCTAATGGTCAGGTATCCAAATACTTTTGTCAATAAAGAGTATCTCTCAGATCCTTCTTAGGATTATTGTAAAATTTGGCAGAAACCCACACTGGGATTTGAGGATGACCATACTATAACCTCCTGAGAGTTATATCTTCTTTATGCATGTATGCAAACAAGTCATTTCTGTTGATTTCATTGTGAGAAAAGAAAGTCAAGAAAGTCAGATCTGAGTCTGACCAATGGCTCCTTTCCTGCATGTATCTCCCCACTCCTCCACCCTATCAGAAAGCCAGCAAAGCTTTAAGCTGCAGCATGCTCTTAATCCATGTATCTGAAAGTCTGAAACCCCCTTAGCCAGTGCTTTTTTTACATCTTCTAAAGCTTTTTCTGTAAAAGTTTAACATGAAAAGACTAAGGAGTCTTAATCCCTATGAAGGGAACCACAAAGACACATCAACACCTATTGTGGAGTTATGATGCAGACTCTGCTGTAAAAGCTCTCACATCTACTCACATCCTCTGTGACCAAAACAGTCACAACAGCTGATGATGTTGTGTCGTCCAGAGGCCTTCTGAATAGTTTCCTCTTGTCTGAAGTCCAACAGTTCGACTGAAGGACACAGTCTGAGCCTTCTAAACTTCCCCCTTCCTTTACTGGAAGTCATTGAAAGGACAATCAACCTGCAGAGATGGGGTTGTAAACAACATCCAGCCCGCTGTTCAAACAGACCTTTATTGGATGTGTAGTTGTGGAAAGTGTTTATTGAGTTACATAATAAAGGAAATGGATGGCAAATTCTCAAGAAGCTGAACATTAATTGATAAAGAAAGTGCTCCAAGCTGTTATAGTTCTGCTCTGAATACTTGTACTTTGAAAAGTTCTCCAGGTGTCAGTGTGATGGGGGGAGTGTTTCATATGTACAGGGTTCAGATCACATAATAAACAGAAGCTTGCATAACCAGGAAAACGAGGACGTGCCAACCCTCACAGCTGTCAGGTTTGAGGGAAGTGTTCACCCTGGCTACAGACGCACCAAATAAAGACATCGACGCTCTTATTTTCAGACAAGAACACGGTCAAAAAGCTGCCATTTCTGGTTTTAAACTTTCTCTCAACATTCCTGCTTCAGAAAGATGATTTAAACTCCTGAGTCTTCAGTTCCAGCAACATGGAGAATTTTGAGATATTGGTGTTTACATTACACTGGGGGTGACCCCAATTAGGAAAACATTCAACAAATGTGAGATTGGTGGTTGATGGAGGCTCTTACAACAATCATACCTGCTTCTAAAACAGTGTTTTTGCAGATAACATCATACAGAAGCAGAGAACTCCTCATGGAGAGCAAGGAGCGATTTCTACATAAACGCTGCCAAAAAGGCCATGTTTGAGCTGTTCAAGCATTCATAGTGTGCAAATAAAGGCACTCTTAACCATTAGGACGCCAAACCAGTTTTACTTTTTTTGGTCTGCCTGATTTTAATACAAAAATGCCTGTTATGTGTGTGGCAAGGATGTCAGATAAATACAGCAAAAGTTTTAAAACCAGGAATAATTTCTAGTGTCAAAATGGACTGAAAGTTACACTGCAAAGTTTTTCATCCCAAAAGTCATAATACCATGGAACACTGCGCTTTAGGCCTGGTTAAAAAATGTTCTGGAAGGGATATAAATGCCAGGAGTTAGTGCATTGTGTCGTATTTTGAAGTTGACTGGATGCTTTGCACATTTCTCCGGCTGTTTGGATCGATCTGCTCTATGTGGAGTGGATTGTAGGGCTGAACGATTTTGGAAAATCCTGCAATTGCAATTTTTTCCCCAATATTGCAATTGTGATTTGAAATGTGATTATTCCTTAACTTTCTTTTATTCCCAAGCAAGGGCTGAATAATCCTTTAAGAGTGTCTAATCCTGATGATTTTGACTCGTATTGCAAATTGGATATGAATTGTTGCCTTGAAGGGTATTTGTCATTCTTATATTTATACAAAAATAAAGAAGGTCGGAATTTTTGTAGACAATTTTAAAAACATAGCACCTGAATGATTGCATGATATGTCATGCATAACATTTCTGCTGCAAGAACTGATATTTTGGCACAGATTTCAGGTCAAAGAAATATTGCACCTTTTGTGATTTGAAAATTGCAGCAGGCCATATTGTGATTTAATCTAATTTTGGATTAATTGTCTGGCCCTAGTGGATTGACACCATTTGGCAGCTGTATTTCTCAAGCAGAGTAGTGCTTTAGGGACATGCTAGAGATGGATCAGAGCAGTGCAGTGAAACTGCAAAGACTGATTAAATCGGAAACAATTTTTTCGGCTGTGCACTTTGCAGGCTGATGTAGAAATTGGAGGTAAGGCACGGTATAAGGGAGATGTGAACACTACTGTGACTGAGTACAGGAAAACCGTCAGTGAGTAGAGTTGTAACGTAGATACTTGATGTCTCTCTTCAAATACCATCATATCTGTGCAGCATGAGCTGATAGGTGTAGATGTAGGAATAGGGCCATTGTTAGCATCTTGAAAACAATAAAAACATCCATCATAGCCTGCAGGATGGACTCTGTTGTCTGGCTAAATGAAGAAAAACAGTTCATGTGGAGAGAACAAGAGGCAGAACTTATTAGCAATAATGCAACAATAATTTGTTTTTCATTTTTCCTGCATGGGGCCCAAAGTCCCTTTCAGTGTTTCTGAATGTGACTAATCTGAAACAAGACAAATAGAATCAAATGTATGACTGTAGGCCACACAGAGTGTTATGCATCTCTTTAATAGAGCCTAAGGCTATGGAGGTCAGCAGCTTTGTTTGTTGTTGTTCAAACTGTGCTTATGTGGCCTTTTAAAGCCTATAAAGTTTCCATTATCTTTGGTTTAAGAAAGATAAACACAACCTCTGTTTGGATGTAGGGTAGTGACTCAAGCCTTCTCTGAAATGTTTCATGTAGCGTGCAGTGGATCCCTAATCTCTCCTAAACCCCTTCAGTTCCCCTTCAAATGATTCTGCTGCACTGATGACCTAACTGACCAGCTGATATTTGGAGATCAGACCTTTTATAGCCAGACTGTGATTCCCAGAAGAATGTCAAAGATGTGACGTAACATGATGCCCGTTGCATAATCAGAGTCTACATAAGTATTAGAGGATATTAGTCTAGACTGGTTTAAAGGTCAGCTAGGCTTCGTTCTGCTTGGCTCACACTGAGGGGAAGAGAACGGCTCTTTGCCTTCTGATGGAGGAGGAAGTTAAGCCCAGAATGTGCTGTTGGTGAATCACATCTCTTCCTGTTTGAGACTGTACTTCTCTTTGAGTCAGCAGTTTGAGCCCAAAGGTATCCTAAAAATTAGGTATAGCAGCTGAATAAACAGGTTGAGTTATTCTGTGGTGACAAAACATCCTGTAAAAAAGTTCCCTGGACCTCATTCGCCAACCAGTCTTTGAGGAAATATCCCCCCATAAAGTCACTGAAGATAAAGACATTCACTAAAGTTTATGTGGATTTTATCATAGCTAAGAGCAACATTTTTTAACACCCAAAACATACTTAAGCATAAAGCTACGTCAGGGCATAATGTTTAGTTTTCTTTTTTATCCCTTACATAAGTAAACAATGTAAATAAACCATGATTTGAAGGTAATAGCTTTGACTTCTTCATCCCATCCTGGATGGAACAGCATTATGGTAACTGGTCTAGTAGGAGCAGAGGTGCAAGTTCACTTCAAAGGCAGTGCTGCTGTGCCCTTGGGCAGAAAAGCTGCTCTGGGCAGTTGCTCTCCCCAGTATTGCAGGTCAATAGATTTCTGCATGAGCATGTGTCTTTTCCTGACCTGTGTGTGTAGCATGATCAATAAACAAAGTAAAAATGGATTTCTCCTAAGGCAGGGGGCATAAACTACATTTGCACAAGGGCCAGCTTTTTCTTGGCAGACACTGCAGGGGCCAGATTTTCTGAGGATGACTCAGGTATTTTAACTTGGCCATAACCTCTGGGCTTATCTGCCAACAGGTGGATTTCTGGAAAACCCATAAGGCATTAAGTCATTCCAGATTAAACTGTTTCAGTCTTAAGCGTCCAGTGTTTTTTTTTTTTTTTTTTTAAACCTCTGAGCTCGTAACTAATTTTCAAACCATTGTGTCTCACCTGGACTTTATTTCTTAAAAAGCTTGTAAAACATTAACCCTGTGGTGCACCTGGGCTAACCTGGGCTTTAAGAATATGTGTGAGGTTTACCTCATTTGACTTTTGAAAAAGTTATGGGACTACAAAGACAAAAGAAAAAAATGCTAATGGGACTTTAAAACTCAAAGATTTTATTTTATTAAACACAGAAAATATTAATGAGTAAGAGGGGTTTTTTTTGCACTGACTCGTTTTCCTATCTCTTTGGACCAAAAAGTAAAAATATAAAGATCATTCTGTGACAAAAAGTCTTCAAATAATTCACATTTTTACAAAAAATGTCCTTGTGCTTTTGGGAATTTTAGTCATTTTATAAAGCAGTTCCTGTCTGCAGTGACTCTGAGGGACACATCACAGCCGCTCTGTGTCTCTTCCTCTCCATTATGAGTCATTCAAGCTCTCTCCTTTGCTTTTTTTAAGATATTAAGCAAGGGCAAAATATCCAGATCTCTTATAAGATCTTCGATTCCTATCACTGTAACTCAACTAACTAGAGTAACTCACTGATTCCAGGCCAGGTGGGATACCCCCCGTCCGATCACATACCGTATTAATGGATTTCTTTATACAGCCTTAAATAACAATACTTAATATATACTTATGCTGAGTCATCAAGACTCATAAATTCATCATCAGTGGATGCTCCATGTGATGATGTCGGCGTGTGGCATATCCGTGCTCAGGCCTGGGTGTAGTGAGCCGGTTGAGTGCAGGCCAAAGAGGGACAGGGGAGGGGGGTCAAGTGGCTTTGGTACGGTACGAGTACAGATTGCCTAGTGTGAGTGCACCCGAAAGGAGGCTACACAGACATAAATAAATAAAGCCATGTTAACCAGTGGAATACCACAGATCCCATCAGTTAACAGGGCAGTCTTTAATACGTGCCAGTACATGTTGCATCTACACGGTCAATCCAATTTGGATGAAGGCACAAGACCAGCTCGGTGCAGCCTAAGCTGTTGAGGTGAGTTCACAGAAAGGAATGAGGATACCACTTGGTATCCTAATACCAAAATGGATATAAATCCATGTTAATGTAAGTGATGTGTTACAGAGACAAGTTGGGATCAGTGATATCTGCAACTACTGGAGCTACTACTGTGCTCCGCTGTCTCACACTTCTGCAGTGCAAAGCAAACTGAGACACTAAGAGCGCTTTCGACTTCTGTAAGGAACCTTTAAATCAGAAAAAAGTTAAAACTTTAGACAATTCCAGTGAAGGAGGCCCTTAACTTTACCTATAGTCCCTAACTAAATTGCTACTGAACTCGTCCCAAAGACATCCTGCAGAGAAATTTGGCCTTGCTGTTGCCTTAATCCATGACGTGTAACAAGAGAAGGCCAGTCACAGTATGTTGGCAAAATGACTGACACTTATCACAAAGGATCCACAGAAGGTGTTACCCTGGGAAAGACAAACAAACAGAACACCTCGTAATTTCCATTCTTAATCATTACCAGGCAGGAATGTGTCTCCTGCAGTCTTGTAAAGGCAGCTTGTTTGTCAGTGTTGGCTCTTTTTTATTGGCCCCTCAGTGAGTGGCTACTCGTTTTGGGAAAAACAAGAAAACAGTCAGCAGACACGAGCTGGAACTCTGACACTATTACTTAAATGTAAATGGAAAAAGCATCTTCTGAAAGGCCACTATAAGATTCTTTCCAGACTGACTGTTTTTCAAATCTGTCTTTGGATGAACCCCCAGACTCTTTGTTTCCTTCTTTAAGAGGAGAGTAAACATCAGATTTAATGATGAGTGTGGGTTAGTGATGTCTGGAAAGAAGCTTATGGTGGTTTAACTGAAGACAGAGGCCCACCACAAGCCACCAGAGTCCTGTGCAGGGGAAATACTTTAACATCAGTGGTATCAGAGCAGCAGAAGGGCTCCTGCTTATGTAATTCACAAGGAAGATGTCGGCTAATTATTCTCTAAGGGTAACAAAAGCCTTTTTACTAAAACAGGAGCTTAGATCTGCTACATCAGCAGTTTCACAACGCTGAAGGGCAAAATCTCAAACTCAGTGCCGTGAGTTTGTACTTCATGCTCAAATGCTTCTGAATAATGTAAAAGTCAAATAAGAATTTTAATGAAGTGAACCAAAGATGTCACCTTTGGCTTCTGGGAAACAGCATTCTTCATTATTCACTGACATTTAATACACAATAGTGGTGAAGCCATGTGGACTTAAAACTGTTAAGTTTTGTGAAGTCTCTGGTCTGGTTACGTTAGGTTATCCTTTTGTGAAATGTCCCTCATCTCCTGTTTTATTTTGATAACTGCATCTCTTTTCAGAGGTAGCATCAGTGGTTTCCAATGTAGTAGGGATGCACGATATTGGATTTTTACCAATATCCGATATGCCAATATTTGGAAACTGACACGTAAAACTGCAGATTTAATCAGGTCTGGACTGCTGAGTGTGTGCTTATCATAAATCATATTTTCTAATAAAGGCTGGCGAGTGGATTTCTGTAAAACAAATCAAATATGAACTCATTCATAATGAAACTATTAGGAATATCTTTTGGGGTTTGTTTAATAGCTGTAAAGATTTAAAGACAAAAACATTCCCAAAAAGACAACAAAATCTTTTATCCTCTGCACATTTCCCAAAGTTATTCATTTTTCTGGGGTCGTATGGGAAGCTATAGGGGGGCCTGATCTGGCCACCAGATAATCATTGCTGTAGAGGTAGGTTGCATTTTTTCAGCTGCATTTAATGAAACCCTCAAAAAATGGGAAAGCCTTCTATGCAACCCTGTGTGATCAGACTTCAGAGGATGCAGCATGTGAATTGGGACACAGCTCTGGTGTCTTGTTCCTGATTCTCCACTTACTGCCCTCCTGTTTTTCTGCCCTGTATTATCAACTGGCCTGCCTCGATGTGTTTCACCCCACTTCCTCCAATTCTAGAAAGTTTCACACTGGCTCAAGCTATCTGACTTTTTAGTGTTTGCAGACTTTGCCTTCAGATTTAGATCCAAACTACCTGTGTTTGAGGCTGCAATGTTGTAACAGCACAGACTAGACAATTTTTTTAATCTGAAATGATTTAAAAACCATGGGAGACCACAGACTTCAGAAACATTTCCAAAGATTTTTCATCTTTAATCCTCTGAACGCATACACTAGACAACTCAGCCAGATTGTCAGATCACTGGAGACCACACACCTGCCGACCTGCCGACCTGCCTACGACCTCACGTGATCATGTGACTTTAGAAAAAACAAAACAAAACATGGATGTCTGTCGATACTGTCTTGCTGTCTCTCCTCAACAAGCTGTCCTGGCATGCATTACAGGTGCAGTGCAAATCATAGAACATGGGAAAGACTCAGGATGAAATCCTGGCTGGAATTAAAGTACAGTTGTGTTTATGGTTGTGAGCGGTGAAAGTACGTATGATCCTTCTGGTGACGCTACCCGGTGTGCTGGCTCTCATTGGTTGTTGTAGGTACTCCGTCAGACTACTCAGACAAATAATCGTTTGGGACGGGGCTCTAGTCGGTATACGGCCCCAAAGTCTTGGGGGGGGGGGGGTGTCAAATCTTGTCTAAAGTCGGCCTCAAAATCCTGTAGTGTGTGGCTGGGCTTAGAAAGGAACAGTCATAATATTTTTGTTTTGGAAAGAGAACATGCCACATCAATAGCGTCTCTTCTTACCTTTCCTGTTGACTAGTCGGTATGTTTATCTGAGTAAAAGTGAGACCTTTAGAAGAATTTAGCTTAGTAGGGACAAAAAGGAGGGAATCCTTTTTAATTAGAGAGTATGGTGGACGTTAGTGGTGGTATTATTACTGTTTTGGCTTGACCAAGCTGCTACACAGACATGCTGTAACACACTTTTACTCCCAACATCAGTGTTGCAGAAAAACACAAGAAAATGTGTTTTTTGTTTCCTCTGTAGAGTGCAGACTGAATGTCTTCAGAATAAATTACAATGACTGTTCTTTCCCTGAATGAACACATGGTTAGTTTGGCTGTGGTGTTGTGTTAGTATCTCGCGGTTCCACAGTCAAATCCTTGCTGCCTTTTTTCCACTGACTGACTCCAAGGCTGCCGCGTGGCTTCAGCTCTCAGATTCACTCTCTGGCGACTGTTAAAGTGTTATTTTGCTGACTGTGCCAAGTCCTGCCTGTCTGTCGCAGTGTTCCTCTCACTTTCCATGTCTGTCTCAGTAACGCTGTCTTTTGTCCCATGCTGCTACCTGTGTTTGGTCTTTATTTCTGCACTGAAGTACCTTTGTGTGTGGTTCATCTGCTCTGCCATGTGCTGATGAGGTCATCCTATGCTGTCATTTTTTGCACGAGGCCAAGTAATTTCCTCCATATGGCACGGGTATACAAAACACACACATAGGCATGCACGTGCACACGCACACACATACATTCACAGCCAAGGATACAGTCTTGCATTATGTAACAATTTTCCAAGACGTATTTAATGCAAGATGCACAGATTTTGCATCCATGATTCATGTGCATGGAGCTGACAAGCACTGGTTCATAAATCATGTACAAAAAAATGAAACACATGCAAAAGCACTTTTATAACTTAGGTAAGATTTTAGGCAAGAATCACAGACTCCATCAAAGATTGTTTGTTCGAGGAATCCGACATTTAGAACATGGATGTCTTCATTTTTACATGATATAAAGCCCTGTATTCACAGTGGTGGAGAACAGACATTTAAAGAAATATCATTCACCTGCCACTTTATTAGGTACACTTGTTCAATTGCTTAACATAAATAGCTTATCAGCCGATAACATTGCAGCAACTCAATTGATATAGGCTTGTAGATGTGGTCAAGATGACTTGCTGAAGTTCAAACCGAGTATCAGAATGAAGGCTTTATGGAGAAAATTAGGATTGAATGGGGATTTAAGTGACTTTGAACATGGCATAGTTGTCAGAGTATTTCAGAAACTGCAGATATACTGGGATTTACATGCCAAACCATCTCTAGGGTTTACAGAGATAGTTCCAAAGAAGTGAAAATATCCAGTGTGCAGCAATTGTGTGGAACCATATGCCTTGTTGATGTCAGAGGTCAGAGGAGGATGGGCACATTGGTTCTAGATGATAGAAAGGCAACAGTAACTCATATAACCACTTGTTAAAACTAAGGTATGCAGAATTCTATCTCTGAACGTACAACACTTGAACCTTGAAGCAGATGGGCTACAGCAGCAGAAGCCCCTCCTGGCAGCTAAGAACAGGAAACTGAGGCTACTACTCACACTTACTCGCCAAAATTATCAGAAAAAAATGTTGCATGGTCTGATGAGTCTCAATTTCAGCTGCAACACTCAGATGGTAGAGTCAGATATGGTGGTGTGATGGTGTAGGGGAATATTTCTTGACACACTTTAGGCCACTTGGTACCAATTGAGCATTGTTTAAATGCCACAGCCTACCTGAGTACTGTTGCTGACCATGTCCATCCCTCTATGACCACAGTGTACCCATCTTCTGATGGCTACTTCCAGCAGGATAATGCACACCACAAAGCTCAAATGATCTCAAACTGATTTCTTGAATATGACAATGTGTTCACTGTACTCTAATGACCTCCAGAGTCACCAGATCTCAATCTAATAGAGCACCTTTGGGATATAGTGGAACAGGAGATTCACATCATGGATGTGCATGATGCTATCATGTCAATATGGACCAAAATCTCGGAGGAATTGTTTGAAACCTTGATGTATATACTACAAAGAATTAAGGCAGTTCTGAAGGCAAAAGAGGGGGCAATCAGATACTAGCAAAATGTACCTAATAAAGTGGCCAGTGAGTGTATTTTCACCAGACAATGTCCCATAGATGTTGTTTGGGAAAAGCAGAAGCTTTAAAAAACTTGGAGGTGATCAGACAAAAGCTCTGTCTCACACATTCATTACAGGCAATTACAGCAACAAACATATGATGTAGGCCTGTGCAGGAGTAACACAAGCTTGACAGTCTTGGTCAATGTTTACTACATTGTGTTCTAAAAAAATATAATGCATGCATTGTTTTGTTCATTTTTCTCCTAAATAGTCAATGTAATTGGCAGTCAATAGGATTTTTCCATTCCTCAGCAATAATATTATTGTAATCCGGATTTTATTCGACACAATTACCAATGATGACTGTGGCATTAAATAACTTAAAATGCAGTGTTCATAATTATTATGCAAAAACAAACAAACAAACAAACAAACAAACAAACAAAAAATAACTGAGTTTAAAAAACTCAATACTTTCTAAAGGATTGAAAACAGAAATCTCTTAATTTTTTTGCATTACGAGACAACTTTTCTCAAATCAAAGCTATTTCAATCAAAACCATCTTTACTGATCAAGTTCCATTTTAACATAGGAACCTTTCTTTGATATCACCTGAACAACTCTCTCATCTATTGAACTTGTGCGTCCATTTTTACCTTTTGTCTGTATTTCCTTTGAGGATGCCAGAGTTTCCTCCCAGAGCTGCTGTTTTGAGGTAAACTGCCTCCCTACTTCATAGAGCTTCCTTTTAAGGTTCTCAGTAGGGTTGAGGTCAGGGGATGATGGTGGACACACCAGGATTTTTTCTCCCTTTATACAGCAGCCAAGGCCTCAGTGGTACTTTTGCAGCAGGGAATGGTGCGTTGTCTTGCACAAAAATTATTTTACTCCAGAAGGCATGGTTCTTCTTTTTTATACCATGGCAGGAAATGGGCAGTTAGGAACACATTTTGCTGAGGGGCCTACCAACTCATTTCCTATGATTCCAGCCCAAAACATCACTCCACCACCTCCTTGCTGATCCGGAACTCCATCTGTCTTGATCATCCAGTGTAGCACGGCATTACTCAGTGAATAAAACTATTTGAAAAGGAGTCTTCATATATTTCTGAGCCCACTGCAGTCATTTCTCCTTATGGTCATTAGTTAAGGGTGGCTGCACATCAGCAAGCCTCTGGAGGCTCCTGCACTGGGAGGTTCTTGGGACTCCAGAGGCACCAGCAGCTTCAAATACCGGTTTGCTACTCATCGGTGGATGTTTCACAACTGCTCTCTTAAATATGAATTTGCATGACAGAAACTTTCCTTAATAAGCCTTTATCTGAACAAACCCATCTGCTCTCTGAATCACACACAAATCTTTTCGCAGTATGATAATCTTTCTTCATTTTTCCTGAAATATCCAGTGTTTTTACAGTGTTTTTTATACTTCTTGCAGGATACTGCACTATTTCACACTGCAAAAGATCTTTCCCTTTTTACCCATATTGCATAAAACCTGTGAAAAACTAAAAATCAAATGTTGGTTTAACTCAAATTGTATTTGCATAATCATTTAAAACATAGTTTAATGTTATTTCAGCTAGCACCAGCCATCAGCTCAACCAACCAACAGATAGCAGAAGGCAGACTTGATAAGCAATAATATAAGGACAACAAAGTTATTGGGTCACAAAGCTTGTACTTTGTGAAAAGCGGGTTAAGAGAAAAAAAGTTTGTAAACCACTGCTTTAGAGGCTTGCAGTACAACTAAACCATGCATGTAGCCACCAAGATGATGCTGATTTGTCCGTTCTTTCCCTGACTGGGAACAACTTTTATACTTGATGCTTTGCAAGCTGGATCTGCCCAATGACAGACATAGAATCTGGCAAAATAATGGCCTCTCAAGGTTATGGCTGACTAAAACGATGATAGGAATGTCATGGGAGATCGACTTCAGCTTGACAGCCAACTGCTCACACTGATGAGTCCTGGTTTTTGAAAGTATTGACCTAAGACTCCACCCATATCTACTGTATTTCATACATGCACATAAAAAATCTTGTGTTGAAACAATAGAAAGGTTAGTATATTTTGTTAATTTCTGCAGCAGGGTGTTAGCTGTTCAACAGTCTGACCAGTAGGAAGAAGCTGTTGCCCATCCTGACTGTCTCAGCTTCGATGAAGTGATATCGCCCACCACACAGCAGGAGATCAGACAGTCCATTTGAAGTCTCACACAGTACAGAGGACTCTGTCCTCTCTATTTAAGACCTGCAGAGAGATGCAGGACGAAAGACCCCCATGACCTTTTCGGTCATCACACGCTACAGTCTTTCTGTCCACCACAGGGCCACCACTACTGCCACACCAGGACATGATGCAGTTTGTCAGGACACTCTCAACTGTGCCTCGATAGAGGGAAGTGAGAATGGGGGAGGAGATCCTCACCCTCTTCTGCCTTCAGAGAAAGAAAATCCTCTGCTGTGCTTTCTTGACCAGTTGAGAGGTGTTCAGACCCAGAGAGAACCAAAGTGATCTACACGCCAAGATATTTAGTGCTGCGGACCCAGAGCCACTGATATAGAGTAAGGAGTGCTTAGCATTTGTTCTCATATCATCGCTTTAGTTTCATTACGTGTTATAATTTGCCTAGTGCATGGATAGGCAGGTATTTTTTGAAACAGAGAGGTTCATTCAGGTGTCTACTGTCGTTCATCACCATAGAAGGGGAATATGTGTGAGCATGTAAAAAGTCCAATTAGCAACATAAACAACAGCACTAGTTTGTTTACGTCTACTGTTACCATGGAAATGTTAGAGATTATGTTGCACGAGTAATATCAAACGAAAGAGAAACTGGCACACAGTGGGATGTTAGAAACCCAATGATCTGTTTTCCCGTCTACACGTAAACAGAATTTAAAAGAATCTTCACCTAAGGTGCATTGAACTGATCTAAAGTACCGTGTGTGCAAACGAAAGGCCAAAATGCACAGAACTGCCTGCAATTTAAAAAAAAAAACACCTATGTTGGAGCTGGTCTAGCTCCGTTAGTAGACACATATGCAGAGGCTGTAGTCCTTGACGCACTGGACGTGGGATCAGTTCCTGATCCTGGCGTTGTTTGGTGCTTGTCTTCCCACACTCACATCCCATATTTCCTGTCTTTCTTTAGCTGTCCTATAAAATAAAGGCAAAATGCCCAAAACTAATATATAAAAAATACCCACCTACATTTGGACTAGGCCCCAGATTATGAAAAAACAAACCTTTTTTTTACTGTTCCTGTTTGTCTCTCCTTTGTTCTGGTATGAAGTGGAAATTAAGAAAAAAGTTTTAAAGAGTATTGCTCTTCTGTATTTTTGTTTTTCTTTTCTTTTTTTTTTTTAACTGTAGGCTGTTACCTCCAGTTTCTACTGTGCCATGATCCAGAGGAGCTTTGCTAGGACTGATGATGAGGGACTTTGCACAGGTGTTGAGTGCAGTGCAGTTTAAGTTCAGAGGGCACAAGATCACGGAAGAACTACAAGTTGATATGGGAATAGTGTGTCAACAGCAGATTATTTTGCTTTTTGGGGCTGATTTATCATTCATTTGAACTTTTTTGCTTCAAGCATGGGTAAACAGGAAGTTAAAAGGATGTGTGGGTTCATCTAAAATTCTGTGGTTCTCTACCTGAACAGTCAACTTTTCTTCATCAGTGGTGCCATAGTAGCTCTGTGACCCACTGACCTCCTGGTGAACTCTTAGTTGTGCCACATGATGAGACATTATGCCAATAAAGTGATGATTTACATTTGGGAGTCAGTGCATTGTGTTTTATTTTCAAGTTGAATACTTTGCACATTTCACTGGCTGTCTGGATCGATGCGCTCTACGTGGACTAGAAAGGGAGCGATTTCCTCTGCAGTGCACATAACGAGTGGACTGTGGTGCAGCCGGCGTATGTGGAAATGTGAGGTTAAATAACATGGATGAAGTCTCAGTGGTGTCACCTGTTTGGCTGCTGAAGGGACTTAAGCATGTCAATGGCAGTCACTATACTACCACTATACTAACTTTTGGTCAGCCTGACACCAGGCAAAGGGCTGGAGCTAGGCGGTTCTGAGGCCTCCTTATACTGGCCTTTTAGTAAGGTCTCCTACAGACCTTGTTCCAAACAGCTTTTATCCCTCTGTAAATGAAAATGGATGAGTTTTAAATAAATTAATCCCCTCTAGCATGTGTCAGTTTAGAATGTATTTGTTTTGAACCATATTGTTAACATGGTTATTTCCACTATAATAGCAGGAATTTTTGTTTGAGAGTTTATGTGACCTCCAGGACTTTTGCAGTCAGCCTCAAGTGGACACACGGGGTACTGCATGTTTTTTTTTTTTCTTCTGCATTGGCTTAATGTTTACAATTCTAGAGGTTTCTGCTTGGTGTTTGTGCATATAAAAGCCAGCCATGTTTCATAACAGTTTTGACTTTTAAAGTTTAAAACAAAATTGAGATGACCACTTTATCTTTCATTTTTGTCTTTAAAAATTTGTGTCTGACGTGAAACTCTAATGACTAGAAGACACACGGACCTCAAGAAAATATATGAAATGGGGAACCCATCTAAAATAACCAAAATGATTAAATTGAAATAAGAATAGTAATATAGCAATTTTAAATGAAATAAAATAAAATCAGAGTTGAATGCCTCTGTTAAGGTGTTGTGGTGTAATTTTATAGCAGATCCTGCTTTATTGGTTTTCCACCAGATTTTCTGTATCCCTTTTGAATTTTTCATTCATTCATGCAATTATGCTTTCTCTAAGTCAGGTTAAGCCTCCTCTGGCCCAAAAATGCAAGACAAGGGGGGATGTGGCCTCAGTTCCCTTCAGTCATCAACCCTCGGGTGCTACCAAATTTGGCGAGGAATGAGGTCAGTGTGACTCCTCGTCCTGGCAGGCCGTGTCTCTATTCCTGCTAAACTATGGAGGTCAACGGCTCAGGACTCGTATTCAAACTCATCTTGAGTGCCTGCAGATGAACTAACAGCAGAGGTAAGAGAGAATGACATGCATGATGTCCTCCAAATTCCTGATCATTTTGTTTTCATCATGAGCTGAACCGGCCTCCTCAGAAGAAAACGTGACATCAGACTAGCACTGACCTACTTAACGTGGATTTAATTGTCTGCATTTGCCAGGTGAAGATGCTCATGGGGTGTTTCTGTTTGCTGCTATTCATATCACACAGTCGCAAAATGAGTCATTCATGTGAATACGACTGCTAAGCCTGAATTAACAGTGACTTAAACAAATATCTCGTCCAATGAGCTGGTGTATTTCTCTGAAATGGGACAAGCTAATCCTCATGAATCATACACACCCACACCGTGGGAGCTGGGAGCAGTTTTGGAAATAAGCAGGTGTTTATTTGTGTATTTTTCGGGGAACTCCCCTTTTGCACCACCTGCCCGCTCCTTTAAAGACAGTTGTCTCGATGCCAGCCTTCATGTCATCATAACCTCCATTCTTTTCATTCCCAGAGGGCCGTGCTTCCTCTGCCTTTTCCCTGCCGACAGCTCCCGTAGTCACCCATTATTTACCCTGCCCCCCTCCACACAGGGCCCACTGACCTACTAACCAGACACACTGCTCCAGTATCTCTGTGTGCAAGGGTCCCTGCTGCTGCATCACGTGAGGGTCACAATGCTATATTTATGTGGCTGCAAACTGTCTGCCTGTTACACGTGAGGTAAAGGTTGTAACACGGAATGACAGGTTCATGTTTGTACATTTAAAAGACTGATGTGTCTTAAAACAACAGACTGATTCAGTGTTGACTTATGTCTTCTTGACTTTCAGTGAACTAGATGTTTAATTGACCCCAATGATTTTACACAGGATGTTTAGTTAGCCTGTCTCTGGCTTGTGAAACTGAGTTTTTTTGGCTGTTTCCTTTGGCTGAGAAGAGGCTGTTTTCACACATGCACCCTTGAAAATTTCAAGTAAATTTCAGATGAACAGCCCCAGAAATTCTCCTGATCTCACTGTTCATACATGTCATGGCAAGAGACTGTCTTATCTGGATTTGTACTGGGGGGTCTTCTGAGGTAAGATGTAATGATATTAAAGAATGTGGAAAGAATGTGTGTGTGTTTTGGAACAGAGAACATAATGCAGTTTTGCATAACAACCACATTTGTCAGATGTACACAGGTTTTGGTTGGGCAATGATCACTAGGTCTGAAAGTCTGCACATGAAGGACGACAGATAAATGGCAAGAACAAGCAAACAATTCAGAGATGAATTTTGTTTCACCTTTCTGTGCTCATCAGGGGTGCTGCTATTTTCTGAACAAATTATGCACATTATAAATAATAATAATAATATCTAATGATTATGATATTATGTCTGAGACTGGAGGATAAAATGAGGTTTCTGCCTTTCTCCTCTGGTACTTTTTGTGACTTCCAGCTTGAAAAAACTTTGCACTTCTGCTCAACTCTGGACTTGAATGTCCGAAACTTTACAGCAATGGAAAGTTTTTAAAGACTTTTGGGTACTATTTCATCACTAAATTACCTATTGGGAATTTTTGAGGGAAGAAATTGATGTTGGTGGTGGTTTATATTTACAGTTTTATGAATTTAGATATTAAATTTGAAATCTGTTCCAGTGTTTTTGGAGTTGAGAGGCTCCAGGCTCCAGTGTTAATTTTGGCAGCTATTTTTAATTTTAGTCTTAGTTTTAGTCTTTAAATAAAATGCATTTTAGTTTTAGTCACATTTTAGTCTTTTCTACCCATTTTAGTTTTAGTCTAGTTTTAGTAGATGAAAAACTCAAGACATTTTAGTCTAGTTTTAGTCCATAAAAAGTCCTCACATTTTAGTCTTTACTTTTTGTCCAAGCTTGCCTAAATCTTGAACCAAGTCATGGTAGTGTGTTCTCTGTACTCTGCTATACCTGGGGTCCCTGCTTTCTACAGCTGAGAGGCAGAATAGGTACAGCTATGTTGTTTTTGACAGATTTACCCACAGAGGGAAAAATATAACACAGATTTTGAATGTCCAATGAAAACTGCATCACATTTTAGTCTAGTTGTAGTCATCTTGATGAAAACTGAACGTAGTTTTTGTCAGTTTTAGTCATCACAGATCTATTTTTGTTAGTTTTAGTCTAGTTTTTGTCAAGGGAAAAAACGCTGTTGACGAATAATTTTAATTGACGAAATTAACTCTGCCCGGCTCATCAGGGTGAAGTAATCCAGTAAGCCCATTAGACCCCTCACCCTAACCTGCTCAAAACTAGGGTTTTGATTGGTCAGATGTGTGCTCACCAGGAGCCATACTTGGAAAAAAATGATCAAGGCTCTAAAACACATCAGCTGCTATTTCACACAGTGATGTTACATTGCTGGTCTGAAAGCTTCCATCGACTCACTGCATGCTTGAAAAAATTGTATTTTGTACAAATTAGTTTTACAAAAAAATGCATTTGGCGCGGACGGGCCTGAAAAGGTTCAGACTTTATGTTTATTTTCATGATTATAGCCTGGCCCAACAGTCATGGAGTTTTGGGACCTGTCGGCCCAGAAAAATCTGTGGTTTCATCTTGTGCAGTGTGTCATAGTGGACAACAATCCAGACACATCAGAGACACCTCAATATCTCCTGACAGAACGTCTAGCATGTTTGATATTTGTTCTGCCATCAATTAAATTTACCAATGAGAGCACAGCATGTTCTGCATGTGCAGGTTTCACAAATGTAAACAAAGCAAATGGGAAAGTGAATGAAAAATGAAAACTCTGTGCTATAAGCTGGAACAATGAGGCAGAGGAATGTTTTTTTAACTCTGGCAACAACATTTCTGCTTTTATGTTGCCAAGAAACAGCAGATGCACTACAGCAACCTGGTAGTAACAACAGTTAGCATTAGCATTAAACTAGCATTTCTTTCATCATGATATTTGGACTGATAAACAAATACAGTACAGCACAGAGCAGTCATTATGGAGGATAGCTCTGCAAGCACATCCGATATCACTGAGATTCTCATAAGAATGAGTGGATAAATACCTAATTAAACTGTGTACAGGCCAAGAAAGGTGTAGGCTGCAGCTGAAGCTAACCTTTGACCACACACTGATATGGCCCATTGTGTAAATTAGGTCATGTCTTCTTTTTCCTGATTATTTTTTACCATTAACCATTACCTACCCATGGCTGTGCCTGTACGTTCTGCTCCTCAAGGTGTCCATCTGGTGTCAACCTGTCCTATACTCACCTGCATCTTATTATCTCCTTATTGCCTGAGTATTTAAACCCTGTTGCCAGTTCATTGTGTCAATGCTTGTCTCATCTTAATCCAGCAGTTCATCCTGTAGTTCATGGCCATGGCCTGATTTTTAACCGTTGCCTTTTTCCGGCCCCTTTTGATTTGTTTGCCTTGATATTTTCAGACTTATTTAATTTATATCAAAACATTACAAACTGAGTTTAAAATGTCCTATAAAAAAGCTTTCATGCACATTATCATTTGAACAAATAGGATGCAATAAAAGAGAAGACAAAGTACTATACTGTTTCACAAGATTACCCCCTGTATATCTACACAATTCTGCTTTTAATTTGTCTTTGCCATTTATTCTTTTTTTTTTTTTGGTCAAATATTCCTTCTCTCATTGCTTCACAATGACTCCCTAATTCTAAAACAATCTCTCAATACAATTAGGAAGTCATTATGCATTGAACGTCATCTGTGCACTAATTAAAAGGATCCATTGTTGACTTACTGTAAAATAATTAGATGATTTCTTTTTAATATGTTAGGCCTATGTGGTGATGAGGGAGTTGTACCTTGCTAACTTAGCTTGCCTTTTGACATTTTGAGTCTTGTTTGTTTTTTTTTGTTTTTTTTGCACATTTAGTTTACCTGAAATACTAGGTCACAGAAAGTCAGATGATGCTTTCAGTTTTGATTGGGATTGCTTTCCAATCCTATTAGATCCTATTTTTCACACTCCTGAAATTCCTACAAAATGTATGGACAGGCTGCCCCTGATTTTTTGATATATGATGGGGTCTGTGCATTGTGTTGTATTTTGAAGTTAAGTAGATACTTGTCTGGATTGATCCACTCCATCTGTATTAATGCAGTTTGGCAGCGGCCAGCACTGAAATAGACCTGCAATGTATAACCAACGAAGTGGGGTGGAGTGTTGCTTCAGGGATGCGCCAAAGCCAGACCAGAGAGTGGGCTGTGGAACTGCTCCATTTGACTAGAGAGGGAGTGATTTGCTCTGCTGTTCATTTCACTGGTGGACTGTGGCACAGCTGTTGTATGTGGAAATCTGAGGTCACGCTGCTTTCACATTAGGAGCCCAGTCCCAGATCAGAGTACACTTGAGCCCAAAGTTGTTTGGTCTGTATGAATGCAAATGAGCTGCGCTCAGACCTGGGCCTGCTTGGAGAGGTGGTCTCAAGCAAGCTTCAAGTGGACACAGTTCAAATGAGATGTGAATGCAACTGCTCCCTAAAGCGGGACAGAGAGTAATGATGACACTGTAAAGGCACAACTTCTTTCCCCAGTGCAGCAGTTTGTTCACATCTTCCTCTATGCACAGTGAAAATCATCAGAATCAAGTCAACAAATAGTCTGTAATGACTCACCTTACAGATGACCAAAAACTGGAGTCAGGGAGATGAGTTGCAGGGCAATAGATGTCTCCTGTCACCTCAAAAAAACATCAAATCTGCATAATGTGGGAACTTTAACCCTCTAAACCACACATAGATACGTGAATACAAGGATGGCCATTGTTGGCGTCTTATGTTGGCAGGGTGGACACCTTTGCTGGCTTAAAACATAAACAGCCTTCGCTCAGGTCATGATCCGCGTGGATCCCCCAGTAGTTTCTTTTGCAAAAAAGCTATGTGCACCTGCTGTATCAGACTTAGTACATAGGCGCAGAGGCCCAGATCAGTGTTGCTAATGTATAAGCAAGCTAGCTGAGGAGTGTGGCAATCACACCATGGTGTGGTTCGAAACAATCACCTAATGTAAAAGCACCATAAAGCTATAAATGGAAAATATTACTGATATCTGACCACAATGAAAGAAGATTAATTTTAAGATTTTTTTTCTGCTTTTTGCCTTTATTAGGCAGGTAAGCCAGAGAGAGACAGGAAAAAGTGGTGAGAGAGTGGGGAAAGACATGCACTGAGACTGGGAATCGGTCTGACTAGTGCATTTCGGACTAGTATCAGTTTGTGGGCGCCTGCTCTACTCACTGAGCCAGACTGGTGCCCCTAAAGATCATTTTAATCTAAAGAGTAAGACTCATTTAAAATAGCAGCCAAAATTTACACCAGTTCTCACATGCAGCTCACGTCAACATTTCCGATTAGACTGTCCCTGAAATCCTCTTGAGTTGGTTGTTGATACACGCACTTCACAGTCTGGGCTACCGGGGGGGCTGGCAGGTAAAACTGGGGGAATTTTTATTCATATAATGCTGGTGTCAGGCCAAAACCTCATCTCCAAAATCACCACTTCTCAGCGAATGAAAATAATTTTTTTTCTTCTTTTAAAGGTCACATATTTTAAGGCAAGTTTATATTGGTCTCAGATGTTCCCAAAACATGCCTGTGAAGTTTGTTGCTGAAAAAACACTCCAGTATTGGATTTTTGCACGTCTAAAAAACCCTCTGTTTCAGAACAAGCTGTTTCTGTGTCTGTGGCTTTAAATGTCACTGATCTGTCTGACTCCGCCCCCTACAGCTCTTCTAAAGGAGAGGAGGGCGGATCTTTCTTCCAAGAGGGAATGGCCTGCCGAACCTGGGAGCGGTGCTTACACCTGTGATGACATCATGAGGGGAAAATCTGAGAGTGGCTTATTTTAGCACATATTTCCTGGAAGGTGGAGAAATAGAAGGGAGGAGGGAATGGATTTTTACGATTCTTGAGGGGATTGTGGGGCACATATTTTTGTTAGAAAAGCCTAATAAAGTGAGTTTTGCATAATATGTGACCTTTAATACTGAATTGCGATAGACAGCAGCTTTTTGACCCTTTTTATCGTGTGGAAAAAGACATCTGAATGATGTAAAAGGGTAACAAATAGCACTGATTTATAAAAAAATAAAAATAAAAACATGAAATGGAGATGATGAGACTGAAAATGTTGAGGCATTTAATGAATGTGTGAAAACTTTAATGGATCATCACTTTTGCCTGGTTCTGCTAGAGTAATATATTTGCTCCTTTTATGTGTGTAAAAATAACCCTTCATTATAAAGGTGAAATTTGGATGTGATTTTGCCGGGCTACTTAAAAGGATTAAGAAAGCATCAGGTTAATTAAAAGGCCACAGAGGGATGTGATTGTCCCTGCTTTCCTTTAAACTTTAACAACAAACCTCATTTGTATTGACGTCAGAGTTTCTCTGCTGCTGGGCACTGTGTTGTGTTTGTTTATCTCTAATGTTGTGTTTAAACTCTAGGTCAGGGGGTTTCAAACAAGTCACATGTTGCCCGAAGGAACTCTTAATGTTTAAACAAGCCCAAAATATTTGCTTTGTCAGTATGCAGCGGGTCAGAGCATGTGAAAGTCAACATACATGCAGAGAATCCCCTCAATAATTTGAATTTTAACTGACATTTGATACCATGAGTGAGGTAACTCCACTAAAATGATAAGTAGAGGTGCAAAAGCATTTACATTGCTGGGGCATAACTTCTTTTATTATAATTTTATCTGTCTTGCGCAGAAGTCCCTGATTCCTCCCATGAGGCTGATGTGGTGCAATGTGATATCTACACCATCTACACCCTGTGAGGATGCAGGGTGACAGAGACAGAGCCTGCATGAGCATGTCACAGTGTAATATGAGTGCTAGCCATGAATTTATGGAATGCATGTGTGGATGTGGGTAATATGTGATCAAACCTTTTATTTTAGAAACATGCTGGAGCTGCAGTAAGTTTGGTTCCATTAGTGGTCACTTTACAACAACACTTTGGCTTATATACTTACATAAAGAGTGATATGAATGGAGCTTAGTGTGTGTTTCATAAACTTTAAGGGTGTAGTCATTGTAGACTCATCATTGTGTGAGTAAGCAGGCATGTGTGCATGCTTGTGCATCATGGATCATCAAATGAGAAGGCTCCACAAACCCACTCTAATTCTGTTAATCCACGTGCCTCCTCTGTGTCTCTGAGAGAGGGTTGTGTGAGGATGCTTTAGCCCTGCCAGAGGGCCAGGTGGGATGTTCACAGGGTATTATGTTGGGGAAAAAGTTCCCCCTAGTACAGAGATGGTATAACTTACAGGCGATGTAAGAAGGATTGACAGGAGAGGAAAGGAACGTTGGAAAAGAATGAGACGCTAAAGTAGAGAGGCTATGAAGACAGAGCTGTAGTGAAGACAAGAAGTGTGAGAACAAATAAATGAGCCAGGAAAAGACTGAGTAAAGCAAGAAGACTTAAGGGAAAAGAGCCAAAAGTTTATGACACATCTGTGATTTTCAGCCAGGAAGGATGGCAGGATTGTGTGCTGGATTGTGTGACGACAGAACGAGAATGTTTAGAAATGTGATGACCCATCTGAAATATTCATTGAGCTATCACTGACTGCTGCCATTTGTTTTCAGCTTTAGAGCTGCCCGTTTTCTCTCTGCAGAGAGTATCAATGTGCACAATAAATGCCAAGGTCAGACTTCATAATTTTGTTCTTAGAGTAGTCTCTTGTTCAGATTAGGTGATCACAGAGCCATAAATTTGTGCCAGGACATGACACAAAGTTAAGTTAGCTTTAGCTACATGAGCTTTGGGAAACATAGCTAGAGCTAACATAGCAATGCTAGCTATTTAATTAATGTTACTAAATAAGCCAATGCAGCCAAGTTAGTCTAAACAATGTGAGTTTTGGCAAACGTAGCTAAAGCTAACATAGCTATGCTGGCTGTTTGTTTAATGCTACTAAATAATTCGATGTATCCAAGTTAGTCTAAACAATATGAGTTTTTGCAAACACAGCTAAAGCTAACATAGCTATGCTAGCTATTAATTAATGCCACTAAACAAACCAATGACGCAAAGCTGGCTTAAACCACTTTAGCTAAGCAAACATAGCTAAAGCTAGCTATTTAATTAATGTTACTATATAAGCCAATTAAGCTAAGTTAGCTAAAACAATGTGAGCTTCAGCAAATGTAGCTAAATCTAACATAGCTACACCAGCTATTTAATTAATGTTTCTAAATAAGCCATATCCTAATGTAACTCTAAACAATGTATTTACAAACATAGCTAAAGTTAAAATATCTATGCTAGCTATTTAAATAATGTTACTAAATAAGCCAATGAAACTAAGATGGCTTAAACCCCTTTAGCTTTAGCAAACATGGCTCCAGCTAGCTATTTGATTAATGTTACTCAATAAGCCACGGAAGCTAAGCTAGGTAAACAATGTGAGCTTTAGCAAATGTAGCTAAAGCTAATATAGCTACACTAGCTATTCAATTAAAATTTCTAAATATGCCAATGTAGCCAAGTTAGCTTAAACAACATGAGCTTTAGCAAACGCTAAGATTAAGCTCTACACAGCTCTACATAGATAAAATATCTATGTAGCATACATAGCAGATTTGTGAGCTTCACTTTAGCCACATGGCTATGTAGCTATGTAGCTTACACAGATAACAGAGCAACATAAGGTACTTTTGCTATGTTAGAATATTTTCATGGAGGACAAGCTGTTTTAAGTTATTAATTTTGTTGCCAGGTTTGCTGATAACTTTTGTAATCCTGACCCCTTACTGTAACCCCTACCCTAGCCAAACCTAACCAAAGTTTAACCAGATTTTATTTTCAAAGTTCTTTCCATTCAAATATCCATTCTGACAGAGACGGCTTCTCAGATAAATGGTCTGTAAGAGTGGCCATCTAAAATGAGCAGTCTGCAGTCAGACTCCTCTCACATAACTTGTTGTGTTGAACTGAGTTTCATCTCATTTCAATTTAACCAGTTCTAAAAAAAAGATTTATTTACCAAAATAAGTACAGCATTGTTTCATTTCAAAATATGTTAACCTCTTATTCTATGGCTAATTTGCCCCCATTTGTTCTTACTGCCAACATCATCACTGCATACTGCATCCTTGCAGCGTGCAGGGGTAAAAAGCCAAGGTTGTAAGTCTAAAAAGGACTTATTTAGCTGTTCCTTGAGTAAGAGGTGGGCAAGTGAGTTACGATATCAGGCTGTCACAGAAGACATGTTAATGTATAGTGTGGGCCTACACTTGGTTTCTGAATGCATGAAAAGGACTGCCAATTCCTATTTAATTGGGCTACTGTCCTTGTCCCAATACACAAGCACTGGGAGAGAAATGATTTATTGACTTTAAGTTTGTGCAAGTCCTCTACAGTAGCTGGTGACTACTGGACCTTCTTAGTGTTAACCTGTTACATCCCATACCAAATAATAAACCCCTTTCATTCTGCATTTTCCTTCCATTTGTGTCTTTTAAGATGCCCTAGTCCCTCACTATTCAGAACAGGGAAAATAAACTGCCTCTTTATTTTTTGCTGGCTTTCTTCTACGCATTTGAGCTGTTTGACTTAAGCCCTCAGTGGAAACTGTGGTGCATTTGCAGAATACCTCTGCCAGTTTGGGTCTTGTTGAGGTAAAAACATGCAAAAGTAAATCAATCCCCAACTTTATTACCTAGATCCTTAGAAATTCAACTTAGCATGATTTCAGTTGGACTCACATGTGTCCATGTATTTTTAAAGTCCAGTTTAAACCAGACTAACACCCATGAATCAACTTTTTTCAACATCACTCAAACAAACTGAGTATCAAGGCTGAAGTCTGCTCCCTGCTGCTGTGTCCAGAGAAAAACTGACCGCTGCACGTGTGTGTTTGACTTTATACAGTGGGTGTGAGTGTACTCTAGCATGTGGTGCACCCCGCCCTGCTGACTCCTTTAAATAAGCAGCACAGTGCATGTTTGGATTGCAAGAAGCGAGGGCAGCTCAGCCATCTACCCATGGGAATTTATATTGTGTGTCTACTTTGTTAATGTGTGTTTAAGTGTGCATAAACTCACTAAGCTTCCCTTTAAACACTGCTCTGCAGGTCTTAATGACAGGATATCCTCAACCACACCTCCTTTATAATGATATTCCTCTTTTTTATTCCTTAGAAAACTGTTATTGCCCTTAACCTTCCTGATTTTCTGACTTGGAGCACAGTGTTTATTGACTCAGGGGTGTTTTCTGGAAATGTACTAACATGATTAAGGCCCTTTGCAATCATTAAAGTTATATCTGATAGTAATGATATGAGCTTAAAGCAATCATCTGGCACAGTTCCTGTGATTCAAGTAGATTATAAATGTGGGAAATTATGCAACAAATGCATGTGAACGAGTCGGGTTTTCATCGGCCAATAAGGCAAAGAATTGGTTCACACGAGTTTTACTGTAATATTCACATGGATTTCCTTTTTTTAACATTTAATTAGTGCAAGAGGAGGACATTTCTTAAGATATTAAGTCCTAAAATCTAATGAAAGCTTTAAGGAGTATATAAGACACAAGCTTGACCAAACTTGATCCAGGCTCCTCTTGGAGTTATAAAGTAATTGACAAAATGTTTTATCAAATGTGCAAACACTTCTGGCAGTTTTATTACTCAATGAGTCAAAATCTTACTGTGAGGGAAAGTTTCAGCAGTGGTTAAACAATAATCCCCCATGTGTGGTTGCATGTACATGATCTTTAACACTCTGACTTTAAGCAGGATGAACTCTGTCAAACGGACTCTGTCCCTTAATGTTCTATATTTACAGGAAACAAAGTTTTATTTCCTCACTTACAAAAAAAAGATGATATGACTGTTAATTTTGCTTCGATTTGAAAATGTAACAAGAGAAAGAGAGAAGCGGACTAACTCACATCCAAGAAAAGGAACACTGGAATATTTTTTATTTTTATGCCAATGATAGCTGTGGCTGAAGGCATAGTGGTTTCAGATTGCCCATCAGTAAGGCCCATTATTGTGAATATGATATCTCAAGAATGCTTTGAGGGATTTTCCTCAAACTTTCCACAAAAGTCCATTATGACAGCTGACTCCCCAAATCTGATCAGTTCATTCTTAAGTCAAAGTTTAAGGTAAACGGAGTTCATATTTCATCCCTTGCCTGAAAACATGATATCCTAAGAACACTGTAAGGGAATTTCTCTTAACTGTGCTTAAATGTCCACTGACTCAAGGGTTACCTGGCTATATTTTGGAAGGCCAAGGTCAAAGGTCAAGGACATGGGACCTCATGTTCATCTCTCGCTTATGAACATGATATCCTAAGAACACTGTCAGGGATTTTCTTTAAACTGTGCACAAATGTCCACTGTGACACAAAGATGAACCACATAGGTTTTGGAGGTCAAGGGTTAAGGTAACTGGGTGTCATATTCTTCCCTTGCTTGTGAATATGAAATCATAAGAATGTATTTGAGGTATTTTCTTCAAACTTTGCTTAAATGTCCACTCTCACTCAAAGATTAGCTGATTATATTTTGGAGGGCCTGGGCCAAAGGTCAAGGCTATTGTGGCTTGTGTTTATCCCTTGTTTATGAATGTGGTATCTTAAAGATATTCTGAGGGATTATTTCCCACTCTTGCATAAATGTCCACTCCAACACTTAAACTTCTATCAGTTAATCTTGACTCAATGTCATTGGGTGTCGTGTTCATCCATATCTCAAGAAAGCTTTGAGATATTTTCAGCTTCACACAAATGCCCACTCAGATTAAGAATAAACTCAAGACATGTTTAAGGTGACATGTTGGTAAAAGGTCACTGTGATTTTAAATCTTGTGAGCTCAACATTTCAAGAATGTATTGCTGATGCTTTTCAAATTTAGACCAAAAGGTTAACTTATAAGATTTAGATGCAACGTCACTGAAACTTTGCATATTGCGAGGTTGCAGTGACCTTGTACCATGTTGTTGTATGGTTAGTGGTTTTTTTATGCTGAAATGCTCAGGAGAGCAGGGATGGGAAGGGATAGCTGCTTGATAGGCAGCTGCGCTTTCATGGTCACCTGGTGCGCTGTTCTGGGCCTGACACAGCTCACCGCGTACTGGGTCCTCAGGACCAGTGGGCTGGTCAAGATGCCTGGAATTATGGGGCACGGTCCTGGCACAAGCCTGGGTGGTGGTCATCAGGAGGCCAAGCATTACAAGGCCAAAGTTGACGCAGCAAAGCTCCCGTACCTGACCTTCCTGTTGCAGCTTCTTCAGACTTGTAACTTCTTTAAAACATTGTTTGTTTGTTTTTTGGGAGGTGGCTCTGTGTCTATCTTTAACCAGAATTTGCTTTGTTTGGATTGATTAAGCAGGTGAACACATTTAATTCTTGGCCTATAATTGTCCAACAATTGTTTGCCTCATGGAGGCATAAAACCACCAGGTTTTAGTTCTAGTTTTTCTTAAAGCTGATTTAAAAGATGGGGAGGTTTTAAGTGTAGATGTCAAAATAATGCATTTAAAAGATTCTCTGCTCTGTATTTGACAGAAGTCCTCTCATGAACAGTAAGGATGTATTTTATATGTTCAGTGGCAGCTGTAGAAACATCAGCCATATACAATAATGACATAAAATAGTAGCGGAACTCTCCACTGAGTTTAGTTTATCTGATTTTTTTAATTTTGTGATATTTGCATTTCATGACTTTCTATGAATATTAACAGGGTCTAAGATGAAATAAATCAAAGTTTCCATGTCATGCATTAGGGCATTTCTGTCACATGTCGTGGAAATGACTAAAGAAAAAAAGAGTGATGAGAAAGTGTCAGGAATGTCCTGTAACCACAAGGAAAAGCTCTGCCTTCCTGACTCTCTTCCTGCTCCTCGACAGAGGAGGCGGAGTCTTCCTGAGCAGAGGGAGGACTCTCGTGTTTCTGTTCATTAGCTCTCACAGGCTGCAAACACACCACACTCATACCGGCTCCCTGGCTGTAGTACTGAAGATCCAACCTGCTTCATCCAGAGCAACTCACAACTGTCGTGCTTAAAAGTCCTCTCCTGTCTCCTAGAGCTGACGATCTCTGCCTGACTCGTAAACATCATGTAAGTAAACTTTACATTGTCTTGTTTGAACAGATCTCAGTGCCTGTAGACATGGGGTTGTGAGTGTGTGCTTTTAAAGGGGGGAGGGCTTGTTGCTCTGGCAGCAAACTATCACACTTCAGGGTGATATTTGACTCAATTATTTCTCTCAATATGTCTTCCTTTATGGCATGGTTATCTCCATATTTAACTGTGTTTTTTAGAGTACCGTGTACAAGGATCAGCTTATGGCTTAACTATAACTGTCTGAAAATGGCACAAAGCAAGTAAAATACCCAATTATGATTCAGTTGACCACTGCCTCTTTCTGTGTCTCTCCCTGAGCTTCCTCGTCCTTGAGACAGAATGCCAAAATCTAAAAATACAGGTCTTGATTATAACATTTGGCAGCTCTACTCTGGGACTATTTTCCTTCTCTGAGCCCTCTCAGCTGTGAAAGGGTGAGAGGCTGTGTGCCATGCTGACAGTGGATTTAAATGTAACAATGACATGCATGAAAGTGGATTTTATTTCTCATGCTCCTGGATTAGTTTGACAGGACAACAGAAGCTCTAATACCTTATAGCAGAGAGAGCATGTCCTACCTGCCTCTTTGTTTTTGTGTAAACAAAACAAAGATGCATGTGACAGGCTTAGGTCAACAAACACACATTTACTCCCTTGATTTAACCTGGTCTGCTTGCAGCCCTCCAACACACCTTCAACACAAGACTCAGCCCAAAACAAACACCTTTATAAACACAAAAGTGCCTGCAGTATACATAGTTTAATCCTTATTTACCATGTCATTGTATAAGGGGCCATTAGAGATATTTCTCCTTTCAGGTATGTGGAAATATCTCTAAGATGTCGGGGATCTCCAGGACACAGATTGAAAAACACTGCTCCATAAGTCATTTTGCAAAAATATGACTCAGAAACTCCCACCACTGAGTGGTCACAGAAAAACAACACTGCTTTCTTTTGGCGCTGACACAAAAAGGAAATTGATAAGATAAATTCAGAGTACGGGAATTCCACCGCCAGGGGTCTCTCAGTTGAAACAGTGACTAAAGATGATGAGGGTAGCAGGGAATTATGGGAATGGATTCCCTGCCACTCATACCCAAGAATTTTGAATAGACTATTGTCAAAAAGAATGGAGGGATGCTTCTGTGATAGAACTTTCAGCCAATGAAAAATCAACCCCAAGAAAGCAGCAGAAAGCACGAGTTAGATACAGCAACAGAACAGCATTTTTGTCAGTTTCAGCTTTCTGAGAAGGTGTTAAGTTTGGTGTTTTCACCACGACAAGTCCCATTAGAGCAGTAAAAATTCAGATTTTTTTTAATTTACAGTGCTTGAAAATGATTTTAATAATGCCAGTGAACAAATATGTATGTGTGTGTATATATATATATATATATATATATATATATATTTAACAGAAGTTTAGTCATTCTTGGTGAATTTGTATGGCTCAGTAGAAAAAAATCTACATAACAGAACCTTTATTACAGAGAAACCTTTTACAATCAGATCTTGAAACAATTCAGCATTATTGTGTAACAATATAACTCAGCACATGCTTTTGTCCAAAGAGATAGATGGACGTTGATGGCATTAAGGACCCACACTGGATACCAGTGTTTATTTTGACAGACATTTTTAATTTCAGTCTTTTGATTACATGTCTTTTAGTTTTAGTCACATTTTCATCATTTCTACCCTTTCTAGTTTGAGTCTAGTTTTAGTCCAAGCATTAATTCTCTTGCCTAAATCTGGTACCAAATCATGGTAGCGTGTTCTATGTACTCTGCCAAACCTGGGGTCCCTGCTTTCTACAGCTGGGAGGCAGAATAGATACAGCTGCATTGTTTTTTGACAGATTTACCCACAGTGGAGAAATATCGTGGTTTTTGACTGTCTAAAAAAAACTAAATTACATTGGTCTAGTTTTAATCATCTTGATGAAAATTAAACTTACTTTTAGTCAGTTATAGTCATCACACATCTATCTTTTGATAGTCTTATTTTTTTCGCCATGGAAAAAAAGGCTGTCGATGAGCATTTTTAGTCATAGTTTTAGTTGATAAAATTAACACTGCTGGATACTGAACATACCCAGACCAGAATTCAAAACCCCAATCGGGTAAACTTACAGATACTTTCAGGAGTTTTTGGTTGGTTATGGACAGAATGAATTTAGCTTTGAGGCCATTCTATGACCATCAGCATAAAGATTGATTATTTCATAAATAAACAGCTTGAAACTACTGCTACATGGCAGATTTCAAATGAGATGATTGATTGTGTACTGCAGAAACTGCAAGTATTCAATTCATACATTTAGTTGACATTTTCAACAGAAAAGCTCTTGACGGCTAACTGACTGTTAAAGGAGGCAGGATGAGATTTTTTATGAAATTATACATGCATGTTTTGTCTAGAGGGCACTAAAATCCACAAACTAAGACTTCCTTAAAGAAACTATGAACTGAACATACAAAAAGAGGATGACGAGAACTTACATGATATAAAAGACACATGCAATGTTAAATAAATGCCTCAAATCAGTGTGCATATACACTAGTAGCTATTATTGTAAACTTTGCAGATATAATTACATAATAATTAGTTAAAATAAATGAGGCTCTAAGCAGTGTTTTCCATGAACAGTGTATGTAAACATTTGGTCTGAGCAAGTTCATGGAGTACACCCACTAATTTTTCTCCATAGATTATATTTACTTGAATTCAGAGTATACCCACTTTTGCACAAACCACTACACCCATGCCTAAAGGGAAAATTCCTCCACCTATCCTCTCCTTGCACTTCATTTGTCCCCAAACCCTGCTATCTCACTATTTAAAAGTCCTGATCCATTTTAATGAACTTGGTTCCTCATCAGCCTTTCTCAGTGTGTCTGGGTTCCATTTTCCTCCAGTGCAATGATTCTAACAATACCAACAACAGCATTACTCAAATACTTGTTTTCTATATCAGTAACCTCTGTTGTTAAATGATACTGTTAACAGGGCGAGATCTGCAGTTTGAGTGTAAACTTAAGACTTGGAGGCCCCTTTAACGCGTTAAAATCCAATTTTTGATTGGAAATAACAGGCATACGGCCTGGGACAACAACAACAACAAAAAAAGAAGATTTTATTGGTAGAAACTCTTTTTAATTTTGAAGAATGAGTTATGTTTAATTAGGGGACAGGAGGCCAACCTCAACTCCACCTCTTTTCTTGTTATTAGGTGACTTAAAGTTAGCTTGAGACATTAACATCCATCCTGTGTAACTTGATAAAGGTGGCAAGCAAGCAGTGAATGCACCCTAATGCATTCAGAGGCCATCTCAGACCACATACAGAGGTGGTCTGGTAGTGCAAATGCTCATGTGTCCTGGTCGGCATTAAGGATCGTCCCCTCAGCGGGGAGAACAATGCTGCCTCCTGATGGGTGTAAATGATTCGGTCTTTTCTAACTGGCTGGTGTGTCTTTGCATGTTGGCCAGGGAAGTGTATTCAGACGTCAAGTACTCAATGGTGACGCAACATGTGAATGCCAGTACTTCTGTGCTATCAACTTATCAGATCACTCAGATTGAATGGTAATCAAAGGTGTCAACAGCTTCGCTGGTTTTACATAGCTATCTAGCACTGATGACCTTTTACTGTTTGTGTCATGAGCCCAATTCACAGTGTCATTTGAGGCTGTGATATTACCTCCCTGTGATCCCCTTTGTCGATCTTTGAGGGTTGTTAAAGGCATTACAGAGGCGAAACAGGATCCACTGAGTCAGCGTGGGAATGCAGCACTGAACATGTAGGAATATCTGTGGAGCTCCCACTGAACCATGCTCTCTCATGCTCATGCACTGCACTAAAACACTGTCACTGACAGATGAGGTATACATAATATTCATGCCCTTGGGGTATCAATGTGAATGCATCGAGGCAAACTGGTGTCAAATCTTTATTACAGCACTGTCCTGCACCAGTGCTTTGCATCATGCAAGTAGCACGGATAGCATGGATAAGTTTTGGCATCTGCTTTTAAGTGTTCCTTTTTGGATTTCAGGGAGATTTAAGGTCTATGGCAGGCCTATTCAATTAGTGGCCCGGGGGCCACATGCGGCCCAGAACCAACCCCCAAGTGGCCCAGACTGTGGTCGTGCCAGAGATGCAGAGGGCAACCTGTTTCGCAAGTTTTCATAAACTCCCACAGTATTTCAGACGGTGAATGCAACACGCCGCGTAGCCTAACAACAGTCTACCTACAATGCACTGCAATGTTATGAAGCCTGGCTAGCGATGCTGACAGAAGTAGCCCCAAAATACCAAGCATAAAACATGTACTTCAACTGTAGCTACAACTGTGCAGATTTAGTTTTAATGCACTTTAAGACATGCCTGGGTAAGATTTGACCAAAATTATTGTTTACAGAATTTCATTTCATTTTTTCATTCTATTAATTTTGTTTTTATTCAAGTGGGAAAAAAATCATTTCTAGTACCTCAGGTTATGTTCAAATACAGCTCTGTTGTTGTTTTCTTATGCACTTTTTGATGTGCCTTTGCTATGTTGCCAAATTTAAAAGGGAGACTGAGTAAAAAGTGCACATTTTTCATCAAACTGAGATGTATTGGTTCCAAATTTGACATTACCAGCTGCTTAATTGAAGCTGAACATGTCTGGCTGGGCTATATTTCTTGATTTTAAAATGGCCCAGTTGAATTTGTAATTGAATAGCCCTGCTCTATGGTGTCTCAAGGCCTCTTGAGGTGAACGCTGTCTCCTTGCTCACCCCCGTATAGTTCTCCCAGTTGGTCCAGCTTCATATAGCCTCACCCAAACTAAAATACCACATTATGTGATGGGCTGTTCCTTCATGGCCATCACGGTTAGTGACTTGGTGGTACTGCCCCCTCAGTGTGTTAACATTTGTCCACCTGCCTGTTATATTTCAGTCAAAGAGCAGATTGAAAGTCATGGAAAACCAAGTCAGAAATTAAACTGTTCCAGGAGCAGCAGGAGAAGACATAGTCATTTGTTTTATTCCAACAAGTAAAAGTTCAATACATTTCAATAAACACACAGCTACTTTTAAGTAAAAAAAAATCTACCAAGTCCTCCCACCCTGTCTGTATAGAGACAAAGTTCAACTTCTCTTTTAAAGCCTGTATGTACAGAGGAGGGACAAGAATGTGTAGGGCTCATAACATAATGGCCGTTGGCTAAAACAAACAGAAACATAGTTTTCCATGGCTGCTCTTTGGACCTGCAGCACCTCTCTCTCTGACAGGCCAGAAGTAATCATTGATAGGGTAGGGTTGGAAAAAAGAGTCCAGTATGTGAGAGCGTTTTCACACGTGAGTGCAAAGAAAGAGAGGGTGTCAGTGTGCATGTGGGCCCTTTCTGGTGACAAATCACTGAAGACCTGTCAGAGCATGACAGCTTTTCCTGTTGAACACCAAAGCTGATTTTTAGGTCAATCAATCAATCAATAAGGTTCATTGATCACATACAGTCATGTCGTTTACATAAACTTCTGTAGCAGTGAATTAGTATCAGTAATGCAATGACTAAACTTTCATTGGTCAGGGTTAGGCGAGTAGTTGTCACAGCAGTGGTTCGGGTATTTCCCCTGAAGTGACCTTAGTAAACAAATGTGGGGGTGTGTGACTCTGTAACTGAATGAGGACAGCAGTGTGTGATTGATTGCCTCCACGCCTCCCAAGTCTGGAATGTGCTCATCAACTCCACATTGCACTCTGTGTTTACCTTTCAGCTCTACTTTTACAGCATATAGATCGCCTGGTTTGAATACTTACTGTTTATTTACAATGACCTTAGCAGGGATTTTTCTTTAATGCCGCGTTTTTGTCAAAAAAACAAAAAAACAAACAAAAACAAAAAAAAACAAATAAATAAATAAACAGAAATGATGTTCCATCCATGCATCCTCATAACGTGAAGTATAACAATCACAAACTGGTTTATTGATCTTATTATTATGGGGTTTTTATCCTTGGTTTATAGAAGCCACTGAATCCAGTTCTGGTTCTTTCTTTTCTCTGCCTATCATCACTGGTTTTGCAAAAGTTTTCTGCCCATCAAAATGAAGTTCTAGCTTGTTGCTAGTGTTAATTTACTTAACTAATAATATGAATTAAAATGTTCGTCAGCTACCTTTTTTCTGTGAAGACAGACTAGACTGAAACTAGCTAAAAATAGATCTTTGATGTTAAAAACTGTTACAAAAAGTGCATTTGATTTTCAACCAGGAGACTAAAACAAGACTAAAATATCTGACCTCAACTGTTGGATTCAAAATCTACAATATTTCTGCACTGTGTCAAAACACAGGCAGAGGTGAGAGCGCATTCAATGGATTATCCTAAATATATGAAATATGATATAGTGACCAATTACAGTAGTTAAAGTATTGATAGTGCATTGATTAAAATAGTTTACTTTTGCAATATAAAAACATGGCTGATTAAATTAGTTCAAAGAAAATAACTGTTTCAACTACAAGTAGACTAAATTTTAGGGACTTTGGGTAAGACTGGAATGATTGTTTTTCACTTTCAAGAGTAAAATGACTTATGTACGACTAAATTTAATAGGAATTTTTATAAAAAGATTAAAAGCCCTTGCACACTAGACTTTCTTCATGCAAAAAATTCACACTTTTTGTGCATGTTGCATGTAGCGAGTCAATGCAAGCTTTCACACCAGCAATGTAATTTCACCATGCTAAATTTTGGGCTGAGTTTTTGTCAAACCACGTACGAAGTTTTCCTGACCAATCAAAATATATGGACCAACCAAGAATGATGCAAAAACCTTACTTTAACTTCTATTTCAATGCATCTCAGTTTACCAGAGGATGGGGCAAACACTATAGACTTTTGCAGCATGTATTGTTTTGTAGACCAGCATTATTTTTTGGAGACATGGCGCTCCTGATTTGCACAGAAAGATATGTCAAAATTCATCTCTGAATTTTGTGCATTTAAATCCCATGCAGTTAAATCCCATGGCCCTAGATGTGCTGAGGCCTAAATTAATTCTGGTAGTTGCTGCCACAAGCACGCTCCTGGAGGTCAAACACTTTTTCCATTATAATAATATAGAAAATATCATTTTACAGACTCACCTCACCTCCACATTCCACATGCTTCATCTGTCCTGCACATTCCAGAGCAAATTTTCCTCTTTTGAGTCATTCTTTGAATTTCCACAGCACAGACCTGTCTCTGATGGCACGCCTCAATCCATGTGGAGCAGACGAACACAAAAATGGACAAGAATGCCCAGAGCATCCAGCCAGTTTCAAAATACAACATAATAAACGGACTCCCAATTGTAAATCTCAACACTTTATCAACATTATGTCACAGCCGGGGGCACAAACCATGAGTCATCAGTGGGTCAGAGGGCCACAGTGATAATATGACGCCATGAGTGAGATAAGTTAATGTTGGAAGCAGGAAACACAGGATTTAGTGGGACACTTCTCATCCTTTATAACAAATATAAAACTTTTCATTTCCTAATTTACTCAGCCATAGTAGAAGCAAAAATAATCATGGGATTATATCAGAGGGAATTGCAAATATTCTTCAGAAAGGGAAAGTGACCTGATGCTTAAGATGCAATTTTCACTCAGGTTCCTATCACATGATCTCTCAATCCTGTGTGAACTTGTAGTTCTCCCATGATCTCTCATCTCCAGGGCTTTGCTTCGCTGCAAAAAATATATTCAGAGGGCCAGGGCATGCAAAGCAGCTACAGCACAAATGCTACAGACACATCTGTAAAGAAATCAATGCTAAGTGGCAGTGATGAAAATCAGTTATGTTTTGGCATTATATAAAAACATTTTGAGGAGTTTCTAGGCTGTTTGAATATCATAATATCAGTCATACTGTAGCTGTGTTAAAGGAAGCACAGTTAAAAGATTTATGTTTGACTCTCTGGGATGGAGTTCTCTTGATTCCATTTTATACACAAAGGCCATTAAAAATGTGATAACTAATTTATTTAGAATCTTTTTTTTCTGTGGAATATGGACCAATTAAATTAATAAGAAATGTTTAGCATCTTTGTTTCTGCAGCTATCTTCAGTTTTCTCAAATAAGACACTGCCACCAGCTAAATACGTTTTTCTTTAACACACACATGCACAGATATGATGTCTACATTCATGGATGCGTAGTTGAACATGCACACATGAGACAGGATTTCATTGTTCCCTTCCTCATCCCACCGCTGGGTGTATTTGTGCATGGATGTGTGTGTGTGTGTGTGTGTGTGTGTGTATTTCCTGGGGCCACAGACGCAGACAGTGGCGGGCAGAGGTGGAGTGGGTGGGTGGATGGGGGTTAAGGGGAGACCGGCAGATGAGGAGAGAGGGGGGAGGGCCGTACAAAGATGGAGCTGGATGCTATAATAACTCCTTATGGTTCAGTGCATATTTTTGTGTACTTGTCTAGACTTTAGTGGGTATAAGAGTTGCATAACCTCGCAGTCCAACATGTCAGTCATGCATAACGTTGAAGTTCTCATGAAGCAGAAAGCAGATCCAGAAGAGTCCGCTTTCTTTTATTGACTTATTGTAATGTTGACCTTTGACTTCCTCATATACTTGAATATCAATAACCACACACCAAAAACAACACAGCTGAACAAAGGTAAGAATAAACAGTGAAGAATTATATTCATACACATAAATAAACACATGGCACAAATATACGTTAAAAAGCCTATACATAGCTTTATGTATATACAACCATCAAGGATTAACAATGTACACTGTCTATAGTGGTCCAACTGTTTCTATAAGATGTATACATAAGACAATGGTGCAGTATTGTTGATTGCAAAGGCTGCCGGGAAAGTTGTTGAATGATTAAAGCTTGGGAAGGAGATTTTCCTGGGAAACATTTATGTTTTGGCTGTGTAATTTTCTTTACATCCCGACAGCTATGAATAAATCAAATAACCTGACTGCCAAATAGACTATTGTATTCCACATTCATTGGATAAAGCTCCCATAGAAAGCATTTGGAAAAAGGGCAGGACTTGCAAAAAATTCAGGGAAGGTTTTTGAAGGAAAGTTCCTGCCACATTCATGACGGGCCAATCAGAGCAGCAAGCCAAAATGATGTTGTGTGCATGCACTTCTCTTGAGATCACGGGTTATCGTAGGTGCTTCTGTGTGAATAGAATTAACGCCAAGGCCGGTCAGGAGACACGCAAAAACGCCTTCACTGCCAAGACAAGCTTACGGTGTGGCTCTTTGCTCTTGTTTTAAAGAGAAATGTGGTCCAGCTCTGATTAAACTGCTGCTTTCCTACAGCTACATCTGAGCTAAAAGCTACCCCAGCAGCACCCATTGGATATACTGGCAAACCCCACCCATAATGACTGCAAACCCATGTCGAAGCATGCCAGGAAAAGAGTGAAAAACATATTTTCCACCATGAAAAGCTTTAGGTGTTGTTTCACTCTTTTTTCATGTAGAAATGTGGTCCAGTTCTGATCAACTACCATTATGTCGTAGCTACATCTGAGCTAATCACTGCACTGGAGGCAGCCATTGCAAACGGCTTGTTCAACTAAACCCCGCCCATAGCTGCTGCCTTGTTCTCCTCAAGTGGCGTTGATTGATCATAGCAGTGCACGGTTTGGCACAAATGTTGTGAATTGGAGCTTTTCAAGATGGATTTGCCTGAAGACAGAGAGGAAGTCTGGCAAACCCATCTGCTTTGCAAGGTTAGCATCACTGTGTGCATTTACTCATCGTAAATGCAGCTGAGTGTTAAAGAGGAACCACCTTGGTGGTGGTGAGATTGTATGAGAGCAACTGAGCATGGACCTTGTGATTAGAAGAGCTCAGGAGTGGCAATCCATTACTTTGGTGTATTATTCAAAATGTTTTGGGCTCATGACTGCACCCCCCTCAGTGTGGTGCCCTAGGTGACTGCCTATTTCACCTATGCCGAGAACCAGCCCCACCATAATGCCATTATCTGGAGGCATGCAATCTAATAAAACAGCTTTGCCATCTCCTTTTGTGTTAAATATCTAACAGAACCACCAAGTATGACAACTCTGATTGGCTTAACAACAAAGGCAATAAGGAGTACTAACCAATCAGAGGCAGAGTCTTGCCTTTGCCATGCTGAAGGGAAAAAGTAAAGCATATTACTGAAAGATGAGTTTCAGAGAAGTTTGTGTCTGCATTTTCCATGCACTAAACTGTAGCTTGACTAAATTGTCAATGTAAATGCATTAGTGATATTCCGGCAAATAATTTCACCATTGATTAGTCTATAGTTGACCAGTCAAAAGTCAAGAAAACTTGGTCAAAATTGAGCATTTATTTAAGTTGGTTTGCAGAATGTGGCCAACGTTAGCAACTCTAGCAAGGCCGGCTTTGAATCAGGTTAATGTTCACACATCTGTTATGGATTTTCTGGCTCAAAATAAAGCTAAACTATGCTTTTCTTATGAATTTTGATCTGTTACCAGTTCAACATAGGGTTAAAGAGGCCCAAAGTGGTAGAAAATCGTATAAATTAGTTTACCTGACTGGTAATTCTGGTGTCGTCTACCTGGGGATTTAACTTTAACCTTTCAGCCAGCATCCCTAAAATGTCTGGCTGAATGCATAGACCAATGCAATCTTTTTTGTACTGCAAGGGTGGCCTGGGTATTTTTGAGATTGAAAACTTTAAATTTCAAGCAAACATCTGCTGGTTTCTCCAAATTGGTATATTATAGTTTTCACTTTATTTTTTAAACAAAAGAAGATGTCAAACACAGTAGATGTATTGATATAAAAAAGCTGGTTATTTTTCTGCTTTTTAATATTAAGAGCTCTGTAACACAAAGATGCAAAATTTGAAGCAATTTAAAGATGTGAAGAGTCTACAGGTTAATATTTTATGAATCAGTCAATCAGCTTTTATTTAAGTGCCAATAGGCAGCAAAACTGTCTCATAATACCTCCCAGAAACCTGGAGCGAAACCAGACACAGCCATCTGCCACGACCTGCTGAATGGAGGGATGGTTAACATTAATGACTTTTTACAGTCTTGTGTGCCGGCTGTTCTTTATAGTCTGTTTCTGTTTGGAGGCCGATCCAAACCAACACTGGTTAATTGCAGTGCAGCTGCTGTAGCAGATTCAGCTCTCTGAGCTGGCACCAGGACTTTATTTTCTGCTGGGAATTCTCAATGATTTCTGCAGATGATAGGAGCCCACAGTGGGTCTTTGGAGATTGTGGGTGCCAAAAACCTTGGAGGTTTCCACGGGACTGTTGGGTATAGAAACCAGGGGCTGTGTTTGGGAGCTTCTCCTGACATTCTTTTATCAGCACAGTTTTCAGCCTGCTTAGCTACAGGGCTGCATGAAACCAAGCTGTTCAGCTTCCTGTCTGTATGCAGACTCAGTATGAAATGAGCAGCATGGCCAGGTCTGATGTCTGTCCAGCCCTGTGTGGTGAGATCAGAGCATTAAGGGTTGAAGCCCGTGAGATCTGGAGCTCTGCTGCTCCTCTCTGTCTTTATTAAGTGTGTTTGGAGCTCTTTAAATCAGCCCTAGTGGGGAGTGGCTGATAACCTTTTGAACTCTCCTTTAAGCTTTTTATTGACTAAAACCTGAAGCTAGAGTGTCCCGGTGGGCTGCTGGGCTGACGTTTGTGTTGTAGCTCATTGGTTAATCCTCAGCTATTGGCCTATTTCTTACCAGAGTAGATTTCTATTCCATCGGTCAGTACAGAAACTAATCATCCATGTCTTCATGCATTCTTTTTTAAATGTATGCAGACATGGTAAACTTGCTATAAAGAGGACTGTCATAAAGTTTTTCTTATTTGTGATTTCCTAGGCCCAGTATGAACTTTGTTTGTAGTGGTTGGATGTGGCAGTGGCATTCTTGAGATACCAAGAATTTAACACATTTTCATGGTAAGCCAGTGTTTTCATTTCAAGATAATGTGATAATTAAGTCAAGATCATGTGAGAACAGCCTAAATTTACACACACAGGGAAATTACATGAAATAACATGTATGTATGCATGTCGTCTCACGCTTCCTTAACACAGTCCTGCAGCTCTCTCTACATCTTGCTTCACAAGCCACAGCATTGTTTAGAGCAGCATGACAAAGAGGAAAACCAGTGAGTCCAAGTGGCCAGAAATAGATGGGCTGAGGTCACTGTGTTTCAGGGACAACCTGCTGGTCAGTCACACTCGGACACAGTCAGAGGCAAACACTCCAGCAGTGTGCATTTGTTTGTTTTTCTCACACATTTCCTGTTGTGAAATGCGTCATTGCTTCCTGCTTGTCCCTCCAGTGGGCAACAAACCAAAGAAATCACTGCTGACTAACTGCCCACCTATATCCCCCCCGTGCATACTCTCGGCCACTGTGACTTTTCCAAATGGTATTTAAGTGACACAGATTCTTGATACTTTATTTGCTAATGTCTCGCTGGACATTTTCCCTAAGAAAGATACTCAGAGCTAGAGTCATAACCCCAATTCCAAAAAAGTTGGGGCATTGTGTAAAATGTAACTAAAAAGATTGCAATGATTTGCAAATCTCATAAACCATATTTCATTCCCAGTAGAACTTAAAAAACATAAGATGTTGATGCTAATGGACATTTTACCATTTCATGAGAAATATTAGCTAATATAGGGAATTACATGGCAGCAACAAATCTCATTGTTTGTGGTCTTTGGACCTTAAGGTGTCATGGAATAAAAAATAGAAGTTATTGTCCGTCAACACAGTTCACTGTGCCACAAATGCAAGTTAAAGCTGACAGAACTTTGTGAACACAGTCCAGAATTACTGCTGTCTCCTCTGGGCCAAAGCTTATTTAAAATGGACTGAGGCAAAATGGAAAACTGTTCTGTGGTCAGAGGAGAGGGCTTGTTATCAGCACAGGTCAAAAGCCTGCATATCTAATAGTATGGGGTTGCATTAGTGTATATTGCATGGGCAGCTTACACACGTGAAAGGCGCTATCAATGCTGAAAAGTATAAAGAGGTTTATAAAACGTTTCAGCAAGACAATGCTAAACCACATACCAAGCTGGAGTGTCTGCTGTCCAGACTTTTCACCAATAGAAAACATTTGGAGCATCATTAAACGGGAGATCTTGTAAAGAAGACACAGGAATGTTCAGCAGCTAGAATCCTACATCAGAAAAGAATGGGAAAACATTCCTCTCCCAAAACTCCTGCAACCGGTCTCCTTGCTTCACAGACTTTTAAAGACTGTGGCTAAAAGAGGAGGTGATGCTACACAGTGGAAAACACGGCCCTGTCCCTACTTTTTTTTAGATGTGTTGCTGCAGCCAAACTCAAAATGAGCTAATGTTTCTCATGAAATGGAAAAATGTCTCAGTTTCAACATTTGATGTGTTGTTTATGTTCTATTGTGCATTAAATATGGTTTTATGAGATTTACAAATCATTGCATTCTGTTTTTATTTACATTTTTCACAGTGCCCAAACTTTTTGGAAATTTGGGTTGTAAATTAAACTTCTTAGTTTATCCTCTCTCCTTTTTGATTGTTGTATTTTACAGGATTCATGTCACATGTTCTCTGCTGGGTCAGTGTCTGCTGGGACCAAGGCCAACATGATCCACCAGACCAGAGTCATAGAACAAACATGAACCAACTTGTTCCTTTTACACAAAGTTTGGACTCTTTGAGTAATGCAACTTCCTGTTTCAGTTGTGTTAGGAATAATTTCCAGGAATTAAATTTCTTTTAACTTCTGCTAAGTACTGGTTCCTCTTCTGTAGCTCTTTGTTGTGTATAACTGAATAACTTAGTGTTAGAAAACATTGGAAAGTCAAACAGCTACAAGTCGCTGGCTCTCCCTGTAATTACACTTAAGAAGGCTGGTTGCAAAGTGACCAAAGTCAGCTGTGGTCAAACTTAGTCATCGCTTCCTCCAGCTGGAGCTTCCCCTGCATCCTCTTTCAACATCTCTGCTCACAGAGATCATAACAGTAATGCTGACGCTTTAATCTTTCCTTTATGTCTCATATATGTCTCATTTTACTTGCAGAATGAAATCCAACCTCCTTCTCTCACACACAGCAGACATCATGAAACATCATTACCCACTAATATGGTGGTTGGAAAGCTGAATGTAAAAAACAGTCATGCTAACACAGTGGTTAGCATATTTTTTATGATAATTGAACAGAGCAAGTTTCCATTGCGGGATAAAAATATCATTCCTGGGTCTGTCACTGTGGTCGGGGCCTGTGGTGTGCTTGTCTCTTTGGGAGAAATCAGCTGTGCAGAACATGAATGGAAAGCAAAAGATGGAAAGTTGGAAAAAAACAAGACTAAGGGGAGATGTTTTTGTTTCCTTAGAAGGTTATTTCTCACACACAGAGACTCACATAGATCTGTAGGCTCATGATGTAGCTTGATCATTTCAGAAACCGTCTGATGGCAGGCAGAGGTACAACACTACTGTTTGTGCAAACAATAGTCCCACTGCAGAGGAGCTTTGTAGCTGTCTGACCCTGAACAATGAGAACGATGAATATTGTCTGAAATGACACTGTTTATTTCTGTGTGATTGAAAGGGAACAATCCAAGCTGACAATACAACACGTAGACAGACGCCTCTTCTAAGAGCCAAGTAGTAAAGAAAGAAGGTAACTGAGCATGCATGCATTTATTCATGGCTATCTGAATCCTCAAAGGAAAGCTGCTTTAGTATCATTTACCTCATTTATTTATTTCAAGCTCTAAATATGACAAAACCATCTTTTTTGTCAGCGTACGGTGCATTAAGACACCTTCATTTTTTTTCACTTTTGCTATGTTGCAGCCTGATGCTACAGTTCAATTCGTCTTTCTTCTCATCAGTCTATATTTAGTAACCCATAATGACAAAGTGAATCAGAATTTTCAAATGTTTGCAAATTTAGTAAAAATAAAAAACTGAAATATCAAATTTGCTTAAGTATTTAGACCAGTGATACTCAACATGTGGCTCTTTTGTGGTGATCTGTGGCTCTTTTATGGCTTAATTTGAAATATTATTCCCCCAGAAAACCTTAAAAATGGAAACTTTGACCTCAGAAATTATCCATTGCAAGTCACATTGATCAGTTTGTTTCCCACACTTGACTTTAATTGTCAACCTTTATTTTTTGTCTGTAGATGTCCATTGCAATTATTTGCTTTTTTTTTTGCCACTTTAATCCATTTTTACTGCTTGAAGTCTAATTCTGTAACTTCTTTTTGACAATTTTTGCCATTATTATCGATTATCGCCCCATCTTCCCCAGTGTTTAACTCTTTCATCCTAGTTTTTGCTCTTTTTGCCACTTTTCACTGTTTGCTGCTTTTTGCCCATTCTCCCATCTTTTGCTTTCTATTGCCCATTTAAGTCACTTTTCAGTCATTTTTTTGTCATGTTTTTGCCACTTTCTGACTATTTTTGCCACCTGCAACCCATTTTTGTGTCACTTCTCACCCATATTTTGCCACTTTCTGCCCTTTTTGTCACTTTCACCCAGTTTTTGGCATTTTAACATGTACGTTTCCCTTTTTCCCTTTTTTTCCCTGCTTTTTGACTATTTTGCCCCCTTTATCTTATTTTTATTGCCACTTTAACCCATTTTTGCTACTTTTCACCACTTAGATTGTGACTCTTGCAAGGATGTTTTTCAACAATTTAACTCTTTGGTTGTCCAAGGTTGAGTAACACTGATTTAGACTCTTTGCCAAAATGTATAACTTCTGTTTTCACTTTGTCATATTGGGGTAATATAGAATAATGAGAATATTTTTTCAGCTGTAGCATCAGGGTGCAACATAAAAAAATTTTGTAAAAAATTGAAGGGGGTCTGAATACTTTCAGAATGCTAGATGTGCTCTTATAACACTTTTTATTAATATCTTTACACACAGTAGGGTCTTAAATTTCACTTTCAACCTAAAGAACACCCTAATGTTTTTTAAAGATTTTAATGGAAATGAAAAAGTCTCCTGGAAAACGAAAAAAGAAAAGCACTCAGAACCACCATAAATAGGTCTTCTTCCACAACACTGGCCCGTTGAAAAGACAGTCTCAGAGTAAAATGTATATTATGGATGCATGTGTCCATTCATAGTAACCTCATTCTGTGGAAAGACTTCACCCGAAACAGTTTAGACATCTTTCAGGTCCAAGAAACCACAACCAATTCAGGTTTAGTGCTGTGGCCTTTTCATTCTCTCCACACGGGCTCGACAGAAGAAAAACATCCCTTAGTCCTGATTTAGAGCCTTTTCACATCCACCAAAAAGACCAATTTCTTTAAAAACAGCCCACCTTTGGCCAGATAGTCATTGTGGTACAAGGATATGACACAAATATTTTGATAGAGGTCCCAAATGAAAGTGCAATGGTCTAAAAAGTGTACACTCTGGCCTGGCCTCCTCTCTGAGCTTTAACCACAATATAAAATAATATTATTCGAAAAGGCTCCATCCCTGCCTTAACATGATTACTTTGGTGGACAAATCAGGATGAATCACGGACAAAAAAGGAGGGTGGGGGGTGGGGGTTGTTTGAATAATGGGACATCTCAGTGTTTTAGGTCTTAACATTCATAAGAGAGCTGTGTGCATGCAAACACTTAAGTCCCACCCACACAAAACCCTCCTAGCTGATAACTGTAATCCTGTGATCCTGTCTATGTGTACCTGACTATACACAGCAATTTAACCATGGATACTCATGGCTCAACTAGAAAAAAGTCTTTGAACTGCTGAATATATTCATAATGCATGGTAAGGACTAAACCATGAAAAAATAATAGCTAAATACACTCATGATCACAATATTAGGTACACCTCCTCTACTGCTCATAACACAAATATTAAATAAGTTCAAGTAAACTGCAGCAACCATTGCATGCAGTCATGAAGGCATGGTAAAGATGATGTATTAAAGTTTAAACTGAGCTGAAGAATGGGGAAGAAAGGTAATTAAACTGAGTTTGAATGGCTATTGTTGTTGGCTCCAGACAGACTGGTCTGAGTATTTCACAAACTACTGATCTACCATTGCACAACCATCTCTTGGGTTTAGAGAGAATGGTCTAAAAAAAGATAAAAATTTCCAGGGAATGGAAGCTCTCCTGGCAAAAATGTCTCATTGGTAGTGGAGGTTGGACAAGAGTGACCAGGCTGGTTCAGGCAGTTAAAAGGCAACACTTACTCAAATAAGCACTTGTTCCTGCTCAGGTTTGCACAAGAGCAACTCTTCCATTCATTCCCAACAATTCTAATTGTCTTCAGGGGGCAATTCAAGGCACTTAGAACAGCGAAGTCACAAGAAGCAAAAAGAGAAATAAGAGTCAGTAGATGGTAGTAAAGTATGGGCAAAAGTCTATAAAAAAATCACAACTAAGGTATAAAAACATAGATGTAAGAATAAAGTAGTTTTTACAAAGAGGTCTGGATGCACAACAGGTCAGACCTTTTGAGGTATTTGTGTCAGCTTAGAACATGAAACAGGCTACAATGCACACAGTCTCTGCAAAATAAGATAAAAGAACATTGGAAAAATGTCGCCAGGTCTGAGTCTCAATTGCTGCAAAGCATTCTAATAGTAAGATCAAAATCCGGCATCAACAAGAAAGCTGTAATCTTGCAAAGCCATTAGGCCTGATTCTGTATCTGTAATCCGGTGTTTCATCTTGCAAAGTTTTAGTCTGAAATGCCTGCTCCCTTTCAGAATGATCTGACTAAGCAGCATTACTCAAGTTGAAAGAGACAGTAGGTACAGGTAGGGTATAGTTGCACTGCAAGCCTATAAAGGATTAGCTATGCTATGCCCATCTTTATATGCAAACAGTGGCTTGGACTGACCAGTTAGTGGTCAAGTTGCATTATTGTTTGTACTTAGAGTCAGATTTTTAAGAAACAACAGTGAGTTGATTTCAAAAGCTCTGTAGATGTCTCTATAGAATCAGTGGGCTCCTAAAGCCGAGTCAAAACAAGTTTATTCATCTCCTCCTAATGACCTTTAATCCCTTTAAAGACCAAAAGTCCCCGTCGTGATGATGTCACATTACGTGTACGTCCTCTCCAGTGGGTTTCTGTCTTTCTGTACCTGAAACTGACTGAACAGTCTCTCCTTTGTTTCATTTCCTCTCTCCTCTATATTGAGCTCTGTTTTTGTCATAATAGTATTTTTTCTCTCTCCTCTACATATAGTCCCCAGAGGTCTGCCTAAAGGCTTTTGATGGCTTGGTGCTGTTTTGGGTAATGCAAATGTGTTTGTAATTTAAGCTATTTTAAACTCTCCTTTGGTGTGTCACATGGCTGAGATGAAAGCGGACTGGGGACTGTGTGTGCAGCTCCAAAAAGTGGGCGAATGTGTGTCCAAGTCTAAGCTGTCATGGTCGCTTTAGCTCTTTTCTCCTTGCTGCTGGTCGGCCGTTCAGAGGAGATGAGAGGGGAGAGAAGGAGGAGAGAGAGGGGGCAGATTTGGGGGAAACAGGGTCACATGTTGAGGAAGATGGCTATAAAAAGACTCATTAAAAATGTGTGGATAGATATGTTGGAGGTGAGGGTGGGGGAGGAGGGATACGGGCCCACAGACTGGGTGTGATGTAACCCTGGAGTGTAATGCTGTAAACGGTTAAGAAGAGGGGGGAGGGATGAGCTGTGGGGAGGAATAAAGGGGTATGGGGAGGTTGTTGTTTTTCTGGGAAATTAGATTTTAGAGAAAGGGTGAAAATAAATTAACATTGTGGGTTAGAAGAGCTTTGAACCCCCAACATTCAGAGAAATAATGAAGGAACTAAAGGGTACTAAGATGCAGAAAGAGGCAATACAATCACTTTCTGACACTCTTATTGTCTCAGAATAATTATTTCTAGGTCTGTCAAGATGATTCCCAGAAGGTCCACAGTTAGTTCAGTACTTTTTTTTTCAAATGTGATTAATTGCATGATTTATGTCCATTTAAACCATACAGGAAAATATAAGGCTGATCAGGCCACTTTCATACAGCTTACCTTCAAAGTAAAACCAATCTGATGTGCATTAAGACAAGCAAAGTCACTAAATATGCTTTAGGAGGAATTACAGCCAAAAGAAACCATTTATCATTCATCGGGGTGCTATAAATCGAGGAATCATTATTCTGCTTTTCCAGTATGTTTACCGTGTACTCTGTCATCTAAGGCTGAGTTCACACTGCAGGCCGTAATTCTGATCTTTTGTTCAGATCATGAAACCAATGTCACAATCCAGTTTTGGAAGCAAAAAATAACCCCACACCAGATGGACTGTTTACGTACATTCATTGCATGGATGTCTTTCACATTCATGTGAGAAACCTCCCTTAATGAGTGTCTGAGAAGGGCAGGACTTTAAAAAAATGCTCCGTAGGTGACTGGACGAACGATCTGTCTGTCACAGGCAAATCAGAGTGACAAGTCAAAATAGGGAAAGAGCTGGTGCTAGCAAAGTGTTTGCGAGTGGCTACAATTCAGCTTATCGGGAGACATGCAAAAATATCTCTGGTAAAAGAAGCTCACCGTGTGGCTGTTTGCCCTTGTTTTAATGAAAAATATAGTCAAAGTCTGCTTAAACTGCTGCTTTTCTACAGCTATATAAAGGCTGATCCGTACTGTGGCAGTCACCATTGTAAACACAGCCTTACAGTAAAGCTAAACCCCACCAGTATTGATACCAAACTCATGCTGAAACAGGTCATCAGAGGAGCAAATATCTTGTCGGTCATGAAAGATCTTTCAGTGTGGCTATTTGCTCTCATTATAAGACAGAATTGCTGTCCAGTTCTGATAAAACTACTGTTTTACAATCGCTACATCCAAGCTAACTGCTACACTGGAGGCAGCTGTTGCTAACAGCTCACAGTACAACAAAACCTGCCTGTAGTTACCGCCTCTTTCTCCTAAAATGATTCCTCTTTCAGTTCAGCACAAATGTTGAGGATTGGATTTTTGCAATTTTTGCTCGGCCGCAGTCTGGTTTGCAAAGTCAGCAAAATAGTAGAGTTTTTGAAAAGTTACAAAAAGTGAGATTATTGAAGGCATTCTGAGATAAATTATGATTAAAATTTGAGATCATCTGACAGCCCTTTATTTCCTTAAGATTCATAACAAGTTTCTTTTTCTGTGGCAACACTGTGTCCAAACAGGAAGTCCATCACTCTTAGTATCTGTCAGTAGAAAAATCCAAAATTACAAAGAAGAGTTTAATGCAAAACAGCAGAATTAGGAAATCGACAGCCCTTATTGTTATATTTCTAGGTTTTATACACTTAAAGCCTGCTTAATTATGACAAAAAATCATAACCACCATTATACAGACTGAAACTGAGATGATTATGAAACACAATTGTCGATTTTACATCTGCAACGTACTGATTTGTTGAACCAAGACACTCATTGCTTAAAAAACAAAGCAATAAAGGAAAATAAATGAGAAGAAAAGGCATAGATATGTAAAAAATATGCATATAAAAACACTGAATAAAGAAAACAATAACTATAATAGCCAAACTATAACGACAAATACTGCAACATTTACTACATCACAAAACCTTTGGTCAAAACAAGCATCACAGCAATCATTTATTCATGACTGTCTTGTTTTATTATTGCAGAAAGCCAAAATAGTGATCGAAAACATTTCCCCAGCCCTACTTAAAACCCACTGAGACAGCTAAAAGGTTAGAATATAAATTAAAACCCAATCAAAATGCTTCACTGAAATGAGACTAATCCTCCTTTATTTACTCTTGGTGACAGACTTTGTGTTTCCTCCTCTGTGATGAAGACAAAGAGCTAAATAAGAAGAGCAGTTGTGTGCACTATCTGTGTTTCCCGCTGAGCCTGACGCAAGTCAATGAAAAAAATTGCAGCTGTTTTGACCGTTGTCCTCCCCCCGACTCCTGAACTCCCCCACTGCTCTCCCTTTCAAAGAATTTTCATTTGAATTACAACCCGGCTCAGTGTTTTGTTGTGCTCAGAGGGGGGAGGGGTCCTATTGGTCAGAATCCCTTTCGCTTTAGACCAATGCTAGCGCACCTCCTGCCTCCCACCCCGCCTCCAGTGCCCCGCTGAGGCTCCCGGTCTGATGTGTGATTGGCCAGGCTGGGAGGAGCCAGTCTGATATTAAAGCCTGTCCCGTCTGCTCCACTTCAGTGTTGAAAAGAGTCGCTGTCTGTCAACTGGTGTGAGTGTGGGAGTGGGTGTGTGTGGAACAGTGTGTGGATGCTTTTGTTAATGAGTGGCTCACTGAAAACCGAGAGCTCTACCTTTATCTCACTTGGACTTCCATCTCTTTTTCGCCCTCTCCAGGACTGTGGGGCTGAGCGGCTGAGCAGCCGGCCGGCTTTCTGTGTCAGATGACAGCTGGAGAGGAGGACGGGCTTGACAGACGAGTTGGACAGAGATTGCAAACGGGATCATAGAGGCTGTCGTGTTGCAGGGGATCATTGCCAGCTGATACACCAGACTTGCATTTTGGATAAAGAGCTGCCCTCGCCTGCACTGTGGCTGACCGCTGACCCCGATCTGCAGCCTATCCTCCTTTTTGGGTCACCACTGAGCTAATAGATCTGGACCTGATGTGGAATTTGACCCCAGCTGACCCTTGCCTATGAGTAGCCTTTAACCAAGCCTGGACTGGGAAAATCGAAGGATAAAAGAACGAGAGGGGTGACAGAGAAGAAAGGAATAAGAAAAAGAGAAGTGAGAAAAGCAGCACAGCGACCGGTAAGGAAGTTAAAGGGAGCTTTGGGTGCAAGGGAGGGAGAAAGGGGGGAGAGTGGGAAGAAAAGAGAGAGTACAAAAGAGCTTTTTTCTTAAGCTTAGAGGGGACATGTGGGAGCTCCACTCTCACCCACCTCTCCTTCTGTCACTTCTAATGTTTGTCTCCAGCCTAACTTAAATCCTCTGTCCACATTATTTTGATTCCTTTAGATAACTTTTGGTTACTTTAGAAAAAGCCAAACCATCTCCAGTTTCCAAGCTCATATCTTTGGTTTTGCCCTCAAAAACTGTTTGACTGACAGAGAATCTGTTTTCTTTTCAGCATGCCGGTGGAAACGCTGCGGCCATCAGACGGCCATCTGGCCGGGGTTCCCTTCACCTCCGCCATGCCCTTCAGGATACTAAACAAGGGTCCGGACTACTTCCGTCGTCAGGCGGATCCTGGGGCTCGTAAACTGAGCGCTGTAGAACGTTTAGAGGCGGACAAGGCCAAATACGTAAAAAGCCAGCAGGTAGCCCTGACACGACAGGCTCCCATTAAACCACCAATCATCAGAAAGCCCCTCCTTCCTCCAGGAATGATGCTCCAATGCCAGATCAGCACTCCTCCAGCCCGCAAAGTTTCCCGATGCCCAGTTGATGTGGAGAACAGAGGAGGGAGAGAGGGGTCTGCAGGGAGGAGAGGACCTGCTCTTAACCTGGATATTCTCAATAATCTTATCAATGATGTATGCGATGGACCAGCACCATGCTCCCAGTCCTCTTCCTCCACCTCCCCCTCCTCATCCTCTCCATCATCAGGGGCTAAGAGCATTGGCAGCAGTCTGTCAGCAGAGCAGGAGCGGAGTAACCGACTCCTCAACAACCTCAAACCACTCAATCATTGCACCATCAACTCCTCCTCCACCTCCTCGTCTACATCCTCTCCTCTTAACAACAACCTCAAGACTCAGGCAGCAGAGCCAGCCCGCCGTCCACCCCCTGTCCCAGCACGAGCCCCTCGTATCGGGGTCCAAGCGCTCTACAGCGGCCCTAACTCAGTGACAGTGCGCAGGGTGGACGTCCGGCCTCAGGCTGAAATAAGGAAGCCTCAGAGGGCCCAGCTACAGCCCCTAATCAGGCCCAGACAGACTGCCCAGGGCCAGGTCGCTCACCCAAATGTCCCACCTCCTCCACCGCCTCAGAGCAAACCCCAACCTCAGCCCACTCAAACTCTGCCCCCACCTCCAGCCTACCCACCGCCCAGTCCCATGCTGGTCCGAGCTGGCATGATCCCCCCAGCTTCTCCCGCTTTCACCCGTATATCAAACGCCAGCTCTAAGGGATCCTCTCGTAAGCACCCATCCTTGCACCGCTCCAAGTCGGACCTGAGTGACCGTTACTCCCGCGCCACAGCCGACCTGGAGCGTTTCTTCAACTACTGCGGGCTGGACCCGGAGGAAGTGGAGGGCATGGGGGGAGTGGAGCTCTTCACAAGAGCCAACTCAGACATTGTGTCGGTGTCCAAGCTCCGCAGCGTCAGCACGCCTAGCTCGGAGGCTGACCGGGTCAGGGAGGATGGGGGAGATGAGGATGATGAGGACTCACCGGCTAGAGCCAATGAGCGCGTTCCCTACGGTATCTCGGTCATTGAGAGGAACGCTCGGGTCATCAAGTGGTTGTACGGGATTCGCCAGGCGAGGGATACTAATAATGCTGTCTCTAACGTATAGACTTGAAAAGACTTGAAACAGGGAAGCACTACGTTTTGTATGCATACATTTGTGTGAAGAAGGGGAGCCCATCTGTTCATGTTCTGCTGCCTTACATCACATTGTTATGGAAATGTCACATCAGTGGTTTTAACCCGGGCTGCAGGTCAGGACTGCTCCCCTGCTGGACTGAACGGACCATACCTTTCCCTCCTCCTTCACTTGATCTTTATAACAAAGCAATAATAGACTGGTATAAATGATGAATGAAGGCAAAGGATGCTTGTGATTTTCCCTCCTCATGTAAAGGTACTTAATTTGTGTAAGTGTGCGTGTGTTTGTACCAGAAATCTTAGCTGAACAAAGCAGAGCTGGCTGCAAACTGTGACAGACTCCGGCGCTGCACAGTGTTGTAACTGGTGAACGAGCTGAGAAGAGAAACACGTTGATACTGTGAACTTTCACGTAAAAATCTTTCATAAACACATTTGTATTTTAAAAGAATCATTTTGGCTGTAAGACTGTTAATATACATATTTATGTCAGCATGCAAGTAAACTGTTTTATACGTTCATTTTATCATCTCGATGAAGCACAGACATCACTCTCACGAAGATAATCACGACACAGATGCACATTCAGGTCAAGTACAGTAAATATGGCAGCAGCTGCACTAAGTACTGTCTGTATATCTTCCTTTAACATTTTTGTGTTTGCACCAGAAACAAGGTCACGTCTTGGATTATGCTACACTCACGCAGCAAGAGAAATCTGTTTACTGTGTATGTCTTGGAAATGAGAGCGTAAGCCATATAAGAGAGGATCTTACAAGTGGATGGTTAAAGTAAGTGTCACATGAATAAGTTATTTTGCCTCCACACAGAAGGACAGGGAAAAGACTGAGGAGGGCGTACTCATAAAGATGCTGTATAAGTGCTGTGGTTCAGGAAGTGTCTCAGGATCGACTAGGCAAAAATGGACCAATTAGGAAAATGTATTTTATAATATAAGACATCTATATGTACAGAATTCAATCTTTAAGTGCAATCTGATCATATCTGCTACAGTAACAGTAAATGTAGACTATGGTGTATTTATTTGACCTCCTTATTGTCACAGCAGGAGTGTAAGAGTCCCTCGCCCCCCCTCTGAGTCTTCTTTCTTTTTAACTTCAGGGTATTCAGTATGAGCACCAGCTTGTCTTTCCTCTTCGTACTTGTACCTAGAGCTCCGTGTAGTATCAGTCGGACCAGGACTGGAGAACAAGTCAGCTGATGTTGAACAAAGTGTGCAGTCTAACCCGGCACTGGTTGCCCAAAGAGTCTTCAATGAGAGATCCAAAATGCTTTACAATGGTGAATTCTTAACAGTTAATAAAAAAATGTTAGACTACGTCCTTGTTTGCTGTTTTTCTTTTTTCCTAGTCTTTAAAGGTGACTGTGAAAAAGAACCCGGTGCCAGCATATGGCAGCAGACAGCCACTCCTTTGATTCCTTTAGTGTTCAGGGATTTTATGAAGTGCTGCTGCCAAGACCTCGGTTCATTATCTGAAAAGCTGGTGCAGGTCCAGCTCAGTGAAGCAGGTGTTGGGTCTGTTAAATTGGATTTCAGCATGAATAACTGACACACAACAACCCTGGATTGTTTTTTCTTTTCTTTGATCCTGTTACATAAGTTGTAATATAAAAGTTTGCCACAAGCTGACTTCAGTCTAGAAGACTTTGGCACCTATGACCCACTCAAAAATTTGTGCCAGGATCTCTAAACCTTAGTCACAGCAATGCATGGGATACAATAATAATAATACAAGCTTTAGCTCTGATGCAGTGGTTCTCAGTTGGTGTGGCAAGGCACACTGGTGTTCCTTAAGGCAAGTTTCAGTGTGCTGTGGGAATTTTCAACACCTTATATTATTACTACACTTACAGAAACACTTAAGTTACTGAAACATTTTCAAAGATGCTAGGATACGGTGTGCCTAATTTTGGCTTGATCTTAGGGTTACCTTGGGCATAAAAAGGTTGAAAACTGCTGCTCGAATGTAATTGTTCTCAACCTTTTCTTTCTTTTAGCACCCCCTACTTAGAAAAGCTGACCCCCAGGACCCAAATATTAAAAAGTGATACATTGCTGTCACTCTTAAATGTCAATTTCAATTGTTTTTACTGTATAAATCCAAACAAGACAGCCCTACACATGAGTGCTCTAACCAAATCACATTTGTGGACACTTCATCCATCCATCAAGTTCCTACACCACTTATTCCATTTGGGATTGCAGGGAGGTGACGTCTATCTCAGGTGTCATTGAGCAAGAGGCAGGGTACACTCGGACTGTTTACCAGTCGATCACAGGATTGACGTTCAGAGATAAACTACCAGGCATGCTCATACCTACTGCTAATTTAGAGTCACCAGTGAACCTAAAAGACATTTTTTTTGGTCAGTGGGAGGATGCTGAAGCTGAACCGGGAACCTTCTTGCTGTGAGGAAACAGCACTTATCCCTGTGTATTCATAAGAGTTTTAATCAAAATGTTAGTTTGTGAAAATATGGATTAGAACTTTCTGCCCAGGGAACACAAATGTAAAATAGCCCATACGCACACGTTGTGCTGTGTATGGCCTCTATCAAATAAGCTAAGCTAAGCTAAACTAAACTAAGCTAAACAAAGCTAAGCTAAGCTAAGCTAAACTTAATATAACTTTAACAGAGACAGAAACTCCCCGACCCCGTCTGAAATATCTGGTGTTAGGAACCAATGCCCTAAATTTGCCTAGGACAGATCAGGATTATGAATCCAACTTTCTGATAATATCACAGAAGAGCTGTATGGAAGTAGACCTTGTAAATAATGTCAGAAACAGCTGTTCCATTCTTCTGTTCAAAGTTTTGTATGACTTTTTGGCCTTAAAGGTTAAATTTGGTATAAAATTTAACAGAAAAATACAGGTTCAGTTCAGGAGTTTTGTGAGCTAAAATCATTGTGTATGTTAAAGGTATTTTCTGACTTTTAAAATAGAGCTGATTAAAAACAATATTTACCTGAACACATTAATATTAGTATCTTTTATGTCATGCAAAGAAACACACAGGTTTCTGCATTTTTGGGTAAAGTCAGAGCTGTGCTTCCCAACGTGTGGCCTGAGCCCACTGGTTGGCCCTAAAGGTGGGAGTCCCAAGAACTGTAAGTTTTACCTTGAACATGAAAATATGATGGATGGCTGGTCTTTTAGAAGGAATACTTCATTTAAAAACTGTTTTAGTAATGATGTTTTGCCTTTTAAACCCACATTGAATTAGTCAGATGTGACTGAGAATTTTTGGCTCACAAAAATAGATAAATGGTTACTGAAAGCACACATAAGTGCTGAATATTATTTTCTGGCCTTTTTAGCTGTCACCCCACAGTTTAAATTACATTGTAACTGATTTGAATTCATGGTTTTAATATAAGCCCTCCTCTACATAAGGACCACTACACTTCAAACATGTAGGTGGTGAGCATTTAAGGTTCAACAGGATTTCAGTAGTGTAGTGGTTCAAGGAGTCCAATAGTAATTTACTTTCATGATGTAAAAGCAGTTGTGGGGGAGGGATGAAAAACAAATCACTCTTTAAATAGAAATTGAAAATATCTGGGGTTTTTTTATTCCTCAGTTTTGCTGCTTCAAATTGTGTAACTAAGAAAGCATGCAACTTCTATGTTATTATAGCCACAAAATCTCAGATATCAAGTTTTTTGTTATTTTTATGAAGAGAAGAAACTAATTACAGTCATGATAACTGAAAATTTGTTCAGATAATCATCTTATTGCAACATTTTCAGATAAAAGTAGGGCTTTAATTACTTCAAGTGTGTGACACTGGAAGCAGCAAGCACAATCATCTTAACTTTGAAATGAGATATAAAGTCCTAAATAAGCTGTAACTTATTTAGAGGAACTTAAAGGGATCCTTCAACATTTTGGCAAATTCGCCCATTGCCATAATTCCTATAGTCTTAGTAATAGGTTTGATTCTGTCAATTGTCAGTGCAAGCTGTTTCTAGATCTGGGGGGACCGATATACCAGCTGCACAGCTAACGCTATGGAAGCAGACAGTATTTTTTGCTTTCCCTCATAAAACTCATCAAATACACAATCCAACAACTCCAAAACGCTCTTGTGGACAAGTTGTGACCTGTACATTAACCGCACTATTAAATAATAACATATAATTATGTAACATTACGACACATGAAGCAAATACTGAGAACTATTTCTTGAGTGAACCACTGGGTGGAGTGACACAGTGCAGCAGCCATGTCTGGAGTGTAGTTCCAGCTTTGCATTTCACTTTAAAAAATCTCCGTCTCGTAATGTTCCATGATTATTTCATAGCGTGGTGAATGTGCAGGTCACAACTTGTCCATGAGAGCATTTTGGAGTTGTTGGATTGTGTATTTGATGAGTTTGATGAGGGAAAGCAAAATATACTGTCTGCTTCCATAGCATTAGCTGTGCAGCTGGTATATCAGTCCCCCCAGATCTAGAAACAGCTTGCACCGACAACTGACAGAAACGAACCTATTACTAAGACTATAGGAATTATGGCAATGGGCGAATTTGCCAAAATGTTGAAGTACTGTATCCCTTCAACAAATAAACTTGCATCAGTCAGATGGTGCATCTTCTTCTGTTTTACCATCTTGACTCGACCCCATTTTTGGCACATTATGGTTTATGCTTCAGTTGTGCCTTATTAATTAGACAGGATCATCATAGCCACGGGCTTTTTTACTATTACACAAAGGCTGGTGTTTGCCTGGGGCCTCATGAGCCAAGGAGCCTATGGCACACACAGAGGTGTGCATCAAAGGTGAGATATACATCAAAAAAATCATTTCATTGACAAAGATGAGCATCTAGATTGTAAACAAGGAGCCAAGAGTGACTAAAACTGCATTGAAATAGAGTTTTATTTCCAAAAATTCCCTAGGAAGGATGGGCTATACAGAGGTTTAAGCCCCCAAGCTGAATTAGTCTTTATGTAAAACAAGTTATAATAAGGTATAGTTCAATAAACCAATCATTTAATGGATTACAGTGGCGTAAAATGTAAGAAAATACAATACAAATAAAACTCACAGCTGTAGTGAGCATATTTGACCTCTCTTACAGCTATGTTGGACTGTTTAGGTGGAGTTGAACTGTTACTCAGTTCTCCTTTTTCACATTTGCTTGTATCCTAAAGTTATGTAGTTACATGAATTTTAAAATACTTTTAAATATTATTTCATCAGCTATGATTGCCTTGAGCTAAATGGTGAAAGACCCCATATTGTTCTTTGCCTGAGGCCTCTGTTTTACTAAAACCGCCCCCGGTCACAGCACTGCTGTGTCAAACTGCTGAAACATCCAGCTACAACTACAGTGTAGATATTAAGGCTGTAGCATACCTGGCTCTCTGTCTGTGGCTTTTTGTAACAGTAAGGAGAAACATTTTGATTAAAATGAATGCGAGCAGCAAGGCTGAATACAAGTGAAAAGAAATGGATAGTTTGGAAAGTCACACAGAAGTAAATAGCCAACAATGGGGGGGGGGGTTGAGTCTTGTTTCAGACAGGGACAATATGAGATACGCATAATGACAAGGAAAAGTCACTTTCGCTGTCAAAGTAAGTTATTTAAATGACAGTGAAAAAACTGGCGAAGCTGTGCTTCCCTTGGCTTCCAGGAGGAAACGCCACTGCTGCTAGTGGCGACACTGTCTGACCCCTAAGTGGTCAGCAGTATCTTGATATCACAGTTATATATCACAAGTTTTGGGCCTTATTTTTTCCAGTAGTATCTTGAAATAGGATGCTTATCCAAGCTTATCAGGCAAATGTGGCTTTTAATTTGTATAATGAGATTTTTTTTATGCAATTAGACAAATAAGGTCAGTTGGAGTGTTTGTGGATTCAGCACACAAACAGAGATTACCTGCACACGCTGAAAAGCTCCATCAGGAGACATTATGCAACTACTTTCACAGTCTACAGTTCTCCTTATAATGTAGAAATTGGTACTGTTAGAGCCACTCAGGTCAATCTTTAACTTAAGACCTCTAAACCAGTCATTGTGTCTGAGCAGTCTAGACCATTAATATCCACAAAGCCCTCCCAAAGATTACTTTCTAGTACTTTTTTCCTGCAGAGACCAGCTCTGAGGTCCATTCCCGCTATTGTTGAGTGTCTGATACTTGCTGGTTTACATTGGAGTTATAAAACTTAAGGGCTTCTTAACAGCTGGACTGTGGTTTGCGCCACATGCCAATAACAGTCCCTTCGCACCATGAGATCACTGCGTGCATGATCTCCAGAACATGGCTTTGATTTGCAGCTCTCACCATTTACTGGCTTTGAGGATGTGGGTGGCTTGAGGATTGGAGAAGTGCGGTGGAGTGGATCATGCTGTTGTTCCAAATGATAAATGTTGATGCCTGGAGCCCGAGGCTGGGCATCATGACAGCAGCCGCCTGATGTCCCAGGCAACTCTGATTAACAGCCAGAAACACTAAAGAGAGAGGCAGAAGCAGGGATCTAAAAAAAGGAGACAGCACACAGACGTTAAAAAGCTCTGAAAATGGCAAAGGACAAGAGAGGAGGTTGTTGGAAGGTGGCAGAAACGGGGTGAAGAGGGAGATTAGGGAAAAGTAGGCAGATGCTGTGAGAAAGTGATTTTATGCATAAGATATGTGTCAGCTTCTATTAGAGGAGCAAATAACCTCAGTCTTGGAGAAGCTGTGCATCTCTGGGGTTTTAATCTGAAATAAGTTACATCAGCAGCTCTGCACTGAAGGCAGGCTGACTTTAAATTTGCATTGGAATTAAATCAAAAGGTAGTTTCTCCTCCAATCAGACAGAAAATATGATAGTTGCAGAATAGCTGTGTAGTGCTTGTAGATGGTTCCAGATCTACCTTTCTGATAGATTACAAAACTGGAAAGAGTTTCTACTATTAAAAGGCCTTCCGCTTCAGGGCCCTTCCTTGATTTCGTTGCATCTGTACTGTCTCCCATATAACAGACTGTAATCTATCTATACACAGATGACACAGTTTTGTATGTTGCTTTCTTGCTTTAGAGAAGTTACAACTTTATTACCCTTCAAAATGCATTTAAAAAGCAAGGCTTTACTCAAATGCAGCAGAACAAAATTCTTGCCTACGTCCTGAGTCAGAGATTTTCCTTTTGAGTGTCTTCACTTATCCATGCTGGGTGGATATCTTGGTGCTTAGCTTGATGAAACATTTACATTCAAATGCCAAACTGATAACCTTATCATACAGCTTCCCTCGGCAGCTTGTTTTTTTTCTAACTCATACAGATCTAACTTCCCTGCTAAGTGTAGAGAAAGTGTTATTGAGGCAGTCTTTATGTCAGTGCTAGATTATGGTGATCTAATCTATATGCTTCTGCTTCCAAACTTGAATCCCATGACTCTGGCTATCACCCTGCAGTTACATTCATAACTGGAGATCCAGCCGACACTCATTATTGTATTCTGTCTAATAAAGCTTGTTTGTCTTCTCTGGCATGTGTTATATTCCTCTTTCTTTCTATGTATAAATGCCTTATTGGATAGATATTACTGTACATACCTAAGCATCTATGCTAAACTGGTCCACTAGACCCTTCCAAACTTGTTTTGCTGACGTTTAATGCTTTAAGTTCCACAGTTTGACTCTAAATGAGAAAATTCTTCTCACTTATTTTTGCCTTTTTTGTCTGTACAAAAGGTCATTGTGTCAGAGTAGATGGTCAAAGACACATAAAGTCATGCTGACAGGAGTTTTTGAGGCATCCTTTACATAAAAAGTATATGTCGTTTACCATTGCAAACTAAATGCTTCCAATTGACCAATTTGGGGCAAATGGGTCCCAAAACCCTTCAACTGCCAAGCTATAATTGTGCATAATGTGAATTTGACCTCAGCTTTAGCTAAGTCAAGCCAATTGTCTTGAATAGTTTTACATCACTCTGTGACTTTTTTGTTTTAGTTCTGTTCTTTTTTTGGTTTGTTTTAATTGTAATTGTCAATTTTTGGGATTCCATATCACTGTAAAAGAGGGAAACCTCAGTGATCCAAGGCTTGAATCAAAGTTGTTGACAATTAAGACAATGCTGATGATAGTGTGACGTACAATTGGTCTTAGTCTTTTAACATGTATGTGAATTACTTCGAGGAATATGTTGTGGCATGGTGTGCTTCTTAGTTGGATACACACCACAAGATAATTGTTGTAGTCTGGGGTCAGATCCCTTCTTCCAACCAAAGTCCGCAAAGGAACGATTATCTGGTGGTTATAGGAATTATTTTGCCAGGTTTCCTGTGATGTGAGGCATGTTAAGAGGACTGTCAGACTCAGGATGTTTGAGGGCAAAGACAAAAAATAATAATAAGGGCACCAGTGCACACAAATCGTCATACCTTTAAAATGAAATTGTCAAACATCCTGTTTACGATTATAGATTTTATTATGATCATACCAACTGTGCATCTGCAATAAAACAGATAAAGAATTAGTAACTAATCAGTGATTTATTTATCTTCTAAAGAACATAAGTGAGGATGTCAGGGAAAATTGACTTCATGGCACTTAATTTCATTTTCTCCACTACTGGATATGTGCCCACTAAAGGGCACTTTATCAGGTTTCGTCCACTGAGAGGGCATCCTCGATGGCACCTTACCCTCTAAGAGTGTACCAAAAAGATCAATTTCTCAAATTTGCCCACTGTGAGGGCGACACTTTGTCCAACTTTGCTTACATAGATGGCACCAAAGAGGGCTCTATGTCATACATTTCCCACTAACATAACATCCCATTTAGACAGCAACTAAGAGGGCATATTGTAAAATTTTATCCACTTAAATGGGACTCTAGAGGAAACTTTGTCAAACTTTTCTACTTAGAGGGTACCAAAGAAGGCATCTTGTCAAACTTTGACACTTTGGAGGGCTGCCAAGAGGACACTTTTTCAAATCTTGCCTAGGGGCATCCGAGAGGGCACTTTCATGACATTTTTTTCAAGCATTACAACTCTCTGTTCCCAAAGTCTGTCTTGAAATGGGTAAAAGGAGTTTGGGATACCCTGCTCCTGCAGCCTGGAAATCTTCTACAGGAGACCTTATGTCCTGAGGAGATGGTCTCCTTTAATCTTTTTAAAGGTAGACTGAAGGCATTGGAGGATGATGTATCAGTAGTGTTGTACTCAAGACCACACTATCGAGACCAAGGCTTGCCCGAGACCAGAGTGCACCAAGACCAAGACAAGACCAAGACTTTAAGATGTCTAGACCGAAACAAGACCAAGACCATGAAAAATAATTTTAAAAACCATGACAAGGCTAAAAAGTTTAAGAGCATTTTCTCTTTAATTTTAGTTTTCTGTTAAAAATTTGACAGATAAAACAAGGTGTCTGGCCCTCCTTTAAGGCACAACATGCAAAAATCTCAAATCTTAACAAATTTGTTCAACTATCATGTTGTAAAAAAATAAATCCTTGTATGTATTTACAAGCCACTGACAAGTCCAGGATTATTTTAAATATCGGAAAATGAGATGTTTATTTGGATTTGTCAGGTGAATGAGGCCTAAAGTAAGTGTTCTGAGGTATTTCTGACTAGAAATAAGATGCACGGATGTCCAAGTTTTGCAGGTGAAACTATTTGTCGTTTTAGCGAGTGCTTCTCCTTATTATCACATTAATGCAGTCAAAGAATAGCAGATCAGTCCCAAGTCCAGAGACAAGCCAGTCTGAGACAAGCCCAAGACATTCACATTGTGGTCTTGAGACTGGTCTCAAGACCGAGACCATTCTCTAGTATTACAACACTATATGTCAGGATGTAGATGTTTTGAATGATGACTTTCTGATCTGTGACTCAGATTTGGTATCTCTGTGATTGTAATTGCTTTTATTTTTAAGTCTCTGTCTTTGTAAAATGTGATGCTGCCTGTCTTGGCCAGGAAACTCTTGTAAATGATTTTTTAATCTCAATTACATTTTTTCCTGGTTAAATAAAGTCAATTAAATCAATTCAGCGTTCTTCCTCTTCTTCCGAAGATTGGAGATGATCTGACTTGATATTAAACATGTTCAATATATACATTTGGAAATCCCGTTATATAAGGGAACGCGAAGGATAGCTGAGCAGGCATGAGCTGGATTGTAAAATGGAATGGAGCAATAGCCAATCAGGAAACAAAATCACCAGAGAAGGAAGCGCAACAAACACAGCCATGGCAAGGATAGCAAATTTGAAGCAGATGGTTCAATGGACATCATGAATGGAGGATCAACTGGCTAATTTGTGGCAACAACACAAGTGTTCATACATGTAGCTTAAAGGAGGAACTGGATCAAAATATCTACCACAGTGGATGATGCGGGTAGCTAACAGCGAGCCATATTTATCTTTTTTTATTCTAAAAGTTGTGCTTGATTGGTGTGATTTCAAGTTTTGTGACCAGAATCTGTTAGTGTGTATCGTGCAGTGTTGGTCATCCCATTGCACACCACACACTGACAACAAAACTCTTAAATAATGATTTGTCATCATGTGTGTGGTTCCTCACATTTTCCAAATCTGTTACGATTTTAAAAATCTTTTAGTGTGTGCCAGGCTTTAAATTCTAGGCCACCAGACACCCTGAGAAAAAGTTGTTCCAAACTAGGACAGAAAACAATTAAAAATGCATTTCACATCTTCATTTGTTAGCTTCTGTGTGTTCGGATTCTGATGCAGCGATGCAGAGCAGAAATCACTGGATTTAATACAGATATGAAAAAACAGAGCCCACAGATTAACTAATCATTACATAACCCTTAGTGGACACCTCTGCTGCTCCCTGCTCCCCAGGGTGGTGTAAAGAATCCAAAAAGGCTAAATGCTCCCTCTTTGGGAAAAGCAGCACATGTCCTGGGAGGATAAGATGTCTCCACCCGCTGTGGTGTCTCTGTGGATAAATGAGGAAAACATGCCAGGAAGCATCTTCTGTGTCATCCTCATACTCTCTCTCCCTCTGTATCTGTCTCTGCCCACAGAGGCTGACCATATGTCCATATTTACTGAGAGATCAGCTGGGCTTTGGCATCCTGTCAAGACAAACTCACGCGCATGCACACAGACATGCACACACACACAGCTTGCACTGGCCTGTGCATGCTGTGTTGCGTGTCTTGGCCTTGTTTGTGTTTTTTTTTTTTCTGAGCGCTAAGTCCTCTGCTCTGTGTATGTGCATGTTTAATGATTTTGATGGTACTTACATGCAGAGGATGTTTGCAATCTTTTTTGGGATGAAAATGTCACAGGGTTTTATTGCGTGCATGCAGACTTAAGTCCATGCATATTTGGTGTGTTGTCAGCTGCTGTGTGTTAGGCATATGACAGTGTGTATGTGTTTGTGTCACAGAGGTGCTGGGTTAGGAGCTGCATATTGCTTGATCCAGTAGTAGCACTAATGTATGTCAAAGCTTGATACAGTCCTTTTGAACAGCCTCGGTGCAGGGAGTGATAAGCTGATTAAGGCGCCGGGACAGATGGGATCTCTGTGTTTTTGACTATATTTGTGTGAGTCTCTGTACGTCATTCACTGGTGCCTACCGTATATACCCCCCGTGGGAAAAAAACTGGGTTGTCTATGTTAGTTCAGCATGTTGATGCAGAGCACTGTGCTGCTTCCATTTATCTCTGACATCTATATTTCCATCTTCCTCTCTCTGTCTCTATCTGTTCATCTGAATCATATCATCCTTTAGCTGCCGCCTGCAGGCTCAACACTCAGCTAGCTCTGTTTTGTTTATGCTCCTCTATATGTTGGCCACAGTTCAGATTTCAGCATTTATCCAGCCTGCATCAAACAGTAAACATCCTCTGTCTTATTCCAGCTTTTAAATGTTTAAGCGAACGCTTATGTATATTTATATGTCATAAAAAATGCATATAATCCAACTGTCAGAACTCGTGTAGCAACCAAAACAAGCATAATGATAGGTTGGATTACCCGTAAAGATGACTCTGGTGCTTTGAAATATCCGGGCTGCAGTGTTGATCCAAGTGTGTGGAGCAGGAAAATAAAAGCTTTTTGTCTCTTTTGGCAGATTGTGCAGCCTGCAGTGAGACAGTTTTTGTCTTATTTAAGCTTTTTTTTCGCAGACCGGTGCATCTGAGTAAAAAAATGGCATGGGAAGGATTTTCCCATCCTTTCCAACAAAGCTTTAGCAGACTTAAGAGTCAGCAAAAGCTTAGATATCTATGGAAATACTGTATGTCAGAAAAGTGCTGCTAAGGACAATCACATTGATATCATCTGGTATTGTACTGGTTCACTTTAGTGATCAAATACATTTTACTCAGAACTAAAAGTGTGTTGTATTACCTGAGAAAAACAGGGCTGAATTGGCTATTTTGCATTTTAAGTAAGCACAACTCAATTTTTTAACCTTTTCCTGTTCAGTCGTACAGCGTACTGCTATAGAATCTTTGCAGCCAGTCAATTGGACAATGGTTAGAAAGGGGAAAAGTTCTTGTATCAACAACCAAAGCCTTACAACAGTAGAGATTGACAACCATACTGTAATCTCTGAGACAAAGTTAAACTTCATACGTTCCTTTAAAAAGTGAAGACCCTGCACAGCAGCTTGGTATTATTATTTATATTCCTTTTTAACAAAGCAATATTAAAGGTGAACTCAAATTATACTTGATTTCAAGCAAGAGGGAGGCACTATGCAAGTCACATTGAGTGAAATGAGTTTGCATCTCAGCGCTTGTTTGGCTGATCACTGTAGAAAGTTTAGTTTTGTTAAAATTCAAGCACAAGTCAGTTACGGTAGATGTCTGCACGTGTTGTCTTCTGCAGGGTTGTTTATCAGAAAACAGACAAGTGGAGTTCTCCACGTGTGCCTTGAGGGCCTCCTCATGTGCCAGCGGAGTCATTATGGCGATTGGTCACGGGGGCCTCATATGCATCAACGGAGAGAGCACTCACATTTGTGTGCGCGGCTGTATATGTGTATCTATGTGCCAGTTGTCTGTTTGCATGGGCCGTTAGACCACAGCTGGCACCCAGCAGCATGATAAAATGGCCATGAGCAGCTGTCATTTGGACTGAACTGAACTGTGGGAAAGTATCTGATAGAGACAACAACCAGCAGAATACAGTGTTCATGCTAAACAAACTCAAACATTCGTTCAATATGGGTGAAAGTTTATACTTAAAAGTGAGACCGATTATTTTTAGAGCCTTTTCTTGTGACGGAGCAACACCATAGTAAAAGTAGGAGAAAGATGCTTGATGGCTCTATCTGGGCTTTAAGCATTGTCTTCCCAGTAGAGCATTTCCCAGAGGATGAAGACAGGCCTGCTGCTCCTTCAATTACATTCAAGTCAAATTCAAGTTGATTCAGGCGCTGCGTCCCCCATCGAGACGCTACAGTGACTTAAAACCTCTTAGGGAGAAAACTCCGATTTTACAAATTGACCAGAATTAGTAATGAATTGAGCCCTCAGCCCGTCCTCCATGTTAAACCAACCGAGAACAAAGACAGACAGAAAGAGACCGGATCAGCTCAAACAGATTCTAACTGTGACAGAAACACACGTGCCGTGTTCAGAGCTGTAAATAATAAAAACAACTGCAACAAACAATGAAAGCCTTTTCTTTCTTTCTTTTCAGTTCTGCTTTCATCCTCTTCACTGAGCTGAGGAGCTTTTTCATACAGTAAAGACCCCGCTCTGATTAAAAATGCACAATGTAGCCCACTTTCCGCATAAAACAGCCTCCATAAGGCTGTGAAGCTTATACTTGGCTGCACAATGAGGCTGCACATTCCTCAATTGCTTTTGTTTCAGCTTAGCCTGCAGTATGTTACACTGACAAACAAACATGCTGTGCACACTTTTTGCATACTAATGGCATGAACATGTACCTTGTTATATCAAACGCACATGCATCACACGTGAAAACCTGTATACTCTCTGATGGTGTTAAACTGGCAAGCATTGGTACTCAGATGATGGCAGACAGTTTCATACAGAGGTCTAGGTGATACAATCAAACATCGCCTCATAATTTGTTTCCAATAGTTATTGTCATGTTTGAAAGTGAAAGGCTGCAGGCCAATTTTCAACCATAGACATGTTATTGTTTTTCAGGCATTTTGTTGTGCCAGGTAGAAAACTACAGACAACAATGTTAAGTCTGCAAATTTTGGATTGAAACATAAGCCAAATATGGTTTATGTTTTGTCATAATAAAGAGCTCATTCAATAAATTGTAGACCTGCAAAAGTGTTGCAATCCCTCTTTCTACAAACCCTCCTTCAAAATTTTCCTGCCTTCAGGAGTAGAAAACTCTTGTGAGAACATTTGTTTTCAAAAGACTGCTGGAACAAGAGTCAAAACTTGCAGACTAAATGGCCTATTTGGAACATGCTGAACCAGCCGCAGTACAAGAGAGTATCTGTTTTAACAGGTCCCTATCCAAGCTGACTGATGTCCTGTTTATTCAACAGAACCTTAAATGGAACAAATACAAGACTGAAGAAAGAGAAAAGATGAAACAAACATGTTTATGAAGCACAGAATTACAAAAGCCCTGAGGGGAAAAGAATCCACATATAACCCTCATGTATTCAGCTCTGCTTCTAAAGAAACTTACCAAAATTTAGTTATCATATGAAGTGGGACAAGGCTGCAAACCGTAGATCTCTGACTACCTCTAGACTGTTCATCTGAGACACTGTCTCTGTCAGAACATGGGAAAGCTTTCTTGTAAAAAAGAATCAGATTAAACTTCCATTTAAGGTGAGGGTTATAGTAGGCGTTAAAATTCCACAAGTTAAAAGTTAAAAGCCTGACCTGCAAAACGTAATTATAAAATGTTTGATAAAGTTGAATAAACTGTCTGCAGACAGGTAAAATGCTTGTCCTCCATGAAAACATTCTAATGCAGCAAGCATAGCTCACAAAGCTCTGTTAGCAGCGTAAGTGATTTAGATAAAGCTAAACTAACAGAGGTATGTAAGCTATGTAGATAACTTATCTTAAGTAGTTCATGTAGCTAAATGTAAGCTCACAAGGCTCCCATGTGAGCTACATAGATAACTAAGCTATGTACATAACATAGCTAAAGCTAAGCAAACAGAGAAGCCACATAAGCTATGTAGAGAACACTGCTATGTAGCTAACACAGTTAAAGCTAAGCTAACAAAGCGGCTACATCAGGTACATAGCTAATATAGCTAAAGCTCAACTAATAGAGCAGCTATGTAAGCTATGTAGCAAACATAGCTAAAACTAAACTAACAGAGCAGCTGCATAGCTAAGTAGATAGTATTGCTATGCAGCTGACAGCTTAGCTTTAAGAGCAGCTATGTAAGCTATGTAGCAAAGAGCTTACAGAGCAGCTACATCAGCTACTTAGATGATATTGTTGAAGTAGCTATAGCTTAGCTCACAGAACAGATATGTAAGCTACATATTTACGTTATCTATGTAGCTATGTTTGCTAAAACTCACATTGCCTAAGCTAACTTAGCAAGATTGGCTTATGTTGTAACGTAAGCTTTAGCCAGCCAATGCGGGCTGTTGTTAGTGTATCTACGGGTTGATAAAAAAATTAATCCCATCTCTAACCTCTGACCTTTCTCTCCCTGCTTATTTATGAAATGTTGCTTATTTTTCAATATTTGTAATAGTTGCGCTGTAGCTGCAAATATGGCACTTCCATTCTGACACAGATGGTGTCTCACATGGACGCTCTGCAAGAGTGGCCATCAGAGATGTACTGTCTGCAGCCAGACTTTCTCTAAACAAAAGAAAGTTTATCTGCTCAGGGTATCTGTAGATAATTGACTTTTTGCCACATTTTTGCTACAGCAAATGCTGTTTGCTCTGGCTTCCTCCCACAATCCAGAAACATGCTCGTTAGGTTAACTGGTGACTCTAAATTGCCCGTAGGTGTGAGTGTGAGCATGCCTGTTTTTCTCTATATTTCTGCTCTGTGATTGACTGGTGACCAGTCCAGGGTGTTCCCTGCCTCTCATCCAATGACAGCTGAGATTGGCTCCAGCCCCTCTGCAACCCCTAATGGGATAAGCACTGCAGGTAATGGACGGATGGTTGGATAGATGAAATCTACACCCCCCAATCAGCGGGCAAGACTGTTTTGTTGGTGTAAGATAATATCTACACTGTCACTGAATGTATTTTATTCTTCAACTCTCTTACTCTTCTAATTCATTTTATTTGATCAATTTTGTAGAGAGATGACAGCCTATACTGATATTTCACAATGATAGGCTATTGAAAACAGCACCTGGGATACATAAGGATGACCATAATGCTGGCATGAGAATTTGTCGAAGCCTTGACAGTGCTGAGTTTTGACAGAGAAAAGAGCTGCAGAGTCCCAAATGGAGAAGCTTTCATGAATTATGAACAGAGCAGCACCATCCATCTAATAAATATGAAGACTTTAAATATTGTTTGTAACTTAGCTAAGAGGTTTGGTAAGGGATGACATTCTCCTCCCACAAAAATTTTGATTTTCTTCTGAATCTGCAACAGAAAGTGCAAGAAATGTAGAAGTATTTTTCAAGTCCACAAATCAAAAGATAAAACTACTTGAATCAATATATATTCTTCACAGTTTCAGTTTTTAGATCAGTCAATGGTAGATTTAAATCACAGATTACAGGATTAAAGTTCTGTACTGAATGACTGGTGGAACAACAAAGATTTTAATGAAATAAAATAGAGAATTAGCCATTGATGATCTTTGTGTGTCACTTGGCTGTAGATGAATTTATCTCAGCTGTCCTATATTTCATTTCCAATCAATAAAAGTGAAGTCGTGTGATGTGAGTCCCAGTCCAGGCTGATTTTTTCCCCCATAATCCCACATTAATTTTTACAATTGATGTCCCGTTATTTATTTATTTTCACAGTTCACTTCCTTCCATGAGCTCATCACTAGTACTGACTGCTTATCCATGGCTGTTACCTCGTGTTCATGTCATTCAAACGTGCATTTTTCTATGAACTAGAATAAATGGAGACGAGTTTCCTCTTTTCCTCTGTGTCTCCCGCTCTCCTCTGTCTGCCTCTGTGGCTGATAGAAGACTTCACCACTTTTGCTGACTTTGCAGACTTTGTGGGGTTGTTCCCATGAAGTCTGGAGGCCCTGAAGGATCTCCAAACCCACAATGTAGTCCACGCCGGCCTCAAGCAGACTCTCTTCAAACCTCAGGGGAGTCTTCATGGATTGCAGACTTTACCAGACGTTCCTGATTTGATAATCTAAGGTTTATTTCAAAACAGAGTGATATCATAGTTTTTCCTTCTCCTAGATCCAGTTTTTCGCTGGAACAAAAAGAATGTGTGAAACATTTACTCTGATAAAATGTTGCTGAAATAATAAAAGCCAGGAATAGTTTTCACTCCCAACTTGATAAAAAAAAGTTTGTGACTAATCGCTGTAAAGGTTAACAAAATATATCGTATCATTGCAGTTTAAAGTCTTGTCTATCATCAGCAGCTTTCTCTGTCATGCAGACCCACACTTGTGCACCACAAGCTAACTGGACAACTCCGGCCACAAACAAAACTTATTTTAGAGCTTTTGATGCTGTAGGTTTCTGATGCTGTGTTGATGGGTTACTGGCTGTGTCAGATCCTGATACTGACATCAGATCAGTGTCTTCTACAAAGAAGTTACGTCAATAAATGGGATGAGGCGTCCTGTGGGGGAAAAAGGATTGAATTCAAAATATTGGATGTCCGGACTAATGCGGGACGGATGGCAACCCTAATCCTAAAGACTTCTAAGCTGCCTTTTAAGTGCCTGGGTGAGCCCTACTCCTAATATCTTTTCAAGATTTGATTTTGGGCTTTAATGCCTTTTAATCTGAGAGACAGGACAGAGGATAGAGGCAGGACACTGGGGAGAGAGAGTGGGCAGCCACATGCAGGAAAGGAGACACAGGCCAGATTTGAACCCAGGCTGCCTGATTGAAAACAGCCTTTACGTGGAGGTGTGTGGACATAAGCACCATACGCCTAACTCGTTTGAACCATGGGTCATTATGACAATACTGCTGGACCTCCATTTTTAAATGTGGAAAGAAGGTGCACTGTCATCTCCACGCACAGATCTGCATTTATCAATCTGGATGTGATTGGAGGATTTGCTCAGATCCCACACATTCTCTCAGTTGTATGTTAAGGTCAGTGTGGAGTTGCTGTGCATCTTAACCAACAGAGGAGCTACATAAGCCATGTAGGTAACGTTGCTATGTAGCCAACACAGCTAAAGCTAAGCTTACAGAGCAGCTATGTAGCAAAGAGCTAAAACTAAGCTAATAGAGAAGCTACAAAAGCTATGTAGATAACATTGCTATGAAGCTAACACAGCTAAAGCTAAGCTAACAGAGCATCTATGTAAGCTACTTAGATGACATAGCGTCATAGTTGAAGTAGCTCAAGCTTAGCTCACAGAACAGCTATGTAGGCTACATAGCTACATTATCTATCTGGCTATGTTTGCTAAACTCACATTACTTAAGCTAACTTTGCAATATTGGTATATGTTGTAATGTAGCTATAGACTTTAGCTAGCCAACTCGAGCTGTTGTTTGTATATCTACTTTTAAAACGGGCTGATAAATAATTTAATCCCAGATTAACCTTCTGATCTTTCTCTCCCCGTTTATTTATGAAACATTGCTTAACCTTTAATGTTTGTAATGTTTATGCTGTACCAGCAAATATGGCACTTACGTTCTGACATAAATCTGGATGTGAGTGGAGGATTTGCTCAGATCCCACACCATCTCTCAGCTGCACGTTAAAGTCAGTGTGGAGTTGCTGTGCAGCTTAAATCTGTCAGACAGACTGATAGAAGTTCACACATTTACAGGTGGATAGATAGATTAGATCTGGCATCTCCACCTCTAGCTGTGGGCTATGCTGCTTTTTAAACCATGTCGAGTAGCAAAAGCTTTCGGCTGAATTCTTTGCTGTTTGCAAATATCGTAAGAGATTTATTTAAAAAAAAAAAAAAAAAAAAAAAAAAAACTTACGCCACTCACTTCTCAGTCTGGGAAAATTTCAGGCTGGGGTCCTGTCTGGGTTCTGCTACATTTAAGAGCCACAATGTCCTTTTGTTGTAATCTTAAAGGCCTACCACTTCTTTTTACCTGAATTTAAGTTATACATCAAGGATTTATAAATGAAATATTCTGTCATCAGCTGGAGTTCAGTAGTCACAACAATGCTTTGAACAGCAGCAGTGATTTTCTCCCAGATGCTGGTGTTTTTGATTCCATTTCCAGACTGACAAATATCACAATTTAATTTCCTCTTCTTCTCTCACCCTGAGATTTACACCTTAACATGAGAAGCAGTCTTAATATGTCCCCCCATGTCTGAGTCCTGTAGGGAAAGGCCAGTGGAACTGTGAATTAGGGGTGTAACGGTTTACTTCGCCCAAAGTTCAGTTAGTACCTCAGTTTTTGGGGTGACAGTTAGGTACAGGTTTAGTTAATGGGCGAAAAGGCAACATAAAGCCCCAGGTTGCAATTCTAATTTCCCTTATTTATTACTTGTAACTGTTCTATCCAGTGTTATATTGAACTACCTGTAATAGTTGTTACAGTCTGTTGTGTAATAAATATGAAACAAAACAGAGGAAAACTAAGAAAGGATGCAAAATAGAAGGCAACACAGGATTCAACAGCCTTATATCTCCAGATCTGAACATTAAACATATACTATATGGACAAAAGCATTCGGGAACCTGACTATTAAACAAACAGGTATTGTAATGACTTTGTATGAACCCTTAGTTTTCCTACAAAAAATTGTTACACAGCATCTTACTGTGCAAAAATGGACACCATACATGAATAGCAGTAAAAATATTATACATTCATATTTTTTCCCACTTTTTTGAGTTAGTTTTCTCACCAAACATGAGACCTAAAATTCAAATTTTGATGAATTTTCAGGAATTTAACCATGCTAGCCAGTTTAAAATCATAAAATCCCCTTGGGTTTAATTTGGAAAAACACAAAAAATGAAATATTTTTCTACATGCAAAAAATGGATATCCTTAAAAAATTGTCACAGCCTTGGATATATCAATGATGAGCACCAACTTTGAAATTTATGCATTATTATTAGTGCTGTTACTCAACTGAAAAAATTAATCAAGTTAATCACATCACCACACTGTGATTAATCATGGTTAATCACAGCCTTTTTAATAGTTTCAATAAATTTTCGTGTTTTTAGATTTTTAAAGGTTGTTATTTTTATTCTCTTAATTCATGAGCAGCACATTGAAAGTACTGATCTAAGTCCCTATTGATACCACTATCAATACTTTCTATAGTTTGATGGAAAGACAAAATAAGGGCAAATATAAACCAGGAAAAAAGCATGCAATTTCCCTTTATGCTAAATATAGGAAAATTGATGACATTTGGCAATGAACATAAGAAACTGCAAATTTGAAGCAATGACTACTGTATGAAAGCCAAATATTATAAAACGCATGTGATTTTACTGCGGTGGCGGGGATCAAAGCTTGTGGTTTTAATGGGTTTCAATGGAACATTTTTGGTCACAAAAGTGCTGATTGTATACAAAAAGTGTTCAGAGCTTATTACTGAACCCTTATTCCTGATAGTAAAATGTTGAAATTCTATGAAAAAAAAATTGCTCTCCAAAATCTATGTTGTTAGCTTTAAACAGCCAAAATCATTTGAAAAAGAAAACAGAAAATGAGTAAAAAAAGCCACAGTGGTGATGAGTTGGTCCCCCTTTTAGAGCTATAGTAACCTCCTTCCCTTCTTGGAGGGCTTTCTGAAACATTTTGTAGTGTTTTTGTGGGAATTTGTGTCCATTCATCCTGTAGCGCAGTTATGAGGTCAGGCGCTGATGTTGGATGAGAAAGCCTGGCTTGCAGTCTCTGTTCTAGTTCATCCCAAAGGTGCTTGATAGGGTTGGGGTCAGCACTTTGTGTTTACCAGTCAAGTATTTCCACACAGAACTCATCATCCATGTTTTTATAGTCCTTGCTTTGTGCACTGAGGCACAGTCATGTTGGGATAGAAAAGAGCCTTCAACCTAACTGTTGCCACAGAGTTGGAAGCATAGCATTGCCCAAAATGTCTTGGTATGCTGAAGCATTAAGATTGTTCTTCAATGGAGATAAGGGGCCTAGCCCAGACCCTGAAAAGCAGTCCTATACTGTTGTCCCTCCTTCACCAAACTTCACTTGGCTCAATGCAGTCAGGCAGGAAATGTCCTCCCAGCATCCGCCAAATCTAGACCAACTCCCAAAGACAGAAGCATGATTCATAGTTCTTTGTGCTTACACCAATGCCAAGTGGAAGATCAGAACTCTTTGCAGAGCAATGGCAATGTTTATGCACCATGCACCTTAACAATCATCGACCTGCTGTGTGATTTTACATGATCTGCTTCGTGGCTTCTGTGCAGACCTGTATTATCACAGCGAGGTCCGTAGAATCTAAAAACAAGCCAACTTGCGTGACAGTTGAGGCATTTAATAATTTAAAGTACTGTGTTTTTGGAGTTTTCTTGTGATTCTCTCTCTTTTCAGTCATTTTACAACAGTGTACTTAGAGTTATTTCTTGTGTTGTTAGGATTACCTGTACCTACTGTGTCCTTTTCTGCTTCCATAATCACTAACCTCCACTTCCCCTCTCTGCCTACATGTCTACCTGTCAGCTTGCTTACTAACCCAGAAGCTTATCTCCTGCAAACCTCACTTGTACCCTCATCTGTCTGCCCTGCTCAGCTCAGCTCAGCCTCCCTCCACTGGCCCTTTACTCTCTGTCGTCCCAGCTTTAAACCTTGAATTATACATCATACTGCGAGTGTGTATCTGCATTCGGTTTCACCCTAAACTAATTGTAACAAAAAAGCAATGAGCACAATAAAGCTGCCCAGCAGTGACGCAAGAAGCATCAATGTGTTACATAAGCAGGCTGATCCACTGGTGAAGGATGTGTGTCAGATGGTCATTTATGTAAGTAAAACTGCAGAATGAAAGCACATAAGCAAAAAAATATCAACACATCTTTTACTGTATATTAAACATGAAAGGAGGAGAGATTATTGTGTGCATTATAACCCTTATATACAAGCATTTTTATTATCAAGTCATAAAAATTGATACGCTTTTGAATAGCACTCATTGCTCTTCCCTCAAGAGGTGCCAGTTGGTAATGGAGCGATTTCTCCTCCTCCGGCTCTATAATGGGCTTGTCATGGTGCGCTGCTCAATGCATCTTCAAAAGGAACCAACTCTCTGTGGCTCACAGACGAGGGCTGTAAACTAGGTCGCCAGAATGAGCAAAGGAATTTTGCGAGACAGGAAAGAAAGTTTGTGTGTGCATGTGAAGAGGGGGCTAAAATAGTGCATTATTAAGGTGTTATGGCCCGGGCCTGGGTGAACGCTGCTGGTTTGATTCATTTGAGTCTGGGGAGGCAATTCTGAATACAGCTTGTGTGCTTTAACAATGCTATAAAAGCTCTTTTGACTAAAGAGACACGTTTCTATTGTTTGTTTTTGCGAGTTACGTAAAACCGAGGCAGAGTTGACGGCAAGGTGAAATCTGAGAGGGTAGAGGCGAGAAAAGAGGACAGAGTGTTCCCCTGCCAGCTTCATCAACAAATTCAGACAACTCTTATCATGTCTGACTGTCTGATAAAGGCTTCTTTTAACTTTTAGGTCTTGTGTATGAAGGTCTGGATTCTCTGCTGCCTCCTGTGTGCAGATTACCATGTAGAAGTATGTGCCCCCTTCCTAATCTCTCTCTCTTTTTTTTTTTTGCACATTTGTCACACTTAAATCTGATTCTTCTTCAAACAGGCAACTGGACTTTTGTGAGGTGAACATCATGCAAGTCCAGAATTGGATAACTGTGAACTGAATGATTGAGAACTTACACAGACGTCACATTTAAATGTTTTTGTTCACCAAATAAGTTACCGTTTTCGAAATAATGCAAGACAGTCTGGCTGCAGAGGGGGGTTAGGGTTAAGTTAAAAGTTAAAAACCTGACATGCATAATCTAATTGCAAAAAGTTTAATAAAGCTGGGCAAACAGTCTGCTAACCAGAAAAATTATGTCCTCCGTGAAAACATTCTAGCGCAACCAGCAAGCTACGTAGCTTTAGCATAAGCCCACAAAGCAGCAATTAAACTGTTATTTCCAAAGCAAAGTTTACATTAGTTACATTTGTGCAAGCTCACCTTGCTTGAGCTAATGTAGCTAGGGATAACAGAACTATGTTGCTAACATAGCTAAAGCAAAGCTCACAAAGCAGCTATGTAGGCAATGTAGATATGATATCTATGTAGCTAAGTTAGCTTTAACTATGCTCGCTTAAGCTCATGTTTCAAAAGCTTCACCAAAGCAACAACCTCTGGACTTTAAGAGGAAAGACATCTACCATCGAGAGAGCGATAAGGCAAGAAAGATAACAGAAAAAGTGATCAAATTCATCGCTTTGGACAACCAGCCCATCTCTGTGGTGGAGAATTTGGGTTTTTGTCATCTTTTTGAGCTTTTGGACCTATGCTATGCCTTGCTGTTTTGACATTACATTACTGACACTGGCTTACCGGAGCTGTGCAGCAAAGTAAGTGACAGTATTATTGCAATGCTAGTGTTTTGGTTTATGATTAAAGCTGCTACACTTGAATAGGAATTGTTGTTTTGAATCTGTATAATTCATATGTTTTTGATCCCATTCAAGTTAAACTGTTTTGACTTCAGTTTTTGTTGTAACTACTACAGTCAAGTTAAAATGTAACTTTAATTGTTTATTGATGGATAATTAGAGTGAAACAGAGCTAATACACCATTTTGGGTAGAAATGTGATTTTGTTTTTTAAAATGTTGGCTGTACTGAGTTAAAAGAAATAAGTTTGAAATATCTAGTAGTTATTCTGTTTACTCCTGTTAATTTTGTAAACCAAAAAATTGAAACTCTAATCTAAGTAATTATGAGTATCGGATCGGGACTTGGTATCGGCAGATATTCAATATTAAAAAATCCAATAGGATCGGAGGCCAAAAGTGCTGTGATAACCCTAATAAAAAATGTTAGATATTATTAAAAACACACGAAAAACAGTGAATGTGCAGCACTGTCCTTGTTGTAGAGACAGATTTATTGATCAGTAAATCACTTTACTACAGAGTTTTGTGTTTCCTGTGGTCTCATGTAAACTGAGATTGATTTCAAAACGTTGCCATCTAAATGTGGAACTATTTGGAAATGAAAATGGAAAACGAAGCAGAACATTGAACACCACTTTATTGCAATTGTTGCTGCCAAGGGTGGCACAACCAGTTATTAGGTTCACGAGGGGGGATTACTTTTCGTATAGGTCCAGGTAGGTTTGGATGACTTTTTCCCTTAATAAATAAAATCATCATTTGAAATCTGCATTTTGTATTTACCCGGGTGACCTTGGTCTGACATTAAAACTTGTTTGATAATCTGAAACATTTAAGTGACAAATATTCACAAAAATAAGAAATCAGGAAGGGGTGAATCCCTTTTCACATCTGTGGGTGGAGGATGAACATAATGGTTTTCTCCTCATTTCAACCCCTTTTTGGTCAGATCCACATTGTCTCCAACATAAAAGGTGTCACAACATTAAAGTCGCCTTCTTTCCTGTAATGCTCTAATGGCAAAGGCTCAGAGTGAGTGTGCATATGTCTAATGGTGTGAGACGGCAGCACCTTGCATGTGAGGATAATAGCCTACTTGAGTGCCAGACCTTGGAAGCTTTTACGATTGCCAAGGTGAGATCCCAGGAGCTTTTTCAACATTTTACCATCACTCTGAGACCACCAAATGCAGCAGTGAGTATGTTCACGCCTGTTTCCGGGCGAGTCTGGACATACTTGTAGTTTATTTTTGCAACTGTGTGAGATGCAAAAGCAGAGAAAGTGCAGGAGTGTGTGACAGCAGCATCTTTATTACGATGCTCCTTCCTTACTTATGCACGTGACCACTGAAACATAGCACCCTGGGGCCCATAATTCAGCTGCATCTCTCCATTAAGTCAGACTCGCATGTCTAACTCATGAAATATGTAAACAGAAACTCTGTACTCACGTTTTGTTCTGAGCCGAGTACTGTGTGTGTGGAAGTGTTTCTGCAAGCATGCTGGAGTGTGTTAGTGCATGCATCCTCTTTTACACATGCACTGCACTCCTGAAAATTTGCATGTTGGAATATTAACGGCTGCGTGAGATCACCCCAACTTTATGCAGACTTTTTCCTGCCAGTGCTTAGTTTAAAATTCTGCATGTTTTTACTGTGTGATGACGTGTGATCGTAGTGGGTAATAGTCTGGAATATTCCAAAAGAGTGAGTGGAGATTTGTGATAACAATGACGATGCTCACCTTAAGCAGTTTTGATGTTTTTTACTCTACTTGCTCCACAGATGCCATATTGATTTCTCATCCCTACTCATGTTCAAGTGATATCAACCCAGAAACAGTCACTCTAAAAGAAGATTTCTTTGTATCATTTCTCTTCTCAAGCTCTTCAGAAGCTCCTTCCTCACCAACACCAAGTATTTCAAGGTGTGAGATTTTATCTGCACACATGCCCGTTAGAGCAGATGACTGTCCCTGTCAGATGGTGGGGGTGGCCAGCACATGATGTGTAAAGGATGACACAGAAATGGTAGATGAAATGAGAGTATCTGCTATGTGTAATTGGGCATATTCACGAGTAGAAAAGATCATACTCTCTCTGCAAGCAGAAAAGGGAAAGAAGCAGCTTGACTGGATGCAAAATGTTTGCACTGGTCACTCACCTGTCACGTGATATAAATGCCAACACTCCAACTTGCTCTCTTGCTCACTTGAGTTAAATTTCTCTAGACGTTTCCTGCTGCATTCACACACTGGCTCAACCCAGCTTTACATGAAGATATACTATTCGGCTGGGAGGAAGGAAAAGGAAGGAAGAAAATTCTAGGAGACATCGGATGAATAAATTGGCCTTTGTTTTTGTTAAAGTGCCTGTACACTTTGGTTGAGCCAGTGGTTCCCAATCTGGGGGTTTGGACACCCCTAGGGGGCATGAAAAACTGCGGGGTCAAGGCTGTCTGCATAGACTTGTTAAAAAACAACTGAGTCAAAATTTTTGGGAAAAAATTGAATTTTCTAGATTATAAAGTTTAAAAGCTGCAAGCTTCCAGTACCCCAGAGCCCTATACACCTTGGTGCCCCAGAACCTCAGGCTTCCAGTGCCCCAAGCTTTCAGAGCCCAGGAGTCCTAACAAGCATCCAGTGCCCCAAGCTTTCACTGCCCCAAAGCCCGAAAGGCCTTCAGTGCCCCAGAGTTCCAAGCTTCCAGTACCCCAGAACCTTATAAGCTTCCAGTGCCCCAGACTGAAGGGTTTCCAGGGCCCCAAGGTTCCAATGCCCCAAAGCCCAAAAGGCCTTGAGTTCCCCAGAGTTCCAAGCTTCCAGTACCCCAGAACCCTATAAGTTTCCAGTGCCCCAAGGTTCCAATGCCCCAGAGCCCAAAAGGCCTTCAGTGGCCCAGATTCCCAAGCTTCCAGTACCCCAAAACCCTATACACTTCCAGTACCACAGCCCCACAGGCTTCCAGTGCCCCAAGGTTCCAATACCCCAGACTCCAAGCCTTCAGTGCCCCAGATTCCCAAGCTTCCAGTGCCCCAGAACCCTAACAAGCTTTAGTACCCAAGAACCCTATAGACCAATCCTACGACTGAGTTGTGGGCGCTGCTATCTTGAGCGGCCACCATTACTGCAGTGGAACTACGGTGTCCACTACCATCTGCGAGCTGTGACAGTGGCAGAGATGTTTGTAATAAAAACCTTACAGAACCACAAGAGTACTGTAATCAGAGGGCTATGAGTTCAATTTTATTTCACAGATTAAGGATTTTACTGATGTCTAATGTCTATTTTAAAAATAATGTAAAAAATGTGAAATTAGGTCCAGAGTTCACACTAGACTCTCGTAACTGACCAACCTCCAGAATTCACTCCTATACCACTATCGGGCATAACCATTATTAACAGCAACAAAACAGACAAAAACACAAACACTGATCCAGTATCATGTCTCACAAGAGCAAGTCTGGAGCCACGTATTTCTGTTCAAAATTCCACCTGAGTCCAACCTTAGCCCAAGCTGACCATACTGTTATTACAGCCCGTCTTTTAACACAGATTACACATGACCGGAACCTAAAAATGACTGATAGGACATAATTCCATCTATTTGCTTGCAAGTCGAATAGAAGAGATCATAAAGTATGGCGAGCTGCTTCTTATTTGCCTTTTGTTGCATTTCACACATTAAACAACCAGTAGCTTCAGTAAACTCCCAGTTAGCCCATAGCTTATTAGCCATCATTAGCAGCTAACAGCCACATGTCCTCCACACAAAACACCAACAAAAAACTCTGCATTTTAAATGAACTATGTTGCTCACCGATTGAAGATTTTGGTCCTCATAAGCTGATCAATTCAGCTGCAACCGCTGTTCACCTTAAACTTTAACATCCAGCCATCATGCTTTAATTTGACTCACCGTTAGAAAGAAAAATGGGTCCTCTGGTTCAGTAATAGTTAAGTGTTGTCCTCTGCTTGTTGATAATTTAGTGCTGTCCTTTTGTCATTAATACCTCCATCAACTGAAGTTACCTCTTAACTGCTGGGAGCCTGGATAGCTTTTAGCATGCTAACCAGCTCCTACTTCCTTTTTATCTCATGAATATTTAATTAGCCATGTGCTACTTTCGTGATCAATAACTCTCTCCTCCGCCAGTCCGGGAATTTGTATAGTCCATAAGGTGTCATACAGGGACACTCCTCCCAAAGTAAAGGCTTGTTATGGCAGCCTAAAATTGCTCATGTTCCCCCAGATCGCCCTGGCATTGTTTTTTATCGTGATAAAACAAAAATACTTCAGTTTATGTTGATTCTACGGACTGCTTTCATGCAAACGTATCCTAGTTAAGGGGCTTTTTCCACCGCAGTAATGGTGGCTCATCAACTTCTGGTATTTCTCCGGATCAGTCTATAAGCTTTCAGTGCCCCAGAGCCCCAAGCCTCCAGGGCCCCAGAGTTCTATAAGCTTTCAGTGCCTCAGCCACAAGCTTCCAGTGCCCCAGAGTCCCAACAAGCTTCCAGTGCTCCAAAGCCCTATAAGCTTTCAGTGCCCCAGACTCAAAGTGCTTCCAGTGCCCTATAATCTTTCAGTGCCCCAGAACTAGTACAAGCTTCCAGTGCCCTATAATCTTTCAGTGCCCCAGAACTAGTACAAGCTTCCAGTGCCCCAGAGCCCAAAGCCTCCAGTGCCCCAGACTTCCAGTGCCCCAGTGCCCCAAGCTTCCAGTGCCTCAGAGCCCTAAGCCTGCCAGTGTCTAAGAGTCTCAGGCTTCCTGTGCTTCAAAGTCTCAGCCATTTTTTCCCGTCCCAGGCATCTGCCACCAGTCCCAGGGGAGCAGCGTGTGCCACCAGTTCCGGCAAAGTGGTGTTTGCTACCAGTTCCTGCTGAACACCCTGGCTCTCCCAGTTCCCCCAGCTTCCTTGCTACTCCTGGCTTCTGATTCCCTTGTTCCTGTCTCAGCTGAGCAACCTTGGACCCCAGGTGGGGGATCATCCTGGCTCTCATGTTCCCCTATCATCAACCCAGCCACTCCCAGATCCTGATATCCTGGCTCCTGACTCCCCAGTGCCTGCTGGCAGCCCTGCCAGCACCACCTCCTGGTTTCTATTTGAAGGTCCTGCCAAGTCCCACTCCTGGTTTCCTGTTAAGTTTAAACACCACACAAAAGTACATTTATAACACTCCTCAGTCAACCACCACTGCCAACCCCAAAAAGAGACAAAAAATGTCAATAAAGAGTTTTGTGAATGCGTGAAAACAGCCAGATAATATTTGGTAAAAAAAAAAAAAAAAAAAAATCAAGTTCAGGTAGGTTTATTTCTACCTTTAAGTGGATTTATGTTGTAGCTGATGAGATGGCATCATCCAGGAAAACTATTTTAACCTTTTAAACATGCTAAAAAAATCCTTCAAAAACAAAGCAGAAAAGTCCAGGTTAGTGTGTATGTGTTCCTGGAAGACCAAGGCCTTTAGGTTTTTCTTAAAGACAGAAACAGACTGTGTGGTTTGGATGGATGTGGTTAATGCATTTTACCAAGCAGGGCACAACAGAGGAGAATAGTCTGGCTTGTGACTTAGGGCCCTTTTGTGATGGGAGAACCATGTGCCTATCATTGGCAGAGTGACCTGAATGATGGATTCCAGGTAGACAGGGTCTGTTTTTGTTGCTGTTTTATATGTAAGAAGCTGCCAGTGGAGAGAGATGACCAGAGTGTTGTTGCTGTTGTGGATTGGCTGAAAATGTCCTGCTGCATTCTGGATCATCTGCAGAGGTTTAAATGTGCCCTCAGGGAGTCCTGCCAGTAAGGAGTTGCAGCAGTCAGTGTGTTATCACAAGAGCCTAAACCAGGAGCTGTGTCGAATGTTCTGTCTGGTAGCGTCTGATCCTCCCGAGGTTATAGAGGGCAAATTGAGGCCACATGAACCCTAAAGGTTAGCTGGTCATCGACCATGACACCCAAATTCCTGGCAAACTTAGTGGTCTTGAGTTTGCTCCAAGTTGGATATTGATCTGTTGTTGTATGGGATAACAGTAAGGTCAGTCTTGGCCACGTTGAAATTTGAAGGAGTTGATCACCCCTTAAAATCTGATCCTAAAGTGGCCCATATCCAGAACATTGTAGGACTTGGATTTCCTCATATTCATTATTTTATCTGCATGTCTGAATGAGGCTAATGTGCACAAAGGAAGTACTTTAATTAGGGAGGCATTTGATTTGATTTAAAGGTCAGGCTATGATAGATTGCTATAACATTTGATTGGACTGTGAATGCGGCCAGCGTGACACTGTGACACTGTGATGTTATTTATACTCTCACAATCATTAACAGATTCTGCTGGCGTTGAGGAGTAAGCAGTATCTCTCATTTGCACTGTGCACAATGGATAAAACTGATTAAAAAACTAATTGACCTAAAGAAATAAGCACATTTTCAGATCAAGATTATTGATTATGTGAGAGTAGATGGTTTTTATGTGGAATTTTACTGGAGGAGGACTAAGAATGTGCAGCATTAGAGCGGTTTTCCCACATGGCACTCTCTGTGGTCTTGGGATCAAAAGGAGAAGAAAAAGGAAATTCTCGTGGTATTTCATGAAAGAACTCTCATGTGAAAAGTGGACGCCTTAAATAGGACTGATTAATAAAATGGCCTGGAAGTGAGTAGACATTGCAGCTCATATTTCAGCTGTTTTGCTGATGCATTAAAGAAGTGGAAAATGAAGGCACAGCATCTAAGGGATGGTGGGGTTAGAATGAGCTTCACAAAAAGCCCACAGGGCCAGGAGAATAATCTAGTTAAGTCAGTGACATATTTTTAAGCCCATATCATTTTTATGCTTTGATGCATTAATTCTGGAAAGACTCTAAAAGGAAAGTGTATTATAAGATCAAACCTTCCTTATATATTTTTAATATACTTTTTGTTTTGAAAAGATGCACACAGCTGAAGATATAATAGAGAGGTCACATTTCAGTTCTCTACATGTCTTACCTTTTACTTGCAACATTTCTTTCAGCTTAGTCCCTTCCACCTGAAATGCATGGAGTCATTCATATTCTGATTGTAATGGTAATATAGTACCCAAGCTAGCCAAGGCTGTCGGAGTTAATAGCATTAATTTTGACTCCATAAAAGTCCAAAATTAACAGATAAAATCTTTTTCATCCCATTAATCACAAGTTATTTTGTCCTTTAAAATACACTGCAGTTAAGCTACCATAGCAGGGAAACAGCTCAAGTTACTGTGGCATTTTCCTGCTCAGACACTGATGGTGCAGTGCATATAATTATCTCTCAGCATTTGGAGCACTTGGAGTCCAAAAAAAATTTCCCCAAGGGGACAATAAAGTGTATTGCATCATATCATATCTACACCTTGTGATACCAAACATCTCATCTTATTATATTGTTCCCTTTCTGGATTATTATCAACTTTTTAATCCACAGCAAGTTCCTTTTTCCAATGGCTGAGCTAAGATTGCAACGTTTTATAGACCACAAATTTTTAATACTTTCCAAACAGGAAGTAGAGTGTCCCAAGAGTAATACAGAATAAATTACAATGTGAAAGCATTAAAAAAAAAACACTTTCTTGAAAAAATCTCTAAACTTACTAACACAGAGAAAGCAACTTAACTTGAACTCCTGGAAACTGCAAATACTGTCACACTTACAGGATCATTGGACTTCTGTGAGTCATTTTGTACATGCAGCCCTAAGTATTTCTTAGTAGCTGTGTTTCCATTACTCTAAGAACTGCACAAAATCTAGATAGCAAAATAAAAAACTGGTCATGAAAATACCTGGATTTCGAAAAACATCTCAAACACTGCTAAGAAGTTTTTACACTCTCATGAGGAGGTTTTTCAGATATTTCGATATAGAAATTTATCCCAAAAGTGCAATGAAAAGACTTTTTCTGCATTTACAAGTCACAGGATGTAACATATGGTGTTACATGACCAGTTTACTCCTAGACACATGGCACGGTACGCATGGACAGAAGAGGAGGTGAGACTTTTCCTAACATCATACTTGTACATTTATACATTGCTTTTGCCATCAAACAGACTTTGCCTCTGAACTGCCATCTTCTTTTGTTCAAATTTGTCTACCGCTGTAGATGTAACCATAACTGTACCAACACGCAACAGGTTTTGAACGTCCAGCTTCATTGCAGAGGAGTCACGAGAGATGAGATTTTACAACAATTGCAAGGCTGGTGCCCAAATCTCCCTACAATAGAAACACATTCAAAGCGCAGTTGTACTTAGTCGAAATTTAAGAAATATCGTTTTTACTTTGCAAAAAACTGTAGTATAAACCCAGCTACTGTATAGCATTTCTAATCACTGCACATCACAGAATAAGCACTTTGAAGCTGTCTCCTATCTTTGAATCATTGTTTCATAACACAGTGGTGTAGCAACTAAAAGACAAGATCTAAAAACACGTCTTTTTGTATTCATATGACTGCAAATCCGATGAGAGTTACTTCCTGGACATGCTTTGAAACAAATCATACTTTTATTGAAAACATGCAGGTAAAAAATATGTTTTATTGCAATTACCCAGCAAAACTGAAGCATTAATCAGAATTATGATCAGCCCTAACAGCCTTTTTGATAGCTTCAACATTTTTTAATCTGTTTCAGTAAGTGATGACATCATTTTGAGATCATTTTCCTGCTATGAAAACCTGTACCCATTATCATGAAGCTATTAATCAAATCAATGGTATTAACGAAAACAACTGTGGTGTGGTGAGCCCATGCAACGTGAAGCTTCAGTTTTCTGTCCTAACCTGGTGGGGGGCTGGTTTGGACTCATACTACTGTAGCCTGTCTCCAACAAGTTTTGATGTGTTGTGCTTTCATGCTCTTCTGCCTCCGTTGTAATGAGTGGTTATGTGAAATATTATTGCCTCTATATCAGCTCTCACCAGTCCGACCATCAAACAAGGCATTTTTGCCTAGAGATGTCTCTCTTTTGATGTTTTCCTTTTCCAGACTATTCTCTGTAAACCTCAGCAGTTTCTGAAATACTCAGGGCAGCCTATCTGGTACCAAAAACTACACTATGCTCATTTTCACTCCTGATGCTTGGTTTGAACTTCACCATATCATCTTGACCATTGCTGTGTCCAACATCATATGCTCATTCCTTATACCCTGTGGGTAAGTTGTCTGCAGTGGACAATATACACTCACTGGCACAATAAAAAAACAAGGTTTCCGACACTAATCCAGCCACTGACAATGACATCATTGTCAATTTATTTTCATAGAAAAATGACGTATACCTTTGTGAGTTTAAGAAAAAAAATGCTATTTATTTTGGGGCTGTTTCTCATTGAGTTGTGCATACAGATGTCTGTAATCATTATAAGGGAAAAACATCACTGCATCATAAATCCTTTGCTATTAATTAAACAGAGATTAGAGCAACAGACTCTCTCATCTACCCTCACCTGTCATATATGTATGCAGTCAAACATCTTTCTGATCTCTTGAATTGCAATGCATGATGGTAAATAGTCCCAGTTTAGTGACCACCAATTTTCCACTACTTTTTGCAATGCATTGTGGGATTCAAAGAGCGCACTATATAGAGTTTAACGATGCAGACTCCACTACAAAGTGGCATTTTTACTACATAGATTTTGGATACAACCAGTGTCTACCTGCCTGAATGCCTTGGTTGCTTCCATTTTATTGGCTGATTAGATATTGGCTTTTAACAAGCTGCTGATAAGGTATACCTAATGAAGTGGCTGGTGAGTGTAAACCATGTTTATTATGTGTACAGAGCACTGTCTACCTACTAGCATATGCTGACTAGGGATAGTGACAGAGGAGGTGAGCCTATGGTGTGTATGTGGTCATAAACCAAAGTGCTGGAGCTGTTTGCATATTGACCTAATGACGGTACTACAAGAGATGTCAGATGATCACCAAAGTCATCAGAATTCATGCTCTGGGGACCAATAAGGTCTCTGCTAAATTGCACAGCAATCCAACCAATAGGAGTTGAACTATTCTAGGTAAGACCTGTACAGTATGAAGGAAAGAGACTAGATATGACTAGAGGATGAACAGAGCAGATTAAAGAAGCTGTTGTAATGTGTGCATCATATCAAACCATGATCAAATGAATGGTATTTTTTTTGCCATTACATCATTAGTGCTGTTTTAGACGAAGCTTGGATGAAGATCAAGCTGAGAGGAGCAAAACCGAGCTGGGGACATTTCTAAGGGTGAAAGCAAAGACATTAACATGGGAAAGGGGTACTATGTGGGGGAGAAAGAGGGTCAGAGAAGAGAGGATTAGAGGGAAATAGAAGACCAGAAAAAGACATGGGTCCCATGTGAAAAGAATTCCATTTACTTTGTGTTGACTTGAGCCTTTGGTGAATTGTGGTGTGGTCATATCATATGAGGATTTGGCCGAAGACTTTTCCATAAAGTAAAGCTTATGAAATCGTAAAGAGCGGATAAGACAATGTGAGAGAACACGTGCAGGAAATCTGTGTGCTCATGCATAGCATGTGAGTCAGGGGGGAGGGTGTAATGTTCTGTATATGTCAGTGCCACAGTCTGTAGCCTAGATTTGTAGTGAAAAAAAGGCCAGGTAAACATGTTGTTAAAAACCCTGAGTGCAGATCAAGATGCAGAAATGCTGTAAGGAGGTCAGAGTGTTTTTACTGAAACACAAAAAAATCTACAGATCTGCTTTGAGCTGGAAACATGTTTCACTGATTGACGTGTAGAAGAGTGTTTTGCTTTGTCTGAGATGTGAGACCCAATTTCCTCTCCTGGCTGCCACTTCAAATACTTTTATGCAAATTATGTTATGACAGTTTAACAGCACTGAATCCAAAGAGTTAATTTAATAATTTTACATACTAGAAAGGAAAATCATTTTACTGGAAGAGAGTACTTCGTATTTTACAAGATGCTTATTCCTTTTTTGGCTGTGAGTTAGACAGAAATCAATGCCTTTTTCATTTGTTTAGAGGAATCTTTGTCCCTTCTTTGGTGAATTTCAAACTGCTGTTAGTAGTTCATGTCAGTGGTTAGTGATAATGCCTCACAGCGAGATAAGGTTCCTGGTTGAAGGTTCTGTCTGTGTTGGGTTTGCATGTCTTCCCAAGCAGGCACTCTCCAGGTAACCCGGTGTCCTCTATATCGACCATAGGTGTGTATTTAGAAGCCCAGTGGACCGCAAAGGATGATGGGTATACAAGAGCTGATGGGAACTGTAGTTCTCACATCCCTTTGCTCCTCTTCACTAAAATGCTACACTTTTTTGCAGTGAAGGCCTACCATTTGAAACTGACACATGTTCAGGATGACACGGCATTTCTGTAACCACAATACCGAAGTATTAATGATACAGTTACAACCCTATTATCGCAACCCAAGTATCCTTTGATATTGTGGTCTCTCATCTCCAGCAGGCATCTCAGGCCATCAGTCATCGTCCAGACCTTACAAGAGTATAGTAAAAATGGGACAAAGGAGGACTGAAAGACTGACTTTCATGCTCAAAAACCAGGAACGCCACACTGTCTTGCTCAGCAAACCCATTGTCCTGTGCAAAAGTCCAAGACTACTCTACAACTTCCACACTCTCACTGTTCACAGACACAGATCTGATGGTAGCATCCAAAGCATTCTCGAATGCCTGGATCTTTGTTTTGGCCAGAGTGTACCCCCTTCCTCCCAATGCAACCTGGGATAAGCTCCAGCTTATAACAGGACAAGTGGTATAGACGGACAGATGGATGTTCATGTGAAAATGACAGCAACAAATGACTTCTAGTATGCTAAAAAGCCTGAAAAGTTGAGTCTTTTAATCCAATAAATTTCAGGGTTCATTTAACACCAGCAGTCACAACCATGGGTCACTTTTGCATGAGGCAAAGTTAGGCAAATGCCCAGGGCTTCCCGCTCAAAGGGGCCGCAAGATGGAGTCGATATAGTGTAGCAACAAATACAAGGTGCTCTTCTTATTTAAGGTAGACATCTTAAATCATTTTCACTGATTGAGATGTGTACTTTGAATGTGAATAAGCTACAAAGGATGGCTAAAATAGCATCAAAATAGAGTTTATCATTAAAAAAAAAATCCCTGTTGAGGACCCTGATACCTCATCTTAATACCGTGACCCAAGCCCCTTCCAACAGCCCCAAAATGCATTTAACCAAGCAAATTATATTTGGTGCATCCCTATAGACGAGGAGTGTCCAAACTTTTTCCACTGAGGGCCACATATGGAAATATATAAGGATGTTTGGACCACTTTAATATTCACAAAGCAAGGAGTATGACATTAATTAAGTCAGAAGCCGAATAAAGGAGAAGCTGGGGTGGAGGAGGGTTGCAAGAGCAGCTTGCAGAGAGAGTTAACACAGAGTGGCCAGGCAGTTTAAATGAGAGCATGAGAGCGACTGGGCAACGGCGTGCTCAAAGCAATTCAGCCCGGTCAGCTGATGAGGTATTAGATGTATGAGATCAGGTGATTGAGGAAGACCTTGACACTGTCCAGTTTCGTCACAAAAAAACATCAATAAATTCTTCTTGTTGAGATTTTTGTTTCTAGAATTTGCTGCAGGACAATCAAAATTGGACCACAGGCTGCATTTTGCCCCCACGCCGTAGTTTGGACACCTCTGCTATAGACTAACATAAACAAAGAATGGGTGACTTTCTGTATGATAGAATAGTATGTGATAAATAAAAATCTATGATTTTTGTTGGAAGAATGGGTATGGCACAAATACTGAGCACATTTTTGTTACTGGCCTAAGTCCCACCAATGCCTGGAGACGGGCTAAAATGTTATTATTTAATGAGTGAACAAGGCTTTAAACATGATGCTGATGACTGCTCTGAAAATGATCATATTTGAAACCAAGCCTGGCATCCCTCTTAAAGCCACAGATGGTTTTTCACATGGTATCCCTGACACGATTTCATTAGACTGAATCCTAATTTTTTTTTTAATGCAAAGCATGCCAACATGAAGAAAATGGCTAATTGGGCAAGTATCACACAGTCTATAGAAATCGAGGGTTGCAGCTATTAAACTGAGAATAGTGACACATCTTTCCCTGCTGCAGCTCTCTGTTATGGATTTAACTGGGGGCTTTGGCCTGTTTTGATTGGTTCAGCTCACAGAGCATTCGGCCTGATGACCTACAATTTTCCTCATTATGCAGCAGAGAAACGGGGGTACTCAGAGGGGAAAGGGTGATTAGAGTAATGATTATAGTAAACCTTCACACATTGTCTGCTGGGCACATAAAATAGGGGTGGAGGTTAAAAATAGGATGAAAGGAGGGGGAGCAAAGAGAGAGACAGATAATGGAGGCTGGAGATGAAAAATAAGAGATGAGGTTAGAGTGCAAAGAAATATTGACTAAATACAGGATGATTGATTTCTGGAATGGATAAGATTATCGTGGAATAAGCGGACTTGAAGAGAAAAGTGCTGCTGAAATACAAAAGCACCACAGAGTTTACTGGTTGAGGAGGAGGAGTAGATGAAGGCAGATTATGATAAACTGTTGTTGACTCAGGGCTTACAGCTGCTTGATTGTTCATCTGTCTGTTTCCCCCACAGACTATTGGACACTCGACCAATCCTCTTACACGTACCCCCACCTCCGGCCGTCTAATCCACAGCCTCTTATTACCAGTCAGCTCCACACAGATACAGAGTGCTGCAGAATTTTTACACATTTACTTTCAAAGGAGGCTAGAGCATGCTGTGTAAATCCAATAAGTGTACTTGAAAATTTTAACACTTCTGGTGGCTTTTGTTAAGACCACAGCAGGACTCATGAGTGGGACTCATTTTCACCACTAGAGTTCCATGGCTTGGGCCACAACCTGAAGCTGGAGATATATATTTGTATATAAGTCTTTAATAATTTATTTTCCTCTGACACCCTGTTATCCAATTGCATTTCATCAAAAGTCAAATTTCCAGTTTGATCAATATAAAATATGCTTCCCATAGGCATGAGAAGTAGGATCATCTATCCATCCATCCTTCCCTACCCTGCTGTTCTAGACTAGGTTGTGCTGTACCAAGCAAGTTCACCCAGACATCCTCATCCTAACAATATTTTTAAACTCCTCCTGGGGGCTCCTTGGGTGTTCCTAGGCCTAAAGAGATCAAAAATCCCTCTGGATCTGCACCAGGGTCTCCTACTCTCCAACTTAGAAAGCAGATAAACAGGTAGCCTATAAATCAAATGTGTTGGCGTTTTGTCCCCTCTTCTCCATCAATCATCAACTCTATCCTTTTAATGAGATATGTACTTGCAACTCAGCTTGAAGTGTATCTAGATCCCAGAGGTGCTTCTACATTGGAATTTCAAAAACGCCTTTAGAGGACACAATTTTGCATGTTTTTAACCATGTTTAAAAAAACATGGTTTTAATTGCACTCTCAGTCTACAGCACTACATTACTCAAATCAAGGCTGCCCATAAGAGGGGTAAAGGGAAGAGCTTTCTGGGGCCCTGTCACATGAGGGTCCCATGGAGGTCAGCGAAATGAAACTAAAATGGGCAAGAAGTGCGTCAGTGGGTTAAAAGAAGTAAAATGGTATAAAAAGAAAAGAGTGGGCGTGCAGATGGCTTAGTGGCTTGGGGCGCGACCCATGTGAGGGGGCGGCCCAGGTTCGGGTCCGGCCCGTGGCCCTTTGCCGCATTTCTCTCCCCGCTCTCTTCCCCATTTCCAACTCTATCCACTGTCCTCCTCAGTCCAGCAGAGGCACAAAAATGCCCAAAAATAAATCTTAAAAAAACAGAATAGAGTGGCAAAACTTTGTTTAAAGTGGAAAAAAGGTCCCGAAATTGGGTTAAGAGTGGCAAACAGTGGCCAAAATAGATTCAAAGTCACAGCAAGTGGCTAGAAAAGGTTAAAAAATGGCAAAACTGTGGCGAAAGGTTAAAAAGTTTCATCCATCAATCCTCTTCCACTTATCCAGGGCCAGGTCATGGGGGTAGCAGGTAAAGCAAGTCCACCCAGATGTCCCTTTCCCCAGAGACTCTTTCCCGCTCTTTCTGGGGAACCTCGCGGCGCTCCCAGACCAGACAGGATATGTAAACCCTCCAGGGCATTCTGAGTCTTCCCCAAGGTCTCCTCCCAGACCAATGTGCCCAGAATACCTCCAAGGGGAGGAAACCAGGAGGCATCCTGATCAGATGCCTGAACCACCTGAACCGCCCCCCTGTAGACCCACCACCCAAAGGGATGGGCATGGTGGCAGGGTGCAGTGCACACTGGGTGGTAGGCAAAGGAGATAGCCTTGGCGTGCGGACCCCAGGTGGCACCGACTGATAATGGTAAAAAGTTTCAGAGAGTGGTTTTAAGTGGCTGAAATGAGTTACAAGTGGCAAAAAGGTGTAAATGAGGCTAGAAAGTGGTGAAAATGGGTCCAAAGTGGCAAAAGAATTAATACTGTAATCTTCAAGACGGGCAATTACTCTAAAAATTACAGTAGTATTTTGTTAAAATTACAGACTTTTCTCTCATGTACATTTAAATTCACAGTAAAAATCTGTGAAAAAAATTGCAATCACATACCGTAATTTTAGCAGGGACAAGAGGTTAAAAATACTGCATGATCAGGAAAGTTCTGTAGAAAATACAGTAAAAACCTGTCAACCTGCAAAACCTGTGAACAAGCACCAATTTGTTGTTATGTTCACATTTGTTTCTCAGTGCTACACCACATGATGCTGCCTTGTGAAATAAACGGACAGTTACAGTTAATATGAAAACCTTATTGAAACCAAGAATGGTACCAAAATCATTTTGTTTGTTCTTAATTTGATGGATGAAAGTGGTCAATTATTTTAGTTTAACTGATTTATTGGAAAAGAATGATGTTAATTGCTCTCACAAAGAATGCCATTGCATTTGTAAAGCCATTCCACTTCCTTTAATGCATCTAACACAAAATACATTGATGTACTTTAATGTTTCAGTCAATCTTTCAGAACTGAAATTGGATGACACATATTACCGATAGGAAATATAACAAGGTAATTGGAAAGAACTATTTTATATATACATAAAGAGAGAGAGAGAGAGATACATACTGTATATATAATATGTATATAATACAGTTGAATATATAGTATATACATTATATAAATACAATAGTTATTTTTACTGGTTAAACAACTTAAACATGAATGCAAATAGAATGACAAGAAACCCTCCATAATCAGTTTTAAAAATGAATGGGAACTGTACATATAGTCTATCAAATTGATTTCTAAGGGAAAAAAAAAATCTTAAAAAAAAAAACAATATGAAACCATGGTTTAGTTTCTGAAATTTTAATTTACTTCTCATACCTTATGTAATTTAATCTAAACTTCTCTTTACCTGTATGTGGGGTTATTTATGTCTAGTAAATACGTTTTGTTTCATGTGCCAATGCTGTATTAACTATTGGAATCTGTTCAATAAAGTTGTATCAATATAAAAAATAAATATATAAAAATAATTTTGAAAAACTGTTTCTCGTCGCCATTCAACCCTGTCTACACAGGAACGATTTCTCTTCTGTCTGTACTAGAACAGCGATTTGGGTGTTTAAAATGGAACAATTTGGAAACGAGCTACAGAGTGAACAGTTTCAGTCACCTCCTCCATGTACACTAACAGTGCTGCTTTCTCGAAATGCGTTTGCGCACTGTGGTTGCAGTCAATTGCCATGCGCGACTACGGTTTCGCGCAGGCGCGGGGAAAGAAGGACCTTATACGCATGCGTGTGTGGTTCGTTGGAAAATCAAACCGCCAACGGCTGCCTGGTAAACTACAGCGTTTTCGTGTCTTCTGTGGTCTCGTGTGCGCGGAAATATTTCATAAAGTTGCTGTCTGCTCGTAGAACGAGCTGCAAACGAAGATGGAATACAAAGCAGGACATTGGCGTGTATTAATTCGACGTCACCCGGAGCATCAGCCTACGAGCTATTGGTAAGGTATGTAGAACTTCTTTTGTCGTAGTGTCAAATATTTCTTGAGTTCTTTTCATTCAGTAACACCACGTGTTTATAGGTAGAAGTTAAATGGGTCAGGAGGCATTTTGTTTCAGTTCTAGACCAGCCAACATTGCTGTTTGATTTGTATTTTTTGCTGTCATTTTAGCGTGGAGAACGTTTAACACTTGCTGTGTTGGGGACCATAAGTGAACCCCAAGCTCAGAGCTAACTCCGCCCACTTCAGACTTTTGAAAAATGCACAAAAAATGGGCGGTTGGATACTGGGAACACTGGGAAGAGGGAAAGAAACAGGACGGAGTTTTCCAGATGAGGTGGGAGTGACCGTGAGGACCGTGATGTCCCCTAGCCAAAAGTGAGAGTCCCGCCGCAGCACTGATGCTTCAGAGCGACCTAAGGTGAAGGATTTTTCCCTTCAGAGTCACATTCATATCTGTGTTAAGAGTCATATTCATATCTATGTTCAGAGTCATATCCATATCTGTGTTCAGAGTCACATTCATATCTGTGTTCAGAGCCCCTGAGGCAGGCTTTCCAGCTTATTCCTACCCCTCCATGAATATGGGCGCAACTTCCGCTCCGTTCTATCTAAATGGGACTTTGCATAGAAACGAGATGCTAAACGTGACTATTAAAGCAATTTTAATACCAAACTACATAAACTTAGACTGCTTCACCTCAGACGGGATAATATTATTATTATTTCTCTAGCCTCTACTGGAGAGTTCAAATTGATGACATTACTTTAGATAACCTACAAGGGCATATTTAGCTAACTTTAGTAGCTTTATATCGGTATAAAAAGATACATTTCTAGTTTGTGGAGTTGCTGAAATTCTCATTTTACAAACTAATCCCTCTTAAATATGGGAATTATATTTATAAAATTATCCATGACTCAAGTTGCCAGCTCTTCAGTTTGGTAAATGTCAAGTTTTGTATTAAGAATTAATGATAAATTAATACTAAAAGAATCACATCCCCGATGCATTTAGACAGTGGACAGCATGTTGTGAGAGACATATTTAACTTTGTCATAATATTAGTACCATGAACATAGCAACAGGTACTGAGCATTACAGAAAATATGATTAAAACATTTCAGCTCATTGATTTAACAAAAATGAAGCAGTATTTATTACAGCAAATATTTATTTATTTCAGAACAACCACTGTTGACACTAAATCACTTTAGTAAGCCTTTGGAAGAATCATGTTTTTGCTATTATTGTTACTGTACTGGAAGTTCCACTTCCATTCATAGCTACAGTAGACCCCCAGGAATAATGTGGTATCCACCTTATTTACTTATCTACAGCTTATAATACAAACAATGTGAACATGTGATAACAAAAATATAAATATTTACAAATTCCAGAAGAATTCCTATTGAAACAACTGTCGTTCTTTGTTAGCGTCTATAGTTAGCTGCTGTACTAGAATACATGTATTTAATGTAGCCTACTTCCGTTTTGGCACCGGAAGTTTCGCCCATATTCACATTTGCAGTAGCGGCCCCAGGAATAAGGGGGATAGTGTGGTGGTGGACTGTGGTGGTCCTGGGCACTACCTGTTGGCTCCAGCACCTCCTAAATGCACAATGGGGATATGTGCACATCAGTGTCATGGCACTAAAGATTTAATAGCTCACTTGATTTTTGCAGGATGCCACAAAGCTCAAGATTCAGAGAGGACAGTTGGAGGGCTGCTCAGAGGACATAAAGGGTATGGTGTTTCCCCTTCTCTCCTGTTTCGACAAAAAAGAAGACAACCTCTTTTGCCTTGTTGAAACATTCTTGCCAGATGGGGTACCAGTGGAAAGCCTGCCCCATGTATTGTTTTTTGTAGTAAGTGGATCTCAGAAACACTTTAAAGACTCATTTGGATGGTAATGGATGATTTGCTTGTAATTCTTTTCTACTTTTATCATCCTCCCAGGAGCCTCTTGCTAGGCTTCAAGGCAGCTCATGCTATGCATTGACCAGCATTGGGATCCACTCAGGAGTTCCTACAGAGGTAATAATTTTTCCTCTTTAGAGGTAGTTATATGGTATAGTGTAATGCTGGCAAAATGTTTTATTTCCTTCCAGCCATGTGCATCATATGATACAATATCAGTTATTTTTATAACTGTGTTATTGTCACCTGTAACAACTGCTATCCTGAGGAAGACGGTTCAGGACAATAAGAGCCAAAACTAACAGACTGAAAAACAGCACATATCCCAGAGCAGTTGCAATAATAAACTAGAAAAGCACTCAGAGAGCGCAGACCTCCGCCATTAGCCCTATCTCCCAATAGTGAAGAGTCCTTTAAAATTCCTAGATCCAGACGATGATCTGGATCAGTCCCAAAATCAAATCAGTTCTTCCTTTTGCCATTTCTGACATTCCTGGAAATTTCATCAGAATCTATCCATAACTTTTTGGGTTATGTTGCCAACAAACAAACCCTGCCGATCACATAACCTCCTTGGCAGAGGTAATAATAATTGCACTGAATGGAACTGTGCAAAATTTCGTTGTACTTGTGTACAATGACAATAAAGATTCTGGTTCAGATTTTTAGGTTTGATAGTATCCAAATTTTCAAATTTAATAAACAAAAAGAAATAGATGTGCAGCATTTTTCTAAACCAAAACTGTTGTGAGCAGAAAAAGCGCAAGGGCAAGCAAGATGACATACAGAGCTGTGGGATCAACACACACTCTAAGTGGAGAGGGTAGCACCAGTCACAGCTTAGTGTTGATTTTAGAAGAACATATAAACACAGCAACACCCGTCTGATAACTGCTTGACAGCTGGATCACTCTACATGTATGTCTGCATTTTGTGTCTGCTGTAGCTTCTGCCACAAAACACAAGGGATGTGACAAGACATTCAGCTCACGGGACAAGAAGAGATTGGGTCCCCTCCTTTTTTGAGTGAATTCAAAAATTGGATAGTACTTTGCAATCAGTGCATACATAAGTGTTCAAAACTTCTAAGTTGACATGATTTGGTGCTTTACCTTGTCTTTCTATTTTTCCTTACTCTTTTTTAAGGTCCTGTTTCTTCTGCTAGTGGTGACTAGGACTCCATTACTTTATACTGTCTCCGGTATTCCACTCTTCTAAAAAGACGCCAGTTATCAAGGAAAATAATGGTAAGCCTTGCACAGCATTTGTACATACCTCAATAAATTCTTTAGATTAATCTTTCTTTAAGCAACATGAAGCCATTTTATGTTTATTTTATGTAGTTTACACCAAGCACTGCATTAATCTGGTCATGTAGAAATACCCAGAATACTGCCATGCCACTGCTTTGTCCAGCTTGTTCTCAGTGTTCTGATGATCACACCATATGGGGGCCAATACAGTTTTCTGTGTGAGTCATATGTTTTCATTATGATTGATTTAAAATTCAGCGCCCATCATCTTTGTTACAGCAAAATCCTTTTGTACCCCAAAGCATTTAGGGTAAGTGTACCCATTAGGCCCACCAAAATCTAAGTTCACGTATTTTTCATAGATACTAAGATGGTTTATAAACATGATCATTTGTTAGAATGAAGGATTAATCCCTCATTTGAAGGTATATTTATTTACTTATGCATATTTTAGAGAACAAATTAAAGAAATGTTATGAATAAAGTCAAAAGTCTGGCATGGGCTTAATTGGTACCTAAGTACCATTTAAGCCCACGTGTGTTCCAAATAAGCCCACAACCACGTTTATTGACAGAAATTTAAAAAATTATTACATTTTTCAAGTAGTAAACATATATTAATTCAGTAACATGTTATACATGTTAAACACAATTTATTTTTTGAACTTGGATTTAATGTTTGGCTTGTAACAATGGACCACCACAAACATGACTAAGTAGGCCTAAACCTAATTTTCATTGGCTTCAGTATTTAACATTTCATTGAACATTTTATTTAATATTGACAAAATTTGATTCAATATTGACAAAATAAAAAAAATGTGTTTGTTTTTAAAAGTATTAAATGACATTACAGTGAATCAACAATATCTTATTGAACTTGGATTTAATGTTTGGCTGTAACAATGATGATTTTAGGACAGTTGCTGTAATTCCTCTTTTTTGTTGGCATTTTTCTCACTATAAACAAATAATTATGCAAAATTAACTGACATAACAATTCTTCTGGTCAGTGTGTGATCTGTGATGTACTCGTGTTAATGAAGTTAGTATAACAACATCCAACATGATTACAGCAAAAAGCTATCAAACCTCAAAATTTCATTTTTTTCTATTGAAACACATAAGATGGGCTTAAATGGAACACACTGGGCTTAAATGGTACTACAGTGACTACCAGGGAAATGAAGATAATATGTTCTCACCAAAATTAAACAAATGTTTAAAGAAATGCCTGTAGCCTAAATATGCTGCAAAACTTGCCATCACAGTTATTCCTCTTCTGCCAAACTTTCTGAATTATCAAGGAATTCTTGTTCAAAGTTTTATGTAAGATTTATGTAAAATGAATCAGAAAACACTTAGTTTGTGTACTTATCATTTTTAATCATTAAGCAGTGTATCTATCAGTAGGGCTACATGTATTGACTAGTGATTAGCTTGCTACGCTAGCTAGCATGACTCATCTTTTCACATAAAACTAAATAGTAAGAAATTACCAAAACTACCTGTTTATACACAAAAACAAATCAGTAATCTCTCAAATTACATAATATGAATGTACTTAACAAGTCAGTGGCTGAAAATGGTTGAAAAGAGGTTCTTTCTGAGGGGTCCCAAAACACCAAAGTTTTGAGGCGACTTTATCTGAGCCTCCTTGAGACTGCACAAATGTAGGCGGGCCTTTTTCAATATCTACAAATGTGATTGGTGTCAAACAAAAACTGACATATAATTAAGAAATTGTGTGATTGGACAAAATAATGTATAGCATAAGACAGGCCCCTCTTTTTTTTTTTTTTTAAATTGACTTCAAAGTCACAAGTGGGCTTAAATGGTGCCTGGGCTTAATGGGTAGGCTTACCCTAATACAATACTATAATAACTTTATTCATCCTCAAGGGAAATTATATAGAAATTATATATAAAATTATATATTATATTTACATGTAAAAGCAAATTCTATATTTATTTGGGTGGTCTTACAAGTAAATATATAAATAAAGAGCATAGTTTGCAAATATTTATCTTGTGGTTCAACTACCTAAAATCACAATATAACCCTTATGAATGGTTCATACTAAGGTCTTTTGCTAACACTTGTGGTTTGGGCTATTGTGTGTAGCTTTAAACCAGTGTTAATTTCGTCGACTAAAACTATGACTAAAAATGTTCATCGACAGCTTTGTTTTCCATGACAAAAACTAGACTAAGACTAACAAAAATAGATCTGTGATGACTAAAACTGACAAAAACTAAGTTTAGTTTTTGACTAGAATGTAATGTAGTTTTCGTCGGACATTCAAAATCCATGATATCTCTCCACTGTGGGTAATTCTGTCAAAAACAATGCAGCTGTAGCTCTTCTGTCTCTCAGCTATAGAAAGCAGGGACCCCAGGTTTGGCAGGGTGCAGAGAACATCCCACTATGACTTGGTACCAGATTTAAGCAAGACAATAAATGCTTGGACTAAAAGTAAAACCTAAAATGTGAGGACTTTTTATGGACTAAAACTAAATGGACAGAAATGACTAAAATGTGACTGAAACTAAAATTCATTTCACTTAAAGACTAAAACTAAGACTAAAATTAAAAATATCTGCCAAAATTAAAACTGCTTTAAATAATGACATCAATTCAAATTTATGTTTAGTTTTACAGCAATAGCTATGTCACTTTTTGTGGGTCCATCTTCTTGGATATGTGAAGGAGGGGGAGCTCAGTGGATACAAGCCTGGGCACCACAGCTCTAAACTATAAAGGAAAAGCAAATTGCAATTAATATGTCATAACTGTCTCATTATAATCAATAACGGAAAAGTAATTGGCTGTTGTTAGGTGATTGCTGACTTAATAGCTGGCACTTGTGGGTACATTTGCGTTTCTTCACCATATTCTATTATAGAAATGATCTGTATGTACTGTACACACTGTTTATTTTATTCTGTTGTGCTGATTGTAAGCATGGCTTATTAGAGCCTAGTTTTCTCAAATTTACATCTGTGTAGGCATTAAACTGAAGCACTGAATCACTCTAACTTTGTTTTGTATATGTACTTCCTGCAGAGAGGATGGAGCCAGTCCAAAGTAGAACACCTGATGAACTGTGCTCGAGTCTTCAAGAAGATGAAGTTTCTTGGCCATGTGAAGCTTCCCAAGTGGAAGGCCTTCTTCAGTCAAGACTGGACTCATTACTCTTGAATCATTTAGGGGCAAGTGACTTTGTTTCATCTTCATGCATTACACCAAGGACTACCTGTCATACATATGGACACAAGCTTTTTCTTCCAAGATCTAAACTGCTTTGTGAGTATACAGACAAGTTATCAGATGTGTTGAAAGGTTTTTTATTGCAAACATATAACTGCAGAGTTTCTTATTGTTTATCAGAGAGCTTGAATCTTTTGTTAAAAGTAGGAGTATTAGGGCACTACTGCAAAAATCTAGCAAATTAACTGAAATTTCACATGTTTTGTACGGTATTTTTACAGTAAATTTCTGGCAACCACAGCTGCTGGTAATTTACCGTAAAATTTAAAGTAAGGCAGTATTAAGCTATTACTGTAAAATCTGCAAACATCAGCTGTAATTTCTCATGTTTTGTCCTGTATTTTACAGTAAATTTCTGGTAACCACAGCTGCCAGTAATTTACTGTAAAATTTAAAGTTGGGCAGTATTTTGCTACTACCGTAAAATCTGCAAATATCAGCTGTAATTTCTCATGTTTTGTACTGTATTTTTACGGTAAATTTCTGGTAACCACAGCTGCCAGTAATTTACTGTAAAATTTAAGTAGTTATAATAAAATACCGTTAACATTATACGGTCTACTGTTTTTATTACTGAGATAGATTGTATTTAGGTTTACAGGATTTCTGGTGTTTTTACAGTAATTTACCGTAAACAGGTTTGTTTCATTATCGTTATTTTTACAGCCAATCCCTGTAGAAAATGTTGTAATAGAGCTGTAACTTCTACATCAAATTACAGTAAGTTGTACAGCAAATTACCGTAAATATGGTTACAGTATAACTGTTATTTTTACAGCAAATCCTTGTATAAACGGTTACAATATTGTATTTTTTTAACAGAAATTTACAGTTAAAAAAAAAACAGGTTTGAACTGTAATATTTACAGTTGTAGAATGAAAACACCGTTTTTTCTCATACATTCTCACCGTAATTTTTACAGTAAATCTCTGGTAACCACAGCTGCCAGCGTTTTACCGTAAATTTAACGGAATTTTTTTTACAGTGCACCACCCAAAGGGATGGGCATGGTGGCAGGGTGCAGTGCACACTGGGTGGTAGGCAAAGGAGATAGCCTTGGCGTGCGGACCCCAGGTGGCACCGACTGATAATGGTAAAAAGTTTCAGAGAGTGGTTTTAAGTGGCTGAAATGAGTTACAAGTGGCAAAAAGGTGTAAATGAGGCTAGAAAGTGGTGAAAATGGGTCCAAAGTGGCAAAAGAATTTATTAAAAGGGCAAACGTTGTGGAAAAAGGGTTAAAAAGTGGCACGATTTAACAATTTTAATATCAGACCCAATTATAGCTTGACACATTTTAAGCTCAAAAATGTGGTAACTGTTAGCAAGGATGCTAGCCACGATGCTACTGATCCAACACACATGCACTGATATCAATAAATCACAGCTGGGGAGGGCCCATTCAGAGTGTTTCAGGGGGCCAGCTAATTCTGTAGGCAGGTTTGTTTAAAACAGCATCACAGTGACATATCTGATTGGTTGATCCCACCTCCAAAACTTTTGTGTTTGTCTGCTTTGAGGGAATTTAATGGTCATTTTTCAACAAAAGACAGTTTAAATGGGAAAATGGAGATATACGGTCACAAGCAAGTATTTATTAGCATTGATTCCTGTCTTAAGTATATGATCTCAGGCAAGAGCACTACACTCCCCAAAATCCTAAAGTGTCACACAAAAATTTCTGATTGGTGGCTGCTGTGAGTGAAGCTAACAGTAGCACCAGATCTGTTGATATAAATTAAAAAAAAAAAGAAAAGAAAAAAAACAGTTGCAGCAGCAGGTTTCAACCTGTATTTTTAACAACAAATGTAATCCATAAATACTGTTCAAGCTCTGTTTATTCATGTGTGTACCTGCTGTACTCTGCATCATGAATTTAAAGACAATTAAGATTGCTCTGAAGCAGATTGGACATGTTTTACCCTTTTGGCTTTCTGTAGCTTCCTCAGTTGCCTGTATTAGGTATATTTCAAGTGGCATAAAAAATTGTTTAACCCAGAATTTGAAGTTAAAAAGTTTTAAATATGGATGATTTTGTCTTTTCCCATCTTTCACTTTGTATCTTTTCACCCCAACTGAGCTCATTATACTTTAAATTTTTCCACTTCCACCTCCCTTCCTCTAAAAGGTTCTTGAAAAATCTGACACATCACGCTTTGACACACACAGACACGCAGACACTCTCCCACTCATGACTTAGAGTCTGATTCACCTGTGGCTGTCACTTTGACGTCAGATAAACCAAAAGGGAGTCAATCCTGAATTTCCACACTCATGCAAATATACTAACATGATAACACACGCACAAGTATCAACACTCAGAGCCCAGGTACCTCAGCGTCCCTGAGGGACGGGTGTCCTATCAGCAATAAAACGTTCAATGTCTGTCTCACAGACAAAACACTCAACTAATGCAACACAAGGGTATTTTCTGAAACTACATCCTATACATTCTGATAGATTTTTGTCATTCTTTTCTCCATGTTTGCTTTTTTATTTCTTATTCTGAATGTGGTTCAGTCTGATAAACTGTCACACAGACAGACTTCTCTATTTAAAGCTTGCTCTTTCTTCCACAGATTTTTTTGTGGTTATGATAAATACGCTTGTCAAAAGCGTGTGGTGAAATCATAAAAACCTGGAGACTGCATATCTCACATAGTTAGGATGTGTCAGAGTGTAAGCAGATGAGTCATCAGGAGAACAGATAGCGGAGAGAAGCAGTGTGTCTCAATCGGGGTTCTTCCACTGTTAAATTTGATACAAGGCGTCCTTAAGCCTCGCAGCAATCATGGAAAAATGCAGCACATATTTATCCTAATGCTCTAAACATTACAGTGAAAAAGTTGAGAGTGCTATGCTGAGCACATTTCAACTTTGCTATGAAGTATGTTGAAGATTCCTTATTACATGATGGCACAAGTTAGTCCTTGAATAAAACAAGCAACAAAATAATGACAGCTTGTTCATACCTGCCTGTGTTTCCCTTCTCCTCTTGCTAAGCTTGCACCAACGATCCAAACTGTTGCTCATTTTGAACTGTGTCTTTGACCAGTTTGTCCTTTACCCGCCCATGCAACCATTTGCAGCATGACTTATGAAGCACTGTAAATTTTCCTGCATTTTGAGTGTCAGACTTAAGAGAATTAAATATTTGTGCACCATTCCTGCAATGTAAGGCCAAAAATCTGGAATTGTTTAACTTCCTTACACTCAGAATGTGCAAAACAACTGTTTAGAAACCTTTAGCAGGTAGAAAATTTGTAGTACTACTCATATGATACTGTGTCAAACCCTTTATATGCAGTTTACTGTCACAAAATTATTCTGTTACTTTTTTTATTTCCCCACTTCCTTCTCCATCTCCCTAATCTCACTCTCTATCCCTTCTTTCTCCTTCAGGGTCCCTGCACAACAATAGGGATGGACTAAAACATTTTGACTTTTTTGAGAGGAGGAGCAGGGGCCCACAAAAGTTCATTTTACTCTGATTCAAATTTCATTGGCTTTGATTCAATAATGATAATTACTAAAAAAAAACAAAAAACATTAAAAACACTTTTTATTCCAAAAAGGGCCCCACCACCCAGGTGATCAGTACCCCCCCAAATATATTAGCTAAATATTAGGGCTGTTAATAGATTAAAATTTTTAATCGTGATTAATCTCACAAATTCCATAGTTAACTTGTGATTAATCACAAATTAATCGCACTTTTTTGTCTATTCTAAATGTACCTTACAGTACTATTTCTCAAGATTTAAATACCCTTATCAAAACAAGTGGACGAAAATGCTTTCTTTATGCAAATGTTTGTTCATGTCAACAACCCAAAACAACAACAGATAAAGTCCAGAAAATTCTCTAGTCTGAGCTCAAAGAAACTGAACGCTGCAAAAATCTGCTGAGAGCATAACATGGTAAACTCAAGCCACAACAGATGGAGATACTGACCTTAATGTAACATTACTGAATAATACCACAATGTAGAGTCAAACTTTAGACTTCTAGAAGTTAACTCCTCTGTTCTCAGCAGCTGAACACCAAACAACAGATCTCATCATCACACATGGACATAAAGAATCAAGTCTCTGCTGAGAGCTCAGCAGTAAGGCACAGACACATCTAATGGTGTTTCACTGTTCTGATGTGAGTAAGGTGGACACATCTGCCCTGCTCAAGAGAAAAAGCAAGTAATTACTTAAAAAATGTCTGCTATTATTTATCATATGTTTACTTTCAAACTAAAAAATGTAGTCCAAATGTAAAATAAATGCTAACAGTAAGAAATGACTGAGAACTTTTAAGGTGTACTAAGAGGACTTAACCATCTCTTCATTCTTCAGATCATAGAAGAGCTACAGATTTAATCTAAAACCATTTTTTTTTCTTCCATAAATAAAGGAGACCCACAGTCTAATAATGCTTTCAGCTTATATTATGATGCTCTACAGAGCTCATTCACTAACCTCTGCTCTCCTGTCACACACCAGCCTCTGCTGCTCTGTCTCCTCCTCCTCATCATGATGCAGCTGTACATTCACCATGCATCAGACAATCTCCTGTAGGGACTGCAGAGTCTTTCACAGTTTTGCAGCATCTTGATTGACTGTTATTTAAATTTGGCGTTTATTTACAGTTCCAGTCGATCGTTTTAGTAAGTTTCGTTTTTTCCGAATACTTTCACTTTCAAGCAAGAGCTGCGTGGGGATGAGAGCGGACCTTTGGGAGACGTGATCGGACCAGTCAACAGTCAATAGGGCAGCTGTGGTGCCGGTTCATGGCAAATATAATAGCCTAAATAAATGAATAAATCATACTGGCCCAAAAGTGCGTCGGCACACCGGGAAATGCTCGGTATGCCAAATAGCGAGTCCATCCCTGCAGAGTTGTCTGAGTGTCTCCATTGTAAACAAATCCAGCATGGTGAGGGAGGCGACTCTCTGCATTAGCGGTGTGCGTGGCTAGCGAGTGGTGCGGACTATCTAAGACTCTACGACCTTCCTGTAACTCCGTTCATGTCGACAGTAGGAGAAAATAACTTCACTTTTATCTGACATGATCTGAAAGCTGAACCTGTCATTCATAAGTCTCTGTCCTTTATCCATTTCTGCTCGCTTGTACCGCATCACGACGGCAGTCTGGCAAACTACGGGATGGGTCGAGAGTCATACAGAACACGCATGCGTTAATCATGCGACAAAAAATTTAGCGGCGTTAAAAGTAATTGAAGTTAACGTGATATTAACGTGTTAACTTTGACAGCAATCTGAACCACTCAAATCAGAAGTAGCATCCTGTTACTGGATAAAATACCAGTTTGAAAGCAGGCACTGGAATTAGAAATTTATCATTTTTCAATCAAATTTTAAAATGTGTCAAAAAGGATATCAACTGCATAACTACAGAAAATTTGACATTAATCATGATAAAAAAAAAAAAATTGTTTTACAACCCTAATTGTGATTGATCTGGATATGATTCTATCTTAAAGACTGTGAAACTTTTTGCCTTTTTTTAACCTTATCCTTTTGTTTCTCGTCATTATGTACTGAAGTGTTTTCAGCATAAAACTCAAAAAACTTTACAGAGTACAAACTCCATGTAAACAGGAGATCCCTTTAACAACACGAGCTTTAAACTAAGTCCCAGACTTATACTTGGAAGTTACTTTAAAGCAAATGATGCTGCAGCTTTAACAGCCAGTAAAGCAAACACTATTAGCCTTGCTGCATCCGCAGCTCTGCATGTTTTATGCAACATTATTCCCTCTCTACTATTAAATCATGTTGCTCCAAGCTGATAATGGAGCTGGATGCAGTGAGAAATGTTATATTTTATATCCCACTAAGCGTGCTCTCTGCAGCTGAAATGCATCATCTAATTATAACTGGTGCATTTAAAGGCACACACTCACAAAAAAGACACAAGGAAAACGGTAAAGGACGCCTCCTGGGGCCCTCAATTAAAAATTCATGTAATGTTTTAGTGAGCTCTTGGCTGTATCCACTGAATATTTAATAAACAGTCTGACTTTCCTTTTCACATTGGCACCATTACGTTGCCTTGGGTATATGGGACAGGAAGCCACTCTCTGCTACTTCCTGTCTGATAACGCCAATCTCTGGAAGACCTGGAGGAAACCACACCAGATATAAAAACATATTTTCTCCCCTTGTTCACTCATTCTGGATAAGAGAAGACAACGTGGAACCTGCCGCTGAGCGGTCTGACATCTGACTGAGGGACGGGGAAGGAGGTACGAGATGATCGACAGTTAGAGATAGCAATGGTAAAAACAGCCAGACAGCGAGTAAAACATACAAAGATAATGCAGCAGCAAGGATGTCACAGGATCCAAGGACTTGTTTTGTCTTTGTGGGAATCAGAGAGGAGAGACAGAGGGAGCCAGGAGCTACATGTGTGTGTGTGAGAGAGAGAGAGATTGAAAGACAGGCCTGAAGTGTGTGCTGCTGTGTGTGATACCTGCGTGTTTGTGTGTGACAGAGGGTGGAGAGACTCCGGGGAAAAAGAACCAAGACTCAGCCTCCAAAAAAAAATCCCTTTCATGTGTTATTGGGGCTGTGCCGTCGTCTCCTTGTTATCTCCACTCACAGGCCTCATATCGCTTTCTCTGCGCCGGCTGACTGTGTAACCCACACCGGGCGTCTACAGCACAACTCTGGCCTCATTTCGCAGTCCACTTCCTCTGTCTGATTTAAAAACTGCTGCCTGAGCACCAACACGCTTTAACACTAAAAAGAGGAGGAGTGGATTAGTTGAGACACTTTCAGGATGGCAGAGTTCACACCGTTGTGATAAATTATATAATCTAATTAACTTCATTATTACCTGGTGTGATGATCAAAGGGATCACATGATGGGCAGCTGTCTGCCCAGTGTGCACTTCAAAACATCCAGCAGGAGAGAACATGTTTTTAGTTTCACTGAGCTTAAATAATAAAACCATGTGAATAAACTGCCCATAAGGAATGACCAATCATGTGATCCAACTCTTCACTAACTTTCTGAAGAAATCTCCAGAAACAGTGAAACCATCGTCTGCAGTGATGGTCCGCTCTAAAAAACAAATCCTGAGGGTTCAGAACATGAAAGTCAGAGTCTAAAAACATAAAGATCTGACTGTCTGCATTTGAAATCAAAGCACTGAAGTATGGTTGATGTCATCAGGAGCAGATGTTGGTCCGGTGACTGAAGTGGGGACTTTTTGAGAAACAGAGGGCTTTTTTTGTTATTTCTCGTGGCTTTTCATCCTTTCACCTAGTATAAACCAGAGATCACTCTGTCCCATCCACCCATCTCTCCATCTATGAACAGAGGGCTTCATTCACCTACACCCTCCAAAAGTACTGCATCAGTGAAGCCAATTCCTTTATTTTTTTCTGTAGACTGAAAACATTTGGGTTTGACATCAAAACATGAATATGAGGCAAGAGATCAACATTTCAGCTTTTATTTCCAAGTGTTAACATCTGGACCTGATACACAACTCAGAAGATAGCGTTGTTTGTAACAGAACACAAAATTTTTAGGTGAGCCAAGTATTGGAACAGATACACGTAAAATAAAATAAAGTAAATAAGACTAAACATTCAGGGCTAATCCCTGCCCCTTACCCACAATTTCCACATAGTTTGCTCCGACTTAAGGCGGACAACCTCGCCCACTGGAAGCACGTCTAGAACGCTGCACAAATTCACTCAGGAATAGTATGTCAACAACGGATGATTTTACCTTTTGGAGTTAATTTATCATCCATTCCAGTATAAGTCCATGACATCATTGCTTCCGCCAATGGGTGAGTACATTAGGAAGTTAAAGGGTTAATATTTGCTTAAAGGACTTGTGGATTTATGTAAATTTCTTTAGCTAAATGTCCTCAAAAGTTAACTTTTTCTCATCAATGGCGCTGTTGTAGCTCTGTGACCCACTGACCCTTTGCTCTCACTGCAGGATGAGACGTAATGTTGATATCATGATGATTTGCAACCAGGAGTCAGTGCATTGTGTTGTATTTTAAAAGAACAGGATATTCTACACTTGTGACTTCCTGGTTGGAGCTTTCTGATCCACGGGTATTGATGTGGTTTGGCAATGCCCACCGCTGAAAATAGACCTGCAGCATATCTCGAACAAAGCATAGCAGAGTGGCGCTCAAGGGATGCACCACCGCTGGACTGGAGCGCTGGCTAGACTAGAGAGGGAGCGATGTCTGCTGTACTATTCGCCGGCGGATCGCAGCACGGTCGCTGTATGTGGAGATTGGAGGTTAGCCCTTCCCCTTCATTTACCCCTTCCCTTTGAAACAGAGTGGTAAGGGGTAGGAGTGAAAACTTTCCCTTAAGAAATGAGATGCCACTTAATCGCTTTTCATCATCACACATTGGGGATAAACAGCTGGGTCGTCGGAGTTGACAGTAAAGCTTCAGCCATCTTGTTCACCTCTGTGCTGATCTCGCTTAGACAGAACCTGACACCCCAGATGGATTTGTTTCACACATCCATCTGGAAAACCTTCCATTGATGGTGTTTGGAAAAAGGCAGAGCCTTTGAAAAAAACTTGGAGCGTGATTGGATGAACGTTCTGTCTTTTGAATCTTTACGCGCAAATCAGAGTAACAAAACACGAGACGTGTTTCCATAGGTAGCTGCATAATGTTTACCATGGTGAATGTAGACATGTCAGCACACAACTCTTGTCGTTTTTGAAAAGAAAACAACTCAATGCTGCTCGTTGTTCTTTATTTAACTAAGAAATGTCATCAAGTTCTGGTAAAACTGGCACTTTAGCAGCATCCACGCTAATATCTTCCGCTATGATTGCACCAGCCTCTTGTCGCTGCTTGCTTAAGTCACAACTCCACTGCACCCAAAAGTACTGCCCCTTGATGCTGATTGGTCCTGTCACTTTCTAACCAGACCCAAATGGTTCAGATGGGAGCTTTGCAAGATGGATTTGCCAGTGAGAAACACAGAAACGGGCAAATCCATCTGCTTTGCAAGGTCAGTTTAGACATGTACATACCAAAAATACAACAAACTCCCATCCCCAGTGGCTAAAGATTTAAAATACATCAGTAAACACAACTGCTGTGTTTTCTATAATCATTATGCCAAAAATATTTTTTACATTTTTGCGCCTCCTTTGTAGTCCGTTGTGCCATTTTGCATTGAACGCAGTGCATGGAGGGAAATTCATCTTAGCCCTTGGCTTCAATGTAGTCCTGGAAAATCTTCATTTCAAGGGCTATGTAGTCCTTAGCACCAATTCAAAGACAATTGGGACACCCCTTCATCTGATGTGAAAGTGCAAAACCAAGGGTTAGGGCTAAGACTAGGGCTAAGGGGTAGAAATGGGATTCACCCTAAATTACAAATCCTTGGCTTGTACAGTAATAACTACGTCATCATTTCTGAGGCGTTGCCAGGCTTTCACTGCAGCTTCTTTCAGTTTTTTTTATTTTGGGGTGTAGAAAAAAATTACACAGGTTTGAATGTGCATGCTCTTGTAGGTACTATTTCTAGAATACATGTCCGTGCGTTGATAGTATGGTTGCAAAGGGTGCAAAGATGCTGACCAGACATGATCAGAAGTATGAAACAAGCAAGGATGTGGGCAGATTTACATGAGGTAGATAGGATAATATCCCAGATGTGAAATATCCATGCATATATGAAATGGTTTATCTAGAGTGTCTGGTTAATGTGGATAACAGATGGTAAATGAACTATACTAATGCAGAGCTTCTCTAGTCTCTGAGTATAAAAAACACTTTTATATTTCATGTACATTATTTAGGGCTGCCAACATTAAAGCATTCTATTGATAAAGTTAAGGTCCAAAATTAATACATTCAAAAATTAAATCACATCAATTGCATGCTATTTCTTTTTTTTTTAGGCATGTGTTTCATCAGTCATGGGTTGTGTTTCCCTGATCATGTTTTTCTTTTAGGAATAAATACGGACTTTTGTGTTCTCTTAGCTGATATATCCTGCATTTTATGACATGTATAAGAGCCAAACTGTAAGTCTGACTATTCCCACTATCATCCCTATGAAGTTCTATTGTTTTGGGTGAAAGATTTATCAGTTGCAGTGTTGGTAAATTGTAAAACCATGAAGTACAGAGACCCAAAATCTGAAAATAGGTCAAAATCTCTGCAGCAGAGAAATGCCTAACAAAGTCCCTACCATGAAGCCCCAAAAACTATACTGAATTTTGTTGGCTGTCTCCTATAATAAAGCTCAATGATGGATTTTTTTTATTTACAAGTCTTGTCTTTTTGTGCCATTAATTCATCCAACCATTTCTTTCCTTTGTCATTCTTCCATTTCTGTATCAACACAATGTCAGAGGCTTACATAAGCACAGAAGCAGGAAATGAAGTCTTTTCAAAGCGTGATGACTGAACCCTAAATTTAAATTTCCCTTCCCCCCCAACCAAATCTGGGAAGATAGAAAGAGAATCTTTAATTCTGATGAAAGAAGACACTTGAGAGCGTCTGTGTTGTTTGAAAAGACCCAGTTTCTATGCGGCTAATCAATATTTTACTCAGACTCTTCATCCCCGTCATAAGTTAACACATGCAGTCTTAGAAATGACGCAAAACCAACAAAACAAAACCCCAAAAACACATAAACGGTGCCAGGAATTTTTCGGCAGCACACTGGGATACATCCAAATAGGCTCAAGACATGAAAAAGAAATGCAGTTGTATTCATCATAGACCAGAGTCAGGAGCCCCTCCCCCACCAGACAATCCTACTGTACAGTAAATCAGACACACAGACACTAAAGGCTGCCAAATGTCAGCTGAGATCTGGGGCAGTGTCCTCGCAGGCACCTACGCAGCCAGATGAGGTCCCATATTTGTCCTCGCCACGATCAGGGCATGTGGTTGCCACAGTGACCCTGGTCTGTCTCCATCACCATCAATAACAATACTGCAAAGCTGCAGATGGGGGATTGTCTGGGGGGCATGAAATGGGAGGTCACCCCACACAGGGTATACTGATGGCTTCATTACAAAGGGCAGTTGACTCTCTTTTCTTTTATTTAAATAGACATGTGTGGTCTTCAGCATATTTACACGTTTGGAGCAAATAACAAATGAAAACACTAAAAAATATATTTTTTAAACAATATCTATAAATGTGTATGGTTTTATTCGGTAGACCTGAATGCATTTAGCTATAAATGTGATACTCATATTACTATATAGCTAGTGGCCTATTTCTAGTTTGCTGTATTTAATCATTTTTGTCTATGGCTTTGAAAGCTGTTTGTATTCTGAAAAAATAATCATTTCTCTGATATTTTGTAAAAATCTGTGCAATATTTTGCAGAATGAGTAAATAGTAACCTTCCTTGCTTTGTCCATTTTGCATTCGCTTAACCTCTGTAGTTGACGGTTTTTTGTTATTTTTAGTGTAACACATACAGTAAAAAACTATTCACCCCCTTGTATGTTTTACCCTTTTATTGGTTTCATAAACCAATCATGGTCAATATAATTGTGTCTATGAATGTGTCTTAAGTGATTGTAATATATAAACACCTGTGTCTGGAAGGTTCAGTCACGGTTTATCAGTATTCCTGGCTACCATTACACCATGAAGACAAAAGAAGACTCAAAGCAACTCTGAGAAAAAGTTCTTGAAAAGTAGAAGTAGAATACAAAACATTTCAAAGGCACTGAACATCCTTCAGAGCCCATTAATCCGAGTTAAATCAGATGTCAATTATAAAGAATCATAAAGAAATGGAAGGAATACAGCTCAAAGCTTAGTGGGAGAGTAGCAAAGGGAAACTCACTGTTGAAGAAAACTCAAAATCTCAAAAATCAAATCTCAAGTAGAGTTCACCAGAAGGCATGTGTTAGACTCCATGTTCAAGTAGAAGAAAGTCCTTTGGTTTGATGAGACCAAAATGGAGCTGTTGAGAATCAGACAAGACGGTATAATTAGCAGACACCAAACACTGCACATCATCACAAACACACCATCCCAATTGTGAAGCGCTTTGGTGGCAGCATCATGCTGTGGAGATGCTTCTTGGCAGTCTGGAAGGTTTGTAAAGGTAGAGGGTAAAAAGTTATTCAGTCAAGAGAACTGCAGCTTTTGGAAAATATGTATTTTCCAGCAAGACAATGATGCAAAGCATCAATGAAAGCAACACAGAAATGGTTTTAAGACAACAAGGTGAATGTTTTGGAGTAGCTGAGTCAAAGCCTAGACCTCAATCAAATTGAAAATTTGTGGCTGGATATGAAATGTTGAATCTGATCCTGTCAACCTGACAGAGCTTGAGCAGTTTTACAAAGAAGAATGGCGTAAAATTGCAGTGTCCAGATGTGCAAGCCTGACTGAGCTCTATCCGCACAGTCTCAGTGCTGTTACTGCAGCCAAAGGTGCTTCTACTAAATACTGACTTTAAGGGGGTGAATATTGTGCATTCACTTATTTTACATTACATATTTTTATCAATTGTCATCACTTTGTAGAAATCTGTTTTCCCTCTGATATCAAAGAGCATTTTTTTTTTGTCAAAAAAGCCAAATTATATAGACCTTGATTAATTCATAAAATCTATAGAAAGGTAAAACATCCAAGGGGTGAATACTTTTTATAAGCATTGTAGATTTTCTTTACTTTAAGTATCATATGATTTATCTTTATCCATACCCTTCAGGTACCAGTCATTCATCAAGTTCTGTGTTTCATGAGATGTTGTGTTGTTCATTTCTTACGTGGTATAAAATGTTTTGTATGTTTTTGCGTATCATAAATATATCTTATTGGAGTGGCAAATCTTAAAACTAAGAATGCATCAAAATATGGTTGCTGATCTTTGACATATCCTAATCTATGCTCGTGGAAAAAAACACCCAACCAACTGACAGTTATTTTAGAGAACAACTGATTTTTGTGATTTTTCTTTTAATGTACAACAACAATGACCTCTTTTAGCCAAAATGGAATTTAAAGGGATTAAGTCCCCTAAAATATTCAAACATTTGGTTGGTTTTATCGAGACTGAAGTGCATGATTTTTAGAAAAAAAATATTTATATGTTGTATAGAGTTCCTTATGAAGGTTTTTCATTGGGGATATTTTTGACATAGATTATTGGGGTGCAAAATTTGTACAGAATAAACTAGAGGCCCTTTTAAAAAATGAATTTGGAATTTCAAGATTTATTAAGAAAAAACCGTCCGAAAAAAAGATATCGAATGCAGCGACACAGGCAAATTTTTCCAAAATAAGAGCGAAGAATCAACTCTATGTACAAAAATATCCAGAATGATCCAGGAGGATTAAGAACAAAAATGCTGTGAAATGATTGAACTAGATATTCAGTTCGACAGTCTGTCCTCCAGCAGAAATGTCACCTGCCCCTCCCCCTCCTCATGATTCAGGAAATAATAAAGCAGCTGGTTTGTGGAGCTGGTAATGGAGCAGAGAGAGAGAGTGGAGCCGTTAACTGCCGGTGTGTCCTTCTGGGTGACAAACCTGTCTGTTCAAACACACCTGGAGGAACAATGAAAGAGGTGGGAGCCGATGTCTGTCAGTTTTACTCTTTGATTCACTGTAACACACTTCTACTGCAGGGCAGCCCCTCAATAAATATGATGATCTAAAACTTATATCAAGAAGAACAAAGTATATCAGTGCCACAGCTCCGTTTTTGTTGTCCATCAACTTTGATGCATTTTAACCTCTAAACCCATGCTTCTCAACTGGTGGGTCAGGGCCGAAAGTGGGTCACAGAACTATTTTCACTGGTTCACAAATTCATGTCAATGGCAAAAAAAAAACCCTGGAGCACATACATCCATACCGTTTATTCTACATCTTTTGCCGTGAAAGTATATTTTTTCTCAATATCACAACACTTTTACTTATTATCTTGAAATAACAAAGCTGGCTCTTCAGTGATAATGTGTAATCTGTCAGGATCTCAACACAATAACAAAAACTTACATGCCTTCATAGAAAACAAAATAAAATAAAATGTTTTCATGTATGTCCCTCCATGGCTTCTGTAAAGGAACCAGAAAGTATCCAGAAGATGTTTATATTGAGAGACAGTCAATCCAATCTGAGAGGAACATTTATTTTTCAAAAACCAAAGATACACACAAATGTCAAATCTCATTGTCTGTCAGTTAGAGGGGTAAATGTGTCGAATTCTTCTGCTGAAATTATAAAAACATGCAGTACATTGGTAAGGCTGAAAAGACTATAAAAGTCAGTTAGTTTTGAAATACACCATGAAAAATGTAAGTTAATATGAATGTTATTATGCATTGATTGACTAATGAATGTACTAATGAATGTAAACAACAACAATGCTTCTGCATTGTTCTTGCTATGCACTTATCTCTGTAATGGTTATGCTATTTGTAAAATAAGAGGGGTAGGTATTAATAAGCTTTAGCTTCTGCCTACACCCTTTCGGTTTACTCGGAACTTAGGAATGGCACCTTGATCCTGTAAATTGTTTTATTTGTGCAAGTGAACCGAAATAAATTTCTTTCTTTCTTTCAAAGGTGCTCTTTTCAAGCCTTTTGTTTTCTCCCATCTAAAGTCCAAACTGCAATATTTTTAAATGAATAAATATGAAACTTTTGGAAATTTGAGGCATAACTTCTCACAAAGAATGTGGTGTCGGGACCAGTTGAGAACCAGCACTTCATATTTACAGTTTTACTGGTGTTGCCTTATTCGATGTATGAAATCATTGAGTTTTAAAACAAACCATCAGAATTAGTCCTGGTAGGTTCATTTATGCTTTGGATTTACTTGCTTTTGCCATGTATATCATGACGTTTCTGTGGTTTATCTGCACATCCTCAAAAATGTATGCAACATAGTTGCAAGATGCAGCATGTGCACAACCAGGAGTATTAGGGTGATGACAGAGGGGAAAAAGATGTGACAGTGACAATAATGATTAAAGGTTCTGAAGAATTTAGGAGACAGCTATCCTCATCTGTATGTGTTATGTGTTATTGTCAATGTACAGAGACAAACATGTCTGTCAAAGTAGCTGAAGCAGGTAAGTTCTTTTTCAGGAGTTTGCATAGAAACATGGAAAACCGCATTTATATTAGTTTAGTTTTTCATTACATACATATCAGAGGAGTATATTGGACATACTAGTGAAAATTTAAGACAAAAGTATTTGCAGGGAACCTTTCCTTTTGCAGCAGGCGCTGTAACGACAACATCTACACATGCAATTAGCAGAAAAAAACCTAAAATGGTCACTTGTTATACTGCATGGAAGACATTTTTGATGAACCACAGTATGCGAATAGTTGACAGCATGTAATGTTCTCTGGTCTTTAGTCATCTGCACTTTGCTAATGTGACTATTGATTATTGATGATTATGTAAGTAATCATGTCAGAATTAACATAATGGTAAGCCCCCAGAGTATTGCCATGATTATAGTTTACATCTAACACATCCAGTATACAGTTGCAAGAAAAAGTATGTGACCCCTTTGGGATTTCTTGGGTTTCTGCATAAATTGGTCATAAAATGTGTTCTGATCTTCATCTAAGTCACAACAATAGACAAACACAGTCTGCTTAAACTAATACTGCACAAAAAATATGTTTTCATGTCTTTATTGAACAAACCACGTAAACATTCACAGTGCAGGGTGGAAAAAGTATGTGAAGCCCTCGGCTAATGACTGATTGACCCTCCGTTGGCAGCAATAACCTCAACCAAATGTTTCCTGTAGTTGCAGATCAGACCTGCACAATGGTCAGGAGGAATTTTGGACCATTCCTCTTTTCAAAACTGTTTCAGTTCAGCAATATTATTCAGATGTCTGGTGTGCATCGCTCTCTTGAGGTCATGCAACAGCATCTCCATGGGGTTGAGGTCAGGACTCTGACTGGGCCACTCCAGAAGGCGCAGTTTCTTCTGTTGAAGCCATTCTGTTGTTGATTTACTTCTATGCTTTGGGTCTTGTCCTGTTGCATCACCCATCCTCTGTTGAGCTTCAGTTGGCAGACAGATGGTCTTACGTTTTCCTGCAAAATGTCTTGATACACTTGGGAATTTATTTTTTTGTCAATGACAGCAATCCGTCCAGGCCCTGAGGCAGCAAAGCAGCCCCAAACCATGATGGCCCCTCCACCATATTTCACAGTTGGGATGAGGTTTTGATGTTGGTGTGCTGTACTTTCTTTTTCTCCACACATAGCGCTGAGTGTTCCTTCCACAAACAACTCAATTTTGGTTTCATCTGTCCACAGAATATTTTGCCAGTAGTGCTGTGGAACATCCAGGTGCTCTTTTGTAAACTTCAAATGTGCAGCAATGTGTTTCTTGGACAGCAGTGGCTTCCTTCGTGGTGTCCTCCCATGAACTCCATTCTTGTTTAATGTTTTACTTATTGTAGATTTGTCAACACAAATATTGGCATGTGCCAGAGATTTATATAAGTCTTTAGCTGACACTCCAGGATTCTTCTTCACCTCATTGAGCATTCTGTGCTGTGCTCTTGCAGTCATCTTTACAGGACAACCACACCTAGGGAGAGTAGCAACAGTGCTGAACTTTCTCCATTTGTAGACAGTCTGTCTTACTGTGGACACATGAACATCAAGGCTATTAGAGATACTTTTGTAACCCTTTCCAGCTTCATGCAAGTCAACAATTCTTGATTGTAGGTCTTCTGAGAACTTTTTTGTGCGAGGCATGGTTCAAATCAGGCAATGCTTCTTCAGAACAGCAAACTCAGAACTGGTGTGTGTATTTTTTTTTTTTAAGATTTAATTTTGGGCCTTTATTTGATAGAGGAAGGACAGTGGATAGACTTGGAAACAGGGAAGAGAGTGGGGAGAGACATGCGGTAAAGGGCCACAGGCCGGATTCGAACCCCAGCCACCCGCGTACATGGGTAGCACCTTAAACCACTCGACCATCTGCCTTCCCTGGTGTGTGTTTTTTATAGGGCAGGGCAGCTTTAACCAACACATCCATTCTCATCACATTGATTGGACTCCAGGTTGGCTGACTCCTGGCTCCAATTAGCTCTTGAAGAAGTCATTAGCCTAGGGGTTCACATACTTTTTCCACCCTGTACTGTAAATATTTACATGGTTTGTTCAATAAAAAGATGAAAACATATCATTTTTTGTGCAGTATTAGTTTAAGCAGACTGTGTTTGTCTATTGTTGTAACTTAGATGAAGATCAGAACACATTTTATGACCAATTTATGCAGAAATCCAAGAAATCCCAAAGGGGTCACATACTTTTTCTTGCAACTGTATGTGCCCTGAGCTCTCTCGTGTGACCTTCAGTGGCATGGTCCAGTAATATACATCCTTGAGTGTCCACTTCATACACACCCTCTCAATAAAGCTCATTTTTAAGCCACCATGTTTGAAGCCTGGTTCAAAAAAGGAAATTTAGTCTGAATAGTCCATTTCTTAACCCTTTGAGCCCTAAGCTATTTTTAACAATTCTGTCTTGCCTGGACTTCTTATCTCAAAAATTTTGTAAAACATTATCCCCGTGGTACACAGTCAAGCTCTACACATCCTTTTTTCAGGACACCCTGGGCTTTAGGAATATGTGTGCTGCAGTAATGCTACTTGAATTTTAAAAATGTTATTGGACTATAAAGACAAAAGAAATAAATAAATAAAAATTTAAAAAAAAAATTCAAAGATTTTTATGTGTGACACAATGTAAAGTAACGACTAAGCCTTTTTTTGCGTGGACTCATTCTCCCAAGTCTTGGGGATTGGAAAGTGAAAAATTATAATTCTGTAACAAACAGTCATCAAAAAATAAGTATTCTTACCAAAAAAAAGTCCTTTGTTGCATTGGTTATGAGCTATTTGTCAAAGCAGTTTCTGTCTGCAGTGACACAGGGGGACATGTCACAGGCTCTCTGTCTCTATTTCTCTCTATTTTGAGCTTTTGTTGCCTCTGTCTTGAGCTATATTTAAGGACATGCACAGTTTGGCAAAAGATGACATGATGATGGAACAGCTTGCCATTGGACATCAAAGCCCGTCACAAAGCATTGTGGGAAAACAATATGGTGGGTTAGCATGCTAATCTAGTTGCAGAAAGGATTGAAAATGGATTAAATAATTGAATAAAAAGACATTCAGTGGGACTTTTGAAATTCACTCAACTTCCATGCTCACAACAAAAGCCCCCTTAAGGACTTTTCAGGGGTAGTGTCATTGGAACAGCAAAGCAGTAGGCTGCAAGAAGAAAAGATAATAAATGATTTTGATTTATGGCTCAAACATTATTTAACTTTAAATAACCTCTTCTTTTTTTTACCATGTCTGTCTCAGAGGATTAATCAGCACACCCTTTGTAGGGCACATATTTTTACTTATCAGCGATTTAAATGTTCTGAAGGATAAGAGGTATTCATCATAAGCAGGATGGCTCATCTGACCAACAGGCAGACATGTTTTAGCTGTTTGTCAGGAGGCATAAGGTCTGCCTTATCTTCAATGTTTGGCTTGTTACTAGGCAGATTGAAAATGAGTTCAAGACTGCAGTTCTAATAAGGCTGCTGCCACAGAAAGGCTTCACATGTGCTCTCCAGAAACCAGGGGGGTGATGTCATTGAGGCTATGTCCATGTTTTTATAGTCTATGGTTTCAACAGTTAACGTAAGAAAAATACAAATAAATTAATGTTAAAACTATTGTCTCAGCTGCTTCAAAGTATGATGTAATATACCAGATTTAATTAAGCCTTTACAAGCTGTTAATACACACTTAATCTAAATAAAGTATTTCTGATTCAACATTCGAGATAATTCAATAACTTTAATTGACTTTCATTCACTTTATAAATTAGATAAATACTGCTTCTGTTTTTACTCCACATCTCTCACCAGCAGCTGCTCCATCTGCTGTAAATCATTGTTGGTTTAATTAGAGTCTGTCCAGCCTGTCAGTGAGTGTCCTTCTGTTACAATGAGTGAGTGGGGTGCTGGTGACACCCAGTTATAAGGGGGGAGGAAAGCAAAAAAAAGGCTTCAGGTTTACATACATTTTCATGTATATTCTAGTCTAGTTCAAGTTGATTTTGAGCTTTAAATCTGTAAAATAAACAATTCACAATGGTGAATTTCCAAAACACCACTGTCTATATTTCCATTGGGACACAAACAGCATGGCGTTTTGGAAATGAGTGTGAAAACAGGGAAGCAGACACCTTGGCCTTTACTCATGTCACATATATCGGCCTGCAGACTCAGTTCAAGCATTGTCCATCAATAACGATATCTTTAATTCAGCTTTTATGTATTCAGCCTTCCAAATATGTAGTCAACAATTTGCAGTAATATTCTATGTGTTAATTTCTACTTTAAGGTCAAGTAACATGAGTATATATGTAAGTATGAGCAACACAATAGTCTGAATATGCCCTAATTTCTCTCTGTGATTTGGCAAATTTGCTTAGAAACGTTTGTGCCAACAAAATCTTTCAACCGAACAAATTTTTTCTGCTTCATTGCTAGTCTTGAAATGAAATAAATCAAATAAAATGAGAGAATCACACAGGAAAGATACTTTTAAAAGGGAATGTTCTAGGGAAAAGGCCTGTATAATTGGAGGAATGACTGCAAAGACAAAGGTGTGAAAATGAAGGAAAAAGAGGAGACAAAGAGCAGAAAAAGGGGAGTTTGTGGTGGCTGCTGTAAATCTCTCTTTGGCGCTGCCTGCCTTCTGGGGTAATAAGAGAATGGATTGGATCCATTTCAATCGCCCCATTCACAGCCTTGTAGAGACTGCAGCCAACATCAGAGCGACCTCTCAGCTGCTCTGTGATGATCTATACACTCTATGATCTGCTACAATGTGCCGACCATTTAATCTAATGTGATTTACAGCGGTGTATACAGCCGTCATATGTAGGTCAGTGGCTCCTGTCTGGTCCCCGCAGACCCGGTTCTGCCAACTGTATCAGATGAGAGCCTGCTGCCATGGAGACAGGAAACGAGCTGGCTCAGATTTTGTTTGTGGGAGAGACAGACAGTTATCAAGTGCATGCACGTGCGGAGAAGCACCATGAGATACCAGCTTTACTAATGTGTTAGCTAAACAGTATAATGGCTACAAAGATAAAAAGACCCTTCCTCTTTCCTTCTTCCTGTTACACCAGACTGTCTCTCATCCTCCGAATAGACGGCCTCCTGGGCTCAAGCAAAAAAGCAGAGATTAAGCTATCATTTAGTGTGGATATCCGCCCTGCCCAGTGGAACTCCAGGGAAAAGTCAGTGATGGACATAAATATCATTTACCTACAACAGAGATGGTTGTCTCTTTGTAACTGTTTGAAAGTTGTTTGTACTGCAAAGTGCAGAGCTTAGGCTTGTTTACTGTCCCGTCTGGAGGGAATTTTGGATATGAACACTTTAGCAAACCTTTATCAATTAGTAGATGAGGCATAAAGAACAGAGAAACATTAAAGTCATTTGAAGTTGTTTTTCGCTGGTTTTGCTGCTTTTATCTCTATTTTGGTCTCCACCATCTACAAATATCTCTCTTTAGCTGCTAAACTGTTTACTAGCTACTTGCTCTGAACTTTGTCACTGAAACATTCTTGGTCTGCAAATACACACCAATAAAACTGACTGAGGATCAGGAGAGGAGGGCCGAACTTTCTTCCAAGCAAGAAGGGCCAGCTAAACCTGGGGGTGGGGCTGACTCCCCACATGAGGTCATGAGGAGAAAATCTGAGAACAGCTTGTTTTAGCACACTTTTATTGAAAGGTGGAGAAAGTGGGGGAGGGGGTTTTCTGATACTTGAGGGGATTGTGGGGGACAGGGATTGTGAAAGGCCTGAAAAGGAGATTTTTGTATTATGTGTCCTCTTAAAGGTAAGGAATCATTCTTTATCTGAAAGCAAATAAGGACCACCTTTTCTTCCTTATTTTGAAAATCAGTGTCTTTATAGTCTTCATTCTAATGAAATCATCACAGCTGCTGCTCCCTCTCTGCTTCAAACATACAATGCTTTTCACAGACAAATGAGAAGTGTCAAGTCTCCACTATGCCTGCTCTTATTGGCTAATGAAAAACATTTTTAGTGTTGATGATCCATGGGTGCTAAGATACTGTAAAGACACAACTGTTGAAAAACTCAGCTAGCAGGGAAACCACTCCACTGGTAGCCAAGAAAAGAAGGCTGCAAGAGTACTGCAATAATTGGGAAAAAGGCAATAAATGGCTTGAGAATTAGAGAATGGTTTTAAGGCTAGCTGCATTGTGTGCCACATGAGAACATTCAGAGGAGCAATGGAGTTATTTCCTGTCAGACAAACTTCTCCACAGGCTGACATGATATGCATGTGTATTAATAATAATCATTCAATCCACTCACAAAGCACAGTGCGGAGCAAATCGTTCCCTCTATTAAACCGAGTATTTCCACTGTGCATGCTCCATGCCGTCTACAGCCTGTTCCAGAAGTGCCTCTCCGCTCTACTTGAGACCCGTGCCAGATCTATTTTCAGGTGGTAACTCATCATTATATCAACATTACATCCTATTCTGAGACACAGGCAAGTGGGTCACAAAGCCACTATGGTGACATTGACAAAAAGGTTTTTTGAGGTGGGAAACTACACAGGTTGTCTCACCACAGAAACAAACTGATGGGGCATTTACTTTGAAAGACCCGGTGAAGGTTTATCGTACTTATATCAGAACTGGAATGAATTGACAGACATGATACAAACGCACAGGTGCAGTGAATCTGACTGCAGTTCTGAGCAATAAAGTTTTTCCATCTCTTGAGTTATGAGCGGACATTCAGTGGCTTAAGACTGAATTTTGCTCACAGTTTTGAAAAGTTAACTGTTCTAACGTGCTTCTGCACAGCACTGGCTCTCATTGGCTGTGGATGACGGTCGCGTCATTGAAAATACAATTTGCATAAGACCAGACTAAAGACTTACAACAATATCAAACATGTTTGTTACTGTTGTAATGCCAAGGTGGAGGAAAGACTGCCTTAAAACTGCTTGGGTCAAGCTTTATGACCACCTTATGCCCAACAACTGAGATTACAGGAGTGTTCTGCAACTTTAGCAAGACTCCCATGATTTTACTCTGACTGGAATTCTCTCTGAAATTTGGAATCGCATGAAAGGTCGTTAGGTGTAAGGCCACCTTAAGTTCTCCCATGATCTTGTGATCTCAAGTGTCCAGCTGTTCAGGGCTGCACTGCTCTCAAGGAACAATTCCAATGGATGAAGATGGATTGCAGCACAGGCATCGTATGTGGAATTTATAGGTAAAGGCTACATGGCCCTTCAAATGACGATTTTCCAAAAGCACACAAACTGAATGTTATGGGAAATATCCCAAAACACCTTCATCTTCTGGATGACAGTGCAAGCGCCAAAAGAAGTATACAAATGTAAGCAGTTTCGAAGTGAATCACAGTGACTTTTTATTGCTTACAGCTATTGAGCATCTACTGTATATGGAGGCTGTGCACAGAAGCAGTCACCATTGGAACTGGATGCTAATGAAGCATGCTAACACACCTACAATAACAACAGTAGCATGCTATTATTCAGCAGCTAACCTTTAATGTTCATCTTGGTGTTGTATGCTAACATTTGATACTTTGAAACAAACAAAGATGCAGCTGAGTCTGATGAAAGTCTGATGAATAACTTCTATGAAATTAATGAAAAAATCCTGCCGGGACCAAAATGACAGATAAACTTAGACTCGACTGATATGGAGCTCAAGTGAATCCTCTTTTGTTGTTTGCTCTCAAAGGAGGAAGCCAGTGAAGCAAGATGCCTTCTAGCCCCTGGTTTATATAACCAATGAATATAGATGTCAAATTTTAAGAGGATGTAATCAGCCCCTTCTCATTAATTTCAGTGTAAATATGTGTTTTTGCTTGAGGAATACATTTTAGCAGATAAACATGGCCTGCTGTGTCTTGGTTCTCCCAGCCTGTAGTCTGTTATCTCATCTCTGTACATGATGTACACGTATAATCAGTCTATAGCATCTCATAGAGGGAAAACCACCGTAAGTGTCTCTTCCAGAGCACCTATGCCACTTACATGTAATTACTTTCCACATGTTCTTCTCATACAGAATGATGTAAAGTAGGTCCCAGTGGTATTATGTCAACCAGATTCTTAGAAATCAGTCTAAGGTGTAATTATGGTGTGGTTGTTGGGTCGGGGACAAAGCCCCATGTTGACAGTGATCCTCAGGGCAGCCATTGTTACAGCTGCTTTCACCTGGATTTTCTGGGACTGTGTCCTTCTGGTGGTCTCAGAAGTTGTCCCAAAGGGTAAATACCAAAGTGACACTGTGAATGCATGCACAGATTCAACAGACTAAACCACCATGAGTCATGACAGTGATACAAGCTGAATTAGTATCATAGTACAAAAATCCTCTGGCTCTTTGTTATAGAGATCAAAACATTGTAGACGAACTAGTGGGCTGCAAGAAAAGTCAAACCGAAGACTTCATGACAGGATTACAATGTTTGCATACCTCAGTCATCCAATTCTTATGCCTCTAAGCCCTCAGCCTCAGATTAAAAGTCTAAATTCTGGCCTGTTACTGGCTATACTTAAGTTCTGAATTTATGGTACAAAGTTCATACTACACCCTACCTTAAACTAGTTAGTTTGTAACTTTACTTGTGTCATTGTTTGGTTTCCCTTAAGGGTTTGGTACAGTGTTGTCAGCTATGCCTGAGACCTCTGAATGGCTAAACAAACAATGGCCAACAAGGCTAAACCAAGCCATGATGGCTGAAATGATGTCCGCTGGAAGAAACACATGCAGCAAATTCAGAAATGTATTGATTCCATGCAAATGCAATAGCCTTAAACAAATATAATGCCTGAAATGTGTTGCAAATGAAGTAAATGTGCTGCAAAAAGATAAATCACCTGCATTTACATCAAACATGTTGCTAAAAAAACATGTGAATAAAGATAAATGCTGTAAAACCACAAGTGCTCTGGGCCTGTTAGGTCAGTTATGGGTGCATATGCAAGTCCAGCACTTGGCAGCATCAGTCTTGGCCCTGTACTGCTCTGGCCTCCCAGTGGCCATCCTCCAGGCCTGTGCCAGGCCCATGCCACATCTATCCATGTATCCTCCCAGCTGACCCCTCCACAATGCACGTGACCCTGAGTAAGTGGTATCTGGATCAGGCCTGGGAAAGCGCAACAGATACACAGAGAAGCTGCTGCTTGCATATCCAGCATTTGACCCTGCAAAAAACAGGGAATAACGTTAAAATGAAAAACAGATCTATGGAAGCCCATACCTGCCAATTGAAAAAGAAAAATGTGGAAGTTGGGCAATTTAAAAAAATGAAAAGTCATAATTATGAGATAAAATGTAAATAATTATGAGAAAAAAAAGTCATAATCATGAGATAGAAAGTCATAATTATGAGATAAAAATTTGAAATTATGAGATGATAAAGTCAAAATGATTACATTTTATGTCATAATCTTTATCTCATAATTTCAGCCTTTTGTCTCATAACTATGGCTTTCTATCTCATAATTATAACTTTCTATCTCATAATTATGACTTTTTATCTCATAATTTTTTACATTTTCTCCCATAATCAGACTTTTTATTTCATAATTATGACTTTTCGTCCCATCATTTTGACTTTTCATCTCATCATTTCGACTTTTGTGTCATAATTATGACTTTTTAACTGGAAAATCCTTCATCACGGTCCTTTCCAGGCCAGTCATGGAGAGAGGGTACTAGAAAGTGCAAAATATAGAAATAAGAAAAACCTATTGTGTGTTGGACAAGAAAGAATTACTCTTAAATTACAGCCACTATAGGAAATATGTTTCAATTGAATGAAATTATCTCTACTAATGGAAAAGAAAAGCAGGGGTATGAATCAAAGTCATCCATCACAAAGAACACATTGCTAACACCAGACAGCTGATAAAACCCTCTGCTCCTTCTCATCCTTCAAGCTGTCCCACCTTTCAAAATGAAACACCATGACAACTATATTAGAAATACTTTATACCTTACAGGTGTTGGATTTAAAAATGAAGGAAATCCTGTCTATGTTGGAAGCATCTCAGCTGGTGCAACACCTTTCATCATGAATTTGAGATTCTGTTCAAACTAGACTTGAACTTTAGCAGAGCCGGTGCAAGCCAGGGCAGGCTTTCAGCTAACTTCCACATAAATCCATCAATGGCAGATTTTTGACACTCAGAGAAACTGTTCTTGGTGATGCAGATGAAAGACCAATAAATGCCACACAGTTTACCACTGAGAGTGATGAATGAGCCAAACAACACAACACCTTCACCCAGGGCACTGGGGTCATATCCCCTGTTAGCAAACAAAATCTGAAACTATTTTCTGCACAACCCGCGTTTGCTCCCATGTGCATCTATACGAAAAGACAAAGAGACGTGACCAAGCGTTGGCATTTATAAGTCCTGGTCAGGATGACTTAAAACATTAGAGAAGAAGACAGCGCCAAACGTGTTTTTCCACTAACATAAAGACCAGTGTCAGCCTTGTTTGCTGCCTATACATCATGTGTGCTCTTGTTAAGGGTTTCCCCTCTACAGAACCAATGGTTTGTGACACTGTTGACCTTTAGCATGGCTTTTCAATTAACACAAGGCCTTGACCCTCTCAGACAGCATCGTCACCATTAGCTACTGCCTGCTTGGAGGAGAAAGAGATATAGTGGTCTGCTTGACACTTCTGCAGCAGCAGGAGGAAGAGGAACAAAGGGAAGAGGAAAACAACTTAAGTTTAATTTAGGTGTCTCAAAGGAATCTTCAAAAGAGAAATTAATATGATGGAAAAACCTCTGGAGTACATGTAAACTTCTGCTGCAAGTTAATTTACAACTTACTGTGCTGTGCATGCTCAGAACAGAACAAAAACAGAGTTTATTCATGGCTTTGAGAAAAGTTGCTCTTATTCTAATGAGATTCCAATGCGCCCTCGTTCCTCTTGTGTTATGCCCCTTGGTCAGAAGTTTAGGTGCTTTCCTGAGACTGATAAGCAAAGAGCGAGCTGTCAGGAGTCGTAAACAATGCTGTGGTTCTCTTTACGACACAGTGTCGCCCCAGGGAGGAAAGAAGAGCAAGGTAATTGCACAAGTTTTGTGTGTGTGTAATTTAGAGGGGTGGGGGACGAAGAGGTGGAGGGAGGGGGGGAGGTCTGTGGTCTCGTAGGTTTATGGCTGCCTGTCCTCATCAGCCTCCTCCAACAGCTTCACCCCAATGAACTGTCACTTCTCCTGACATTCATGATGCTCTGCTGGTCGTTGACCTCCACGGGTTGCTCAAGATTTAATCAGAACCTGGAACAGGACGGTGCTTTTCTTCAAATGGAAGGACAAAGAGCAACAAGTCATAAGATCTGCATGGTCTAAGATGAGCTGTTTAGTTCTTATAATTGAAAACAAGTTGACTTCAAAAATGGAATCAATCATTAGGTAACCCCATTATAGGGATTTAACAGTCTGCATAAGACTAATCTACTTTGATTTTTTTTGGAAATACTATTTTTATTTTTCACAAGACGTTTATTCCATACTGTATGTGTGCACTTATTAGTGTGGAGCTGAAGCCAGAAGGCGATTAGCTTAGTTTGGCATACAGACAGGAAGCAGGATAAGACGATTAACCTTTTTCACTGGGGTTAAAATGTATCTCAGATGTACCAATAATAAATATGCACGCTAGTTTGCTTTAGTTTTTGAGTGTAACTTCTAAAATTAATTACAACCCCTATTCCAAAAAATTAGGGACACTGTTTTAAAAGCAAAATACAACGATTTGCAAATCTTCTACAGCCATTTTCAATTCATAACATAAACTACTAACCTTGCAAAGCAGATGGATACGCCCATTTCTTGTTTCTCACTGGTGAATTCATCTTGCAAAGCTCCCATCCAAACCATTTGGGCCCGGTTAGAAAGTGACAGGACCAATCAGCATTGAGGAGCAGTACTTTCAGGCATTGCAGAGTCTTGACGTAAGCAAGCAGCAACAAGAGGCCGGTGCAATTATGGCAGAAGACATTAGGGTGGATGCTGCTAAGCGCCAGTTTTATCAGAACTTGATGACATTTCTTCGTTAAAAGAAGAACAAAGAACAGCAATGAGTTGTTTTCTTTTCAGCAATAACAAAAGTCGTGTACTGACATGTCTCCAGTCGCCATGGTTTGCGGCGTTAAGCAGTTCTCTGGATTTACTCCTTCGGTAGGGGTGCAGGTGCGCAGCTGGATTGTGGCTACGTCATGTGTTTTGTTGCTCTGATTGGCCTGTAGAAATGTGACAGACAGGACGTTCATCCAATCACCCTCCAAGGTTTTTTTTTTTTAAAGGCTCTGCTCTTTCCCAAATGCTGTCTATGAGTGGTTTTCCAGATGGATGTGTGGAACAAATCCATCTGGCTTGCCAGGTTACTAAACTACATCAGATATGTTAAAACAGAGACATTTTACCATTTCATTAAAAACATTAGCTCATTTTGAATGCTGATGGCAGAAACACATCTCAAAAAAGAGTTTTGGGACAGAAATGTTGTGCCATTCATGTCTGAAGTAGGATTCCTGGGTTTCCTTTGCCAGATTTTGGATTTATAATTTTCTATTGGAGAAAGGTGTAGACTTTAGGCGGGCCTATTCAGCACCGAGACTCTTTTACTGTGAAGCCATGCTGTTGTAATGGAAGCACAATGTTGTTCAGCAAATATCCAAGCCCTTCCCTGAAAGAGGCATTGTGTGGATGGGAGTATATGTTGTTCTAAAACCTCTATACACTATTCAGCATTGATAGTGCCTTCACAGATTTGGAAGCTGCCCTCGCCACAGGCACTAATACAACCTCATATCATTAGAAGTGCAGGCTTTTGAACCGGATAACAAACTGGATGGTCCCACTCCTTCCTTAGCCCACAGCACACAACGTCTATAGTTTCCAAAAAGATTTCCAAATTTTGATTCATTTGACCACAGAACAGTTTTCCATTTTGCCTCAGTCCATTTTAAATAAGATTTGACCCAGAGAAAAAGATTATATTTTTGGATGGTGTTTACATTTTGCTTCTTCTTTGCATGATACAGCTTTAAATGCAGTTTGTGGATTGCAAGGTGAACTGTGTTGACAGACACAGATTTCTGGAATTGTTTAATCCTATGGAGAGATTTCCAGTACAGAATCATACCTGTTTTTAATGTAGAGCTGTCTGAGAAACTGAAGATCACAAACATTCAATATTAACCTTTGGCCTGAATTTTATATGTGGAACATTTTCTGAAATTTTCCATCATTTTTTAGACCCAGTTTTTCACAGATTGGAACTTCTGCCCATCTTTACTTCTCAGACATTCTGTGCTCTAAAATGCCCTTTTAATACCCAGTCATCTCACTGACCTTTTGCTAATCAACTGAATTTGTTCCAAATTCCCCCTTTAGTTGTTTATCATCGGTACCACTGACTTTTTCAGGTTTTTATGGTCCCGTCTCTTCTTTTGAGATGTGTTGCGTTCATTCATTCAGACTTTGTATGTATTACAGCAAGACAATGCTAAACACCACATCATATCCATCACAACAGCATGGCTTCATGCCAAGTCCAGGTGCTGAACTGGTCTGCCCACAGACGAAAACGAGATCCAACAAAGAAGATTCAGGACTGTTGAGCAGCTAGAATCCTACATCAGAATGGGACAACATTCCTCTCCCAAAACTCCAGCAACTGGTCTCCTCACTTTACAGATGTTTATAGGCTGTTGCTAAAAGAAGAGGGGATGCTGCCCTGTCCCTACTTTTTTGGGATGTGCTGCTGCAATTCATGACATGGTCAAATGTCTCGGTGTGAATATTTGATATGTTTATGTTTTATTGTGACTAAAATTTGTTTATGAGATTTTCAAAATGCTGAATTCTGTTTTTATTCACATTTTACATCGTGACCCGACTTTTTTCTAAATTGGGGTTGTAGCTACATTAATACACTATTGTTTTTCTCTACATATTATCATCAAATCAGCTCCTTGTCTGTGATAAGTGCTGTGACTAGACACAATCTCCCTGTCCTACATTAACCTCTGCTAACATGTCAGCATTTGGTGCCTGCTAACCTTATATAACTTCAAACTGGTGGTGACATCACATCAGCTTCTAATCTCATGGGAAGATAAAGCTCGTATGTTCATATTATCAACACGGATTTTCCTCCTCCATGTTCCTGAAGTGTGATTGTCAGCTGTCAGCCAGGCCGACTCTTACTGTCACTGTTGTGCTCTCTGTCAGTGATGTTGAGTGACAGGCTTCAGGTTCACAGTAATGCACATTTGCCTATTTTCTATATTTGTCATATTTCCTTCCTAATTTCTCTCAAATAGTCTGTTTTCCTTGTTCATAATGCATCCGTCATAGGTTTTAGCATCGTCCTCCTCTTGCTTTTTCATTCTTTGTCTCTTCCTCTCTCTTGCCCAGTATGTGGGTGCTGTTGCCTCATCACACAGACCCTAAGGTAAAAACATCCAAGGGGAAAAGAGTTTAAGATTAAACCTCCTCAGTGTCTTAGACTGTATTTCTTCCGGTTTTAATCTTGCTTTTTGTTTGTCTGAGTGGAGGAGGGGGGGTTGTGCTTCATGAGGTGTCGTGACAACATGATTTTCTCACTTTTCCACAGATTAATTAGCCTTGGAGATCAAACAACCAGCAGCATATCACGAAAACCTCATCAACCCTTTCCTCCCAGAAACAATTAAGATGCTCCAATTCTGTCTTATTACTCTGTGCCATCTGACCGACCTGTTATCACACACCTTAGCAAGGCTACAGAGGTATCTCCCGTGGGAATATTCACTCCATCTGCTTTTCACACATAAAAAGCCACATGTTTACTGGGATTTTTTTTTTTTTTTTTGTTTGGAAGATTTGAGGTGACACATACTCCAATCAGCACATTTCATGTTGGTTTTGCACAATAAGACAGCCGAGAGCCAGAGCTGAAAGTGTGATAAGAATCGGATTAAGATCTGATTGCTTCTTTAGAAGCTCTGGGGTCTCACACTGAAGGTGTCATGTTGTGATGAGACGGGTGGGATCCAGTTAATGAGATGGGATGAGATAATATCTTCATGTGTTTAAACAGCATTTTTGCAAATGGAATTACCTAACATTATAATGCATTTCAGAAAGCAGTGTACAGCCCCAAAGAGGATGTTTAAACTGCTAAATAAAGTAAATTTAACACGAGGATTGGCTGCTTCTTTTACTATAAGCACACCGAGACATTATAAACCAGATTTAACAATATAGCCTAATAAATGTGCTAACAGTTGTGCTCTTTTATCATATAATTTTCTTAAAATTAAAAGATAGCTCAGCTATTGACTCGTCACCTCACTACATGGGATAAACTTTTCCAAGCACAAAATAGACACAAGTTTTTCATTCTATACTGTAACATCAGAGGACTCTTTTTTAACCATTTTTGGAACATTGCAAGGTGTGCAGCCTACATGTAATTCTAAAGATGTACTTGTAGGCCTACCTATGGTCACAATTGCAATCCAGCTCCAAAACAAAATAATGAGGATTTAAAGGGGATCTATTTTTTCCCTTCAAGACAAGTTAAAACTGGTCTCCGAGGTCCTCAAAACATGCCTGTGAAGTCTGTTGCTGAAAAAACACTCCACCATTGGATTTTTGTATGTCTAAGAAATCCTCTGTTTCAGCCCTGCTCAGAACAAGCTGTTTCTGTGTCTGTGGCTTTAAATGTTACTGAGCTGTTTGACTCCGCCCCATGACCACGCCCCTCTCAGGAAATGGATGTGACATAGGAGGATCATGCAAGCGGGGAGGGCTAACTCCCCACATGACATCATGCGGGGAAAATCTGAGAATGGCTTTATTCAGCACACATTTTCTGAAAGATGGGCAAAGAGTTGGGCAGAGGGAATGGATTTTTATGGTACTTATAGGGATTTTGGACAGGCCAAGGGCACATATTTTTGTTAGAAAAGCCTGAAAATATTATTTTTGCATAGTAAGTCACCTTTAAAGAGTTACCTAACCCAAATATTTTCTTTATCTCACTTTAGAATGATTGCAAGAAACTTGTGATTTTAGGGCATGTTGCATAAGATGTCCATCACTGAGACTGAACGAAACCCCCAAGAAGTTTTGCTGTTCAGAATATAAAGCAACATCTGATCATAGAAACAGGTGCATCTTAATAAGTTTGACTATTGTGGAAAAGTTCATTTATTTCAGTATTTCAACTCAAAAATTCACACTCATTTATTATACAGATTCATTACCCACAAAGTGAAATGTCTGAATTACTGCATCAGTGTGATGTGGCATGAAGGCGATCAGCCTGTGGCACTGCTGAGTTATTATAGAAAGCCCAAGTTGCTTAATAGCAGCCTTCAGCTCATCCACGGTTTGGATCTGGTGTCTCTCATCTTCCACATGATATTTCCCCAGAGAGTCTCTATGGGTTTGCTGGCCAATCAAGCACAGTAATATAATGGTTGTTTAACCAGCTTTTGGTACTTTGGGCAAACATAGAATCTCTTTGTTTTAACTTTTTAGCTGTTGTTTTTCACTCAATCGTTGTTTTTTAAGTGTAATAAACTAGCCTATATTTTCCCCAAATTATACCCAAAGTAAAAATACTGATTTTAAAAATGATTTAGAAGGTACAAGTACTCAGATAGCCATTGAGTTACAGTAATTTGAGTAAATATAATTAGTTATTTTCCACCCATGGCAATTAGCATCTGTATGGAGGAATAAATTCAAGTTTTCCTCCTGTCTCTTTAGCCTTTGCTTCAAGCCCATTTCAACACAGACAATCCAAATTGAACGTAGATTTGTGTAAGACGTGGATACGTCTCCACCTAGTGAACGAAACAATAATTACAGCACAGCAAATGTCTTAGAGTTTAAAAATGAATTAAAATAGCCACGTATATTCCTAAAAATAATACTATGTATTAAACATGCCATTAAGATATCTACAATTTTAAAAACTACTTCTGGTTTTGCTCCCTGGTTGTAATCAGATAGGAACCATCATCTTTTGTTTGTTTCCTCAGGTGGAGACGGACGAGTTGTTGAAGGAGCAAATCAAAATGGCGAGCCAAGAAGAGTCTGTGGAGTCAGTGAGGGAATTCGTCGCAGTTACTGATGTGGACGAGGAGAGGGCCCGGTTTTTCCTGGAGTCCGCAGGCTGGAATCTGCAAGTACGTCTTTTCTGTGTTTTTCTCTCAGTTTCGGTGGACTGGGCGGGGGTAAATGTAAAGGAAACGGGGAACATGTCATGTGTCAGGCTGATAGCTTACCGGCTAATGTTAGCTTGTGTTGCCGGTAAATTGTGCAAGTCACTCTTTGACAATGGCCCCACAGCTTTCTGTCACACACAACCAAGTCCGTTTTACCCCTTTAACCGAGACAGTTACTGTTACTATGAGCTCAACTCCTGCTGCCTGTTTACTGATCCACTGACACCACAAGTTTGGGCTAAAGCTAATGTTGGACTTCCTCAGGACCGTGAGCCTGCTAGCTAGTGCTAGCCTGCTAACGGTGCAATGCTAGGTTCCTTCATGCAACAAATACCAAGACTTAGTCGGCAGTGTTGCTGCTGCAGTTGTACAAATAACATGTATGATATCTGTGAGTTATTTTCGGAGCCATTTTCATCTGTTTCTGAGCAAGATTTAAAGCTGAGTGATGAGATGAGCTTACCCACCTGACTAGCTTCTGTACTAATGCAGTTGAAAGCGAAAGAATATTATGGATTTGAAGAACTATCACTGTAGATAAACGCGGTAGACCTGATCTCAAAATACGTTACAGTCTTCAAAAATGCAAATCAGAGTAATCAGTTTTAAGATGAACTGTTGCTAAATAGCTAAGCTATGGCACATGACATTTGTTAGTGTTGTTTTAGTCCTGTGTCAGAAGTTTGTGACGTTTTCATTGAGTAGTGCTCTCTTCCCTCAGCTTGCACTGGCCAGTTTCTTTGAGGATGGAGCTGATGATGACATTGTGACACTTCCCCAACCTGAAGGTGGTTCCTCAGTGTCCCGGTCAGCAGGGCCAAGGTAAACAGTGTGCTTTGTCTAATGGGAAGCTTTATGGACACAATTTATGCTAATGTCAGGTGGGGATGCACAATAGTATCAGTATGATATTGGAATCTGCAGATAATACCTTAAAAAGTGAAATATCAGTATCAGCAGATGTGGAGGTTTCTGCTGTTATTTACAGTGAATATTTTGGCTATAAAAATGTATGACAAAAAATGCAGACAAATAGGTAAGTTGAGTTTTAGGCAGGACCATCAGACCTGCTTCAGCTTAGGTCTTTTTTTTTATTCTTATCATTCCTATCACTTTCAAGTGTATTTTAAGGACTGAAATGTGTTATTTTTTCATCCTGAAACTTTAAATTGTGTTTTAAGGAATGAAGTGTTAGGTCTGAATTACACTTTAATGTCTGTATTGGTATCAGTATCGGCTAGAATTATTTTGCAAGTATCAGCATATCAGATATCAGTAAAAATCCAGTATTGTCTGGCCCTAGCTGTGTGTTTTTTTCTTAATAAGAACTTGGTATTGTGTTATGGTCATACAAATTTTACTTCACCCAAAACTGGAACCCGCACCTTCTAGTTTCTAGACAGAAATATTTGAATACAAAGTTCAATGTTGAAAAGGTAAAGGCTTTAATATGTTGTCAAAAGTTATTATTTGTATGATGGGTGATGGACACCTAATATAGTCATGGCATTTTTAATGAGGTGCTCATTCTCTAATCCTGTTACCTTAACCCTTCAAGAGGACAAATTTTCTAAAGCTTGCTTTTTGAGATGCATCAAAGACCTTTACATATACTGGTCTTTGTTGAGCAGATGTGCAATGCGGTGTGTTTTACTGTGTAAACTTTAAGGATGCACAATAGGGGATATTTGCAAAATCATTTTAATTTATATTGATGTTGAAAAACCATATTGTTCAGACCTAAAACTTCAGTCCTTCCAACACACTTTAAAGTTTAAGGAATGAGGATGAACCAAGAAAAAAAGACGTTAGCTGTCATAGGTCTTTTGGTCCTGCCTAAAACTTAACACAAACTTGTTCTTACATATGTGGATATTAATATCTGACTTTTTCCAACTTTATCCAGCGGCTAGCAAGGACTAATTACTCTGAATCAGAATCATAAGAATCAGAATAAGTTTTATAGGCCAAGTATGCTTACACAAAAATGATTTAACTCCAGTTAGCCTTGCTATCAAAAAAATAAACTGAAAAAAAAAGAAGATTAAGATTTGAATTTTTACATGCTCTTGTTAGATATTTTAACTAGTATAAACAAGTTCTTGCACATCAATGGTATGGTTTCAAGATGCGCAAAGGGTGCAAGAATGCTGAATATGACCAAAACATTACCAAAAATATAAAATATGCAATGATATGGGAAGATTTACATGAGACAGATAAAATAAGATCATTTAAAATAAATTATTAACTGGTGCTATTGTGCATATGGAATGGGGCATTTTCCACAGGGAGTTTCCTTAGACTTTTGCAGTTTTTTAAATATTTAGGTTACAGTAAAATAGAAGAAGACAGTGCAAGATATTTGGCATTGAACAGGGCTAAGGTACAAGTAAAATGAAAAAGGTAGATTATCTGACACTCTGTGACTGTTAAGCATTCATCAGAGTGACAGCCTGGGGGAAGAAACAGGTCTCTGTCAGGTTGTTTTGATGTGTAGTGACCTGAAGTACAACAGAGTGAAGTAGTGCTATCTTAGTTTGAAGACCAATAAAGGCTGATATTCACAGCCAATGTATGGGTTGTATATATTGGCAGAATTTTTCTAGCTGTTGATGCCAATAATAAACCTTTTAGCCAATGTCTGCTGTTAATGGTATAGTGGACTCTTAAGTGTTCATTTTGAGTGGCTGGGAACTGTAATGAAGTACTCACTCTCCACTCTATTCACTTCAACCCTGAATGTGGACCTATTTTCTATCCCTTGCTGTTTTTAGCTGCATCAGAACCAAACAGATACTTATCTTTGTTGAGCAGATGTGCCATGCAGTGCATGTTTTTATGGTCTGAGCATGCAGCTTTATGACAAAGGGTTAGCAAAGATGGACTGAGACAGTGAGCGTTCCTTTCTGGATTATATTTTGAGTTTTTGCGCTCAGTGTCAGACTTAACACTTTCTTGAGTTAGGATTAAATAAGCTACTTTGCTTTAGTAGTACATAGTAGGCTATGTAAAGTAAAGCTACTGAAGCTGTTTTTACAGATAATTACTTAAATTTTCAGACAGGTTGCATCTGAAAACTTCTCACAGAGGGAGCCTGTCAGTACTGTTTCCAGTTTGCATCCGCAAAAGAACAAAGAAAGACACACTGGCAAAGAGAGAACACAATGAAGCAGCTTCAGTCTGAGCAAAGATATTGCACCATTTGCTGATATATAGCCCATGTTTGTTCACAAGTTGCAGGAAATCGCCATTATCACCCCCTTCCTCTTGCTTTCAGTGATTTCCTGAATGTAACTTGCTGCATTCTCAGATCCGATGACCCTTGCTTGATGTGGAAAATTTACCAGGGGGCTGGCTGGAAAAATATGGGGCAAAAAGACCTGCAACAAAACTAGACTGTTTGTGCACACACCCTGAAAGCTTTAGTGTTCTTGTATGAAAGCATCAGATAAAAGCCACCACCTGATTCTTGTTGAATGAATGCCAATGACATAGAAACTTAACATCACCTGTCTGTCAGTAAGCTACAGTGGTTGTTGCTACTGTAATTGATTTAGAGATAGAGCTGAGTGTGGCCTAAACCACTCCCAGAACATTAAGAAGTGACTCCTACAACAATATCAAAGTATGTCCTTATTATTGACTACAAGTTCGAGCCAGATTTTGTAATTGTTTTTTTTCCGAACCATCTCATTGTGTAATTTAAATCGACAACTGTTGTGTTTATCCCTGACTGTATTCGCAAACATGATTAGTAATGGAAACATGAGTCAGTAAAGTTAATAGTTAATATAACACTTAATATATGGGAACACTTATCAGCTGCCTGTGCATTGTTCAGTAGTCCCATTTATCAAGCAGTTCAGGGCCATTATTCTATGATGCGTCATTTTTAGCTGAATGTTCAAATAATTTTAATTTTGTGGCATGTGACTGAATACATCCATCCTAAACATTTTTTATTTATCGTTAGTGCACAACCCAGAGTGACTTCCTTCAGAGATCTGATGCATGAGGCAGAGGAGGAGAGTGATGAAGAAGAAGGCCAAAGGTGAGACTGGTTTCCAGTATTTTCTGTCTAGATTTTGTAAAGGCATCAAAGCCACAGCAATGATTGACTTTTCTGCAAAGATTTAATAAAGGCTGCTTCTGGAGATATTGTGCTGGCTCAAAAGGGCAGAAATGATGATTAGGGTATAAAAACTGACAAAGAGCCAAAGAGAATTTGGTTGCCATGCCAAAAGGCACTTCAGAGTGATGAAGGCTTCATGTTAAAAAATGTTAATTCATCTGCTGTATTGATTGTTTAATTGTGTGTGAGAGCCTTTGTCTAAGGTGTAATGCTTGTTAATGTTAATGATGGCTATTTAAGACCATTGAATGCCTTTTTTTCTGAGCTTTACATCCTAACAGTGTTACATGGTCGGGTCACACCTATGAGGTGATTCCACAATGCACCAAACTATTTTTGGTCTCGCCTCGTTCACTGTGAGCTGTCAGGCTTTTTTGCAGCATCAACAGATTCAGCTTCTCTGGTGGTGCAGTGTTTGTTGAGGGACTGTGTAGTGATGTAAATGTCACTTTCATTCCTTTTTATTGTATTGTGTGATCTAATGGCCTTAAAAACACAAGTTGCATTATAATGCACTTCATATTTTACCTTATCACCTATTGCAGTTTTATAACAATAAGGGCTTTAAAGGTGCAATATGAAGCCACAGTGTGTGGCTGCTGTATTTAGGAGAAACATGCTGGTTTTGTAAAGCCTCTGTGCTTGGACTCATGGTGCTAAACATTGTAAAATCCCTTAAACTGAATTAAATTCCCCTAAAACAGACAAGTAAAGGTTTAAGAGCTCCACTTGAGGCCCTTTAATTTTGAAATTCTTAGCCAGAACTGATGAAAGACGAGTGAGAGTAACAAGGCAAACTTTTTGGTTGTCAATCAGAAATGTTGTTCAGGATTTTTAAAGTCTGACGCGTACACCTGCGGGTGATTTAAGGCTTCAGTGAGCAGAGACAGCCTGCAGCAAAATTTCTGACAGAGTCTAAACCTCAGATCCAGAATGTGACTGCTCTAACAAACCATGTTTACAAATCAACTGGTCAGAAAGCCTAAAGAGACAATGTAGAATACTCTGTTGAGCAAGCATTTCTCTGTTCCCTGTTACCTTTAAGCTTCTCAGTCCACCTGTTCTTCCTTTTTTGACATTTTTAATGCTTAAAGTAACAATTATATGTCCAAAGCTTGTTTGCTTTTTGCAACTTTCTTAAAACATGAGTCTTATGTAAGTTGATAACATGTCTGTTCTTGCACGGAGTAATTTTAATGCCCGCTGACATTTTTAAATAACTAACCTTTGTTTAGATTGTTACTACAGCAGTCAGTACGACCTCAAAGGTTTTTTTAATGTGTGTGTTTTATGTTTTCATTACATTATCCTATAGTCTGATACTGTAATGTTTCTCAACATTGTTAGGTTCTTTGCTGGGGGATCAGAGCGCAGTGGCCAGCAGATTGTCGGCCCTCCTAAGAAGAAGAGTTCAAATGAAGTGGTGGAGGATCTGTTCAAAGGAGCCAGAGAACATGGAGCTGTGCCCTTGGACAAGAGCGGTAAAGGGCCAGGAGAGCCCAGCAGAGCCAGGGTAAAGCCAAACTAACAGGAACAGTGTGGTTATACTTCTATCATTGTCCTATTTGTTGATTTTGTTACTCTCATTTTGTTTCTGTTGTATCTGTTCATGACTTAGGCCTTTATTGGTGGAGGCTACAGGCTAGGTGCAGCTCCTGAGGAGGAGTCAGCCTATGTGGCTGGAGAAAGACGGGCCTCCAACAGCCAGCAAGACGTGAGTTTGAATGCTTATGGGAATTTCTGTCATGATAATTATTATGCCTGCCTACAGTGAGGTGAAATGTTATCTAATATTCTGCTGGGGTGCTGGTGAATTCAGAGACGGTGTAGTTGCTCAGAATGTTCTGGAGCATCACAGAAAAATATAGTCAATATATAATGTGGCCAAATATACAAAGGTTCGTTGAACAGCTGACATGCTTGTCCTGAGTAGATGTCCTTTAATACAGCATCTTTATTATTTATTGCTGAAGCCACCTGATAATTGTTTATTAAGTAGTGGAAATTTTGATTGTTTTGTGCCTAGGCATGGCATACATTCACTGGCCACTTTATTAGGCACACCTGTTCCATTGCTTGTAATGACAAAAAGCTAATCAGCCATTCACATAGCAGCAACCTAATGCATTTAGGGTTGTAGACCTGGTCAACATGAAATGCTGGAGTTCAAACCGAGCGTCAGACTAGGGAAGAACAGGGATTTAAGTGGCTTTGAATGTGGCATGGTTGTTGGTGCCAGACTGAATATTTCAGAATATGCTCTGGACACATTACTAATACTGTCTCGGTAGAAACCAGACTCAAAGAAATGTCAGTAAAAAATATGCATTCTTGAGAAAGTAATTTTAGGAAAACAACATTTGTAGTGAAGAATAACTCTCATGCAAGCACATGACTAATGTGTGGATCTGTGTGTGTGTGTGTTAGGTGCATGTGGTGCTGAAGTTGTGGAAGACTGGCTTCAGTCTGGATGATGGGGAACTCAGAAACTACAATGATCCTGGCAATGCCCACTTTCTGGAGGCAATCAGAAGGGGGTAAGATTTTTAATTCCATGATGAAATAGATCCATTAAAATGTATTTATTCCTTGTTTTACCCCTTTTCACCTTATTTTAGTAATTAACCTTAAACTTTCTTATTTCCTCTGAGCACACACAATAACAACAGTGGTAGCATGTTATCAAGCCCCCTCGTTGATACTTTCACACAGGGAGATTCCCCTAGAGCTGAGGCAGCGGTCTCGAGGAGGTCAGGTCAACCTAGACATGGAGGATCACAGGGATGAAGACTTCACTAAACCCAAGGTGGCCTTCAAGGCCTTTGGAGGAGAGGGTCAAAAGTTGGGAAGGTGAGATTCATTTGACGTCTTTCTTTTCTTTCTAAGTTTTTATCTAGTTTCTCAAAATAATACAAAATAAAACTGATCAAAAGCAACCACTAAGAGATCAGGCAGGCTAATCAAACTGGTCACACGTGTTCCTAGTGTGTGTGAATCATAGTCTGTGAATATACTCTGTTCAGGACCAACTCACATGAATGGCTGGTTTCTGCCTGTTGGGTAACATAATTGTAGTGCATTTATATATAACGATGAAAGTATCCTAAGTTTATTCAGGGTGATTTTATCGGTAAGGGCTTAAAGGAAAATAAATGTGTGTAAGAGTGAAGTAATCTGAATGAATTTGAATTAATAATATAAATTACACTGTAGATGTAAATAAATTGGTTTGTGGCCGGTTCACTTGTAGTTGTTTTGTCTCACCTGGTGACTGAAATAACAGACATTAAAACAAACAAACTGTATGTACAAGTAGTTAATCTTGTTTCTGGTGGTAGTGTTTGCTTTTATTGGTCATCTAATGTTTTAAGTATCGATGCCATTTTTGTTTCATGACTGGTTCAAAAGTCCTAGAAGGAGTTTACTGTAAAGGAAACAACTAATTTCTTCTGCAAAGAAAGAACAATGTAGGGGAAGGAACAGATATTGAGATATTTCCTCCTCCTATATTCTTTCTTATCTGCCTCAGCCAGTAACATTACTTAGATTTGTTTTGCCTCAAATTGATCCATAACTTTAATTTTTGAGATGTAAACATTTTTAATCAATATTTGTAGTGCTGATAGTCCAAAGCTTTCTTTTAGTGAACTTAAGTCATGTTAGACAGATGCCTTTAGGGGCTTGTGCTTTAAACAAAGTGGAAAAAAATAGCAAGAGAAGCCAGCAGCATGATTACATCATGTCTACATAGAGTATTACAGAATAGACACTCTTTAGTATGTTTCCAGGGGCATGTTGACCATCTGACAACACTGTGTTAAAGGGTTCACATGTTGTCTTGTTTTCCAGTTTCATAAATGGATATGAGAAGAAGTTTTACATCTATCAAGTATGAGAGGCATAATGCCCAAATGTAGTGAAACTTCAAATCCAAACTGTTAAGAGGGATTATAATCATGTTTAACTTACTGTATAAATATTGTCTTAGCTTACATATTTTTCAACAAAGGCACAATTTCTCAAGATATCAATTCATACTAAAATCTTTTCTTTTTCCTTTCTCCTGCCTCTAGTGCCACCCCAGAGTTGATCACAGCCCCAGCCACCTCCCAGCAAGACCAAGCTGCAAATGAGGCTCAGGCCAGCGCCTCTGTGAGCCTGGACTTATCCCAGCCCATCACCAACATTCAGATTCGACTGGCCGACGGTGGCAGGCTGGTCCAAAAGTTTAACCATACCCACAGGTAATTGACTAGACATTTGCACTTGCATTGATAATTAGAAATGCAACTCGGCATACTTAAAACTGCATACAGGAGTCTGATATATGCCACTGTGTTTCTCAGTCATGTAGTGCTTCATGGTCTGAGATTAAGGGCTTAGAATGTTAAGACTGCTAATGCATGGTATATCATGGGATATAAATTTATCAGCTTTATTACCTGACTTATAAATCTGATTCTGAGATGATATCAGTTAATTTAAGGTTTTCTTTGGGCTAGAACAGTGTTAAATGTAAAAAAAAAAACAGTATTTTAACAAGAACTTTATACCACAGAGCCCTTTTTTCAAAGTGATTTCTATTGCTTTTTATTTATCTGCCTGTACAAACTGCAGATAAGCAGTTATACCTTAAAATATGTTAATTGTAAATGGTAATGTGCGTTTATAGTGGTCCAACTACTCAAAGCACTTTTACACCGAAAGTTAAACCTACCCATTTACTCCACATTTATACACTCATGGTGAAGGCTGCTAACCTTGCAAAGCAGATGGATACGCCCATTTCCTTGTTTCTCACTGGCAAATCCATCTTGCAAAGCTCCCATCTGAACCGTTTGGGCCCGGTTAGAAAGTGACAGGACCAATCAGCAACGAGGGGCAGTACTTTCAGGCGCAGCAGAGTCGTGACGTTTACAAGCAGCAGCAAGAGCTGGTGCAGTTATGGCGGAAAATATTAGTGTGGATGCTGCTAAAGTGCCAGTTTTATCAGAACTTGACAACATTTCTTCTTAAAAAGAAGAACAAAGAACAGCAGTGAGTTGTTTTCTTTTCAAAAACAACAAAAGTCGAGTACTTACATGTCTATAGTCGCCATGTTTCGCGTTATTCCTCAGTAGCTGCGCACACGCAGCTCAATAGCGGCTATGTCACATGTTTTGTTGCTCTGATTGGCCCGTAGAGATGTGACAGACAGAACGTTCATCCAGTCACCCTCCAAGTTTTTTTTCAAATCCTCTGCCTTTTCTCAAACGTTTCCTGTTGAAGCTTTCCCAGATGGATGTGTGAAACAATTTTCATCTAGCGTGTCATGTTAGAAGGCTGCTATGTACAGGGGACATCTGTTTTAACTAACCCTATTCATACACATAATGCATATTCACATGACATTGATGCAGATGTGGGCGGGCTCTGGGGTTAAACATCTTGCCAAAGGATACACTATGTAATTGCATGAGCCAAAAATCAAAGCCCTGACCTTTTGAGAGACAACCAACCAACCAACCAACCAGGGTCAGACCTGACCCATGGCTTGTTTTCCCACACTCTTTCTTCAGTTTCCCTCTCTATCAGCTATCCTGTTATAAAGATATATAAAGCCCAGTGTCAAATATTTAAAGAATAGTCATTTTAGCTGCAGAAAAATGCATCACCTGGGCTGACAGAGCAGAGATATTTTAAAAACCTCAACTTCATAGAGGCCTTTCATTATGACTACTATGATTAGTTAATCAAAAAGGGATTATTTACACATTCTTAGTTACACGAGATGTGCAATATTATCTGCATCCTTAGTAATGTAATAGCACAGTAATGGCAGGTAATGCCTTAATAGTTAAATATCAGTTGTTGGCAGATATGAATTTTTCTGCCTACAGCCGATACACACGATAAGGACAACAGTAGTTAGCTGCCTGACCCTTACACAAACAGGGACTGTAATGACATAGTTTTCAAATACATGTACTTTAATATGGAGTTGCGATGATAAAAGCTTCCACTCTTCTAGGACTTTACACAAGATTTTAGAGTGTTGCTGAGGGAATTTTTACCCATTCACTCTGTAGAACATTTTTTGTGTTCAGGCACTGATGTTGGATAAGAAAGCCTGGCACACAGTTCATCCCAAAGGTGCTCTATGGGGTGGAGTTTGGGTTGGGGCTGTGTGTGTGCCAGTTCTTCCACACCAAACTCATCAAACCATGTCTTTTACAGTCCTTTCATTGTGTACTGGGGCACAGTCATGTTGGAATAGAAAAGAGCCCTCTCAAACTGTTGCCACAAACCCAGACTCGCCCATATGACTGCTAAACAGAGAAGCATGATTCATCACTCCACAGAACACGTTTCTCCTGCTCCACAGCCAATTGTTGGTGCGCGTTACACTACTCTGACGCTTGGCATTGGACTTGATGATGTGAGGCTCAGCCGTAGAAACCCATTCCAGAAAGCTCCGGCCATTCCGTTTTTGTGCTTAAATTAATGCCAGTGGAAGTTTGGAACTCCTCAGCTATGGAATCAGCAGAGCAGTGGCAACTTTCACACACTATACACCATAGCAGTTATTGACCCTGCTCTGTTATTTTACATGATCTTCTGCTTTGTGGCTGAGTTGATGTTGTTCCTCAACATTTCCACTTTCTAATAATATCACTTACAGTTGGTGGAATATTCTGCAGCGATGAAATTTCACAAACCATCTGCAAAGGTGGCTTTCATCTCAGTGCCACACTTAAAGTCACTGAGCTCTTCAGAGCTTACAGGGTTTGACTCCATCTTTTCAGCATAACCGACCTGAGCTTAGTTCCTACCTTTATTGAGGAAGTCAAAAGAAAAAGCTTTTGAAATAAAACATAAATTATGGGCCACATTTTGCTTTGTTTTTGCATCTCCAAAGAAATACAGAATTGTATTTCAAGGGCTAAGGAGTAATTGTGTTCCTGAAACAAAACACAAAGTTACATCATCAGAATTTCAAACGCTGTTTATTTTTTCAGAAGTATAATCTCAAGGACAGGTGTTTAATAAGTCACTAAATACCCCTTAAAATACTTTAGGACCATTTATTATTAGGGGTGTGACGAGATCTCATGCCACGACATCTCGTGAGATCAAAACGCCACGAGATTTCTCGTTGCAGAAAAATCAATCTCGCAAGATCAATATTGCGCAGACAGTAGAAGCAGCAGCTCTCCTCACAGAAAAAAAAAATACCAAACTGGAAATTATAAAAGATCACAAAGATGCCCTGGAGACTTTACAGCTGTTCATGAGAGAGCTAATGAAGAAACGAAGCTGATACGTGACCCATTAAGACCACTGCTTTTACCCCCACCCCCTCCCCTGCATGCGCTACATGGGGCTGCGTAAATACAAACAAAAATACAGCGTTTATTTAGCTGGTGTATGTGCACACTCACTTTTAGTGTCGCTTTTTGTGACTTTGTAAGTTTGAGTCGCTGCTTCCTCATGTCTCCTCGTCTCATCGTCTGTGACACATCCATCAGCTGTTGGCTGTGCATATGATCAAGTCAGAAGCTTAACATGGGTAGCGTGACGGGCCGTTTACTGCAGCAGTAAACAGCAAAACAAACTCTGTTGGAGCGCCATAGAGTCCACTGTTAGCTCCAAAAAACAAAGTTAAGCATGCCCTGCTTGCTGTCTGACAGCAGACAAAGCAGAGACACTCGCTCACCAACGCACATATAATGCTCATCTGTGTGTCGTGTCCAACACTTTCAAAGCTCATATGAGAAAAAAAGACCACTAAGCGATACAATAATCTGTTTCTCTAAATAACAGCAAACATGTTAATGACAGAAATGTTTCTTTGGAGTGTTTAAAATATGGATGTCCTTAAAAAGGATGAGGAATAGTTTAATTTTACTGATGCAGCTCTTTATATTTCAGTCTGTTGTAAACAGTGCTTAAAGTACTTTCAAAATAATCTAAATACTTTTTTATATATATAATTTAATATATTAAAAATAGTTATTGTAATTGTAGCAACGAGAGCATAGTGTAGTAAAGTAACGATTTTGTAGACTGTTAAAATGAAAGGTTTGATTTAAAAAAGCACTGATAGCCTAATCAGTACTTAGTTTAAACATTTCTGAATAGACCTGAATGCTTTGCAATTATGACTTTCAGTTGTATAAAGGACATATTTTCCACCCATGTATTTTTCTTCCAAAATAAAAAAAAAAGGTGTAAAATCTCGTCTCGTGTCTCGTGGGCCTAAATCTTGTCTCGTCACGTGAAATAAGTGTCTCGTCACACCCCTATTTATTATTTATATGTAAATTCCTTTTTTTAAACAAGTAAAAGAACTACATCGTATCATTTCAGCACATAAAAGTGTTTCTTAAAAAAAACTCTGTTCAAAGCAAATCAATGGAGATCTTTTTGTTTTATTGGTACAAACATATTTCCTGTCATGTGCTGCTCTGTCCCTCAGGGTGTCTGACCTGCGTCAGTTCGTGGTTGCTGCTCGGCCCACCATGGCTGCCAGAGAGTTTGTTCTCATGACAACCTTCCCCAACAAGGAGCTGTCAGACGAGAGCCAGACGCTGCAGCAGGCCAATCTCCTCAACGCTGTCATCGTCCAGCAACTAAAGTGAAGGGGGGGTTGGAGCAATGCCCCCTAGTGGTGAGGCTGAGTAAATTCAGCCCTGTGAAACCTGCTGCCCCTTCTGAGGGAGGAGAAAACAGACTTATGTATGGACATCTAATTTCTGATTTTTTTGTTTTTCTAAAGTGGATATTAACATTCTGTTCCCGCAGACACCCACTCTTCCCCCTCCCACCTCTGTGGTCTGTGACGGGCAGTAACGAGGGGGGAACTAAAAATCTTCCAGAATGGATAACAATTTAAGAGCTGTAGAAAAGCCTACAGACATGTTCATGTTGTGGTTTTGATGGGGATCTTTACCTGACAGCAGTAGATGGTTAAACCCAGAAAACACAGCAGCAGTCCAGCTTTCTGAAGACAAGTCGAGCCGCAGAGATGTTAAATGAACCTGGCTCTTTTTCCATTAACTTGCTTCCCACTTCCCTTCTTTATTAACTTTCATTTGGCCCTTCAGTTATGTTTACAATCAGGTGTTGGGGCCACAAAGGAATCACGCAGCGCCAGTTTCCCCAGTTTGTTTCTGTCTCAACAGCACAAACCAGATCCAAGTAAGGAAAAGTAGAGTTATTAAAGTCAAAGTACACATTCACAGTGTTGTTTTGTACCATTGTCCATTTCTCTCTGCATAACCTTTATGAAGGTAGAGATGAATGCTGGTTCAAAACCTAATGGTTTTCTTTCTTCATACCGACCTATACCAGTAGCCTTACGCTCCTTTATTCACATCCAGCTCTACACCTCTCCCTTTGTTTAAATAAAGATGGAATTATTTTTTTAAACTGCCTTTTTTTCCTTTCGTATTTCCTTTACAGATTGTAGAATTGTCCCAGATACACAGTTGCATTTTGATATAGTGTAAAATGAAAAGCTTTTACATAAGGCTTTATTATTGAACCAATGGTTGAGCTAAAGAACACATAGATTGTAAACACTGGTTTGCAGTAGTGGAAGTGGAACTCCAACGACACACTGACATCTTCTATGCATCCTGGGACAACACAGAAAAATGTTTGGACCTCTGGTAAAATAAATCCATTTTATGGTTGATGTATAAAGAACTTACCGTCTTGTGTTTTTATTAATGGGTGGGAAGGGATAGCTTGCATTTCGATAGGTGGAACACAAGTTTTAGTGGCAAAGTTACCTATGGATTGTTACAAAATATTTTTGTGTGCTTCTGTCTAAATGTTAGTCATTCAGCGGACCATTGTTACACAACTGTGACATAAATTGCTGTCTAATTTTCATTTTTCATATATATATTTTTAGGACTGTCGAGATTAATTACATTTTTAGCAACTATCAATGACCTATCCAAAGTTATCAATGACCTATCAAAAGTTATCAATGACCTATCAAAGTTATCAATGACCTATCAAAAGTTATCAATGACCTATCAAAAGTATCAAGGGTATTGAAAATGGTCTTGTTTGCTGATGATACCAACATTTTTTTGTAGTGGAAATGATTGGAAACAGTTATTAAATGTAATAACTGCAGAATTACACAAGATAAAAATATGGTTTGATAGAAATAAGTTATCTTTAAACTTAAAACAAAAATAATACTTTTTGGCAACTGCAGGTCTAATGTTTCGATCCAGATAGATGGAGTTAATATTGAATGAGTAAATGAAATCAAATTTCTTGTGGTGAAAATAGATGAACAAATCAACTGGGAATCACATATTAAACATGTACAATCCAAAGTGTCAAGAAGCATAGCAATAATAAACCGAGCCAAACAGGTTTTAGATCACGAATCACTCCACATCCTCTACTGTTCTCCAGTTTTACCGTATCTCAGCACAGTATCCATTACTGTGCTGAGGTTTGGGGCAATAATTACAAAAGTACAACACATTCATTATTCATTCTGCAGAAGAGAGCTATAGGGATCATACATAAAGCTGGACATCGGGATCACACCAGTTCACTTTTCTTACAGTCAAAATTACTAAATTTGCAGGTCTTGTAGAATTTCAAACAGCCCAAATACTTTTCAAAGCAAAAATTAATTTATTACCATGAAATATTCAAAAATTGTTGACTGAAAGAGAGGTGGTTATAATTTAAGGGACAAATTTCATTTTAAAACAAGGAGTGTGTGCACAATGAGAATAAGTTTTTGTATTTCTGCTCGTGGTGTGAGACTGTGGAACAGTTTGAATGTGGAGCTAAAAGAATGTCCAAACATAAATCAGTTCAAAAGCAGTATAAGGGGGTGATTTTCACCAGGTAAAGGGATGAGGGAACGTTTGATTACCACCGGGGGCTTACAGCTGATTTATCTGTTTTGGTATTTATTCTTGTTGATCTTAAGTTTTGGTGTAGTTTGTGTTGTATTTCTCTGTAAATACCTGTTTAAATTCCCAAAATATCATCTTTTGGTTGTTTAAAAACGTATGAATGGGGTAAAATATTTATTATTATTTGTGCAGATAAACCTATCTGTATTTTCGTTACAGATTAATAAATGGTTCTATTTTTGTACTAAGAAGCTCATATAAGAGGTCATATCTTGAATCAAAAAGACTTTTGGCACAACTTAAAGGTTGTTGCTCTAAGTAGCTTATCTATATTGTGTAGAAAGATATAATTGTTGAAATAAAACTAAATTGTGATGTTTTAAGAAGGGGTGGGATTAAATAAGATTGCACTTCTTCCCACTCCTTTTTGAACATGTAATCTTGATCACACAGTGTTCTTAAAATTGTTTTGTTTCATCTATCTTCAAAGTTTGTATGTGTCTTCTGAAGGTACATGACCATTTCATATTGTTATGCTTTTTACATGTTCAAAATAAACTTCACTAACTAATAAATCAAGGTCCACAGTTATGCACAGATTTTTTAAAATCACAGTTAATTGCATGATTTACTGCTGTCAGCACATATCCACTACAGCATCTTCCTACAGTCTGGGTAAAATAATTCCTGCACTGCCCATTGATTTTATTTAAAAAAAAAACTCAGTCAAAAGTCGTCTTCACCTTCTCTTACTAAACACTGACATTTCTCCTGATCCTGTGTTTCCTCTACACCCAATTACAAGTTCCTTTTTCCATTGATTAGGATCATGTTTGATCTACCTATAGTTGCAGGTTTGTATCCAAACAGGACATTAGTTACCCTTAGTATAACTCCAAATTTGATGAAAAGTATTTGAATACAAAATAGTGTAATTTTAAAATATGACTAAAATGGATGTGATGAATCATAATTAACTACAACTACAGACATTCTAAGATTAAAAGTGATTTTAAAAAATTGTCTATTTGACAACCCTAATATTTTCAAATGCTCATTTGTAGTTTGGGTATGTTTTTATGGTCAAATGTGTTCATAAAAGTTAATTTTACACATGGCAAGGCTTTGATGGATGATTGATAACTTTTCTGCACTTGATTTTCTTGTCCTAATCATGTATTTTGCCTGTTTTATCAGCCTTTTGCTCCTGTACATTTGTCAGTAGGGCTCTTTGTCTAATGCATTGCACTTCACAAAGAATTCTACACTGTGACTAGTCTTTAAATTTAGTTTAATTACCACCATATATCATTGATCATTCTTATTCTGCTGAAGAAACAGTTCTCCTAATCTGACAATCATAATGCCACTTAATTTGAAAAATAAATTGACATAATTTGAAATAAAATACATATTTCAACTCAATAGCTTGGTGCAGGGGTTCCCAAACATTTTGACCTGTGAACCCCAAAATAAAAGTGCCAGGGACCGGGGACCCCCAGTCACTGGAGGTGGCTAGTTTACCCTGTTGCAGAAAGCACCATGGACAAAATTACATTTTAGGGAGTGTTTTAGAGGATATTTTAAAATAATTGATAAAATATTCTAGTTAAAATAATTTTAAATTTCTCTTTTTGTTTTGGAAAGCATCCTGCAACCATCCCTTCACTGTCCTGTGACCCTCCTGATTAAACTGGGCTAAATTTCAAAATCATGAAATGTAGCCAAGCCAGACATGTTCAGTGCCCAGTAAGCAGCTTGATTCAAACTAATACAGATCAATTTGATGAAAAATATGCACTTTTTTCAGTCTCCCTTTTAAATTTGGTAACATGACAAAAGTGCATAAAAGAGTGCATAAAACACAACAACAGAGCTGTATTTGAACATAACCTGAGGTAGTAGAAATGTTTTTTCACTTGAATAAAAATAAAATAAATAGATTAAAACAATAAGATGAAATTCTGTAAACAATAATTTGGTCAAATCTTACCCAGGCATATCTTAAAGTGCATAAACAATACATTTGCACAGTTGAAGCTACAGTTGAAAAGGACATGTTTTATACTCTGCATCTTGTGGCTACTACCACCCCTGCTGCATGGGCGCTGTCCCCACAACCTCAGGATGCCCCACCAGCTGAATTTCATGTCAGGGATTCAGTCCTGGGGGTTGAGGTTGTGGTCAAGCAGGAAAACCAACACCCAGAAGTTCCAGACTCCGCTGCTCTGACGCCGTCACCACAGCCTGCTAATACCCTCCCAGCTGAACCTGTACACACAGGTTCAGTCCTGGTGTTGTTGAGGAGCAGCACATCCAGGAACCAGAACTTAATATAGTTCCCTCTCCCCGGCCTCAATCAGCTGTTCTTGATATACATCCTGGCGCCAGTCTGGATGTGCAAGAAAGGTCTTCAACCAACTTTGCTGCTGTGACGCAAACCTGCTAAGACTAAAATGGTTAAAATATTGATGAGTTTGCAGCTCATTCGAGCCTTGAAATATTAAACCGCTGTAAGAAAGAACACTTATTTACTATTGCCGATCATTTGGAGTTAATGTTTCAGAACAGAGTAAGAAACAAGTGTTGAAATCTGAGATAACTGCCACTTTGTCTGAAAAGGGAGCTATCAAAGACTGGGATGAGGGCATTCATCTGCTGCTTATTGCAGCTCGCGAGGTAGCTCAAGAGTCCTTGGGGTCTTTGTGCACACCGTGTGCGGTCCTTTAAAACTTTTGCAGGAAAAGTGGCTGAGCGATAACGAACCACAAAACTTGTGTGACTATGTCTCTTATCTTCCGCTTCAAACTTCACTGGGCATGTGAATTGGCAAAACAAAACAAGTCTGTTGCTCAAACTAAAATAAAGCGCTGGTTTGATAAAGATGTTAAAAATAGAAGCTTTAGTCCCGGTGACAAAGTGTTAGTATTGCTGCCTGTTCCCAGTTCAGCTTTGCAAGCTCATTACAGCAGTCCCTTTGTGATCAAAGAAAAAGTGAGTGACCGAGATTACATTGTAGCCACTCCTTGTTATGTTTTTCTTCAAAACATTAAAGCTACGTTGGTCTGTTGTACTTCACTTTTTTTTTTTTTGAAGCTCGGTAACTCAGTAGAGCTAAGTAAGGGTCTGAGCTACTGTCTTGCCTTTTTTTAGTAACTGTTTGACAATATGAACTCCCTTCTCTGCTTTACCATTGGACTGGGCGTAAAGAGGACTTGAAGTCACATGTTGAAAATCATACTCATTTGCAAAGTCTTGGAACTCTCTGCAACTGTAACCAGGTCCATTGTCACTGTAGACAACCTGAGGAATCCCATGTCTTGCAAATATGGATTTCATGTGTTGAATGACACACGTAGCAGACATGCTGGAAAGAAGAGCCATCTCTGGATAGTTTGAAAGATAGTCAATGACCAGCAGATCATTTTTACCATCCAGGTGAAACAAATCTGTTCCAACTTTCTGCCATGGCTCATCTGGTATGTCTGTAACAACCATCGGCTCCTTTGGCTGTTTTGTTTGATGCTTGAGACAGGTTTCACAGCTGGAGATCATCCTGTCCAAGTCAGCATTTATACCTGGCCAAAAAACAACAGTTCTTGCTCTCCTCTTGCATTTTTCCATGCCGAGGTGACCCTCGTGCAGCCTCTTTAACATCTCAGGCCTCAGTGATTGCGGAATGATGGCTCTATTCTTTCTGAGAAGAAGTCCATTAACAGCATTCAGCTCTGCTCTGGTGTTATAGTACTGCTGACAGTCTCCTATTGACCAGCCTTCATGCAGATTTTTAATAACTCTCTGTAGGCATATGTCTCTGTCTGTTTCAGCTTTAATCTGCTTGGATTTCATGTCTGAAACTGGAAGTGACTCAGCAATCAGGTTCACATGCAGATTGACATCAGTCTCTGTGGAGCTCTCACTCAGTGTTGTGGCTCTAGACAAAGCATCAGCAAGCACAGTGTGTTTACCTGGTGTGTAGATCAGGTTGGAGTCATAGCGCTGAAGCTTCATCATTAGTCTTTGAATTCGTGGTGATATCTCGCTGAGATTTTTCTTTATGATGGAGATTAATGGCTTGTGGTCTGTCTCAGCCACAAATGTTGGAAGACTGTAGACATAACTATGGAATTTTTCAAATCCATACACAAGTCCCAAACACTCTTTCTCAATTTGAGCGTAGCGGCATTCAGCTGCAGTCATTGTTCTCGAGGCGTAGGCCTCTGTTCTCCAGAGGACTGGCCTCCAGTCTTCTTCATCAGCTTGCAGTAACACAGCTCCTTCTTTGTCTTTTTGGATGGATCAAAGTAAGCCAGAACTGGCTCTGCTGTGAGAGTAGTTTTGAGCTTTGTCCACTCCTCTTTATGACTGTCCACTTAAACTCACAATCTTCATGCATCAGCTGTCTCAAGTGTACTGTCTTTGAGGACAAGTTTGGAATGAACTTACCGATGAAATTAATCATCCCAAGCACTCTCACTCACTCTCTCTTTTTTATCTTCAGGTCTTGGCATCTCCAAGATTGCGTCCACTTTTTCTTTGTCTGGCTCTACACCTGCTCCTGATAGTTTGTCTCCCAGAAAAGTGATTTCAGTCACACCAAAGTGACATTTTGCTCTGTTAAGCTTTAGTCCATATTTTTGAATGCGTTGAAGCACTTGATGGAGCCTTTCATTGTGCTGTTCCCGAGTGGATCCCCACAGCACAATGTCATCCACATACACCCTGACCCCCTCAAGGCCTTCTATGATGTGCTCCATGCTACGGTGAAAGACCTCTGGAGCAGAGGAGATACCAAAGGGCATTCTCTGGAAGGAGTAGCAGCCAAATGGTGTGTTGAATGTACAGTATTTAGTGCTTTCTTCATGTAGTTTCAACTGCCAGAATCCCAACTTACTGAAGAACTTTGCACCAGCCATTTCACTTGTTATTTTATCTCTGGTAGGAATCTGGTAATGCTCTCTTTTTATGTTGGCATTAAGATCTTTTGGATTCATACACACCCACAGATCACCAGTTGGTTTCTTGACACACACCATTGAATAATTCTTTATTACTCCTAGTGACGTCATTCGGTTGAGTTCTTGTTTCAGCTTATCTCATAGTGCTGCTGGTACCTGCCATGGTGCATGAAGTATAGGCTTAGCATCATCTTTTAACTCTATCTTGAAGGTAAACGGAAGGACACCAAAGCCTTTAAAGACGTCTGAATACTGGCTATAGAGTCTACGCTGTCTGGTACATGCTTTTAACTAGGCCCAGTTTTTCACATGCTGCATCACCCAACAGTGACTCGTGACCCTCTGGTACTACCACAAATGCAAGGTTGTGCTCTTTGCCTTTAGCTTTTACTTTCAGTCTGCATTTGCCTTTAGTGCTGATCAGCTGTCCATTGTAGGCTTTAAGTGGCTTATTATTTGGATGAATGTGTGGCTTTACTTTCATGGCCTTTATGTCGAGCTCACTCACCAAATTAGCCTTTGCTCCTGTATCCAGTTTGGAGGTAACGACTGCTCCATTAACATGCAGTGGCTCAATCCACTTGCCATGCTCCACTCTGTTTACAGTAGTTTGAACAGTCTCTGTAGGCTGTGATTCTTCCTGTGTCACCATGCCCACGAAAAATGTGTCACAAAGAGCAGTTTCCTCCACAGTCTGTATACGCTCACCTTGGCTTTGCTTGACTTTGGAGAAGCATTGCTTGGCATAATGATTTTTTTTCCTTTGCATTTATTGCAGACTTTTCCATAGGCAGGGCATTGTTTTGGTGCATGGTGCCACATCGTTTGCAGTTAAAGGTGTCTGTGCCGTTTTGCCGTTTTGTCTCCACTTCTCTCTGCTTGTGTGCCCGCGTTGATACTGTAGCTACAACTGCAACATCTTTATCAGCAGTCTCACTGAACGTTTTAGCATGCTGCATGGCTAATTCACTTGCATGGCAAATCTTCACGGCACCAGCTAGAGTTAGCTCAGTCTCTCTCAACAATCTCTCCCTCACCTTTTTGTCTCTGATTCCAAACAAAATTTGGTCATGGACCACTGAATCCAGCAGCACTCCAAAGTTGCATGTCTTAGCTTTTTGCTTCAAGTCCATCAGAAAAGAATCAAAGTTCTCACCAGGCTGCTGTAGGCGTGAACGGAACACATACCGCTCAAAATTTTCATTTCATTTCGGCGAACAATGTTCATCAAACTTCTGCACAACAGTGTCGAACTTTTCCTTATCTTCATCGTCACTGTATACAAAGTGTGTTGACTGCCTGCGGTCCCGCAATGGTTAAAAGCAGTGCTATCTTCCGTGCATCAGGCTTACCATCGAGCCCCAGAGCCTGCAGGTTTAACGTGAAATGCTGCTTAAACGTTCTCCACTCACAGTCGACATTCTCCGTCCAGTTCACAGCATCAGGCGGCTTTACACTTTCCATGACTTCCCCGACTGGAACACTCCTGGTACCATGTTGTGTTTTTCTTTAAAACATTAAAGATACGTGGGTCTGTTGTATTTCACTTTTTTAATGTCTCCATGCAGCAGGTAAGTAAACACATACAGCCAGTATCGTCTTCTACTACTCACTGGTATTATCTTGTATTGACAATATACACTGCCTGGCCAAAAAAAGTCGCCCCCAAGAAAAGTTCACACAATCTAATATTTCATTGGACTGCCATAGCTTTGATTACAGCACACATTCACTGTGGCATTGTTTCGATAAGCTTCTGCAATGTCACAAGATTTATTTCCATCCAGTGTTGCATTAATTTTTCACCAAGATCTTGTATTGATGATGGGAGAGTCTGACCACTGTGTAAAGCCTTCTCCAGCACATCCCAAAGATTCTCAATGGGGTTAAGGTCTGGACTCTGTGGTGTCTAATCCATGTGTGAAAATGATGTCTCATGCTCCTGAGCCACTCTTCCACAGTTTGAGTTCGATGAATCCTGGCATTGTCAGCTTGGAATATGCCCGTGCCTTTAGGGAAGAAAAAATCCATTGATGGAATAACCTGGTCATTCAGTATATTCAGGTAGTCAGCTGACCTCATTCTTTGGGCACATAATGTTGCTGAACCTAGACCTGACCAACTGCAGCAACCCCAGATCATAGCACTGCCCCCATAGGCTTGTACAGTAGGCACTAGGCATGATGGGTGCATCACTTCACCTGCCTCTCTTCTTACCCTGATGCGCCCATCACTCTGGAACAGGGTAAATCTGGACTCATCAGACCACATTACCTTCTTCCATTCCTCCAGAGGCCAATCTTTATGCTCCCTAGCAAATTGAGGCCTTTTTTTCTGGCTAGCCTTACTGATGAGTGGTTTTCTTAAGGCTACACAGCTGTTCAGTCCCAATCCCTTGAGTTCCCTTCGCATTATGCATGTGGAAATGGTCTTACCTTCACTATTAAACATACCCCTGAGTTCTACTGTTGTTTTTCTTCGATTTGATTTGGCCAAACGTTTAAGTGATCGCTGATCACGATCATTCAGGATTGTTTTCCAACCACATTTCTTCCTGGAAGACGATGGTTCACCACTATCCTTCCAGTTTTTAATAATGCGTTGGACAGTTCTTAACCCAATTTTAGTAGTTTCTGCAATCTCCTTAGATGTTTTCTCTGCTTGATGCATGCCAGTGATTTGACCCTTCTTAAACAGACTAACATCTTTTCCACAACCACAGGATGTGTCTTTCGACATGGTTGTTTCAGAAATGAGAGGTTACTCATTGCATCAGCTGGGGTTATATAACTTGTTGCCAGCTGAAAGATAATCGCCCATGCAGTTATTATCCAATGGGAGGCTCGTACCTATTTGCTTTGTTAAATCCAGGTGGCATTTTTTTTTTTTTGGCCAGGCAGTGTATTTAGCTCACAGGTCTAAACATTACATTGGCGCCAACTAGTGGTTTGGCATATTAGCTACACCTATCACTACACTCCTGATCGTAAACGACGTAGCAGATTGTGCCATATTAACATGCCAAAGCCCTACTTTGACAGAGACTCTGCTCATCTGACTCCTAATCTATTTGGGTTTCTTTTTTTCAGACAATTTATTGTAGATGTTTTTACCTTGACATGTTTCAGCCTGATAGACCTGTCAGATCCATCAGGCTGACCACGCCTCTGAAGAACAGCAAATAAGGACACGTCACAGCAGCAGCTGACACTTCTGAGGAAGACTGCAGATGATAGTCGAAACATGTCAAGGTAAAAACATTTCCTACAAAAAATTGTCTGAAGAAAAGAAACCCAAGTATCAGAATAAGAAGACAAAATGAACTTGCTGGATTTACATCTGACTCTTGTCGGTGAAGTGTGCAACACCGTGTTAGCGCTATCCAGTGCTGAAGCCACTGTTAGGCCTCAGGTAGCAGAGGAGCTGTCCAGTGCTAAAATCCCCAAGGTGCTGCCTATGGCAGCCACGCCTGACCTCGAGGATGTCGTTGGACCATCTCTTGCTGTTGTGCAAGGCCGACTAAAAACCCGAAATGTTATCTAAACTCGATGAATGTTTTGTGCATCTTACTGTGACTCAGCGTGAGGATGTGGTCCAGTTAATAAAGTCCAATGTCTCCTTATTTTCTGATATGCTGACAAAAACTAATGTGCTTGAGCACAATATTCATGTAGGAGATCCCCCTCCAATCAAGCAACATGCTTAAAGAGTAAACCCAGATAAACATGCTGGTTTGCAAAAATAGGTCGACTACATGCTGGAGAACGGCATTGCAGAACAGAGCTCCAGTTTGTGGAGTTTGCCATGTCTCCATAGACTGTAGAAAAAATTTGACAAACCTCGTCTGACGTCAGTCGTCTGCTCACAATAGGTGGACTCAAACTTGAAGCCAATCCATGGAGGCTTCCATATTGAAATTGTGGAAATTGAATTGTTTCCTCTTTCCCTGCTCTCTCTGATCTCCCTCCTCCCTCTACCTGTGTGGCTGCAGCACACCTGTGTGCTGTTAGCACTCAGTGTGGGGGAGGGGGAGTATTAGAGTGGCAGGGGGGAGGAGCATGAGCAGAGCAGAGCAGACACCAAGCCACACGCACTGGACAAACGCCTGAGGAGGTTTGTTTGTTTTTTTCCAAGCATTTCTTTTTCCGTTCATTTATTATATTTATTTTATCTTCCTGTACCTCTTGTTAATTTTTTTGTTTTTGTTTTTGTTTTTGTTTTGTTTTGTTTTTGCTGATGTTATTGATTCTGCATCCCTATGTTTGCCGCACCCAAAACACAACATAACTACCATTCTAATTTTTAATTTCATTTTACCATTATTAGTTTTATCACTATGCTTGTTGCTGTCGCTGCTGCTAATATCATTATTGCTGCTGTTGTTGCCGTCAATAATACTTATAATAGTCTTTTGTTTTGTTTTTTTAAGTATTCATCTACTGTTTAAATTTATTTTCCCTTTTCTAGATTCCTGGCACTTTTCATAACAACGACAGAATTCTTACACTATCACTTTCACTCACACCCCATGCTTCAAACAACATAATGCACCACATTATTGACATGCCCTGCCAATAGTCTGCATTCACAAATCCATATTATCTGCTCCTTTTTTTTACCATAACTGGTATCAAAGGGAAGAAAGAAGAAAAAAACAATACACCCCAAGCCCCTTTTTATAAATACTATTAATCTTATTAATGTATTATTTAAAATACTATTATTCTCTTTTCTTTTGTATTTTCTCTCTATCAAACTTCCATCCCCAATTCTTTTCATATCTCTGACAATCATGCTCTGTTGCCCATAAACTCTCTCTTCCTCTCCTTTGTCCACCCGCAAAGGAATATGACAAATTTGTAGTAATATTATTACTTTATATTACTGTTTTCATTATCAATATAGTAACAATACCAACTACAAACATGTAAGCAAAAAAAAAGATAAAATATTAAGAAATCAATAAAAATTGGAAATCAAGAAAATAAATGGATGCAATCTCAATCCTCCCAATCAGACTCTCTCCCAGTGGGTCTGGGGGTTGTTTGGGATGGATGAGAGACAACCAGGAGGCGACCACATCAGCCAGCTCACTCTGCAGCGTCTGTGGGTGACTGATGAGTGCTAACCTCCACTCCACTCCACATTCACATTTTTGGTAAAAAAAAAAAAAAAAAAAACACACAGACATGGGGGAAGACAGATGTGAAGACAGAAAAAAATCTAACATAAAGAATACTGGAAATAAAGAATGGAGGGACTCTCATTTGTTTTGTTCTGCTCTTCTCTCTTTTTTTTTCTTTTTTTCCTTTTTACCTCCCCCAAGGAGGTCATGTGATTGGGAGGGTTTGTTCGTTCGTTTGTTTGTTAGCAACATAACTCATAGACGGATTTGGATGAAATTTTCAGGAAATGTCAGAAATGGCATAAGGAAGAACTTATTAGATTTTGGGAGTGATCCAGATCACCGTCTGGATTCAGGAATTTTTTTAAGGATTCCGTACTATTGGGATATAGGGCTAATGGCAGAGGTCTGCGCTGTTACCACTTTACACCAGGAGATGGCGGAAATAAGTAACTTCAATCCCAGCAGCATTTTGGGCATGTTTCTTTTCAAAGCTTTGGAGTTTATAGAGTTTGAAAGACGTACGCCCAGTCGAGAAGATGAGTTGGAGCATAACAGAGAGACGATAGCGAATTGTAGCGAGAATACTCACATTGCTAGGAGGCATAGAGGAATATTCACCTCTGCCATGACTTCCAGTCGTCCAGTGAGACCATGGGTGAGACTGTCAGTGCATCTGTTGGCACCAGCATGCTTCCACCATTACAGTCCACCTGTGGTAAAGCCAATGCTTTATCTCATCATGTTTCCATCCCACTGGGCAGGAAGTAGCCTGCGAATGCCGTGGTGAGGGGCACATGGGGACGGATCCAGGAATTTTTTTTAAGGATTCGTCACTATTGGGAGATAGGACTGATGCTAGAGGTCTGTGCTCTCCAAGTGCTTTTTTAAGGTCTTTCTCATTTCATGTTTTGGTATCCTTCCTTCCTCTCTGAGGAGAGAGGAGGCAAGGATGGACAAAACTTTGTAACAAGAAGCATCAATAGTCTCTTTTTGTTGTCTCTCTCCTTGTTTCATTTCATCTCATTTATTTTTTTATTTTAATTATTTTTCTTTTTTTTCTACCCTCCTTTGACCCACCCCCTCCTAAATTTATTTATTTATATATTCATTTATTTATTTTATACTTATTTATTTACTTTCTTTTTATCTTAGTTTTGGTTTATTTATTTCTTCTATAGTACCCATAACCCATACAGGCTCACATGTCATTTAAAGCTAAGACATTCATAAGACAAATCTTATTGATCTCACAAACATAAACACATCTCTGCCTTTATACATTCATACAGATATGTACATGTCTCTCTCCTTAAACCTCACTAAATCCTCACCCCTTCGCTGCTCTCCATACAGACCAAAACATATGCAATCCTTCCATACACACTCCCACACACTCTGGCACACTTATGCACAACCACTTACCACCCCCCCCCCCACACACACACACACACACTTGGACATATACATACCAACACTGCCCCTCAAAAACCCTTAACTCTAAATACTACAATAAGTTGTTATTCACCTCTCAGGTATACTCTGTTTCTGTCTTCAATTAATTTTTTGACCCCCCCCCCAACGTCCCTTGTTTCTCACTCGTCTTGTATTGTTTTTCTGCATCATCAAATTACTTCTTTTAATTTGCTGTAAATAAAAATTCAAGTCATATTTATATTAATGTTTGTTGCTGTCAATTTTGTTTCAATCAGTGTAATTTTGTTACGACCAACTGATATTTATATTTGACTGATTTGATCATTACTGAAAGTATTAATTTACACTCAAAGCAGAAATAGAGGGAAATCAACTGAAAAGTTTTGTTTCATTCTGATCATCTTTTATGCATCAGGCAAAGGCTCAAATCTTTAAAAAGGTATCTCTGTCTTGTAAGTCACAAAAAGTGTAAACATGTGGAAACCACAAATAAATTTCATCTTAATTTCAATTTTATTTTATCAGATAAGTCTAATTGAGTTAAGGGTCTTGATTTCTGAAGCTGGATAGTCAAGAACAGTAAGTTAACGTCACACAACACAAAGTGGCTACAAACCCAGATCGACCAATCCTGAGTCAGAGAGTAGAAAACCATCCGTCGAAGAATCTAAGACCTGCTGCATCTCCCTCAAGTAATTTTAATCTACTTTTAAAATGATCTAAAGGGACCAGGGGGCCCAGGTCTAAGTCCTCCTGCAGGGGCAGAGTACCTGCAACGTATTTTTCCATTTAAAGATTAACTTATCAGGATGCAGTAATGTTATATTTATCACGTACTGAATAAACATGTTTTTTTTAATCATACGATGTTGATTAAAATCTGTAATAATAATAATAATAATAATAATAATAATAATAATAATAATAATAATAATAATAAATTATTTTTTATTATTATTACTATTGTTGTTGTTGTTGTTGAATAATTGTTATTGAGTAATAGCCATAGGTAATAACACCATTATTATTATTATTATTATTATTATTATTATTACTACTACTATTATTTATGTATGTATTTATTGTTTGTTTGTTTGTTTGTTTGTTTGTTTGTTTTTGTTTTTTTTGTTTTTTTTTTGTTTAATTTTTTACCAAAATGATCTTCGATGAAGTCCAGCTGTATGAGTTTTATTTCGAAGGTCCCGGGCGGAAGTGTCGTCGTTGATATAAGTAATTGACGCCGCTCTGCCCGCAGAGAACCAAGGAGAGAGACAGACCGACAGCTGAGAACATCCGCCGGAGGAGCAGACAGACAGACTGCGGGAAGGGAAGAGTGTTGCCGGGTGCAGGGACAGCTCCAGAAAACAGCGCTAAAATGGGAGTCGAAATCGAGACCATGATCCAAGGCGACGGTAAGGCGACTTCACAAACACCAAACATGTTTGTGTTTTTTAACAAAGTGCACACTTGCACTTTTATGTTTGCTTAAATCTACAGCAACCGCAGAAACACCGCATTAATTGCGTAGTAAGCCCGCTGTGAAGCTGCTCTTTGGTTTCTCCACAGGAAGGACTTTCCCCAAAAAAGGGCAGACGTGTGTGGTGCATTATGTCGGTGAGTTTGAACATGAAACTTATTCTCCTGCCTTCGTAAACAAATCCTGTACATTAAGCTGCTCGAGTAGGTTATTTGTACTCATAAAGGCTATACAAGTGGAGTGATGAATGTGGGCATCTGTGTAATAAACCCGTATGAAAAACAGCAAAGGATTGCACTCCCTAAGTATCACAGCAGAAGCTGCAAATCCTCACAGGAAGCATTATTATACCGATATCAGAGCACTTTAAAGGCTGTGAGCTGCATTATACCGTGCACAGCAGACAATTTTACCCTAAAATCTTCCAGGCAATGAATGATTTCTCAGTAGGGCAAAGAGGCATGACTGTCACCGACTGCGCAGCATGAAAATTTAACCCCTTCACCGCATTTTGACTCTCTTGAAGCGCACTTGTGCTCCCATCCCTCGCATAGGATCATGTTTATATCAGGAGCAGTGGCGGTATGCCCTGACAGCCCACTGGATTCCCCAATGCGTAAAATAATGCAGTTTGCCCTGAGTGGTCTATTCAAGTCCCATCAGCATCAGTGGGTAATGTAGTATTTTGGCTTGTCTGGAGAATTAATAAGAAAAAATCAAAGGAGACGCAGATGTAATTCGCCGTAGGGTTCACACAGAGGCCCAGACAGACAGAGCAGACAGCGGGGTTTAAATACCGTCTGATATCCAGCGCTTTTAGCTCTTTGTTGGACTTTTATTTGGGGGGGTTGGTGGCGTTCGTTGAGCCGATTATAACCGTCTGTGCGACTGCAATAATAGCTCACTGTAGCCTGTTATTCCAGTCATATGTGCCCCTAACACGACGATATATATCCGGCTGTAAATCCATCAGGACTTCATGGTATCAATATTGTATTTCATAATAGCTGTTATTGAACATACGTTTTACAGTTCAGTGCCTCAGGCTGTACACTAATAATTGTTTATATTATTAAATATTGTCAAACTTCACATTATAAACTTATTTAGTCCATACTAGGGCTGAGCCATATATGCCAGTTTTCATATCTTGGTATATTTGGCTGAGTGGTGATATGTTTTGTCTATCTCTATATTTTTTTTCTGTATAGATGAAATAAAAACCATGTCAGTTTTAGCTCCAATTCAATTGAGCCAAATATTGCATGGAGACCTCTATAAACAGCCAGTAGCACAGTGTCAACATGTGTATGAAAAAAGAAAAAAATTCTATGAAAAAAACATTTAATGTTGCCTAAAACACATTTTATACATTAATTTGATTTATTATTTGTAAAATAAATGCTATACAGATAATCAGTATAATTACAGACTTTTGGCTTTAGTAATCGGCCAGGCCGATAATTGGTCGACCCTTTCTGTCATTACCCCAAAGAGGAAAATGATAAAGCACATCACATTTTTTTCAACATGCAGGTGCATCTCAAAAAAATAGAATATCATAAAAAACCTTAGCTTTTTTTCTGTTTTTAATTCAAGAAGTTCAAATTCCATATACTCAAGATTCATCTTATTCAAGGTAAAATATTTCATGACTTTTTTTGTTTAATCTTGATGATTACAGCTCACTGTTCTCAAAATCTAAAATCCACCGTCTAATAATATTACAAAACCACAAAACATCAGTTCAAAAATGTGAACTTTTTGGAAAAGTATACTCATTTATGCACTCAGTACTTGGTTGAAGCATCTTTTGCACAAATCACTGCATCTCAGCAATGTGGCACAGAGGCGATCAGTCCATGGCACTACAAGGGTGTTATGAAGCCCAGGTTGTTCTGATAGCAGCTTTCAGCTCGTCTGTATTGTTGGGTCTGGTGTTTCTCGTCTTCTTTTTGACATTTCCTCAGAGATTCTCTATGGTTTTCAGGGCAGACCAGTTAACTGGCCAATCACAGTAATACCAGGGCAGCAAACCAATTTCTGGTAGTTTTGGTTTCACTGAGGGCAGGTGCCAAGTCCTGCTGGAAAAGGAAATCAGTATCTCTATAAAGCTTATCAGCAGATGGAAGCATGAAGTGCTCTAAATTATCTGGGTAGACAGCTGACAGTGTTGACTCTGGACTTGATAGAGCAAAGTAGGCCAACACCAACAGATGACATGGCACCCCAAACCATCACTGGACTTCAAGTAGATTCTGTGCCTCTCTGATCTTCCTCCAGACTCTGGGACCTTGATCTCCAAATTAAATTCAAAACTGACGACATTTGAAAACAGGACTTTGGACCACTGAGCCCAGGTGAGACGCTTATGATGTCTGTAATTCAGGATTGGCTCGACACTAGGAACACGACACTTGTAGCCCATCTCCTTGACCCGTCTGTGTGCGGTGGCTCCTGATCGACTGACTCCAGCCTCAGTCCACTCCTTGTGAAGCTCCCATAAGTTCTTGAATCTGCTTTGTTTGACAGTCGTCTGCTTGTCCACCTTTTCATGCCGCACTTTTGTCTTCCAGTCTACTTTCAATGAATTCCTGTTTATACAGCACTCTGAGACCAACCCTGCCCTTTCAGCAAGGACCTTATGTGGCTTAACCTCCTTTTGGAGGGTGTCAGTGATTGACTTCTGGACATTTCTCAGGTCAGCAGTCTTCCTTATGATTGTGGTAGTGTGTACTGACCCAGATCGAGAGAAAGAAGGCTCAGGAGACCTTTACAATTGGGACTTTTCCACAATATTCTAATTCTCAAAAATAGGAGATTTCTTATTTTTGTGAGATGTAAGCTGTAATCATGATTGAAACAAAAAGTCTTAAAATGTTTCACTTGGTATGAGCAGACCCTGAATATTTGGAAATTAAACTCTGAAGTAAATCATGGGAAAAATAAACTTTTCCATGACAGTCTAATTGTTTTTATTTGAGATATAATTATAACATTCAAGTGTTAATTGCCATATTTAAGCCTACAGAAACTCACTGCATTAGTGAGAAATAACCCCCTGTATTTTTCAATATGTGTATAACTAAAAGAAAAGATACTGCAATGTCCCTTTTTCCAGTGTTATCAGCCTGTCAGCCCATAAAATCTAAGCAAAGCCGAACCAAAGTATTCTCCAAATGACATTTAAAAATATCCTGTTATCACTGACACACAGTGCAACAGCCCAAACTATATTTAAACCCCCAGAAAATGCAAGATGAAATCACAACACATCAGATTTTTTTCCCCATTATGCAAGACTAATGATTTTCTGCCATTTTCTCATAAAACATTAAAATTATTAGTCTGTTATTGACACATGTGCCTGTTAATTTCTATCAACTAGTAGATTAAGAAGGTAATCATTTCAGCTTTATTTTTGCCTCATAAGTCAGAGTTGAGCTTTGTCACACTGAAGTACTTAAGCACAGTTGTGCTCCATGCTAACATGTGCAGTCAGTTATGATGTTGAGCAGGATCAGTACCTACAAGTAGCCTGTTAAAATATACATTTGCTGATTACCTGCAAACACCAAGTGTTAGCTAGTGTCATTTTTCTATTCTGGTCATTTGTATTTGATAATAGTGTCGCATAAAAATCAGGAGATTACTTCAATCAGTCCAGAATATGATGTAAGACCTGACCCAAAAACCACAAATGTCAACCTACTAGAAGAAAAAAAAAATTAAAAATCTGAGGATCATTAATGTCAGGACTAAATAACTTGGCAAGCAATTCAATAGTTGTTTTTATGAAATCTATTATTATGAGACTGGCAGATGTCATGGCCATTCACAGAGCCAGGCTGCTAGCATGGCCAAAGATATGTGAAAAGAAACTCCTGCCTAAAAGCAGCACAAACAATAACACATGTAGAATCTGCTGCAAAAATCAGATATCAGATGGATTTAGCCTCATGGCGTGTTAGACTGTATATTTGTTAGCACCTGTTCTCAGTTTAGCAGTGCTGCTCTCAGTCTTTCTGCCTGGTAAGACAGACATAACTCACCCTGTAATACAAGCCTCTTTGCTTCAGGATTACGTAACGTGAAGTAAGACCCGATTTGGGCCATGCACAGTGAAGTATTTTTTTCTGAAAGGCATGAGCCTGCATCGTTCTTCTTTTTTCCTCTCATACAAACTACAGGGTTTTCTCTCTGGGCGGTCCCCCTTCCTGTCAGCCTACAAAGCAGCCTTGAAATGAGACTTGAAACAGGATATTCCATTACACAAGCCTTTTTAAATGTAGACATCCAAGTGCAGATCAAAACATGGATATGCTGCTCCCGGCTTGCAGGAAATGGCTGGCGTGTGAAAATGTCAACACTGTTGTTTTGGTTGTGATGGGGGAAATGTTATGTTGGCTTTGAAACTTTAATAGGAGCATTCAGCTCTTACAGATCATTTCATTAGTGTGCTGCTCCCTACATGTCCAGAGGAGGACGAGACACCCACACCACTGCCTGCATCACAGACTGCATTTTGGCAGCCGCCCCCTGATGTGCCCAACAATAAGTGCAATGTTGCACCTTCTCCCACAGTACATGTACGCTCACACAGTAAACCATCAGGACTGCCTTGCTTGTACAATAACAGATAAGCAAGCAAGAGAGAGAGAGAATAGACAGAGTATTGCAGGGGGGTATGTTGTAGACTGATACTTATTTTTTCTAATTTTCATATTAAAACCCACTCTGCATTTTCTCAGATCCTTGGAAATCCTTTATTGCCTTTGAAGCCAAATCTGAGAGCCCACACAAACTGTATTCTAATGGATTAAATCCTTTCAACAGAGATAAGTTTTGACTGGTTTCAACAAGCACTGGCCAGTGGCTTGAGTTGAAAACATAACATTGCAAGAGGAGTATCTTGAGAATACCAAGAGGAATAAACAACACTGAAACTTATTTTATTAAAAGAGTCACATCACTTTTTAATAAGGAAGGTTTTACTTTCCATAATTAACTAGCACATTTTTAAAAGCTCTGTATACTCAGTAGTTGTTGTTTCTAAGTGAAAGCTGTGTCACTAATCAGATATACAGGGTTTGGATTCTTTAGACATAATTTACATGTCTTAGAAACAAGTGAACAGCTGCTGTCGGGGCAGGCAAAGTCAAAATACCATTTGGATGATAATGATCCCAATAACTATTACGCACTCCCAAAATTCTTTGACAATCTGTCTAATCTGGCTTTAGAGCTAATCACAGCTCAGCTGTCTTTCTATTACTAAAAGATTTGTTCACTGATTTAGACAGCAGGAAACATTGCGCCCCAATATCTAAACATTCAAAGACCTCATAGGGAGCCCAGCCTGGATTCCTGACTGCTACAACTGGCATGCCACACGGCGTTTCTTTTGTCTGGGCCTTCTGCCGCTGGCAGATTTGGGGCCCTTGGAACACCCACAGCACAATCAAGGGCTTGTGGCAACCCTACTACCTGCCTGAAAGGTACCCTAGGCTGTGCTTACCCCAACATCAACCCCTGAGGGGCCCTAAAGGTGTGGACTTTGTTATTTTTCAGCAGATTAGTTTCCCGTGTTCCTGGTAATATGAAAGAATCCAGATTCTCCATCCTGACCAGTAGTCTCCTCAGGCATGCTTACTCCCCATTGCATGCCTCACTTTAGCCTCAATTTTTGACCCAAACATGCCTAAATGTTCTGCACATTACTGAAAATCAACAGCGTTTTGTTTTTTTTCTGAATACCCCAAACTAGGCTGATTATAAGTGTCTTATTTACACAGCTAAATGGTCACAAATTCAGTGGACAGAGAGTATAACTGTTTTATCTTCTAGCTCAGTAACAAATTCACACGCATTATACATTAAAGGCCACCAAAGATGTTTTTTTTTTTTTTTTTACCCAAAAAATAAAAACCAGTCTTCTTTGATTTATTAAAACCAGTCTTGGGATGAACTCCTGACTTTGATTGTTTTGTAGACTCCTGGAATCAATGGCAGTGTTACCAAAGCCTTTGTACTCTTTTATCCACTTGACTCTAACTAATTTATTTTTCCATTTGCTTCTAATTCTTATTTACTGTTTTAGTTTAAATGCACATTGAGTGTAGTTTGGATTTACAAAACATGACAATGCATACATGATGTCAGACAAGCTTTGTGGCTGAATTTGTTTCTAATTTTTTGAAAAGCTATACTAGCATACTTTTTTGTATGCTATTTGTTTCTTTTTAAGGAATAATTGATCACAGTCACAATTACATCAAGTTGTACAGGGCTAATGACTGCATTTTTGTCCTATGTGATAAGACACTTCATATGCAGACTGTCCACGTTCTTTCTGACTTTATACCTCTCTTTCTCCGTGTTTGCAGGCACTTTCACAGACGGGCGGAAGTTTGACTCCTCTCGTGACAGGGGAACACCTTTTAGGTTCAAGGTTGGAAAACATGAAGTGATTCGCGGCTGGGAAGATGGTGTAGCGCAGGTAGGCTGGACAACTGGAGACATACTGGAAGAATGAAATATCTCTTTTGATTAATCTACTTTTTAATTTATTCTAACTCTGCAGTTTGAACTCATTCATACCCTAGGGAAACCATAGGGAAAACTTGGCATTATAAAATGTAGTCATATATGTTACTGGAATAGACAGCGTAAAAGCCATGGAAAAAGCCATACAACCAAACATCTTCAATAGGCATGACTCAGAGACAGACATCATAAGATTAAAGAAAGAAAACATTTATTGCTGCTGACAGTGAGGGCTTAATCTACATGTAACAACTCGAAAGAGCTCATATCGATATTCATCTGCAGAGTAACAAAGGCTGGCAGAGCTAATGTGAGCAGGTGTGATGTGAGTCTGATACTCTCTACAGAATGGCTATCACAGTGACCCTGATGAATTCGAGTGTTTTCTAAGTGTGTTCTTCCACTTAAACTAGTCAGTTAAATGCAATTTAAATGAGCGTTTAGCTGAATGTGGAAATAGACACATAGGAACATCCCTGGTTTGGATCGGTACGGCCAAAAGTCCCAATGCAAAAGTTCCAAGAGACAGTATGGAGACAGTATGTTCATTTTATGCTTAGTGGCTGCAATATAGGGCATAAATCCCTCCTTTTCCATGAAAACAGATGGAACATGGCTTTAACTAAAAGTTAAAACTCACAAACTATTTTTTCTTAAACCTGGAGTATGTTGAAAGGTGAGTCATCATGCTGTTTTTGTCCTAGGGTTTCTTTTTCTGAGTAATTATTTGATATAAGACTAAAGGTCATTACTTACAGCTCTGTTGACAAATGTGGCCTCTTTGCTGTGTTTCCCACAGGAGTAGCTGAGAAGAATAGGAAAAGGGGCAGGAAAAGCAACAAAACTAGCAGAACAGTCATTAAACTTTGAGGGTATGCTTCAAGCCAGCACAACAATCTGTTCTGTTATGTTCTAGTAAAACAGTTTATCCATAATTTCAATAATTAGATCAATAATTATTTCAGTATCATGGTAGATGATGTCTAGATGCCATGCAACATAGGCTCGTTATCTGAGGTGAATGGGGAAAAACATCCATAGGTCAACTGAGGAACAGGCATTCATGTATCTCCCCCTGCATCACACACTATGACTGTTTGTCAGACTGCAGAGACACAGAGAAGACAAGTAGGCCTAAAGACCATGTAAGCGGTAGGCTAATGAGTTCATAAGCTTAAAACACATCATCATTATTAATCAAACCAAACCAAAATGCAGTAGCCTACCTTCAACTGACAGACTGTAGGGGTAGCATACACTCACTGACTTTAGCTGCCCAAAAAGTCCATTAAAAGCACCCCCAAACTTTGAAACAGCACCTGTTAACAATATGAATCCAATCTGGAAATCTGCATTGAATAGAAGTTAATTAGCTCACTTACTGATATTTTAGGTCATGATTATTGTGAAATGAAATTTTAACTATTGTTGCATCTGTAGTTGACTCCAGTTAGGTTACCAGTGCAACATGTGGGTATCCATCACAAACATATCCGTAGCTTCTGTTCAGTCTCTTTCATCTCAGTTTTACTCTCAGTTTTTCTAGAACCTGTTTGTTATTGTGTTGAGTCACCATTTACCTTTCTGGAGCCCACTCTTCCAAAATGATACCCTTAATGTCAAAGAAAATGGTCAATGTGGCCTTGAATTTGGACTTGCTTTGTCATGCTTTCTTCATCCTTGGTGAATGGCAATGACGACCGTTTTGTCTCAGGACAATATCAGAAGATCCAAGTTACCTTAACCTTGCAAAACAGATGGATTCACCCATTTCTGTGTTTCTCACTGGCGAATTCCATCTTGTAAAGCTCCCATTTTAACAGCTTGGGCCCAGTTAGAAAGTGGCAGGACCAATTAGCGTTGAGGGGCAGTGCTTTCAGAGCAAGCAGCAACAAGAGGCTGGTGCAGATATGGCTGAAGAGAATAGCATGGGTGCTGCTAAAACTTAAGTTTTATCAGAACTTGATGACATTTCTTCATTAAAAGAAGAACAAATAACCGCATTGAGTCATTTTCCTCTCAAAAACAACGTAAGTGGTGTACTGATATGTCTACAGTTACCATGGTTCGCGTTATGCAGTTCTCTATGGAGTTTACTCCCCAATAGGAGCTCGGTAGTGGCTACGTCACATGTTTTGTTGCTCTGATTGGCCGTTAAGATGTGACAGACAGAACGTTCATCCAATCAAACGCCGAGTTTTTATTTCAAAGGCTCTGCCCTTTTCCAAATGCTGTGTATGAGTGGTTTACCAGATGGATGTGTGAAACAAATTCATCTGGCGTGCCAGGTTAAAGTTGCATTGCATGTAATCACTTCTTTCGAAAAATTTGGGTCTCCTTCAGTTTGTTTCAAAATGTGCCCACAAATTCAATTGCGTTTGTCCTTTTGATCAGGAGACAGAAGTTTTGGGCCGACTTTGTCTCACACTTTTCCCATGTTCAAATTTTCATGCAGAATTTTCCGAATTGTCTCTTTATCAATGGAGACCATTTCTGCTGTCAGCCTTAAACTGGGCTGTTGATCATTTCGATCTTCAGTTTGTTGAATGTTTTCAGAAGTTGTTGATGTGCATTGACACCCAGAACATTCCTCATCATGGACATCCCTTCTGCCTTCACTAAATCTTTTGTGCCATTCACGTTCAAACAATTTCACCAGAAACTTCAAGTTAATATGTTGTTTAACTTTTAAGGTACTCATTTTCTGACGCCTTAGCAAAACGGTGAACTAAAGTTTTCATTTATTGGAAACTTACAGCAGTTGTACATGAATACCGAACCTTCAATATATAACACTTGGTGTGACTGTGAATCAGTCTCATTATTTAATAGCCATTCCTTGTACAGTCGGTGGGTCAGACCCATTTTGGGGTCAGTAGAAGCGAGTAATGCTGCAGTGTTCACAAGCAGCAGTGAGAAGGTTTTAGGGTTCACAATTCTAAGAAAAATTACTTCAGAGATTTTCTTCAACAGTGGTAAACATTAATAAGATATTCAAGGATTCAAGAATTTTTATTGTCATTCTGCAACATGTGGCGCATGAGGGGAACAAAATTAGGCACTCAAGTCCTGGATCTGAAAAATAATAAATAGGGTAAAGAAAACATTTTATAAGGAAACAAAATAGAATGAAATTGTATATGACTTAGTAGACAATATTAGTACTCTGTTTATTATTAATATATAATGATTTCACCTCCTTTATTGCATGTAAGATTTGTTTTCATAATTAGTTTTGCTCAAATATGACTTAAGCCATGAGTCAGTAAAAAGCTTTGTAGTTTGAATGATTTTTGAGTGCTTTCCCTCGGAGCATGGGAACTAAAAATGCTAAAATGATGTTTATCAGGTTTGAAATCATATTTTTTGGCATTGGTAGGGATCTCTCTAGGTTTGGCAGACATTACTCTGACAATTTTTTTCCAATCAAGGTGTGAAATGAGTCCTCGACAAATTGTGCTTGAGTAATGGCTGATTTCCTGCTTAGACTATTCCACTTTTTAAAGCATGATTGCCATATTTTTGGAGTAACTATAAACATTACAGCATCATATTGATCGTGTATTTCGATCCCATGATGCTCAATATCAAATGTGGTGTTAATTAAGTCAGTTTTTAAAAAAGAAATTATCAGGTCAGGTCATTTACTTCCTTTTTTACATTGTTCCAGCCAGGAGTGCCGTGAACTACAAAATACTGAACAAGGAAAAGCTAAATTGGGCCTTGGACCATAATAATGAAGCCTTAATTGAAAGAGGGATGTTTGTGCTCTCCTGGTGTTTGTTATTAAAGTGGACAGCGTTTATCTCTTTCTTATACCAGCAGTTCTAAATGACCTGTGCTGTTTCTGTCTCTTCCAGATGAGTGTTGGTCAAAGGGCCAAGCTGACCTGCTCACCTGACTTTGCTTATGGAGCCAAAGGCCACCCGGGCATCATTCCTCCTAACGCCACCCTCATCTTTGACGTAGAGCTGATTGGTTTGGAGTGAAGAGGGTTTGCAAGCATTTTTTCATTTTGTGTAAGTATTTAAAGCAATTTATGATCTACCAGTAAAGAAGCTTGCAAACATCTAACACACTCGAAAGGTGGGGACAGGTCACAATAATTACCAAAGGTATATGTCTTTACTTTTCTATATTTAATACTGGTATTATACTTATACGGTCTTGCTGAAGGGCACCATACAACCTGTTTGTTCCACCATCTTGAACATCCCTGAACAAAGTGAATCTAAATCATCCCCCAGAAACACTAAAAAATTTGAAGTAACCCATAAGAGCTAACACTGACTGCCAAACCATCAAAGCCATGTTATGGTGCATGGTATAGTCTCTCTTAGAATTACAGTTATTTAATAGAGACTCACTTGCTGTGATTGCATTTCAGTCAACAATTTATCAATAATTTTTTCTATACAATCCCATGAAGACGACTTAAGATGGCAATCAGAATCCACAGCAACTCAAAACACTCATCAAACTAACTTCTCAATCTTTGTAAAGACAGCACAAGAGGATCTGCCAGAGCTTAGAAATGCATATGCATACAAAAACACACCTCATGTTGGTTTAGTCAAAGGGAATATTTATGTTCATCCAAAGCACATTTGCATCATCCATAGGACAACAGGACATCCTTAGTGCTGAGACCAGCATGGTCATCATTCTGGTTTTTGTAGCAGGGTAAGCAAGTTTACTCAGTTTTGTGTTGTTTTGGGCAGAAAAATGATAGGCAGGAGGCTGGAGGTCTGTGCTGATGTTTACTCAGCATTAGCATAACAAGGGGATATATATTGTGTAAAGCCAAGCTCACTATAACTGATAATAAAGTTAACCACAGCCAGTTATTTTGTTTGCCAAAAACCTCATTTTACAATATTGTGCATAACTGAAGCTCAAAGTTTGATGATCAATAATTAAACCTTTTGGTTAAATTAAGGTAGCTCACCACGCCTGTGACAGAGTTTGTGTAGAGTTGTAACCAACATGTTTTATCTGAATGGCATATTCTCCTGGAGAAGGCAACCTTGAGCCACTTAATGTATGCATTACTAAATGCAGATCAAGTGGAATGAAAAATGCTACGTGTGTATGGTGTATAGTGTCAGCTGGCATTCTCATGAGCTTGGTTTCTGATGAAGCAGCATTAAACAATTAGACTATTAAAGAGAGAAAGTAGACTGCTTCGCCACAGTAATCCACCAATCCGCCACAATAATAATGTGCATAATAATGTGCAGGTATAGCAGAGTTTGAAATAACGCACTGTAATAAGCATTCGTTTAGTTTGATCAATATGGAGAAGGAGATTGCTCCTCTGAGGCACCTTTTTTTCTTTCTAAGAATTGCACACACACAGCACACTGGTAGCCTAGTCATTTTGTGTGAGCTCTCAATGTTCAAAGGCTGTTGTTCTCAGCAAGGACATCCCGATTGGAGCTAGTCCTGTAGTTCTTCCCTTACACTAATCCAAACTCTTTCTATCCCTAGTTTCTGACTCTATCTGCTGTTCTATCTACAACAAGGGTGTAAAGGTCAAGAGATAAATCTTGAATTAAAGGAAAATATACACCGAAGCATAGGTTTAACACCAGTATTCGCTGATATCAGCCCTGTTAACAGTTATCAAGCCATTTCCAAATAATGTGCCCTTAACCAATGTCACTAGCCAGTGTTTACCTGTGGTGTTGTATCAATACAACACAGATATCTAGTGCACCTAACTACTGATTGAAAGGGGACATATGCAAATTGGAGGAGCCACATCCATTTCCTGAGAGGGGCGTAGTTGGAAGCGGAGTCGGACAGCTCAGTAACATTTAAAGCCACAGACACAGAAACGGCTCGTTCTGAGCAGGGCTGAAACAGAGGGTTGAGGCCAATATAAACTTGTCTTAAGAGGGTAAAATATGTCCCCTTTAAGGTCTTTAAACAGATAGTTATTTTCTGATGAATTCTTCGGATCTGTGATCCAATAAAAAGATTCACACACTCAAACCTTCCGCAATGAGTTAGATTCTTAATTTTCTGTTCATTTCAAACATTTGCAGTATGAAGCAAAATGGTCTCACACTGTGACAAAAAGCAGTAAATATTATTCCCACAAGGTCTGTCCACTCTTGACAGAGACCTTTATGGATCCCTTTGTTATTTTGCTGTGAGTACAAATTTTGGCCTTTATCTGTTACGCTCAATTTTTTTAAATCCAGGTAATACATGAGCAAAGCAAAATGTTAAAGTGGGGTTTCAGTGCCAGCAAGTGAAAGAGAGGCATACTTGCCTCCCTCACTGTTATTTTTAAAGTTGTTAATAGATCCGCACTGCAAAAATGCAAATCTTATCAGGTGTACTGAAAGAATTTTTACTATATAATGCAGAAAGTACATCTCACTTCACAACACTCATCAAGTTAGATCTGAATGCCAAATTGGCAGATACTGTTATTCATTACAAGAAAAGCAGACCATATTTTTGCTTTTTACTGTGAAATAAGGATTTTATCTGAAGTCGTCAAACAAATGTGGCTTGAAATAAGGGTAAAGAGATTTCTCTGGCAGGAATTAATCAATTAAGCTTTTTTCCCAGTATTTTCCCTTAGGATGGGTTGACTGATCTGTTGTGTGATGAGATTCCAGTAATCATTCTTACCTGCCAGTCAGTGTTGCTTGCTCCCTTTGAGAAGATGTAGTGTTACCATGGTAACAGCAGCACCATTTTTGAACAAAAAATGGATATTTGAACTGGTGTGGGCCTTTTATGAAGTAATTTAATTATGAGTGTGCCCCAAAAAAAACAAACAAAAAACAAAAACAAAACACAGTCATATGCACAAGCACACACATTGCCTAAATACCCAGCCCTTCAGCAGCTGCTCTGTGAAGGTTTGCTCCTGCAGTTATATTTGTTTAATTTATTTTATCTGTATAAAATGCCCCTCATTGTAACTAGTCTTCCTGGGCCTCCCCATCAAACAACATTACAAAGTGTCTGTAGGAAAGGAGGCTTGAAATCAAACTAAAATGACATGTGAGCTCAATTTATGAGTGTGTAGTGATTGTCAGACACTTCGCTGACATTTGGCACATCAGCCTTCCGTTCCTCTGAACTTTCCCCATACATATTTTCCTTTCTTCTTGCTGTTGTTCTGTATAAAGGTGGTGTATACTCCAGCTCACCAAAGGCCAGCAGCTTTTTCCCTCCACAAAACTATAACTCCAGCTACCATTTTTGTTTATAGCAGGCTAATTCGCTTTGTTCTGGCACATCACAACAACTTGTGCTTACAGGACTAGCAAAGTGCTGTGATATGGGACTTCCTGTTGTGGCCACTGGTTTCTCCATGTGATTTAAGGCCATGTGGTTAACAACAAACAAGTATTAGTTTTAGCTTATAGCCTCCTGATGAAAGCTATGAGCCGAAATGCGTCGGTCTGATAAAGTTGTTCTCTGGCCTACAAATGTTAGTGGAGCTTTCTGTTTCCTTATCAAGACTTTATTCATCCTCTGTGCACTGTGGCAGCTGGTGAAGTTGTGCCAGACTTACCTACTTCAGCTCTAAATATTCACCAGATTACAGGGAATTGATGGTCAAAATTTCCTTGAAGAGAACCGGAGACACCCTCTTCTTACATGTGCCTTACATTGTTTACTGGCCCTGCTGTTCCAGCAGGCTGACTGCTTCTGTAAAAAAAAACTCTTGTTGAATTATTATAGCATAAAACTTTTAGTGCCCAAAGTTGTCAAATATTACTCAGATAAGGATGTCAACAACGAGTACTCTAGTTAGAATAGTGCAGGATATGTTCTTGGTTGGTGCATTCTTTTATGTTTACATCTGAATTCTGTTAGCCACTGTTTTTATTCAGTCATTCTATTGTGGTGGCAGAAAAATGTATGTAGCACCTGGAGTCCAAGAAAAATGTCCCTATGTGGATAAAAACATGTTGTATCATACACTATTCTGTCATGTGGTATTGTATCAGTGCAGTTGTGTGACTTTACTTAATAAACAAAGTAAACATTGTGGTAATCTTGGATTTCAAACTTACACACAGCTCTAAAATTCATGTGTGTGCCCAGTGTCCGACTATGCCTCTGGTGTTTTGGGGTTCCAGGAGCATCGGAGTTCTAATTCTATACATTATAGAGCTATTCGGGCCTTCGTGGGAGTTGATAAATTCACATCAGTCCTGGCTATGAGTGGAGATAAGGGATGGGAGCCTCCAAACATCAGACACAAATGTGAAATGCTGTGGCTCTGGAATAGCTTGTAAGGATGACTGATCAGAGACTCACTAAAAAGATTTTTAATTGGGATGTTTCTCATTGTCATCCCTGGGCCAAGAAGCTGAAATCTGTTTTCAAAGCTAATAACATATCATTCATTTTTCAAAATAAGTTACTATGTGACATCAGGACATTGAGAATTCTATGTTCACTAAGTACAGACAAAATGGTCTGTTGATATATGGTGTAAACCAAAACTATGTTATGTATTGTCTCAGGAAGAATAGTTATAATGTGTAGTCTTATGTGAAGTATAAGACAGAGATCATTATGTGCACAGTTGTGCTCAGGAATTTTACCCTCAGCCATAGAGACTGGCAGTTTTAATGCCATTCTAGAGGAGGACAGAGTGTGTTTCTTGTGTAACTTTGGAGAAACTGATTCATTTTCTCTTTTACTGTCCAAATTATGATGACTTAGGGGTTTTTCTTCCTAGGAAAATGTCTTTGATTAATGCTGACTTGTTCTGATTTGATGAGTATGAAAAAATTGAGTTCCGTTTCAGAAAAGGAACCTTTGCTATAGAAGATTTTATCTGCAAAGCCTGGGAGAAAACACAGAGTGTATTATTTACTACTGAGCTGGGAAAGATCATGCAACTTTGTAATTGTGATGAAGTTGTATTTGCAGTTGTATTTCTGGTGTCTTATAAACCCATGAGAGTTCAGCCCTTTCTGTGCATGACACATAAATAAAGTACACTCAGTCACTTGTATTGAGATTTCTTTTTTTTTTTCAGGTTTATAATTCAACCCCCCAGGTCAGATACTGAAGCTGACTAAAATGCCTTTTATTTAGTGGCCTCTAGTTTGCCATCATTGTTTGATTCTGAAGTGTCCTTCTTTTGTCTCCACAGGTGACTTCCTACCTGGGTGACCTGGAGAGAAGCTAGGAGAGTCTGCACTTGATTCTATAAGAGGCTTGAGTCTATAGTTCCACTACTTATTTCATCAGACTATGACAGTTTGTGTTATTTTGTCTCTGTGACTGAGTGAATTATATTTTTCCATCATATTCTTCCTCTTAAGACTATGGGCCATAACCTTACAAACCTCCATGTTCTTAATCTCGAGTTTCTTTTCAAATTGCTCTTTACTTCTCTCTTTACTTACTTTTATTTGTGTTTTTGAAGTGTTGGTTGTGCATGGTTTTGCTGAAAAGTACAAAATACCAATGAAACCACTAGCAGGGACATTTATCTCTTATGAGTCCGTGTGTACTAACAATATAATTTTTAAGACTTGGTGCTTGTTATATTACAGAAACAAAAGAGTAGAAAAGAAAATGAAAAGCACACATTTGTATCCCTATACAGCTTAAAATCCTAACATGAAATACGTTTCTGTTGTAGAGATGAGGTGTAGAGCAACATTTAGAAGCTTCCTGTTGTGAAACATCGAGTCATGGGAGGCCTTAACAATGTTACACAGGAAGTATGATTGCTACATGATGTATTGTACCACTGTGTTTTCTTTTATCATACGAACTTGTTAAAAGAAGAATGAGCTAGACAGACGTAATTGTCTCAAAAAAGAACCAATCACAGTTAGAGATCGTTCTAATGTGTGCCTAAGTATTCTAACCAGACACATGGTTACTACCTTGCACTGTCTGCATGCTCCTGACCCGATGGAAACCCTAGTATGTACATGCTGAAAGCTTTGCAAAGATTTGTGTTCATATTATGTTCTTTTCTCAACAAGTCTTTAAAGGCCATTTAAAGCCATACACAGGTCGAACAGTGCAAATACAGGATTTGTGTTTACGCACAACAATTGGAGTTTTTTTCTTTCTCTGGAAAAAAAAAACAAAAAACGGGAAGTGCTTGAAAATTTAAAAAAGGGGGGGTTGAGAAAATCAATCAAATTGTGACTTCCCCCCAGGCTTATTTTGTGTAACAACTACAATCATGTATTTTTCAGATGCCAACTTTCTATCTCTGAGTCAACAAAGCTAGTGTATAATCTATGATGATAATAATGTTCTACTTTTTTTTTTGTTTTGTTTTATTTTGTTTTACTAGTGTCAGTAAAGTACCACACTGCCTAACTGAAGTCTGTGCTGTGGTAGAAAAAGCTCTGATACACAGACGTCCTAGTGATTTTGTATCTTAAATGACTAGTTTTAAATGGAATTTAAATGAAGGAATACACTGGCCTGGCTGTCAGATATTGACCATGGCTGTTGATGTTACATACCGGCAAAGCTGCAACTGGTGTGGCAGCAGTCCACCTTTGTACTGTGTAGTAATTTGCTGATACGTTACTGTATGCAGGCTAAACCAATGATGACATATTTAAAATAAAAGAAGTGCTCTCCAAATGTCTATGGATGTTTTTCTTATTTGTTTGATTACCCTGGCTTTACCATATTTTTTTTTCATTATGTTTGATGTTTTTAAAGATTAGGCTACTATAACTAATAGAAGTATTCTAGTTTTCAGTCTTAGAACATGCTGAATTTGAAACACAATAGCCTAAAAATAAATTCCCCTGCATGTATTTCAATCAGGAGAGGCTTAATATGAGTTAATAATTCATTTTATATATTTGGAAATATTTGTAAATGTGAAATGTTTTTGGCGAATAGACTACATTGTTATGTGTTTATGTACTTGAAAGGATAGGGAGGCAGACAGCAGGGTAGGATGCCCCCTTATGGAGTCAAGACAATGGTGGTGGTGGTAGAAGAGCTTGACCTGGACACGAATGAGATGACCTGGAGGTGGCGATGAAGGGATGCAGGAAGAGATGCATCATAGACTTCTAAGGACCTTGACCAAGATACTGAAGAGATGTAATGGAGTTAGCTTGGTTGGAGGAGGGTTGCAGAAGTCGCACTGAAACAACAGGCAGACTGTGGTGAAGAGAACAGATTTAAAACATGACAGGATCGAGAGAGGTTGTGAGAGAATTTGATTGGCTTTGGACAAGGGTGTCCAAACTATGGCCCAAGGGCCAAATGCAGCCTGTGGTCCAATTTTGATCGGCCAACGGCAAATTTTAGAAATAAAATGAAATATGGCTCACATTTGAACCTGAGGCTAGTGCTTGACTGTGTTGTACTTCATAGTTTCAGCACAAGGCAGGACTACCACGTTAACTCTGTAAACAAGCATCTTGACAAGAAGAATTTATTTAAAAAGTACAAGTACAAAAAGAGCTACTTGATTTCAGATATTTGAGTAAATGTAATTAGTTACTTAGTAGATGCCTGTACCAGCTGCTTACCAGAGCAGAAAAACAGAGTAGGAAAAATGAGACATGTGAAGGAGTGATTACTGATGAATGAAAGGATGTATGGAAATAGAGCAGTCGTAATGCTTGAACTTCAGCAGAGCTTGATGTTGACTCAAGAAGTTGTTTAAATATTTGCAGCTGTAATTTGTTGTCATGCACCATGAACAGTGGGATAAACCCTACTCTAAAAATTTAAGCAGTAAAGTTGAAGCAGCAGCAAAAAGTGTCTATTTATAAAACAATTTCTTTATTCGTTTAGAACAAGGTCAGCGTTTTAATTTAACCCTATAAAAATCCGAGGGCCCACCGGCGGGTTGGCAGATATTTTTTGCAACTATTCAGTTATTTACAAAATGTAAATATAACATGTTTTAC